>NC_091471.1:308774334-310039334 GCF_036971445.1 Narcine bancroftii
TTGCATCTCCAACGTTTCGGGCTTGAGCCCTTCATCAAGGTGTGGGGGAACATGAGAGATGTCGAACAAAATGAGGAAGGGGGAGGGGGGTGTGAGGGTGGGAGATGATAGGTAGAGGGGGGCACTGCAGGAGAGGGGAGGTGGAGAGAGAAAGGAAGTAGGAACAGGAATAACTATTTGGGAGGGAGGGGGGAAAGAAGCAAGCTTATTAGTGGAATGCAGAGAACTCAATGTTCATGCCCTGTGATTGGAGGGTGCCCAGACAAAAAATGAAGCTGTGTTCCTCCAATCTGCAGGTGGTCAGGGTGGGGTAGTGTGAAAGGCCATGGGCAGATATGTGAGCTTGATAGAGTGACTCAGAATTGAAATGGTTGACTACGGGGAGGTCACTTTTGTTGTGGACGGAGAGGAGGTGCAGGATATTTCGTGCTGACCACTGCCTGATGAACTTGTGGTCAAAAGTGTTGGTGTGGAAAAACTTTTCTGCAAAGGATAGGTGATGTGGTAAAGTCCAACTGACTGGGACATTGCACCTCACCAGGGCTGGGCTCATCCTTTGCTATACAAGGGACAGGGTGAACCTCAGTGGCCCTCATACTTTGTTTCCACGCACAGCCTGATGCAGCCACACATAAAGGTGAAAATCGGGATGAAAATCACATCAGGTACACCCTTGCCCCCATTGTCTGACAACCTTTACATTGTGACCCTTCAGATTCTTTCCACTTTGGATCCCCTTATGAACCGGAAAACTGCTATGGTGACCACCGGGAGGGAGGTGCGGAGGATGGGCCACTCTTGCCACACGTACAGCAGTACTGAAAGCACCTCGCATCTGATGACCAGGTTCTTCCCTGTTACTGTGGAGTGTCATACCACAGACCCTATTTCTAGAGTGTAGTCGCAAGGAAGTTCACTTGCAGAGTGTCACAGACCACCATAAGAAGACCTTTGCAATCTGCTCCAGCCAATTTTTGTTTCCTCTCCAAAGCAAATCCCCAACACCTTCAGGTAGTCAGATCTGACTGTAAAGGTGAAGGCAGTCCAGTCAGAAGTTACCAAAGAGCATTGCCTCACTCTTCTTCCCGTTTACCCTCGCACCCCATAAAGACTCAGACTGGCCGCAGATGCTGACCAGTCTGAGGACCTATCATAAGCCGAGCACTCAGCACCACAAGGTCAGCTTCTGCCATCAGATTTCTGAATGAACAATGAACCACTACCTAACTTTGCACTATTTTTATTTATTTATTTTTATCTGGCTCATATAAATGTTTGCACTGTAATGTTGCCGCAAAACAAGAAATTTCATGTCATGTCCATGACAATAAATTCTGATTCTGATTCTGTCTGAACAGAAGGCAGCAATGTTGTCCATGTACAGAGAGGCTTTGACTTGAGTGCTTCTACTGCCTGGCATCGTCATTCCCTTATCCCCTTGACCTTCCTGGTAGGTTCAGCAAAGGGATCATTGCAGCACACAAATAAAACTGGAGAGAGCAGGCAACTCTGCCTGACTCCAGACTTGATGGAGAAGCTATCTGTTTCCCAACCATTGATTTGGACTGCACTATAGATGTCCATGTAGACAGTAAATGCTATTGGATGTACTGAAGCTTGATGCAGCTACTGCAACGTTTCTGTGAGAGGGAATCACAGACCAGGCTTCTGCCACCACAGTACTCTGAGGGGCTGGGTCCCGTGTAGAACCTCTGTGAGGTGTTTTATACACTTCGTGGGTACATTGTTTAAAGAGGAAAGATTGGAATTGGCGCTTTGTAAGAATACGTATTGTTCAAGATAAAGTTTATTTAACATCCGATTGTACAAGTACAACCCGACGAAACAGCATTCTCCGGTCCTCAGTGCAACCCACTGCAAACACACATACAGACATAACACACGTACAGGCAAATGATACATATGAATAGTACTAATATACAAATATTAAAAGAAATAAATATTACTGTTAAATACAATTGAAGTTATGGAGGGTTTATATGAGCAGTTCATCAGTTATTCGGCAATCTCACTGCTTGTGAGAAGAAGCTGTTTCTCAGTCTGGTGGTTTGGGCTCTGATACCAATAAATAACGAAAGTGCAGACACCGTGTTTGAAGTAAAAACACACTGTTTGAGAAACTCAGCTGGTCAAACAGCGTACTTTATATAGCAAAGATAAAGATACAGAACCAGCGTTTCAGGCTTGAGCCCTTCATCAAGGTAGGAGCAAAATGTAGGCAGGTGCCTGAACAAAATGGTAGGGAGGAGGAGCAGGAGGAGGAGCACAGGCCCACAGGGGGGAGGTAGTAGGTGGGAAAACTGCCTCTGATACTCCTGTATCTCTTTCCTGATGGGAGTAACCTTACTGATCTTGTAGTTGGATGAATGTAAAGAAAGATGTCTATTAGTTGTATATTTTTTGAAAATTAAACTTACAAACGTTAAAGTTTATTTTGGTGATCTTCTAGCTGGAACTCAATGAGAAATATCAATTTTAGAGGAAAGTGTGAGAAAAAAAAGAGGTGGCGTGCGAGGTGTCAACGAAGCAAAATCATTGATTATTTTTGTAATATTTATAAAAAAAGAGAGATTAGGGAGGTGAGCGGGTTACCAAGGCAAAGTCTGATTTGTCTGTGGGAAAAATTAAAACAAAAGTGCACAATTTCAGGTTCTAACTGGCAGCTGTTGGGCAGCCAGCCGGAGGTCCTGTCCTGCCTTTGAGTTTGTTCCAAAAAGTCATGGATTAGTCATGTGCAATGACTCACGTGGGCATTCTGAGACTGGCCCTGTTAAACTGACGTCTGCACGTCACGGTTAATACCAAAGGCCCAGCTGGAATGTGGTCAAATGTCCTGCAGGCATTTCAAAAGATTTTATTACTAATACAATTCTAAGGACCAGGTATTAGCCATTTGATAAAAATAAAGCAACAAATACGAGCTCAGTTGTTCTCAACCTTTTACTTTCCACTCATATACCATTTTAAGGAATCCCTATGCCATCGGTGCTCTGTCATTAGTAAGGGATTGCCTAAGGTGGTGTGTGGGTGGGAAAGGAAGGTTGAGAATCACTGCTCTAGACCCAATTGTTGTTGAAATATTTAGGTTGAGAAAAATTGTCATTGGCCCATTTCCTTTGGAGTTAAGAAACTGTGCACATAAAGAGTCAATTAGGGGCGATTAAAACAGTGGTTTTCAAACTTGATGCAGAGAATTGGCTCTGACGTAAATGGCCAGCCATGATTTTATTTAAGGAATGAGGACTGAGTGGCTTACTCTTGCTTCCATTTCTAATGTTTTTGTGTACTTAAATGCTAAATAACCACCTCTTTGGAGTGGGCATAAAGTCAATGATCTTTCACCCAATTTCAATGACTGGCCTTCCAACGTATATCTCACCTATCGGGCCCCGATAGCAAAAGAAATGTAAGCCTCACTCCCAAAGCTGGTCAATACGAACAGTTGGAAATTGCAGAATTTGTACCCCAGGAAGTGACATTGCCTTCAGAAAATGTTGAAGGAAAATTGACTGGGATGAGAAGGAGTCAAGCAGTGGCACCTTCAGTGAATGGGGCTCAAGGCTGGCAGTTGGCACAGCCGCAAGAACAAGTGTGTGGATATATGTATAATAGGCATTCAGCTTTATTTAGAGATGGAGAAAGAAATTATATAAAGCATCTAGGGACACATAAGCATAGCACTTTGCTCATGTGCAGTTGTGTTTAAATAAGATTGGTTGGTCTGTTGTGTATGTGTTCCAGTGTGGATTCCTCTGGGGATACAGTGAGTGAGAGGCATGGAAACTTCTCATGGTCCTTCCTATAACCTCCCCACCTAAAGTTGCAGGTTGGCTGCTTTTGAACTTCTCACTCAAGTGATTGGTATTTACTTGTGAACCCAGTCAACAAGAAGCCTATTTGCCAGGCAAGGTCATCCATTGCAAGGAAAAATAAAAGATCAGATTTTTTTTTTTGCAAATTTAAATTTACAGCATAGTAACAGGCCCTTCTGGTCCACAAGCCCATGCTGCCCAATTACATACTATTAACCTACAGCTCCTGGTATGTTTTGAAGGGTGGGGGGGAAACTGGAGCACCTGGGGAAAACCCAGACAGATACAGGGAGAACGTACAAACACCTTACAGACAGTGGTCTCATTCGCTGGCACTGTAACAGCATTGTAACAGGATATCAAGAAGCGAAATGGAATGTTGTTCTTCATTGCCAGTAGAATTGAATTTAAGAGCAGGGAGGTCTTGCTGCAAGTGTACAGGGTACTGGTGAGGCTGCAACTGGAGTAGTGAATGCATTTCTCGTCTCCTTACTTGAGAAAATATATACTGACTTTTGAGGTGGTGCAGAGAAGGTTCACCAGCCTGATTCCAGAGATAAAGG
This sequence comes from Narcine bancroftii, assembly GCF_036971445.1. Taxonomy (NCBI): domain Eukaryota; kingdom Metazoa; phylum Chordata; class Chondrichthyes; order Torpediniformes; family Narcinidae; genus Narcine; species Narcine bancroftii. Next base: position 308,778,731 of record NC_091471.1, read on the forward strand.
GATTAGATGATGAGGAGAGATTGAGATGCCTGGGACTAGCTCATTGGAATTCAGAAGAATGACATAGGATCTTAGAGAAATATAAAATTATAAGATGGAGGGAAGTTGTTTCCACTGGGAGGTGAGATTGAGGGGAATAGATTTAAGACAGAGATGAGGAGGGACTGCTTTTCCGGAGCGAAGCCATTCTGTGGAATTTTCTGCCCAGAGAAGCAGTAGAGGCTGCTTGGTTAAATATATTTAAGGCCCAGATAGATTTTTGCATGGAAGTGGAATTAAGAGTTATGGGGAAAAGGCAGGGAAGTGGAGCCGAGTTCACAGCTACATGAGCTATGACCTTGTTGAATAGTGGAGCAGGCATGATGGACCAGATGGCCAACTCCTGCTCCCTGTACTTCCATGCACCTGTCCAACCTTGGCAAGTGGGAGTGGAAAATTGGATGTGTCCCATTCAGCCTACAGGCTGAGGTCACTTCCGTGATTTTATGCCAGGTGGGATATTGAACATAAATGTCAGAATATTAAAGTACCTTCCTACATTTAATGCAATAAGTTATGGCGTCTTTTCTGGTGTGTGTTCCAACACAGACCGAGTGACTGCTTTGGGGTTTCCTCAGGAAATGGGCCTAGATCCATGATGTCGGAAATATGTCAGGATGGATTGGTATTTCTGCCCCACCACAGAGCACTCGGAATGGCAGCTGGTTACTTGATGACTGAGGGAAAGTCTTTACGACCGAGCATGATGCTGTCTCCCTTGTCTTGCTCATATCATGACGAAGTGCAGCAGCCCATGGTTCTTTTCCCATGGTTTATGTAGCAGTCCCAGCCTTTCCCCCAGCAAAGAGCAGGATCTGCACCCAGAACCACTCTGTAACACACCAGGCACCACACTTGCCAACTGAGACTTTAAAGTCAAATTTGGCATGGTCCACCTTGAAGGAAATAAGTGGCCAGAAGTTTCCATGTTTCAGAATCTTTTGCCAAGCCACAAGTGATTGCCAAATGTATTCTGCATGGAGCAAGTGGGCAAGAACCATTGGCCATGCTATGGGCCACAGTGGAGCTTCAGGCGAGGATCTCTAAGAATGTAACTCGGAATTCAGTTTTACATCACCTTGGACCTCAAGATTTGAATCAATTGGAATGCATCCCAGAACTGTAAAAAGCTCTGCCCCCGCATGACATGGGTGAAATATGATCGTTAATAGAGCAGAGATCCGGGACTCCAAGGTTATTATATATTAATATTGCTCTGACTAGGTCAGCAAGGAAGTGGTTGAACACACATCAGAAGGCTTTTAGAGTCGCAGGTTCATCCTTTCCAGATGGTGCTTATTGGCCCAGATGCCTTCTGGGATATCAGTCAAAATTGTTAGCAAACATAGCTCTTTTCTTCTCCACGCGGTGAAAGGATACTGCACCTTATTCCACACTCATCCTGGACATCAGCTGAGTGAATCAGTCATTGGAACATTGAAGAGGGGGTGGTCAATCTAGCCTGCTTCAGTAAGCCGTACATAACTCAGCTCCTTCCACCCAATGCACCCCTTAATCACTTGATGTTTGCAAAAAACCTGCTTCATTGTGCAGGTGTCCACACAGGTAGATGGGGAGGTAAGGAAGGCCTGCTGTGGGCAAGGCAACTGAATATAAAAGTAAGGAAGTCACATATAAAATCGAGGAGTGCAACATGCAAAAGTGGTGGGGAAACTCAGCAAGTCATGGAGCATCTGTATGGAAGCAAAGAGTAACCAATATTGAGGACCTTAGTCAAAGAATGAGCAAAAAGCAGAACAAAAAGGAGGGGGAGGGGAAAAGAAGAGGAAAGAAGGGTAAAAGGGGCAGGGGAGGAGCACAGGCCGACAGGCAAGAGGATATTGGTGGATGCGGGGTTGGAGGGTAAAAAGAGAAAAGCTGAGTTGGTAGCCAAGTAGGGCTAGTTGAGATGGGAATTTGATCAATATGGACAAGTTAGGTAGAAGGGTCCATTTCTGTGCTCTCTGGCTCTATAACAATTACATCTTAAGATACAAAATTTCCATTTGCAAGATAGATTTATGTTTGACATCACCTATATTAGCACCACCAAACCTTTTCTTCATTCCCTATTCATAAAAATATCAGTGTTAAGAATGGCCCTGAGGCATAAGGAGAAACAAGAATGAATTTTCTGGCTTCAAGGATTGCCATGTTTAGGGAATAGTACATTGAACAGCAGAATATGGGCCCTTCAGCCCTCAATGTTGTGCTGACCTATACCTACCAAAAAAAAATCTAAACCCTTCCTAACCCTCTATTTTTCTTCCATCCATGTGCCTGTCTTTTAAATGCCCCTAATGTTCCAGCCTCCACCACCACCTCGGCAAGGTATTCCAGGCCCCACAACTCTCTGTATAAAAAGACTTACCCCTGATGTCTCCCCTAAACGTCCCTCCCTCCACTTTGTAAAGATGTCCCTTGGTGTTTGCTACTCCCGCCCTGGGAAAAAGACACTGGCTGTCCACCCTATCTATGCCTCTCATAATCTTGTAGTCTTCAATTAAGTCTCCTCTCATCGTTCTTCGCTCCAAAGAGAAAAATCCCACCTCTGATAACTTTGCCTCATAAGATTTATTTTCCAATCCAGGAAACACCCTGATAAATCTCCTCTGTACCCTCTCCATACCTTCCACATCCTTCCTGTAATAAGGTGACTAGAACTGAAGAGTGTGGTGTGGTCTCACCAGAGATTTGTAGAGTTACAGCATGACATCTCATCTCTTGAAGCCTAACATCCCGTTAACCTGCAAGGAACCCTTGAGAGATGTATGGATTTGGACCCCAAGGTCACGCTGCAAAAATGCATCACCTCATATTTATCTGGATCGAACTCCATCTGCCACTGTTCTGTCCAATTCTGCATCCTATCTATATCCTTTTGTAACCTACGACAACCTTCAGCTCCATCCACAACTCCTCCAACCTTCGTATCATTCATAAGCATACTAAGTGATCTGTGGGACTAGATTCAGATATCCCCGAGCATGAGCCTGCTTAAATTCCTCCTCTCGGGCCTGTTTTCATTTACTGTTTCACAGCTCCCACTGAGCTGTGAGTTTTCCCATGAGAAACAGTGTAAAATCGGGATTAGATTGCCATAATGTTAATTGTACATCATATCACTGTTTTATGAACTAGAAATTATACAGCTAACAACCAAGGCTCCAAACTCTTTTAGTCTGCCTCCCTAATAGATCTTCTCCATAGAATCTGCCAACATCAGAAAAGCACTCCATCTAGTGGCCCAGCTGAGAGTTTGCAGTAAAAACACACAAAGCTGGAGAAACTCAGCAGGTTGGTCCATCAGTGTCCTTTATATAGCAAAGGTAAAAATACATAACTGATGCTTCAGGCTTGAATTCTTCATCAAGGTGTGGGAAAATGTCGGAAGATGTCCGAACAAAAGAGTCGGGAGGGGCGAAGGGGTGGTTGCAAGGCAGGAGATGATAGGTGGAGAAGGGAGGGAGGGGACAGCAGAGATCAAGGGGAGGAGGGATGGCTGGGTGAAGGGAGGCAGGATAATTAGAAAGGGGAAGGGAAGGAGGGAGGGGAATGAGGAAAGCAGGTTAGCAGAAACCGGAAAAGTCGATGTCAGGTTGGAGAGTGCCCAGATGGAAAGTCAGGTGTTGTTCCTTCAATTTGCGGGTTGTCTTGGTGGGACATTGCATAAGGCCATGGACAGACATGTGAGTGTGGGAGAGTGACACAGAACTGAAATAATTGACTACTGGAAGATCTCGGTACCTATAGTGGTCTCCCAATTTGTGCCCAGTCACTCCAGTGTAGAGAAGGCCACAGAGGGAGCACCAGATGCAGTAAATCAGTCCTGTGGATGCACTTGAAAGGCTTGCTTGGGGAACCAGACAATAGCTGTCATGTATAGAACATGGAACATGACAGCACTTGAAAGGGTCCTTTGGCCCACTTGTCTGCACCAAACACAGTTAAACTAAAACTCTATGGCTTCCACAGGAAACATATCCCTCTACTCCCTGCACAGTTTTGTGTTTTAGATTTAAATTCAGTCCCCAGGTTGTCATGACTGATGGACTGGATGGATGCAATCAGTGTTGACCCAGCCCTCAACAAATCCAATGCAAGGCTTGTTGCTTTGCATCAGAGGTGATTCTTTGGGACAAGAGGGGTTGATAGTGACCATCGCTTTCCAATTAAACATGGCCATTGTCTCATGAATAGTTCATCGACTCTTTCACAGATCTTAATTTCAATAATGAAAATAAAATTCCCTGCCTTAACTTTAGTTCCAAAATATGACCTTATGTGATCTTTAATGTAATTTACCTTCATGTTTCTGCCCATGTTCAGAATATGAAAGAAGGAGCAAAGAAGTAATTAGGTAAGATTGACAGGTTGGAGGGTAACTGTGTTATCCAGTGCAGTACAGAATCTAAGCATCAGGAATCTTCATGGTCAATAGTAGGGAAGGGTACTGTGAGCACTCCCAATCTAGGTGATGGCTGTGTAAAAGTGAGCATGAATCATTCACAGCCATCCTTAACTGGATGTACCAAGCAGATAATTCTCCTAGCCTTCTTCTGAGCTCCACATTATTCCTGAAGCCAATCAGACTTACTTCACATGATATTGTGAAACAAGTGAGTTAACTGGATACAGGAAAGACTCTGGAACCTAATACTGAGTAAGAGAGAGTGAAGACTTGCAGTGCAGAACTGGCAGCACCTCCAGCCAACCTGTCCAAGTTCCACTACAAGACAGCACGGTTGGCATGGCAGTTAGCACAATGCCTTTACAGCACCAGCGATTGTGACCGGGGTTCAAATCCCACGCTGTCTGTATGGAGTTTGAACATTCTCCCTGTGTCTGTGCGGGCTTTCCCCAGGGGCACTGGTTTTTTGGTTTGAAATGTACCAGGGGTTGTAGGTCAGTTGGATATAAATTGGACGGCAAGGAACCATGGAAAATAATTTAATTTTTTTAATGTTAAATTTAAAAGATGAACATCCACCTGAGAATATATAAAAATGGCATCTCTCGCTCAAAAAGAAAGGCAAATCCAGATAGACCACCAAATTCCCAGTCTCCTCTCCATCATCAACAAAATGTTGACAGATAAAATCATAGAACCAAGGAACAATACAGTACTGAAACAGACCCTTTGGCCCTTCTAGTTTGCACTGAGCTAGTCACACTGACCTACACCCTGGTCCCACTGACCCTCACCCTAGTCCCACTGACCTACACCCTAGTCCCACTGACCTACACCCTAGTCCCACTGACCTACACCCTAGTCCCACTGACCTACACCCTGGTCCCACTGACCTACACCCTGGTCCCACTGACCTACACCCTGGTCCCACTGACCTACACCCTAGTCCCCTAGTCCCACTGACCTACACCCTAGTCCCCTAGTCCCCTAGTCCCACTGACCTACACCCTGGTCCCACTGACATACACCCTACTCCCACTGACCTACACCCTAGTCTCACTGACCGACACCCTAGTCCCACTGACCTACACCCTAGTCCCACTGACCAACACCCTAGTCCCACTGACCTACACCCTAGTCCCACTGACCTACACCCTGGTCCCACTGACCTACACCCTACTCCCACTGACCTACACCCTGGTCCCACTGACAGACACCCTAGTTCCACTGACCTACACCCTAGTCCCACTGACCTACACCCTAGTCCCACTGACCTACACCCTAGTCCCACTGACCAACACCCTAGTCCCACTGACCAACACCCTAGTCCCACTGACCTACACCCTAGTCCCACTGACCTACACCCTAGTCCCACTGACCTACACCCTACTCCCACTGACCTACACCCTAGTCCCACTGACCTACACCCTAGTCTCACTGACCTACACCCTGGTCCCACTGACCTACACCCTACTCCCACTGACCTACACCCTAGTCTCACTGACCGACACCCTAGTCCCACTGACCTACACCCTAGTCCCACTGACCAACACCCTAGTCCCACTGACCTACACCCTAGTCCCACTGACCTACACCCTAGTCCCACTGACCTACACCCTACTCCCACTGACCTACACCCTAGTCTCACTGACAGACACCCTAGTCCCACTGACCTACACCCTAGTCCCACTGACCTACACCCTAGTCCCACTGACCTACACCCTAGTCCCACTGACCTAAAATTTGGTCCCACTGACCAACACCCTAGTCCCACTGACCTACACCCTAGTCCCACTGACCTACACCCTAGTCCCACTGACCTACACCCTACTCCCACTGACCTACACCCTAGTCTCACTGACCAACACCCTAGTCCCACTGACCTACACCCTACTCCCACTGACCTACACCCTAGTCTCACTGACCTACACCCTAGTCTCACTGACCTACACCCTAGTCCCACTGACCTACACCCTAGTCCCACTGACCTACACCCTAGTCCCACTGACCAACACCCTAGTCCCACTGACCTACACCCTAGTACCACTGACCTACACCCTAGTCCCACTGACCTACACCCTGGACCCACTGACCTACACCCTAGTCCCACTGACCTACACCTTGGTCCCACTGACCTACACCCTAGACCCACTGACCTACACCCTAGTCCCACTGACCTACACCCTAGTCCCACTGACCTACACCCTGGCCATAACCCTTGATTCCCTAAAGTCGACGCTCCTGCTCAAATTCTTCTTGACAATTAAAATGGAGTCCACATTCACCACTTCAGCTGGCAACTCATTCATAGCTCGGAGGATGAGTTCTCCAAGATGCTAGTGGGATTTCTGGCAAACTTTCCCCTTAGTTCACAGTGGAGATGCTTCGACAATCTCTTTCTGAAAAAGTACTCCCTAATGTTCCCCCTAAATCTTTCCCCTTTCACCCTTAACCCATGTCCTCTGGTTTGTATCTCACCTACCCTCAGTGGAAAAAGCCGACCTATATTTACTCTCTCTATCCCCATAATTTTAAACACCTCTATCAAATCTCCCCTCATTCTTCTTCGCTTCAGAGAATAAAGTCCTAACCTGTTTACCCTTTCCCTGTAATTCAGTTCCTGAAGACTGGGAAATATCCTCGTCAATGTTCTCTGGACTCTTTCAATCTTATTGATATATTTTTAAGTGAATAAAACTGCACAAAATACTCCAAATTTGTGGTGTACTTTCAAACCACATTCACCAAGGCCATCTTCCCCATTGCTCTATTAGAATTCTTATTATAACCATATAACCATTTACAGCACGGAAACAGGCCATGTCGGCCCTTCACTTGAACAACTCCACTAGCTCCTCCTGAGGAAGTAGAGGCTTTCTTCATTGTAACACTTCATTCCAGATCTCATTGTAGCTTTGGCCCAATGATAGGCAATGGAGCTGACGTCTGCGGATGGCATGAAGGAAATTGTTCTTGATGGCATTTGACTCTTTGGCAGCAAGGAGCACTGGTAAAATTAGCACCAGTGGGATTCAAGGGGGAAATATTATCTTGGTTGGAGTCATTGCCAGCATTACTGGAGTTAGTTTTGGTGATTGGGAGGAGAATAATCCAGCTGTTCCCCAGGGTCATGTCCTGGCCCAGCCTTTTACACCTGCTTTATGGATTTAAAAATAATGTAGATCATAAAGCACAGTAACAGGCACTATGCTGCCCAAGTACCCCAATTAACCTACAAGTTCCATATGTTTTGTAGGGTGGGAGGAAACCAGAATATTCGGAGAAAACCCAACCAACCTAAGGCCAGAAATTGAGTGTTTGCTGACGATTGGATAATGAATAATAGAACTTGAGTTGTGGAAATGGCAGCACCTCCAGCCAAATTGTTTCAGTTCAGCTACAAGACCAGCATCCGTCTGAGAATATGTAAAAATAGGCAGATATCTCTCACTCAAAGGGCAAGGTAAATCCAGATAGAGCATTCAACTCCAAGTCCCTAGTTCCATTCAAAACTCCTAAGGTAACAAAATAGTTCAATTCCACATGAACAGACTAATTAGAGAAATACAAAAACTCTAGGTGTAGAATTCTTGGGAAATGAACTCCTGAAGGAACTCAGCAGGTCAGACAGCATCCATGGGTAGAAATGGTCAGCCACCATTTTGAGTTGGAACCCTTCATCAAGATTAATAAACAGCGAGTTTCACGTATGCCACACAGGGACTGATAATTCACCTCCAACAGGAAAGATCTTGTCCACCTCCCTTAACGTGTCCTCACTTTATCGATGATGAATATTCCAACATAAATTTTAAGGCCACCTGTGCCAGTAGTGTGAGCAGTATTTCAGCTGAGTGAAATACTGAAGTAGGAAACACAAAGGGCTGGGTGAATAACCAAGGAAATGGCTTGGAGAGGTAATGGCATGAGTGGTGAAGAGAGGGGCACTTGACTAGGTGAAAGGCCCTGCAAAAGGTAGTGGACACAGCCCAGGACATCACAGGCAAAGCCCTCCTCACCATCGAGAACATCTCCAGGGAACTCTGCCGTCAGAGAGCAGCAGCAATCATTGAGAATCCACACCACCCAGCACAGGCTGAGTACAGGGGCCACAAGACTTGCACCACCAGATTCAGGAATAGCTGTTACCCTTCCACCATCAGACTCCTCAACGACAAACTCAATCAGGGACCATTTAAGGACTCTGACTTGTGCACTTTATTGATTTTTGTATCTTTCTGTGTTTGTCAGTTTATTTGCATTTCTTTATTTGTTGCAGGTATGCACTGTGTACAGTTTTTTTGCACTACCTAAGTGGCAATTCTGCCTGGCCCGCAGGAAAAAGAATCTCAGGGTTGTATGTGATGTCATGTATGTACTCTGACAATAAATCTGAAATCTGCACACTGGGGAGAAGGGAAGAATTCTTACTTACTGAAGTAGAGTTGTGAAGGAGAATGATAAAACAGCATTTGTTGAACTAGGGGAAATGGTCTTTCTGGCAAGACAGAAGATCAAACCAGGTGCACTGTACCTCAATGACTGATTTCACTGAGACTGCCAATCAGATAGATACACTTTAGTGGTTTTCTTATACTTGTATAAAACAAAGAAGACTGGCAAAAATGAAAGGATGTGATCAGCCTCGTATCCCTGGAGGTTCTCCTCCAAAAGGACAGTGCTCCACAGAAACTTGATCAGCTTGTTGTCCGCCTAACATTTGAAATTCCAAGAGAAGCAGTAAACTCGAGATGGATGCAGCTATTATCACTTCCAGGAAACATAAGACAATTTAATCCAAATTTTTAAAAGGGCACCTCTGTTCAAGATCAACCAAGGGAGGTGAGCTGAGAGCCTTCACCAATGTTCATTCAGGACTTGAAGTAATTAGTTTTTTGAATTTCAGTCCCAGCAGATTTTAAGTCTTACGATAAAACTCTTATACACTGTAAAAGAAGACCGTGGGAAATTAGATTCTAACAAAGCAGAAGACTTTGATACTCCCAGTGGTCCATTTCATGGGCCATATTAAGAGTACTGTGATTTCTTTTACTGCAATTGAAATATCTGACATTATCTTTTAATGAATTCCATTTGTTCTTTAGTACTGTATAAACTGCAAAGTGTACAGCATACAGGCTGGAGTGATTCATTGAGGGTGACAATCACTCAGCTAAATTCAAAATAGTTATGGTGAAAGGTAATTCGAGTCCACAAGTTCCAATCTGAAATTGGGATAAGGCTCATTTTCATGGCAATGGGCAGAAACTTTCAAAGATTGATTGGAAGAGGCTGTTTTCAGGTTAAAGGACATCCAACGAGTGGAAAGGTTTTGAAAGAAAAAGAGAAGTAGTACATTTGTGGTAGAGTGAAGGCAAAGTTGGTAACTGTCAATGACCAGAGATATTGAAGTTCTGAGCAAGAAAAAGGAGGCATGTTATAATAGTAATGAAATTATTGTCATACTCCAACACAAATGTACTGAAATTATTCCTCACTGCAGCTTAACAGATGCTTCCTAAAAGAACAACTGCAATAGTACTCATGAAATTACCACATGGAAAGAGAAAATAAATATAACAAATAGATAGATAATAAATATTCACTATTTGTGGTGTCGGAGTTCTTTAAGATTTGGATACTGTTTGGAGCCCAAAAGACCCAAAAACCCAGCAGCAATAGACATTCACCAAGACAAGTATTTACTTAAACAAAAGTTGTTTTTAATCAACTTTAAACATGAAAATAGAATCAAACTTTAACTTATCTCAATGGTTAACTAACCCAAATTAATCCCCTTCTAATTCTAAGCGCACATGTATGTAATGTGTGTGTAAATTTAAGAAAAGTTCTTTGGTTCACAGTTCAATCACACCTCCTTCTTCCAAGTTCTCTGGATGCAGACAATTCTTATACTGTGCACAGAATTTAATACGTATAAAGTTCACCAGGCTTTGGTACTTGCAAGGTAAATGTTTACTGCTCAGGAAGGTTCTTGTAGGGTTTGCAGAGAGAGATTTGTTGTTCCAGGATTTCCACAACTGAGGTACCACCATTAGTCACCTCAAGGTCTCGCTGATGAAACTTGCCCCATCAGGGTTTTCCAAATGGTAACCTCTTTCTTTCAGGCCACCACAGAGTTCCTTTCTGTTCCACTTATTCCAAGAGAAACATCAGACAGATAGCACTTCCAGCCATCCACTGCTCTGGAGCTTTTCATCAGTTTCCACCAACTTCCTGGCTTGCACTGTTCAGCTGCTTTCAGTGTCACCCACACTAGCTGGGAGAGCTTGTTAACTTCTCTCTCTCTCTCTCTCTCTCTCTCTCCAACTGTCAACTGCCAGAAAGTCCATGTGACTCTCTCACTTGCAAAACCCCCACCTTCTTCAGGAAACAACAGGAGTTCTTCTCCTTGCTCAAGATGTTGTCTTAGATAAACAAAACCCAGGTGTGACCTTTCTGTGAGCACACTGTAAGTACTTTTTACAAGCCAGTTTGTCTCCTACAAACAATGGTCTTTCATTTCATGATGTCATTTCAATTAGCACCTACTTGTGAATTGTTCATCACATTCTCCAGAGATCCTGCAATATTATTGAATATGAATTCTTCAGTCTTTCAAATAAGATTTATTTTAAAACATGTGTATGTATGTAACCCACTAATCTTACCAAATCCCCCCCAATATTTATCCATTACATTTATCCATTCAAGACCCTGATAGCTGTTGGAAAATAAATATTCTTGAACCTCGAGGACCAGGCTTTTTTTTAAGGTAGGAGTGATAACAGGTTAAGACCAGGGTGATGAGGTCCTTTATGATGTTGGCTGCCTTTTGAGGCAGGAGCTCACATAGATGTCTTCACTGGATGGAAGATCAGACACCATGATGAACCTGGCTATGTTTGCTACTTTTTGCAACCTTCTGCATTACCGGGGAATTGAATGACCAAACCATGCCATGATGCAACCAGTTGGTATACTTTCCACAGTGCACCATTTGATAGAGTATTCAAGAACATGCCAAATCTCCTCAGAACTCTAGGGCTCTTGCTCTGATATACCCTTCCCATTTTCTTTCACAGTGAAGGAGATTGCTGTGAAAAACATACCGATCCCTCTCATCCTTGTAGACTAGGGCAATAAACATGATCCATATTCCCTTGTCAGACAGATAAGCATAAGATACCTTCACTTTGTTATTAAACCTTGCTTCTCAAAATCCCAAAGTAAATCACTTAGAAATCAAGGTGGTCTCTCGTCAGGCAACTGGAAATCTGGGGTCCTAAAGAGTCAACTAAAATTGTCAAAGCTCTGAGATTGAAATGTTCATTAGCTTTGGGTATCAAGAGATATTAATCAAAACAAAAAGGGAGCTGATGTACAGATGAATCCTGGCCAGACTGAATGAGAAAACAGGCTAAAGGGGTTGAATACTCATGCTCTTTCATTCCAATGTGTACCGTTTGCCTCCCAGCCAGTCTTGTAACTAATATGATGGAACATAGAATAGTTCACCTGGAAAGAAGAAATTCAAGCTGTTATATTTGTGCCAGTCCTTCAGAAGAGCAATCCAATTAGATCCAACACATATTTCTTCCCTGTGTCCCCACAATAGTGTTTGCCTTCAAGAATCTAAATCCCTTTTGAAAGCTCCTATTAAAATTTTTCCCCACAATGTTAATTGTGCATTGCAAATTCTCAGTGCATAGAAATGTATTCTTCCTTCTTATACCTCTGCTTCTTTCCCCAGTCACTTTAAATCAGTGCCTCTAGGCCACTGGCCCTGCAACCACTTGTCTTTAATACACCAAAACCTTTCACTTTAAACATCTCCTTTAAATCTGCTCAGCCTTCTTTGTTCTAGGAAGAAAAAAAATCCTGTTTCTGAGGTCTATTTACACCATTACCACCATTGTGGCACCTTGTCGCTTCTCCCGCCTCCGCCCCCCCATCCCTAATTGAGGGGCTTCCCTTGCTCTCAGCCCCCAGCACCTGGTAATGGGAGGGCTTTAGTTTATTGTCCTTCCTCAAAGCACCCTCGCGCTGGCTGCATCAAGCCTCAGTGCATCCCTCAGCACATACTCCTGCAGCCTGGACTGTAGCATACCCTCACCCACATCGCCATGTGCTGAAAAAGTTTCAAGCAAACCAATGTGCGCTTTTCACTGAGTTGATGGTCTCACGGCAGTTCTGGATGTCTGTCTCTGTGTCCGTTCTTGGGAATGGTTCCCATCTCCTTGGCCAACGTCTGTGCAAGAATAGTAAATGATTGGCTGAAATGTTTTCTTCTGGTTTGTGTTCTCTGAGGTGACTCACAGACTCTTCCACAAGAGGTGGCTAACAGGGGTAGGTAGATGGTCTGTAAAATTGGGCACTCTTTCTGCCATTTATTCAGAGATCTTCTATGTTGCTCATGCAGGACCTTGAAGCGGAGACAAATGCCAGGGCATCTTCTGGATATACACCCATCCCTGGGTGTCACAGGAGAGAATGTGCATGGTGTCCGAAGTGAAAATCTATAAACATCGAGGTTGAAGTAAAACACAAAGCTGGAGGAACTCAGCAAGTCAAACAGTGTCCTTTATACAGCAAAGGTAAAAATACATAACTGACTTTTCAGGCTTGAGCCCTTCATCAAGGTATGGGAAAATGTCGGCAAGCTTCTGAACAAAAGTGTAGCAGGAGAAGGGTGGTCGTAAAAGCAGGATGTGATAGGTGAAGGGAAGGAGAGGACAGCAGCGATCAAGGGGAGGAGGGATGGCTAAGTGAAGGAATGGGAAGGGAGGGAGGAGAACTGGACAAGGGAAGGGAAGTGGGGAGGGGGAAGAGGAGAGCAGGTAAGCAGAAACTGGAAAAGTCGATGTTAATGCCATCTGGCTGGAGAGAGCCCAGATGGAAAATAAGGTGTTGTTCCTCCAATTTGCGGGTGATCTTGGTGGGATAGTACATAAGGACATGGACAGACATGAATATGAGAGTGTGACAATGCTGAAATGGTTGGCTACTGGGAGGTCTCTGATAATGGTGCGGATAGAGCGAAGGTGCTCGATTGGTGTGGAGGGATGAGTGCACAAGGGAGTCACTATGGTCCCTATGGAAGGCAGAGAAGGGAGGAGAGGGGAAGATGGGTAGTGGGATCCTTTTTAAGTGCTGGAAATTCCGAAAGATAATGTGTTGGATGCAGAGACTGGTGGGATGACAGGTGAGGATATTGTTTGTGCATCTGAGGGCAGAGGGGGGCTAAGCATATGAGCAGGAAATGGAGGAGATGTGGATAAGGGCTGAGTTGATGGTGGTGGAGGGGAAGTGTGATGAAAAGACAGCATCCACCACCTGGTGGCGCTGCTGCACTCCTGTTCGGAGGACACACTGCCTCCCAATCAAGGTCAAAGACTCACCCCAAGCCATCAAGGTGACCCTTGTGATTGGCCCACCTAAATCACCAGGTGCTGCAGTCCAGGCAGCCCGCCCAGACTCAGCCCTGACCTTTACCCAAATGGCCCAGGTGAATTATCTCAGCTGACCCCTGCTGAGCCCCCGCACTTGGCTTTGAGCTATTGGCCACAGCAGCCAACGGGGCTCAGACTGCCCCAAGTGATTGGCCCCTCACCCCCCCCCCCCCCAATACTGCCTGCAGAACTATAAAGGACCATGTGCCCCTTCGTCCTGCCTCTTTGGACTCCTCGTAGCACATAAGTAGCACCTTTCACACTGGGTTGGGGTGAGTCTCGAGGCCAGTCAGCAAGAGCCGTCTCCGTACTGGTCAAGGAGTGGGGACACATAGTATCACCTTGATCTTGATTGTTGAATGTGTATGGTCATGTAATTTTCCCCAGTCTCTGTTGGCTCCTCCCCTGTTATCCGAAGTGCATATTTGCCCCCTGCATACTGGATGTGTATGTAGAGGTTTGCCTAACATATTGACCCTGTTGTCCCGTTTGCATCCCCGAAATAAATGTGTGCTTTGTACCTCAACTTTGGTCTGGTTTTTAACCTGTGGGGCCCACACGAGCCCGCGTTGCTGGAAGAAGGCAGATATTTTGGAAGATCTGGACTGGAAGACCTCCTCTTGGGAACAGATACGGTAAAGTCGGAGAAATTTAGACAAGGGGCTGGAGTCCTTGCAGGGGACAGGGTGTGAGGAAGTGTGGTCAAGGTAGTTGTGGGAGTTAGAGGGTTTGTAATATATGTCGGTGGAAAGCTTGTCTCCCGAGATGGAGACAGAGAGATCCAGGAAGAGGAGAGTGTTGTGGGAGATAGACCAGGTGAGTTTGAGATTAGGGTGGTGTCCTGGAGGCCTTTCAGGAAAGGTAGGTGCCAAACAATGATGGTACCATTTTTATTTGATCGAATAAATACTGTATTGAGAGCCTTGTAAATGTGTCAACAATTTTTTTTAGGTTCTCTACGCCATCCTGAATGTGCCTTCTCCACTTTTAGTGTCATGAGCCACAGAACCTCAGGGATGTTGCTCTTCAACAGTTCAGTGGCCACTTGAGTGATCGATACTGCAGCCAACCATTCAGAATTCAAAATTGATCCAATCAGATTGTTGGTGGGGCGGGATCGCTCCAGAGGACCGACAGCCTGCTTGTTGCTTCACGTAACGGGGAACTCAGAGTTGGTCTGTTTTTCTGACCCACCTTTTAAAAAAAACGCAGTAAGTATTCTTTCGTATTAAAGTTACCCACATTGAACACAATCTCTACACTGGAAGACCACACTCGTAAGAGTTTTTGTCTTTATATTTCTTAGTTTGTAACCTGGATTTCCAAAAGAGTTTCATTGGTGTTTTGGAAAATTGCATGTGCACTTCTCTGTCACGTTATCAGTTGTCAGGACCTTTTAAAAATTCTACAAGACTGAAAATGCACAGGAATTGGAAGCTAAAGCAACAGGTATTGATCGACTGCAGTGAGACGTGGAGGAATTGACAGGCGCTTTGATCTGGGGGTGGGGTTAATGTATTTAATGCTCTTCTCGAAATCTATATGTAAAAAGGAATAACAAATGAAAAGGCATCGTTGGTGAGGGTCTCATCTAATTCCTTGATGGAAGTTATGAACGGGAATTGGTTTTTTTTTAACAAAAGTGGTCATGTTTCAGTGTTGACCTACAATAAAGTGTGTGTTTGGGAGGGGGTGGGGGTGGAGAGCCCAACGCCGGGGGTCCCGGTTCGTGCGTTTTGCCCAGTTCCCTCCCAGGCAGCCACCTAGAGCCATTCGGGGTTACGGGATTGTAGATGAATCGGATGACTTGGGGTTCAGTGGCCGAAGTCGGCCTCCACCGTGTTTTAAATACGTGAAAAATATATTTCAAAAAGCAAAGGAGAAAGCGGATTTAGGATCCGATGGCACATGCAGTGTGGTGTGGAGCTGGGACGTTTAATTAATCTCAATCAGGATGTAATTTAGACTCTGTGGTTTGATTGAGTGGCCCTCAGCTTAGCCCAAAGATCAGCTGTATTTTAGAGTGTCAGTAACTTGGCGCACAGGGGCCCCGGCAGCGGGCACTTGGCGCACAGGGGCCCCGGCAGCGGGCACTTGGCGTACAGGGGCCCCGGCAGCGGACACTTGGCGCACAGGGGCCCCGGCAGCGGGCACTTGGCGTACAGGGGCCCCGGCAGCGGACACTTGGCGCACAGGGGTCCCGGCAGCGGGCACTTGGCGCACAGGGGTCCCGGCAGCGGGCACTTGGCGCACAGGGGTCCCGGCAGCGGGCACTTGGCGCACAGGGGTCCCGGCAGCGGGCACTTGGCGCACAGGGGTCCCGGCAGCGGGCACTTGGCGCACAGGGGCCCCGGCAGGGGACACTTGGCGCACAGGGGCCCCGGCAGCGGGCACTTGGCGTACAGGGGCCCCGGCAGCGGACACTTGGCGCACAGGGGTCCCGGCAGCGGGCACTTGGCGCACAGGGGTCCCGGCAGCGGGCACTTGGCGCACAGGGGTCCCGGCAGCGGGCACTTGGCGCACAGGGGTCCCGGCAGCGGGCACTTGGCGCACAGGGGTCCCGGCAGCGGGCACTTGGCGCACAGGGGTCCCGGCAGCGGGCACTTGGCGCACAGGGGTCCCGGCAGCGGGCACTTGGCGCACAGGGGTCCCGGCAGCGGGCACTTGGCGCACAGGGGTCCCGGCAGCGGGCACTTGGCGCACAGGGGTCCCGGCAGCGGGCACTTGGCGCACAGGGGTCCCGGCAGCGGGCACTTGGCGCACAGGGGTCCTGGCAGCGGGCACTTGGCGCACAGGGGTCCCGGCAGCGGGCACTTGGCGCACAGGGGTCCCGGCAGCGGGCACTTGGCGCACAGGGGTCCCGGCAGCGGGCACTTGGCGCACAGGGGTCCCGGCAGCGGGCACTTGGCGCACAGGGGTCCCGGCAGCGGGCACTTGGCGCACAGGGGTCCCGGCAGCGGGCACTTGGCGCACAGGGGTCCTGGCAGCGGGCACTTGGCGCACAGGGGTCCCGGCAGCGGGCACTTGGCGCACAGGGGTCCCGGCAGCGGGCACTTGGCGCACAGGGGTCCCGGCAGCGGGCACTTGGCGCACAGGGGTCCCGGCAGCGGGCACTTGGCGCACAGGGGTCCCGGCAGCGGGCACTTGGCGCACAGGGGTCCCGGCAGCGGGCACTTGGCGCACAGGGGTCCCGGCAGCGGGCACTTGGCGCACAGGGGTCCCGGCAGCGGGCACTTGGCGCACAGGGGTCCCGGCAGCGGGCACTTGGCGCACAGGGGCCCCGGCAGGGGACACTTGGCGCACAGGGGCCCCGGCAGCGGGCACTTGGCGTACAGGGGCCCCGGCAGCGGACACTTGGCGCACAGGGGTCCCGGCAGCGGGCACTTGGCGCACAGGGGTCCCGGCAGCGGGCACTTGGCGCACAGGGGTCCCGGCAGCGGGCACTTGGCGCACAGGGGTCCCGGCAGCGGGCACTTGGCGCACAGGGGCCCCGGCAGGGGACACTTGGCGCACAGGGGCCCCGGCAGCGGGCACTTGGCGTACAGGGGCCCCGGCAGCGGACACTTGGCGCACAGGGGTCCCGGCAGCGGGCACTTGGCGCACAGGGGTCCCGGCAGCGGGCACTTGGCGCACAGGGGTCCCGGCAGCGGGCACTTGGCGCACAGGGGTCCCGGCAGCGGGCACTTGGCGCACAGGGGTCCCGGCAGCGGGCACTTGGCGCACAGGGGTCCCGGCAGCGGGCACTTGGCGCACAGGGGTCCCGGCAGCGGGCACTTGGCGCACAGGGGCCCCGGCAGGGGACACTTGGCGCACAGGGGCCCCGGCAGCGGGCACTTGGCGCACAGGGGCCCCGGCAGCGGACACTTGGCGCACAGGGGTCCCGGCAGCGGGCACTTGGCGCACAGGGGTCCCGGCAGCGGGCACTTGGCGCACAGGGGTCCCGGCAGCGGGCACTTGGCGCACAGGGGTCCCGGCAGCGGGCACTTGGCGCACAGGGGTCCCGGCAGCGGGCACTTGGCGCACAGGGGTCCCGGCAGGGGGCACTTGGCGCACAGGGGTCCCGGCAGCGGGCACTTGGCGCAAAGGGGTCCCGGCAGCGGGCACTTGGCGCACAGGGGCCCCGGCAGGGGACACTTGGCGCACAGGGGTCCCGGCAGCGGGCACTTGGCGCACAGGGGCCCCGGCAGCGGACACTTGGCGCACAGGGGTCCCGGCAGCGGGCACTTGGCGCACAGGGGTCCCGGCAGCGGGCACTTGGCGCACAGGGGTCCCGGCAGCGGGCACTTGGCGCACAGGGGCCCCGGCAGGGGACACTTGGCGCACAGGGGCCCCGGCAGCGGGCACTTGGCGTACAGGGGCCCCGGCAGCGGACACTTGGCGCACAGGGGCCCCGGCAGCGGGCACTTGGCGCACAGGGGTCCCGGCAGCGGGCACTTGGCGCACAGGGATCCCGGCAGCGGGCACTTGGCGCACAGGGGTCCCGGCAGCGGGCACTTGGCGCACAGGGGCCCCGGCAGGGGACACTTGGCGCACAGGGGCCCCGGCAGCGGGCACTTGGCGTACAGGGGCCCCGGCAGCGGACACTTGGCGCACAGGGGCCCCGGCAGCGGGCACTTGGCGCACTGGGGTCCCGGCAGCGGACACTTGGCGCACAGGGGTCCCGGCAGCGGGCACTTGGCGTACAGGGGCCCCGGCAGCGGACACTTGGCGCACAGGGGCCCCGGCAGCGGGCACTTGGCGCACAGGGGTCCCGGCAGCGGGCACTTGGCGCACAGGGGTCCCGGCAGCGGGCACTTGGCGTACAGGGGCCCCGGCAGCGGACACTTGGCACACAGGGGCCCCGGCAGCGGGCACTTGGCGCACAGGGGTCCCGGCAGCGGGCACTTGGCGTACAGGGGTCCCGGCAGCGGGCACTTGGCGCACAGGGGCCCCGGCAGCGGACACTTGACGCACAGCGGTCAGGAATCAGAGGTTTTGAACTGAAAATTTTGTGGCATAGTCTTGAACACAAGTTTGATGGTAACGTTTCAGAACAAAACTGAGGGATGATTGCTTTAGAGATGCCCTATTTCATATTAAGACAAATCTTTGATGTCTTTAATTATCTATTTTATAGTTATTTGTTTTGGAAATGTTGACATCTGAAGGGTAGTGTTGGCAAAGCTAATAAATAAAACCAAACTCTGTTGTTGGAGATACCAAAGATGTAATTGATGATATGAATGTTATTTGTCATTTACCAGCCCATACCTGAACCTTGACCAGGCCTTCCTCCATGCAGGAACTGATAGCTCCATTGAGGTGAACTAACCACCTCTAACCTTATTAAATGTAAGGAAGGTAATTGATGAAGCAGGTTGAGCCTCGAATGCTGCCCTGAGGAACTCCTGCAAATATGTCTTGTGACTGGGATGTTTCACTTCTAGCAACTTGTAACGAAATACCTCCGTACAAGGTTGGACTCCTTGAGAATATGACCTCCATTTGACTTTAGTTTCATGAGAGCCTCCAATGCCTCATTCAATCTTCCTTTGATATTCAAAATGGTCTCTATAACCGCCCTCCTGGGATCTCGGTATTTGGTCCATGTTTTGCAGGGAGGTCTGGAGGGCTCCTGGCATAAGCAAAGTCATGCATCAGTGACCAGACTATCGAGCAAGTGGGCACTGCCTGATAGCATTATCCATGACAATAACCACACCAGCAGTGCGAGTATAAGACAGCTTTAATAAACTAGTATGTACACTAAGAGGTCTTGTCTCTCTGCAAGATGAACCTGGAAGGCTAGACTGCTCTGGACTGCTTTATAGACAAGGTCACCGGAATGACCCCTGGTGACCTAGTGGTGTAATTACATATCACCACAATTCCATCACTTGTAATTAAGTGGACTGACCTGCCTGTAGTTACTGACTTGCATCGGTCTTGCTTTTTGTGGGCAGGACATTGTCCAGCAGTTTCCAGTGTTTGAAATTAGTTCATCTAGGGGTGCAGCAAATTTTGGAGTGCCAGACAACAGCAGAGATATGATCTGTTCCCATTGCCTTCTCAGAGTCCAGAGTTCTCAGCCCTTCCCTCATGTGGAGGGAATCCAATTGGCTGGTCTGACTTCTGTAACAGAAGCTGGTGCATCATTTCAAAGATCTGGAGATATCTCAGGCATTTTGTTCAAGATTAATCCTTCATTCATCATTGCTTTACACTTTGCAGCACTAACCACTTCAATGTGGCCCTTGCAGTTCTGCAGAAACAAAACTTCAGAAATGTGTCAGTGATTCTGTAGTACTTTGGAATGTCCTGAGATTGTGAAAGGCACTCTACAATGCAAAATGAACATACTTGCAGCCAACACTGAGGTCATACATGATGCTTTACTGAACAAAAACATGCATTGCAGTCAGTTGAAGGTTAAAGGTGTCAGGAAGAGATTATACCTAATTTAGTTAGTGCAACAGATGATATTGGGTAATGAGGAGCATTGATCATTTCATAATACCCACTGTTATGCCAAAGTCAGGTTCTGACAGCTATTCCAAGGTGCATCAACCAATTTACTGCAACTGGTGGTGGGTAGGAGGCAGAAGGATCAGCAATGCTCTGTCAACCATGATGCACACCAATGCTTCAGTGCTGCCATTACCATCTCTGTTCAAGGACACAACTCCAAAGCAGTGATAGAGAGGCAGTCGGTATCCCAAAGGGCCCCACAGCCTTGACTTTGCAAGGAGTGCCTTGGATTCCATCCCATCTGTGAGGCCCAGCCTTTCCACCACCTTAGATGAGACAAGGGCTCAGACTGTGCTGAAATTCTAAAATTTAGGAGAGAGCAACTTCAACCAGAAATACACCATCTTCTTCCACACGTAGGAAGGGGAAAACATGACAGGAGACCAGAGATAGAGAAACCTGCTGACATGTGGTTTCTACATCCTTCCGTTAAGTGATAGAACTCTGCATTTTAATGTGATAACATCTTGCCCCTATCTTTTGCTCCATCATTCATGAATTATGCACTTTATCTGTTTTTCTGTTAATGTAACTTTTTTTTGCATCAGTTTGCTGTTCAGGATGTGATAGAACACTACAGCACAGTAGCGGCTCTGTGGCCCTTGATGTGATTTTTTTTAAAACTCTTGGGAGCTTGTTTGCAGTTTCCCTATGGCTTTCATATCAGTTCTGTCATTGCAAATAGTCTATTTTAAAGTCTAAAGAAATCCTGAACAGGAAAGGCAAGAATCACACAGGGTTCTATCAATACAAATGAATCGGTCGACTCTTAGGCAATATATAGAGTGCAGTAGTTGTCAATGGATATGGCACTACTTAATTTGCAATATGACACAATATCCCACTTCTACTGTAATAGTCTGGAACACACAAGCCACAGAAGGTCATCAGCACTTTTACCCCCAACTTCCTGCTTCCCCATTTGTCATTTCTGCAGAAAGTTAGAATTATTTTTCTCAATTTGTCAGCCTTGCCAGAACTCAGTGGTAGATTCAACAAGCAATTTTGATAGCAGTTTAGTAACAGGTCAAATTATTCCAACCTACTTGCAAAAAAAACTGTGATCCCAATCGTGTCTTAGACTTGCTTCATATTTAAGTAATGATTTCTCAGTTCTGATTACTATTCTCGTGGAGTCACTTTAGATAACAAAATCTTTCATAAAGCAGTTTTTAATATGTTGTTCAAAGACACAGGAATGTAATATTAAAATTGAGAGAAAATTTCTCCTCTTTGGATACAATGCTTTAGTAAGACCCAACTTATCTCAGTTAAGATAGAATACAACTGTAATTATCTGAAATGGTGGGGACTGGGCTTATTTTGGATAAATGATATATTTGGATAACATCATTTTTAAAAAAAAACAGCCCAGTTGCAACGGCAAATCACTTGTAACAGTGTTTAAACAGCAGCAAATATCAAGGGGAGGCTTTTAAAATATGAAATAATGTTTAATTCTCACCAATTTTCAACCTGTGATGTCAGTTCAGCTCAGAAAAAATTTTCAGATCACTGAGGATTTCTGATTGTTTCGGATATCCTCATTTATCCAAAAATTTTCAGAGGTGAAATGACATTACTTTCAGGTCCAAAAACTTTTTTGGTTAGCTGAGGATTTCGTAGAATTGGAGTTATACTGTATTTGACTAATTTCAAACTGCAATTTATGGACTGGAGTTCTTTAATGCAGAGGGTTTACTAAAGATGTCAGTCAACACTCAACAATGGCAATTAGTGCCCAGTAAGGTGTGGCTCCAACAGGAACTGGCAGATGTTGGAACCTGTGAGCAGACAATGAGAGGCTAGAGGAATTCAGCAATTCAGACAGCATCTATGGAGAGCAACACTGTCATTTTCTCTCCATGGAACCACTAGTCTCTGCAGCTTCCATTATTTGCTCATGCCCTCAATAGTTCCTGCCTTTCACATCATCGTGGGCGGAGCCATCTACTCTTACAATGTTCTGCTGACCATTGTCCATCTTCCTCATCTATGTGTGCTGATGATGTCACTTTCCTTCCTGTAAGGATGTGAGGACACACCACGTATGGTCACGGATGGCCTTGACGGATAATGCTTCGCTCTCGTAGGGTTTTCTGATGGCACAGCATGTCGATTCCTTTCACTTACATTCTGTGTTCCATCTTTGGAGAGGTTAAAAATGTGCACTTGCCCAAAATTAGCTACTTTCTGCAAATCGGTTGTTTCGCAACCGTTTCCTTTTGACCTAAAAATCTAACACAAATATTTTAAAAAGAATTAACATTAAAGTCAGCATTTTCAACAGATGCTATTAACCTTACAGACAAGCTACTTAACTCTCCATGGATGCTGCCTTACCTGCTGAGTTCCTCTTTTAACAAAACTTTCATAACGCCACTTGCATTCAGTTTATCAATCGTTAAAGTTATCTACACCATGTTAATATTAAGCAATGTATCTGAATCTTGTATCTCTTAGTCATACACCACTGAAACAGGTCCTCAGGCTTGCTATGCCAATCAAACACCTATTTATTATAGTCTCCCAATTAATTTTTCTTCTCTTCCCCCCTCCCCCATCTTCCCAACTTTTTCTATAGCAGCCCATCGACTTGAAGAGTTGTTTACAAGAGCCATTTAATGTGCCCACCAACATGTATTTGAAAGAAATGAGAACACCTGGGGGAACCTAAAGGGTCAGAGGAAGAATGTGCAAACTCCATACAGACAGCACCCAAGGTCAGGATCAAGCCCAGGACTTGTGAGTTAGTAGTGCTAACCACTGCACTGTTTAAAATTACAGGGTAATCATTCTTTAATATCCACATTTTTCTTGGAGGAATTGACGGCACTAATAAAAGTTTGGCTTCAGATTCCAGCATCTGCTGCATCTCCACACCCTTAACTTTATCTGTGATGTACTTCATATAACTGAGACTCATCAATCAAAGTTGTCTATTTGCAACCTGGATTTTTGCGACTTCTTGTCTATTACATCATGATATGGAAACGTAAACAATTTCTACGACAGTTCTGCTTAATTCTTGTCTTGAGTTGTATCACATTTTCATTACTGAAATTCTTTACTAGAAGGGGCCTTGTATCTAATGAACAAGACTGCTTTCCTGCAAATTTCCTATGCTTGTTGGGGAATGACTGCCTTCCTTCCATTAGTCCTTGTAACAAAAGGTGTTCAGAGTTGGAGATCTCCACATATTCACTTTATGATGTGAACTGTCCGGCTATTTTGCAAGGAGATATCAATGCAATTAAGAGAAGCCAATTGCTAAGGAGGCAACATAAAGTAAGGTACCCTGACTCTTCCTTTACTGATGTCATGTACAATTGTGAGAATTTCATAAGGAATAGAAAGTACATCACATTTCCTCTCAGTGAAAATGAGAAGCAAGTTCCAATTGCCTTCTCTATAGTCATTCATGAGAGAGCTGAGCAGTTTGAAAGGCTGCTCAGGACAATCTTCATGCCCCAGAATATTTATTGTGTCCATGTTGATAACAAATCATCCAGTAGTTTCAAAACTGCCATTCACAGCATTGCTTCCTGCTTCCCCAATGTTTTTATTGCACGGAGATTGGAGAATCTTGTCTATGGCTCTTGGACGAGGATTCAGGCAGACCTGAACTGTATGGAGGAACTGCTGGCAAGACATCGAACCTGGAAATACTTTATCAATCTGTGTGGCATGGACTTCCCCATCAAAACTAATGACGAGATTGTCCGCAAACTACAGGAGTTGAAAGGGAAGAATAGTTTAGAGTCTGAGGCAGCTTCAGTGAAGAAGCAGATGCGCTGGAAATACCATTTTGATGTGATCAATGGGAAAATGGTAAGGACGCACATGATCAAGAAACCACCATTCACCTCTATATTCTCGGGCAGTGCCTACATGGTAGTTAATCGATCATTTGTTGAACACATCTTCAAAGACCCAAGGGCAAAACAATTAATTGAATGGTCAAAAGATACTTACAGCCCTGATGAATTTATCTGGGCTACCCTGCAGAGGATGCCCGGAGTTCCTAGTTCTGAACCTTCACATCCCAAATATGATGTTAGTGATATGAGGTCGGTGGCGAGGTTGGTGAAGTGGCAATATTTGGAAGGCGATGTAACCCGAGGGAAAGCCTACCCATCATGCACTGGATCCCATCGAAGATCAATCTGTGTATATGGAGCAGGTGATCTCAACTGGATGCTTCAACACCACCATCTGTTTGCGAATAAATTTGATACAGATGTGGATCCGATTGCGATCCAGTGTCTGGAGCAGTACCTTCGACAGAAATCTCTGGCAAGCTGCATCCCATAAAACCTTGTCACCGGGTCAAGGTCACACAAGTGAAACAGCTCCGAGTCACACTGACCATCAGGCACCCACTTACACTGCTCCAGCACCAGCTTTATTGTTTTCTTCAAGATTTCCCCCACCACCACACAACCACCCCCCCCACCCCGATTCTATTTTTTTCACCTGCACGCCAGGGGCAATTTACATCATCCAATTAACAACAACACATACACTTTTAGACATGCGAGGAAGATGGAATACTTGGAGGAAACTCATGCAGCCAGAGATCAGGATTTAACGCAGATCGCTGGAGCTGTGAAGTTGCATATCCACCAGATGTGTCACTTTCATAGCCACCACTTCCAGCTTTTCTTTCTTTTAGGCCCCAGTGAGTATCTGCAAACCTGATCCACAAAATGTAGGTGTTGCAACAGGGAATAGTGATATTGTCAAGGATACTGAATCAATGCAGTTTACGTAGGAACATAGGAAGTAGGAACAGGAGTAGTCCAAAAATGGCCTATCGAGCCTGCTCCGCCATTCAATACGATCATGGCTGATCTAATTTATGACCTAACTCCACCTACCTGCCTTCTCCTCATATCCCCTAATTTTAAACAGTAGATCTGTGATTTTTCATAAAATTCAGACACACGTGTCCTTTGTTCCTCAAGAATTTGCATGTTTTAGGGCCACACACTTAGCAGTTAGCACAAAGCTATCTGTAAGGTTTGTACATTCTCCCTGTGACCATGGGGGTTTCTTCTGGGTACTCAGGTTTCTTCTAACCCTCCAAAAATGGACAGCGTTTGAAGGTATATTTGCACTGCACAGGGTTGTGGGCAGGAATGGCCTGTTACCATGCTCAATCTAAATTTAGAAAAAACCTTTTAAAATATCAGAAGTTTTACCACCCACAATGATTTCTTCTGAGTGCCATTTTAATCCCTGGGTCTCTGGCCTCCTACATTCTTCCAACAAACTCAATGTAAACTTGAGGATAGGCATTTATTTTCTGACCTGGGCTTAATAGTCTACCCAGAAGTTCCAACTGTCCTTTCTGCACCACTGCCTTACCTTCATCATCAGATGACTAGTACATGACCTCCTCTTATGCTGGTGTCCAATTCCTATCTCCTTACCTCCAGCCCAAAACTCTGCTGCAATTTAAAATGAACTTTTCCCAGTTGTAATGAGTGGTTATTAATCCGAACCTCAGTTCCATGCACCCTTTACGGATGCTGCCTACCTCCTGAGCATTTGCAGCATTATATTTTTTTTAATGACAGAAGCAAACTAGTTCATAAATGTATCGATATGTGGGATGCAGCGAAGGAAGCAAACGTCCAGAAATTATTCAACCGTTGATTGAATGCTTCACTGGTCTGAAGTGGATGAATTGGTGTGAGTTTTAGGATCTTTTTTGGCTGAATAAATTGAGATGAATGATCTCCTAATTTTAAACATTCACTCCATTTCTCGCTACTTCCTGTGAAGCACTTGATCAGGCATGTAATAGAGGTATCATCATCATGGGTACATTTGCATGAGATTGCTCAACACTGTGCTGGTTTTATTCAAGTGGGACCTACAAACCCAAAGTGGAATGTAATGGGAATAAAGTGCTTCATAGGACTATTAATATCTGAAAATATCATGTAAGAGGAAAAGAAAATTCCAGAAAATGATGAGAAATAGCACAGTCATTACAAATGAAAATGGAGAATTTGTGGTCTCTATGCAGAAAAAACATTTGAAGTAATGAGAGGAAATTATATCTGAACTGCCTTGTGACTAATGTTACGTAATTAATGCGATCTCTTGATTGTTAATACTGGTTTGAATATTAATAAATAACTATTTTCTTGACTTTGGCAGATGGTTGGAAACAAATAGTTAATGTATTAATTCAATTGTTTCTGCAGATACTGATAATTCTGGTCATGTATTTGGTAATGTTATCCAAACAAGTTGACGCAAGTTTTCAAATTAATTTATCGTTCGATTAATCAAGTTCAATCTGATGAAAGTCTTCTCCAGTCCTCAGGCAAAACATGTAAACACAGACCAGTCATAACGCACATAAAGACAAGTGATACATATGCAGAACAAAGATATATACACACACATACACACACACACATATATGTACATACACACACACACACATATATATATATATATATATATATATAAAAAAGTTTAATAAATAGTAGTCTCTGAGGGTTAGCGTGAGCAGTTCACTTAGTCATTCATCATTCTCACTGCCCTTGGGAAGAAGCTGTTCCTCAACCTGGTGGTGCTGGGCTCTGCTCCTCCTGTGCCTGCTTCCTGATGGGAAGTGGATGAAAGATGCTGTGTGCGAGGTGGAATGGGGTCCTCAATGATTCTGCGCGCACTCTTCAGATAACGATCCTGGTAGTTCGCATTCATGGGGGAGGGAGACCCCAGCGATCCTCTCTGCTACTCTTATGGTCCTGTGGATTGACCTCCGATCCAATTTTCTACAGCAACTGTACCGCACTGTGATGCAGTCGGCCAGGATGCTCTCGATAGAGCTCCTGTAGAAAGTTGACAGGAGGATGGTCAATAGCCTTGCCCTTGCATTTACCTTCAATGTCTACACTGGCTCTGAACCATAAATGAATATTGAATTTGTGACTTTTGCCAGAAGCAAAGCATCCCAACAATGGTTCATGGGAGCTGTGCCAACCTTTTTGTTTATTGTATCAATTAGGAACAATGAGAAGTCATTACATGAGGCATAAATTGGCTAAAAGTCCAGTTCCCAACAGTGTCACTGACCTTGTAAATGGGGTTCCCATCCCAGTCAGTAAATCATCTCAAGAACACTAAGGAATGCAGCTGCGTAGAGATGGGCCCACCTCAACTATTCCTAACTTGTGCTGGATTCAGCCATGCTCGTTATTTGTGAATCAGACATCCAAGCCTTCACTAAGAAGTGTATACAGACCCAATAGTTCCATTTAACAACCTTTTGCTCTCTGCATGGATGTAGGTATCTGTGGCTTCTCCCATCCACCCCAATAACCTCCCCACTGACTTTGGATGGGGAAGGAATGAATTCAACCCTAGTTAAAATGCTTGTTAGGGTTTGAATAAATGTCCATGGTGACAAACATGTTGGATTATAGGAATGAATGGGAAAAGGCTGATTTGTTATAGCAAATGCTAGTGACATGAAAGGCTTCCCCAACCTACTTCCATTTTCAAGCTTGTCTCTTCACTGGCCTGTGATTACGTTAGAGTGAAATACAGTTCATTTTGTTTCCTGAAGACAGATTAAAATAGTGAAGCAAGGAAAGTTTTGGATGAACAGAAGTTTATGGAGGTTAAAAGATGGGAGGCTGGCCAAGGGAATGTCAGAAGGGCCAGATCTCAAGGTCACAAGTACACATGGGTTCAGCAATAGATGGATGGAGATGTAGTGATATTTAAAAGGTGAAAGGATGTAGCTGGTGACTGTGCGTAGAGAGTCAAATAGGGCCTTGATTTTGCAAGTATTATTCAGTCTCACACTGTATTCAGGAATGCAGGTAAAGGCCAAACAGCAAGCTTATTGGACCCTGTGAGCAGACCACAACCACTATATATGTTGTTGAATAGGGTGATATGTGTAAAGGCGAGCCTGCAACTTCCACCAAAAAATAGGTTTTGAGTGATTCCCTTTGTATAATTCAACCCCAAATCTAACACTTGCCGCTGACCAATGGATGCTGCTAAAAGCAAATCACAATACTTTAATAACAAAGGATTAAATTTTATTTGGATATCTTAAAATAAACCACCTTTGGCTCCTGTAACAGGCTACTTAAAGCCCCTACAGAGCTGATGGCAGTTGGACTGGGCGGATGAATCCTGCGGAGGAGTATGGAGACTATGTTGCTAACAGAATGTGCACATGGGTTGCGTTGGAGTCGGCAGGATGATGGCAGCGGTGTTGAGACTTCACTGGCAAGGATTGGATTTTAGACCTGGCAAATAAGACTATCTGATTTTAGGGTGAAATTTTTAAGTTTGGATCATCCTATACATTGGCATATATGGTAATCTACTGAGAAGAAGGCTTCAGTGTGCTACAGGAGTTTCCTGAAGGCTATGAGATGGGATTATGTGAAGAAAGCCCTTCAGTGCATGGCCTTTCCAGAATTGTAACTTGACTGCCTAGTACCAACACCATCCAGTGGTTCCTGAAATAATTTTTCTCGACCTGTAAAATCAATCGAATATTAAATATAGCCTAGGGGGCACCATGGTTTAAATCCAATGCTCCATCAACCACTGGATCTCTATTCAAAGAATGGAAATTAGCATCAGAACTGGTGTCCGTCGTGTTCAGCAATTCTGTTTTGCAGCAAAATGTCTCAGCTGCTGTTAAAAGTTGGGTTTAATGCCCCTATTGGGATTTAAGAACCCAGGGCGTCAAAGGAACTATTTCCCATGATCAGGTATCAAATATTTGGCCAAAAGCACTCTATCCCCGGTATCGCACGTTGAAAATCCCTTGACTAGAAAACACACACAGAATCTAATGCACAACAAGAATATCAATGGTTTCATTAAAGCTTCCAACTGAAAGTCTTAAAATAGACAAATGATCATTAAGGTGCTACCTTTAAGATTACACAATATGGAACAAATACATCCAGAAATTCCACAATTTTGCAGATGGTGATTACAGTAAGTTGTTCACCCTGTGGTTAGGGAGCAAGCATTTATTTGTGAGCTGGAATCTAACTTGACTGTCTCAAAATATTTAGTAACAAAGGAAATTAATCAAAAGCGGCATGAAACTATGCACATGTGAAATATGAGAGTGAATCACAACAGATCATAGTAACTGACCCATCCACTAGGCATTATTAAACATTCGATTGTCAGCAAGCCCTCTGTCTCTGCCTCCACAGTGAGTTAGGTTCCACTCTCTTTGTAACTGATCCGGTGAAGCTGATTCCTGTTCTCGTCCCTGTACTCTGCTGCAGCTTCATCCCCCTTCGCGTGTGAGCCGTGACATCGAGTAAGTGGCAGGCTACCCAATCATGAGGGCATTGGAGACATACTTGACCCTTTGGGTAGATACACTTCCTCATACCGTGCACCTGCTGAGCAGCCCAGTGGACAAATGAAACACTTGCATAACCATCCTGGCTGAGATCATCAAACCTCAAACCAGGGAGAGAATCTGTCGCCTTCTGCTTTATCCCAAGGAAGCAAATACCCCAAATGAGACCTTCCTGGTTGAAGATGAGATCACCTGGTCACATCAAAGCAGCACCAGCTTAATCTCGGGGGTAAGGAGAGGGGGGGATAATATTCTTTCATTGCAATTTTATGCTTTTATCCCTCACCAGATCTTAAAATGATTGAGGCTGGTTAAACAATAATCTAATCATCTTTGTATCTAGTACTGATCAGGGTGACACTGATGAATGAAACAAATATTCATGGGTCAGATGCTTTAAAACATTATTTAATGCACCATTAATTTGGCCACAGCAGCTATCGTTGAGGCCCATAGATGAATGAATCTCTTGCACATACTTTTAAGGAACAGTTGGAGTTTAATTCACCTGTAAGGCTCATCACAATGGATTTTATCCTGAAACTGCTAAAGTTTGGGTGTCAGATTGGAGAGAATCCATATCTTAAGGGGGATGTTCTGCTGAGATATTTAACATTAAAGATGCTGTTTGAAGCAGGGCTGCAGTCACACAGGGAGGCTGGTGCTTCTGGAGAAAACACAGAAAAAGATAGGAGATTGTGGGGAAAAGCATGGTTGGCAAAAGCAGGTACTGGATGACTTGTACAGAAGGAAATCTTGTGGCGATATAATTATGATCTTAACAGATGGACTTCTCATTGGACATTTTGAGCCGCAAAGCCCCTTGTTTTGTTTGAATCACCTGATGAATGGCCACGGAATTCAGATGATCCTGCTCCAAAGTAAGCTGTCTGAGTCCTGGAGTCAGTGACGGAGAGTGAAAATCAACGTTTTAGGACCTTGTCACAAATTTCAAAACAACTTTCTTATCAAGAACTTCATCCAGTTTTCTCTGAATTCCAGTCCATCAAGTGAAGCTTCTTAACTTCCTAGAAAAGAATGACAATTGGATAGACAAAATATTAATTTCCATAACCCTTATTGAATACCTGCATCTCAATAACGATATCCAATTCTTTAGCTACTCCAGCCCCATAGATTGAAAAGTTCTTAATAAAAGGAATCAAAATGAATAGAATTACCTACTGCCACAGCTGCTAACAATCTACCCATTATTTGGCAATGACTTCTGTTGGGATGCTGAGTAAGAGTACTTTGAGCTAATTTCCAGTACAATCCCTTGGTTGCAAACTCTGTCTCAGTTCACACATAAATTATGAGTACTTCAGTGAGATTCAGTTATCAGGACCACTGTTTAGCCAAGATTTTAAATATCTCAAATTTTTATCTTACAGATATCCTTTTGAAAAGAAAGATTGTGTATTCCTACATGTTATGTGTAGGACCTTGTATTGATCTGATGCTGGTAATTTACATTGCAGTCGTTGGCCATCAGCTTATTCTCTTTGACTACGAATCCGACTCCATCTCACATTCTCAGCATTTCGATACAAACTCACAACTTGGTCTTAATCTCAGAAGGAGATTACAAGAGGCATTGAATGGAGACAGCTGTCTGGTTGAGGAAAATTAGTAGGAATTGTCATCTGCTTTTTAGCCCTCAAGATGCCAGTGAAGCAAATGGGAAGCAATGAGACATCTGGGTGGAGGAACATGAAGAAAATGCAGAAGAAGATATTCAAGTTTAGTTTCCCTCCACATTCCAAAAACATTCAGGTCAGTAGATCTACTGGCTATTAGAGGTTGCCCCTAGTGTACAGATGGGTGGTAAAATCTAGCTGGGGAAGTTTTTGGGAGTGGGGGGAGAATAAAATGGGTTAAGATTGGATCAGTGTAAACGAAAGCTGAATGGGCAGAATGAAGTTGATGACTTGAAGAGCCTTCTATATCTTTCCATGACTTTATCTGAGCATTTGTTTTATGAAGCAAAGGGTAAGGCAGTTTTAAATATTTCTGAGCGAACACTGAAATGTAACTAACTTCCACAACTGAAATCAAATCTTCGCAACACTATCAAGATCTGTAAAAACTGGAAATAATCACCAAGTCAGGCACCATCCATGGGGAGAGAAACAGTGTTAACTTTTTAGGTCAAAATTCTTTCATCAAAATGTGTGTCAAAGGTAACAAATGCATACATTTAATTCTTCATCTCTGTTTAAGTGATGCCTGACTGAGTAGAGGCAGAAATAAATGAAGGAATGGGAGCTCGGCCATGGAGATGAAGGAGTGGGAGATCGGCTGTGGAGATGAAGGAATGGGAGCTAGGCCATGGAGAGAGTTAGAAGAAGTGACATTAAACTTGATTAAATAGATGGGCTTTGAAAA
This sequence comes from Narcine bancroftii, assembly GCF_036971445.1. Classification (NCBI taxonomy): domain Eukaryota; kingdom Metazoa; phylum Chordata; class Chondrichthyes; order Torpediniformes; family Narcinidae; genus Narcine; species Narcine bancroftii. The sequence goes on from NC_091471.1 coordinate 308,810,904, forward strand.
GATTATTAAAGGCTCAGTGAAGAAAATGTTAGGCAGAGTTACATAGGAATTCAAGAGGGAAGAATGAAGATGCCTGAATTATTTGGTATCAAGGTGTGGTGGGATGTGAGTGATGGGAGGTGGTGGGAGTTGATGAGGTGGGATGTGAGTGATGGGAGGTGGTGGGAGTTGATGAAGTGGGATGTGAGTGGTGGGAGGTGGTGGGAGTTGATGAGGTGGGATGTGAGTGATGGGAGGTGGTGGGAGTTGATGAGGTGGGATGTGAGTGGTGGGAGGTGGTGGGAGGTGGTGGGAGTTGATGAGGTGGGATGTGAGTGGTGGGAGGTGGTGGGAGTTGATGAGGTGGGATGTGAGTGGTGGGAGTTGATGAGGTGGGATGTGAGTGATGGGAGGTGGTGGGAGTTGATGAGGTGGGATGTGAGTGGTGGGAGGTGGTGGGAGTTGATGAGGTGGGATGTGAGTGATGGGAGGTGGTGGGAGTTGATGAGGTGGGATGTGAGTGGTGGGAGGTGGCGGGAGTTGATGAGGTGGGATGTGAGTGATGGGAGGTGGTGGGAGTTGATGAGGTGGGATGTGAGTGGTGGGAGGTGGCGGGAGTTGATGAGGTGGGATGTGAGTGATGGGAGGTGGCGGGAGTTGATGAGGTGGGATGTGAGTGATGGGAGGTGGTGGGAGTTGATGAGGTGGGATGTGAGTGATGGGAGGTGGTGGGAGTTGATGAGGTGGGATGTGAGTGGTGGGAGGTGGCGGGAGTTGATGAGGTGGGATGTGAGTGATGGGAGGTGGCGGGAGTTGATGAGGTGGGATGTGAGTGATGGGAGGTGGTGGGAGTTGATGAGGTGGGATGTGAGTGATGGGAGGTGGTGGGAGTTGATGAGGTGGGATGTGAGTGATGGGGTGAGAGTTGATGCGATGGGAGGTGGTGGGAGTTGATGAGGTGGGATGTAAGTAATGGGAAGTGGTGGAAGTTGACGTGGTGTGGTTGGAGATGGAATTGAGAGAGATCATGGGTGCAAGCAATTGGAGATGTGCTGCAGCAAGACTGTGGAGAGGATGGAAATTATTTTTTAATTCTGTGGTAACCACAAGGTTACCAGGGGTCATCCTGGTGACCTTGTATATAAAGCAGTCCAGAGCTAAAGTCTAGCCTTCCAGGTTTGTCTTGCAGAGAGACAAGACATAGTGTACATATTAGTTAATTAAAGCTGTCTTATACTCGCACTGCTAGTGTGGTTATTGTCAGTACAAATTCAGCATGGCATTGGCTCAATTGCCAATCTAAATTATTGAGAAGATGCATGAAGGGTAAGCAGGACATTGTGGGATAGGTGAAATGGAGCATAACTTTAGACGTAGGTTTACCGGAAGTCGACAATGATGACAATGGTGAAGGCGAGAATACAGTGATGGCAAATGTTAACAAGCTGCAGTGAATTTCTCCCTTCAGCATATTATGATGGAGAGAAATCATTCGATCCAGGCCCCACACTAAACACCACTAGGTACACACCTTTACTCCTGCTGCAGTTCTTCTGCTGCAGTTCCAGATCTGAGTGAGAGAAAAGAAAATCTTATTAGTTACATAACCAAACAACCAAACTGGCAGGTGAAATTCAAAATATTCTCTCCTTCAGATACAGGCCTGCTTATTGGGTGCCTTAAACATTCTGATTTGATTTAGAACCAAACCTAGTTCTTCTCAAATTTTACCTTAAAGTGTTTTATTGTTTCCTCAAAAATTGAAAATATATAAAAATGCACGTCAAAAGTAACTGCATCACCTGTTTTTCTCGGTTGTATTTTCATCATCCTCTGTCCTGTAAAATATAAATTACAGAAAAAAAGATATGAATAAAAGGAAACTGCCTTGAGGCACAGGATGTTAGCACGTAATCTGTTGTATCAACAATCTGTACATTCTTTCATCCCAACTCTGTTCTGTTCTACAAAATATAATTAGTCAAATTCATTAATTCCACTTTTCTTGTGGGTAGAAGGGACAGGTTGGTTGGGTCTAACATCAGTATCCTAATCCCAAAGCTTTTTTAAAGTACAATGAACAGCACACCTTCAAAGGGAAGTATGACGTCCAATTGTTCAGACATCTCGATAGTTCAACAGTGGCTCACCCTTTAGTTCGGAGCGTGCTGCAGGGGTCTGGAGTGTGGGCCTGGTGTACAACTTGAGCCAGGGTCAGGGATAGGAATACCTTGTAATGTGTGTAGGATAATGGCCAGAGATGGGGGGTCTGGAATGTTTTGATAAGATGAAACATCAAAGCTGGAACTTGCAATGTGAAACTCACTAGATTCCATCTCCCACTCCATTTACACTCACTGGGTTCACTAACAAAAAATATTTGTGTCTGTAATATTTAAAGTTAAAGTAAAAAAATATATATTTGGGTGTATTGACAGATGGAAAAATCTAGCTCCCTGGCACCTGCAAAGACTGAAGGGTATTGAATTGACAGTTTCATTGTGAAAACAACTGTATCAGCTTCTAATAAAACTTACCATATATACTCTTGTAAAACTTAAATTTTTAGACCATTTTTTAATGTTAAATATATGGGGTTGACTATTACATGGATACTACTCGTCATTCGAGGCATTGGGAGTTCCGATGGGTGGGTGGACGGCCAGGACCAGGTGGTAAGTCTGCATTCAAAGCATCGGGAGCTCCACGGGCGGCTAGGGGCTAGGTTAAAGACCATGGTCGAGGCATCAGGAACTCTGATGGGAGGGCAGCCAGGGCCTGTCAAGGCATTGGGACCTCTGATGGGAGGGCAGCCAGGTCCTAGACGAGAGACTGCAGTCAAGGCATCAAGAACATTAATGGAAGGACAGCAAGGGCCTAAGCAAGAGTCCACGTTGGAGGCATTGAGAGCTCTGATGGTTGGGAGACTGGCCAAAAATAGGGGGTGATTGACTTTTACATGTGATATATGAAAAACACCAGATTTGTGGGGCAAGTGGATGGATACCTTTCAACAGTATCGACTTTTACACGAGTATATATGGTAATACAGGCGATGAGTGGAGCAGCATAATTCCTTACCTGGGTTTCTTCGATTTGATTCTTTCATCTTCAAATCTGAAAGTTAAAAAAGCTGATATGTTATTCAATTAATAATTCAAATATAACATTTCGAATGTTAGGGTGATCCATTCTTCATTTATTTTCATAACCTCTAGATAGAATTATTTCAAGAATGTTTATATTTGTTCCTTTATTCTATTAACAAAGAACATACTTTCTTTAGTCATATACATTGGGTCAAGGAATAGGGTTAGAATTACACTATAGGTGAAAGAAAATTCTCTCTTTTTCAGTTATAATTTTGAATTATGGTTACATGTGCTTCATAGCTTGTTAAATTTGTCATTGGTTATTAATATATATTCCATAAATGCTTTTTACATGCATAGAACGCTCCAGCACAGAAAATAGCCCATTCGGTCCTTCTAGTCTGTGGTGACCACTATTCTGCTAGTTCCATTGACCTGCTCCCCTTCCATAACCCTCCAGACCTCTCCCACCCACGTATCTATCCACTTTATTCTTAAAACTCAAGACATTTGGCAAATTATCAAATTTGATATTTGTTATTACTACTATGTGATCCATATATGTTTGGTATACACATGATTATATTTGAAATTAATAAAAAATATTTGAAAAGAAAAAAGAGAAAAGATGGATTTATTTCATCAGCTCTCCAAAACTTCCCAAATCACTTCACATGCAACTACATTGAGAAATAAAAAAACTGCAGATTCTGGAAATCTAAAACAAATACAAGAAGAACTTAGAAAAGTCCAGCAGCACGAGGAGAAAGATAAACAGTTAATGATTCGGATCAAGGATACTTCTTCAGAACTGGAATTGTGAGAAAATATTTGTTGAATTGCAGAGAAGGGAAGGTCGGAGGAGGTGAAGAGTGTGGATCAAAGTTGATAATGTTTACTTTAAAAACTGGTAGTTGAGGACTGAACTGAAAGAAAGAGTTATATCAGTTGGTGAGAGAAGGGTGAAATAAACAGTGTGGTTAACTGAAATTGCATGACTCATTATTAAGTTCTGAGGGCTTCTACAAACACCGATGGAGGATGAGGTACTGTTCTTCGAGCTTATGTTGGGAATTGGTGGAGTAAACTAAAGACAAGGGGGTCTGAATTGGAGTGGTGGAGAAGAATTAAAGTGACAGGCCATTGTAGGATCAGTGTAGGTCTGAATGGATTTTAACAACAAAGCAGCAACCCAACTCCAACTTTCTTCATTGAAGAGGAGACAAGATGTAAGCATCCAGAATTATATGCTGAATACATTAAAAATTTTTTAAATTAGACATACAGCACTGTAGCAGGCCAATTCAGCCCTACGAGTCCATGCCACACAATTTACACCCCATTAACCTACATCCTGATATGTTTTTCAAGGGTGGGAGGAAACCGGAGGGCCCCCCAGAGAAAACCCATGCAGGCACGGGGAGAATATATAAACAACTTACAGATAGAGCTGGATTCTAACCCAGGATCGGTCCTGATCGCTGGTACTGTAAAGGCATTGCACTAACTGCTATGCCAACCATAGACTCAGTCACAGAAATTCTCTCTGTTACCTTTACACCCCACACCCCATCCCTGCAATTTAACATACTTGCTTCTTTCTTAGATCCTCACTGTTCAACTGGCGAATACTTCCAGAACTTTCTGTTTATGATTCACATAGTTATTTAGATAAATTTAGCGGGCATCTAGATTCCAAAACATTAATGATTGTGATTTGTTTTTGTTCAACTGTACTGGACTTGGCCACCAGAAGAACTCTATTTCCTTAAACAGATGTGAAGGTGGCCAAGAATGACGCCAAACATAGATGCCATGTTGAGGAGCTTTACTGGGCCTTAGAGGATGGTTTTATCTGCCAGCTGCATTACTGGGCAAAGAAACTCAAGTATTAACCAAACCAGTATGGTTTGGAAAATGGCATGAGTATCAAATGGTGACCTTTACCGAGGTCAGCTCCCTGGGCTGGTGCTCTCCGGAGCACCCACTCGTTTTACTCACTTGTGCTGCACACTGCTTTGCTAGGAACCTGGCTATCTGGAATCTGCTCTTCACTCCAGAATGAATCGTCCACTGCCAAGTGTGGAGGGCCTGCCTGTGATGACTGGGGTGGACCTGGCTGAGGGGAGAAATGCAGCCACTTAGCACAGAGATTTGGGGCTCAGATTTGGAGTCAGATTTGCTGGGGCCTGATTCCACATGTTGACCATTACCTTTGGATCCTCAGGGCTCCCTCATCATCTCTTCTTGGCTGTGATGGAAACAGCAGCCTCCCCCTCTGTATATCTGCCTGCACAGCTCTCTCCACCCTGGAGATTTCTCTAAGATAACAAGCTCAAATGTGTTCTCTTTATGTCATCAAACAAAAAGGCAACAGTTTCTATCACATCCTACACGTGGTGACAAGACAGATAGGTAAATCTGTGAACATCGAGTGAACCCTGCCAGTCCCCAGCAATGGCACCCAGTGACTGTGCGTAGTCCAAGGTCTGAGTGTTGAGAGGCTGCACCAGCTGACCCAAAGTCAGACCTTCCAGGGAACCTCTGCACACCAAGTCTTGGGCTGGATCCATGCCAAGTTCCCAGTGCAGCTGTACATCTCCTTCTATGTAAACGCTTTGAGGACAGACCCAGCCAGGGTGAGGCCAAATGGGCTGCCTCAAACCAAATGGTGTGAACATTGAATTTTCCATGTTAAGTAACCCCCAGTCCACGCTGGTTCCATCTATCCTTCACCTGATCCCACACTCACTTTTCTCTCAAACCTCCCCCCCACCCCCACCCATCTTAGTGGTCTCTAGTCACCTGCCCAGCTCTCCAGCCTTCCTTCATGCTTGCTCTCTCCCCTTCCCACTTCAGGCTCCAGAAGGGATCTGGACTGGAAACATTGACAAGCCATTTCTCTTCATGGATGATGCCAGACCTGTCGAGTCCCTCCAGCCTTTCATTATTTATTTGTTCAATTTCTTTTTTAAAATATTTTTTATTTAATACTTCACTGTGAACCATGCCAATAACAATATATTCAAATATTCATCATTAAAATATACACAGTGGCATTTTCATTTCACCCACCCCCCCCCCCCCACCCCATATAAAGGTTCCATTTCCTGAGTTACTCTATCTAAAATGTTGCATTAACCCTTTTTTTACTCCTAATTCCAGTGATGCACTTGAATAGTGGGAACCCAATGAAGTAAGAATGCATTTAAAATTGAGCTCCAATTCTAGGTGACTCTGATTGAACCTCTTTTCTAGGCATAAGTTTAAGTTCCTCAGTTGCTGTGGGGGATTTCAGTGTATGTCTCCAAATCAGTGGTCCATGCTACTGACGGTGGTTTAGAACTTGACAACTGCTACCAAATCGAATTCTCATCCAACCAATCTAAGTCATGCATAGGTTCATTGGATAGACATTTGGATTGGGAATCAAGCCTGTTTTTGATTTGCTTTTCCAACCCTTGTGTTAGGGTCAATTGCAATATATATGAATACAAATTAGAATGTGGGCCTTACAGTATCAATGCCTCCAAAGCATAACATTGGAAGGAGCCTTCAAGGGACCACTCAGATCAAAATGTTTAAAAGTTTTAAAGTTTGTTGGGTGTCACAGGCCCAGTCTTGACCAGTGTTGATACGTACTGTAAAACACACTCCGGGATCTGCATCTGTTCCATTGGAATGACTTGTTCCAGTTCAGAAAGGGTGTAAGCGTACTGAATCTTACTCATGAACTTAAAACTGAAAAACAAAGCAAGCAGAAACATCACTTAAAAAACATTCCATCTCATCAATTCTCTCAACAAATCTCACCAACATGCTATACAGCGTCAGAGACTGAGGGGATAACTAATAGAAGCATAAAATTATGAGACATTTATAGGGTGGACAGTCAGTCTTTTTTCCAGGGTAGAAATGTTGATTTAGAGCAGCAATTCTCACTTTGTTTTGGCAATGGCCGCCTTAGGACTCTGCTCAAAGTTGATGACACCCTTTCCTGTGAAGCAGTCATGCTTAGGTTATTATCTTCTGGGCTTCTCTCCTAATGTCTCCATAAAAATTCTATGATTTCATTTCATGCACCCCCCCCCCCCCCCCCCCACCACCACCTTTAAATGTGCTGTGGCCCAAGTGGCTCTGTTGAGAATGGCTGATTTAGGGAACATGGGTTGAAAGTGAGAAGCAGAATGTTTAAGAGAGATATTGTCGTTTTTACAAGGAGAGTTGTAGGTGCCTTAATGCACAGCCAGTGGAGGTGATCGAAGCTGATGTTTAAGAGGCATTGAGATGGATACATGAACAGGCAGGGAAATAAAGGGATACAGACCACATGCAGTCAGATGGGATGAGTTAGACTGACATTATGACTGGTGCAGGCATGGGGTGGTGGGGGGGGGGGGGGGGGGTGGGCTGAAAGGGGTTCTTCTTTGGTATTGCTGACAAGACTGGTATTTATCGTCCTCCCCTGTTTGATTCCTGGAGATGGCATGTTGGCCCATTTCAGAATGTAATTCATAGTTAACCACATTGTTCTGGGCCATGTGAGAACCAGCCGAGGTAAGGATATTAAAGTTCTGCCCTGTGTTCAAGACACCACCCCCCCCCCCCCCCCCCCCCACCACCATGTACCATCTAGATTGGAACTTGAATCCATCAGCCCAATATAACTTTAACCCTCTGATTAATTGTGACCTTGTATTCTTAGTAAATAAAACTGAATTACTGTAAGATGGTAATGAATTTGAAGAGGTTAGTTCCCTTTCTTTTGACACTGATGAGGATAGTGATGGAGAGCAGGAAACCTGTGTAGAGCGTGTCGAAAGAACCAAAGACTTGTTGATCCAAACCAAGGCTTTTATTAACTAAAAGACTGGAGCATATCACAAGTAGGTTAACCAGTCCAGAATGACCTGGTCTGGCTAGTAGGCCTCCCAGTAGGTGTGGCTACGCTCTCAGCCAATCACAGTCATTCTACACTACCATCTGTACATATACACATTGGTGATAGAATCTGTACTATCACAACCTGGTTGATTTGGATCTTCTTCAACCAAGAATACATTGAGTTATTCCAAATACAATTTGGGCTTAATTTAGCCAAGGTAGATCAGTAATTGATTCTGCTTTCTTTAACCTAGTGGCTCACTTTGAAATACAGCAACCGGCAGAGCCAATACATGCAGGTATGGGGATTTTATTATTAGCACAGTATAACCATAGTCAAGTAGGTAGGTGATAGTTACAACTAGTTACCTAATGAATGGTCGGGATATTGCCAGCACTGTTCTAATAAACCAGGATGGGTGAACGATTATTAATGACTTCAGGTTCTTCCTTAACCTGTAAGTAGCAAACAGAAAATCTGTGATCACTGTTGAATTTCATAAAAGTCCCCCAAAATAAATAGAAATATAGGAGGTGCATTTTCAAAAAAAGGCTTCACTTCAAAATTATCGAACTGAATCTATGGTGTTACTTGGCAAATACAGTAGCTAGTTTTCACAGAAAGGTCTACAAAATTATTGATTGGGAAACGATGAGAAACTGCATGCTTTCCAGGCAACATGTCAACCATGCTTAAGCACAGAGAATTTGCAAAATAAGACAAAAGTACAGAGTGTGGTGTTACAGAAAAAAGGTTCAGTTAAAACAGTGCAAGAGCTGCATCATTTTACTAATGGGATGTCCATTCCCAGGAAAGAAAGTTTTTGAACGTGGCGCCATATGCTTTCAAACTCATGTATCTCTGCCAGACACCTCTGCCGAAGGTGGGATGGGTCTTTTAATACATTGCCTGCTTTCCCAAGGCAGCAGAAAATGTAGATGGAGTCGATGGCTTACTTGATGACCTGAGCTGTGTTCATGACTCTGTAATTCCTTGTAGTTTTGAGAATACAATCAAAACTAATTGAAAATGATAAGGGACGCATATTCAAGTAGAGAAGGACCTGGAGATGGGGAGGAGCTACAGATATATTTCAATGCCATTATTAGCTTTTGTTTTTGAGGAGAGCAATAATAGACATGAACCTGACAGATTTTGATTCTCCTTTGGCATCATTGCAGTCCTCTGCACCTACCTCCTGTCTATCATTTGGTAACATCTCTTCAGCCATCCCAGGCCTGGCATTCTCCTGCGAGGTGTGGCTCCATTCAAGTAGACAATCATGTAGTCCTCTGCAACCAGCAGCTCCAATATGCTGATCACATACCTGAGAGACAGCAAAAGAAACAGCTGCAATCGTCCACTGAGGCATTGCCAAATTCTGTGTGGATAAATTTCCTTTGAGGGCTTTGCATGATTCAACAGTCTTCTAATTGCCTGTTCAAGCATCAGTTCTCCATCTGTAGACCGTTTACTGGATGTAGCACAGTCACACACGTGCACAAATATGCACGCACACACTCACATCCATGCACACACACAAGACCTGAAGTACTCTAACATGCTCTGTCCATCGTTTTCCTTTTAATTTTGTGACAGCCATGTGATTATGTTGTTGGTGTGAATTGCAATCTTCATGTCTGTCAGCTTCTGGTGATCTGCTTTCTGCTGATCTCCAAATCTTTAGTCTGACTTTGTCCAGCACCAAGGGCATTTTCTAGGCTTTCCCCGTCTCCCCTAGGCCTTGCCTCACTGCAACTCGTTCATGAGACACATCTGCTTCTCCCTTCATTAAATTTCCACGTCAAAATATTAAACATTTAATTAAATGTATTATACTTGCTGTTATCGTCCTCCTTGCCCCATTTGCAATCCACTGTCCTTGTTCAATTCCATCCTTGCTACTATTTCCAGGATTCTAGTCCTCACTTATCTAGTGGTTTCTGTATCCAGAATTTGAGAAACCTTCATCTGTTTGATAATATTCTGCACTTTGGGCCTCAGACCCTGACCTTGAACTTTGCATTATCTATGTTTAAACGAGGCAAGGGAGAACTCATTATTGCTCCCTCAGGAGGAAAAAGTTGAGGGTTACTGGCTCTAGTCAGGCAGGGGTGCACACTTACAGGAAAAGGTTTTCCATGATATAGGTATAGTCTGCACATCCACTGTCAGGCAGGTAACATGCAGCAAAGACAATGATCGCATTCAGTCCTTCACCATAATATCCTGCAAAGAAAAGTAATGTATTAACTTGGAAAAACTGGGTGTTAAAGGACTGTGGAGACTGGAATGGGAAGGTGATCCTCCAGCACAATCAAGCTAGCAGAACTAGCCTTGATGATGCCAGTGAAAAGACAGACTATAGAATGAAAATAAATATATATTGGAAGAAAAAAACTATTAGAAATTACAGTATTCATTCTTTATTCCCTTATACCACACATGTTAATCTCTATAATTATATTTGGCCTGCAAGATCATTTCAAAAATGTATTAGAGGTGGCCCGCCCTGCAGCGAGAGCCGATGCTGTTTTTAGGTCGTCACCCCCACCATCCTCCTCCTTCATTGCACATCCTTCCCCATTGTAACACGAGAAATTGTAACACGAGAAGTCTGTCGATGTCATCAGCCGGCAAGCCAGTTGGAAGGCTCCCCGCACAACCAGTCACTTCTCCCACCTGTCGAGCGGTGCGGCGGATGGGTGAGCGCCTGTGATTTCCTGTCGGCGCGACGGGCATGGCAGGCTGCGCACGGCCCCCGGGCAGCGCGAGCCCCGCGCGACTGGCACCGGACGGCCCTTCCACAGCGCGAGCGCACTTCTCCCGGTCGCCGCGGCCTTCAGTGCTTGCACCCGCGCGGACCCCAGGGACGGCTGGTTCGGCCCTGCACGTGAAGAGAGAGATGGTGGCTGTCTGCAAAGGCTGATCGGCAGCGCGCTGGGCCTGAGTGGGTGGGTAAGCAGGGGTGGGCAGAGGGTGTAGGTGAGGAGTAATGGGCAGGGGAAGTTATGGTGGTGCGAGGGGCAGTTAGAGGGAGGGATGAGTAGAAGGAGGGGTGGATAGGAAAGAGGTAAAAGGGGAGGGGCAGGGTGAGTAGGGGAGGGGTGATTAGAGGGTGAGAGACAGGTAGAGGGAGGAACAGGTTGAGGGGAGAGGCAGTAGAGGGGCGTGTATAGGATGGGGTGGGTAGAGGCAGAGCGAGTGGAGTGAGGGGTGAGTAGAGGTTTGGTAAAGGACTGGTCAGGTAGAGAGATGGTGGGTCGAGGGTGAATAGAGGCCTAGAGCCTGAGGAGTGAGCAGGAAATGCTGAGTCCTGACGCAGGCCAAAATGGACTGTGAATGCTGACTACATCTCCACAGGGACCAAATATGTTTCCCTCAGGTCAAGCAAAGGGTGAACTTGAGCTACCTACTCCTGACCTGTAACATTATCCTCATAAAGTTATATCCTAAAGTTTAACATTACATATGTTGAAAGAAGAGAAAACATGCAGATGTTGTTGAAAATTTTCAATAAATATTTAGTTCGACCCTCGACTTAGTCCAAGTTTTTAATTTTGGCCCTCTGTGAATTTGAGTTTGACACCCCTGCCTTATACCATTATTAATTCAATAAATTAAAACTCTCTTCATCTGCCTGGTTGATTCCTACCTCCGTGCGTTACCACTCTCATATACGGCCTGATGATTTTCATGTCAATCCTGTGCTCCTGTTCTGAAATGATGATTGTCCTCCACAGTCTCCCATTGGTGGCTTCCCCATCCTCTCCTGCACCACCTTCAAAAGAGCCCCCTTTTGAACTGGGAGAATTTTTGGCACTTGCAACTGGAGTGTCATCTGGAAGACAGGCAGTGGGTACATTGTGAATGTCCTTCGTAGGCCTGCGATAAATACCACATCTTCATTTCATGAAGGTCTTATTCCCTCGAATAGTTCTCCATTCATTTCTTTAGCCGACACCAGGTTAGGCCTGCTGCCTTACCCAACAGATGGTGGGAAATGACGGCTATGGCTGACCCTTTCACCTGACATTGGTACAAACACCTTTCAGCATGCTGGCATCTTGGTTCTCTGAATGATCTACCTGTCCATGGGCACCAAACAGCATCTGAATAAAACCCAGCAGCCAGATCACAGTGATCTAATTAAAAACACACAGAAATGTTGGAGGAACTCAGGTGGTCTTGCAGCATCCACAGGAGGCAAAGATATATTACCAACGTTTCAGGCCTGAGCCCTTCTTCAAGATATAACCGAAGAACAGGAAGGCATCTGAATAAAGACTGAAGAATGGGCAACAGTCAAAAGGTGTATATTAGATATGAGAAGAGGAGAAGTGAGTTCCTCCAGCGATTGTGCGCATTTTTACTACAATCACAGAGTTTGTGGACTTTTGTGTTTCACTCAGCTCACATTGTCCAACTACTCACTCTGTGTCACACTTGTAAACAGAACTAAAACTAACTCATTGGACAGTCATTGCATGCGCCATTAAAAAAGCATTGACAGCAAAGCATTAGAAGAGTTTAAAAATAGCGGTGCAGGATATCTCTTACATAAGAACATAAGAAACAGGATCAGAAGTAGGTCATCTGACCATTAAGCCTTCTCCACCACTCATTAAGATCATGGCTAATCTGGCCATGGACTCGGCTCCACTTCCCTGCCCTTTCAATGTTTATTTATTTGTCACAAAATAGCAAGTACAGCGAGAAGGGTTTGTCTGCCAACAGACCAAAAATGTTAGCTCTAATTACATACCGCCATATGCAGAACACAATTTATAGAGTGTCAGGTTACAATGAAAAGGAAGATCAATTAGACCAAGTAAGGGCAGTAAGAGAGTACTGTTATGGGGTACAATTCAGGAACCTGATAACTGGAAGGAAGACATTGTCTTTGGTGCAAGCTTTCACACTCCATGGAAGGAGGGAAAAGAGAACGTGTCCAGGATGTGATGGGCCTTTCAGTCTGTTGACTGCCTTCCTTAGGCAGCAGGAGTTGTCAATTGAGTCCAGAGAGGGGAGAGATTCTACAACTCTTAATTCCCCATTCTTCAAAAATGTATCTGTCTGTGTATTAAATATATTCAATGAGACAACCTCAGGCAGAGAAATCCACAGATTCACTGCTCTCTAGAAGAAGAGTTTCCTCCTCTGAATCTTGAGGCTATATCCTCTTGTTCTTGTGTCACCTGCCAGTGGAAGCAACCTCCCTGCTTCTACTTTATTTCTTTCATATCCATTATGCCAGTGATTCCTGACAAGAGTTTAATCTTGATCCAGCCAAAGTTTAAGGATTAAGAGTCACTTCTATTTCTATACTCATATGGTTTGGTGCAAACGGCCATATTCAAAGACCCCAACCTATCTGTAGGTCCCTCCTGCAAGATCTGATTCATCAAAGAAAATGCTACCTTGATATATTTAACTTGAGTTGATCTCAATGAGGCTCTGATAGCTCAGTGGTTAGAGCATTGGTCTTGTAAACTAGGGGTTGCAAACTTATTCCTCGCTGGGCCCTCATTTCTGTGAGGGGCACTGAACAAAGTGGCGACTCTCTGTCTTTCTTATGGGAGACAAAGTTAAAGATTTTTATGTATGTTACATTCTAAATGCAGTAATGGAACCTTTACCTGTGTAAAGTCAAGACCACATCTAGTCAAACAGTGGATACACGGATCAGGGTCTTTATAATATATATATGCATAGGTGGCAAAATATAAGAATTTTGTGGAGGACAGATTGAGAAAATGAGAAGAGAGCTGTTACAATTTCACTTACATGAAAAAGAAACAACAGTGAGACAGGTTTGCATGAATTGTTTATTTTACTTATAATACTGAACAGAAATAAAATCATGATAACTGAAAGCAAGAATATGTAGCTAGAAAAAGATCTTAGAATGTTTCTGTTCAATTCTATTGACTTTATATGTGACAGCACAAATTTCCGACTGAAATTAATCGTTTTGTGCTTCCGATTTTTGGCTTTCTGTTCGCTTTTGTCCACCTTCCCTTCACTCATTCACATCCTTTCCTTTTTATTCCACTCTGTTCCTCTTTCTTTCCACGGATAGTCCAAGTAAAGGATATTCAGCCACCTTGGGCAGGAGTCTGTAAGATGTCTTCACCAACCCCCTTCACAACTTCTACCTTAGTCTCTGTCTGGATTTTTTTCTCTATCCTTCACCATTCCAACACTCCTTTTACATCTTCCCAACAACTAACTCCAGAAGTTTCTATCTTCTTTGAACCAGCTATTAAATTTCTTTATTCTGCTACGCTTCTACTGCCTCACCTCCATATTTACTCACCTCATCCTTCATTAACCCTTCCACTAACCCAGTTACTTTGTCAGCTAACATTGACAAGCTGGATACTCTCCATATTCAATTGCCTTCAACTTACCCTAATGCTTAAGTCCTTTTTGGTCACCTCAGATGCTTTGTATAGTCACAAAATTATTTCTTTTGTAGAAGTATGTCAGTTTAAAATGAATAAGTAATCCATCTGGATTTTGTTCTGATTGTGACAATCTCCATCTTAATACAGCACTTCTTCCCTCAAGCTCCTTTTCTCTCCACCCCTCTCTGCTGGTTACCATTGTCCTCCTTCTCCTTACTCACTCTCTCAATCCTTCTTTTCTTCAACCCCTTTCAACCTTCTGCCTTCTCCTTTACTCATCACACTGCCTCTCTCACCAATTTACCCTAATCTTAGTTTTTAGAAACAAGGTTCCTTTTTATTGTCATGTAATAATACATTAAAAATGTAACGTGCATGATTTACTTTAAATTTTGCCTGTTGTAAGGCAGAACATCACCATTATTATTACTTGATGTCCCTTAAAGTATGAGATAAAAAGAAGCAAAAGAGAGTCCCTTCAGAGTCACTGAGTATCCATGGATTAGCCTACAGCACTCGCATAGCCTCTACAGCTGCACATGTCCCTGTTCGATTCATCGGCAACCCGAGCTCCAGCTCTAAGCCTCTGAAACAATCAGGAAACCTTCAGCACAAGGCTTTTTGGAAGCCCCGTCTTGCCCTTAGCATTCTCTCAAATCTTGGTTCCAATATCTGGTTCCTATGAGCCAGTCACCCACAGTCTGTGGGGGTCCCTCAGCTGAAGAGCCCCTCGTTGGTCCACTGTTGTGGTCATCTCTTCTGCTTCTCCTTCTCAAGGGGGAGGTGTTATCCCCATTTCTGGAACCCTGTGACGGTCCACTTCTCCCCCAAAGTCTACAACCCCTCATGGCTTCTGCCGAGCACAGGCGTCACCATCATGGGCAACAGACCTTATAGTTGCAGGATTTTACTTGCATACAATATCGACTCCTTTAATGTTTAAAGACTGGACGGAGCCACCGGTGTTAGGACCAGTTGGTTGAATCCTTCAGAGCAGTGCTGTGTGGTAAGGCAAAGCATCACCATTATTATTGCTTGATGCCCCTTAAAGTATGAGAGAAAAAGAAGCAAAAGAGAGTTCCTTCAGAGTCTGCACCAGCGGCAGCACTGCTTTACCACAGCGACAAAACTGAACATTAGCAGAAATAGATTCTTTGCAAAGGAGCATAAGGCAACAGTTGTGATCCCACAATAATCTTGCTTGGGTTTGAAGTTATTATGATGCAAGGAAGGTACTCACTGCATGTCCTGTCCAACCCATCAAGAGGGAGGCCACTGTTGCAGTAGAGAATTCTGCAATGGGACTGTTGCTAGATCAGAAAAAGCAACTGCAGGAGGCTGTTTTTATCAAACCAAACGCTCACAAAATTTAGTGTGTATGGTCATATAGAGGAAGAGTTCACTGGAGGGCCTGAATTTTTGGGACTTCAAATCATTCATGATTCATTATCATCCCTGGTAAACCTTGGGTTTGGTAGAGATAAGTAGTTCTGTCTTCAATCATTCATATGAAATGGGTAACTGTCCCCTCATTTCTCAAAGTAACTTTAAGAAAACTTGGGATGCAGAACTTCCAGTGAGCCACCTGCTACGGACACATGCGGATACATTTGCAGCATTCAAGAATCTGTCCGGCTCACTTTCAAATATCCGTAGTGAACATGTGCTCACAATTGATTTGGTTACATGGAAACAGACTGAAAACAGTTTTCATAACGGTGTGGCAAAAGCAGGAGAGGAAGATAAGTTGGTGTGGATGATCGCAATGTGGCAAGATAGAATTGCTAAAACATTTTGCTGTATATTTTAGTCTAATTCTACAACAATATCTTATTATCAATTACGTATTCAACAGTAAGAGTCAACTGCTTATTGCCAGGAGTGCAGTGCTAATATTTTAGGTGCCCGAGCTCACCAAAAACAATCAAATATCCGAATGTTATTAGTAGTATTTTGTTCCCCACCAACCACCACCCCCTCTCCCCAACAACCGCTTCCATAAAATCCCTTGTATTCAGAGTCCATGTCAGAAAAAATCTAATAGAGGGATATTTGGGTAACTGTGTGGAGGTGGGGGGGGGCACTGGGATATCTACACAAAATAGTGTTTATGGTAGGGTTAGCCAATGCACCAAAATAAAGGGTGACAAGGAGGTCTCGCGAGACCTGGCCTTGGTGGTCTCCATGTCATATTTGGCGTTGTATAATTGAGAGTGAACAGTAGGACGACATCTTGTGTGAGGACATCATAAAAGATTCACACCAACCATGAAACTTAAATGACAATCCTAAATGCTTTGCAGAGTTACTAAATGAATACCTATCATATCCACAGGAGACAGCCACACCACCCCATAGATGATAAGCTCTATTCTCATCACATGGACATTATTTTTATTTTATTTTATATGTATCATTTTGCAAGGCTGCCCTGCCAATAGAGAGCTTTATTAGTGACTAGCACTGGCAAGCAAACTGAAATTTTAACCTTTTAATCTCCAACCCATATTCAGAGACTCAGATGGTTGTTGTAGAATTAGTCTTTATACCCTCTCCTCCTCTTAATGTGGGGGAACACATTTATTCACCCCGAGACAAATATCTAGCAGGGAAAGGTGGTCCACCACTGGGCAAACTGGACATGTATCTTTCAATGTTGGAAGCCACCACATCTGCCAATCAAGGTCAAGGCCACACAACTTACCATTGGCCCCTTTGAAAGAATACATACCTCACCATTGGCTCCTTTAATCTCCTGCCCTAGTTTGGGCATACCTGAGCTTGCAAGCCCAACACATGGAGCAACTAGGTTTCTTTTTCCCTGGGAACGAACCCAAGCTCCAATCCAGGTTGTGAACCATGGATGTCGCTGGAGAGTCGGTGACAAGGTGTGTTAATCAGGGTGTCATACTTGCACCAGATCAAGGGATGGTGGGCATAGTTGTTGCATCTTTTTTTGCTGTATTTTATAGATTGTGATTTGTAGCAATTGCCGGTTGTTGGTTGCATCTGATACAAGTGTATTGTGTGAATCTTGTCTGTGTCTGTCTGTGTGTGTGCCTGATCCCTGTGGTGGCTCTCCCTCGCTAGCAAATAAAGGTCTTTTGCTACAATCAACTTATATTCAGATTTGTGGTTTCTCAGACCCACCAAACTCACAAAGTCCCTAGATTTTTATCATTTGTGATCTCAGAGAGCTTGGCATTGCAACTTTTAATTCCTCAGCATGGATTTTCTTGAAAGATTGTGTGAGGGTAATAACTCCATCGGGAAGAGCGTCCCAAAAAATCTTTGTCTGCTGAAGATGCAGTTGAACAGCACCTTCTGCTCATAAATGATTTATTTACTAGGCACTTCCATTTTTGATGGATGGAAGGACAATTGAAGCATAAATAAATTTCTCAGAATTACCTTCCCATTCCAACTCATTTCCATTTCCCAAATATTCCAGGGAGTCTGTCTCATCCGGAGTCTCCAGATCATCGACATTAATGTCCAGGTCATCAGGTGTATCCAGATAGTCATCTGACAAGATGGAGCCCTCACTCTGATCCAGGGAGATGTTAATTTCTGGGGCAACGAGAGTTTTGCGCTTTGGATGATTCCCATTAATGTTCAGTGTATTTGGGGGCACTGGCCATGGAGAGAGGGAGAAACAGTTACCAGCATTGCTTTGTGTGCACATCATCAAATTAACACTAACTTCAAAATTAAATTGTACCATCATTATGACCTGTGTCCATTTGACCTCAAAAAACATAAGATGGACATTTTGCAAAGGAATCAAAATTTATAAGAAGGATCAAATATTTGATGCTTTGGAACTGATATCACACAGTCCTTGATATATCGAGACACCCAACTGTAAATGAATGCCAGTGAATAATGAAGATTTTGCTTCCTGAACACTTTTAGGTGTGCTTTATGGATTTTGGGCTATTGATCACAATGATCACCATAAAATTTTCCTATCATGTACTGATTTTTAGCTATAACCTAGTACATTATGATTTCCTTCATATTTTGTCTATTAGAATATTGCCCATAAAGTACAGCCAGTGACTATCATGGTAATATGTTTCACCAGGAGATTGCGACCATGGAGAAGTGGTATCAGGGCAACTGGAATCCATCAATGCTGGCCGACTATTGTTGGACACTGACATGAGTGGCATCAGATGCTGAGTACAAATGAAAATCTGTGGCAGAACATTTCTCAGTCAGTTGAACTACCACAATGTGTCATCATCATTATGTGATTAAACATGCTAAATTCAATAAAAGTTAATTTAATGTTTTTCCAACTTCCTATGTGATACAGCAAATCTGAAATTATCTTTGTGTTTTGCTTGAAGTTTTCTATCATAATCCCCAATATTTTTTTCAGGAAACAAAAAATTGTTGTCCAGTGTTCTTAATGTCACTGGTAATGTCAGTATTTATTACCTTGAGAGGTCAGTAGGTCATGATTATCCTTTACCTAGAAATGCTTTGGATTAGTTTGAGATAACTGAGTACCTTGCAACATCATTTAGTATAACACATTAAAGATTGATTAAAAAGAAATTAATTAGTACCAAGCCCAGCATTTATTGTCCACCCTAACTTCCTCCAAGAAGGTGATGGTGAGCACCCTTTTTGAAATACTCCAGTCTTTCATGGAACGATATACCAATAGTTTTGAGTATTTAGTTCCAGTGACCAGGTGTTCTTTAAGAAGCCAGGTGAGTTTAAAAGACAACAAATTTCATATTTCTAGATGCCTTTTTAAACCTGAATTCAGATTTTCAGACATAGTGGAATTCAAATGTGTACTCTGGATCTCTATTGTCACAATGTAACTATTGCACCATGACACCTACAGGAAGCAAGATGGGAGGTGGCACGGTTATCGCCACACTGTTACAGAGGTGGCGGGCCAGGGTTCGAACCCCGTGCTGTCTGTAAGGAATTTATACGTTCTCCCCGTGTCTGCAAGGGTTTCCTTCAGGTGCTCCTGTTCCCCCCCCCCCTTTAAAATACGTGGGAGGTGTAGGTTAATTGGATGCAATTGGGCTTTCTGGGCTCGTGGGCTGGAAGAGCCTGTTACCGTGCTGTATGTCTAATTCTAAATGTTTAATTAAATTTAAATAAGGAAGAAAAAGCACAACAGAAACAGAGGGCAGAGGCAGTAGGTGACAACATTCTTTCACCTCTCGATACGGTGGCAATAATAGTCTGCTGAGTGACAAGCAAAAACAAAACGATCTATTCTTTTATTAAATAAATGTGAGTTCAAATCTAGCCAAGATGGAAAGGATGGCTCCCTCTGTTTGCTGCAAGATACAATGTGAGGCAAGACTCAAATGGGACCTTCAACCAATGTTGATCCTATTTAGAAAAAAAAGGCAATCGAGCTCAGAAGTTAATAAGGTGGCAGATGTGGGAAATGGGAAAACGTCTCACTTGGCACTGCTGAGCTGCTCTTGTGAAATTGGAATTGTGGCATACTGTTGGAATAATGTCAACAAATGATTTATTCTGCATCCATCTGTGCTCAACATGGCCCAGAAATGCTAAATGGAGCAGGGGAAGATTAAGCCTGTGTTTAATCTGTGTTATACCACAGACTTGATGATGGGTGGCTAGGTGATTGTTTTCCCCGTCAATGTCTCATGCTAAAGTTTTACATTTACCACAAGATAAACAGAATGACTTACAAGTTCTGTTTTCTAGAGTTGGTAACTGTCCAAGAACATCCATTGCTTGCTCCTCTGGTATTGGTCTGTGAAGCAAAATTTTTTGCATTTGATCAAAAATTTAATCGCATTACCCAGTAGAATGGTCAGTTACCTGAAGATTTATTATCTTCTGCCATTGGAACACTTGCTTTTGCTCAAAAACCAGTCCTTAACTATGGTGAAACTTGTTTCCCAATTCCCTCCAAAATGAGCCCGTGTGTGGTTAATCTCAGGAGAAAGGCACAGAAGGCCCCTATTTACCTCCTCAAAACTGATGCAACATTCAATGAGATCACAGTTAATCCATTTCCTGAATCCATCCACTACCTTGGCAGTATATGCCTTACTATGCTCAGCTAGAAAAAAAAAATTGACCTCACTTTAAAAATTATTAGCAAAGATCCATAAGAATTTTAAGATCTGATTTCACCACTGGAGAACAGGGTTTCTACTGGCCAATCATCTCACTATAGCTCTGAAGTAATTTGGTGAGTGAAACATTCTGGTGTGTTACCAAGATGCTGCCTTAGACATTATTTGTTTTTCATTGAGTGAATTTTGATTACAGTTAACTCTCACAGCCAATATTCTCACTGGAATCTGAGATGTTTTGTCTATCTCTTACCGTTCATGCCTACTGGAAGGCATTCTTGTGAACATCCAATGAGTTAATCCCTAATGACATCTTTATTACTACTCTTGCCCATTTTCTTCTGCGAATAGCCTAATACCTGCTGACCTATAATACTTAGCCAAAGTGGCCATTCTTTGTGAGCTTAGCTGTGAATGAGGTGCTGTTCCACCATGGTGGGCATCTCATCCAAGCTTATCCTAAAGCAAAGGAATGGTCGCGGGCCAGCTCTGTGTTCATGGACTACACACACAGGTTAAGTAAAGAGCAAAGCAAAAATGACTAAAAGCAAGAATTCCAGCTTGATGTGTTTTTTTCTCTTTCTTTGACACCAAATCCACAGGCTATAGACAGGGGATCGAACCTGGGACCTGAATGTCTGGTACTTAATTTCATACTGGGCTAACCATAGGGAGAGCCAAAGCAAAGTTCAAAGATGTCAAATATTATTTGCACTATACATCAGCTGGTAGCCTGCATTCAGCTGCTTTGAATATTGGGATGTTCTCCCACTAACCCTGGAATATTGCAGCATTATTCACACTTGCAGTAGTTCAAGGTGACAAGAATAACAGCAGTACTCTCCAAGGAAATCCAAACCGCAACACTGCAGGATAACTGGATTCAAATTGGATGTTCACTCATTGAGGAGCTGAACAATGCTGCATTTGACTGCACTGGTCAAATAATTAAACACTGATATCAAATATTCAGACCATGACATGCATTAACAGAGTTAAAATCTTATAAACCCTGCAAAGAAGCCAATAGAATCTTGAAGCATGTTCAAATATTAACATATTGCTTCATATTAATACAACTATTCACACTCGTATTGAAATGGTAACTTTACCTTGTTGGCAAGAGCTTTTCTGCCATCAAGAAACAAGTATAGGGCAAGTGTGAAGAAATGATTCTTTCTTTGCAGAATCACGTCTGGAGAAACAGTTGGAGTTTTACAGTCCTATCATCATTTTGGATGTTACATGATTGCGCTATTTTTCCTGAAAAGGAATATCAAATTAGCAAACCCTCATGCCCTTCGTAAATAAGCTAGGCAGTTCCAATAAGTGGGATGCACACTGAGCATGTCCAACATCTCCACGGGGATCGACATCTCCTTGGGCCGAGAGGAACAGGGGATTAATCCTGGACAGTTTTATTCTGCTCGCTGTGTTTCACCACATCTCCTTTCATCACATCGAATGACTATGTTTACACCTGCTATTAAATCACTGATATCTCTGAATGTCATGGGAAGCAAAAATAAAAGTTGAAATATATTTGAGCACTGTTATTTCAGCAAATTGAAGGGATTCTCCATCTGTCTCGTCATTAAATTCCCGTTGCTGTACAGATTCTTCTAACACTATTTTATCATTCTTTATTTGGACCACAGAGGCTATTATGTAAGGAGGCATTAGAGCCGAATTGCACTGAATAGGAGCCTCTTCAGAGGAGAAAGCATAAAATTGATAAGCATACTATTGTCAATTGTAATATTGACATTTTTATTCTCTTTTAATAATGCATTCAACCTTCATGCATATTTTGTAACTCAGCTTGAACCAGGTCCCAGAACAACATAGTGATATAATCCAATCAGTGACTCAACCATCTTCTGTGATACTGTGGCACACAGAAAAGAAGGAAAGGCTTCACATCATATGGTTTAGAGGCCAAATCAATTTGTGATCTATAATTAATAATGAATTTGGAACTACACTTTAATGGTTCCATGTCAGTCAGGTCTGCAGTGATCTCAAGCTCCTGTCATTAATGTAGCGATGCTGGTATTTCTACCGTTCTTACAGATACAACACTTGACAGTTGATTTCTGTGATCCTGAGGCATAGGACCTCAATGATTCAGCTTTGTGAAAAGGGATACAATATAATGGTTTGAGGGAGAGTTTGCTGTGAAATTCTAAAGAGATATTTATTGCAATCAACTATGGCTGTCTGAAAATGTCAAGCTTTGCTACATGTTT
Source organism: Narcine bancroftii (assembly GCF_036971445.1). Lineage (NCBI taxonomy): Eukaryota > Metazoa > Chordata > Chondrichthyes > Torpediniformes > Narcinidae > Narcine > Narcine bancroftii. The sequence goes on from NC_091471.1 coordinate 308,833,611, forward strand.
CATTTTTTTTGGTGTTCAGCACTATTTTTTCCTCTCCCTACTAATGTCTCACCTTTGGGAACATTTAAGCACAGACACTGAATGTTGACTTTCCAGAGGTTCTCTGGAGTTCTGCTCTGGCCCATTACCTCTGCAGAAAACAATTTACCCACTTACATTCTGTTATTAAAGGGCCCTGGATATTCTGCATAGTTCCAGAAAGCATATTAAATTGCTAAGTTTCTTCACATATAGGATCTTCACATATAGGATCATTGCAACACCTCAGCCACTCACAGAGACTGCAGACATATGCGAAAATATTAACAGGTCAGGCAGCATTTGTGGACAGCTATCATTCAAATTGATGGTATAGTCCTGAAGTGCTCCTTTTTCTTCAATCTCCACACCGCTGCATGATGCACAATAATATTTTGGATGTAGTGATCAGCATGCAGGTCCACACCTGCATTTTGCGTATTTTCATTACTGTTTCAGTGAGCTGATTTCCAAATTATAATTAAATAGCCCTCTCTTGTTAGTGGGGAATCATTCCAGCACAGTTACACACCCACTATTCTCTGACGTTCTAATTTGGCCACAACTGAAAAAAAAGTACTTTAGGAAATCATATTACAATGAAAGAAACTAGATAAAAGCAAGACCATTCCCCATTCCATTGTTTATTTTGTTGGATAGCAAACAAATAATGAGAGAATGGGAATGTTTTCTTTACAACACTGAAGTAAAAGATCTGGAGAAATATGTTCAAAAATCCATGACAGCTCGAGAATTCAAATTCAGTCAATTAAGTAAGCCTGGAATATAAAGATTGTTATAAAAATTTGGTTGTAAGATAATTCAGAGCAGAAGAGAGTTACATGGACCATCAAGTCAATGCTTGCTGTTTGCTCAAAATCCCTGAAATTCTTTCCTTTACAAATATAGACAAGAATGTATAACCAATTCCCTTTTAAAAATTACATTTAAATCTTCTTCAACCAGTGAATTCCCTTATCACAAAAAAGAATATTCACATCTCTCTTTTTTTAATCATTTAGCTCAAGTTTGTGATTAACAATTCACTTGACAGTGGAAAAGTTAAAATGTTGGAAGCATCCAGCGAGTCCAGCAACATTGGTAGGGGAAGAAACTCTAACGTTTTGGGTTAAGAGTCCTTCATCCAAACAGGAACATGTTCATTGTTTTCTCATTAACTCTCTCCCTCAGTGATGCAGCATTGACCAGCTGAGTACCTCCAGTATTCCCTGTTTTAGTTTGACAAAACCAGGTAGTTGCACACCCAAATTCCCTCCTGAACCTGGTGAATGTTATTTATGGCACATTACTGGAGTTCTTGGCTAGAACTACTGATATAAGATTAGTTTTTTAAAAATATTTTATTTATAATTTTTAAATCATATAACATCAATTATAACATATTCATGCAACCTCCCTCATCCATCCCACTAACACCCACCCTCCTCCCCCTTCTACCCACTAAGAAAGGAGACCATCACAAAATTAGGTCATAGTTTAAAATTACCTAGACAATCTGCTTTGGAATTATTACTCAGTAAAGAAGAAACAAATAAGTTTATTTCTGAAATGTATACGTTATTACAAAATAAAATGTCTAAATTAAATGTTCACAAATCAAGATTAAAATAGATGAAAATGTTGGAGAAATTTATGTAAAGATAGTATGATTAAGGTTATAAATGTAAGATATAGATTAGAACAATATAATTTTTTACATCAACTATATTTAACCCCTCAAAAATTAAAGAAATTTAATTTAATTTCTTCAGATTTGTGTTTTTGATGTGGAGAAGAGATGGGGTACTTTTTTTTCATTTGATTTGGACCTGATAGAAGATTAGTCACTGTATGAACACATTAGTGTTCTAGTTTGATTTGAAAGGAAGAACTGGAATATAAGTATTAATATTTTACATGAACTGATTAGAAAGGTGTAAATTGTACATTGGTGCAAAGCCTGATTTTAAGATATTTAGTTTTTTATTCCCTCAAATCCTTTCTTTCCTTCTCTCCTGGGAACACCAATAGTTGTTGGGCCCCAGTGAGCTGCCAGTTTGATAGATCACACAGACTATTTAACTGCATGAACAGTGCAATATTATCCTGCAATATTTTCTCTTGCATTCATACCCATAGGGCATATTTCCTAGCAGGAATCCCAATGATCGGGATTAGGGAAACTTGTTGATACCTTCCCCCACCTGGACCTTCCCCATTCTTTGGATCAGAGGCAGTATTCCTTTAAGAAAGAAAGCAGTTCTTGCTCTCTTTGTAATAAATGGGCCAACAAGTTTGATATTGACTGCTTCACAATCCCATGTAGTTGCCCTCGCCTCCCTTATCGCTAGAAGGGCCATACTGATGGGATGGAAAGATGCCGTCCCTTCCACTCACACCCAATGGTTGCCTGATATGATGGCCAGTTTGACTTTGGAAAAAATTAGATGTTTCACTACTGAAATGAGTCTTAACTTTGTTTCTTTATGGGGTTCTTTTCTCAATTATTTTCAAAATTTGTAAGATTAATTAGTTTCTGGTTTTTGATCCCATTATTTACCTTCTTTTTTTATTATTATTAGTGGACTGTTTGTGTTAAGCCAGTAGCCTCCGAAGGGATGGGATTGATAATTTGATAATTAGTATAGGAGGGTCATTTTTTTACTTCTTTTCAATGTAATATAGGTTTCAATATCATTTTTATTACTACATAAAATTTGTTAATATTTTAACCATATAACCATATAAAGTTCACTGCTTGACCTGCTGAGCCTCTCCAATACTTGCAACGCTACAGAAATTGGTTGAGTAACTACGTGTGAACAAAGAAGAACTGACATCGGACATTTCACCCCTGAATTGTACATCCGAGACAGGAGCTTTAAACATACAGAACAGAACCACACAAATACCATTTTGTGAAGGGTGAGATAAAAACACTCCTTACACGGGGACAGATATGAACCTGGGTCATTGTCACTTCAAGAACATTCTGCTAAACATTCCAAGATCAAAATTCAATTGATTGACCTGTAATAAAGTGCAATATTACACAAACCACTTCATTCATGCATAAGGCAGATAGGGTTACATTAGCAGAAAGTTAAATGAAGTGCTTCTTGCAGTCAAGAGCAAAAGAGAATTCCCATTTCCCACACAGTCCCCAAACCCAGCCCTTGCCCACCTACATCCATCAGCAGCCCACACTTCAAAGGCAAACTTCAGACACAATCAGGTACAAACATCCCAAAACCTTCATTCCAAGACAAGAGCTAAAGTTGCAGGCAGCGTAAACCACACACATGAAACCAACACATTTCTCTGGCTCCATCGTCATGAGCCACATGGAAAACACCAGATTGCAAACTACCCACATACAGTGGCTTCCACGAACACCAAATTCCTTTCACCCCAACAACTCAGAGAACAACCCCAGAAAACGCAGCCACAGTAAAACCAGGCTTCCTACCTTCCTCTGATGGCAGCATTATCTCAGGCTGAAAGCCACAGGTTACGGGGGGGGGGGGGGGGGTGGGGAAGAGTGGGGGGAGAGAGAAGAGAGGAAGGGGAGGAGGAGGGGAAGGGGGGAGAAGAGGGGAAGGGGGAGGAGGGGATGGGAGGAGGGGAGGGTGAGAGGGGAGGGGGGAGGGAAGGGAGGGGAAGGGAAGGGGGGAGGGGAGTGGGGGGAGGGGAGCGGTGGAAGGGGAAAGAGAGGAGAGTTGGGGGGGAGAGAAACTCACCTGCTTTATACCCATGAATTTCTGTCACCTGATTAACAGCCCCTGAATTGATCCTCTCTCGCTATTAGCCATGGTGATGGAGACAGGAGCCAGGCCTGAGCTGGAATCTGGCCAACAGTTAATTGGCTGATCCTTCAGGTGTGAGGTATCAGAGCTGAATGTTGCTGGACATTGAATCAAGGGGAGGATTCGACCTTCTTCATTGTGGTCAAGACAACATCAATGTTGTTTATCAGTTGACAGGAGTTCATGGGGTCAAAACAGGAACTGATGCTTCCAGCTCAGGGAGTGTCAGAAGAGCCTTGACTCATGACAGAGATCTGTTTGTTTTGGGGGTTTTGACTGTTGGTTTGAAAGCCTTTTTTTTAATTGTCATGTACCTATGTAACATTTATTTGATGAAACCAATAAAAATATTGAAAAAAAAGAAAGCCAAAGATGATATTCAAAATTCTATTGTTGAAAATCTGCAATGTCAGACATAAAAGGCAATGAATCTGAGACAACTATGGCAAGGCAGGCAGTGAAAGAGTTAACCCCATAAATACGCGCAGCACAGTTTTGTGTCTCTGAGGGCACTCTGCTTCAGCAAGAGAGATCCCATTGGAAATTGATGGGCTGCCAGTTTTCATGTGATTGAGGAGAAATGCAAACATCTAGGGAGCTAACCTGGGAAAATCATCATCTTGCCACTCCTCCTTCAGCTCAACGTTTTCCATCCGAAGTGCTGCCTCGCTGGTCCCCATCACGATCCCAAAGATGGAGGGCACAAAAACATTCAGCAGCTGAATAGATGCAATGCAAGATATTTATTACAAGCCTCAAAAACAACCTTCAGTCCAACTGCGCATAATTATAACGGGGCTTCATTTGGCTGGCTTTAAAATATTAGCAAACATGTCAATGTGAAAAGGGTACTTACATTCTTTGTGCCTCTATTTTAATAAGAAATGGTCCTTTTGTCCATTTCCAACGTATTCCTTGCTCTATTTGTTGTCAAGGAGACAATCTAAATGGTTAATCCTAAAAATAGCAGCTGAAGCAGCTGGTCCCAAATGCCACACTTCATCGACAACCTTCGTCTGCTGGGTCTGCTCTCAGCAACATTATGTGTTCAGATGCCAATCACAGGCTTATTTTCTTCATTGCCAGCAGACTCCTGTTAGGTATGGTACTGCGTAGAGAGGTAGTTACCAGATTGGCAAGCACATCTGCAGTAGCAGCCTTATCCTGATTGGTGGTAGACTGTGATGAAATCTACGAACACCATCCAATCACCAAATGAAGGAATCAGAATATATTAATCAATCTTTCCCACATCTTGCCTTTCTTTATCCTTACAATGCCTGGTCCTGTATTATTTGCTTCCTCTCCCGACAGTACGCCTTATTATTACTCCACCTGCTCTCTTCAACATGTAAATACCTTCCACAAAAAAAATTAATCTATGGAGAGAGGATCTCAGTAGTGTGTGGTGTCAGAGGTTGGCACCATATGTACCCAGACAGTTGCTAAATTTGTGCCCAGCATGAATATAGCTCAGGGCCGGCAGATAATCAACATGATGGACAGGATGCTTTTTTTCAGATGCTGATAAATGGTGTCGCTACGCTTAAAAAAAATTCTCATTTTCCTTCTCTTGGAGATACTCAGTGAGTTGAGTGTTTTAAGTGGTGATCAAAGGTGATAAGTGGTGACTCCAACGACGACATCTACAAGAGTCAATGTCTTAACAGCATCCTCAAGGACCCCTACCACTCAGACCATTCCCTCTTCACTCTGCTACCATCAGGAAAAAGATACAGGAACCTAAAGACGAGCACTCAGTGGCACAAGGACAGCTTCTTCCCTGCTGTCATCGGATGCCTGAATAATCAATGAACCAGACACTACTTTACTTTGCCTTTCCTTTTTCTCACACTATTTTTATTTATTTTGTAAGGTGGTTTATATAGATGTTTGGACTGTGATGCTGCAGCGAAACAATGAATTTCTTGACATATGGCAATAAATTCTGATTCTGACACATGAGCAGAGGGACACATTGTTCACTTCCAGTAGAATTATCCAGAGCAGACAAATCATCATGCCAGTCACAGTGCCATGCTGAGTTATCACCAGCCAGATCCTGTCTTTTCTCCAACTCTTGCATAGCCGAGTGTGGGTTTAGCAACAGTGAAGACTACTTCCCTATCCAGTCTGCCATTAAATAAATAAATGATCATCTCCTTGCCAGTTGATATACTTTGGCAATTGCCACAGTTCAATAGGTGTTGGGTGATTTAACATTCAGCTTGCAGAACTAAAGGAAAGACATGTCTCGTGTGGACGGACTGGGTTCTGAGTATTGCTTCCGCACAAATGTGTTTCTCTCCGACAGGAAGGCATTGGCAGAAATGCTCCCCGCGTAATATGTGGGAGATCAGATATCTCTGGTGACTCCAGAGAAAGTGTGTCATGCTGCTGCTTCCCTCAAACCACATGGACCAGTTGAAGCAGGCGCTTCACCAGGCAAGAATAGCCTCGAGCCAGGACAGAAGGTTAGTGAAGCTTGCTGGAGGGTGACTCATTCTGGAATCAATGCAGATCAAATAGTAATTAGGCTACAATCACTGGGCACTAAAGTCACCTCCAACCTATCCAAATTACACACATTGTCAGTGGCTTCTTATGTGAAACCTTCATTTACATTGTCTTTTTGCTCTTCCACCACTTGCACTTCTTGTCTATCAAAATGGAGAAGACAAGAAGAGGTCAGGAAGTTGAAAATGCGAGATGCATTCTTTCCCCAAGTGAGGGAAAAAGTGACTTTGATAGAGAAATATCTTGTTTCAGAATATCAGCTTTACTGCAGCCCATTGCTACAACAATTGTTATTCCAAGGGGGATATATCTGTCCCCTCTGGTTGACCTCTGCATCATCTATTTGAAAGGGAAAGGGAAGTGTTTTGTTTTGGGTGATGAGTTTGACATTAAAAAGTAGCTGGCAGTATATGGGCATCTGTTGACTGTGCTTATAAAATACGTGAGGATGCAGTGGACCTCCTAAATATTAAAACTGCTTCTGGACTGATAGAAATCGGTTACATAGAAACATAGAAGATAGGAGCAGGAGTAGGTCATTCGACCCTTCGAGCCTGCTCCGCCATTCAACGAGATCATGGCTGATCTTAAAGTTCAGTACCCCATCCCCGCCTTCTCTCCGTAACCTTTAATACCCTTATACTGAAGAAATAGATCTAATTCCCTCTTAAATATATTTAATGAATCTGCCTCTACTGCCCTCTGTGGCAATGAATTCCACAGATTCACCACCCTCTGGGTATAGAAATTCCTCCTCATCTCGGTCCTAAATGGTTTGCCTATTATCCTCAAACCGTGGCCCCAGGTTCTGGATTTTCCCATCATTGGAAACATCCCATCTGCATCCGTTCTGTCCAGTCCTGCCAGAATTTTATATGTAGCAAGCAAAGCAATTGAAGAGAACCTGATTGTGCTGGGGTACATTTGAAGTTGCATTCACTGATCATGACTACTTACATGAGGACAGTACTTCTTGAAGAACTCTCAGCTGGCACCAATATAAAATTTGAAAACACTTAAGCTGCAACGTGCCTTTCTAGAAGAAACAGAGCAACATCAAGGAATGATGGTTAGCCTCAGTGGGACCAGCTCCGCAACGTTAGGTTTTTGGCTAATGATGCAGCCAAAAAATGAATAATGTAATGAAACTGCAATCTTAACCCCATTCTGTTCTCAAAGTGATCTACTTTTGTTAGGACACCAATTCATGATAACTACTATCTTCTGGTATTCAAGTATCTCATGCTCCATCTATGGTTCCAGAGAGTGATATTCCACTGTACCAGTAAAATCCCTGTTATCCAAAATCTAGGCGACAGGCAGCCTCAAGCAACCGACAAAAAAAATTGTGGAAAATAAATTGGTAAAAAATACAAAAGTTTAAAATGGGCGCCCCCTAGCAGTTAGTTTGCAAATCCTCACATCACGCAATCCAGCATCTACCATCCCCATAGATGCCGGATACCGGGGATTTCACTGTACGTTCAATTATAAGAGCAAGCCCTAATTCTGTCCTTGCCTGAAATCTGCTTTTACTTCAGGAATCACGGGTTAGCGATCAAAGACTTGAACAGTTGGTTTAAACTAATTTATTTCAAAAATTTTGAGTTTATGAAGAAGTATGGTTTGGGTGTTTAAAATTATGAAAGAGGAGGATGTTCATTGATAAAACTACTTAAATATCTAGAACAAAGGACATTAAGCATAACAGATTTATGCCAGAGAGAAAGAAAAACAGCTTGTGAGAGTTGAATAATTATCACTCAATATTAAATTTAAAAGTTGCATGAGCGAAAGGGAACAAGGTACAGAAAATGCAATCCAGACTATTTACTTAGGTAAAAGTTTTCTATTTTAGGCTGATTGGACTTGTACAATCAAAACTGGGTGATTTTTGCTTTGTTCCTGTCACTTAATTAGAGGATAACAAAATGAAATACTCTGCAAATGAAGTGACTGATAAGCAGAACATTGTTTAAATTTGGCTAAGAGGAAGTGGGTAATAGTTGTGCAATGCATACAAACAACTTTTTCTTTGTCCATGCAGTTAGTCAGTATTCTCTGAATATTGTGCATCCTCCAGATGTTTTATCATGGAGCGATGAATATTCATTTGAATGGGCTACACAGACAACGAATGTCTTGTTCAGCTTCTACGATTTCAGGGCCAATGCGTCCACAACATGAAAATGGTGCAGGGGTAGAAAAGAACGATACAAAAGGAATTGAAGATTGGCAGAGAGCTTGTTCATGTGCCTGACAAATGATGCTACACTCTTAAACATTGAAACACATTATGTGCTTTTTATTTCTTCTTCCCTTTCCTGATGATATTGACTGGAAAACATTTACTATAATATCGAGAGAGACCCATGTCTGCTTGTCCTCTTGCTGGTCCTACCTTAAATTTAGGCAATGATTATAGCAGGTAATCCTGTTTTTCACATTTAAAAATATAATGGGCTGTATTTTCAGGAATTATTTATATTGGTTTGGTATGACATTGGAGACCTTTGCAAATTTCTGCAGAGCTGTGGTGCAAAGTGCGCAGACCGACTGTATCATGGACTGGTATGGGGACGCCAATACCCCTGAGCAGAAATACCTGCAAAAGGTAGTGGACACAGCCCAAAACATCATGGGTAAAACCCTCCCCACTATTGAGAACATCTATAAGGAACTCTCCCATCAGAGAGCAGCAGCAATCATTGAGGATCGACACCACCCAGCACATGCTCTGTTTTTGCTGCTACCATCAGGAAAGAGGTATAGGTGGTACAAGACACGGACCACCAGGTTCAGAAACAGGCACAGTTAGTGCAACTCTGTTACAGGACCAGCGACCAGCACTGGGGTTCGAATCCCATTCTGTAAGGAATTTATATGTGCTCCCTGTGTCTGCGCGGGTTTCCTCTGGGTACTCTGGTTTCCTCCCACCATTCACAAACATGCTGGAGTGTAGGTTAATTGAGTGTAATTGGGCAGCATGGGCTCATGGGCTGAAAGAGTCTGGATGTCTAAAATTTTAAAAATAAATAAATAAATTTAAAATTAGCTGCTATTCCTCCACCATCAGACCCCTCAACAACAAACTCAATCAGGGACTTATTTAAGGACTCTATCTTTTGCACATTATTGATTTTTTTCCTCTTTTCGTATTGCACAGTCAGTTAGTTTACATCTATTTATTTATTTACATGCTTACACTGAGTCAGTTTTTATGCACTCCCAGTAAGTGGTAATTCTGCCTGGCCCACAGGGAAAAGAATCTCAGGGTTGTATGTGACTCCATGTATGTACTCTGACAATAAATCTAATCTGAATTGGCACTTTATGTCTGCACCTCTTAAAGGGAAGCTGCTTATTGCCTACAAACATTGCTGAAAGTCCCTGGAGAGTAAGCAAAACTCAGAGGGCTGGCAGTGTTAAACCAGGCTTGGGAACGAGTGCCCTGATTCTCTAACAGCTTTGGAAATACTAGCTGAAACTAATAGAAACCTATGAGGTGTCGAAAGCCCTGCAGAGCTGAAAAGACCCCAGATTCATACTTTGTGCTGGTCTTTTTCACCTATGTTGGGTTACAAAACTACAGACAACAAAGATTGTATGGTCTTTAATGTCCAAAGAATGATGAAGGTAAACTGCTTTTCGTAGAATGGGAAACTCACTATCAGAGAGTAGTTCAGATAAACATAATTGGAAATAGATGGATGGAGATGCCGAGAGCTATAAGAAGTAGGGTGGGAGATCTATGTGAACATAAACCCAACATAGACCAAGTGCAATGCACAAGAGTGCCAGAGAAACTCAGCATCCATAGAAAGTAAAGAGTAACCATTATTTGAAGCCTGGGTCATTCGTCAGGTAGCATCAATCCAGATGGACTGATTTATTTTCTTCTTCAACCCATTTTCCCTCTTGCTCTCTTGAAGGCTTTGACAATTGCTGGAATGTAATCCACAGATACCAAGCACTCATCACCATCTCCAATGTGTGGAGATCTGACAGTGACAGTCAAGATTATTACTCCTGTTTCAGCCTTGTTTGGATCACGTGAAGATAGGAAAGTTTATTGAAGCCTAATCTTCCTGATGATGCATCCTCTTCACCCATTGAGACTCCCAAATAAGCAGCACCTCTTCTTTAAATTTATTGCTTTCAAATCCCTCTGTGGCCTTGCAACTCTTTGTGATCTCCTCCAGGCATACAGACTCCTGAGATATTTGTATGGCTTCAGTTCTGGATTCCTGTACCCATATCTAATCACTCCATTGGCAGTCATGGCTTCAGCTGCCTAAGTACCTAGCCACAGTTTTCCCTATCCAGGCTTCTTTCCTTCCTGAAGTCACTCCTTACACGTCTTTAACCAACTTTGCATTGTATGCCCAGGGTAACACCTTTTTTTTTCCACCCTTAATCACTCCTGATCCAATAAGGAAGTTAAATGTCAAACAAGATAGTGAGTCTGCAGCCACAGATTGGTCAACTGTCTTCACTGAAGGATATTAGTGAACCAGATGGGTTGTTTTTACAATATCTGGTAAAAAAAACAAGAGAGTAACCAGTTGTTTCCTGGTTATTATTAATCTGATTTTATTACATTCCAGAGGTTTTTAATTAATTTCCTCAACTTCCCTGGTGGGATTTCAAGTCAAGTTTATTGTCACCTGATTGTACAAGTACAAGCCATCGAAACAGCATTCTCTGGTCATTGATGCAAAACATGGAGACACACTTACAGGCAAATAATACATATGCAGGGCAAGTATTTTTCATGAATATGAGAGCCTCAAATGTTAGTGTGTGCTGTTCTTTTGGTTGTTCGGCATTCTCATGGCCCATGGGAAGAGGCTGTCCCTCAGCCTGGTGGTGCTGGGTCTCATACTCCTGTACTGTATTTCTTTCCCGACAGGAGCAGCTGAAAGATCCCGTGTACAGAGTGGAAAGGGTTCTTCATAATTTTACACATCCTCTTCAGACAATGATCCCGGTAGATCACGTTGATGGGGGGAGGGAGACTCCAGTGATCCTCTCTGCCACATTTATTGAATTCCTATCTCCAGATCAATAATCCAGTGTACTACGTCCAATAATCACCACACTTACATAATTCTAGGTAATGTCAGCCTCATCTTATTGTGGATTTTAGGAATGGGAGGCCAAGGGATCATTGATGTGACGGAAGTAGATAGGGTTAGTACCTTCAAATTTCTAGGAGACTACAGATCAAAGGACTTCTTCTTGAGCCAATACATAAACCATGAAGAAGACACACCTATACCTCAAGTTTACAAGAAGTCTGAGCTATGGCGATATTGTCAAATATTATATCAAATGTCCACAGGTGGAAAATATACTGACTGGTTGCATCACAGCCAGGTTTGTTCATTTGAGTGTCCAGGAACACAGAAGGCTGCAGAAGATAGTCAAGTCCATCTCATGCTCCGTTCCCATCCACTAGAGAGATCTACGTTAAGCACAGCCTCAAGAAGACAGGTAACATCATAAAGGACCTCTTTCCCCTGGGCGAATCCTCTTTTCCCTGCGACCTTCAGGAAGAAAGTATAGAATCTTGAAGTCCATTCAAGGACAGTTTTTTTCCCAACAGCTACCACTCTTGAACTACCCCATGAACTACTGAAACACCACGCCCTTTTGCTTGTACTACTGTTACTGTGACTATGTATTAACTATCTCTTTGATATTGATTATCTCTTTCTGTACACTCATTTAATATATACTCTTGGAGTTCTTCTTCCTACCAACTAGCTGTAGCAAATAAGAATTTTGGTGAATATGTACATTGTACTTACGTGTATAACAATACACTAATTATAATTAATTACATATTATAGCTTTAAATAGCAAAGCATAGCAAGCTGCTTCACAGGAATATCACCAAACGGAATATAACACTGAGCCACTTAAAGAGTCATGAATTGGTGACTGGAACCATATCAAGATATTTTAAGCAGCAAGGGGAAAGGTAGAGTTGATAAACTTTAAGGAAGGATTTTGGAGCTGAGAGCACCTGGAGGCATGATTGCCATTAGGCTTGAGGCTGATCCAAAAATGAGGATTTAAGGAAGACAAATATCTCAGAAGCTAGGGAGTGACTTAAAAACATATGAGAATTTTAAAATTAGACTGTTGCTAAAAAAGGAGTTCAATATAAATCGGTATAGATAGGAATAGTTCATGAACAGGATGATCCAAACATGGATAACAGAGGTTCAGGCCTATAATGCGTTGGATAACCGGTATTTGAGTCCACCTATTGCCCTCTTCCATCTTCTCTGCTCCTTCGACCAACTTGTTTTCCTCTTGGTCTGAAAAGGTAGCAGTCCTGAAATGTTAATTGCTTCTCTTTCCTCGATACTTTTTGTGTTTCCATTTCCATTCTAATTTTTTTTTTAAAACTTTCAAAGGAAATTACTTAGTTCTTTGGATAGTGCAAAACATTGAATTAGGTTTGAAGTGATATTTCTTTAATATAGACAACACGCCCACAGTAAGCTATCAAACTCCAATTGACAATAATCAGGTGGTTAGTTTTAGAAATGTTTGTTGAGGGATAAATATTCCCCTCTTCTTCTGATATGGTACTACAAGATCTTTGACATTCACATTAAGGAGGATGGAATTTAACATCTCACTTGAAATATGATCCCTCCAATAGCCCAGCGCTGCCCCCACATTGCTGTGGTGTCAGTCTAGATTTTAGGCTTGAACCTCTGGAATGGAGAACAAAGCTGTTGTATTTTAATACAGTGATGACAATACCTCCAATGAACCCCATCAGACAATTGTTGGAAAGATGGACCTATCTGAGAAGAGGAAATAAAGATGGGCACAATTTTGAATATCAAAGAGCAATGAGGAAGTGTCATAGACAATATGTGCTGGAATAGACCAATTGGCCCTTCGAGCCAGCATCGCCATTTATAGGATCATGGCTGATCTTTCCCTTTCAATCCCAGCCTTATCCCCATGTTTATAATTTAATTTCAATTTAGATATTCAGCATAGTTACAGGCCCTTTCAGTCCATGAGCCTGTGCACCCCCCCCTCCCCCACAAATCTCACATACGACACCCTGGTACATTTTGAATGGCAGGAGGAAATTGGAGCCCCGGAAGGAACCCCACGTAGACACGGGGAGAATGTACAAACTCCCAGGACGCTGCCGGTCACTGGTGCTGTAACAGTGTTGCGCTAACTGCTATGCTAATCCTGGCGCCCACATTGGTATACTTGCACAGAATGTGAATCCCCAATAACCTAACAGAACACTGCGAAATTAAGTATTTTGCCAATTCATGTCAAATATTAAACAGCCACGCATGGTCAATTTGGTTATCCTCATGAACTTTACAAGTCTCCCACGACAAATAATCAAGAATATCAGACATACCGTGGGACAGCACAGTTAGTGTCGTGGTTAGTGCAACGATGTTACAATGCCAGCAAAATCTGGCGCTGTCAGTAAGAAATTTGTACATTCTCTCCACATCTGCGTGTTTCCTCTGGGTGCTCCCGTTTCCTCCCACCCTTCAAAATGTACCGGGGTTGTAGGTTAATTGGGTGCAAATGGGTGGCACTGGCTTGTGTGCCGAAAGGGCCTGTTACCATGCTGCCTAAAGAAATCTCGGTGCCTGCCACATTGACCACCGCCAGTGGGCTGATAACGCCTCAAACCGTGCATCTTGGCGCCTCACAGTTTGGCGGGCAGCAGCCTCCTTTGAAGAAGACCGCAGAGCCCACCTCACTGACAAAAGGCAAAGGAGGAAAAACCCAACACCCAACCCCAACCAACCAATTTTCCCTTGCAACCGCTGCAATCGTGTCTGCCTGTCCCGCATCGGACTGGTCAGCCACAAACGAGCCTGCAGCTGACGTGGACTTTTTACCCCCTCCATAAATCTTCGTCCGCGAAGCCAAGCCAAAGAAGATGCATGCAGAAGGATCAGAAATTGACATACCAATTTTGTTGGACATGCTCCAAATATTCTCCAATATTTAATATGTTCAATCCTTAAGGCTTTACCACTCTGCTGTATAAGCACTACAATTCTTGAGGGAACACTTATACGAGGTTGGTGATAACTATTGTGGTATTGGGGAAAAGAGGAAAAAAAATATCACTCCAAAAGCCATTCCTGGTGGAAAGTTGTCATTCCAGAGATCAGAATTTCACAACTGGGAAACAGATCCTTACACCCAACTTGTCCATGCCAATCTACTTGTCCACCTCAGCTACTCCCACATTCATGTATTTGGTCTATATCCATCTAAATCTTTTTGCTATCTAAATTTAAATTTTTAAATTTAAACATACAGCACAGCAACAAGCCATTTTGGCTCGACTCTGTGCTGCTCAATTTACACCCAATTAACCTACGCTCCCAGTATGTTTCGAACTGTAGGAGAAAACTGGAGCCCCAGGGAAAACCCATGCAGACGTGATGAGAATGCAAAACTCCTTGCAGACAGGGTGGGATTCAGACCCCAGTCCCGATCGCTGGCACTGTAAAGGCTGCCCTGTCCAAACTGTTTAAATATATTTTTCATGTTGCAGTTGTACCAATTTCTTCCACATACCTACTACCCTCTGAGTGAAAAGATGCTCCTCAGGTTCCTTTGCCCCTCTCACTATGACCTCTAGATTTAGACTCCTCTACTCTTGGAAAAAGACAATCACCCTTCCCATTTAAATTGCATCCTACCCAAAACTGAGCAATTGGAACTGCATACGACACTCCAAATGTGGCCTTATCCACATTAACAAGACAACCTAGCTTCTGTACTCTGTGATCTTACTGATGAAGGCAAGTGTGCAAAAACCCTTGTCACACTTTCAGGAAACTATGCAGGGGTACAGTGCTAATTTTTTAGGTGCAGGAGCTCCCCAAAAACAAAAACAAGGAGATACCTGATCCCCCCCCCCACCCTATGTGTCGGAGCTGCCCCCTGAGGTGCCGGACTCAGGTGTCCCCATGCACCACTCTCCAGGGCCTTCCATTTACTATGCAAGTCCTTCTCTGACTTGATTTTTCAAAATGCATCACATCACACTTATTTGAGTTAAATTCTTGGTAAAGCATGAAGAGAAAGTTCAGGCTTGGTAGTATAATTTCCCAAGATTCAAACACATGCCATATCCCTGTATTTTATAGTAGCAACCCTCCAGATATTAGAGGCATTGAAATGGAGTCCTACTTGTATAGCAACACTCAGATAACTGATGACTTTGAAATCTTGAGGTTGATGCTAACACTATCCAGTTGGAGGGCACCCAGACAGAATAAGAGCTGTTATCCGTCCAATTTGCAGGTGGTCTTAGCTGGGCAGTGCATGAGGCCATGGACAAACATCTAGGCATATCAGCTTTACTGTGAAAACACAATGCTGGAGAAACTTTACATAATTTCTCTCAACAAGTTCCTCTCCCCTACCAGTTTTCCATACCTTGCCCGAAACATTGGTTATGTATCTTTATCTTTGCTATTTAGAAGGTGCCGTTTGACCTGCTGATTTTCTTCAGTAATGTGTTTTTACCACTACCGGCTTTAATTTCTTTGGCTTGGCTTCGCGGACGAAGATTTATGGAGGGGGTAAAAAGTCCACGTCAGCTGCAGGCTCGTTTGTGGCTGACCAGTCCGATGCGGGACAGGCAGACACGATTGCAGCGGTTGCAAGGGAAAATTGGTTGGTTGGGGTTGGGTGTTGGGTTTTTCCTCCTTTGCCTTTTGTCAGTGAGGTGGGCTCTGCGGTCTTCTTCAAAGGAGGCTGCTGCCCGCCAAACTGTGAGGCGCCAAGATGCACGGTTTGAGGCGTTATCAGCCCACTGGCGGTGGTCAATGTGGCAGGCACCAAGAGATTTCTTTAGGCAGTCCTTGTACCTTTTCTTTGGTGCACCTCTGTCACGGTGGCCAGTGGAGAGCTCGCCATATAATACGATCTTGGGAAGGCGATGGTCCTCCATTCTGGAGACGTGACCCATCCAGCGCAGCTGGATCTTCAGCAGCGTGGACTCGATGCTGTCGACCTCTGCCATCTCGAGTACCTCGACGTTAGGGGTGTGAGCGCTCCAATGGATGTTGAGGATGGAGCGGAGACAACGCTGGTGGAAGCGTTCTAGGAGCCGTGCTTTAATGTATGTCAGATTTCAGATGTATTCTCAGTGTTTGTACATGACATCACATACAACCCTGAGATTCTTTATGCAAGCAAGGCAGAATTACCACTTATTGGTAGTGCAAAAAACTGTACACAGAATATAAATGTAAACAAAAAACGAATTTAAACAAACTGCAATACAGAAAGAATACAAAAAAATAAAGTGCACAATAAAAGTCCTTAAACGAGTCCCTGATTTTATTGGGGCTCCACAAGCCCACTGGGGCAGCACCTGTTGGGAACTGGTCCAATGGGGCAAAGCCTCACCTGCCTGGGCTACCCACTGAGCCCTTTGGAGCGCCCCCCGCTGGTCACAAACCACCTCCTTTTCTGAATGGATGGCCGGGGGCGGAGGTTCCGCGCATGCGCGGCGGCTGCCGGTGTCGTCACCGCGCAGGGTGGATCTGTCTGTGTGTGTGTGTGTGAGGTGAAAGGTCGCGGCCAGACGCAGGGGGAAAGCTCATGATTCCCATATGTCCGATAGTCTCCTTTGCTTACGGTGAGTACCGTGGAGGGGCTGCAGCGGCGTGGGCATCATGCCCGCGCAGACCCTGCCCGCCGCCCTCAACTTCTCGCAGCGGCGTTTCCCGGCGATCGACGGCCGGACGTTGGAGGGTGGGGTGGGGTGGCGAGAAGAGGCCGCGGTCCGTGCAGCGAACACCCCCGTTCGGCAGCCTCGCTGCCAGCGCTCCGAGGGAAACCCAACTGCCACGATCTCTGGAATTTTCCCCTTCTTCCGCCACGACCGGAAGTACCGATGATTGACAGTCGTCAACCAATGACAAGGCGGGTTTTGGGCGGTTGCTTCCGGTCCTATTCCCGCTATTCAAATAACTGGTTCATCAAAACATTTATCTCCTTTATGCCAGTAAGTAACATCAGCCATGATAACAAGATGCATTTAAAAATAAAGAGCACAAAAGTATCTTGCGCCAAAGCTCCATTTATCTTGTGTGGGATCTCCGATTTATGAAGCATAAATTGCAGCGGTGCTGAGCTGTGAGATCCCTATGGGTTGCAGCCGGTGGAAGCGCTTCGTTGTATGCATTTGGGTTGTTGATAAAGTTATCGTGTTAGATGTCCGCCGAGGCGGTGCTAATAAAGTTTTCCCCCCCCCCTTCTCCGTGTCCACGTGACCAGTGCCCGGCCGGCCGGGCGAAGACGCCAAGATGGCGGCTAGCAACTACTACGGCTTCGCGCATGGCGGCGCCCAGTTCAGGTACGCGGGGGCTGGGCCCGAGGGGAGCTGGAGGGGGTTGGGGTGGGGGGGCGGGTGGTTTGCCGGTCGAGGTGAATGGGGAGGGAGGGGGGGGGGCAGGAGCAGGCCCCAGGCCATCGCGGATTGGGTGGGGGGGGGGCGCGGATGGGGGGTTGCCGAGCAAACTGAGCGATGTGTGCGATGATTCCCCGATCCCCATCCGGAACACTTAAATAAGTGACTCCGCCCATCTCCCTCCTTCCCCCCCCCCCGTCATCTCCCTTCCCCCCGTCATCTCCCTTCCCCCCCCCGTCTCCTCCCTCCCCCCCGTCATCTCCCTTCCCCCCCCCCCGTCTCCTCCCTCCCCCCCGTCATCTCCCTTTCTTTCCCCCCCCCCCATCACCTCTCCCAACTCCCTGACCCCCCCAACTATCACCTTCTCACTTGGAAATTGTACAGCATAGATTTTTTTAAACTTGGTTAAATTTATCAGTTACTACTGCTGTATTAAAATTTAACTGTAGGATTTTGATGGCTACTGTATCTTTTTTTAATGAATTTTGAACTTTTCCACCTACATAGCTCAACTTCTTTAACCTTGAGCAATTCATTGGATTCCTATGCCTCAAATCTCAGGTCTTAAACTTATTATTGCTGTTCTGAATTAAAATAGGAATATTATTTTACCACATTTGACTGTTACTGAATCTTCCATATTTCATTGAATATCACCAGGTCTCTTTTTGATTTTTGCAGGATTATACAGTAATATTTGAAAATGTAGGAAATTGTGTGAGGTTTTGTAACTTTCACCATTATTACAATTTTTGTTTTAAATTGATTTTAATTAAAGATACAGAAAGGCGATTGCTATAGTCATTGTTTTTGATACTATCTAGCATTTAACAGTGTCAAATTAACTTGTATTAGCCATCACCCACATTATACACGGCAGTATTTGGTGATGCATTCAAGATTTGCTTGGTAAAATTTCTTTCTGTTTCCTTGTTACAATTGACACTAGTCTTGTATACAGGTAGCCATCAACTTCCAACCTATGCAAGTTACGTCCACCAATGTTTTTTAAAAATGCCCATCTGTGCATGAATAACATAGTGCTATATAGAGCCATGTACACGGTCACCATTCTGTGAATACCAAGAGGAAAAACATATCCCTTGCTGATAGATCTGCAAAGAGACTCAGGAAAACCAAGCTTTGGAGGTAAAAATGAAAAAAAAAATTGCTTTAAGACCTTCTTAAGCTATGGTGTGGTAGGGTGAATGACTTGCATCCAATACGAGTTATGACCAATCCTTCATTCCCAATTATGGTTGTAAATCAGGGACTATCTTGAATGTGAATACAAAATGAAAGCTGTGTTCCAACTCTGCTGAAATTGCAGAGAAATGTACCTAGAATATATTCACTTCATCATTTGAGTAAAATAATCAAAACCATTAACATAAAGCTCAAATGCTGCAGGTTACTTAAAGCAATGCTGGACGTCCGGCATGGATAGAAACGGTAGGTCAATGTTCCCGATTAGGACCCTTGATTGAGACTAAAGCATAAGGTATATTTCATTGAAGAGAGAAAGAACCTGGGAAGGGGCCAAGAAGTGATAGGGTATTGGACAGGTGGAAGACAGGGGAGAGAGCACCTGAAAAGGGGACTGGGAAATAGAAAAGAAGGGATTCAAGATTCCAGAATCAGCAGTGAGTGTTCATTCCTCATTTTATCAGATCCAAAAATGCCGCTTGACACCATGCTAAAATGTTGAAATTCTGAATAGAGACAGATCTTTGTTTTGCTTTTTGATTGTGGGTGTGTGACAGCAATGCAGTGCACTTTATTTAGCCAGTATGTATTGAAATGAAGAAAATGGCACTGTAAATATGTTAGCAAGAAACAGTAGTGTTTTGGGGAACAAATTAAAATATGGCAATTCAATTTAAATTTCTGATTGGGTTGATATGAGACGCTTGTGTGTTTAATAGTCATTTAACAGTGTTATTGTAAAATGTGCTACTCAGAAGTACATAACCAGTATTTGGATGTTAATATTTTGTGAACCTCAGTCTTCCTGCCCCCATTCCCCAAATTATTTTTCTTTTGTGTTTCAAACATCCCTTTAAATATATCAATCCTACCATGGGTATTTGCTCAAGAATCATGTTCCATGCTCTTAACGTGCTGTTTATTGAAATTTCTTCTTCAGGATGGGGATCTACCATAATTGTTGCTGGGTTTCATATATTGGTAACTCCTTTTCTCTCAGGTGCTATTGTCGAGTATTTATAGCATTTCCTGGTTTTACTGCAGATTTACAGCATCTGCAGTTTTTTCTTTGTGATTCTCAATTTTTCATAATTTTATCACTAAATTCATCAGATTTCATTCCTCTTTTCCATATTAAAAAAAAAATCAGCTTATTTTTTATCCTTTAGTAACTTTTTTTAAGTTTTCCTAACATCTTGGATATTAAAGGAATAAAGGCTTGAAAGATTTACAATCTTTTTGAAATCTGGAGTTCACATTGTACATTCGGTATTGCTTGTGGATTAACCACAATTCTGCATTTACTCTGCTTTTATTTGCATTTTATTTACATCTCTCATTTGGTGATCTGCCAAATCATAATGCAGTTAATCTTAAAAGTGATGAAATGAGATAAATTCCAATATTCCAATAATACACAATATTCTAATATTTTTATTCAAATGTTGGTCAGTATTTTTAATAAAATTTATGAAAGTGTCTATTCTGTTAAAGTAAATGTAAATAATTACATATAAAACTGTTCTTTTGAACCCAATTATGGTATTTCCTTGAATGTATCCTACAAATTTAAAAAAATACTTGCAAGTAAATAATAGCTTCGATGTTTGTTGGACATCCCCAAAGTGAATCCTGGCCAATAGCATAAGTAAATGATATGCTGCAAGATTCCATAAACACCAATGTGATAATGACCAGATAAAATTCTTTAGTGATCTCCGATAATTGTCAGGCTGTTAAGGGGATATTTCATCTTCATTACCATGTGATCTTTTGCATCTGCCTTAGCAGACAGCTCTCTTTGGTTCCATGAAAATTTCCTGATCATGTTGGAGGCTTGGATCTGGAGTTAGTGCGATTGTAGAGGCTTTGGGAGTGCTGGAGGTGATTTCACAGACCCTGTCTCTGAAGAGCCTCTCTTTTGGTTTTCTTTCTCTTACTGTTAAGGGCATCGGGCATATTAACAGTGACTCTTTGTTTGCCTTATGAAATTTGTAAGATAAAATTTTGTGAATATAACATTGATTTGTCTAACATGATGATCAGTGGAATCTTGAAAATATCAGGACTTCTGAAAGTTCAGCACTCCTCATTGGCTTGGATTTTTGTGTTTGTGCACTTCCATCGGCTAGGGTTGCAATGGTACTAGATGAGCTATGGCTGACATTTCATTATAAGAGTATATTGCTTCACTTCAGCTAATCTTTAGCAAAGCTTTTTATGCAAACTTTTTAGCAAACTTGTTGCTGAAGCAATTCAGTTATTCAGAATCTTTACTTCGAAATTATAAACCTAGGATACAGACATTTGGCTGGTCGATCCTGTTTTCAGTGAGTTGTCATCCTTGCAATGCTAATTACAAGTTTTTGCATCACGCATCTGGATATTCTCTGAAGAAACACGAGAGCCATCTCTGTACCTTTGCAGCAGGCAAGAGATGACAAATTTTATGTATTGTTGTATATTACATGATAGAAAAATATTTTTAAATCTTGATAATAGTAGGAAAAATTCATTTTCCTGAACAGCAAGGCCAATGAACCCAGAGTGGGGTATGTCGTTAATGTAATCAGAAAACTGTATGTTTCTTAGCCTCTGCCTCCTCTTCCTATCACCTACTAGCTTTTTTCCCCCATTTCTTTCACCTAATACCTGCCAGCTCATATTTCTTCTGCCCTCTTGCCTAATGAAGGGTTTAGAGCTGAAACATTAACTGTTTATTGCCTTTCTTGGATGCTGTCTGACCCACTGAGTTCCCCAAGCATTTGATATGTTGCTCTGTTAAATGTATTGGAGTAGGGTGAAAAATGTAATGCAGTTTGAATCTTATTACCTGACTTATTGGTAGAGGCATTAACATAAGAAATAGTAGCAGTAGGTGTTGAGCCTGCTCCGCCATTCAATAAGATCAGGCTGATCTGATCATTAACTCAACTCCACCTACCTGCCTTATCCCCATATCCCTTATTTCCTTATTTATATAAAAATCTATCTCTTCTTCTTTGGCTTGGCTTCGCGGACGAAGATTTATGGAGGGGGTAAAAAGTCCACGTCAGCTGCAGGCTCGTTTGTGGCTGACCAGTCCGATGCGGGACAGGCAGACACGATTGCAGCGGTTGCAAGGGAAAATTGGTTGGTTGGGGTTGGGTGTTGGGTTTTTCCTCCTTTGCCTTTTGTCAGTGAGGTGGGCTCTGCGGTCTTCTTCAAAGGAGGCTGCTGCCCGCCAAACTGTGAGGCGCCAAGATGCACGGTTTGAGGCGTTATCAGCCCACTGGCGGTGGTCAATGTGGCAGGCACCAAGAGATTTCTTTAGGCAGTCCTTGTACCTTTTCTTTGGTGCACCTCTGTCACGGTGGCCAGTGGAGAGCTCGCCATATAATACGATCTTGGGAAGGCGATGGTCCTCCATTCTGGAGACGTGACCCATCCAGCGCAGCTGGATCTTCAGCAGCGTGGACTCGATGCTGTCGACCTCTGCCATCTCGAGTACCTCGACGTTAGGGGTGTGAGCGCTCCAATGGATGTTGAGGATGGAGCGGAGACAACGCTGGTGGAAGCGTTCTAGGAGCCGTAGGTGGTGCCGGTAGAGGACCCATGATTCGGAGCCGAACAGGAGTGTGGGTATGACAACGGCTCTGTATACGCTTATCTTTGTGAGGTTTTTCAGTTGGTTGTTTTTCCAGACTCTTTTGTGTAGTCTTCCAAAGGCGCTATTTGCCTTGGTGAGTCTGTTGTCTATCTCATTGTCGATCCTTGCATCTGATGAAATGGTGCAGCCGAGATAGGTAAACTGGTTGACCATTTTGAGTTTTGTGTGCCCGATGGAGATGTGGGGGGGCTGGTAGTCATGGTGGGGAGCTGGCTGATGGAGGACCTCAGTTTTCTTCAGGCTGACTTCCAGGCCAAACATTTTGGCAGTTTCCGCAAAGCAGGACGTCAAGCGCTGAAGAGCTGGCTCTGAATGGGCAACTAAAGCGGCATCATCTGCAAAGAGTAGTTCACGGACAAGTTTCTCTTGTGTCTTGGTGTGAGCTTGCAGGCGCCTCAGATTGAAGAGACTGCCATCCGTGCGGTACCGGATGTAAACAGCGTCTTCATTGTTGGGGTCTTTCATGGCTTGGTTCAGCATCATGCTGAAGAAGATTGAAAAGAGGGTTGGTGCGAGAACACAGCCTTGCTTCACGCCATTGTTAATGGAGAAGGGTTCAGAGAGCAGATAATCTATCTAACTATACCTTAAATATGTTGAATGAGGGAGTCTCAACTGCTTCCCTGGGCAGAGAATTCCACAGACTCACCACTCTCTAGGAAAAGGTTTTTCCTCATCTCTGTCTTAAATCTACTCCCCTGAATCTTTCCCTTAGTTCTGGTCTCACCTACCAGTGAAAACAATTTTCCTACCTTTATCTTGTATCCCTTTCATAATTTTATGTTTCTATAAGATTTTTTTTTTACACCTTTCCCTTGTTACATTTTCATGATCAAAATGGAATTTACTAGTGTCTGATAGAACAAAGGAGATTGATTACACTTGTGAATAACTTAAAGGGAAACTTAATTATTTTGGTGCCCATAGAAGCACTCTGTGCCAATTAGAAAATTGTTGAAATTTATAGTGTATTTTAGTATTACATTGCATTGCACATCCATTGTCTTTCAGAGAGGAGGCCTGAGTTTCTCCTTCAATTTTCAGTTACGTGGAGTTGAGGGAGGAACTTTTTCAGGCTGTGATATTCATAATTGTAGACCGAAGAGGAGGACTTTTCTGGTTGGATAATTTCACATTTATATCATCAAAGGGTATTGGGTAAAAATATAAAGCATTTGTGAAGAGTTTGCCCATTTTATTTTGAGTGTGTTGGGTTATGTGTTAAAATAACATTACAATGCAGGAAAAGAGATTTTGTGCTGGAATTTAGAATTGGATTGAATGAGTTAGAAAATAATCAAATGACAGATACTTGTCTCCAAATGACAGATACAGTCTATAAAATGCAATATGAAGGGCAATGAAGTCAAAACAGAAAATCAAAACCTTTCAGAAAAGAAAGGAAATGGTGTCCAAAAGCCAACTTTCAAAGATAGAGATGGCTTTCTTCCAAAATACTTAATTTTGAAATGGCTAAAGTAGGTGAAAGAAATGTGCCATCACTGTTTTAAAAATAGTGGGAGAAGGAAATCAGGTAAAAGGTAGGAGTGCATTGGGTTGTTCTCCATTTATTTGTTTGAGTGCAACTCTTAACAATTGGAAACTCGCTATCATCCAGGATAAAGCAGCCCCATTAATGGTAGCTCATCCTTGATCCTAAAGATATTTTCCTAACACCAAGGCCCATCTCTGTGAGCACAACCACCAAAAGGGCATCATGCATCATCTGCAGGCCTCTCCTCATGCTCGTTCTTGACAATAATTGATTCAGTGTTGTATTTCATTGAAGAAACAAATCCTGGAATCCCTGGCCAACTGCAGCATTTGAAGAAGGCGGGTCACCAGAACCACAAGCACAGTTGGAGACGGATGTAAATTCTGGACTTGCCAATCATGTTCTCTTCTCATAAATTAATTTTTAAAAAATATGCTGAGTGCTCTGCATTTCCTTGCACAAGAGTGTACTTCATTAAACGCATTGCAGTAAAGGCTCTGTAGCTTTTGTCATTGTCTTTCAGAGCAGCAGGAAAGCATGAACCTCATTCAATAAGATGATCGATCTGATTATTGGCCTCAACTTTACTTTCAAGCGTGATGCCCATAACCATTGATTCTGTGGTAGCTGCAGAATTTTTTTTCTCAGATGAATGTTTGTCAAGATTCAGCATTCACTGTGGTCTCGGAAAATTTGTAGGTCTGAAAAATAATTTCAATTAATTTCCATCTTAAATCAGTGTTCCCATTTTCAAAAACTGTTAAGTAGTTCTATATTTTTGCACAAGGGTTGTTCGTCTTGCCGAGCATTTCAATAAACGCAAGCCAAACAACTCGCCTTTGTAAGGCAACACTTAGATTCCAGGAATCCATTTGGGGAATTTCTGTACTGCCTCCATGCAAAAATAAAGGAAATAAGGAAGTGCAAACTGTATGTAGAATTTCCAACTGTCGTCTCACAAATATATTGTACAGTTGTAAGAAAATGTGTACCTTTGCACCCTATCCCAGTTTTAATGAAGGCTGTCATCACAAATTTCCACATTTCTTTTTGTACTGTGTCTCGTGAGGGCACGTTCCTGTTTTTTCATTATCAAATAGTATTTTTGTTTGTTTCTTTTTTTAATGTCAAAATGGGTAATCTTGCATTTCCTCGCATTATTCTTAATGGACTAAATTTTGCTGATTTTAGTTTATCTGTATACATTTGCAGGCTGGTTCTCTCGCTTTACCACATCTGCGTACTGCCCAGATATCAGAGCAGCACTGTCTGATACCACTCAGCATGTCATCTCTGTATATTTGGCCACAAAAGCATTTTTTATTGCCAGTTAAGTCATTTTTAGATATTTAACCATCAGTGAGGAAATGGTGCTAAGAGCTATCTTTTCAGGTTTCCAGAGCCAAAGAGCTTGAATTGGCAAATGAGCCAATTAAAACCCAAGTTGTGGTCAAAAAGTAAAGTTCTTAAGTTATGTTGTAAGTAAAGGAAAAAAATGTCTTTGTCTCAAACATTCTGGAGGCCACTGTATATTTAAGAGACAAAGTCGAGGTAATTTCGTGCAGAAATGGGGCTATTGGCCCGGTAAATCCATCCAAACACCGAGCACCCATTTGCGAAAAAATCATAAACGCATTCCACTTTATTCACTCCACATTCCTTCCAACTTCCCTCAGGTTCCACACCCCCACCCACCCCCTTCCACCTACACACTGCCAATTAACCTACAAACAATCACGTCTTTGGGCTGTGGGTGGAAACTGGAGCACTTGAAGTAACCCCATGTGGATGCAGAACATCTGTAAACTTGATGCCAAGGGAACCTGGCCCGCCATGACTATAAATCGGCAGTTCTGCCAGCTGCACTAACTACTGTGTTGTCCCTTCCCCCAAAAAAATGTTTTAAATTTCTAAATTGTTTACTTTAAATTGTTTTCTTCTGAATTTGTTTTCATCAGTGCACAGCCTGCCACTGGTATTTCATATTCGCATCCATCCACGGCAGCCAGTTACACTGTACAGCAAGCTCCACCAACGGCCCATGCAGTCACTGCAGCTTATGCTCCTGTGCCTGCCACGCCAGCAGTGAGACCAGTCACCTCAGCAGCATATGGAAGCTATCCGACAGCACATTCAGTGGCAGACTACAGCTATGGACAGAGGCAACCTGAAGCTGCACCGCAACAAACACCGGCTACAACACAAAACTATCAGGTAACCAATATAGCATTTCCTGCTCCCTGAGAAAGTCCTGTGTTTAGGAGGTAGGTACTTAAATTATGCTTTGTTCCAGTGCTTTCAACTCTGCAATGGGAAATGCTAAACTGTTTCATCCGAGTCCCAATGCAGTCATTTTGATTAGACCACTTGAATGAATTTCATAACACCAGGAAACTTGCAAACATCAGGTTAGGGTGTATTGGAAGTAAACATTATGGCTGAAATAGCTGCATAATTTGTCAGTTCTGTATGAGTAAATGCAAAGTGAAATTGTCCACTTTCTAAGAAATAATGAAACCTGAATACTACTTTCTCTTGAGTTACTGTTATGTGGATCTTTTTGCAAATTTAAAATATGGTTACTCACCTTTAACTGTAAAGGTTTTGGGTAAAATAATAGTACATATAAAGATTTCATTTATGAGGAGTTGAGTTTTCAATTAAAGACTGATCAAAAGGAATGAGGTTGGGAAGCAATTTGACCAGAAAAGATTATTTGAAATCTGGAGTTATTTCCACAAATCTCTGGGTGCTGTGTCAGTTGTAAAATTCCAAATGAACAATGAGTGTTTATCAAAAGGTGGGGGGGGGATACTGAAGTTGCAGATAAACTGTGGTCTAATTGAATGACAGAATGGGTTCAAGTGCTGAATGGCTTACTCCAGTAGATCTCATCTGTCTCGTCAGCTCATTCCAATTACTTTGCAAGTCTCATTTCTGAATTGTTTCCTTAGAAGATGTGATTTT
This sequence comes from Narcine bancroftii, assembly GCF_036971445.1. NCBI lineage: Eukaryota > Metazoa > Chordata > Chondrichthyes > Torpediniformes > Narcinidae > Narcine > Narcine bancroftii. The sequence continues at coordinate 308,860,721 of NC_091471.1, forward strand.
TTTTTTAGATCTGCCTTGTCTCAAATTGCTTCACTGAAATCAGAAATGTTTATACTAGCGTTAAGAAATGGCAAATGTGCAATGCTATAACAATGTTTTCAAGGGGAGTTCTGATTTTGGTGTCAAAGTATATTTGCGTAATGAGAAACTTCAAAATGATTGTCACTTATATAGATGAGATAGGATTCATACAGTGTCTGATTCTATCTGGGCAATACCAGAATTGAAACTTGTGAGACAACCACGGAGTAATCTGGAATATACAATGAGTGAATGTTGCTTCCTTCTGTATGAATAGAGTACTGTGCATGGTTTGCTCCATTTTAAATCTTTTAATTCTACAGTAAAGCAGAGTTTGGCTCTAATCAGAGCTGATGTGGATTTTTCTGTAACATCAGAAAGGATATAATTTCAAGATTTTATTGAATAAAATCCTGTTTCCAAGGAAAAAAAAATGCATACCTGGACTATTCAAAATGATTTCTGAAATAATTTATTTTAACAAAGCAAACATATACATAACACCAGCTATCCCACCACATTTGAAACCTGTGGAAGCAGGAGTTGTCTTAATTAAATATTTTAGGTTGATAATGGGTAGGTGAAATGCCTTGATGGTATATTTGACATAGTTCCTATCTTGTGTTTCATCTTGATATTTTAGCAAGTAATTAGCCAGCATGCTTTATTGTAAAATTGAAATTATTTCTTCCCATGTTAAAAGAAACATCTTAATCCTAGAATGTTCTACTGTTAGATTAAGTACTTTTTCTTTGTTTTGAAAAGCAATCTGCTCAGTTTCAATTGGTTACTAATCAGGTAAGTCTAATAAATGTCAATTTTTTCTTTACAGGTTTCAAAAGATGTATGTTTTGTTTAATATTTGTAGATCAGCATAATTGAAATGAGAAGACTATGAACATTAACAGTGTATGCCCCAGTAATTCGTATAGAAATATTTTCATTTTCAATACACCATACTGGATTTGACAAAGTTAATAAAAAATATGCAAACAAGCCTGTAAATATATATTTTGTAGCATTAATTTCAGGTTATCCCCATAGCTGCGCCATCTTTAAACTAGAACTGCATTGAGTACCTAAGGTGCAGTTTCACTAAGGTGCTGAGCAATTAGGCTCAGGCTCCGGGTTCCATATTCTAATCATAATGCGAATGAAGGCTTACGTGCAATTTACCTTAACTACCTGCATATTGACTTTCAACAGGTGCACAAGGACACCCACGTATTTTTACACCTCATTTTTTCCATATTATACTGAATCAGCCACGTAATTGTCCATTGACTCGGTCTGTTCAAATGACACTGCATCTTCCTCACTGCTCACACAACCATCCAGCTTTGTCTTTCATGGAAGTCAAGATGTAACATTTAATTTTCCTGTTTCAATCATTAATCTTTTGTGAATATTTGAGGTCTTAGCACTAACTTACAGTACAGCACTTCTCACTGCCTGCCACTCGATGGTTCCCAATCCTTTAATTTTATCCACTGACCACTTATTTGTGACCTTATTGAAAGCTTTCTGAAAGTCCACGATATTTACTGGTTCTCATTCCACTCTAGTTAAATTCCCAAAACAATTCCAGTAAGTTTGTCAAGCATTCTCTCTTTCGGAAATTAAAACAGACTTGTCACTGATCTCCAAACACTCTTTAATAATGAACTCTAATATATTTTCCACTAATGTCAGACAGACCAGTCTGTAATTCCCTGATTTTTTTCAAATAATGGGGTTAATTCAACTCCCCTCCAATCCATTTGTACAAATCTAGAATCTGTAATTGGAAAATTACTGTCAATGCATTTTAGCCTGCATCCCAGGATGTGGCTCTTTTGGCTTTCACAATCCCTCAATTTCTCTAACACTAATTTCCTAATATTGAATGATTGATTAGTTCTCATCAGGTTATTTATATCTTCCATTGAAAATTATTTGTTCAGTACACCTGCTATTTATTTGTTCCCCATGATAAATTCTGCTTTTGCCTCAAAATCTTTTTATTTTCATGTATAAGCTTTGGCAGTCAGTTTTAAATGTTTCCTGTAAACATGCTCTTGTACTCTATTTTACCCCTCCTACATTTTCCCTTTGCTTTTTGCTGGGATTATTTTGGCCCAGTCAGTTTTGCTGGGATTATTTTGGCCTGATTTGTATTTCTTTGAATCTAATGCTATCCCCAGTTCCCCTTCTCACCCACTTTTGTCTCTTTTGAACTCTTGTCCAAATGCATGAAGAGCTGATCCAAAATTGCTTAGTCATATTGAACCAGGTTAGCTTTATCAAGCATAACTAAAAGTTTGGCACTGAAGGATGAAATATTTTGTAGAGCTAGAATCTTAATAAGGAATATTTGCTGTGACTTTCTAAAGTTATGTGGAAATTATGCTTTCATATTATTACACAGAAAAGTTGGTGTACATTTAAAGATTGAATAATTATCATGTTTTTAATTAAAGTGCATGGAATTCAATTAATCTGAATTATTGTTTTTAAAATATTTTGAAACCTACGTGCAAATTTAAGCGGGTGCATTATGATGGCTCGTGAAAGGTATTGGAGGCTTGGATTATTCAAAACTCAAAATTCACTGAGGGTGTGTGATGTGAAGGAATGCATTTGAAAACCAATCTGGTGTGCAGGGCATCTTTCTCAGAAAAGTGGGAAATGCAGCAGTTTTTTTTTCTGTTTAGAAAACTGATTGCAAACATCTGTGTGCAATCTGTCCATCTCTACCAGAGAGTTACAATGCTGGTAAATGTGAATTTGTGGGAATTAATTTGGGGGAAAAAAAGAAAAATTCCAAAGTGCAGTTTTATAGAAATTCTAAATGTAAAGTCATATTTCAATATTCAGTGCAACCATTCATTCACCATGGTGGTACAATTCTTACTCCAGTGTTCTTGCTCCAAAAAAATGTCTTTCCTCCTCTTCCTCCTCCTCACAGAGAAGTGCTGATATATACCAGAGTACATTTTCACAGATGGCCACAGTCTTCTGTTTCCTTACGCAAGCAGCCATTCTTGTGTGTGCCTTTATGATGAGTATTGAGCTTTTTTAGTCGGGAAGGGTGAAGCAAGCATCGGATGCTGTGCAGCACTACATGATACTTTGACCTATTGGGGAGCTCAGGGTGAGTGTTTATGCCTGAGCTGTGCGCACATTCTCTGGGGACTGGTATTTATCATGCTTTACGTGTGTGCGTGTGTGTTATATTTTTAACTCGTGTAGCTCTCAACTTGTGTAACTTTCTAGATCAGCATTGATGGTGGTCTCCAGAAAATGGATTATTCTTGAATAGTTCTGGATCAAGCTAATTGGATGTAACTACTAAAATTGTTTGGCTTCTTGAGAGTACTGATTCCAATGAAAAAATGTTTTAATGTTGCATTAATACTTTCTAATTCAACACTTTGGTGATCTTATTGATCCTGTTAAATGGCGTGGGGAAAGGGAAAGGTATTGTTTTCTTCAACATTTGAATCTTACTACGGAAAGTGTTCAGTGTTGTTTATTCTTGAATGAGCCTCTCAACATGACTCCAAAATCAAACTTGTTTGAATGTGAAGGAAATAATTTCACGTGTAGTTTCAAGGTTCCTATTTTGGAAGAAAGCAATTTAACACCATCACCCTGACAATGTTTACACAAAGTTAAATTTGGTGCCCCAGCATGACTAGTTTTGCTCGAGTGGTCACTTTAACTCGTGACCATTCATAAATGTTAGTTATAGTTCCATATTGCAATTCTTCCCACAAAAAATGTGGGTATGGTGTGCTTAGCTGTGCTATCATCTGAAATAATTCTCTTCAATGAATAGTGCGTAGGCTATGAGAACTCATGTCATGTCTCTATATGCAGACTTGCCCACAGAAAATTCTTTATCTTGTTTTTAACCTCATAAGAATTGCAGATTCTGCTAAATTGAAACTTTTTTGTTCAAGAAATATCTTAGCTGTTGTATTACATCTTTTTCCAAACAACTATGTAGTCACCCAAACTAAATTACATTTTTTTAGATTGTTACCTTGCTGTGTATAGACTGAAATCACATTAATTAGTCTAAGCAGATATTCATTTTGCTTGATTGTGATATTTTAAGATTCTTGTCAACAGATTGTTTGGTTACAAAGTGTAGCCAGAGAAGAATTTTATTAAAAGCACCAACAAAAAAAAAACTTTTTACCCACATCAAGATCTTTACTGACTCTGCGTTTGTGTGTTTGTTTCTTTAAGAAATATATATATATATATATATAGGCATTGATCTTGCCTCATTGAATCACAAAGTTTCTTTCTGCAGCAGTACTACGCACAAGGAGGAAATTCGGACAAGACAGAGTGGGGTTGGATGACTGACTTGATCTATGGTTCATCTAAGGTGCTTGTGGAGAAAGCTTAATTAACTTTGTATGTAAGGTAGATAGCCGCTAAACTGTCAGCTCAGAACATCGCATAGCTCCTTTTTAAAGTAGTTTTTAAAAAAAATTGCAAAGAATGTAGCAAATAAAGTTTAGATTTGTTTTGTTCATTTGCAAAAGTATTTTGTCATTATTTTAAGAGAAATATATGCTTATAAAGTGAATAGAAGGTGCACAGCTGAATTTTGCATAATATGTGGCTTTATAATGCCGGTGGTCACCAAGACCAAGTAATCAGCAGTAAAATTGATAGTCCTGGTCTGGGTAATAAATGGTATGAAAATTACACCTGACAGGTATGGATCTGAATCTGTCCAAATTTTTGGTGTTATTTTTGCAGCTATATTTTTGAATCATGAGTTGGTTGATACAATGTTAATAGGTGTGAAGTACTACCATTAGCTATATTTATTATAATGGGATCCATATACTAGATAGAAAAGCATCTGAATAGCCTTACCATACATGATACTCTTAATTTGAGACAACGCATTGGTTGTCATAAATTCCTTTGATTATAGACTTTTGTAAATCAGCTCTAAACTCCTTCTATTAACAGTGTTTGGTAGACGAAGATGTTTACGTTCGCTGGATTATTTCATTTCACTGTTCCACGCTCCAGTTCCCTCTTCCATCTCCCACAGTTCAAAAAAATAATTAAATGTTAATTCACAGCACAATATTACACCTTCACAATAAGACTTGAACCCTGTTGGTCTGGTTCATAAGTCGAAAACAAATCTTGCATTGCAAAACTGAATGCCCAATCATTTCAAATGGTGTGGTTCTACTTCCATGAAAGCAATTGTTTAAAGAAATATATCCCACCCTCTCACTTGACAATAAAAAGGTGAGAGTTGTGATTTAAGATGTCTGTCCCTTCTGAGTGATGGCCACAACGTAACACTGCCTTCCATGGGCGACTGCACAGATGATGCATGTGCCAGATGCTCCTCAAGATTAGTGCTGAGTGTTAAAGGTGTTTTCAAAATGACAACCGCTCTTGATGGCCGTTTTGTGATGGAGGATAGTTTTATTTGTAGCATTCTGCAGGTTTTGTGTCATTCATGTATTTTCCTTGTCTGTAATGTAGGACAATTACAGTTATGCACGTTCCACGGCCACAGCACCAACCTATGATAAACAGTATTATCAACAACCTGTCTCAGCTGCTGCTCAACCTCAACACACAGCCACTGATTCCTACTATCAGACAAGTAAGTGAGGAGTAGTGAAAATTTAGAACTTTCATCCTAATGACCTAGTTTGGTAAAACCCGAGCCACGTAACCTGGAAAGCTTGCGTGTTTGCCTGTGCGGAGATGCATGATTTCAGTGAACGATGCGAGGAACTCTGAGTTCAGCAGTCCAAAGATAAGGCAGCCAAACTCCTTAATATGGCCGTTGGTGAAGATGGCCGGTGGCTCTGATATCTGTCTTCAGCCACTTGATATTGGAGAAAACAAGGTAACGTGGGGTTTGGAAAGGAGGCCAAAATAGTTTCTTTTTCATTTTACAATTAGTCCAAGCAAATGTATGTCCTGGCAAAGTTTGAGTTAATTATAAATAATAAAATTAAAACATATTTCCAGAGTACTAAGTTTTGAATATCTAGTTGACATTTTAATTTAAATAGTCAAGAATTGGTTTGGTGGCAGCTATTGAATATCAATCTTTCATTTCCTGCCCATGATATTTTTGTCATGCTCAAAATTCTAATGTTCCAAAAAAAAATGAAGAAACAATAGATTCCATAGGAACACCAGATGAAGAATATAAATAAAAATAACTTACAACCTCTGAATAATAATTTGATTTTTTTGTTTTTTTAAAGGTGCTTTTACATTCCTATTTATTTCCATGTGTCTTAAAAGATGTGGGTAATTTTGGATCTCTTGGTTTGTCACAGTTGAGATGTTGAAATTTATTACTGATGCAAAATAGTTTTCAAAACCCAATCTCTGTCTAGTATCTTGAAATTTGCACAACTTAACTGCCTTCTGTATTTACTCATTGCCCTAGATCTGATTAATGTTTTTATAGATGAAGGTTGTCTGTCCCCCTTAACTTAGCAACTTGGAGAAGACCAATAAACTTGTTTGCAACATGCTGACACATCAGTCAGTACAGAAGTCTGGAACATGCTACTGTGAGCATGACAACAAACTGACAATTCTTTCTAAATATGGCCCAATTGTTCTAAGACCTTGCACAAGGACAAGAACAATATTTACATATGCTGGTTTATATTTTTATGGTAAACATGTTTAACTTTCAAGTTTTTGCAAAGCATCATTTTAAATAAATGCATTTGTATATTTTTATGGATAAAGCTGAAATGGAAACTCCTGTGTTTAATTAGGTAATCAAATTAGATAAAATATCTCCTTTTTTTATTTTTGTCTTTCAGTAGCTCCAAAAACTAGTTTCAGCCAGACAACACCACCATTCACACAAGCGCAACAGTCAAGACAAGTTACTGCAATAAAGCCAGCACCCGCTCCAATCCCAGTTACAACAAGCTATACAGTGTATCCTGTGGTAACAACTGTGCAACCCACTGTGCAACCCACTGCAGCAGTGGCCACTGCTGCTGTATCTTATACACAGACACCCTCCTACAATACAGCACCTGTCAGTTATTCAGGTAAGTAATCCTGCTTGAATTTTTGTTTTGGTGTGGCACAAATCTTTGCAGTTAAGGACCTTTGTGCAAAATCAATCTGCTCCTTTTTTGTGCAGCTTTAAAAAAAAATCCATGTACATTATTTATGATGCATCATCTGCCTCCGTTTTCTTCGAATATTTAATCTACCATTCCATCATATTTTGCTTCCCAGTACCTTTCTCACATGGCCAAGCTGATGTGCTCTGCAGCTTTGCATTCATGAAAACAGTTGTTACTGATATTAGTCAAAGCATGAGTTTTCAGATTTACCATCTTCTGTTCTGTATTCAGATTGCAAAGCAGAGCGACATTAGAACATTTTTTTTTATTGCTAATAAGCAATGAAAATTAAACTTGTAGTAGCAAGGTTGCAATACAACGTATTGTTCTTTATACTTGGTTATTAAGGGTGAATGATAATTAAGCCATAAGAGTAAATGTTCATACCATGAGCTAGTACAAGAATGAGAGTTTATTGTTGTATAAACAAGTGTAATATGTTGATGCACTAAAATTCTTCCTTGCTGCACCCACTCAAGTCCATAAGGTACACCAACAAAATATAAATCATGTGACCACAAACTGCCAAAACACAGAGAAAGTGATAATAAATATAAAAGATTGATACTATTCACTATTGTCACTATTCTTTGATTTATTAGGATCAAATTACTCCGGTTATGAAACTGTGTACCCTACTGCTCCATCATACTATCAGCAACCACAGAAACCCCCAGCCACCACCTGGACTAGCACTGGGACTGGAACCAGTACAAATACAGGAAGCACTTTCATCAAAAAGCCTGCCTTCCAGAACAAACAGCAGAAACCAAAGCCACCACCTAAACAACCACAGCTGCACTATTGTGATGTCTGTAAAATTAGCTGTGCTGGTCCCCAGGTAATTACTTTAGAAGAAAGCATGTTAGTAACGATATACTTCAAGAAAGACCTTTAAATCTGTGGTTAGCTTAGATCCTATGCAAAGCAATCTTTATCATCAAATGATTTGAGCATGTCTTTTTGAATTCAACTTTTAAAATGGTTGTTGTATCTTTTTGAACACAATTGTACATTTTTCATCTGTATGATAAGCTTCACGCAGTGCACTGTCTAATTTTAATTTCTCCATTGAAAATAGACATACAGCACGGTTACAGGCCATTTCAGCCCACGAGCTCCCTGCTGCCCAATTACACATAATTAATTGACCTACAACCGCCGGTAATTTTGAACGGTGGGAGGAAACCAGAGTACCTTGGGGGGAACCCATGCAGACTCGGGAGAATGTAAAGATTTCCTTACAGACAGTGTGATAATGTATAAGAAAACGTATCTCTTCCTATTTGTTTACTCTCCCAAGTTTTTTCTCTTAAAGTTGCTGTTTCATATTAGTTTACGGTTCTGTTTTTTTAACATTGGATGAAAACTATTCAATTGTGTACCCAAAGATTAGTTCTTGAAGCTCACACAAATACAAGTAGTTGGAACTGTAGATGCTAATAAAGGAATGTATCCCAGGCTTAGTTTAAGTCTCTTAGGTTTTCTATTCTCTTGCCATTCCACTTCTTCCAACATCATAACAGGACTGTCATTGTCCTGCAGCCATGAGCAACACTGAATATTCAGAAGACAAATTTTCTGCTGTGTGGACCAGCTGACTCAATAAAATCTTTGCTTTTAATTCTTTGATATGACTGCCACTTGTTGAAAATCTTTTGAACAGTTGCAGTCAGTGAGGAAGGAGCTACTCTAAATCTGTTGATCCAGAAAGAAAGTATGTACTAGGATTTGTCAAAATCAGGAAAACATGCAAGAACATGAGAAATAGGATCAAGATTAGATAATTTAGCCCCTCAATCTCAAATATTCTCTGTATAATTTTAAGACTAATCACTAGTTTTTCATTCCTTGGCTCACCTCTACTCATTGAGCCATCGAAAGATTCTTTCATCTGTTTGTCCAGACATTTAACATATACTTTAATATATTTCGTTTTCTCTGTCCTCCCCATAATTCTATGCACCCAAATCCAACCCCCGCCTCCCTGAAACCACTGTACATCCCCAAGACTTACAGAGAGCATTTGGAAGGCCAGAAGCATAAGAAAAAAGAAGCAGCATTAAAGGGTGGAAATCAGGCTATCAGTGGGCCACGTGGTGCCCAAGGCCAGCTACGATGTGAATTGTGTGACGTGTCCTGTACAGGTGCAGATGCCTATGCTGCACACATACGAGGTGCCAAGCACCAAAAGGTATTTGTCATGATGCACTAATTACAGAAAATGCTCAGACTACATAGCATATCCGTCAATAATTAAAATGTCAGTTTAACATTTCTCACTCCCAGTCTGCATAGTTTAGTTTTACTTTACGTTGATGTCAGTATTTGATGTGTAATTCCAACATGTCAATGCCAATAACTGGTTTTGATATTGATTCATCACTGGGTGATGGTAAAAGGTTCAGAGTGAAGCAACATTCTAAGGTAACCTGAAATTCAGCCCGTTCTCTCAAGTCCCCGTTTCAGAAATTCTTGTTAATTTGCACCATTGTTTACAGATTTTAAAAGCTTAATTTATATTTTTTCAGATAAAAATGTCAATTAGTACAGACCATAAAGTTAGGGGCCATAGTCTCTTGAGGACTATTTATTCTAAAGGGGAAAATGCCCCAGGTTTCGGTTCGTCCAGAGTTCCTGTTTGATGCAGAGGTTGAATGTATATTAACAGTTCTTTGTTCATTTCTGCAGGTTGTTAAATTGCACACCAAATTGGGCAAGCCAATTCCCTCCACAGAGCCAGTTGTAGTGAATTCAGCATCAAATACAATAAATAAAACAGTGAGCAGTGCTGCTACCACCACCGTACCAGCAGCCAACCAAATTTCTCCCAAGCCTGCTGTTGCCTTCACCAACAGTACGAACAAGCCACCTACAGTGACAGTGAAGAAACCTGTAACACCTAAAATAACATTTGTTGGTATGTTGGAGATTTTGAATTGTTAAATATTTTTTCAGCTATGTCCTTTTCTTAATTTGAAGATCGTTACTCTGTTTAGTGATTACTTTGTGCACTGTCTGATAGTTCCATCTGTAAAAATAGAAAACAATGTATCAGTAGGTCATTTAATTCTTGTACTGTGCCTGCTCTTATCCTTCAATAGGATCAAGAGCGACTGTCCTAATGCTATTGTCTCCACTTTCTTTCCATTAACGCCTTTTGCATCTATAATTCTATTGATCTTAAATTCATTGAGAGACTTGACTTTCATGGACTTCTATGATAGAGAATGCTGTAGATTTACAGCATTGAAGAAATTTAAAGTTGTCTAGGTTCAAGTTGTTTTGCTTTGTCATGAGACAAACCTCTAGTTCTAGGTCAACAGGGAGAAACTCTCTATCTACATCCAGTCTCTTGAGCCATTTGTCTTTGAAACCTCTCATTCTTTTAAACTATTGTCAATTCATGCCTAGTCAACCCAATCTATCCTCATACAAATCTGGAATTGGAATTGATGAGTCTTCATCTCTTACTCTATGGCAAGAGTATTCTTGGGTAAGGAGAAGACAAAACTGTACAGAACTCCTCTGGCATGTGGTCTCATTGCTCCCATACTTGGAACTACATGCAATGAAGATTATACACTATTTGCCCCATCAAATGCATGCTGCACTTTTATGTTTGATCTCAGTGTCTGACCTACAAGGATACATTTCTCAATTTATCATTTAAATAGTGTATGATGTTTCTGTTTTGTATCAAACCAGAAACTTCATATTTATCCATGTTCTTCTGCCATGTATTTACCTCCCTATTTACTTGGTTTATCAAAATTGTCTAAAGCTGCCTTGAATTCTCCTATCCAATTTTGTCATGGCAAACTTAGAAGTATAATTTCACTTTCCTCTTCCAACAAGGACCCAGCCATTGATCCCCATCAAATCCTGCAAATGATCCTAGCATAAAAACCGATTTATTCCTCCTCTATCTGTAATCCCGTTCTTAATCCATGCCAGTGTATTACCCCAATTCCACAAGCTTTAATTTTACTTTTACCTTTTTACCATCACTTTTTACCCACTGGTTCTCTCTTATCTATTCTGTAGTTCCGTCCTGAAAATTTTCAATAGGTTGGCAAACACTATTTTCCTTACATAAATCTATGTTGACTTTCTTTCATCCATTGACATTTTTGACGTGCCCTGCTCTGACCTCATTTATACTGGACACTGCCCGTAGTTTCTTATTTCTGCTCTCATTTATAAATGGAACTTTATTGGTGCCCTTTCAGTCTGTAAGAATAATTCTATAATCTCAATAATTTTGGAAGATGACAACCAATTTAACCACCATTTCTATGCTAGATCATTTGGCACTCTGCATACAAGTTGATGTTTTGGGACTGCATCAACTTTCAATTATTTCTCCAGCACTTTTTTCAGTAATTATAATTTTTTTTTACATTTCTCCCTTTTATTGAAGCTAGGTTCCCCAACATTTCTGGCAAGTCACACTGGACAACAAATTTTTCAAAAGGTTTGCTTTCTGAACAAATGAAGATTTTGATAGACAGCTTCAAGCTGAACACAAAGATCAGTTCAAATTTGCTGTATCACGTAGGAAGTTGGAGAAACATTAAATGAACTGTTCTTGAATTTAGCATATTTAATTGCATAATAATTCTAGCACATTGCGTTAGTTCAACAGACCTAAAAATGTTTTGCAGCTGATTTTCATTTGTACTCAGCACCTGATATCTTTCGACAGTTTCCAACAATAGTCAGCCAGCTTTGATGGATTCCAGTTGCCTTTCACCGTGTTCATCATTGACGGCACCAAGATCAGCAGGGAAAAAGTCCCAATGGTGAATGCAGAAAATGAATTTTCATGACATGTTGCACTTCATGGTTTTGTAGACTTGAAGTCGACTTAAAATGTGACAGGAAATCACAAAATTAGGTTGTATCTTTAAAAAAAAGTATGAGATAGGAAAATTTTAAGGTGATTTTCGTGATCAGCAGCCAAAAATCCATAAAATACACTCAAAGGTATTCAGGAAGTAAAATCTTCGTTGTCCAGTGCTATTTGTCCTATTCCCTGAGAACAGTTTGGTTAATTGTGCTTCATTCTCTATTATAAATTCGTCAGTGTCTGACTAAATTGGTTCAGTGTCGTCTCTAAATGGCCATATCTTTTAACTACAAAGTTTAAAATTTATTAGTGCATGTAAGTTTGTGTAATGCCTTAGTTTCTGTGTGTGCACTCAGGAACATATTTTAAATTTTACACTTTCTATTAACGAGAACTATTTGCTCAGTTGCCCTATCAATAATCTATTGATCTTATTATTGGATTCCTGAGTAATCACATATTTTTAAATTATTGGTGGTTTGTAACTTGCATTGCTACATTTTAACAAATTATTCACAATATAATTGAATGAACATTGTGTATAATATTTGTCAGGATTCAAATCACTAGCCATGCAATACAGAAATGTTATATTCTCTTTTTAATAAAGAGTGAAGACTTGGATTTTGGGGTAATGGAAGAGGAGTTTTCAATTATGTTGGTCTTGATGTTGGATTTGTGCTGTTTACTCAAATGCTATTATTGTGATACTGATGCATGCTGAAGAAAAAAGATCCTTCATCTATGTAAAATACAGGTTTTGGCGTGTGATTACTTATTTTTTGGATTGATTATAACAGTTGCATGTAGTGGTAAATACACACTGTATTCTGTCTCCCATTTGAATAAATTCGAAAACTATTCTGAATTTGAAGGAGGAAACAAATTGCAGACGATGGGAAACAAAGTGGAAGATATTAAAGTCCCAAATGCTAAGCCAGAATCTCAGGAATTCAAGTCTGACCAGGTCACATCGCCAGTGCCTGCTTCCAGTATCCCAGCACAACTTCAAAATGATGTACAGCCTGTGGGCCATGATTATGTAGAAGAGGTATCTTTTCCAAAATTATTTTTCAAATATTTATTTAACGCTATAGAAAACGGCAGTTTTGAAACTTTAATGGGGAATGTTTTATTTTAGAAGCGGTTAAAATAATGCGCAAAAGGGAAAGCGAGCAAGGAGAATCTGTTTATAAAGAACTTTTCCTTTGTTGCATCCCTTTCTTTTCAAAACTTTCAATTCTTGGGACTAACATTTTCCTAAATGCATTTATTGGCAACTAAAGTTCTGCATAGGTGAAGAAACTTACCATGCTGTAATAGTATAAATGAAATTTTGTAGTCCCATTTGATTTATCTACAATGATCTGTGGTGCCAAATTAGACTATATAGAGGGGTGTAAGGTTTTTGCAGAGGGGAAGGTGAAGAAAGTAGAGCAGGTCAATCAAATTAAACAGTGCCATGCATGCAGGGAGCAATAACCTGAGTTGAGATCCATGGCTCTCCAAAATAATAATAATGCGCTGATATTGCACAGAATTCATCTTTCTCCACTTCCCCAGTTAATGAATACTTTGGGGCTATCCATGTTTCCAGCCAAACTACTGTAGTGCAGCATCCACCAGTGTAGAAAATTGTTCAGGTGATACCTTTTTTCAAAAACAAAAAATGCAAGAAATATCTTGGCCAAATACAACTGTTCACAATTATTAGCAGAATGAACAAGATTTTGGTAATGCTTTCCAGTTTTATTTAATCGTGCTGCTCAGTTTGGGTTCCAGTAGCTTCAGGTTTCATTAACAGTCTTAGTTCAAACACGGAGAAAAGTGTTGAATTGTGGAGGAGTGGTGAATGATTGCTCTTGATCTCAATGTAGCATTTGACAGAGTACAATGTCAAGGAGCCTACTAAAATTGAAGTCATTGGGAATTATTGTAAAATTCTGCAAAAGTTGCAGTTATACCTTAGCAGAGGAAAGTTTTGATTGGTAAGACCATTCATCTTGGCCTCAGAACACTTTTGCATTTTTTCTTTGAGGGAGTGTCCTCCCAAGAATTTTTCAGATGTTTCACTAAAATCTTTCCTCTGTCAGAAAGTCAGGATTGGGATATTTTCTGGTGATTTTGTTTTTAGTCCTATTTATAGCAACCTAGTCAATGAAACAAATTCGTATGCAGGAAAATCTTGACAATGTTCAGACTTGCACTGGAAAGTGCAAGTCATTTTTACATCAGGTAGATGCAAAACAATGGTCTTCAACAAAAGAGGCAAACTACCCACTCATGAGATTCAGAAGCATATAATTGAATTCCCCAATGTCAAAATCTTTGAGAAACTTAACTAGGCATCCATATAACTACTGAGAAAGTAAGAACATATGTCAGAATTATAATGGTATAGTTTCTTGCCTGAATGAGTTGAACTCCAACAACAATCTAGAAGTGTAGTACCATCAAGCACAAACTGAACCGTTTGAAACATTATTTCCATCACTTTAAGGATAAAGCTGATGTTGCAGATTAACAAGATATTTTGTAAATTCCATTTTACAGTGTTTGTACATGCCATACAGTTACAGTCAGTTATTATGTCCATGCTTCATTTGGTGTTTTGACAGTGCGGGGCTTTGGCTGACTCTTTTCTTTGACTTCCATGTGCTGAATGTTAATCATGAGCTGCGGTCTTGAAGGCTGTGTGCCATGTAACTGTTTGCTACTGATTCTGGGTCTTACTGCCAATATTGCAAACCTTCAAGTTAGTTTTCTTGAATGTGTTTTTTTTTTGGAGTTCATTGGAGCACTGCCCTTGCTGCAGTTGTCTGTACAGTAGAATTATTGGAATGGAAATTTTTGCATAAACCCAATATGACTGGTCCAGCATAGCTATACTGATGCTTGTGATTCCACACACCTCTTGACTTGTTTGGAACCCTCTGCTGCCATGTTCTTGGAGCCACCCTTGATTGCCAATGTAGATGAGAACTCAAGAATTGAATTATGGCATTAATAGGTAATCTCAGTCTCACAACCATACAGCAGCAAAGACAGTACACCAGTCTTGTAGACTTCTACCTTAGTCTTCAGAGATATACCATGGTCAATCCATAGATCTTAAACATTCATTCCCTCTACCACAGGCACACAGTGTGTATCATCTCCAAGATTTACTGCAGGAACCTGTCAAGTCATCTTCAACAGAACTTCCCAAACACAAAACCACCACGTGGAGGGCAAAGGCACCACCTCCTCCCAAGTTCCAGTTCAATTTCTTCATCATCCTGACTTGGATGCAAAAATTCCTTGATTGTTACTTTGTCAAAATCCTGGAACTACCTGTCTAACAACACTGCTGGAGTACGTTCAAACTTCAGAGTTGGTTGATCAGCACCTGTTCAAGGCAACTAGAAATGGGCCAGAGGTACCCATAATCCCATTCTAATTCGAGATGAAGTATCGCCTCTGGGTTAAGTGGGGTTAGAAAATGGGATTTTTGGTCCAGGGTGAGCAAATGCAACTCATACTTCATCAATACTTTAATTTCCATTATAAATGTTCCCACACTTGCTGAAGATTTTAAATGTCCCTCCATTCATAAAGCTAGTCATTGCAATGCAAGTCTACATAGCAATTTATGATTTATATTGCTAATTATATATTTATATTGATTATATTGACAAGATGAAAGCAGATATCATTGTGGTATTACTTTCCTGTAGCATCATGAATGATATGACTGAGAATGTTTTCATTCTTGCCTACCTCCTGATATTTGAGTGGTCTGTATCTCTCTTCATCTATTCATTTATTACACTTTTCTTTTTTAACATTCTACAAACCTTTCCATGTAGGCAATGCTGAGAGCTCACCTCAGCCTTCAACTTGAATTCCTGCTCTTCTGCCTTACTGTTTCTTTAGGTTTTCTTTCTATTTCAAATAAGCAGATTCATTCTTTCTCAACAGTATTAGAAAGTTGTGCTGTTATAATTAATCAAATATCAACAAAACACGGGTAAATTTCTCATTTCCTTCGAAGTAATTGACAGAGAACATTTATACATAAAGATGAGAAGTAAAAATACTTCGCTCGTTCCATTTTAATATGGAGTAGTGGTGACAATAGAAATGTAGCTTGAAGTTGATCTGAGTCCCATCGTGCATAACAACCAGTTTACCTAAAAGAGAAACTAAAACAACTTCTGCCAATAATAGCAGGGCATATACTCCAGATAAATAATGAGTAAAAAATGCGTGCATAAAATGAATCTCACAGCAGTCGTCAAGCTTGATAGATAGGGAAATCACCCATCATCTCTAACCTAGCTGGCTATAGAACTGTGTCACACCCAATCCTCAATTTATGAAAGGGGGCATTCCTGGAAAAAATTTTGTTTATCAATTAAAAATATTAGGTAAAATATATACTAGGTATTGTGAATGTATTTCTGTTGGCAAAGAGTAGCAAACTGTTAATTGTAGCAAAAAAAGACATAAATCGAGGAAACATTTTGCAAAAAAACTGGCAGTATTCTAGTGCAAAATTGAAGATTGAACTTTCTTAAAACAAGGAATATCTGCATCTTTGAAAATGTTATCTCCATAAATCTTGAAATTGGTTATCAAATTAAATAGTTTTGAAAATATTTTGACAGTATTAAAACAGAAGATATAATTCAACCATGATTCAATGAAAATGCAGAAATTGAACAGAGTTTTATTGATCAGACTGCAGTCTTAATTCTTGACAGAGACTGGTTTTCAAGACTGAAAAAAAATCAAAGTTAATAAAAGAATTTGGTGTTTGGTCATTTCAGTTCCTAATTTTTTTTTAAAAATCTGATCAAAGTATTTTTAAAAAAACTAAATGTTTCACTTCGTATAAAGCAGGAGATTAGGGAAAAACAAATCTCAGGGAAGGGAGGCAAAAGGATTTGCATAATTACAGCATTGGAAATAAAGCAGGAGCATGCCAGGTCCCTCAAACGTTGTCTGAGATAATGGTTGACAATCCCAGGGATTTATTTCCAGCCTGCTTCCCATAACCCTCTATTCTTCATTGGTCAGAAATCTACCCCTCTCAATCCTGAATATATTCAATAATTCAGCCTCCTTGATGTCTGGGTTACAGATTATTGAGCTTTTGTAACCCTCATAAGAAATTTGTCCATCTCTATTCATGGGTTATCCCTTACTTTGAAATTCTCCTGCAAAGTTTGAGTTTCTCCCACAAAGGAGACATGGGCTGAAGGGCCTGTTCCTGTGCTATACTGTCATCTTAGTACCTACCTTATTAAGCCCTTTTGGAGTCTCATATGCTTCAATAAGATCACCTTTCGTTCTTCACAGCTCCATTGAGTGTAGGCCCATCTTGTTCAACTTTTCCTCTTGTAAGACAACCTCTTCATCCCAGGAATCAACATAGTGCCTCATTGTAAGTATATCCCTCCTTGTACAAGGAGACCAAAACTGTGTACATTACTCTCAGCCTGGTCTCACCAATGCCCTTTACAGTTGTACGTGAATTCTTTTGTGTTCCATTTGCTTTCCTCACTACAACCTGTACTTCAATGCTAACTTTGTTTAATGTGCAAGGGCATCTGATTCCCCAATACCACAGAATGTTGAGGTTTCTTTCCATTTAAATACGTAATATTTTGCTTTTCTGTTCTGACCAAAATGGATACCATAGCATTTATCTACATCAGCAAAATTCTTAACCACGAACGTAACCCTTTGTAGATTCTGCATCCTCTTAGCAGTTTGCTTTCCAATCTCTCTTTGTATTGTCAGAATTTTGACCTCTGTGCACTCGATCCTGTCCTCTAAATCAGTGGTTTTCAAACTGCACCCCCCCCCCCATCACATTCCACCCTGTGCCACAAGTGCTCTGATTAGTAAGGGATTGCTTAAAGTGGTATGTGAGTGGAAATAAAAAGATTTGAAATCCACTCTTTTAATTGTAACTAATTGACATGTTATGTGCACAGTTTCATAACTTCAAAGGAAATAGGTCAATGACAATTTTTCTCAAGCAAAATATTTCAGTTAACAATTGAGTCTAGAGCAGTGGTTCTCAACCTTCCCACACTCACATACCACTTAAAGCAATCTCTTAATAATTACAGAGCACTTATGGCATAGGGATTGCTTAAGGTGGAATGTGAGTTTAGGGGGGCAGTTTGAAAACCAGTGATCTAAATAATTAATGTAGTTTGCAAACACTTGAAGCCCCAGCACTGGTCCCTGTGACATTCTGCTAGTTGTGACTTGCAGCCCTGAAAATTATCTTGAGCTTTGGCTAATTCTCTATCCTTGTTGATTATTATTATGCTGTGCAGTAATATTCATGAAACACCTTATTGAAATCGAAATAGAGTCCATTCACTGGCTTTCCTCTTTCCTGCCTTGTCTTCAAATATCTGCAGTTCAGTTTTCCTTTCATAAGGCAATGTTGACTTTGCTTGATTTTTGTCCTTGCAACTACAGGTATTCCCCGACTTACAACCTCTTCAACTTACAGTCAAGCATATATATGACCAAATTTTTTTTAAAATAAAGAAAAAAATACAAAATTACATTTTTACAGTGAAAGTAGGGCCTATCTATGGAAAATAACAACTGTGGGCAGGGATGGCCAACCTCTCACAAGAGCTAGCCACCATATTTTATTTGACAAACAATAACATGGATACAGTGCATTCCGACATCCATTTTGAGATACGACTGGTCAGTCAGAACAGAACACAGATGTAAGTTGAGGAATACCTGTACTTTTCTGATGGATTTACTAATTTTCCTATAATAAGCTGTCAGGTTCAATGGCTTTTAGCTTCCTACTTCCTCCTTTCTTGAATAGGGACAATACATTTGTGATTTTTTTTTCTTTTTTTGGAGGACCAATTGAGATTCTAGAGAATTTAAGGCTATAGATGGTAGACCATTAGATCCCAGATTCATCGGTTTGACTTGGAGCTTTTCCCTGGTGAAAGTGATTGCTCCCTTTTATCCTAGATGTTCTGTTATTATTGGGATGTGTTTGGAGTCTTCTCTTGTGAATCCAGATGAAATATTTGTTCAGGTCATGGCATTTCCTGATTTCCTTTGATCAGTTTCAAAGTCTCAATCTCTAATGATTGGAAAGATCTTTAGAACATAACAAGAATTGGACAATTGATTATAAAGAAAGTTTTTTTTAAAGGCTATTTTGAATTGATTTGTCTGAGGTTTCTGAGACTTTGGTATTGTTTCTTTTTCCAGCCCACATTTATCTTTCAACTTTGCTCACACAATTTATTTAATTTTATTTTGCTTAGGTCCGCAATGATGAAGGAAAAGTAATCAGATTTCATTGCAAGCTTTGCGAATGTAGCTTTAACGATCCTAATGCAAAAGACATGCATTTGAAAGGTCGCAGGCATAGACTGCAGTATAAGGTAAGAACATCATTTATGTATGCGAACCTACAGTACTATGTCCTGCTTATTTTTTTTATTTTGGTGAATACTGGAGTTTTACAAATCAGCTATTATATGTAGGGCATATTTCAGCAAGGTCTGTTGAACCCTTATTTTGAGGATGTTGTGTTTGATTTGTTTTAGCTTCTTGAAATGGTTAGGTAACTAAAGGAAATGTTCTGCACCAAAGGGTTGAGTCATGAGCATAGTTCTGGTTCTACAGTAATGGGTACCTAAAAGTATAAGGAGCAGGCCTTGTTGACCTTTGGTTTTGTTCACAGATTACGTAGGGTGTAGACTCTACAGTCTGAAACTGGAGACTGCAATACTGCATTCTTTAAATTTGCAGTTGTTGCAGTTACTGTGTGGCTACAAAACTGAATATCTCTCCTCGTACTGCATGTTATGTATGACCTCAGTAACATGCTACATTTTTATCACCAAAATTCCTGTTGTCAAAAATTGATGGACCCATATTTCTGGTCTGCAAAAATTACACAGCTATTATATACTTATGATGTTTTGTTTGTTTACTGAAATTTAGTACACAATGGGTTCTACCTAGCTGGGGAAAAAAGGCTTGTTAACTTAAAAAGTGGCTCATAGTTTTGCTTATACCCTGCTTGGTGATGTTTCAATTGATTTCCCTTAAATGATTCACATATCTCACAGACATGAGATGATTTGTTAACATATGCAATGCTATGTTGTGTACTCCTATAGCAAGATGGTGTCTCCAGTTCTATCTGGAGCATGAAAAAGAGCAGACCATGAATATTTAAGGAAAATGAGGAGGTGTTTTTCTCCCTTTCGATGCTAAAGCATTCTGTGCATGTTTTTGCAAAGGCTGTGGTTGCTTTACTATTTTGACAGTATAACAGATCCACAAAACTGGTTGTGCATATTCAAAAAGATGAAATAGAAATCTGAAATGTAAAGAGAAAATGTTGGAAATACTCGGATCAAAAAGCCTCTGCAAAGAGAAATAGTTAACATCTTGGGACCATGGTCTTTCATCAGATCGAGAAAAGGTTTGAAATCAAATACTTTTTAAGAAGGGGAGGATAGAAAGAACAAAATGTCTAATGAGATGGAGACAAAAACTGAATGATGTAGATGAGTGAGTGATGAAGGTTTTTAATTGCAGTATTGGGCTTTCTCTGCCACCAGAATCTTGCTTATTTTTAAATATAAGCAAGTTGCAAGTTAAGTAAAGATCAGAGTTTGGCTCTATGGTGATGCTGGAAGCTAGCTTACTTTATAGTGCACCCATAGCTCAAGCTTAACATAAAAAGACCTTCTGTGGAATACTTTGAGATACTTAAGATGGTACTTCAGCATTAAGTACAGAGTTCTACATGAAGCATCAGCAATCTCCTTTTTTTTATTAGACTAATCCAAGCTATAAGGCTATTCCACTCCATTGAACTGCTCCATGCTGGGAATTCCAGATCTACTTTGTCCAACAGTGCTGAGGTCTATTTGTTTGGATTTTTAAATCCTTTGCTTCTGTCTAAACAATTGCAGGGCCTTGACAGATATTTGAGACCAACTCTGACGCTTGTAATCATGCAGCTTCTGTTTATGAAAAAAAAAACACCCACTATTATTGACAATTCAAAGGGCTTAATCACATACTGGTCTTCATTTTTACTTAATGCAATGATAGTCTTTAATTATGCTTGCGCAATGATCAACTTTTGCACTTGTATTTTCCATCAGATAGAAATGAGAGTATTATTGCTTATTTTTTTTTTAAAATGGCTTCTGGCACTGAGATGAAATTCAGGGGAAGATTCAGGGCCAAACGGTTAACATAGTGGTTAACACAACGCTGATACAGTGACCCAGGTTCAAATCTGCTGCTGCTATAAGGAGTTTGTACATTCTCCCTGTGTCTGCATAGGTTTCCTCCAGTTTCCTCCCACCCTTCAAGATGTACAGGGGTTGTAGGTCAATTGGGTGGCACAGGCTCGTGGGCCAAAAGGGCCTGTTACCATGTTGCATTTTTAAAATTCTAAAAAAATAATTATCTGAAATGTTTAGACTTGAAGAGACAAAACTAATTAGGCCCAAGGAATTAAAGCTAAGACATAAAAGCTGACTATTCGCATCTGGGGGGGGGAAAATGTAGGTTAAAGTTTTGAGTGGATTCCTGTAAGTTACACATGAAATATTTACTATGTCTTTCCATTTCAGACAAATGTCAGGAGGTAGGTGAAATAAATACTGATTAAGGAATGCATTTGAGTCAAGTTTGGTTTCAGAGATCCTTAGACTCAACTCAGTAGGAACAGAATTTTTAAAGAGCATTGACTTTGAGTGTGCTGGACTCTGATGTTCTGCAATTTTATAATTTGCACATTTTTGATAGTCCAGCCAGTGGGCGTAAAAGCTTTTTTTTTGACATATTAATGAATTCTGGTTTTGATTGAAAGAAAAAAGTGAATCCAGACCTTCAGGTTGAAATAAAACCAAGTATCCGTGCTCGGAAAATCCATGAGGAGAAGATGAGAAAGCAAATGCAGAAGGAGGAATACTGGAGAAGAAGAGAAGAGGAAGAACGCTGGCGAATGGAAATGAGGTAAATGCAGAATTTTGACTGGAAACTGATTTGCAAAACAAACTTCTGAAAGAATTTCTGTTCATTTATGGGGGATTTTGTATGGCTGCTATAACTAAAACTTTCCTAACATTTTTGATGTGTTTTGGAATTTAAAGTATTACGACCATGGTAAAGATTAGTGGTAAAGATGGTCTACGGAACTGGTGATGTGGACTGCGTTGCTGAGAACGTACGCTTGTGATCTTTGGTTCTGGCCAGACCCAGAATATTGAGGCTCAATTTTTTTGAGCAGGTTACTGAATATCCATATTTTGTACAAACCAAAATGCTCTTGGGGTGATGGCTACTGCTGTATCAGACCCACCCAACATTTGTATAATAGAAATTATATAAAGTGCTATCCTCCTATACAATTTCATTTGCCCTATTTTTAATTAAGACAATGAAATTTTGCTTAGATTTGTTTAAAAATAAATAAGTATTGTAATATTTCCCTGCTGTGAATATTATTATCAAATTAAAAAAAAAGGAAATCAAGATTCCTTGTGCACTAATACACTCAGAGGTTTGTGGAATATAGTGACTCTTTTGTTCATTCATATCATGTGTGCTGTAATGGCAGTGCTCCCACTGGTGTAGACCCCAGAGAGCAGGGAGTAGAGACATAGCGCTGCTCCAAAAGGTTCAAATGCCCGGTCTGTACAGGCTTTAAACACCATGTTCGAGGAGCTGAAGGTGTTTTTATTTAAAATCCCGCGACCGTGCAGGTCTGTGCCCAAGATGGTGGCGCCAGTGCTTGGGAGTGGCCATGAAGGATTGCAGACTCCAGGAAGCAAAAATGGAGAGAATGTCTGCCATTGAGAAAGAGAAGCAGAGGAGCCAACCCTTCAGGATGGTGACCACGGCGGTGGACCAGTGAAGGGCTCAGTGGCTGAGGGACCCACATAGACTGCGGATGACTTGCAGATATGGGACCCTCATGCGCTGTGGGCTGCTGGAAACTGGCTCATGGGAACCAGATATTGGAGTGGGTTTCAGGAATGTGCTGAGGACAAAATGAGCTCTTGAGGGTCCTTGGGCACTGAAGGCTTCCTGATTGTTACAGAGGTTTGGATCTGGAGTTTGGGTAGATCGAGCAGGAGTCTGTGTGGCTGCAGGAGCATGGGAGGTTAATCTACGGATACTGTGACACTAAAGGGACTGTACTTTGCTTCTGTTTCTCTTTTATTGTATGGGTTGTCGGGCAAAACTAATGGTGACTCTGCCTTATGGCAGGCAGAGGCAATTTCATGTAACATTACATTTTCTTTACTGTTAAGTGACAATAAAGGAATCTTGAAAATGTTGGGGAGGTACAGCAAGTGAAGTATCCCTCTTTGAAATGTCTTCTATTCACTGTTGCAGACATTATGAAGAAGAAATGTATTGGAGGAGGATGGAGGAGGAACATATTTATTGGGAAGAGCAACGTCGGAGGATAGCACCAGACTGGCACCCACCACCACTCATGGGAAGATTGGGCATGCCCCAAGCTCCTGCACCCATGGTATGTTTACTGTAATGGTATTTTAAAATTTATTCAAAAGGAGCTCCTTATTTAAAAATATGAAATTATTTTGTTCTGTGCAAATTTTTTAATTATAAATTGCTCTCTATCGCAAAGAAGTACTGAATATTTAACTTGAATTCTGTAAATGTCATTTGTCTTAAAGAAAAATTAAAATTTTACTTCCAATTGTATTACTAATAATGTTGCTGGCTGTTGTGGAAAAAATCTCAAATGCTGGTTACAGAAAGCCTTTAGTTTTAAAACATGATACCACGGAGAGAGTCTCTCTCTTAAAAGCAGAGCTCTGAGTCTCTCCTGAATAAAAGAGGTGCATATACTTATAATCCCAAGAACAAAGGAGGCATTACATCGTGCCCCAAGCAGTAAGGAATTAGCAGGTCACTTCTCCTTATCACCCTGACAAGGGCCTCATCTCCCAACTGGCCTCAGTAGCCTCTCACATTATCCCAATCAGCCTGAGGCTATAGCTACCTGAGCTTATACATCTCTCAGCTATTTGTTAAAGGCAAGACTGAATCCATCCTGCCAGGAAAAATGTTTAAAATGTCAGCAATCTATAGGCCATTTCATGTCGGGCCTCACCCTTGAGCCCGGCTACGGGACGGGTGGAATAATGGGAACTTACCTTTCAGACAGCAGCCCTAAAAGGCTGCTCCAGCGTCCCATTCATATCCAGAGGCGCCTCGTAGTGCCCTCCAGTTCCGGCGTAGGTGGGGCAACTGGTGCTGTAGCGCCACCCATCATAAATACACGGGAAAGCAATGGCCGTCTTCCCTACCCATAATCCCCCACGCAACTGAAACCGTTCAATGGTTCCCACAACAGTTCCAGTTACGTGGGGGATTATGGGTAGGGAAGACAGCCATTGCCACGTTTTGAGCTGCAGAGAGCAGCCGAAGCGGCTCCGTATGGCTGTCCCAATCCACACCGGCCGCCCCCTGATTGCCCCCACTGCCCTGCCAGTTCCCGCTATCCCGACTTCCCTAATGGTGCCCGCTGTCCTGAGGGCTCCCCGCCATTCCTGACTTGGAGGAAGAGGGTTGAGTGGGGAGATGGGTTGCAAGTTGACAGCATCATCAGCCCGCCCCTAAACAGCCGCTTAGTGCGGCTGTACATTCTGATTGATCGGCGGAGGAGATTATCCCTCTCGGAGAGGGGTTGGAATATGCGGTTTGAAGACTGCCTCCGCACATTCAGAAAGGTAGGTGGTGGAGTTTCTCTGCCATTACATCTCAGCTTTTGGGCTATTTTAAATGGCCTTGTGCTGGAAGATATGGAAAGCATAATTTTTCCTCCCCAGTGGCACATTGTCATAGTTCATTCACAGCACCCTATGGAATGATAGCTAAAGAACACTCTGCAAGTGTTCAATGGAAATTAACTCTTTGTACATCAATATTACCGTGAATGAAAGAGGAACGCTAGCATGACAGAGAACTGAAGTTCCTGTCAATTCTCATTTTTCACAGTCTTGCCATTTATCAAAAAACATGTTAATTCTTGTTTCTAAATATTTCAGCCTCCTCGTCGTCCTGATTCCTCAGACGATCGTTATATCATGGCAAAGCATGCAAACATATATCCCACAGAAGAAGAATTGCAGGCTGTGCAAAGGATTGTGTCTCAGACAGAGCGGGCTCTCAAATTGGTGTCTGATGTTATTTCTGACCAGGAAGGTCTCAAAAAGGATGAAGAAAATAAGGAGAAGGGGTAAGAAATAATTTGCATACATTGAACTAATGAGCTATTATTATTAAATCGGTATATAAGTATTTTGTATAATATTTTCGTTTTTTTGGACATTGTACTGTCAAGACCAGCATTTTTTTTTCCCATTTCCTAATTGCCCTTCAGAAAAAGGCACTGAGCTGCCTCAAGTTCTTGCAGGCTTTCTGGTGAAGGTACACCCACGTTGTCATTGGGCAAGGTATTCCAGCATTTAGTCACAATGACAATGAAGGTCCGATAATACATTTCCAGGTCAGAATTGTACATGATTTGGATGAAAACCTGCAGGTACTGTTGCTTCAATGAATAGGCCATTCTGTTCTCTACACCAGAGGTTGATGGTTTGGGAAGTTCTATTGGAGTAGTCTGGGTGAGAAACTGTGGCCAATGTATCAGGGGTGGAGAAAAATTAATATTTGGGTTGATCGCTGAGATGCCAATCCAGTGGGCTGCTTTGACTTGGATTATGTTGAGCATCTTCAGTGTTTTTGGTGCATATTCATACAGATGAATGGAGAGTAATCCATCACTTACTTGATTTACATCTTGTAGAAGGTGGAAAGGCATTGGGCTTTCTGAAGAAGTTACTCAGGCTATCAGCACCCATCTGGCAGGATCAGTTGAGTTTCTGGTTGATGATAATCTCAGAATGTTAGGAGACTCACTGGTGGTAACGACATTGAATGTCAAGAGTACATGGTTAGCTTCTCTCTTAGATACTAATGGGAATGGTTGAAAAGTGTTTTCAGGTGGCATAAGCAAGGCCAGCATTAAAGCCTGTCCCTAATTTTCCATGTTTGAGTGTGGGATGAACATTATTCCATATGCTCTACGTCACTACATTGCTAGATGGATATTTTGACATCCTGGCGCGCTGCAGTTTCATGTGTGATGGATTATATCATATTTTAAAATGCATATAAATATGTTTTTGGAGGAGATAGATTGTGGAGATTTCGTGTAGGTCACAAACACTTCACAAAAGAGATCTGATTTAAAATGCAAGAGCTTTGCTCAAACCAGACACTCTGGGCCCAGGGCCTTTGTAAAGTCAATAAAAAACTGCTTTGCTAAAGGTTTTCACAAGGAGGTGCAAATAGAAGAATCCGAGCTCAAGAGATTTCACAAGTAGTTAACTGGACATGCTGTGGAATAATGGATTATTGTTTTGAAAGTAACAGACGATCGGACTCAAAAGTTTGGGTCCAGTTCCACAATCTGTCTGGTTGCAGTTTGCTGTTCTAAGGAGGTCATGTGGAGAGAGAGAGAGAGAGAGAGTGCGAGAGACCAAAAAGGCTCTCTCTACGAGAGAGATTCCGTTTTCTGCAGTGGCTTTTGGAGGCTGCAGCATGGCAAGATGGCAGCTTGTTTAAACCCAATTTTGAAGACAGGTTGTGAGTTCTGAGTTCAGCGTGTTGAAAACCCTTGTGGTCCTTAGAAGAGGAAATGGCTGGCTAGAGTGTTTCACCTGAAATAAGGGAAACAAAAGGAACTCTGTGGTGACCTAGAAGAAGGGTTTATCATTTGGAAAACCCTGATGGGTCAAATTTCGGTAAGACACTGAAGTGGCTGATGGAAGTAAATCAGTTTGTGTGTGTCCAATGAGCAACAGATCTCTCTCTGAAACCAACAAGAAGCTTCCTGAGTTGTAACCAATTACCTTTCAGCACCAGAGCTTGGTGAAAATTCATAAATGTTAAATTCTGTGTACAATATAAGAATTGCCTGATACTGGTAAACTTGGACTGCGAATCAAAGAACTTTTCTGAACTTGTACACATTACATATACATGCACTTAGAATTAGAAGTGGATTAAGTTATGTTAAGATTAATTTGATCCTGTTTTTATGTTTAAAAAAAAATTAAAAACTACTTTCGTTTAAGTAACCATTTGTCTTGGTGAATTTCTATTACTGCTGGGTTTTGGGGTCCTCTGGGCCCGTAACACATGCCACGTCTTTGCTCTTGTTCTAAGATGAGTCGACCATTACAATGTGCATGTGCATGGGTTACGATTTTGGGGAATGCAATAAGTTGTGGCAAAATAGCCCAGCTTGTTGAACGTTACAGATACCTATACTGTTTTTAACAATGCTTTGAGCGGAGCGACATGGTATGTTTGAACAGAGCAGACCCATGCTAATGCATCATGGGGTCCCAAAATCTCTCTCACCAACCACCAATGATCAGTTTTAAATTTTAATTAATGTAGCAGAATGGTTCAATTTTATTTGGCTTCCAGCTCGACACATACATTATTGTTTGTATACTGTATTATTCGAGGCTGTAGATTCACAGTCCACGATTGCGGTCCCCAAGATTCTACCACTTACTGGCTCAGTAACCAAAGTTTTTCACTGGGAGAACATACAATCTGCATAAAGAAAGAGTGATTATGTCTGGATTGAACCCAGATCATGTGAGGCAGAGGTTTTACCTGAATAGTGCGTATATTTTACATCACGCTAGATGCCGACGCTGCTATGCTATACATCCAGTCTCTTTTGCTTCGGGAAGCTGGTTTGCAGTGTAAAAGGATTTACTGACCTGGATTTTCTTCTGTTCTGTGTGAACAGGCAAGCCAGCGTCCAGAGACTGGCATGTAAACAGCAGGGTAAAAAAAAATTTATACTCCTAGGTTCTGACTCTCTCCACCTCCTTCCCATCAATGCAGACAGTTGTGTAATCTCTCAGCCTCTCCTATCTAAAATCACTAATAAGCTCCTTGGGTCTTGATATTGGAGCAAGATTGTTTTTCTCCCACCACCCAACCAGGTTCTCCATCTTATATTCTGCGTCATTATTTCCAGTTATTCGGCCAACAACGTGGTCAAAAGTACCAAAATAATGTACCAGCTGTCTGTAGCTCTGCATTTTTGTACTATTTTACTGTGTAAAAGATATCTTCTAACATCTGCAATCATTGCATTCTTAATACTTGTGAACTTAAAAAAAAAAAAAAAAAAAAAATTGCTGAGAGTGAATGTTCATCATAACCCTGGAGAACTCTGGGGAGGAAAGTTCAGTCATCTATTCTACCCCACCCTATTCGCACACCTTTGTCTGCATCCATCAAAACAAGGTGCAGAGTGCTGATAAGTTGCAAATTAATAATTTTGCCTACCTCCCCATGACTTTCAATGGTATCACCATTAAATTCATATAATCTGATCTGACCTATTCAGGACTGTAAATGATGGGCAATATATGCTGACCCAAATCCTTAAAAATGAATAAGATATCAGTATTCTGAGGAGAGGTAGGCTAATGTTGACCAGCAACTAAATTACATCTTTCTTACCCAAGTCCTCTGTCTGCGTGACCAGTTCACTCAGTCATGTACCATTGGTCTTCTGGTGATCCAGTAGACTAGCAATCTCCAAGCCAAATTTTCACCAATTAAATTGATAGGGTGGCACAGTTAGTGTAGTGGTAACAGCTCAACAAGGCACACAATTTGTTTTCAGATAAGAGCTATCGCAAAATGAATATTCTCTAATCACAGAATGGATATTCTCGACGATTCACCACTTGATTCCTTTAAACCTTTTTTGAATAGGTGATGGAATAGATTGCACCTTCCTTGATGAGTTTAGCTCCAACAACATTGGCTGATATGTTTTAATGGTTCTCACCTCTCCCCATTTAACATTCATTCATTCCATCACTGGTGTATTATCCACCATCCATAAATGTACTGCAAAAAAACTTGTCTTCAATAACATCTCCCAAGCAGCAAGTTCTATCAGCTAGAAGGACAGAATTCACCTCCAAATTCTATTTCACCATGTTTACTTTAAGATGCATTGCAATTCCTCTAACATCCCTAAGCCAAAATGCTAAAGTTCTCTGCCCAACAGAATCGAAGGTGCATCTTCACCAAATAAGATGCTCCAGGTCAGGAAAGGGGCTCCCCATTGCCTTCTCAAAAACAATTGGAATAAAGTGATAAGTGCTGGCAGTGCTTGCTTTAATCACCCCACAAGAAAAAGGAACTTCCATTTTACATATTTCTATTATCACATTTACATCAATGTAAGATGTTATTAGGCCTTTCTTGTTTTTGTTGCATCAGAGTTATCCCATTCACTGATTAATTTCCATGCAATCTATTCTCTCATGTCCGTTAGTACCTGCTTGATTTCCATTTTCAAAAAATTGATACCAGCCTGTTAGATAATCAAAGGTGGAGAGGGTGAGCAAATTTAGGTTCTTAGGAGTCACTATCTCAGGATCTTTCCTGGATCCAACACACTAATGGCATTGTGAAGAAAGCACATCCAATTTAATCTTTCTATCTATTCCTCCAGAAACAAGAAATGAATCCGATTTGTTTTATTTAATGGTTAAACTGGCCTTTGAGCTGACAGTTGAATCTTGTATTCAGCATTATTGCCAATAAGGTGTCCTTCTGGCCCATTCCACACTTGAAAGCAGAGTTTTCTGTAAATTCACTTTGTACTCCTCAGGAGTTTGCGGAGGTTTGGTATGACACGAGCCAGCACACACTCTGTTCTTGCTGCTGCCATCAGGAATGAGGTCTCGGTGCCACAAGACTCGCACCACCAGGTTCAAGGACAGCTGCTACCCCTCCACCCACAACAAACTCAGTCAGAAAGCTCTTTTACACAGAGCTTGAAAAGCGGATTGGGGGAGGATCCAAACTCACCCATCTTCTATCTGCCAAGAGGGGTACTGCCACCGGAGGAGCGAAGCTCTCCACAACCAATTTAAAATTGTATACCCATATTGCTGGATCGAACCAGAAAGGACCCAAGACATCGTGAGGAAAATGCGGGAAATTCAAATACATTTTCGGGCACATAGGTTTTACATCACAGTTGATGCCGGCATTGATGTTAAACATCCTGCCTCCTTTGCTTCAGAAACCCAGCTTGCAGTGTGAAATATCACATGGAGCTGGCATTTTTTGTCTTCAGTATGAACATGCAAGCTGGCTTCCCGAGACGGGTCATGTCTATGGAGATACTGCAGCTTTGGAGTCTAAAGAAGGCCTAGGGGCTCATTTAAGGGGCCCTTACTTGAGCAGTTTATTAATTTTTTTTTAATTCTCTATTGCCCAGTCCATTTGTTTACATTCATTTTCTGTTTACAGTTTTTTATTTGTTTACATGTATATGCTGTGTACATTTTTTTTTGCATTATCAATGTGGTAATTCTGCCTCACCCACAGAAAAAGAATCTCAGGGTTTTATGTGATGTAAGTAGTCTGACAATAAATCTGACTAGCAGCCCACACAACTATGGATAGGAGGAAACTAGCACAACTGGGAGAAGTCCATTTGGTTTTGCTGAAATATACTGGCCTAATTAATATGTCAGATTACTCCAGTTAGACTTGAAACTCCTGTTTAAAGGTCTTCCTATTATATTTTCACAGAAAAGGTGACATTGGAGCACGTATATTGAAAGGAGTCATGCGTGTTGGTGTGTTGGCAAAAGGATTACTTCTGCGTGGTGATCGGAAAGTTAATCTTATCCTGCTGTCTGCTCAAAAACCCACAAAAACCCTTTTGGAGAAAATTTCAGCCATCCTGCCTAAACAACTCTTGGTAACCATCTTTTATTAATGTAAATAAACTTTGCTGCAGCTGTTTTGTGTTCTGACTAAAATAGGTGAAAATCTGCAAGTCTCTGTTAATTTGTCAGCTAGGTTTATTTTATAATTTAAAAGATATCTGCAAGGTGTGCGTGTATAATGGCTCAGTTCGTTTTATGAAAATCATTTTCATTTCACGAGGAAAGATTGGAAAACATTTTCAGCTGGAGTTGGCTTTCCATTTTTTCCAGATTTGATTTTAAAATCCAAACCAAGTGATTTTTAACTCTGTAAATTGTGCAAATTGGTGGAACCGCAGCCAAATGACCAGACAGGCAGATGTTTTTTTATATACTTCCTCTGAAGGTGTTGACTCTTTTTTGGATGTTGTTCCACAGGGCACCCTATAGTACCTCGGCCAATTTTTAACATACAAGTCGAGGTGAGTGGTGACAAATTGTTTTGACTGTGAGGGTGAAATATTGCTGCAAAACCCTGTCAGCACTCACCCACTGTCCGCTAACTCTCTTTATTACTTGAGTAATAGTTAGGGATTGTAACATTTTTGTCCCCTAGTCTTGGGGCACTGAGGTTGATTATACATTTCACTGCCCCTCCACCCCCCCCCCCCCTTTTTCCCCCATAGTTGAAATCAGTTGAATACACACCCAGCTGTGCATCCTGGCTCAGCTCAGGATTATTCATGTACTGTCTGTTATTGGTTTTGTAATTTTCCCTCAGATCTTTTCATATAAGCTCTAAATGTTTGATTCACAGACCATAACAGAAGAATTGTATGACTTGAAAACCTGCCCAGATGAGTCTTGCATCTATCTTTCTACCAATAAAGAGCCCAAGATGCAGGTCAAAATTTCGCTGACCTCTCCCGTTATGCGAGATGATATTGTGAGAGATAAGGGTGAGATTCATACAAGACTTTTGAGCAACACTGCAATGGGCAGAAATCTGTGTGTTGATGTCTACCTGAATCACTGGGCTGGATGGGGTTTGGCCTCAAATGTTCTCAAGTATATAACAGAATTTGTTCAATTATCTCTGGTCAGCCCTCAGTTACTCAATTTGTTACTGTAGAAAACTAGTTAATATGGTGGCTTATTCAGTATTTTGGCTCTCATTTACCGTTAACTGTTGCTTTGAGACTATCCCTGCTTTATTTTTAAGATGCAACAACTGCCCCAGTTCAGGATCCTTCCGATGTACTGAACAAGCAAAAATGCCTTGAGGGTCTTGCTGCCCTTCGTCATGCCAAGTGGTTCCAGGTAAAAGTATCACATGGTGGTTTATTTTTCAGTATCTGGATACAGGAAATGCCATATTTCCTGGCATATGATTGTCAACCATTCACTAGGGACTTATGATTGTCAACCATTCACTAGGGAATTTGTGTTTTTATCTGGATTTGGAGTGGCATTACTTAATTACGAAGCTTAGAATTTGTATTGAGTTACTCAGTTAAATTTGTTTTTAGTTTTTTTTTAAATTGAAAATGCGGTCAATAAAACAGAAAATTATACAAATGCATAAATCCCCTCAGAATTTGGAAAGAAACAGAAATCAGTCCAAAGAAGGAGTAAAACTATTAACTTAGTAAAAACACAAATGCTGGAGGAACTCAGCAGGCCTTGCACCGTCCATAGGAGGTAAAGATAGATAATCAACATTTTGGGCCTGAGGCATTCTTCAAGGTATGAATAAGAAGCAGACAGGCACCTGAATTAAAAGGCTAGGGAGAAAGTATGAAAGGGTTTGGGGGGGGGAAGAAGTACAGACCTAAGGTGATAATTGGATATGAATAGGAGGGCAGCAGAGAAAAGGTGAGAGTTGATCAGTGGAGTGTGTGGCTCTATGAATGCGAGGTGGAGAAAAGGTTGACAGGGGGAAAAGGAAAGAGAGGGAGTCAGTGCTAGAGGAGAGGAGCAATAGCCATAGATGGGGTGGGGCACGCTAACAGAAACCAGAAAAGGTGATGTTGGGGGATGCCTGGACGGAATATGAAGTGTTTTTCCTCCAACTTGCAGGTGGTGCATGAGACCATTTACTGTTAACTTGCCTTTTATCTTGTATAGCTGTTGATGGCCTTGTTTACCAACATTTTTTGGTTTCCATTATATGACATTTTACTTTAGGAATCGTGCATTGATAATGGCCTTTTGGTTGAAAGCTTTTTTTTTTAGCCATCTGCAGAGCAGGGATTGCTTTAATCCCTTACAACTTCAACACAAGATGTTATAACTTTATCAGTAGGCTTTAAAGGCCTTATTTTTCCTTTTTCTTAGACTAACATCCATGTTACTATAATTCCGTGGATACCTTTTTCTGTACGTTTTAATGAGTGCAGAGCTTCAGAAAATCAATGACTGACATTTATAAAGTTGCTTCTCTCATGAGGAAAAAAACCTTTAATGTGCTTTTAAATATTTCCCTAAAGTACTGGAAATGGATTGACAGTGAATATGAAATGAAAGCATTGACAAATAAAGAATGGAAATGTACAGCTGGAATTAATTTGCACTTGAAGAACATTTTCTGTAAAGGTTATTTTCTTGAAAGTGAATTCCGATAATAATTACTATTAGTAATTAATTCTGATAATAATTATTATTATTCAACTGGGCAAATGTGTTGCTTGTTATTTGAATGCCTCTGGGCCAAAGATTGTCTTGGAGTTTTATCCTGAGTTTGTTTTAATAGGTAATATATATTTTTAAAAGTCATTGCATTCCATTACAGATAGACATCACTTCATCTGATGGTGATGGCTTTTCCTGTGATTCTTCTGTTGTGATCATCAACAAAAATGAGTCATTTCTTTGTTTTGCACTTTTGCTGAAAATGCACAGTAATTTTGGAAACTATTTTCATGAAGTCCCTATCTATAACTAGCTTTCCCTCCAAGAATTACCTTTCTGGTATTAGTAACGTAAGCAATTCTAAAAGGCAGAGCCAAACAAAAATTGCACATGTTGGAAATTTCCACACAAAACGTGGAGAGAGAAACCAACTTAACATTTTAGGTGGATAACTTTTCATTAATTCCAATGAAATCTGATGTGTTAACTCTTCCTTCTGCTAATTTGCTCAATACCTCAAAGATTAATTGATAATACTCTTTGTTGTTTGAGTTTAATGTATATTAAATCTGTTCGTTGATATAAAAGCATTTGGTAATATCTTTGCATTGTGCCTTTGTTGTTCAAAAATAATTGATAATTTTCTTTGCAAATGAAAGGCAAGGGCTAATGGCTTGCAATCCTGTGTGATCCTCATAAGAATACTACGTGACCTGTGCCAACGTGTGCCAACTTGGGGAGCCTTACCAGACTGGGTATGTATGCAAATATCACACGAGTTGATACTAGTAAAATTGGTTTCTTCTTCCCCATTCCTGCCCAGCCAATTTCAACTTTTTTTTCCCCAAAGGAATTTTTTAAAGTCATATAGCACGGTAACAGGCCATGAGTTCTGTACTATAATTCCATGGATCCAGCAGCACCTTAAGTGCACAGCCAAGTATGTCACATTAGCCTGCATCCATGAATTTTAGGAGCTATTCATTACAATCAACGTGGAGAAAATGACTGAACTCCCCTATTGAGTCGCTTTGTGCAAATCGCTGGATATTGGCACAAGAGTGGAAACCCCATGTTTTTTTTCATTATGTCTACACCAAGGCAATTCACGGGCAGGTTTTCCCCCATTCCTTCAATCGCAGCTCTGCTCCAGGTGAGATTGGCCAATACTAGTGAACTTGTAGATGCTTTGTCCCACCAAAGCCAATTTGCAGTTTTAAAGTAATATTTTATCCTTTTAACTGGTTTTAGAAAGAGGTTTTTATTGCTGCTGCCTCCGTCAAATTAAATGATTCCATTGTGTTCCTTCGAATGTAACTCCACATCTCTTTGTGGACTTTTGAGGTATTAAAATGGGATTTCTTTCAATATTTCAAAAAGTGATTTCTTCACCCTTCAGATCTAAACATCAGCTTTCCCTTGACTCTCCTATTTCCTTATTTGGCCTCGGAGACTTCTCGAACATGGTTCTTACCACTTTTTATTATTGACAGATGTAATCATTCTAAATGTACTAATTGCCCTGATGGTTTCTCTCATTTGCTGCCCGTGCTTTTAATTCCTTCTCCCCGTTCCTCCAGTGCTCGTTCACTCCTCCACTTAATGTATGAGTTGAATTTCTGGTGCAGAGATTGAACCTGCCTTTATTAATTCAGACTTGCATTTTCAGTTCAGTAGTTTTTTTAAAAGTTTAAATACTGACTGCTGTTCTGGGAAAAAAAAAGTCATCTTATTTTGTATAGACTGTATTTCACACCTTTGAAAGGAGGTTCAATTCAATTTTAATTCCACATTGCTTTTTTGATAAAAACAGGCTATGGAGCTGCTTGTGGAGAAAGCCATTAGCAGTTCTTCAGGCCCATTGAGTCCTGGTGATGCAATGCGGAGGGTATTGGAATCTATTGCCTCTGGAGTTCTTCTTCCAGGTTGGTGTCTCTTGCTTGTTTTGGGAGTGAATCATTTTTTGGCCTATATCTCGTGCAAGGCATTTCCTATCCTTTTTTTCAAATTGCATAATTTTTTGCTCAACTTAGAAGATGTCATCGTTGGGAATGGAACACCTCTTTGGACACACATTGGCAGCATTAAACCCTTGGGTCAAAGCAGAGCAATTTAACCATTTATGGGTCTCATTAAGGTCTCCCTACAGTTCCAAGTCCGTTCCAGTACAGTTGACTGCCTCATTGCTGAGATTATCTCGGTCTTTCCCGGCGGGAATGACAGTTTTTGTAGATCAGTTATTCTGCAATCATTCTGAACAATCTTACCAAGATTAAGCCAAATTAAAGGCCTTGTCAGATCGAAATGGATTTGCTCATTTTATGCAGAAATTTTCCAAAACGAATTTGAGCTCAGACACATGAAAAGGACATGGTCTCGCCCATAGTACAGCCATGTAACTGCCTTTCACTGCGTATCTCATTCATGGTTTAGAAGGGGTAACAAGAAAAGATTGAATACTCATTCCTAAGTGAGTAAAACTTGTATTTTTAAGATCAAGTTGAAGGCTTTGCAGCCAGATGTTTCGATGGTATTTTTTTAAAGAAACTCAAGCAATAGACTCCAGCATGTCATTGTATCACTGTGACTTGTACTCTTGTGTGTACATTTGTTGGCATCATTGTGCATTTTAGCTACATTGAATCTCCCTCAAACCTTCTTTATATTGACTATTTTATGTAATACTGAACAGAATGAAGAAAGCTAATTTTTGTATTGTATTAATAAAACTTAATGTGGATGCTAGGACTCCTGTTCACTCATTCATGCTTTCAAAATATAAACATCTATTGGCCAGTATCCAAAACATTATGCCCACCTTCTATAAGCCACTAACAATGGGAACTACAACTTGCAGCTGGTACTTCACTGCAAATGGAGTGCTAATTGTTGGGGATTCTTGCTGTCTAGATTATTCAGGAAATAGAATTCCCATTGTGATCAGGGATGATTTTAGATTTATTCTTGGATTAGCATGTGCACAGCAAAGTTTTTGATGCCATAATGATAGGTTTTGTAATTGTTGGTTTGACCAATGTTATCTGTGGTTAGAGGTATTTTTAAAAAATTCTGGTTTGATTTTCGTGTTTCACCATATTTTGAATTTGCTTGTAACAGATGGGCCTGGACTTCTAGATCCCTGTGAAAAAGACCACTGGGATGCCCTGTCCTGCATGAACCATCAGCAAAGAGAGGATGTTACAGCTAGTGCACAGGTAAGAGATCTGTGCCATCAATTTCCTGAAGATAGTATTTTTGCAATCTGCTTTCAAATCTGCCACAGTGAGGTGAAAGTGAAAAGGCAAGTTGTCTATAATCTGAAATTAAAACAGGAAATACAAAAGACATCGATCCCAAAGAGAGTGAAGATAGATTCCCCCCCCCCCCCCCTCGTGCCCCAAGGGATTTTTGCATTTGATACCTCTTAAGAAATGTAATAACTCGCAGGCACTGGCGGTCATCACCGTGGCTCCTGATGGCCTCAAGCAGATCTTGAAGTAATTTGAATTATTCTGACAAAGGGACATCAACCTGAACCATTTCCTCTTTGCACACAAGTTCCTGACCTACTGGAAACCCTGGTATCCTGCACCTATGGAGATTGGTAGTTTCCGGATATGCAAATTGTCCAGTTGCTTGAGACTCGCTCTTAAAATGCATACAGCTAATACATTAGTATTAGAAAAGGTTTGGACGCTGTTGAAATCAAGCTCAGAGGGAAGGCACAGGAAGCGCCACAACAAAGCTTCTGCCCCTGCTGCCCCTCCAGGCCTCACCTGTCAAGTAGGTGGCAAGTAGGGCCTGTCAAGGATCGCCCTGTCCAGCCCCTCCAGCTCGCACAAATTAAGCCCCACAAACTGAACGGAGCCATCATCATCCTATGGGATGGTGAGCCTGAAGAAGAAGACACCAATATTATGAATAAATAATTTAAAATACAAAAGACAGTGAAAAATGTAAAGTAATTTGAATAAAAAATAGTGTTATAGTCCTTAATTATGGAAAGTTCACTTTAATCAGGTAATTCCTATAACTTACAAAATTTAAATTTGAACCCCGATTGCTGGCGCTGTAACAGTGTTGCACTAACCGCTCGCTCAATGTGCCGTCCTCATAACCAATCCCCCCTTCCCCCGAAGTTTACAGATTAAACCTTATTAATATGCTAATAAAGATAAAGACGTATTAAGCAGGGATAAGGAGACACTTTGAGAGTCATGTCCATGTGTCATAGATTATGAATTTTGAATTATAAACCAAATATTTTTATTTTTTGTTGATACATGTATGGCTTTAAAAAATTTAAATAAAATGTTAACAAAGAGAGAGAGTCACCCCAACAGCAAGCAGCATCAACCAACTCTTCATCCTGGGTGACACCATTTTATTCAAACAACTTTATTCTATGAGCAAAGCAGAGACACGGCACCCGGCCTAATAACATTCGACCACCAGGTGGACCCAGAGGGCCCATGGTATAAAGCCGAGGTCCCAACCATGTGCTCTCTCTTTCTCCCCAGGATCACACTGTAAGCACAGCTAGCAGCCAACTAGATATTTATCTGAGTGGAAGAAAGCTGTATTGCCCCAAACAGTATTGTGCCTGTGTTTTCCTTTGGCACAGCCTGCCACAGCTGTTTCTTGTTTTATTTGCACCAACCAATTAGATTGTGGAGAAAATGTCATTTGTTTGCCAATTTAAGATAATTGTTTGTTTATCCTTCCAGCATGCACTGAGGTTGCTCGCGTTTAGGCAGATTCACAAAGTTCTTGGAATGGACCAACTACCCCAGCCAAAACCACGGTTTAACACACGAAATCGCAAAAGGAGACGAGACACCAGTGAAACAGCAGAAGGGGAAGGGGATGGAAAGAAAGACAAAAAAGACAGCGATACAGGAGACGTCTAGACCTGTTAGGAGTCGTGCAAAATTTTCAAGATTGCAATTTTTTTTATATGTTGCTGTTTAGTCTGAGACATTTGCAATTTTAGTGTTTTACTTGAACAACAATGTACTGTAGATTTAACTGCTTATTGAATAATAGCATCATTCCATGACGATCAAGTTGCCCATGGCAACAGTTCTCTTTCCCCGCTCACTTTCTTCCTACCCCCCTCCCAATTAATGTCTGTCGCAAGTGAGTTGACCTGGTCCAGAAACCCACGTTTTCATGATTTCAAAACCAAAGCCGATTTCGTGCTTCTCTGAGTGAGATGAGGCTGCTTTCTGTCATGAACTAATTAAAATGGCTAAGATGGTTTACATGCATTCAGATGAAAGATGGGGTGTATATTGTATATTTTATATCTATCCAGAAGTCAACATTTAAATGCAGGCGTCCCTTTTTGTGCCGAGAGCTGCTAAGCGCAAGTGATTTCAAGTACCTCCTGCTTTATTCTTTGTTATATTCCACACAAGCACTTTTTAAGTCTATGGGACTTTGTTTAAATAATTGTGCAAACCTCAGTAACTTACCAATTGGATATGACTGGTTTACTTTAAATTTGTGGTACAATGACAACTAAAAAATCTGAGGCCTTTGTGGTGATCATGGAGTCTGGTAGGCAAACCATTGTGTACACTGCATTGCTGGCACATTGTGTACCTTTTGCCAAAAGCAGAAAGGTCTACAATTTCAAAAATTGTTTCAGAAAGATTGATTTGACTTGTTTAACTCGTAATATGGCTCTTCCGCTTGGTTTGAAGATGCCTTTTTCCTATATCATTTGCTATATTTATTGGTGCCAGAATCAGATCTTTTCCTTGTACCTTCTTTCACTTTTCCAAAACTCGATTACTCGACCTGAAATTTGGCTGGATACTTAAGTGTTTTTGTAGCTCAATTAAATAAAGACAATTCTTCAAACAACTCTTGACACCTTTTGCAGCAGTGAATTACCATCTCTCTGCAAAATATCTTTTAAAGCTTCTCGTTTCTTTTAACTTTTTAGAAGGGTTTCTTTTAGTCTGTTCACTGTTTTCACATTTTGGTAATTCCAACAATTTTAAGTTTTTTTAAAAAAACATATTAAAATGTAAATTTCTCTGGAGAAACCCACCTCCAGTTCAGTGAAATAGTTTACTATTCGTAAATTTTTTTTCAAGGTACTAAATGACTTAACGACAACATCTACTGACAAACTAGTTTGAAGTCTTCTGCATCGATTGTGTATCCCAGACTAGGTATGAATCAAGAACTTGGTTACATGTGGTTTGTATAGGTGGTTGCGCTAGTGGGGGTGGGAGTGAATTTGAGTTTTTTTAAAGTTATCCCAGCTCATCTTATTAAAGGCCACGTCTGCCTTGTGAAGCCTTTCACACCTGATCTTTCCAGCTGTGTGGTGCCAAATTGTCCTGACATTGTGGGTGATATAATGATTCAAGATAGCTTGTGCACCAAAATTGCTGGGCATTCATAACTATAAAATCCCTTGTGCATAAAATGTACAGTTAAACTGGTTACACTATTGACATTTGTATAGGTAGGAAATGACTCACTGTAAGCAGACCTGACTCAGTTTTACTTATTGAAGTGTTATTTCCATTGAAATGTGGCTTTGTCCTCAGCTCTGTGGTATTTAAAAAAAAGTGTATTCAATTTTTTTTTGTTGGCAATGTATTGCATTACTGAAATAGCGTAAAAATGCTAATGAGAAAGAGTAGGGGATCTTTGTGTACTTTGGATCCTTTTTATGTTTTGAGGTAGATGTTCACAAACTGCAACTCTATGAAAATAACTGGGAAATAAAATCCTGACTGAATGACGGCATGTTCTGACAGTGCTTTTTGTTGCATTCAGAATTTCTGTAAATGTTTTTGAATGCCTAGTGATCGATTTCCCAGTGAGGTGCAGGATTTGTTTGCAAGACATACTTTGGTAAGTTAATAAAGTTACTTCAATGTGATATTCCTGTTTCTTTGGCTTGGCTTCGCGGACGAAGATTTATGGAGGGGGTAAATGTCCACGTCAGCTGCAGGCTCGTTTGTGGCTGACAAGTCCGATGCGGGACAGGCAGACACGGTTGCAGGGGAAAATTGGTTGGTTGGGGTTGGATGTTGGGTTTTTCCTCCTTTGTCTTTTGTCAGTGAGGGGGCTCTGCGGTCTTCTTCAAAGGAGGTTGCTGCCCGCCGAACTGTGAGGCGCCAAGATGCACGGTTTGAGGCGATATCAGCCCACTGGCGGTGGTCAATGTGGCAGGCACCAAGAGATTTCTTTAGGCAGTCCTTGTACCTCTTTGGTGCACCTCTGTCACGGTGGCCAGTGGAGAGCTCGCCACATAACACGATCTTGGGAAGGCGATGGTCCTCCATTCTGGAGACGTGACCCACCCAGCGCAGCTGGATCTTCAGCAGCGTGGACTCGATGCTGTCGGCCTCTGCCATCTCGAGTACTTCGATGTTTGTAATGGAGGATTAAAACCATGTACCCAGATGCTTTTTGCTTATGTGGAACTGACGACACTGGGTCCACACGCAGGTCACCTTACTTTCAGAACTAGCAGATGTAATTAAACTCAGCCATGGGGACTTATCTGAAGATACACTTTGAAATGGAATTCCACTGTGAGGCCCAGGGAAAGCAGTTGTCAAATGCAACACTCTGAAATTGACGAATTGGTCACAACCTGTCTTGCTCGAGAAGTTTTAATAAGTCTTTGTATCTACGAGATAAACCAGGAAATTATAACATCCTGGTTCCATAATAATTAATCTTCTAAATTGTAGAATGTAATGTTCAGTTTTGATTTTGACTGACAATTAGAAGGAGTAGGCGCATGATTAATTGTTTTTGGGGTATATAAGCCTGTGGTCCTGCTGCTGAAGTTTAGATTCTCCGAGGGGTGGGAACACCCCTTGTCAAGAAGGAAGAACAGCCAGAGTCCAAGCAACGTCCCGGTCGGGGGAGGTGGAGAAGCTGCTACCAGCGCCCTGACAACCTACTACAAGTGTGCAGTCGTTGCCTCGCTTCGGCAGTTGGGACCAGTCCAAGCGTTGATAAGTATAGTTGGGAAGGGCTTGCATATTGTAGTGTGAAA
Source organism: Narcine bancroftii (assembly GCF_036971445.1). Lineage (NCBI taxonomy): Eukaryota > Metazoa > Chordata > Chondrichthyes > Torpediniformes > Narcinidae > Narcine > Narcine bancroftii. The sequence continues at coordinate 308,902,247 of NC_091471.1, forward strand.
TCAGCTTTTGAATTAGTAATAAACATTTGTATAAACTGAACTGCTCTCAGTGTGTGTGTCTATTTTCTTTCAGTAGCTCAAACACTGTGACCAATCTAAAATGAACAAAATGAGAGGTATAAGTTTACCCAAGACAATGTTAGGGATGAAGTCGCTCCAATGAATGTTGAGGATGGAGCGGAGACAACGCTGGTGGAAGCGTTCTAGGAGCCGTAGGTGATGCCGGTAGAGGACCCATGATTCGGAGCCGAACAGGAGTGTGGGTATGACAACGGCTCTGTATACGCTTATCTTTGTGATGTTTTTCAGTTGGTTGTTTTTCCAGACTCTTTTGTGTAGTCTTCCAAAGGCGCTATTTGCCTTGGCGAGTCTGTTGTCTATCTCATTGTCGATCCTTGCATCTGATGAAATGGTGCAGCCGAGATAGGTAAACTGGTTGACCGTTATGAGTTTTGTGTGCCCGATGGAGATGTGGGGGGGCTGGTAGTCATGGTGGGGATTTTGTGTGGTCATTTGTTCTCCAAAGAGTACTAGATTAAATATTGAGTTATTGCCATTCAAATGCCAGCCTATTTAGTAAGAAGACGGCAAGTAGAATTTCCAAATAACATTAGCAATAGCTGCCATAGTTGGTGGTAATATATTTTTAAAGTAAGGATAATTGATTAACAGAATCGACAATGCTGTTCCAGCTCCAGCGGTATGAACTGAGGTTTGAATCCTGCACTGTATGTAAGGGGTTTGTGCGTTCTCCCGTGACTACGTGGGTTTTCCACGGGTCCTCCAATTTCCTCCCACCATTCAAAGCATACTGTAGATCATTTGAGTGGAATTGGGCAGCATGGGTTCGTTGGCTGAAAGGGCCTGTTACTGTGCTGTATGTCTAAATTTAAAGTTTAATAATAATATGTAAAATTTAGAAGTAGTAATATGTAAAGCCATTCTTAACAGCCAGACAGGATATTCTGTTTGGTATCATTATCTACCAACATTGTGCAAACTTTTCCTACATGGAGGGTGGGATTGACTATCTGAATCACTTCTGACATCCATTTGTATGAAATACATCATTACCTGACATAGCCAGGAATTAATCTATTGAGTTATGTACATGGTCACATTCTGTAGATTATTATCCCAGATAGTATTTTGATTGCTGTTAAAGCGTGGAATCCAATAGCAATTTCCATATTTAAAATAAAATGCACAAAGTCTATCATGATTGTGTGAAACTTTGCAATTTGCTCGAAATGCCTTAAACACCTGAACAGTCCTGGATGTTCTCCATGCTTTCTTAATTCCACCAATATCAAATCATTTGTCCCCCATAACCTTGGGACCAGACACATACATATAGGAAATTTTTGGCGGTATGTTAAGTAATTGCGCTGATTTCAGATTCATGCTGGGGGTGGGGGGAGGTGGTGAGATAAAGATAGACTGTAAAATCACGAGTACTTTTTATTTTTAAGTGAAATATACAGTAAAACTTCAAATATAAACTCAAGCGGTTCATGCAGTAAAAGCACATTACAACAATGTTGTTATGGTCATCGTCTTCAGGTTGGGTCTTTTTAAAGACTTTGTCCAGTGTCAACTGTTTCATTAAAAGAGGTTTCTGTCTAAGCAGTCTCCCTTGAATTCAGTAAGCTGAAAAATGCGCCTTGTTCGATGGGCATTTTTTCCACCTGTGTTCACAATGTCCTCTTCCTCATGCTAATCTTTCTTTACCACCATTTCAGCAATTTCTCCATCACTCAAGGAATGCACAACAGAGCATCATTTTCAATGTTCAGCACTATTTCGATATCAGCTGCCTCAAAAGTAATTACATTTTCTGCTACAACATTTGGCGTAAGCAGTGAGGTTTGATATCATCACCTCGTAACTGACAAACAATCCTTCAAAGTCTTCAGCTGCAGGCTCATTTTCATTGAACATTGTTGCAGGCCAAAGTTTGTGCCAAGCATTTTTTTAAAAGTTGATTTAGTTACATTTTTCCAAGCATTTTTTTTTGGCTACCTATCCTCATCGGGTTTGATATGAGGACACCCCACTCCTCAGAAAGGAACAGTGTGTGCGTGAATGGATTTAGGTGAGTAGAGGTGCACAGGTCTAGACCCTCCCTCTCGACATCTCTTCACGGATCCAGCAGCGTGGTGAGGTCCAAGATGGCTGGGGTAAGTTCTGTGGCAGTGAATGGCCCGACCAAACTTGGATGCAAGGGATGCTCTTTCCGCATCTTTTAAGAGTGAACTCTTTCAGGAAGTCTTTGATACTTGTACCTCTGTTGACTTAATCAAGCACACAGTTCAGAAAAAAGTCTTTAGAGTTGCTCTTCATTGAGCATAAAATTTCTTGGTCACAAGGCTGTATTAACGACGTCACGGGGAGAAAGTAAAAGTGGTAAACATTTTTCACAAGCAGGGGATGTGTGAGCAGTTGTCGAGGAGCAATAAAATTTTGCAGTTTTCTTCCAGATCTGCCTCCCTACAATGAGCTCATGCAGCTGGTATGGTGGTTATTGAACCAATCAGTAAATATTTTTAATGGTCACCCATGCATTTTTATTTGCATTATAATGCATAGTTAACTTTGTTACACTTTTAAAGCATCTCAGATGTTGACATTTTCCAAGAACAGTCACCCTGTCCTGAGTGTCCTTGAAACCTGATGATGCTCTTTAATCAGCCATTGTTAATGTGTTTCCAGGGAGGTAGCGCCAGTAGAGAGCTATTTGATCAGCATTGTAAATTTACTCTGGACTGAGGTTTTGATCAGGTACCATGTTGGCAAATTCTTCAACGTAATGTTCAGCTGCATCAAGATCAGCGGAAAGTTTCACCATCACAGATTTTCAGAAATTTTACACCATGACGCTTCTTAAATTTCTGCAGCCAACCTTATAGGCAGGAATCTCTCTCTCTCTCTCTTCTTTCCCCCCCCCCCCCCCTTAATCTTCTCAACCTGCAGGTAAGTTTGCAAAACCAAAATATTGTTTTTAAAAGTCTGAAATAAAACCAAAAACACTTCAAATGGGGAACATTGTTGGTGATAGATGTTATTTATATTCAACATACTCCAGAAAGATTATAGACCTGAACTTTTGATTCTCCATCTTGCTGAATGGTTTTTAGCTTTTGCTTTTTAAAACCTAACCCATTGAATTTATGTATAAATGAATTCATGACTAAAATGTGCTACTAAAGTGGACAATAGGATCATCCGGGCCTTGTCGCTGTTTTTGGAAGTTCAGGGCTAGCTAATGTTCTTTATGATGGCTGCCTTCTTGGAGGCATAGATATCTTCAGTGGATGAGAGGTCAGAGCCTGTGATGGGCTTGGCTATGTTTGCTACCTTCTGCAGTCTTCTGTGTTCCTGGCCATTACCAATCCAGGCAGTGATGCAACCGGTCAGTATACTTTCCACAGTGTACCTGTAAAAGTTTATCTGATCGAGTATTTGGTGACATGCAAAGTCTCAACATTTTGGAAATTAGAGTGTTGATGTGCATTCTTCACAGTTGCCGAGTTGTGTTGGTTCCAGGAAAGGTGTTCTGAGATATGGACTCCCAGGAACCTCAAGATACTAACCACCTCCATCCTATCAATGCAGATAGGTGTGTGGTTCCTTGGCCTGCCTCTCTAAAATCAACAAGTACCCTTTCATTTCCACTTTGTCACCTCCTGCTATAGTAAACTTTCCACACCTCAGCCTTCCAATATTTTCATGTTTGAGAAAGTGCTAACAAAAGAAAAACTGGTTAATTAACAATGTGTTCACTCAACAACTTAAACAGTTGAATCTGAAGCTAAGACCTAAAAAATAAGTTTAACAATAAGAATTTCTAAAAGAAATATAAGGTATGCTCAATGGTTGACATGTAGCTGAAACCCATTTCCTGAAATCTCTGTGCCATGTTGTAATGGAGGATTTAGACCAGCTTATGCAAGAAGGGATGCAGTTAAATCAGAAAACATAATCTCAATACCACCATGGGGCCCAGGGATGCATATGAATCAGTAGACATTATCCAACTTCCACCATGAGGCCCAGAGATGCAGTTGTCTTTTGTTGGTCGCAGACTGTCAGGAGACCTTGAAGATAATTAAATCATTTGTTCAAAGAGATAAGATCTGAAGTAAACAGCTTTTGGGTAATATAAGCCATAGTCCCACTGCTGAAGTTTGAGACTCTCCAAGAGGTGGCAACATCTCTCAGCAAGAAGAAGGATTTCAAGATTCCAAACCGACGTCCCAGTCCGGGGAGGTGGAGAAGCTGCTACCAGCGCCCCGACAACCTATACAAGCGTGCAGTCGTTGCCTCACTTCGGCAGTTGGGACCAGTCCAGGCAGTGATGAGTATAATTGGGAAGGGCTTGCATATTGTAATGTGAATTCAGCTTTAGATTTAGTAATAAAGCCTTGTATAAACTGAACTGCTCTCAGTGTGTATGTCTATTTTCTTTCGGTAGCTCAAACACTGTGACCAATCTAAAACGAACAAAATGAGAGGTATGAGTTTACCCAAGACACATGTGTATTCTGATTTCTAGCATCTGAGTTTTGTTTAGTTTTCAAGGATAGAATATATTTGATTAGAGTTGCAAAGTAGTAAATGTGCCATTCCAGTACTGAAGGTACTTTGTAAACTGGAAACTAATAGGATGGATATGGAGGAGTAAATTTGCAGTGAAATTAGAGTGATGTTCAAAAACTACAGTGGTAATAACCAGGAACTTCAACAATACAAACATGTACTGATTGGGCAGGTAATAAAATAAAGGACAGAAACCAATTTTTGAAGTGTGCAGGACAACTTTTTTGAGTTCATTTCTTGCTTGAAGAGGTAGGAAGCCAGTGAATTAAGAATTATTAAAGGGAGCATTGGGGAATCAGTGATGATAAATATAAGATATCCATGTAAAGGTATATAACCATTTAACCACTTACAGCACAGAACAGGCCAGTTCGGCCCTACTAGTTGTTAGAAATAGAAGTACCTTTAAAGAAATTGCTCGAGACAAAAATTGAGAACAAAGAACATTTATTACAGCAACAATGCAAAGTTGGGTGCTTCCCCTTACCCTGGGAATACACACATACACTGGGGCTCACCCAACTTTTATACAGAAAATTTCAGTATCAGAATACCCTCCCCCTTACATTCTTCTGCCCCCTGGATGGGTTTGGCAGAGGCAATCCTTCCTGCCTACGTGCAGTTTCAGTATACTTGGAGGACCGGGGGTATCCTGTCGGTGTCTTCTTATGCCATTATTCCCGTTAATCTTGTACAGGGTTTACTATTTAAATATGCATACTTGAAAAATCTGTTGTATGGCTTACTAATTATATATGTATAACTTGCTAATACTGTCTAAGGTCTTCTAATTATTTATGCAAGCCTTGCTAATTCTATCTGGGGCTTGGCGACCCTTATCTCATTCAGACTAACTCTACTTCTATTCTCAATTGTCTGTCCTTCTCTCCTTCATTCAGTGAACTTGTGGTGTAGGAGATTCTTATCTTACTCAGACAGTGTCAGCTTCCTGCCTTCTAATATCCATGTCTCATGTTGTTTGCACTGGCTTCATTCATTTACTTATGTATCAATTTTATTTTCTTCATTTCTTCATGTTCATATTGCAATGTCAGTTTTTCTCATCTCTCACATAGTCCATGCCGTAACAAATTCCCACCCTCCTAGTCCCACTGACCAGCACCCGGTCCATACCCCTCCAGTCCTCTCCTCTCCATGTAACTATCCAGTCTTTCCTTAAATGTAACCAATGATCCCACCTCAACTACGTCTGCCGGAAGCTCATTCCACATCCCTTCCACCCTTTGCGTAAAGAAATTTCCCCTCATGTTCCCTTTATAATTTTCCCCCTTCAATCTTAAACCATGCCCTCTAGTTTGAATCTCCCCCACTCTTAATTGAAAAAAGCCTATCCACATTTACTCTGTCTGTCCCTTTTAAAATCTTAAACACCTCTATCAAGTCCCCCCTCAATCTTCGACGCTCCAGAGAAAAAAGCCGGAGTCTGCACAACCTTTCCCTGTAACTCAAACCTTGAAATCCTATCAACATTCTTGTGAACCTTCTCTCTATTTTGTTTATATCTTTCCTATACCTTGGTGACCAAAACTGTACACAGTACTCCAAATTTGGCCTCACAATTTCATCATAATGTTAGGAATTAAAGTACCTTTAAAGAAATTGCTCGAGACAAAAATTGAGAACAAAGAACATTTATTACTACAACAATGCAAAGTTGGGTGCTTCCCCTTACCCTGGGAATACACACACACACTGGGGCTCACCCAACTTTTATACAGTTGATTTCAGTGTAGGAATACCCTCCCCCTTACATTCTTCTGCCTCCTGCTGGAGAGGTTTGGCATTAGGCAATCCTGCCTGCCTACGTGCAATTTCAGTATACTTGGAGAACCAGGGGGGGTTATCCTGTCGGTGTCCCTTCATGTCATTGTCCTTATTCACACCTTCCTGATTCTCGGGGCTACAGTCTCTTGATATGCAGAGTTGACTCATTCTATCTAGGGTTGGCTAATTTCATATGTATAAATCTGTGTATGGTTAGCTAATTAGAAATGTATGACTTGGTACTTCTGTCCAGGGCTAGGAGACCCTTATCTGATCCAGACTACCTCAACTTCCTACATTCTATTGTACCTTACCATTCCTTATCTTAGTCCTATGGTCTTGTCACAAAGGATAGAAGATTCTTATGTTAATCGTGCTGACTCTGCTTTCCTGCATCCTAAGCCCCAAACTTATCCTGTTTGAACTGGTTTCAGCCATTTTACTGATGAACTTTAGTTTCTTCCATGTTCATAATTTTAGGTCAATTTTCCCATCTCTCACAATCCTCACTTTTCTTTTAGATCAGTAATACTGATCTTTCACCATGATCAGTGTTACTGATCTTTGGTTACTAGTGTCAGTGTGACTGATCCCCCCCCCCCCCTCTCCTCACTTTTCTTTTAGATCAGTAACACTGATCTTTCAAGTGTAAGGTGTAGTTTTACCCAGCAGGTCAATAACCGAATTGTAATGTCTGTGTAAAGTCTTTAGGTAGGGGAGCACCATGAAGGTCAGGGGAGTGAGTCCAGCTGCTTATTAGGGTTTGGAGTATCAGGCTCCAGTTCTCAGTAAAGAGTCTAGTCCATCCCATACGTTGAAATATTGAAGCAGTGTCTTTGAAGCACACGACCTTTGTTAAGTGTTGTCCCGACGAAGTCTGTGAGAGGCGCTGCCTTCAGCAGCGAACGAGTAGCAGTCTATGAGAAGCGCTGCCTTCAGCAGCGAACGAGTAGCAGTCTATGAGAAGCGCTGCCTTCAGCAGCGAACGAGTAGCAGTAGTCAGGCGGTTCCGTTTGATTGTGGCTCGTATCTGATGTCCTCTTCAGCCCCGAACCCTAGGGCCACCGATCTCCGAAGGCTGTTTGGAGCCTGATATTAAAGTGTCAAGCAGCTCACGTTGTTGGAAACTGGTGCTCCCTTTCATGGGGTGATGAAAAGTGACCAAGCAGGGGGGATTGTTTCTTGTGATTTAACTGTGTGTTGCAGCTTGTCTGCTAACATTAGCATATATATCATTGAACTTGTGAGTTGCAGCCTGTCTGTGTACATTAGCATATGTATTAACTCTCTCTCTCTCTGTTACATGTACAATGCTGACTACCATTCTGTCTGTCTTTGTCCCACCATGTCCTTTGTGCTATCGCTTCAAAACTCCTGTCTTTAATACCTGTGTAGGCTATGATACAAATTAGATGTACTCCACTAAAGCTGTTTAATTCCCCTGGTCCGTATTGGGATCCCTTATATCCCATTATGACTATACATTAAATCTATGCCCTGTCTACATTCTAAAGGAGCTGAATTGTAACCTCTGCTGTCCCTATTCCAGGGGGGCTTAAAACATTAACGAACAATATTCCAAAGAAATTAGTAAACAACAATGAACAATACATGTAAAGCTCATTAAAAACAGCATTAAAATACAATAAGAACTGAATAAAACACAATAAATGTAAAGCTCATTGAAAACTGCAATAAAATACAATAAGAACTGAATAAAGCACAATAAATGTAAAGCTCATTGAAAACTGCAATAAAATACAATAAGAACTGAATAAAACACAATAAATGTCAAGCTCATTGAAAACTGCAATAAAATACAATAAGAACTGAATAAAACCACAATAAATGTCAAGCTCATTGAAAACTGCAATAAAATACAACAATAACTGAATAATCAAAAGACAAGTAAAATACAACAATAACTGAATAAACCATTAAAGAAACGAAAAAAAATGTTAAATTACGGCACTTTGTAACAATCTGACTTTCCTTTGTGTTAGTGTAAAAATTGTAAAATGAAACACAAACCATATTTGCATGGGTTTTGAATATGTTAGACCTTATTAAAATGCAGTTGGAGCTGCTTGTCTGTATGGGGCACAACCCTCCAATTTGTTAGAGTGAGTACATAACAGACATTGCAGCACAAGAGCCCCTGCAAGAGAACTTGAAACATATTCAACCTTTAGTTCTGCCTTAAGTAAAATGCCTTGTGCCACAGCTCACAGGAGCTGGCCTTATTTAAAACAGTCTGTAAAACAGGCACCAAAAAAAGTTAAAAGATGTTCTTATGAAGATTGCACACACAATAATTTAAGTACAGGCTAGTTTCTATTATATTCCACTTAAAAGTTCTGCTGCATGAATCCTGGAGCTTGTGGAGTCATTATTGAATCAAGAAATATTGGTACCATGCCAATCTCATTCTAACATGCCAATTTCTCCAGTCCTTAAGTCAAGATGTACTGAATAGCATCTGGTACAAGATCTGTGAGTTCTCAATGATATTATTATTCTTATGCACCCAATTGTTCTGAACTATGCCACCAATTTAAATCATATTCTACCTATTGCAATACTCACACAGCACCATAGACCAGTTCGCAGGTTTATTTCTCCATTAAGCTGAATCCAGTCGCGCAGGGTTTACCTCCGTGATTATTTACAATGTAACTTCTGCACTACCGGATTTAAATATAAACCTGATGAATGGGGAAAGTTATCATGAATTAAATAACAGCGGCAATACAGAGAAATTGTGCTGAGGCATTAATTTCACTCCAGAGGAAAATGCACCAGAGAAATGAATGATTAAACTTATAGGAATCCCCATAGGAATCCCCAGAGGTATCTTTATTCTCCAGAGGTGGGTGATCTTTAAACTCACGGACCTTGACTGCTGAATGTGTAGAAGAAATGTATTAAATGTGTTGATAGGGCTCCATACCTCTAACTGCAAGACAAGAGCCTGAAGCCTCAATTTCAAGTGCCACAGTGCACTTAAAGGGACATGCACACTCCCCCTTCAACTGGCTGATCCAGCCACTTTACACATCAGATCCTTTCTTTATCTCACATACACTTAAAGTTAAGACGTATAGAACTCACCCTATTTGCGCAAACATTTCTCCCTGCAAATGTTATAACATCACTCAACTCTCAGGTACTCCCTGTGCAAAATCACATTTAAATACAATTTATTTCATAAATTGGAATTAACTGGTAGTTAAATTCGCTAATTCTACAGTATTGAAAAATGATCCTTTATGACATTTAATTTTTAGCATGAATTTTAATCAATGTTGGTCAGTGACTGAAGTGGGAAGTCGTGATTTATGAAATTATCTCTGGTCTCTACTCTCCCACTCCCGACGCTTCTCCCAACATTCAGGAGCTGGCACACAGTCCCTGCCTTTTTCCATGTTACTCATCTACTATTACTTTAACTGCTTGCATCAAAATGTTAGCCTTTGCTTTCTGCTTATCCTCAGATGTCTGGACAAATGCTTTTTGTGTGATCTGTAGAAGCTGGGTTATTCCCTGCTCATGCCAATTTTCTGTCTTTTGTAATTTTCTCCTAATGTCTGGGGCTGAGTTGGTAACAAAACCTGTTAGTACCAATTGTTCCCCTGCTGGGGATTCTATGTCGAGACCCCCATATTGTATATATATTTGGTCCCAAAAATTGGTCTTAACTGTTCGGCACATCCCTGGGGATCTTCTATCAGGGAGGTCAGTTCTTTCTTAAAGTTACGCACTTCAGTACTGGTCAGGGGCACATTTACGAAACCGAGACCCTCTCCCATGGGAACTTCCCGCAGTGGTCTCATCCAATTGGTTTCTGGCTTATTAGGTCTGGGTTCCTGCTCCCTGGGAAATGAATCAAAGGGTTCTGCCCTTTCTTCCTGAAGAGTCTCACGCTGTTCTGAATTAAAGTTACCTCTCTCTCCTGCCAACAGAGGTGGTAATCGAGTGCTTTGTGAGCAAGTTATCATACCACTCCTGCTCTCTTCTCTCTTCTCTAGTGGTGGGGGAGGTGGGGAAGGTGCAGAAGGGTAGGTCATAGGAGGGGAAGGAAAGATAGGAGCTGGCATAGGAGGAACATAGGGTGGAGGGAGGGAATGTAACACATCCCAACCCTGTGATTCAGGGACAAGAGGTTCCTCCTCTCTCTTATCCCTGGATTCTTTCTCATTCAAAACCAGCTGTTCAATGGATCCCTTGAGCCAGCAGGCTGCATATTCTCTGCTCTCAACATTGTCTGGCTGGTTTTGATAGAGCCATAAGTTCAAAGCTTCACACATCCATTCATCCTCGGATCCGAATTTTGGCCAGTACACGGAGCTCCCTTTAACCGGGTATCCCACCCATTCATTACAACAATACCTGACCGTCGTCAGTTTGTCTTTACCGCGGGTCTTTCCTGTGCCCCACTCAGATAACATCATCCCAAGCGGGCTGTACGTAGCTATCTGGTGGTCACGTCCTGTGTCAGGACTCTCATCTCTACTGCCCGCTATTCCCATACTTAGGAACAAGTAAAATACTCTTACCGAGTTCTGGCAGTACTGCTCTAGCGCGCGTCCTTCCGCCGTTTGTTCTCAATGCCTCTTCTCGGATATCACTCGCTTCTTCCACTGACCAGCCACCCGTCGCCCATGAGTCCAGCTGAATCAGCCGGGGTGCACCTACTCTCGTCGTCGGGGTACTCTGTCAGTGGAGGGAGTGTGATCCCGGACGAGCCCCCATTTGTTAGGAATTAAAGTACCTTTAAAGAAATTGCTCGAGACAAAAATTGAGAACAAAGAACATTTATTACTACAACAATGCAAAGTTGGGTGCTTCCCCTTACCCTGGGAATACACACACACACTGGGGCTCACCCAACTTTTATACAGTTGATTTCAGTGTAGGAATACCCTCCCCCTTACATTCATCTGCCTCCTGCTGGAGAGGTTTGGCATTAGGCAATCCTGCCTGCCTACGTGCAATTTCAGTATACTTGGAGAACCAGGGGGGGTTATCCTGTCGGTGTCCCTTCATGTCATTGTCCTTATTCACACCTTCCTGATTCTCGGGGCTACAGTCTCTTGATATGCAGAGTTGACTCATTCTATCTAGGGTTGGCTAATTTCATATGTATAAATCTGTGTATGGTTAGCTAATTAGAAATGTATGACTTGGTACTTCTGTCCAGGGCTAGGAGACCCTTATCTGATCCAGACTACCTCAACTTCCTACATTCTATTGTACCTTACCATTCCTTATCTTAGTCCTATGGTCTTGTCACAAAGGATAGAAGATTCTTATGTTAATCGTGCTGACTCTGCTTTCCTGCATCCTAAGCCCCAAACTTATCCTGTTTGAACTGGTTTCAGCCATTTTACTGATGAACTTTAGTTTCTTCCATGTTCATAATTTTAGGTCAATTTTCCCATCTCTCACAATAACCTCCCTTCTCTTGAATTCAATACTCCGATTTATGAAGGCCAACATTCCAAATGCCTTCTTCACTACACCATCTACCCGAGTATCAGCCTTGAGGGTACTATTTACCACAACTCCTAAATCCCTTTGTTGCTCTGCACATCTCAATAGCCTACCATTTAATGCATATGACCTATTTAGATTTGCCTTTCCAAAATGTAACACCTCACACTTATCTATTAAATTCCATCAGCCATTTCTTAGCCCACACCAGATTTGAAAACAACTGCGTATTTGGGTTTGTGACAGGGTATATAGAGGAATTTCATGTTCAAAGATAATTAAAAGCAACTTTTGTTTAAATAACCCTTTGTCATGTTGCCTATCTATTGCTGCTGGGTTTTGGGGTTCCCTGAATTTGTAGCAGGTTAAAATCTAAAATTAGCAATGAAATTTAAATACACAGCTTGCAGCATTTAGGAAGAAGATGGTAAATAAGGAGAAAACATCCAAGGGAAATTAAAGCTGGAGTCTTCGGAGAAAGGTGGAAAAGGCATCATGTGGAAGAAGTCAAGTCGATGATGTGAGAATCAGGCCAATTGTAGAAAGTTTCAAAGGGAAGTTAATCAAACAAGATGTAAACCCATGCAAAGAAACTGATGACAGTTTCAGTTGCCACAGCAAATGAAGTGGATAGCATTATACTAAAGATGAGGAAATTTAGCTGTATTCAAAATTAACCCAGATAGACCGCATTCTAGATATTGGTTGGACATTGATGTGGTACTGGCCTTAATAGCCCAAATGCGACCTTAAGTTTGAAAATGGCTCATAACCTTCTTCAGGAAAGATTAATCAGTTAAATATCAATGGTAATGAAAATTTAGAAACTAATCTGGTACGGAACTTGCAGTTAGTTAGACTGATTCATTACAGGAATCCAGCATGGATTTGCTATTCAGGCTTATTTAACTCAATAGTGCTTTTTAATGAAATAATGAAAGGGTCAGTGAGAGGAATGTGATGTATTTAAATTTTGAAAAAAATATTTTGATAAAATGCTGCATCAAAGGTCTATCATAAAGATTGAAACTCATGGGCACCCAGCTGCAATGAGAGAATGCTGGTTTGATGACCAGATACCGAGAATAATAGTGAATTGTTTTTGGATTGGGTCGGAATGTTCAGTGGTGTTTTCAGCAAATGATACTAGGACCTGTCTTCTCATGTAACTGGACTTGGATGGATAGAGTACAACTTCCAAAAGTGCTGGTGATGCAAAATGGCTGGTGGAAAAGCCTGGTAGATAGTTTAATGCAGAAAGGTACAATGGGAATGACGAGCTGAGGTAATAACTAAAAATGCAGAGATACTGGAAATGTGAATCATTTCAGTGAAATGGGAGGTTAAGAAAGTGATCTTTAAAAGCGGAGGAGGGGGATTTGGGGTTTTGTAAATGGAAGCAGCAAGTTAGAGCAAATAAGTCATACACTGACCATTACTGTGCTACACTAGAAAAGAAATCTGTGAAAGCAGATTGTGGGGGAAGAGAGATTTTGGTGACGTGGTCTCATAGAAACATGTCGAATGCTGAAAGGATTGGACAGAGTAGATGTGAATAGGATGTTTCCCTTGGCGAATGAATCCAGGACGAGAGGCCATGGTCTTAGTTTTAAATGGGTACCTTCTCATTCTGAGATGATGAGAAATTTCTTTAGCCGGAGGGTCGTGGATTTGTGGAATTTATTGCCACATACCGCTCAATTACTGGGGGAGTTTAAAGGGGAGATTGATAGGTATCTAATTGGTCAAGGAATCAAGTGATGGGGAAAAGGCAGGAAATTGGAACTTGAAGAGAGAACAGTTTACCTCGGTGGTTTTGTGGAACCGACCCGATTGCCTACTTCTGTTCCTTTATCTTCTGATCTCGTGATTAAGCGAGAAACTAAAACACCAATTTTTATTGTTCTGGTTGGGATGGAGATGGGTGAAAAGGGAAATGAAAGAGATTTACAATCCTGTTGGGGTCAGACACAATAGATGGAGAGAAGCTATTAGTGGAACAGATCAGTACATACATGGAAAGAAAATTGTTGCAGTGCTGTGGAAGAGGATGGAAAAGCAGAACCAACTTGATTATACTGGACCACAAAACTGGGGATTATGATAGACAACTTCAAGCTGGACACACAGATATTTCATATTTGCTGTATCATGTAGGAAGTTGGAGAAACATAAAATTAACATTGAATTTAGCATGTTTAATCGCATAACGATGCTGACACATTGCATTAGTTCAACTGACCTAAAAATGTTTTGCCACTGATTTTAATTTGTACTTAGCACCTGATGCCTCTCATGTCAGTGTCCAACAATAGTCAGCCTGCGTTGATGGATTCCAGTGTTGACGAAGCTGTCCAGTGTTATTCTTGCATCAGACCATCTTCATGGGCTAAACAGGCTGTTCTGTGCAGTAACCCTGCTGTGAATCAGTGGCCTTAGAATGCATTTTCAGAATTGTGCTAATTTCAACATCAACCATACTAAAAAAAATAATTTTATAACTTCTACAAAAATTGAAAGCAGCAGTTTGAGTTTGGTTTGCAAAGTTCACTGAATAAGGTAAGAAAGCCTTGCAATTATATAGTTGTATCACTTGTTTCTTTATTATTTTTGAAATGTTTTTTGATGCAGCTCCTTTGATTGCAAATCTGTCCTCAAACTGCAGCGAAGTGGGTCAGTGACTGGTGTCCTAGTCGTAGTGCTTTCCTTTGATAGCAGCCTGCTGCGCTGTCTATCTTTGAATCATCACAGAGGAACAAGTACAGGCTCTTGGGTGATGAAAGACGGTGCCTGATGATATGGCTGATTCCAATGCAAGGTCCAGATGTGAGTCCACAGTGTGCATACAAAATCCGACACCACTGCAGACTTCTCTCCCTCTTGACCCATTTCTCTTGGGCGATGAAAGATGGTGCCTGATGACATGGCTGATTCCAATGCAAGGTCCAGATGTAAGTCCACAGTGTGCATAGAAAATCTGACACCACTGCAGACTTCTTTCCCTCTTGACCCATTTCTGTGCCTGCTCTGTTGTACAGTGAGACTAGGGTTGGATATTTGATTGGATGTCATGTACTACTTGTCTTTTATCCATTCCCCTAAACACCTTTGAACATTAAAGATCTACAAAGTTAAGAATTAAACTTTCTTTTAAAAATATTTTTATTGGTGTTTTACAATATAAACAATTTTACAGAACAAGTATACAATGCGCTTCAAGATTTGAGAAAGAAAAAGAACATACATTATTGTCATAATAACGAAATCCAGAGCAGTCAGAACAATAAGATTTAACAACAAAAAAGGTTTCCAGTTCTCTCTCCTCCTATAAATGATTTTAACAATCTTTATATTATTCCCAAAATTGAACAAAACCGTTATCTATCATATTATCAAAATCAAAAGAAAAAAAATTAATTCCCAAACAGAAAGAGAAAAAAAAAACCTTGTAAATCAAAACCAAGACCACTAAGCAAGGTTTTAAAAGAAAATGGGAGGTGGGAATCAGGTGGCACTAACACGGAACTGGACAGCACAGCAGCAGAGCATCTAAAGACCTTAAATCTTTAGGTTATGATAATAGTCCGTAAATGGGTCCCACATCTTTTGGAAGTTAATGTTCGAATCTTTAATAGAATATCTAATTTTTCTAGACTTATGGAGGACATGAAATCATGTGTGTAGGTGGAGTATCGTCTTTCCATTTGATTAAAGTTGCGCATCTGGCTATGAATGAAGTGAAAGATAAAATTTGATTTGGAGTTGGAGTTGGTAAAACATTGTCATCTTGAAATGATCAGAATAGAGCAATTAAAGGGTAAGGTTCTAAATTGAACTTAAGAATCACCGGTTAAAGATGTCTTTCCAAAATTTTTCTAGACCTGTGAATCAATGAACCATCAACGATTTTGACAATTAAACTTGAAAATTGGCCAATCATCAATTTGCACTTGGGGAAGGGAGTTCTAAATATCCACCACCCTCTACAGGGAGAGATGTGACCAGGATTTACTCCTGGAAAGTCAGATCTCATTATTATACTAAGCCCTCTTGCTCTGACCTTTCCAAGCTGCAGAAATTGTCCTCTCTGTCTACTGCCCGATCAGCTTACTTTAAAATGTTATAATGTTCAATCAAACTCTGACAATTCTTTTGTGCCTCATTCATCTTTTAATTTTTTTTTATATGTAGGGTAGTGTTCCAACTGCAGTCTAATAAGTGAAAAACCTGTAAGAACCTCTCTAACACTTTTGTTCACGTTTGTTTTATTCATTTTTATTGCATGCTTTTTGCCAGAATTTGTATTTCCTAAAGTATTATTTTTCACACTTTCATTCTTTGTCCTGAATGACTGTGGCTAAATTTATCCGATTTCTGGTTATCTGACTTTGCTCTGTGTAGTTGATTCTATTTAATTATCATATATTTCATCATATAAGCTGACCAGCATGTAAGGTGACTCCATTCTTCAGCCTAATTTTAAGGGTTTTATGGTCTATCCAGTATATAAGTTGACCCCCATTTTACAGACTGTCTGGGTCGCCCAGGAACAACCAAAAAATGTTTAAAACACCCCAATCGCAAGTAACAAAGCTGTAAATTAATTTTTTTTTAAAAAACCTCGGTGTACCAGTCTGTAATGACGACAGCCCACGGATCTGGACTGGCAACATCATGCTCTAGGCAGGAGCAGAAACCTTGGCCTACCTGGCAGCAGCAACAATGGCCCACAGAGCTGGAGCGCCATCATTGTGTTCTTGGCGGGAGCAGCAACCTCAGTCTACCAGGCAGAGGCAGCGATGGCGACCTCAGGGTCCCAGGGAGAAGCAGTTATGGCAGCGCTCAGTGATGGGGAGGTGTCAGGGAGCGGCAGTGCTGGTGGTGGGGAGGTGCTTCCAGCATCGAATTATATGCCATATTAATGTCAGTCTGGTTTTTTTTTGGTGAATTTAAGGTCTCAGAAGTATACAAGTCAACCCCTCTCCCCCCCGAGAAATTTTTTAGGGTTTCACGACTCGACTTGTATACTGAAATATATGGTAATCCTGAGGCTTTGTAACAATCTGATGTTACAAAAGACTTTCAAACAGGTATTCATAAAATTGTCACAGCATGCCAGAATCAAGGTTGGACTATCTTCGCAAAGTTATTAGCTTCCTCGTACTTGAGATTGTGACTTAATACACATGCGGTGCTTGACAAATCCCTGAAGAGTCAGATTCATTCCAACTCACCTCACCAATTCTTTCTTTGTGGCAGCACGTAAATGTTCGATGGCCAACACCTTCATTCTTTCAATAACTCTCTGATGCCTTCTGGGAAGAAATTCACAACAATGGGTTGAGTCTGATTCATTAAACATCCAGATAGTTTTATTCCAACTTTGTTTTATTTACCAAAGTTCTTGATCTTACTTTATTTAGTTAACTTCCTCTACTGGAAAAATTGTATCTTATTATAGCACTTAATTCAACAGTCTAACAGTATTGCAAGATTAACAATCCAGTTTACACAAGATAAATAGCAGAGGTACAACAGAATAAGGGTAGAAGTGTTGCACGCATTGAGAAACAGA
Organism: Narcine bancroftii; assembly: GCF_036971445.1. NCBI lineage: Eukaryota > Metazoa > Chordata > Chondrichthyes > Torpediniformes > Narcinidae > Narcine > Narcine bancroftii. The sequence continues at coordinate 308,919,699 of NC_091471.1, forward strand.
AGGGGAAGGGAGTTAAATAAGCTTTGGTATTCAAATCCCAATTATTTCTGACACAATGAAACAAGTTCAGGTTTATTATCGTCTGATCATACATCTACAACCCGACAAAACGGTGTCTCCCCAGACCATGGCGCACTCAAAAAAAAAACCCAATACACAGTACATAATGATCATATAAATAATCAAAATAAATACCGGTAGATATAAATGGGATGATTTACACAGTTACAGAATACTGTTCATCATTCTCACAGCCTGTGGGAAGAAGCAGTTGTGTGTCTGGTGGTAATAGAGTGGTTACCTACAAAAGACTTAACTAAATGGCTATGACCTATAACATGTCATGTACAGATCATTCTATTATTTCTAGGTTCTAAATTGTGCAGTTTTAAAAAATTTTTTCACACTGTGAACCATACTGACCAAAATACATACAGACATTTTTCTCTTGAATATATACAGTGTCATTTTCTCCCCTTTTTCCCCCTCCCTTCCCTCCCTCCCTCACCCCCCTTCCCCATTTATTCAACGTTCAATCTATATGATACATTAAACCCATTAAACAATGTCGTCACACAATAAAAATAAACAAGAAATTTGTGTCTTCTACTTTTACATACTGGGTCAGTTCATTTCGTTGTCTTCTCCTTCTGTCATTTTTTAGGTGGTGGAGGTCCGTGGTAGGATTTCTCTATTGTGTTCCATGTATGGTTCCCATATTTGTTCGAATACTGTAATGTTATTTCTTAAATTATATATGCTATTTTTTTTCCAATGGAATACATTTATTTATTTCTATGTACCATTGCTGTATTCTCAGGTTATCTTCTAATTTCCAGGTTGACATAATACATTTTTTTGCTACAGCTAAGGCTATCATAATAAATCTTTTTTGTGCTCCATCCAAATCGAGTCCAAGTTCTTTATTTCTTATATTACTTAGAAGGAAGATCTCTGGGTTTTTTGGTATATTGCTTTTTGTGATTTTATTTAATATCTGGTTTAGATTTTCCCAAATTCTTTTCACTTTCTCACATGCCCAAATTGCATGTACTGTTGTTCCTGTTTCCTTCTTACAGCGAAAACATCTATCTGATATTGTTGGGTCCCATTTATTTAACTTTTGGGGTGTGATGTATAGCCTGTGTAACCAATTATATTGTATCATGCGTAACCTCGTGTTTATTATATTTCTCATAGTTCCGGAGCATAGCTTTTCCCATGTTTCATTCTTTATCTTTATGTTTAGATCTTGTTCCCATTTTTGTTTAGGTTTACAGCTTGTTTCCTCGTTCTCCTTTTCTTGCCGTTTGATGTACATGTTTGTTATAAATCTTTTAATTATTATTGTGTCTGTAATCACATATTCAAAATTGCTTCCTTCTGGTAACCTCAGACTGTTTCCCAATTTGTCCTTCAAGTAGGTTTTCAGTTGGTAGTATGCAAACATTTTATCGTGAGTTATATTATATTTGTCCTTCATTTGTTCAAAAGATAATAATTTATTTCCCGAAAAACAATTTTCTATTCTTTTGATCCCTTTTCTCTCCCATTCTCTGAAGGAAAGGTTATCTATTGTGAAAGGGATTAGTTGATTTTGTGTTAATATTCATTTTGGTAGTTGATAATTTATTTTATTCCTTTCTGCATGAATCTTCTTCCAAATGTTGAGCAGATGGTGCAATACTAGTGAATTCCTACATTGCACCAATTTTTCATCCCATTTATATAGTATATATCTTCTCCCCTATTTTATCTAGCTCTAATCTGGTCCAATCTGGTTTTTCCCTTGTTTGATAAAAATCTGATAGTTATCTTAATTGTGCTGCTCTATAATAATTCTTAAAGTTTGGTAGCTGTAAGCCTCCTTGTTTGTACCATTCTGTTAATATATATATAGTGCTATCCTCGGTTTCCCCCCTTTCCATAATAATTTCCTTATTATTTTCTTAAGCTCCTTGAAGAATTTCTCTGTTAGGTGAATTGGTAATGATTGAAATAGGTATTGTATCCTTGGGAAGATGTTCATTTTAATACAGTTTATCCTTCCTATCAGTGTTAGTAGTAATTCTTTCCAGTGCTCTAAGTCGTCTTGTAATTTTTTTCATTAATGACTGATAATTTAGTTTGTATTGATGGCCGAGATTATTATCTAGTTGTATACCTAGGTATCGAATTGCTTGTGTTTGCCATTTAAATGGTGATTCTTTCTTAAACTTTGAGAAATCCACATTATTCATTGGCATCGCTTCACTTTTATTTGCGTTGATCTTGTACCCCGATACTTCTCCATATTCCTTCAATTTCTTATGTAATTCTTTTATTGATATTTCTGGTTCTGTTAAGTATATTATGACATCATCTGCAAATAGACTGATTTTATATTCCTTCTCTTTTATTTTTATCCCTCTTATTTTATTTTCTGTTCTTATCAGTTCTGCTAGTGGTTCTATAGCTAACGCGAACAGTGAGGGAGATAGTGGACATCCCTGCCTTGTTGATCTGCTTAATTTAAATTGGTTTGATATATATCCATTTACTGTCACCTTCACTAATGGTCCTTTATATTATGCTTTAATCCAATTAATATATTTCTTTGGTAGGTTGAATTTTTTTAGTACTTTGAATAAATAATTCCATTCTACTCTTGTCAAAGGCTTTCTCTGCTTCTAAAGCAACCGCCACTGTTGGAGTCTTGTTTCCTTGTACTGCATAGATTAAGTTAATGTTCGTCTTTTTTTAATAAATCCAATTTGATCTAGTTTTACTATTTTTGGTACACAGTCGGCCAATCTGTTTGCTAATAGTTTAGCTATTATCTTATAATCTGTGCTAAGTAGAGATATTGGTCTATACAATGCTGGTGTTAGTGGATCTTTCCCCATCTTTGGTATTTCTGTAATTATTGCTGTTTTGCATGAATCTGGCATGTTTTGTGTTTTTTCAATCTGGTTCATTACTTCCAGGAGAGGAGGAATTAATAAGTCTTTAAATGTTTTATAGAATTCTATTGGGAGTTCATCCTCTCCCGGCATTTTATTGTTGGTAGTTTTTTTTATTATCTCCTGTAATTCTTCTATTTCAAATGGTTTTATTAATTTATTTTGCTCCTCTGTTTGCAATTTTGGTAGTTCAATTTTAGTTAGAAATTCATCTATTTTGTCTTCTTTCCCTTCGTTTTCAGTTTGATATAGTTGCTCGTAGGATTCCCTGAAGTTTTCGTTGATCTCCGTTGGGTTATATGTAATTTGTTTGTCCTTTTTCCTTGATGCCAATATCGCTCTTTTAGTTTGTTCTGTCTTAAGCTGCCATGCTAGTATTTTGTGCATTTTTTCTCCTAGCTCATAATACTTCTGTTTTGTCTTCATTATGTTCTTCTCCACCATATATGTTTGTAGAGTTCCATATTTTATTTTTTTGTCTGCCAATTCTCTTCTTATAGTTGTATCTTCCTTTATTGCTAATTCTTTTTCTGTATTTGCTATTTCCCTTTCCAACTGTTCTATTTCCCGATTGTAGTCCTTCTTCATCTTAGTTACATAACTTATTATCTGTCCTCTGATGAACGCTTTCATTGCGTCCCATAGTATAAACTTATCTTTCACTGATTCCGTATTTATTTCAAAGTACATTTTAATTTGTCGCTCAATGAATTCTCTAAAATCCTGTCTTTTAAGTAGCATGGAGTTTAATCTCAATCTATACATTCTCAGTAGGATGTCTTCCAGCTCTTTTGCCAATAACAGGGGTGAGTGATCCGATAACAATCTAGCTTTATATTCCGTTTTCCTAACTCTCCCTTGAATGTGGGCTGATAACAGGAATAGGTCTATCATTGAGTATGTTTTATGTCTACCCGAATAATATGAATATTCCTTTTCCTTTGGTGGGTGTTGTTTCCTCCATATATCTAAAAGTTGCATTTCCTGCATCGATTTAATGTGCAGTCTTGTCACGAGTTGCAATGTTACCCTAACCCTAACCCTAATGTCTGTTCAGGGGAGCATTGCACAATAAAAGTCCAGGGTAGATAGGAAGATGACAATAGAACTTTTCACATCACTGGGAACAAGAGGGGAAACAGGCAATTTAACCGGTTACCTACCTGGGAATTGCGGGGTGTGAAAAGGTCAGACCAGGCAGGGCCGGTCAAATTCAACTGGGCTTCGAGACGTGGGTTGGGAGGAGGGGCTACTCTCGGAGCTCATCCGAGCTTACCAGCCAATCCCCTTCTGGTGGTGTGAAACAACAAATGGCTTACCAGGAAGGCTTCATGACGTCAGCGCCTGCAAGCGTACATGCGTCACATAGGTGATCCGTCTCTTCTTTGAGGATTTTGCAACTTTGGCTTTTCATGCAAAAGGCTCAATTTATGAATCAAACTTACTTTTCATCATTGTTATTCAGTTCCCTGATGTTTAAGTTGATGTTAAAACTTAATTTATGTATAAATAACCAAATTTACAAAAATAAAGAAAAATGCTACTGACGGTTCTGGGAGTGTACATTAAGCCCATTGAGCATTGTTGACAGAAGAAAGGTTAACATTATGCAATACAGAGCATTCAAGTGTCTGTTCTCTTTATTAATGCTCTGTCTACTGCAATTGTCACAAATGCTTAAAAGGAGAACTTGTTGCTTTTATTTATAAATAAAAATCCAGCCAAGATTTTCCACCATTCTAGGTGCTTTTAAGCTGTAGCACCCGGTAATCCTCCTGGGGACCCAGATGCAATTAGTGAGGCAAAGGTGTCTCCAGCACCTTTTAAGCTGAGATGGGGGGGGGGGAATAGCCCCAGTAAAGCGCCAACCCGGCGATTTAAGGGCAATCCTGCTCTCGCGATTACGCAGTAAGTGACGCTTCACGCAAACCAGTCTCCCCACCCCCACCAGCTATTAGTCTCCCACCATCAATTTCACCCCCCCCCCAACCCATGACAGTCGACCATTCACCCCTTCCCCTCCATTTCTCCACCCCAGGCCCTGGCAGCGACCCCTCTCTCTCCACCCCCCTCCCCCCGATCACTGCAGACACTTCAGCTGGGGTTTCCCTGTGACACCAGCATGTAAACACTGACATCACAGGAGTAACCGGGTTGGATATTTTGCTGTTCAAGCTGCTGGTCAATATGTTCTGAATAAGTTTAACTGGGTTCCCTGGTTACCTCTGGGGTAGGGCAGGGACCCGGTTGACTTTGGACGACACTGACCGGGTTGGGCCCTTTCAAGCTGCCTTGCGAATGGGGTGCTAACCAGACAAATTGCCCTATTAACCCTATTTTTCAAGGCAGTTTTAAATCACCTTCTGTCACATCCTGCTGACCAGTAACTTCATTTTGTAATGTTCTTTCAATTCCCCTCAATACCTTAAATGGACATCTGCATGTAGGTTTTCTCAAGGTGCCCATCTATTTTAGCTTAAAAGTGTTCAAATTAGTGATTTTAAGTAATTAATATTTAAAAGCCCCATGGCGGCTGAACACAAGATGACAAAAGTTAAACCAAGTTTCTGAGCCTTAACTATCGCCTCAAAATGTAAACTGAGGCTCCAGAGACTTTATGAAACCATCCCTTTGCCTTCAACATGTTCCTATATTATCTCGAGGCCATTATATACAAGAGTTTTGCTCCACCAACCCCACCCCTACATAAACCCTTCACCATCGCCCTTGTAATTGCAACATGAAGCACATAGCTTTTGTTACATCAAGGACAGGGCAGATGTTTGCCACAGCATTTGCCTACTTTGTTGTAAGAAGCATCAAATGCAGTGCACGTTCTCAATAACAGTAACTCACAGGCATCTGACAGGGGAATAAATAATTGCCTTTTTATATATTAATTGGAACATGGCTGATTCTGTTGGCACGATTTAACTTTATAGTGTGTTAAAGATTTATAGAGGCAGGTCCCATTGGGCCTTCCTGTGAATGTGCACTGTATCACTTGCAATGTCATTGCTGGGGGCTGGACCACGCCTCCCCCCCTCCCTCCCCCTTAAAGTATCTAGTTGTTAATTTTCCAGGTAAGTAAGGTTGCAGTGTGAAAGGCCGGGAGGTGCAGCCTTCCCAGGGAGTGAAAAGGCCTTACTGATTGTGGAACAGTTCTGGAAGCAGAGGAAACATGTTCACAAACAGGACCGATGGTAGTCTCAGATTTCTCACATAGGGGATTATATCAGAATGTCAGTTTTCTGGGAACTATCATAAATGAAACATTGCCCGGCTAGTCTTGATAGCAAGTCTGCTCTGAGTTGGGCGAAGGTTGTAATCTTGGATCAGTCTCACTAAGTCACTGACAGTGGTAGAAGATTGGGCAAATGTTAATTTGCAAACCATATTAATATTACTGTGATAGGTTTTAACAAAATCATATCCTCTAATGCTAAAGGCCTCCAGCTCAGATCAGAGGAAATGATTTGACTGAACAGTAACCAATAGAAGAACACTTGTTGGGTGAACAAAGTGTTGAAATGCTAATTAGCTGTGAGCTTCAGCGAAACTATTGAGGAGTTCTTGATAAATGAAAGAACAGGAATTCTACGCAGTTCCTGTCCTGCTGGCAGTTTCTCGAGAGTGCTGCAACACAAGCAAATGGTGGTGTGCTTCCTCTAGATGCCAGGAATCATCAGTGCTGAATATCTAACCAAACCTTGAGCAGTAAGTAGCTTGCTGATTGCAACCTCGATGACACTTAGTTAGCTGATTCAAAGAAGGTTGTTTTATGATTAACAATAGAAACACGTTTTGTAAACTTGTCCCTTGCTGAAGCTATTCTAATGGGGATTTTGGTTTTGCTTTCTGACTGACAACTGGGGGAGGGCCCAAACCTTTGAAATTCATGCTATTTGGAAACACGATTGTGAACTAGCGTTGCCAAAAGTTACAATGAACCGAACTAATTTAGAAAGCTATTGTAAATAGTGAAAAACGGGTTAATAACAAAATTGTGGAAGAGGTGGGAAGAGCAAAGGACATTAGAAGTTTCATAGTTTTGAAGTCTCAGGAAAGATGACAGTAGAGAATATCGTGGGATATCTCAATTTAAATTAGTCAACTCAAAATGTGTAACCTCATTCAAGGTGTACATCTGACAGCCAGCCAGTAAGTGATATTGAAAACCTGATGTGATCTGTCCTATTACTTCATAGTTTGCCCTTTTTAATTGTACTTTTAATGTAAAACTTCAGAGTTTGGAAAATGCCCAAACTCGCTTTATGCTATTTGGTCAACTTGTCAGTTGGATAATGCCAATATAAATATTTCAATGATTGAGAAATATTAGAGCAGAATTCACAAAGTTTGTTCACCACTGCAATTTTCATGAAAATATATGAAATACTACATGCGGCAGATTACTGAGGGGGATGATCAATGGATTGTGAATTATCTTGGTGCCTTGGAAATGACTGACTAGAAATTGGTTGCTTTGGGGGTTGAAGCAACATTTTTCAGGGAAGAATCTTGCAGTGATTAACAAAAATAGCATGGAATTTTTATTATCAGAATTGAACTGTCAGACTGGCATTTAAACAATCACTGGCTTGGCAAAAGAGTGAAAATTTATCAGTGATATCAAGTTATAAAATAGATTCAAGATTCCTTCATTGTCATGTAATAAAATAAAGTGTTATATTACACGGAATTTGCTTTAGTCTGCTGTCAGGAAGGCAGACTAGCTTTCAGCAGAAATTGCCTTGCAGTCAGAGAAAGAGAAGCAAAAAATAGCACCACCCCCACCACCCACAGAGTTGCCTGGTGTTCGTGGATTCGCCTCCAGTGCGTCCACAGACTGGTCCAGACCCTCTAATAACCCCAGCTCCAGATTTGAACCTCCGAGACATTCAGGAAGCCTTTAGCGCCCTCAGCGCCATCTCACATCTCGATTCTGATACCTGGGACCCATTCAGCCAGTCTCCAGCAGTCTGGAGCCTCTTGGGAGTTCTTTGACCGCAGTTCCCGGCAGGCTGCAGCTTGCGTGTATTCCATATCTCGAGTTGCCAACAGCCCCACTGTCTGTATGTTCTTCAGCTGCAAAGTCCCTCACTAGCCCTCCATTAATATCAAACATAGAAACACAGCACAATACAGGCCCTTTGGCCCACAACATTGGGCTGAACATGCTCCTACTCTAGATATTACTAGGCTTACCCATAGCCCTATATAGCTGCAACATTACTTCTTGGCTCCTAAATTCAATTCTATGATTAATGAAGGCCAATACACCATATGTCGTCTTAACCACAGAGTCAACCTGCGCAGCTGCTTTGAGCGTCCTATGGACTCAGACCCCAAGATCCCTCTGATCCTCCATACTGCCAAGAGTCTTACCATTAATGCTGTATTCTGCCATCATATTTGACCTACCAAAATGAACCACTTCACACTTATCTGAGTTAAACTCTAACTGCCACTTCTCAGCCCAGTTTTGCATCCTATCAATGTCCCACTGTAACCTCTGACGCCCTCCACACTATCCACCACATCCCCCAACCTTTGTGTTAGCAGCAAATTTATTAACCCATTGCTCCACTTCATCATCCAGGTCATTCATAAAAATTGCAGAGTAAGGGTCCCAGAACAGATCCCTGAGGTACACCACTGGCCACTGGCCTCCCTGCAGAATATAACTCATCTCCAACCACTTTTGTGTGGGCAGGCCAGTTACAGATCCACAAAGCAATGTCATGGATCCCTTGCCTCCTTGCTGTCTCAATTAGCCTTACATGGGGAACCTTATCAAATGCCTTGCTAAAATCCATATACACGACATCTACTGCTCTTCCATCATCACGTCCTCAAAAAATTAAATCAGGCTCGTAAAGCACAGCCTGTACTTGACAAAACCATGCTGACAATTTCTAATCATATTATACCTCTCTAAAGGTTCATAAAACCTGCTTCTCAGGACCTTCTTCATCAACTTACCAACCACTGAAGTAAGATTCACTGGTCTATAATTTCCTGGGCAAACTCGACTCTCTTTCTTAAATAAAGGAACAACACCTGCACCCCTCCAATCCTTCAGAACCTCTCGCATCCCCACTGATGATTCAAAAGTCATCGCCAGAGGCCCAGCAATCTCTTCCCTCATCTCCCATAGTAGCCTGGAGTACTTCTCATCTGGTCCTGGTGACGAAGCTGTTTCTCAGCCTGGTGGTTCTGGCTTTGATACTTGTATCTCTTTCCTGATGGGAGCAGCTCAAAGGTGCTGTGTGCGGGATGGTAGGGGTCTTCAAACAATGATCCTGGTAGATCTCATTGATTGGGTGGGGGGTGGGGGGAGAGACCCCAGTGATTGTGCCTGGCATTCCTGTGGATTGACCTCCAATCCAATGCTCTGCAGCAACCATACCACAGTGTGATGCAGCCAGCTAGGTTATTCACGATAGAGCTCTTGTGGAAGGTTTTGACCCGAAATGACAAGCTTCTCTGTGCCTCCACAGTTGCTGCCAGAATTCATCCAGCCCTCTATTCTTTGCTCCAGACTCAAGCACTTGCATTCTCCTGAATCTCTGCCAGGTTAACAGGAAACTTTAGGCACATCATTAGCCACATGCACACCCACTAATTAAGTAGGTGCTACTATCTCAGAACACTTTTGCAGAGAACACTTGCATCTCCAACATTGCAATTCTGTGAGCTGACTTGTTCTCTGCTGCCTCGGGCACAACACAACCATAACATACTTTGCTGTGGTTCAGTGTGAGAAGTTACAGAATACTTCAAAAGAACAGATCTCATCAGTGCAGAATAATGACAGATCAGTCTAATACTGAAAATGTGTAGTTTAATGCATATCTTCACATGTCAAGGTAAACTTCTGCCGCTACTATTTTCTCAAAGGGACAAAAATGCATCAAGAAATTGAAATTCAGTTCATTTTTGGACCAATACAGGCAATAACTCGGATAGTTAAAAATCTGCAAATAAGTGAATAAAAGCTCAAAATACTGGAACTATTCAGCAACTCTGAAATATTCAAATGTGCCTGTTGAGAGAACAGTTAAGATTTTGGGAAGATTATCTTGTATCTGAGCCCACAGGTGACAAATCTGAGTTTCTTTCCTCGTCGATACCATGTGATAATTTTAGATTTTCTCTTTCATTTCTGATTTCTGGCCTCCATGGAGGGTCCTTTATGAATAGAGAAACGCTATGCTTGATTCTACTTGTTGTGTTCACATTTAGAGACATTTTATAAGGTTGCTAAACCTGGCCAGAACACTGAAACAAAGTGTGGTCACACCTGCTGGCTTAGTTTTACTTAACTCAACAGGCAGGAAACCATACATTTCTGTTTTTTTAAAAAAAATGCTGCAACCAATCTTCAAAATTGTTTATCTGCCTTAAAAATACTTCTTTTGTGATTCTGTGTAACAATTCTGCATAATTTGGGTGGCACGGTTGGCGAAGCGGTTAGTGCAACACCATTACAGCGCCAGCAACTGGGACCAGGGTTCCAATTCTGTGCTGTCTATAAGGATTTTGTACGTTCCCCCTGTGTCTGCATGGGTTTTCCCCGGGGGTTCTGGTTTCCTCCCACTGTTCAAAACGTACCGGTGTAGGTTAATTGGATGTAAATTGGGCAGTATTGACTTTTTGGCCGAAATGGCCTGTTTCCGTGCTGTATGTCTAAATTGGATGAGGCAGCATTTAATCCGAAGACTTTCCACCTAGTGTGTTGTGTGAATCGAATTTGAGCAGTGGGGGCAGTTAAAATCAGTTTCAGAGCACAGCCTGATCCTAGTGGGATAGCTGGTATTCGATTGGCACTGCACTGAACTGGGATGGAGATGCAACATCCGACAGGTGCTGAAAGTAGGAGCAAAAGGAAATGAGCTGCAGGAGGAGCTCAGCAGATAGGCTGGCATCTGTGGAGGCAAAAGGACAGTTGAGAATTCAGGTTGAGGCCCTGCATCTCGACAGAGTATAAAGGAGGGATTGACGGTAGAAAAAGGTGAACGGAGGGGTGAGAGGGAGCTGGGGAGCGATAGGTAGCTCCTAGTGAGGAGGGGTTGATGGGCAGATGGAGCTAGTGGGGGAGGAAGGGTGGAGATGGTGACAGTGGCAGTTGGAGATTACAAAGGGCTACAGATGATGGAATTCGATAAGAAAGGAAGGTGGTGAGTGGAACCAGAAGGGAAAGATGGAAAACACTGGGGGACGAGATAAGATGGGGCAAGGTGTGGGAGGGGCTAGAACTGGGTAACGGGGCTTTCAAGGGGTTTTGGAAAGAGAGCTATACGTGAGAGGACCTGAGTGGATTGGAAAGGGAGAGAAGAGAAGAGGTTGGCATGGATTACCCGAAACTGGAGAATGAAATGTTCGTCCTGCTGGTTTGCAGATTACCTAGGCAAGATACGAGGTGCTGATACTCAAGATTGACCTTACCCTGGCTGGAGACTGAAAGTGAACAGATTGGTGTGGGAATCAGGCAGGGTATTGAACTGGCTTGCTACCAGATGCTCAAAGTTCTGGGCTGAATGTGGGGGCTTGACAAAGTGGTCGTCTTGTCAGTGCTCAGTAGAAGAGACCACATTAAGAGAATCAAATGCAATAGACAAGGTTGGAGGAGGTGCAGGTGAGCCTTACCTGCGAGTCCCTAGAGATGGTGGTAAAGGAGGAGGCATGGCATCTTCTATAGTAACAGAGTAAAATACCAGTGACAGGGAGAGAAAATGAAACCATTGTTCACTCCCAACAACCACAGTGGAGTCGTAGAGAGTGTGGTTTCTGTGGAGGGCAATCAGAGGTTGGGTGAGGAAGCTATGACTGAGGGTGGGGTTGTGTTGTTGTTGGTAGAAGTAGTGAAGAATGTTATGTCGCATCAGAGAAAGGGAGTTTGGAAGGGATTATGAATATGGCAGGGCTTGGAGAAGGGGCCAGAAGGTTGTAATGGGATGAAGGGCTCAAGGTGGGGCAAGAAGATCAGAGGGCATTGGCACTGATCTGGGCACTTGGAAGATGACACTAAGGTGGGAAATATTCCATTCTGTAGTCCAAACATCCTCACAAAAATTGCCAATGCATTTACCAAAAACATTTTCCTGTAATAAATAACCAGTCTGAACACAGGATCAGATAATATCAGTTCAGTTTGAGGTTTACCCATTCCGGTATGGACTAATTTAGCTGTAGCTATCAAGTTAGAACCAGTTCCTACAGTGTTTAGGAAATGCAATTATTATGTTTAAATGATCTTCCCAGTTTCAGAAAATAAGCTTCCAACCAGTATACACCACACTTTTCAGCCACGTTGTGTAAGTGCGGCTCAATTTCCCAATTATCTAACACTTGCATCTATTCTGATGCTCTACTCACGCTTCCAATGTGTTTCCCATTCCTGTCACCTCTAGCTTCCAATGGAGCTATAGTCAGATGTTTCATTTACCTCACTCCTGTTCTCACACTCTTTGCCTCCCTTGCTGCCCTACAAAAAGATGCTCTGGTGTGAACCTGCAGAGAGTAGGGAGTGGAAATATGGCATTCCCCTGTGTGGTCCAACCGCCCAGTCCAACTGCTGTCAGCTCTGCAGGCTTTGAACAGCTTGTTAAAGGAGCCAATGGTGGTTTACTTTAAAATGAAAATCCTGTGACTGTGGGGGCTGGACCCAAGATGGCAGCGCCTCTCATCGGCATCGGCCACAAGGGGTTGCAGACTCTGAGGAAGCAGAGGACTGGCACAGGGCACTTGAAAATGGGGAGACCCCGGGTCTTATAAGGAGAAGCAGAGGAGACAACCCATGGGACGGTGACTATAATGGCAAACCAGAGAGGTGGTCCGAGGCTGAAGAACACAAAGACGGTGGGCTGTTGTGACTCGAGGCAAGGAACCTACGCAGGTCGCTAGCTGCTGGCGACTGCAGTCCAGGATCTCTCACCAGGCTGAGGATGACTGGGGACTGGCTCAAGTCTGGCTGAAAGGGTACCAGGTATTGGAAGCAGGATGCGAGAGGGTACTGAAGGCTTCCTGATCATGTCAAATATTTGCTTCTGGAGCTTGGGTTGCTAATGGTTTGGACTGAAGACTGTGTGGATGCAGAGACTGGGAGTGCTGGAGGTGAATCCACGGACACTCGTTTGCTTCTCTTTCTCTGACCGTAAGGGGTGCTGGGAAATTTCTGCTGATAGTGAATCTTTATCTGCCTTATGGTAGCCTAAAAGAAGTTTTGTGTAATATCACATTTTTTGTTTTTATTACATGACAAAATAATCTTGAATCTCCACCTTAAAAAGCCATCTTTCCATTTCTGCTTTTTTCAGTTTTGCAAGCCAACCACATTACCTGTCACCCTGTCTTGCCAGAGAAGATTCTTCTCTTCCATGTTTCCCCTCACAATGTCCAGAGCTGTCATAGTCACCATTATTTGGCTATGGCCCCGTTAGGATTCTGCTCAAAGTTTATGGGTCCTCTTCCCTGTGAAGCAGTCAAGTTTTGGTTTCTTCCGTACTTCTCTCCTACTGACTACATAAAAACATCAAAAAATGTTTGCTACCTGAGGTGAGAAGAAAGCAAGGCTTTTATTTACGCCCCCCCCCCCCATTTGAGAATGGCTGGACTGGAGCTCGACACATATGTGCTTTCAGTCTGATGCATTGCATCTCCTTTTGACAGTTTTGTCTCTTTTCCAATAGTCACATCAAAGACAGGGTGGCTGGTCATTTCATAACTCTGCCATTCAGCTCTCACCCATGGCCACAAGCTGCTTTAATTCATCTCTGGTCTCTCTGCCCTTGGCTTTCTATATTTTTACAACAAAAGGTGCTGATTTTCAAGTTATTTTTAATTAAACACATAATAACCTCCATATTAAAATTTAAAGTTAACAATTTCCGGTAATGATTCTCAGGTTAATCCAGATCTATCTTTTGTTTCTTCCTTGCCCCTGTTACCTTCTTTTGCATTAAATCATCATCCCTCTTTAACGTTTAATCTCTTTCAAAGATCTTCTCTTTGATTTTAAATTTTTAAAATGTAGACATACAACAGGCTATTTTGGCCCACCAGCCTGTGCCGGCCAATTTCACCCAATTGACCTACAACCCTCAGCACGGTTTTTGGCAGGTGGCAGGAAACCCACGCAAATATGGGGCGAATGTACAAACTCCTTGCAGCCAGCACTGGATTGGAACCCCGGGTCCCGATCGCTGGGACTGTAACAGTGTTGCGCAAGCCGCCACGGTAATCAATCAGCCAATTCTTTATTCCAAGCTTTCCAACATTAAATCATCTTATCCCTCAACCTTTTCCAATTATAATGAAATGTCATCAACCTCGCTCCCTTCTCAGTCATTTCTATTTTTAATGCAATCACTCTTTTCATGAAGACTTTTTAGTTTCTTTTAATTCAGAATTTAGCTATTACAGCTCCCTATTACTGTGTGGGTTTCCTTTGGGTGATCTGATTTCCTCCCATGTTCCAAAGGTGGACAGAATTGGTAGGTTAATCAGTAGGTCACATGGATGTATGGGGGCAGCACCGGCTTTTGGGCCAGAAGGGCCTATTATTGAGCTGTGTCTTTAAAAAAAAAAAGTTCCTGTATAACTTTAGCTCAGTCAAATTAGAACTTTGAAAACTTAATATTCCCTTGTCCAGAGAGTAAAATTCACAACTTCCGAAACCTCTTCTCAAAATAGCCAGAATAATCTCCATTCACTGTCAAGATCTTGGATGGGGTTTTTGAAATGAGTATAATCAAGTCGATGTATAGGTATACCTTATTTATAATTCTGCTATTAGAACTGATTAGGTTGATGTGAATTTTGAGTTAGTTGGGTCTTGCAATTACTTTTGTTTCTGCATTGTTCAAAAATTGCTGGAATTTCCTCTCTATCCTCATATCTTTGACGAAGTTGTGTAATTGGCATTTCTACCAAAGATGCTGTATTTTGCAAAAGTCCTTAGGAAATGTTCATAAGCCTTGTGTTTCTAAACTTGGTTCCAAGACATGTGGATTGCTTTAAATAATCTACTGAAACCCAATGTTCTTTCAGTGTAGCGATATCTCTCTCATGCAAGTCCTTTGACAGGATAAGGAGACTTGGCTTTCCCTGGGCCACATTTGTTGTGCATTTCCATCTGGGAAGCAGCTGGCTTGATCCTGGACTGCCTGCCTGTCATCTAATATCTAACACGTGCTCATTAAGCTGCCCGTGAAGAACCTTTCACCAGTTAGAGCATTTAACCTGCTCTTGCAGCTTCAAAAGACTTTTCAGGTTTACCTGAATACTAGTGTATCTTCACAATGTCAGTTCAATACGGCAAACACAAGCCTTTCTTAATGATAGCAACAAAAATCATGGAGCTGTCCGACTCGAGAATTCATATGGTTATATACAAATACAGCATGAAAACAGGCCATTCATTCCATCTACTCTGCATTGACCATTAATTCCTACATCTCAGTAAACGTAGCTGAATACAATACTGCAGACCTTTTATTTCATCCTAACTTCCATTGAACCCCCTTGGTCTGCTTCAACTCCTTAACTTCTTTCTAAGTGCAGTGCTTTGCATTTGGTGCAGTGAACGCCATCAGTTAATGGTCTGCTAATGTATCTACTTGCAGGTGTAGAAGTCGGGTAATGGTAGCATTGCTTCAAATTAAAATTGAAACTGACAACAACAACAAAAATTCCATCCTGTATTAATGTTTGGAATTTCATGCAGAGAGTAACATTGGAATTCTGAGTGGAAATGGAAGATCAGGAATTGATTTAAAGAATGAATGGATAGTTGTGCTGGAGATACTGTAGACTCCAGATGAGCAAACTAAATAGGGCAATTGGACTTCTTTAACAATATCTCTATATAATGATTTGGAAGTACAGTACAGAGCCTCTGTCAAAAAAGAGAGAGCCTTAAGCAAAGTAGTAGATGATAGGGTGCCCCTCTGTATCTGGAAATGCAGATGATTTGCTCAAAGGTATTAACATGCCTATGGAATGAAGTGTATAGGGAACCTGTGTAGAGAAACTAAAGCCCCTTTTCCACTGGCATCCCAGTTAATTGTCTGTGCAGTATCTGGGATGGGAAGCCCTTCATGCCACTTCCACTGGGCCACCCGTAACTGGGACACTAGTTGCTCTTCACTGAACACACTCTTCCCCAGGGACTGGAGTGTTCTGCCTTCAACTGGACACAGGTGACTCTCTGCTGTCCCTTTTCCACTTTAACAGCATGCTGACATCAGCAAACCCCAGAGGCAGTTAATCCCAGGCGTGAAATAACATCATTTGACGCTGGTGTTTGGACAGTGTTCCTTTTCCACTGGATCATGTCCCAGTAAATTCTCAGTTAATTCCTGGGTCAAGGTGCCAGTGGAAAATGGGCTAATGACACACACTATAATGGCATCGTGAAGAAAGCACATCAGGACTTCTACTTCTTCAGGAGTTTGTGGAGGTTGCATCATGGACTGATATGGGGACACCATTACCCCTACGCATAAACCCCTGAAAATGGTAATGGACACAGTCCAGGACATCCACAGGTAAATCCCTTCCCACTATTGAGAACATCTACGGGGAACGCTGCTGTCGGGGAACACCACCCAGTACACACTCTGTTCTTGATGCTGCTATCAGGAAAGTGGTATAGGGCCCATAAGACTCACACCACCCAGGTTCAGGAACAGCTGTTCCCCCTCCACCATCAGACTCCTCAACAACAAACCCAATCAGGGACTCATTTAAGGACTCCTATTTGTGCACTTTGTTTGATTTAGTTGCTGCTGTTTCTACAGTCACTTCTGCAAATTCAAACCTACTTCAGAGTCAACGCATTTGAAATGAGATCTGTAACTCTGTTTAGTTCCTCTGATGCCTGTTCTCTTTAAATCTTACATGGCTATAAATGGCTATAAATGCTTATTTTCCCATTAACTTCAATAGCGGTGTGCTCATTGCTGACAGGAAAAGTGGCAGGCTGTTTGAAGTACATCCTCTATCCCTTTCCACCTAAATCTCGCAAGCAGCAATGAAATAATGGTCAGGGAATTTAAATGAGGAGGGATAAATATCCACTGGGGCTCAAGGGAAAGCTCCATTACACTTCTGTAGTGTCCTACCATGGTCCTTTTCCCAAGATGACAGACAATTGCTGGGGGTGGGGGTTCACATCTCATCCAGAAAATGCACTTCCAGCCATGTAGCACTCTCATGGCACAGCACTGGGATGCTGGGCCTGACTCTACTGACAGTAGGAACAGAACTGCAACCTTCTCAACAATCTGGCAGTGAACGATAGCAGTAGCTTGTTCGATAAATTGCATCTTGCAGTCTAACTTGACATGAGATTTTCTTTCTTCTTTTCATCTCTCATGAGACCATTTCCTGATATCCTATTTCCAAGGGGCAAATGCTGCCTTATTGCCACCTGACTGAACAGCAAAACTATTTATACTGTGCAATTATTTCTGTGCTGAGAAAGATCCAATTCTCCATCTTCTATTCCAATGAAATAATTACTCACTGACAAAGAATTTTGATTACACAGACTGAAAGGATTGTCTTACCTCTGCACTCTCTGAACAAGATTTCTTATTTTCAACTAACTTTTCACTTTCTCAAATGAGTTTGTCCTGAGTTATTCTTAAATTGTCATCTTCAGTGATTTGATGCCATCCACCATTGACCTCTCTGTAATGTCATTTCTTTATACACCTGATTAACAGGATTTTCTGCTTTGAAACCACTAGTGTGTGAACAAGACACTACTCCATAGATTGGCAATTTCGATTTGTGGTGAGTTGGAATTAGCAGGTCAGGATTTGTAAAAGTCTCATAGGAAAGTAGATGGATAAGGATAAAAAATAATCTGCTGCTAATAAATAAATAGAATAATTAACCGTGTGTGACAGGTACGTGTTAATTTCAACAACGTCCAAATGAAAAAAAAATATTGGGATGCTGCTGTAACAGCGGGGCTGTTGCTGGTGTAGACCCGTGGGGAACAGGGAGCAGAGATACAACTGCCCAGTCAGTCTGCTGTATCTCCATACAGGCTTTGAATGGTTCCGTACAGGCTTTAAAATCCAGTGACCACAGGGTCTGTGCCCAAGATGGCAGCTCCTCTGATCGTCAGCAGCCACAAAGGGTTCCATACTCCAGAGAAGCAGGGGACTGGCGCAGGGCACCAGAAAATGGGGAGACCGCTTCCCTGTCTGAAGGAGAAGCAGAGGAACTGGGCCATGGGATGGTGTCCACAGTGGCAGACCAACGAAGGGTTCTGCGGCTGGTGACTCAAGGCAAAGAACTCACGGAGGCCGCGGGCTGCTGGAGACTGTGGTCGAGGGGCTCGTGCCAGGCTGCAGACTGCTGGGCTGGGGACTGGCTCGAAACTGGTTCAAGGGGTACCAGGTATCGAATCTGGAATGCACAAGAGTGCTGAGGATGTTGAAGGGTTCCTAATGAATCTGGAGTTCAGGTTCCTAATGGTTTGGACTGGACTTGGTGACTCTGGGGGGGGGGGGGGGGAAGTCTCTTTTGCTTCTCTCTCTCTCTGGCTTTAAGAAGCACTTCGGGGAATTTCTGCTGATGGCAAATCTGTCTGCCTTACAGCAGACAAAGGTAATTCTGTGTAATATGACAGTTTTTATTACATGACAATAAATTGAATTTTGAATGAAGGAAACGATACAAATAATATAACTAAGAGAGGGAAAATTGGAGTGATATGCTTTGTGAAATCAACTCAAGTTTCGATATTTCCTGCATTTGAGATTTCTACAGTTGTATAAAGAATTGGTATTTTACCTGATTATAGAGTCTGACTTTTGAAAGTGATTTGGTTTGGTAGAATCTGGTATGCCTGAATGAGTCAGGGCAATTGTTTCTTTAGTGGGAAACTTCGAACAAGGGGAGATTGTTCCAGTATTGGGGGCAGTCATTTAAAACTCAGGTGGATAGGAATTTCTTCTGCAGTGCTGTGAATCTTGGGAATTCTCCATGCCAGAAGGCTGTGGAAACTGCATCATTGGGGGCCTTTAAAAAAGGATGCAAGTATGTTTTTGAAAGACTGGGAATCAAAAGCACAGAAGAGCAGTGGAGACCTGGGGCAGATCAGCCACAATCATGTTGAATGGTCTACTCGCTTTACACCTATGATTGTGTGGCTTGGTACGACAATAACACAATCCTCAAATTTACTGACCCAATCACGGTACAAAAAGGGGCGACGAGTCAGCTTACAGGAGGGACATTGAAAAATTGGCCGATTGGTGCACCAACAACAATCTTGCACTCAACGACACTTAAACCAAGGAACTGATTGTTGACTTCAGGAAGGGAAAACCAGAGATGTATTGGTCATTGGGGGAGCTGAGGTGGTGTTACAACATAGACCACAGCAAAAGAAATTCACTATTGACAATAACAATAATTTTTATTAATAACTATTAATAATAGAACATTTCTTACTTAACTCTAAACTTAACCCCACAAGGTGCAAATGTGGCAGATCCTAAATCATTATAGTTTCGGCACAATTCTGAAGAGATGATTCAAATTTAAATTTCAGTCTTCGAAATTTTTTGTGTTGAAACTCAGTGTCTTTTAACCGTTTTCAATTTAGGCTGTATTCAGAAGTGGGTGCATGAAATGCACTGCTCGCAACAGTGTTAGAGGCGGATACAAAAGGATAGTTTAAGAGGCTATTGCGTGCATGGAACTGAGTAAAATAGAAGATTATGCAGTTGGGATATTTTAAGCAGTTGTTAGATTAGGTTGTTAGGTTGGCTCAACTCTGTGTGCCGAAGGGCTTGATCTGTGCTGTAGATGCCTCTGTTCTATGATCTGTGATCAGTGTGATATTTCGGCATTGTGAGCTAAATATTTGAACATGTGCTGCTGATGGTAATTTTGTCGCTATGAAGTTTCAACTACAAACTTTGTGTGTGTCTAGCCTTTGGAAGGGAGACAACATCACCATTTGGAGCCACGTTCCTGCTGGGTGGTGTAGATTTTCCCATGTACAAGCCTGTCATTTTCTCAGAATGCAGGAAGAATGAGAGCCTCATTAGTCAGCAAGTAGAGGAAACAATTAACATTGCTATTTTATCTTCCTGCACCCACCCACGCTTAGAATCTTTTCTCAATTACTACTTCCAGACTTGTGGAAGCATTTCAACTTCAGTCCTGTTTGAATAACTGTTCCAATTCTCAGAGTTGAAAAGTTCTCTCTGTCCTGAGACCTGGATCTATACAAGATTTTTTAAATGTTCTTTGACAGGATTCCCCAAAGATCTTTTTAATGTTCTTTGACAGGATCCCCCATAATCTAGGCCATCTATACAAATTAAATTATCAGCCATTAATGAAAAAATTACAAGACGACTTAGAGCAGTGGAAAGACTTACCACTAACACCGATAGGAAGGATAAACTGTATTAAAATGAACATCTTCCCAAGAATACAATACCTATTTCAATCATTGTCAATCCACCTAACAGAGAAATTCTTCAAGGAGCTAAAGAAAATAATAAGGAAATTATTATGGAAAGGGGGGAAACCAAGGATAGCACTAGATAAATTAACAGAATGGTACAAACAAGGAGGTTTACAACTACCAAACTTTAAGAATTATTAGAGAGCAGCACAATTAAGACCTATCAGATTTTTATCAAACAAGGGTAAAACCAGATTGGACCAGATTAGAACTAGATAAAATAAGGGAGAAGATATCTGAACATATACTATACAAGTGGGATGATAAATTGGTGCAACATAGGAATTCACCAGTATTGCACCATCTGCTCAACATTTGGAAGAAGATTCATGTAGAAAGGAATAAAACAAATTACCAACTACCAAAACTAATATTGACGCAAAACCAGCTAATCCCTTTTACAATAGATAACCTTTCCTTCAGAGAATGGGAGAGAAAAGGGATCAAAAGAATAGAAAATTGTTTTTCGGGAAATAAATTATTATCCTTTGAACAAATGAAGGATAAATATAATATAACTCATGATACAATGTTTGCACACTACCAACTGAAAACCTACTTGAAGGACAAATTGGGAAACAGTCTGAGGTTACCAGAAGGAAGCAATTTTGAATATGTGATTACAGACACAATGATAATTTAAAAATTTATAGCAAACATGTACATCAAACTGCAAGAAAAGGAGAATGAGGAAACAAGCTGTAAACCTAAACAAAAATGGGAACAAGATCTAAACATAAAGATAAAGAATGAAACATGGGAAAAGCTATGCTCCGGAACTATGAGAAATACAATAAACACGAGGTTACGCATGATACAATATAATTGGTTACACAGGCTATACATCACACCTCAAAAGTTAAATAAATGGGACCCAACAGTATCAGACAGATGTTTTCGCTGTAAAAAGGAAACGGGAACAACAATACATGCAATTTGGACATGTGAGAAAATGAAAAAATTTTGGGAAGATCTAAACCAGATATTAAATAAAATCACAAAAAGCAATATACCAAAAAACCCAGAGATCTTCCTCCTAAGTAATATAAGAAATAAAGAATTTGGACTTGATTTAGATGGAGCACAAAATTTTTTTATTATGATAGCCTTAGCTGTAGCAAAAAAATGTATAATGTCAACCTGGAAATTAGTAGACAACTTGAGAATACAACAATGGTATATAGAAATGAATAAATGTATTCCATTAGAAAAAATAACATATAATTTAAGAAATAACATTACAATATTTGAACAAATATGGGAAGCATACATGAAATAAAATAGAGAAATCCTACCGTGGACTTCCACCACCTAAAATGACTGAAGGAGAAGATAACGAAATGAACTGGCTCAGTATGTAAAAGTAGAAGACACAAATTTTTTGTTTATTTTTATTAAGTGACGACATTGTTTAACGGGTTTAATGTATCATATAGATTGAACTTTAAATAAATGGGAAGGGGGGTGAGGGAGGGAGGGAACGGAGGGGGGAAAAAAGGGAGAAAATGACACTGTATATATTCAAGAGAAAAAATGTCTGTACGTATTTTGGTCAGTATGGTTCACAGTGTGAAAATTTTTTTTTTAAATTTAAAAAAGCACACAACCAAGGAGGGGCTTCTTAAGTGTAGCCATGATTGTAGTGCAAGGAATATAATAACTATTTGATTGCATTATTTTTTTGAATAAAGGATATTTGTCAAGTCACTCAGACTAACAATCTTGCTCATTGAAAGAATTTGCCTGAAAGGGCAAAGGAGGAATAAAACACAAAAGTCTGCAGACACTGTGATTAAAGTAAAAACACAATGGTGGAGAAAATCAGCAGGTCAAACAATGCACTTTATCTTTGGCTTGGCTTCGCAGACGAAGATTTATGGAGGGGGTAAAAAGTCCACGTCAGCTGCAGGCTCGTTTGTGGCTGACAAGTCCGATGCGGGACAGGCAGACACGATTGCAGCGGTTGCAAGGGAAAATTGGTTGGTTGGGGTTGGGTGTTGGGTTTTTCCTCCTTTGCCTTTTGTCAGTGAGGTGGGCTCTGCGGTCTTCTTCAAAGGAGGTTGCTGCCCGCCAAACTGTGAGGCGCCAAGATGCACGGTTTGAGGCGTTATCAGCCCACTGGCGGTGGTCAATGTGGCAGGCACCAAGAGATTTCTTTAGGCAGTCCTTGTACCTTTTCTTTGGTGCACCTCTGTCACGGTGGCCAGTGGAGAGCTCGCCATATAACACGATCTTGGGAAGGCGATGGTCCTCCATTCTGGAGACGTGACCCATCCAGCGCAGCTGGATCTTCAGCAGCGTGGACTCGATGCTGTCGACCTCTGCCATCTCGAGTACTTCGACGTTAGGGGTGTAAGCGCTCCAATGGATGTTGAGGATGGAGCGGAGACAACGCTGGAGACAATGCTTTATATAGCAAAGATAAATCACCAATGTTTTGGACTTGAACCCTTCATCAAGGTATGAACAAAGTGGTGGGGGGGGGGAAGGGGAAAGGGGAGGAGCTCTGTCCCACAGGCAGGAAATCATAGATGGATGAATTGTAAGAAACAGGGGAGAGGAGAAGGATGGCTCTGTGAATGGAGAGGGAAGGGGGTGGAGAGCTGGAGGAAAAAAGACAGAGGGATGGGGAAGAGAGGGAGAACGGGGAGTGGTGTAGTGCGTGTCGAAAGAACTAAAGACTTGTTGATCCAAACCAAGGCTTTTATTAACTAAAAGACTGGAGCATATCACAAGTAGGTCGACCAGTCCAGAATGACCTGGTCTGGCTAGGAGCAATCCTTTAAGACCTGCCAGTAGGTGTGGCTACACTCTCAGCCAATCACAGTCATCCTACACTACCATCTGTACTTATGTACATATACACATTGGTGAAAAAATCTGTACTATCACAAGTGGTCTAGCAGAAACTGGAGAAGTCAATATTAATGCCATCCAGTTGGAGAGTTCCCAGGCAGAAAATTAGGTGTGGCTCTTCCAATTTATGGGTGGCCTTGGTTTGACAATGCATGAGGCCTTGGACAAACGTGAGAGTAGAACACAGAATTGGCCCCTGGGAGATTCCTGTCACTGAAGTGGACAGAGCAAAGGAGCTCAGTGAAACGATAAGGGCAAATGAGGCCTTGGTTGAAAGTGTCATCCAAAAGGCAGAAGCTCCTACTTTGATAAACCCCTTTCTTCACTGAATCATCAACCTAGATTTTTCTGCACAATTTTTTGGAATGGAACATGAACTCTTAACATTCTGACAGACACAGGAGTGTTGGTGGCTGACGGCGCAGCCTCAATTTTTTTTTGCAGCCTTTAAACGTGTCAGTAATGTGGAAACTGAGTCTTCACTACTCTGATTTTGCTAAGCCACAAACCCATGAACATCTTTGCTTCCTCAGCTTTTGTCCTCACCAGCTTCTTGTTTTTTTTTTAACCTTCCCCCTCACTTATTTTACCGAAAGTGGTGTCCAACACGCTATACCTTAGCCCATTGTCCGGTTGAACTGCTAAGGGGGTGAGTTGGGATAGGGGGGATCATGCAGTTTGAGCTGGTCATAGGTGGGGAAACATTAATTCCACAATCTCAACGTCAGCATTCTATGGTCCTCAGGAAAGGCTCACAACTTTATGCCTCAGATTTAAGTGGAAAGAACTTGCTTGGGAACCAATTGATCGGCAAATTTAGTGACATGCTAATTCAATAAAAAAGATTTTGTAGTGATTATTCATTCTTTAATCCTATCAATTCCTTGCTCCTGAATAAAAGCTATCAATTCTTCTTGTATCAATTTTTTTAAAGGTCTTGTTCTACTTAATACTGTTTCATGCACTGGTTGAGAGGACACACCCAATGAGCCCTAAATGGGGCCATGTTGTGCACTTGGTGTCATGTTATAGTAGGTACTTGCTTGTCTCAAATTTTGGTCACAATTTGCGAGTGTACATTTTTTTTAGCAAAGCTCAAGCTTGGCAACAAATTAGGTAGCACTGTAAATGGCAGGACCCAGAGGAGGGTTGATGTATCATCAGTGGAACCTTGGTGTCTAAGTCCACAGCTCCCCAAAAGTGGCCATACCAGTTGATAGGTTGGTAAAGAAAGCATATTGGCACACATGTCTACCTCAGTCAGGCTGTTAAATGTGGGAAGTCATTTTGTAGTTGTCTGAAACTTCAGTGAGACCACATTTGGAGTGTGTGTGCAGTTCTGCTTGCAGCATTACAGGAATGATGTGCAGTCTTTGGACAGGGTGTGGAAGAGGTTAAATGGTATATTGCCTAGATTCGAGAGTATTAGTATTAGGGAGAGGTTGGACAAACTTGGATGGTTTTCCCTGTGTTGGAGGCTGAAGGGTGATTTGTAAGTAAAATTATGAGAAGCCTAGACAGGGGAGATAGAGTCTTTTTCCATGGGCAGAGAGGGAATAGTTTTAAGGTGAGAGGGGGTAAGTTTAAAGGAGATTCATTAGGCTAATTTTATTTTACACAAGTGCTTGTAACCTGCAGTAAAGGGCAATGGTGGAGGCAGATACATAGCTACTCTTAGGAGGTATTTAGACAGGTAAACAAACAGGGAATGGAGGGCTATCAACCATGTGCAGGCAGTTGTGCAGTTCAAATTGTCATCATGGTCAACGCAAACATTGAGGGATGAAGGGCCTGTTCTTGTACTGTTTTATTTTCTCTTTTCTATGTTTTTCAAGCAGGTCAAGCTGCCAGAAGAAGCAGGACTGGGGCAAATGGAATGGGAAGATAGTGAGTGCAGCAATGGAAGCATTAGGGGACAGAGACCCTGATCAGGAGGCCCTTCGCCACCATTGTTTGTGTTGTCTGCATCTCTGTCTAAGAACAACCACATTGAGAGAGATTTATCAAGAAGGTGGTGTCAGACATCTGCCAGGGAGTTCTGCAGGGTTGTGTTCTGGAACCCTTCTCTTTGTGATCGTTATAAATGACCGAGATGAAGAAGTGGAAGGTCAGGTCAGTAAGTTTGCAGATGATATGAAGGTTGTCGTAGGTTACAAAAGAATATAGACAGGATGCAGAGTTGGGCGGAAAAGTGGCAGGTGGTGTTCAATCTGGATAAGTGTGAGGTGATGGATTTTGGAAGAACAAACCAAAAAACTAAGTACAGGTTTAATGCTCGGTTACTTCAGTGTATGAATGAACAGAGGGACCTAGGGGTTCAAATCCATACAACCCTCAAGGTTGCTGCTCAGGTTGATAGGATCATTAAGAGGACCTATGTGATGTTAGGCTTCATTAATAGGAAAATTGAATTCAGGAGTCGAGAGGTCCTGTTACAACTCTACAAATCTCTGGTGAGTATTACGTTCAGTTCTAGTCACCACCTTATAGGAAGGATGTGGAAGCTATAGAGAGGGTGCAGAGGAGATTTACCAGGTTGTTGCCTGGATTGGAAAATAAGTCTTATAAAGCAAAGTTACAAGGGCTGAGACTTTTCTCTTTGCAGTATAGAAGAATGAGAGGAGACTTAATAAATTATGAGAGGCATAGATGGGGCGAACAGCCAGCGCCTTTCTCCCAGGTCAGGAATAGCAAACACTAGAGGACATATGCACACAGTGATGGGAGGGAAGTTTAGGGAGACAGGTTTTTTTACACAGAGTTGTGGATGCCTGGAATCCCTTGCCAGGGATGGTGGTGGCGGCTGAATCATTAGGGGAATTTAAGAGACTCTTAGACAGGCATGTGGAAGGAAGTAAAATAGAGGGTTAGGGTGTAGTGAGGGTTTAGTAATTTTAAAAAACAAATATGTAGGTCAGCACAACATTGAGAGCCAAATGGCTTCTACTGTGCTATAGTGTTCTATGTTCTGTTTAGTGCAAATACTCACACAAGTAGCTCTGGATTCATGTGGTCATTGCAATGAGACTTTTCACAAATTATATGTGCATTCTACGGCACGTTACTGTATATAGGCAGAGATTAATCATGCGTGGCGTGTTCAACTTTCTGAGATCTATTTTATTGAACTAATGTGTTTATTAGACAATCTGTAGGTGCCCTTTGCACTGTCTCCGGCTGTGAAATTCATCCTTTCCAACGTAGTTCACTTTAATGTGAGGGGGAAAAGGCGGGCTGCAAGATCGCAGAGTTCAAACTAGAATGAATACAATCAGCCGTCCTTAGAATCATGGTAAATGTGTTTACCAGCTACATGTTTCAGACCTTCACAATGGCAGGTCAATAATTGATTGATTCGTAATCTAATTGAACACTCTGTGCATTTAATTGGAGCACCCTTCGTCAGAATCTTGTGGATGTTAAGGGTTTCATGGTACTACTCAAAGAAAGAAATGGGTGTTCTCTGGTGTCCTCAACTGCAGTGATCCAGACAGCCTGGCTCACAGTGTCTTTAATGCAAGGATTCCGTACTAGACAGCCGTGGTGATGACAATCCTGTATAATGTACTGAGACCATCAATTTTCTTTCCTATTTCTCTGGTGCATAATAGTTTCTTCTTGTAATGTGCTGGAGAGTACTATACAATTCACTTAAATTTGGACCAGTGCAGGAAACCACATCTACTAATTGGTGCAGTTGGCTCTCAACTGAATCTGAAGCATTGCATAAAATGTTGCAGGGGAGAATTAAGATACAATTCAGAATCAGAATTTATTGTCATGAACATATCATGAGATCTGTTGTTTTGCAGCAGCGTCTTCATGGTGCAAATGTAGCTATAAATTACATTTTAAAAAATAAATAGTGGAAAAACTAAGATAAAGTGAGGTAGTGTCTGTGGCTCATTGTCCATTCAGAAATCTGATGGCAGAAGGGAAGAAGCTACTGATTGTGTTCTCCTGATATTCCCCCTCCTGAGGTCCACAATCAGTTCCTTAGTTTACTAATGTGGAGTGCAAGGTTCCAGCAACACACCACTCAAGAGCTGATCGATCTCCCTCCTGTAACCTTCCTCATTGCCGATTGTGATTTTACCAACGACTGTGGTGTCATCGACAAATTTGTAGACGGCATTAAAATTGTGCCTGGCTGCAGTCATGGGTGTAGACCGCATAGAGCAGTGAGCTAAGCACGTGTCCTTGAGGTGCACCTGTGTTGATCATCAGTGATGAGGAGACGTTGTTTCCAATTCGTAATGAGTGAGGTCTTCTGATGAAGAAGTCAAGGATCTGGTTGCAGAGGCTGATTCAGAAGCCTAGGATATGACTAGCATTGAGGGAATGATGGTGTTGAAAGCTGAGCTATAGTTGATACTGTTTGTTAATGTAGTGGGAAACTCAACCTTAAAAGTTACACTTTACAGCTGATATTCCTGAGTTGTAAGATACTGAAATGTGAACAGACTTTCCCTCGGATTCTATCTGTTCCTGGAGGATTTTCTCATTCTCTTCTATGAATTGCTGTCCCTTCTACCCCTGGCTCTATTCCCAATGAGCTTCAGCAAGGTTCATTCTCATCTTTGGGAACTCATCTCATTAAGGCGTGTCCTGTGCGTTGAGGGCGCACAGAGGCAGCGGGTAATGCTGCTGCCCCACTGCCTCAGTGGCATGTGCTCGATTCTGAACATGTGGAGTTTGCACGTTGACTGCTTAGCTTTCCCTCCACGTGCCAAATGGTTATGGAGCCATGGCTCCCACATTCCCAACTCTCTGGGGTTGTGGTTCCCGCACTCCCAACTCCCCGGGGCCGTGGTTCCCATGCTCCCAAATCCCCGGGGCCGTGGTTCTCGTGCTCCCTTCCTGATCACTAAGCCGTGGTTCCTGTGATCCCTCCTGTTCACTGGGCCATGCTTCCTGATTGGAGCCGTGGGTCCTATGCTCACCTTTTCCTAGGGCTGTGGGTCCTATGCTCTCCTCCCCATTCCCTGTGGTCATGAGTCCTGTGGTCCCAATGCCCTGGGGCTGTGGTTCCTGTGCTCCCTTCCAACTCAGAGAAACTTGGATGTTTATTGAGACGGCTGACTCTCAACTGGAACAATTATGCAATAATTCACAGAATTAAACAATTTCACAAGTTAGAAACCGCAACACAGCCTTAAAATAACAGATACATTCAAAAAGTAATTCATCAAAGCTATACATCACTGTATGTATACCAACATTGTATTTGCCTTTTCTCCCTCAGGTAAATCATTCTTCAGTGCGTTGAGCTGATCCATGAGGAGACAGGGGTCTTGAGATGTCTATGGTGAGATGGCTTTATGTATTCTTCAATATCCTCTGAAAACTGACTCAGTGGGAACTGAGCAAAATCATTTGAAAATATTGAAGTGTGTTCATGTGAAAGGTTTGGTAAAGTATGGATTGTCTCTCTGCTTTTTGGTGCACGCTTGGGCAATAATTTCTTTAAATTATCTCCAATTAACCATCAGAGAAATGTTGGTGGGTTTACCTCACCTACCAAACACACAACTTCCTTCTCCACATTGCCCCTCCATGCACGACTATCCAGCTTTTCCCTCAGCTCCATTGCCCCACTACCTCTTTCCCACCCCCACCCACTCTTCTTCCCCCCCCCCACCCTTCCCAACTGCCACTCTCACCATTCTTCATGCCTCATTTCCAGCAGGTCTATGCAGCCATTTGTGGATGATGATATAACCAGTGCCATTGGTCGGTCAGGCATTTTTTTCAAATTATATTTATTGAGCTTCAAAAACAACTTTGTACACATTATACATTTTATTTAGACATACAGCACAGTTAAAGACACTTTCAGCCCACAAGATTGTGCCACCAATTACACGCAATTAACCTACATCCCTGATGCATAGAACACTACAGTACAGTACAGGCCCTCAATGTTGTGCCGACCAATATATCCTTGAAAAAAAAAGGACTAAACACATCATGATTGACAGTCTAGATTTGGTAATGTGATCCCTGTGTATATTTTGAACAGTGGGAGGAAACTGGAGCCCCCAGGAAAAATCCACGCAGACACAGGGTGAAAATCCTTACAGAGAGTGCGGGATTCAAACCCCAGTCCCGATTGCTGTGCTGTAACAGGTGTAATCACTACGCCAGCCCTTCCACCCCAAATAGGAGCAAACTTTAACAGCAAAATCAACACACATATACACAAACGTTCACATAAACCCTCAGATAGATGTCCGGACACTCTACCCCCGACCACCTTTGCTGACAGTATCATTGGTATACTACCTATCATACTGGTACAACCATCTCACAGTTAGTCTTTTACACTGTAAGCACTCGTAACTTGAAGAAAAAAAAACGAATAAAGAGTTGCCATTTGTAGGAACATTTTCCGGTGGACCTTTTTAATGTGTATTTGATTTTCTCCAGTTTAATAAGGAAAATGATATCCTTAATCCATTGTGCAATAGAAGGACTCTTGTTAGACTCCCAGTGTGACAAGATAAGACGCTTGCCTAATAGGGATGTAAATGCCATCATGTCTTTTTGCAGGGAATTTCGGGAGTTGTTGAAGATGCCAAATATTGCAGTCAACAGGCAGGGTTGCAAACTAACTTTAAATATTTTGAATAACGTGCTTATGACTCCACTCCAGAACCCCTGTATTTTGGAGCACATGTGACTTAGGTACCAAGGGGAGCCATTATACCAATTGCATTTGTCCTCTATTTCAGCATAAATGGCTGACAGTCTGGATTTTGTAAAGTGAACCCTGTGCAGCACCTTAACTGAATGAGTCCCAAGCAAGCACAGGAGGTGGGAGAAAGAATTCTCTCAATACACTCTTCCCACAGTTTCTGCTCAGTTTCCATTTCCAATTCTTGCTCCCATTCGGTCTTTATTTTGCAAATTGAATAACTTTTAATTGACCGAATGGAGCTATAAATTTATGAAATTGTCTCACTCACTCCTGGATTAGCTGCTATTCAATCTTCTCACGGTTGTTTGGTAGGTAACTGAGAGAAGTTTTGGAAAGTCTTTGAAATAAAGTGTCGAATCTGAAAGTAATGAAGTAAGAGTGATGCAGGTAAGCCATGTGTGTGTGACAGAGAGGTGAAGTTGCTAAAAACACTCTGTCTGCAAAAAGATCTTGAAGACATTTGATACCTTTAGTTTTCCAAGTATTAAAAAATCAATCAGTGACTGAAGGTGAAAATAAGTGATTGTTATTTAAAGGACCCTGAACTGATGCCAATGACCACTTAAAGTGACATCTAATCTGCTACCAATTTTTTTTTACCGTATTGAACACCTTTGGGCTGTTGGTGTGGCTAGAGGGTTCTGTGGGCAATGAAGAATGAAGAATACCATGGTGGCTAAAGACGACGATTTACAAGATGGCTCTTCCAGTTTATTCCAGGAGGATCACCCAATCCTTGTGTTTATCTCACTACTGAGAGTTTCTGGGCTATGTAGCTCCAATATCTATCGTGACAGATCCCAAAGTGTTGGTATTTAGTGCTGAACAACAAATGGAAGCAGGAGACACACGAGAGACTGCAGATTCTGGAATCTGGAGCAAGCACACTCTGCCGGAGAAATTCAGCAGGTCGAACATCATCAGTGGGGGGAAAAAAACAGTGGTCAACACTTCAGGCCTGAGCCCTTCATCAAGACTGATGGCACAGAAGGGACATAATCTTTGAAATGAAGACAGGGTGGGAGGGGTTGGATAACTGGTGAAGGGTGCCGAACAGAGGCAGTTGATTGGCAGATGAGAGTGAGAAAGAGGATGAGATAACAAAGAGGTCATATCGAGGAAGATGATCACAGTGTTGGGTGGGTGATTTTAGAGACAAAGGCTGCTAGTGTTGGAATCCGATGAGATGAGGTGACCTGAGCTGATGGAACTGAGGGTTGGGGGGGGGGGGGGGGAAGAGAGGGAGAAGAATCCAGTAGGGCACATGGGAGTGGATGGAACCAGAGGAATGGGGAAAAGCATGAGGGGGTGGGGGTTCTTCCCAGCCTGAGCTCATTACACAAGCTATCTCTCCTCTACACTATTATTCTTTTTTTTTCCAATTTTTTATTTTTCACACCATAAATCACATTAACCATGATACACACTTTTTCCTTTTCACACATTATTCTTGATGAAGAGTTCTGAACTGAAACGTTGACAATTTATTTTTCCCTCTAATGCTGTCTAATCTGCCGAGTTCCTCTAGCAGTTAGGCGTATGGACAGATTTACTCCCTAACCCAATGTTGCAAGAGTGAGACTCCCTTTCTTACTGGGTTCAGGTTCACAGATGTCCCTGCTCACGATGGCACGCTTTGAAATGTGGTATTTCCAGAGGTTATCTGCTTCTCAGCAATGCAATCAGAATGATTGCTTTCTCATTTAATACAGTCTTGTAATTCTGTTATTTAAAATTCCTTCTTTATTTCTGCAGAAAGGCTGGGATCGTGGGACGCAATGCATAGCTAAATGTGATTATAAATCCTCAAAGAAAGATGAACTCCCACTGCAAAAAGGAGACATTCTGACCATTATTGAGGTTGTAAATGTGAGTATGTGTTAGCCAAAGAACATTCTTCTACAAAACTAAAGTAATATGTTGCAGATCATGGAAATCTGAAACAAAAATAGAAAATGTAGGTACTACTCATCAGTTCAATCAGAGTTAACATTTTTGATTAATCACCCTTTGTCAGGAAAGTTTGTGTTGTTCTCTTTACACTCTACATTCTGTTTGGAAAAGCATTTGGGATAGAGAGAGTGCTGACTGCGATGTACTGAGAATGGAATTTTCCTTCATGCTTTGCATTTTTGTCCTCACCTCTGTGAAATCCATCTGAGGAAAACAGTTCATAGAAACCCATGTTTTATCATCCCTTCCTTCTCCCCTAACTCCAGACACTGTCCCTTAAAGTAAGTAGCGTGTATGCCAATCAATCATCTCTCCCAAGCACACCACCCATCAAACTCTTCCATTTGCAGATCCTACTCAAACATCCCATTCACTTACATCCCTGTTCAGACAGCGCTATTTGCTTTCCAATCAGAGCTAGCTCTCCCTCTTAACCATCCCAAACTATTCTCCCAAGCAATCCATAGTATTTCCAGCGGGAAGTGAGGAGCTGCAGGGAAATAACTAAAAAAGAGGCAGCAATTGCTGATTTGTAAACTGTGACCATGCTGGAAGGCGGAGGAGAGTCCAGGGTGGGTCTTGGAAGAAGTGAGTGGAATAAGGAGATAAGGAGACAGAATAATAGCCCTTTTAAGAGGATGTGGATAATGGAAGGAAGAGAGGATTTAATTGTACTGTGCCTTTTATTTTAATTTACCAAATGGCAGAAGCCAATTCTGGCCTTTAAGATCTGTGCTACCCAATTTATCTACAACCATGTGCAGTTTTGAAGGTGGGAGGAAACTGGAGAACCTAGGGAAAGGCCATACAGGCCATGGGGTAAAGGGAGAAACTCCTTCCCTCCAGCGCCAGATTCGAACCTGGGTTGCTGGTGCCGTAGTAGCATCACACTAACCGTGTTTAGTCAGCTGACTGTGCTCCATTTATTTGAACCAGAACAAGGGTTCATACAGGGCAAAGAATAACAAGACACAAGAGGAAGGGCTTGTATCCAGACATAAATTACGTGAGCGTGAAGCCATTCGGGTTGATCCCAACATCAATCTCATGCCGTAAGTACCTTTTCTGGTTGCTAGCTCAAATGGTTTAAAAGTTGGCCGGGACTTCAGCAGACCTCTCGTCATCTTCACCCGATGGTATCAGGGGAAAACTAGTAAGGCCTCGGATCCATATCTCATGCTTCAGCAGAGAAACACACCCTCAGAACTGACTGGGTTATTTGCATAATTGTGCTCAAAGATGGGACTTTCTGTTTCAAACGTGCTCCAAGCGAGTGGTGGGGAGCATCCTGTATCCTGCCTGCGACCATTGATACAGTATTGGAGGTAAGGAAGGATTAAGGTTGATTGGCTTCTCCTGATTGAATGGGCACATCAGATGTCCTGATCACATACTCCCATCACCCCCAAGAATATTCACGGGAAATGTATTTTATTTATTGTCTCCCAGTATTGAGTGTCTCTGCTGGGACATACCATATTTAACTCTAGATCTAAAGAGCTGGGTGTAATGCGCTGTAGTGCGAACAAACAAGCTCAAATGACCAAGGCTGTACTACAGGCTTTAATTAGCTTAAAACCTGCAGACAAGGATCAGTCTCCCTTCTGTCTCCATGTGCTCT
Source organism: Narcine bancroftii (assembly GCF_036971445.1). Taxonomy (NCBI): domain Eukaryota; kingdom Metazoa; phylum Chordata; class Chondrichthyes; order Torpediniformes; family Narcinidae; genus Narcine; species Narcine bancroftii. Next base: position 308,953,277 of record NC_091471.1, read on the forward strand.
ACTGCCTACACAAGCGCCGGCATGAGCCTTTATATGGGGCTGGTAATTGGCAGGGATTAGGTGAAGCCAGCCTCCCAGGTTACCTCCTCGCAGGTACAGTGGGTTGCCCCCTGCAGTAGGTAGGCAGGAATGCAGGCAGTCACAGACAGTCTGGTGGTTGTTTCTCCGCACTGGGGCAAAGGTCAAAGACTTGCACATGGGTGCGGGCACCCAGTCATAGGATCATAGAGTCATACAGATGGAGTTACACCACCAGTACACTTCCTCCTGCTTATTCAAGCAGGGCCACATGAAGTCTGTGGAGCGAAGCAGAGTCCAGCATAGAAATCTTTCATCAAAATTGAAAAATAAAACTAGACTTTTGGAAGAGGGAGAGAGGTTGAAAAACTAAAAGGGAAGATTGATATTGTGAAGGGGAAGAAAGAGAAATTTTAAAAGGCTGTTCATTTGGGAGACATGAACAAAATTTATATGGGTTTAGAAAAGCAATCTCAGTTCAGGCAATTGCTTAACAAAAACATCCACACTGATTATAATCTAAAATTATTTAACTTGGTGTTGAGTCCAGAATACTACAAAGTCCCGAATCAAAATATATCATATTTCCAACTCGTCCATTGAGCTTCCTTAGAACAGTGCGGGAAGCCAAGACTGAGAGTGGGTAACTGACAGAATTGGGGTTTGTTCTTGGAAAAGTTAATAGGGGTGTCCAGAGAACAGATCCCTAATCAGAATTTGTCTCCCCAGTGAAGCGAACGCTGCTAACAGCATGATGTAGGACCACAGAATTGAAAGATGTGCAAATAAACTGCTCTTCCAAGTAAGACGTAAAATAAGTGGAAGGGTTTTAGCCTCCTGAAATGGGGCTAAAATGGGACAACATTTCTTGGTTCCCATTTTATGGCTGGAGAACCCTACTTGGCTCAGGGGTTTTGGGGGTAATAGAGCTTTCCTTTATGGAAAGTTCTCTATCATGAACTTCAATTAACAGTCCCAAAGCTTAAGGAATAATTTGAATAAGGCTGCTTCTTCCCAAACAATTAATACAATAAAACTCCAATAAATGGAGACACGGATCAAAGAAAAACTGGGCAAAAATGCCAATTGTTTGATCAGGAATACCCTGCATAAAAGTAACTTCTAAAATAAACACAAGAATTTTAAAGTTACCATTTGCATAGCTACGGGGAAGCAGGACTAATTGGAGAGGGTGTCCAAAGAACTGGTTCATCCACAGTGGGAACTTATGGGTTCTCATTCTGAGTCATCATGATCCCCCACGTATGGAATCTTCACTTCCCAAATGATTCCCTACATCCTCATTTCCACTCCTCTCTAGTTATTGTAGCTGACTAATCTCCATTGCTTTATACTGAGTTATTCTTGTAACTGTATGGTGGAGTAAAGCATAAATACAGTTGCTTTTGAAGCATCTTTATTGTGGCAATTTACTCTCTGCGCTGAATATTGGTAGACAATATTGGTTCAGCTTAAAATAAGAAAACTACACCAATCATATCTACTAACAGTTAGTAGATGCGAGAAACAAGCCAATCAAAGTTCAGATTTATTGTCAGAGTAAAAGGTTATAAATACATGACATCACATAGATCCCTGAGATTCTTATTCCTGCCATCCAAGCAGAATTTCTGCTTATCGGTGACTGTAAACTGTTCTCAAGAAAGATACATACACAGAAGAGGGAAATGTAAACAAATTGTAGAATACATTAAAAAAATTTAGTAATAAATAATGTGCCAAGTCAGAGTCCATAAATGAGTCTGAGTCTGTTGTTTAGGGGTCTGATGGTGGAGGGGTAGTCATTGTTCCTGGTGATATGAGTCTTCTGGCACCAAGAGCTGCAAGAACAGAGAATGTCCTGGGTAGTGTGGATCCCTGATGGTTGCTGCTGCTCTCCAATGGCGGCGTTCCATATAGATGTTCTCCAAGGAGAGTTTTACCTGTGATATACTGGGCTGTATCCATTACCTTTTGCAGGGCTTTCACACAGGCATTGGTATCCTCAGACCAGACCATGATGTAGCCAGTCAGCACACTTTCCACTACACATCTGAGAGGTTTGCCAAGGGTTTCTGATGTCATACCGAAATGCAAACTCTTGAGGAAGTAGAGACACTGACATGCTTTCTTCACGATGGCATTCATCCAGAAAGGATGGCACTAACATAGTTGGCAAACAGCCCATTTTAATAATGCATCTGGACCAGACTATATAATTTGGAAGTGAAGTTATGGCCTTAACTGTGGACAAGGTTAATGATGCATTTTTCAAACAATGAAACAAAACTAAGGTTTTAATTTAAAACAATTGTAATAAAGGTTGAGAAATAGTTTACAATGGTTTTATTCCATTATGTAATTATAACTTTTATAACAAGTTGTTTGTCTCTCTGTATAAATTTACAGGTGTTGTAGAGGTAGATTTCAGAGTTAGTAAACAGTGGAGTCTGCCACCCACTCTACATGATATCATGTGAAATAAAATCTGTGCAATTATACCTGAGGCCTCCATGAGGTTAATTTTGTTGACAGGCATTAGTATGTTGGGTCTAAGAAAGGTCCTCCAAGATGGTGACTCCCAGGAATTTAGATTTGCTCACCCTCTCCACCTCTGATCCCCGGTGATCAGTGGATCGTACAGCTCTGAGCTTTCCTTCTTGAAGTCCACAATTAGTCCTTGGTTTTGGTGACATTGAGTGAGAAGTTGTTGTTGGTGTACCATTCGGCCAAGTTTACAATCTCCCTCCTGTACGCTGAGTCATTGCCCCTTTTTATACAACCCACCACCATGGTATCATCAGTGAACTTGTAGATGGTGTTGTAGTACCGTGCCACCCTGTCAAGGGTGTACAGAGAGTAGAGCAGAGGGGTATGACCTGCTCTAACAAACCTTTCCCAAGTTATCTCCCAGACACTTCTATATACTTTGTCACAGGGCAACCTAACGCTAGGCTGCACGAGAGAGAGACTTGTGCAAAAGACTTGGATTATTTGCTCACTCTTGTTTTTCTCTCTCTCTCTCCTCTTTGTGAGGTGGTTCCATGGAAAGATCAGCGGTGAAGATGCAGTGAGGGTACTCCAGCCCTTAGAAGATGGCCTCTTCCTTGTGCGAGAGTCTATACGACATCCTGGTGACTATGTGCTTTGTGTCAGCTCTCAAGAGGAAGTCAGCCATTATCGTGTTATTTATCAAGACAATAAACTCACAATTGATCAAGAAAACTATTTTTACAACCTCATTGAACTCATCGAGGTAGGTTATCCAATTACATTTCATGTTACTTATTTGCATTACACAATGGAAGATTATGAGCAGCAGGAGATCTGGGAAAATTTGCATTAAATAATAATATTTCCACCCCCCATGTCACAAACACCAGAAAATTTTATTCTGGTCATTCTTTTTTGGATTCGAGAATGGTTGGATGGAAGAAGCCAGAGAGTAGTGGTGGATAATTGCTTCTCGGACTGGAGGCCTGTGACTAGTGGTGTGCCTCAGGGTTCAGTGCTGGGACCATTGTTGTTTGCCATCTATATCAATGATCTGGTAAATTGGATCAGCAAGTTTGCATATGATTGGAGGTGTTGTGGACAGCGAGGAAAGTTTTCAAAGCAAGCGGAGGGATCTGGACCAGCTGGAAAAATGGGCTGCAAAATGGCAGATGGAATTTAATGCAGACAAGTGTGAGGTGTTGCATTTTGGAAGGACAAACCAAGGAAGGACATATACAGTAGGCCACTGAGGAGTGCAATAGAACCCAGGGATCTAGGAATACAAATACATAATACCCTGAAGATGGCATCACAGGTGGATAGGGTTGTAAAAAGAGATTTTGGCATTTTAGCCTTCATAATGAGATGTTATGGTAAAGTTCTATAAGACACTGGTGAGGCCAAATTTGGAGTACTGTGTACAGTTTTGGTCACCTAACCACAGGAAATATATCAATAAGATAGAAAGAATGCAGAGAAGATTTACTAGGATGTTGCCTGAACTTCAGGAACTGAGTTACAGGGAAAGGATAAACATGTTAGAGGTTTATTTCCTGAAGTGAAGAAGAATGAGGGGAGATTTGATAGAGGCATTTAAAATTATGAGAGGGAGAGGCAGAATAAATGTAGATAGGCTTTTTCTGCTGAGGGTAAATGAGATACAAACCAAAGGACTTGGACTAAAGATGAAAGGTGAAAAGTTTAGGGGGAACTTCTTCCCACAGAGAATAGTGGGAGTGTGGAATGAGTTGCCAGCTGAAGTGGTGAATGTGGACTCGATTTTAACATTTAAGAAGAATTTGGATGGGAGAGGTATGGAGGGCCATGGACTGGGTGCAGGTCAGTGGTACTAGGCAGAAAAATGGTTCAGCATGGATTAGAAGGGCCGAAGGGGCCTGTTTCTGTGGTGTAAGGTTCCATGGTTCTAAGTCAGCTAAACAATGAAGGTAAGCATCACTGCCAAGTCTGAACCAGTTATCATGTTGAGGATAGGATCCCTGATTAATTTTGTCTTTCCTAATCAGTACCAGGGATAAAACACTCCTCCATCTCCTGAGTGGCGGATTGGGTTTTGGGCTCTCTTCAAACTGTCATGATAGCATATTGGAAAGTTATTTTACAAATAACATCGAGCCTAATTCCTATGGATGTTGTGTGACCTGCCAAGTTTAAGTGCTGGAGAAACCAGGAAGAGGCTGTCTTCTGAGTTCACCGCTGATCTTTCCATGGAACCACCTCTCAAAGAGGAGAGCGAGAAAGAAGTGTGAGCAAGCAATCCAAGTCCTCCGAAATAATTGGTTGTTATCTATTGCTGCCCATGTCAAAATGTAGGCAACCAGTTTAGATCCATAAAGAGAAATGATTGCACAGTGAGTAGGAGGAGTTAACAATTCACCAGTCACAACTCTTTGCCATGCAGCCATCAAAGCTGATTCTCACAATCCGATTACGTGCTGGTGGGTGATGCCAAGGAAGGTGCTTTCTCTGGATTTACAATGTTTTTATTATTGATGAAGTTAAACTGAATAAAATGCAAACTCCCATCCCGACATTTAAAGATTTTAATTTTATCACTCAGAATGGAATGGAAATATTACTTGTGTTAGGACATAAATATTGGGAAGTATTTATAGGAAATATTACAAAGCAAAATAAATGGAGGAAGTTTAAAAATAGTTTAATCCACTTCAGCAGAAGATCAAGGCACGAGGTGTTCTGCAATATGAAAATAGAAGCCGAGTTGTCCAACAGACACTTTAGGGCTGATATAATGAAACAGAGATACTTTGAGACTACTGACGAAAAGTTAGCACAGAAACGAAGTGTGTAGCCTTTCGGCAGCTCGCATGGAGCACATTAATTGTCAGTAGATGTTCAGGTCCTTGGCACTAATACACATTGCAGTGCTGGACCCTGGATTCACTGGGTGGTCCCATGCCATGTGACTGCACTTCAATATTTGACAAATATCTCTCATCAATTAAAAATAATGCTAGAGAAACTCAGCAGGTCAAAATATCGCAAAGATACATAACCAACATTCGGCTTGAAGCACTGAATGGTTTAACTGATATGTTGTTGTCCACTTTATTTTATTTAGTATTATATGAAAGATGCATGTGGACTCATCACTAGGCTAACAAAACCCAAACTTAAGTTTGGCACCAAGTCAGCTGCAGAGGAATTCTCAAAAGGTAAGTATCTCAAAGAGTATTGAATACTGTGGATCATTCACATGTACGGAACCAATGTTCTATTCTAGATTATGAACTTTGGTTCCCAGAAGGCTAGAGAATAATTGAATCTATATCAGAAGGCTGGAAGCTGTGGATACTGATTTGAATTGTAATTCTAACACCAAGAGACATTTATTTCTGTTTTTAATTAAAACAACTTGAGTGAGAAAGAGGAAATAAAAAAGACAAGTCCATCTTGATTAGTTTTGACCTACATGGGATGAATTTAAGTTTTTTAATTAAGTCAGAGTTTATTGAGCACCATGGAGCACAAATTCAATCCTCAATGACAGCAGCAAGTCCACAGTGACACTTGGCTCCAAAGCTTACACCTGGAGTAAACACTTCTATTTTGCAGATTATTGCTTATCTTCCTCCCCTAGATGACATGGGGTCACTTCTCTCTTTTGTGCTCCTTCTCATGTTCATGCCTCACCATACAAAGTGATGGATTGCCCAGATTATGGTCATCCTTTGCTCATTTCAGGCCTCCTAATGCTTGGCATTACAGAAATGTAAAAGATTATGAGAAACATAGATAATTATAGAGGTAGTTAAGTTGTTTCCATTGGTGGAGAGACTAGAATTACGGGACACAGCCTCAAGATTCAGGTAGTAGATTTAGGTCGGAGATGAGGAGGAACTTCTTTTCCCAGAGGGTGGGGAATCTATGGAATTCACTGCACGTTGAAGCAGTGGAGGCGACCTCAGTGAATATATTTAAGACAAGGTTGGATAGATTTTTACATAGAAGGGGAAATTAAGGGATATAGGGAAAAGGTGGAGATGAGCCCTTCATCAGATTGGCCATGATCACATTGAATGGTGAAACAGGCTCAGTGGGCCAGATGGCAGACTCCTCCTATTTCTTATGTAAACCTCTTCCAGTTGATTGAGTATGTCATGGTTGAATGTGGTGAAATTGTTCTCAGGTGCATCTACTTAAGTGCAAGGAATATTGTAGGAAAGGCAGACGAGCTTAGAGCGTGGATTGGCTCGTGGAATTATGACGTTGTGGACATAGTGAAATTTGGTTTCAGGAGGGGCAGGACTGGCAGCTGAATGTTCTGGGCTTCTGTTGCTTCAGACCATAGAATTGGGGGGAGGGGCGGAATTGCTCATCAGGGTAAATATCACAGCTGTGCTCAAGAGGCTATACGGGTGGAGCTTAGGCAAGAGATAGCAGACAGCTGCAGGAAACATAAGGTTGTGATAGTAGGAGATTTAAATTTCCATTTATTGACTGGGACTCCCACACTGTTAAATGGCTGGATGGCTTGTCAAATCTGTTCAATATATAGTAGTACCAATGAGAGTGCAATACTGGATCTCCTATTATGGAATAAGACAGGACAGGTGAAAGAAGTATGTGGAGGGGAACATTTTGGATCCAGTGATCATAATGCCATTAGTTTCAGGTTATAAGATAGTCACAAAGCCATGTTGACTATCTCTAATCAGTCCCTAGCTAACCAAATACTGGTAAATTTGATCTCTCAGAACAATAATTTACCTACTACTGATGTCAGGCTCACCAGCCTATAATTTTCAGGGTTACTTTTGGAGCCTTTTTTGAACAATAGAATGTGAGCTCCCTGCCAATCCTCCGGCACCACACCTGTAGCCAACGACATTTTAAATATTTCTGCCAGAGCCCTTGCAATACAATTAAACCTTCCCAAAAGTTAATTAGTTCCCCTCTAGTTCAGATGCAAACTGTTCAGTTGGAACAGGTCCCACCTTCCCTGGAAGAGAGCCCAATGATCCCGAAACCTGAACCCCTCCCACCTGAACCATGTCTTTAGCCATGTCTTTAACCTGCATTATCCTCCTATTTCTAACCTCACTAGTAACACGTGGCATGGGTAGCAATCCTGAGATCGCACCTCTGGAGTTCCTGTCCTTCAACCTAGCACCTAACCCCCTGAACTCTCGTTGCCGGACCTCCTCACCCTTCCTACCCACATTATTGGTCCCTACATGGACCATGATATCTGGCTGCTCACACTCCCTCCTGAGAATGCTGTGAACTCAATCTGAGATATCTCAGACCCTGGCATCAGGGAGGCAACATACCATCCACGATACTCAATCTCTTCTACAGAAACTCTTATCTGTCCCCCTAACTATGGAATCACCTATCACTACAGCTTGCCTCTTCTCCTCCCTTCTCTTAGCTACAGGACCAGACCCTGTTCCAGAGATCTGATCACCGTGGCTTGTCCCTGGTAGGTCATTTCCACCCCCCCCCTCCACTTAACAGTATACTTGTTATTGAGGGGAACAGCCACAAAGGTGCTCTGCACGGCCTGCCTATTCCCCTTCCCTCTCCTATCACCCATCTACCCTCCTCCTGCCACCTTGGAGTGATAGAGTCACTGTAACTCCTGTCTATCACCCCTTGAGCCTCCTGAATGATCCAGGATCTGCAGCTCGATGTGATTCTCGCAGATGAAGTCGTCAGGGATACTGCTGTCTTCCCCGATGACCTACATTCTTCAAGATGAGCATTCCTTGCCTTGGCTGCCATTCCTGCTGGTTTTTTTTTTCAAACTTTATTTAAAAGATTTAAAAAAAATAACATACAATCCATTAATCAAAAATTGATTTTACAAAATAAATCCCAAATCCGCCCTCCCACCCCTTCAGCCAATTCCCTTAAGGGGAGCCAAAAATATAAATGATATATAATTTAAAAAATTATAAATGTTGAAAGCAATTCAAAGTATATCTAAATGTATATATTTCAAATATGGAGACAAAAAGGGAATAATTATCATGTAAATTATAAGTAATTTTTTCCATAGCAATACAAGCCTTCAATCCATTATGCCAATGTAGTATATTAATCTCTGTATTATATCACTGACAAAAGGCAAAGGGGGAAAAACCCAACACCCAACCCCAACCAACCAATTTTCCCCTGCAACCGCTGCAACTGTGTCTGCCTGTCCCGCATCAGACTTGTCAGCCACAAACAAGCCTGCAGCTGATGTGGACTTTTACCCCCTCCATAAATCTTCGTCCGCGAAGCCAAGCCAAAGAATCTTTCCAAGTACTCGCAACACATTTACGCGCTACTGATAACACCAACCGTACAAAAGCAATTTGAATTTTATCCAAACCTAATCCCCTCAACGAAATCAAATTATCCAACAAAAAATCATTGGATCTAATGGTAATGTAAAGTTATACAATTTTTCCAAAACTACTTTAATTCCTTGCCAAAATGGTTGAACTTTAACACAAGTCCAAACAGCATGTAGAAAAGTTCCAATACATGAATCACATCTAAAACATAAATTTGAATTACTAAACTCATATTTTTTCAATTTCTCTGGAGTTAAATATAATTGATGTAAAAAATTATAATTAACAATTCCATATCATACATTTATCAATTTGATTACATTATCCTGACGCATATTCGCCCAATCATCTTCAGGAAAAATAAACACTAAATCACTCTTCCATTTAAGTTTAAATTTTTCCCAATCCGGTTTATCCATATTATCTTGTAACAAATTATACATAACCAAAATATAACCCTTCTTGGGTACAGAAGAAATCAAAGACTCAAATCTCAACAAAGTGGGTAAATTCATCTCTCTACCATAATTATCCTTTACCAAAGCTCTAAGTTGGTAATACACTAATAAAGAATTTACAGATATATCAAATCTTTCTCTCAAATGGTTAAAAGAAAGAAATTGTCCCTCTTCAAAACAATCCTGTATTGTCTTTATACCCTTAAAATCCCAACTCTTTAAATAATTATAAAACCTTGAAAAAGGAATAAACTGATTATTATACAATGGAATTAAAATTGATAATTTACCTTTTGATCCCCAAACCCTATTTTTTTAATCCAGATCTTTAACAAATATTTCAATACCAGCATATTATATTCCTGTAACAAATTAAAATTCCAACAAAATATAAATTCATTTACCTTAACCTCAGAAATATATGCCATTTCCACCTTAGCCCAGCTAGGAGGATAATCTAAATCCATCAACCTGCTAATAAACTTCAACTGGGCCGCTTCATAATAATTTTGAAAATGTGATAACTGAAGTCCATCTAACGCATATTTCCATATAAGTTTATACAATGCCACTCAAGCCAATTTACTTTTCCATAAAAACTCCCACACTACCTTATTTAAATCCTGAAAAAAAAACTTTTAAAAGTAAACAAGGTATTGACTGAAATAAATATTGAATTTGAGAAAACATATTCATTTTAATACAATTGACCCTTCCAATCAAAGTTAATGGAAGATCTTTTCACATAAATCAAATCTGCTTTAATTTTTTTAATTTTGGCACATAATTTAACTGATAATAATGACTGATAATTAACATCTACAAACATACCTAAATATTTAATTTTATAAGTCCACTTGAACTTTGTAATAATTTTAAATTCTGAATAATCTCCTATCCCAACTGGTAAAATTTCACTTTTATCCCAATTAATTTTATATCCTGACAATTCTCCAAATTTCGACAAACACTCTTGTAATTGCTTCAACGACCTTTCTGGTTCTGTCAAATATATCAAGACATCATCTGCAAATAAATTAATCTTATATTCTTTATTCATTGCCTTCATCCCTCTAATTTTATCATTTTGCTTAATAGACTGCTAATAGTTCAATAGCCAATGCAAATAAGGCAGTTGACAATGGGCAGCCCTGCCGAGTTGAATGGGTCAACCTAAATGGTAAAGAAATCTACCATTTGTCACCACCCTAGCAATCGGGTTCGTATATAAAGCTTTAACCCAACCAATAAAAAAAAGGGCCAAATTTAAACTTTCTTACACCTTAAATAAAAATTCCCATTTAATCCTATCAAAAGCCTTTTCTGCATCTAGTGCAACCACCATAGAATGGTTAGGCTGATTTCGGTATAATTGACCAAAGTAATTAATTGAAGAATATTATCAGATGTATTTCTATTCTTAATAAAACCTGTTTTTCTCTAACTCAGCAATCTGATTTTCCAACATTAAACTTTTTGCCATAAATTGTTTCCTAACTTTCATAAAGTAACTAATAACTTGTCCCCTCAAATAAGCTTTTAACGCATCCCATTCTACAAAATGACTATCCACTGAATTAATATTCTCAGTCAAAAATAAAGAGATATGCTCTTTAACAAAAGTAACAAACTCTGGTTTTTTCAATAACATTGCATTAAACCTCCATCTATATGACAAATATACCACTTCTGAACTTTCACAAGAAAAAAATAATAATGAATGGTCAGATAGAACTTTACTTTTGTATTCAGCTTGCAGTTCTCTACCCTGTAGGTGTGCTGATACCAAAAAAAATCAATCCTAGAAAACAAATCATGTCTTGATGAATAAAAAGAAAAATCTTTCTCTGTAGGATTAACCTTTCTCCAAATATCTACCAGATTTAAATCTTTGATCAACGCTTTGATCTGTATTGCTGTCTTTGATTTCCTTATACTCTTCGGGTTTCTATCCAATAAAGGTTCCAAAACACAATTAAAATCTCCTCCAAGATATTTTCATTAGCTTGAGTCGACAATAAAAAAGCTTCTGAAATAAACTGCTCATCTACATTAGGTGCATGAAGATTAAGCAAAGTCCAGGATTCAGCAAAAATTTTACAATTCACCCGTAAAACTCTACCTCCATTTCCCTCTGAAGATTCCAATTGTTATGAATCAAAATCGCCAAAATCGCCACTCCTCTTGCCTTAGAAGTAAAAGAAGGAAAAATCACACGTCCAACCCAATCTCTTTTCAATTTCAAATGTTCTTTTTCAGTCAAATGTCTTTCTTGTAAAAAGGCAATATCAATTTTCATTTTTTATATAAGCCAATACCCTTTTTCGCTTAATTGGATTATTTAATCCCTGAACATTAAAAGTTGCAAAATTCAAAGAAGACATTTTTACTAACTACTAATATATTTACACTTAATAAAATAATGCTCCCCTTTATAATTCTTCAAAAACACAAAACCCACCTCTCAATAAACAAAAAAAATGTAAAAATTTTAAAAAACCCAAAAAAATAAAAACCACCCAAAAGGTAGTAACACCCTAAAAAACTGGGTGTGGAAAACCCACTAGTGGTAGATGACAGTCAAAGTTTTCAGTGTCATCCAACCCCCTCCCCCTCCAATACATATTCATTATGTAATTAAAAACAATCAAATATAGTAAATATATTCAACCCAATGATTGTTCCGGATCTTCAATGTCAAGAAGACTTCGTGTCAGCTCTTCTTTCTTTCCATTCTTTTCAAACCCATTTCCATTTCCATTTCCCCTCCTCTTAGGAGACAATGGTGAAGACCGCCCATATCTTTGCAATTCTGGCAATAAATTAGCAAAAACCAAGGCATCGTGATCATTCTCAAAAAATTGAGATTGAAAGTTTCCATAAAAAAACTTTCAAAATTGCAGGATAACGAAAAGCAAACTTATAGCCTTTTTGCCATAAGACATCTTTAGCCGAATTAAATTCCCGTCGTCTTCTAATAACCAATTGACTCAAATCAGCATAATAAAACACTGTTGTTTTGAATCATCAACAGGGATTGACTCTGCTGCGCTTTCTGTACCGCCATTCGTAAAATCATTTCTCTATTTTGATACTTCAAACAACGAATCAAGACCGCCCTTGGTGTTTGTCCAGGAAGTGATTTTTTTCCTCAATGCTCTATGGGCCCGATCCAGTTCCAAACCTTCAGGAAAATACTCTTTACCCAATACCTCTGGGATCCAATGTTTAAAAAATTTTATTGGGTCAGAACCTTCAAAGTCCTCTGGAAGACCAACTATTTCCACATTATTTCTCCGGCTTTGATTTTCCAAAGAATCAATCTTCTTCAATAAATCCCTTCTTTCAATCCCCCAATCTACAATTCCATTTTTTCTTTATTGCGTTCCACTTGATTTTGACATCCAGAAAAAGCTGTTTCGATTTTTAAAAATTATCTTGTACAATATCAACAGATTTTATACATCTGTTAATATCACTCTTAACCACAGTCATTTCTTATTTCATAGTTGACATTTCTTCACACAAAGTATTCATTTTTATTTTCATATCCATAAATCCTTGAGTTATTTGAGTTGACATTTTATTTGACATATTATCCATTTGAAAAGCAATCCCTTCCAATACAGTGAACACTGAATCCAATCCAGATTCCATAACCACTTTTTGAGGTCTACCTTCTATAAGTATAGGCTCCTCCTCCTGGGCAAATTCCAATAAGGTAAGTTCCTCTTCACCTTCAGTCACCATAGGTCCTCTGACTGTGTGGCTGCAGGTCTGGACACCCGACACTGGCACCCTGGCCTCGTCGGGGTGCCGACGCTCGGCTCCCCCACTGCCCATACTTTTTCCAAAAGGTCCCAGACCCAGGATGCTCCACACATGCCTGGCAGAACCACCGGACATGCAGGGGCGTCCTCCTACACTGCACGTCCCCAGGCCACCCAGCAATGTTGCAGGCTCACGAGTCCCTTTGTCAGTCGGGCCGCCCGCGTGCATGGCTTTATGCGCACGCAGGTTGGCTACAGCCGAACTCACCGAAGTGCCAGTGCCATCTTGCGACTGCAGGATCGGCCCCAAAATCAAACTTGAATGGGCAGGAATCCTCTGGGGTTTGGAGACTCCCAACAATGGCTCCATGGATTCAGCTGCGCAGGTAGGCCTCAGATCGTCTATACTTTTATATGGTAATTTCTTCTGAAGTGGAGTTTTAGATTTCTTCACATTAGTAGCCATGATGAATCACTGTTATTCAAAGAACTATAAATACTATTTTTAACCACTTTTATACTTTTTAAAGTCGGGTATTTAATAATCCAGCTGGGGAAAGGTGGAACACATGTCTTTCTTCTACACCATCTTGCCACACCCCCATTCCCGCTGTTTATGACTAGGGGTGTATATTATACGATATCTAAAACCTGCTCTTACCTGTGCCTACCCGCTAAATCCCTTTTGTTACTCAAATAGAGTGGCCCTTTCTTACTTCACCTCCTGCACCACCACCTCAACCTTTTCTCGCTGAAGCCCCTTAGCACTCTGACTCAGCAGACTCTGACAAAGACCATTCCACTACAGAGTCCCTCACTTTTATAGTGATGTTTGGGTCACCTAACCCCAATTGTCCAATCAATTACTATCCTCTATGTCTCTCATTTTTCAACCCTTTTGTCTTGAACTCGATTGCCCAATCAACTGCTCCTCTGTCTTCAATGTTTGGACTTGACTGCTATCATGTCATACCCATATCTGTAATTGCTTTATATGTTGCTGGGTTCTTTGAGAGGCATCTAACACTCTGCTAATCTTGGTGTAGTTTGCTGACTAATGCACCCATCTACTTTTACATCAAAGTCATTTATGTACATCGCAAACAACAGGGATCCCAGCGCTGCAGGTCACCCTTCTTGGCTGAGTACAGTTCTGCACATACCACAATTCTTGACTGTCATTCATTACATGGGTATGCCAAGCGCTGAGCCATTTCCACTGAAATAGCTGGTGAGTGTTCACAGATATATTCAACAACCACGTCTTGCCAAGAGCATTACTGTCTGTGATGCTAATACTGTATGCACACAAAATAAAAAAGCAAAATGACAACAATCTTTCACAGTGATTTAATATCATACTACTAAATTGAAGCATGATGTCTCAGCTAATGCTCACCTGGTGCAGCTGAACAAAGAACAAGCATGAGAATGACTTCTTCCTTCCTCCCTACCACAACCGGTGCTATTTACAGGCAGCATGAACTCTTTGCAGATCCTGTTGATAATGTTGTGTTCTTTGCCACAGTCTGGTGCTTTAGTGAGATGTCTCCAGAGAATGAATGATGCAGTAGGTGTTGAACAAATCAACAGCTTAAGAGCACCCCCCCCCCCCCCCCCAGGGTCTTCATCCTCTCTTCCAGTGCTGGTTTGTGGCCATGGTGTGTTACATCAGGCAAATGCACTGTAGCAACCCGGCACATCCTTTCAACAGCTCTGCCCAGAAGGACAAAGGCAACTTCATGTTTCCTTCCAAGACACAAGCCATTCACCACCTTGCGACTCCATACCTCATCGCAGTTGATGCACCTTCTCCACCTCAGCTCCGGTGTTTAGGAAGGATGTCCTCAGTGGTAGATTGAGATGGGCATGTCTTCCTAGTATCACAAAAATCACAGAGCTGTGAGATATTGGTCCATATATTGCTCTATTATCAGACTGCGTTGGGAAAATTCTCCCTTCTCCTGACTCCCTCCCCTGTTTCTTTCAGCTGGCTGGCTACTTGATAAGCAGCAACTCGTGATAGGAGATCAGATAGGAGAAGGTGAATTTGGAGGTGAGTGTTACACGAATGATTTCCTGTTTGATTGTTTGTTTGTGGGCAGATTTTGTAACTCTCTGCCCTCCTTATACAATTTCTCATGGAGGATAACTTATTTCGTCTCACTCTCTCTCCCTTTTTCCCTCTGTGTTCTTTCAAGAGCCAAAATAAATTCTCACTTCTCCTCTTATCATTTACAATTAACACCTTTTGTCTGTTGGTCTGGACTCTTTTTCCTCCCATTCTTCCACCTTCCTCTCTCCAGTCTTTTGCTTCAGGAAGCCAACACACACACACACACACACACACACACACACACACACACACACACACACACACACACACACACACACACACACACACACACACACACACACACAACATTGAATTCTTTCCCAGATTCTCTAATTTGGAATCTCCTTTTCCAAAGACACTCTCAAAGTGGCACTAGATATTCTTTTGTATGTCACCATGACAAATGCACATCATTCTGCATTGGCTGTTAATCTGAACTGTTTGCAATGAATTGCTTTCATTTACTTCCCTTGTGAATTTTTTTCTGATAATATTCTCGAATTCTGCCCACAAAGTGTTTCATAGGAACAGAGTCTAACCTGCACTCCGTTCTTGCAGCTGTGTTCCAAGCAGAGTACATCGGTGAGCAAGTGGCCGTGAAGAACATCAAATGCGATGTTATGGCTCATTCCTTCTTGGAGGAAACTTCTGTTATGACGTAAGTGCCATCTACAGTGCTTCCATCCTTCCCTTTCTGAGAATGCTGACCGCAGTATTTAATGGTTCTCTGGCAGGCAAGATAGCTTCACCCCCAGTTCTCATCTCACCCGGGCTTCAGCAGACAGTAATATTCAAGGGCCAAGAATCATCACCTTTAATGATCTCAGGAACGTTAAAGCCAATTATATGAGTCAAGCCAACACTCTGTGTGAGATCAAATGTAGCTTAATGGCTTACCCAGTTGTGCAAGGCACTGGATAATGCCATTTAACCACAGTTTTGCTTCACATACAAACTGTGTTTTAAACAGAAATAACTAGTATTTATATTTTCCTAAATGTTAATGAACAAAATTTTTCATCAATATCTTGGTTAATTCCAACTAATTGTAAAAGAGTCTGATTTCCCAATCATGGGTGGTTATATTTGTGAATGTTGAGTGTTGGTTGAGGGGGTGAGGTGGATCTGAAAGTTAGACCAATTTGCAGTATTTATAACGTGGAAGTGTGATAAAATCTATTTTTAAAACAATAAAGAATAACAAAATCAGTGTATCTTTTGATTTTCAGAGTGAAACATACAAGTCTACAGATGCTGTGCCTGAGATTGTAGTAAAAACACAGTTAATGGTGGAGGAACTCAACCTCCAGAGGAGGTAAAGGTATATTACCATCATTTCAGGCCTGAATCCTTTTTCAAGGTATACTGACAACCTTGAGGATACCTTGACGAAGGGCTCAGACCTGAAACGTCAGTAATGTATCGTTACCTCATGTGGGCACGGCTGAGTTCTTCCAACATTCACTAAAGGTAAAGGTTCTATTATTGTCACATAATACTACATTTAAAATGTAACATACATGAAATTCTTTAACTTTTGTTTACCGTAAGGCAGGCAAAGAGTCACCACTTTGTCCAGCGCCCCTCTCAGAACCTACAGCACCGGTGTTCCTCACCAGTCTCCACTGACCAGTCCTGTACTTGCTTAGCTTCCGAGATCAGACAATCCCAGGCATATTCAGGCTATTAGGCGCTGATTGTTTATGAGGTGATGCATTCCTTTTTTTTTTACACAGGGGTTTTTTACATAGAGAAGCCACATTTTTGCCCAACTGACAATCTATGTAAAAGGGGAATTGGAAAGGTGGATTCAGTGTTCGCGCTGAACGTGGATCGTTGAGTCCTTTTATAAGGTGAACTGGGTTCCCAGGACAAAAGGGATGGGAAGTGAAGCACAGCAGCGCCACCCTCTGCTGTGATGTACAACATGCGCGTCGGGAAGTGAATCACTTTTATGATTTCAACTGAGTCCACGATCATTTGCAATGATTTATGTTAGGATTGGCTCAAGGCTGGATTATTGAGGTGACAAAAGTAGCAAATGCTACAAGCCCCAAATTTAAAAGGGCCCCCACTCTTAGTACTATGAATTGTGAACAACCATTTAATTTTCATCTTTGTGCAACAGCTTTGAGATATCTCATTGGTTGTCTGTGTTAATAGCCCTGATTAAAGGTGACAATTAGCTAAAATACTGATTTTTATCCAATTATCACCTTTACTCAGGCTTATTAACACAGACTATGGGTGTGTTGTATCTCAGTGCTGCCGGAATTCACTGGGGTGCCGCTCTTGAATCTGATCGAACTGCTTCAAGGCCACCCCGGCAGCTTGCGGAAACCTCTCAATGCAGGAGAAATGGCTGTCTCCGTCACCTATAATCCCCCATGTAGAGGAAAACACTCTGCCAGTGTCAGTGCCAGGGAAACAAAGAACAGTTCCAGCTATGTGGGGGATTATGGGTAACGAAGATGGCCATTGATCCCACATTGAGCCAGTTGCCATAGGTTTTTTTAATGTGGGAGATTCTTTATGGCAATGAATGTTAAAGTTCTGCCTCATTTCCATACTGTCACGCTGGTTTCTGGTTACCTTGAAGACTCAGTGGTGAAAAGTTGTTTGCACAGAACAGGATAATGCGGAGCATAACAAGATAGAAAACTAATGCCATGACACCTCCCAATACTTAGCAAAAAGAAATGCAGGCTCATTGCAGTCCGAGGTAAGTTTGTGGACTGGTTATTCCAGGTGATGCGCCATGTTGTATTTGGCTTTGGCCTTTGAGAGAGAACGGGAGGACAGTCTGAGCGTAGAAGAAAAATGTATGTGTTCTTTGTACCTTTGGTTGTGCTTCCCCCCCCCCCCCGACCAGCTACTGGAATTCCATGCCTGGGGGTGGATGAGGGTTACAAGTAATTCCATGAATGGGTCAATGGTCTAAAAAGTTTGGGGTCCCCAAAGCTACAGTGTTACAGTTGATTTTCAGTTATGGATGTTAGTTTTGAGAATTGGCCACTAGGTGGAACAGCTGCCCCAGGTGAGTGGTGCTGCCAGAAGGAGTGGTTGAGTTTGGTTCATTTACAATATGGAAAAGACATTTGCACAAGTCGAAAGGGGATGTGCCAAATGTAGGAAAACAGAACATCCCCTTTCTACTTGGCGAGTAGGCCAAAGGGCCTGTTTTGGGGCTTTAACTCCATAAACTCAATTAGTTCACATTCTCTTTTCCTCAGTCAAACCAAAATGGCTGATATGGCTGAAATGGTGAGAGAGGTTTTCCAGGATATTGTCCATGTTTAATACAGTCTGGTGTAGCAAGGGCAGGTTAGAAGAGGACCTTGACTTTGTTGTTATCAAGTAGATCACCCACCCTTTCATGCTCTTTAGTAAACAACAGCTTGGATGCTCAACATAGCCTAGATGGCCACAGCTGAGATTAGGAGATTCCTATCCATGGTGATCCAACATATGGCGGAGGGTCCACACAACATACTTGGTCAGGAACTGAAGAACTGTCCAGACCAATTGACGGAGGTCTTCAACATCTCATTGCAGCAGTCCATCATTCCCGAGAGGTTCAAGACAGCCACCACCATCCTGGTACCCAAGAGGATGACAATAGCAGGCTTCAATGACTATCGCCCTGTGGCACTGACCTCCACCATTATGAAATGCTTTGAGCATCTGGTGATGGATTGCATCAAAACACACCTTCCATTTCAATTTGCTCACAGAAGAAATTTTTCCACAGACGATGCTATAGCCTTGTCACTTCACTACATCCTGACCGACCTGGAAAACAATGCCTCAGATGCCAGGATGCTATTCATTGAATTCAGCTCAGGGCTGTGTACTCAGCCCACTCCTGTTCATGCTACTGACCCACGACTGCATCACCAGATCCAGCTCCAACAGTGTCATAAAGTTTACAGATGACACAACAGTCATTGAATTGTGCTACAGAAAAGAGGTAGAAAATCTCCTGAAATGGTGCAAGAGTAACAACCTGAATCTCAACATGGACAAGACGAAGGAGATGATCATGGAGTTCAGGAGAACCAGGAATGACCACCCTCCACTACACATCAACAATTCTGTAGTGGAGAACACCAGGTTTCTTGGAGCTCATTTAATTAGTGATCTATCGTGGACACTCAATATCTCCTCACTTGTCACAGTGAATGCACTTCCTAACAAGACTGAACCGGACAAAGCTACAAGCCACCATCATGTCAACCTGCTGTAGGAGCTCTATTGAGGCATCCTGGCCAGCTGCATCACAGTGTGATACAGTTGTTGCAGAGAAATGGAACTGAAGTGAATCCTCAGGACCATAAGAGCGGCAGAGAGGATCATTGGAATCTCCCAACCCCCCCCCCCCCCCCCCAATTGATGTGATCTACTGGGATTGTTGTCTGAAGAGGGTGCACAAAATCATTGAGGACCCCTTCCACCTGCACCCAGCATCTTTCAGCTCCTCTCAATGCTGAACAAATACAGGAACTGCTCACACTAACCATCCGAGAAACAATATTTATTTATTTCTATGGATGAATTTCTTGTCCTGCGTGTGTATTGTTTGTTTGTTTGTGTGTTATGTCTGGTTGTGTGACTGCATGTTTTGCACTGAGGACCAGAGAACGCTGTTTCATCAGGATTTACTTGTGCAATCAGATGACAATAAACTTGACTTGGATATAGGACCATGAATGCTAGAATTCTGAAATCAGAAGAGAACAGCTGATGACTTCTTGCAGCATAGACAACAACTTTTGGAGAGACAAAAATTAACAATATTTCAGATCGATGAATTGCAAGCAGAAATGGTCTCACTGCACAGAGACCCCTTGCTCTGAAAGTGAAATTACCTCATTTACAGTGCGCAGAGGAAGTAAATGTAATACAGTCACTCCCAACAGTGTGCTATTAAATACTGTAAATGCAGTATGAGGACCCAAGAGTTGTGCGGTTCAAAGATAGGGCAAACTATAACACTGGGTGTGTTCCCTAATCCTCTCCCAGCCTTCGTTGTGCATTATTCATGAAGCATGACATTCATGAATAAAGACCAGGAACCTCAGTTTTGTGCTATATTCGACCTTCTCCCCGATGCCAAGCATTTTGTCGGACAACAACAGACCCAATAGTGGAAGATTTTACACTCTCATTTCACTTTTTTTTAAAACAGTAAACTGCAGCACAAGAACCTGGTGAAGTTACTGGGCGTTGTTATGGACAATGGGCTGCATATCGTGACTGAGTTAATGAGCAAGGTATGACCATTTTAATTTCTTCCTTGACCCTGCAGAGTAGAGACTAAGCTCCGTGCAATAATATATTATCTCCTTGCTACTGGAGTGGCACAATTAAGCAACAATGACCCGAGATCAAAACCAGCTCTCTCTGTAAAGAGTTTGGATGTCAGAGTAGGGTTTCCTTCGGGTGCTCCAGTTTCCTTCCACTATACAAAACGTATGGGGGTTGTAGATTAATGGGCTCGTAGGCTGGAAGGACCAGCCTATATCTAAAAAAGAATTACTGTCGAATTCTGTGACCTGGAATCTGTTGGAGTAGCATATCCATTGAAGCGAAGAAGGCCGAGAGGTGATTTTATAGATATGAGAGGCATAGATAAGGTATACAGCCTGCGCCTTTTTCCATGAAAGGGAGCAGCAAACACCGGAGAGCGTCTGTACAAAGTGAAGGGAGGAAAGTTTAGGGGAGACATCAGGCATGTGTTTTTTTTTACACAGAGTTGTGGATGCCTGGAATGCCTTGCCAGGGGTGGTGGTGGAGGCATAATAGAGCCATATAACAATTTCAATACAGCAAAACAGGTCATATCGGCTCTTCCAGTCTGCACCAATTTAACTCCACGAGTTCCACCTACCTGCTCCCTGCCCATAGCCCTTCAACCCCCTCATCCATGTACTCATCCAGCCTCTTAAATGACAGAAATGACCCTGCTGCAACCACCTCTTCCAGAAGGTCATTCCACTCAGCCACCATTCTCTGAGTGAAGAAGCATCCTCTTATGTAATTTCTAAAGTTTTTCCCCCTAACCATTAACTTGTGACCCCTTGTTCCAATCTCTCCTACCCTCAAGGGGAAAAGCCTATTCACATCTACTCTATCTATCCTCTTCATAATTTTATATAACTCTATCAAATCCCCCCTCAACCTCTTACGCTCCAATGAATAAATACCCAGTCTCCTCAATCTTTCTCCATATTCTAAATACTGTTATAGGCACATGGAGGGTCATGAGGTAGGGAGGATTTAGTATTTTTGGGGTGGGTATGTACTTGTTGGCACAACATCATGGGCCAAAGGGCCTGTTATTTTCTATAAAACATCAGAAATGGGGATGATTAATGAAAATTAAGACTATTTAATGAAACTTCCAAAAAGAATTTTGAAAAACTCTCATTCTATATATTCTACTTCTACTGCTCTCCCAAAAAGGATTAAGTATTGCTCATTTCTAACAAATCTATTCTATTTTCTTTTAAAAAAATCCAGCGTTGGTACATTATCCTGAATCAAATACTTTGGTGTTTTCCAGTAGGATATAAACCAATAAGATTTCTTTAAAATTCCTTGTATTTTGTGGAGCAATATCCTGGGAAATGAGGCTATGACTGGGCACAAAACAAACCTGTGAATGAGCTGCTCTGGAACAGATGCACATTCAAGTCATCAGGGCTGGAGACTTACGGCAACTAAAATAAGTCCAATTTTTTGATGCTTTTGAGATCAAATCCCAAAATATTGTCATTTTTTTTCCTGACTATTATAAACCAGTTGATTTGCTAATCACCCTTTATGCTTATAACACAGGGTCGCAAGTTTTATCCAAGTCTTCAGGCCCTTCAGGTCCTCTCTGTCCAAATATGCCCATGTGACCAATTAACCTTCTAACCCCGTGTTGTCTTTTGAACATGGGAAGAAACCCACAGACTCCTTATAGACAGCAGTGGTTTCAATCCCGGGATGAAGGCGTTGTGATTGCGTTGTGCTAACTGCTCTGCCAGACTTGTGAAATTTATGCCAAATACAGTAAAACCCCTGTTATACGGAATTCAAGCCACCGACACAAAAAATATCGCAAGAAATAAACAGGTTAAAAATACGGAAGTTTAAAATTGATGTGCCTCGCTGTTAGCTCACCAATCACGTCTCAAACAACTGAAAACTTCACTTATCAGGCATCTACCAATCCCCTTGGGTGCCAGATACCAGGGATTTTACTGTACTGGGACTAACCCTTCACTGGTGATCTTCAGATTACGATGGTAAATAGAGAGGTCAGAACTTGTTTCACTACCTACATATGAGCAATGATTAGATCAGTGGTTCTCAACCTCTCTGCACCCCTTTCACATACCACCTTAAAGAATCCCTTTTTTAGGGATAAGATGCAATGGGCGCTCTGTAGTTAGTAGGGGATTACTTAGGTGGTAGGTGATTACTTAAGGTGGTAGGTGACCTTCAGCCTGTTGAAACACAGTCAGCTTAGTATATCGGTGATATCAGGTGGTAAAAGGCTTCAGAACTGGCTAATTAAACTCTTATGTAGAAATGGAGCTCTTGCATGCAGAAATAGTCTCTGCTTTGCCAATCATATTTACCATGCACATTTTTTTTAAGTCATTGTTGTCTTGGAAGGAAATGTGACAATTGACACAGGAAGCAGTGAAATAAATGACCAATGGGAAAGTTTCACCATCTCTAAACATTCTGCTCTCTGCTTTTATCAAGGGTAACCTCGTAAACTATTTGAGAACCAGAGGAAGATCGGTCATCAAAACTAAACAGTTGATCCAATTCGGGCTGTGAGTTCCAAATCTTGCTCTGTTCTACTTTCCCTCCCAAAATACTGATTGGTCTCGAGGTGAAGTTCCATAGATATCAGTTCCCACTGGTCCAAACCCCATGGAGAAGCCCCGAGATCCAGGTTAATGTTGTGCTCCATGGGATTTTGATTGGACTCCAGAAGAAACACTTGATGTTTTGCAAGAGAACTCAAGCCAATATCTCTCTAAATTCTCTTTCTTATACGAACTATCCCAGCTGACAATGAATTCTAAAGCCTGAAATAAACCTGCAAATCAGGGTGAAATGGTGAATTGCCAGCAAAAATGTATAAAGTGTGGGAACCATTGATTGGGCCACTGCTGACATTAAAGTTGGCAGAGAAAGCACAGTATTATAAAACAAGAATGTGTGCTGTTACTGTAATTGTAGTTAATACATTAAAAGTGCTGGAGAAACTCAGTAACTCACCACCAATAAGTTACCTTGATGAAGGGCTCAGGTCCAAAACATTGGTTATATATATATCGCCTCTTATGGGCGCTACGGAATCGGTTGTGTATTAAGCCCAGTGTTATTGCAAGGATGTAAGAGGCATAAAAAGAGATCTGTCTCAGATTCAACTAAAACTCTGGTGATGGCAGATGAAAGACCTCCCTCTCTTTACACATTCAAGTGACGCCACTATTGTAAATGCTCCAACACTATTCCTGGCAGCCAAGTCCAGGTACCTACCTCTCCCTCTGTTGAAATAAAACGTGCCCTGCACATCACTCCTCACTTTAAGCACAGGCCCTCCAGTTTGTAGTGCAATACACAAAAATGCTGGAGAAACTCAGCAGGTCACGCAGCAAAGATGCGGAGATCCTCCAGCACTTTGGCATTTTGCTCTACAATCACAAAGTCTGGAGACTCTCCTGTTCATCTCCTCCAGTTTGTGACATTTTTACCCTGGGTAAAAAAAAAGATTCTGACTGTCTACTATGCCTCTCAACTTTATAAATGTCTGTCATGAACTTAGTTAATACTGACTCAAGTATCGAGCCACTTGCCATTCCTACCTGTGTAGATGGGATATTGTGGTTCAGAAATAGACACAGATGATTGGAGAATTTGTGGATTATTTTACGCTGACCTTATAGAATAAAGCCAATGACGCCTCACCTCATTAAAACAAGGCAACTATTTTTAAAGAAAATCCATTTATATCTGGAAATCTCTTGTTGGCGGCCAAGAACAGAGGCTTGTTAAAAATGTTGAACAGGCTCTAATCTGCTCCCCTGCCAGTTGACAAATGTTATCTTGTTAACTTTGCCTTCTCTTTGTTCTGGCTAATTAGCAAGGATGATCAATTAATAATTGCTTTTGTGCAATCCACGTTGGGAATTAGATTTTATTTTGAAGATAGGAAGTTTATCTTCAACTTTACCTGCAACTTTAACATAAACCTCGTAGTTTCATCACCCAAGTCTGCAAAATCAAACAGTGTTTTTTGAATCATTTAATTTTTTTTTATAATTCATAACACTCAAAGAAAGGGAAAATAAATGTATGATTTCTAAAATAAAGCAAGAGGTTTAGTCTGAATTGCATAAAACAGCGCACAGGAATCACGGGAAGTATCTCAAGCCCATCCAGTCTGTGCTGGCTCCATGCAAGTGCAATGGTTCTCAACCTTTTCTCCCCACTCACATAACACCTATGGAAATCCCTTACTAATCACAGGGCACATATAGTATCCTAAACCATAGGTGCTCAGTGGTTAGTAAGGGATTACGCTCTTGAGGTGGCATGAGAGGGGGAAAAAAACTGAGAGCCACTAGTCTAGTCCTTGGAACATCACAGGTGACCCTGCCCCCACTACTCCCCAATGAAGTGAATGGCACTAGAGACGCTGAAATATCATGTTACGGCATTTTAAAACAAAAGATTTCACTCATAATTTTTGCCCATCTGTTTTCTTTGGTTCCTTTCAGTCAATGTGAACATTTTCTTCATCACTCCATCTTTAGAATGCCTCTCGTCCTCCTCTGTTCCAATCAGTTCAACCCTGGCCTCTCCAGTTTATCTTTTCTCATTCAAAACCACATCAAACCATTCATTTAGTCCAGTGGTTTTCAAACTTTTTCTTTTCACTCACATACCACTTTAAGTAATCCTAATGTGATTAGTAAGGGATTTCTTAAGGTGGTGTGTGAGTGGGAAGGGAAGGTTGAGAACTACTGCTCTAGACCCAATTGTTACTGAAATATTTTGCTTGAGAAAAATGGTCATTGGCCCATTTCCTTTGGAGTTATGAAACCGTGCACATAACGAGTCAAATTATGTCCAATTAAAACAGTGGTTTTCAAACTTTTTCTTTAATCTCACAAACTACCTGAAGTTATCCTTTAATAATCACAAAGCATCGATGGCATAGGGATTACTTAAGGTGGTATGCGAGTGGAGAGAAAAAGTTTGAAAACCATTGATTTATTCAACGGAGCAGTGTAGGGGAGTTAGGAATTGGTCTCCACTTCTCCTTTGTGATTGACCTTTCTCTCTGTCTTCACTAAGTCAAACACAAGCTCTCTTTTCCACTTCCTCCCCATTGCCAGTGATGTCTGTGAAGGGATGAAGTACCTGGAGTCGAAGAAGCTTGTTCACCGAGACTTGGCAGCCCGGAACATCCTCATCTCCAATGAAAACATTGCCAAAGTGAGTGACTTTGGGCTGGCCAAAGGGGTGTCCAGCACACAGGACCAAGCAAAGCTGCCAGTGAAGTGGACGGCACCAGAGGCACTGAAACATCACGTAAGAGCAGGAGAGTCATTTCTCATCTGTAGCATAGAATGCACGGTGGGTGGGACGGAGTTCCCTCATTCCATGTGGCTGGATGGTGGGTAGGACGGAGTTTCTTCATTCCATGTGGCTGGACAGTGGGTGTGATAGAGCGCCTTTGTTCCGCATGCCTCTGAGGGATTTGGCCATGACTTTGCCATTGCAATATAACTTTTTTCACTGCACTTTCCCTCCAGTTCAACCACTTTAAAATGACTCCAGCACTGAGTAATGAAATCTAACTGGGCCATAGGGCAGAACAGCATGTAAACACCTGCCACTAGTGTACAGAGGAAACTATTCAGTTATGTGTGTCAGTAATGCATGTCCACCCACCACATGCACGCACGCACCTGCCCACACACAAAGCTAACATATGTACATATGTACACACAGCCAGGGAAACAACTTAGCAATGTGTGTAGTGTATGAATCTGCATACACACTCCTCTAAACAGAGACATCTCTAAGCACACACCTCAAAACAAGCACACACCTCAAAACAAGCACACACCTCAAAACAAGCACACACCTTGACAAATGGTGTGTGTGTGTGTGTGTGTGTGTGTGTGTGTGTGTGTAAACATGTGTGTGTGTGCGTATACATGAGCATGTACATGTGTGTGTGTATGTATGTGTGTGTGCGCGTGCGTGTGCGTGCATCCAGTACACATATCCTGAATGCTTTCTTCTGTTCACTTGTGGCTCCATGCAGATGTTTGCTTGCTGTACTGCAAAAGACACACGCACAGAGAGGGGGCGAGGTAAGTATCAATAAAATTCAACGCCATCTCTTGGATAATGCTAATCACCAAGTTGCACCTGAGGTCCAAGTGGATAAACACAATGAGTGGCAAAACAAAGCTCCCCAATAATCAGTGAGAAAATTCTACCTAAAATGTAGCACCTCGGGGAAATAAACCTACAGTTGTTATCCCTTTGTCTTTTCAAACCTGCCAGAATCCTTTCAATGCTCTTCACAGGGGATTTCCTCTAAATTACAGTGAGACATGAAATATTCTAACTCTTCCCCTGTACCTCTCTACTTTTCCCAAACTGTTCCATTCATCTATTGTGTGTGGAGAGAGTTGGCCAGAACCCACACAGAGCCCTGGGAGTGACAGCTGCCAGGGATCATGGTAACTCCATCCCTTCCTCTGATTGTATTGCCCACTTAAACCCCACAGGGCTTCGTAAATGGCAGAATGCAGTTAATGAGCGAGCAGGAGAAAAAATGGGTGGGGGGAGGAGGGAGGGGGGAAGAGAGAGATGAATGAGGGGGGGGGAAGAAGGAGGATGGAGAAGGAGAGAATTACTTAATTCTAAGACATTAAGGATATTACCCCTTCTGATTGTTAAAAGGAAGGAATGTCCATTAAAAGTCTCCTGATTCCTTCAACAGAAATTCTCCACCAAATCTGATGTCTGGAGTTATGGAATTCTGCTCTGGGAGTTGTTTTCATATGGTCGGGCTCCTTACCCCAAGCTGGTGAGTGATCATGTGGCACCTTTGTTACTGCACAGGACACCGTCTAAGATCACTGTCCTGGGCCTGCTCAAGGGCAAACATTCTGTTTGTATTTAGACAATAAAGCTACAGTATATACTTGTGTAAAAGTCAATACCATGTAAAAGCTGACTCCCCTACTTTTGGTCCTGCCCACCTGAGCACCCAACACCTCAATCGCAGACTCTCTCCTCGGGCCCCAGCCGTCCACCCATCCAAGCTTCCAATGCCCAGTCCGAGGACACCACCAGGTCAGTCCCCACCACCCACCTGAGCTCTCAATGCCCAGACTGAGAACTAACCCCCAGGTCCTGGCCACTCATCCAAGCTCCCAATGCCCAGACCAAGGATTTACCTTCTAGTTCCGCCCACCCACCCGAGCTCCCAGTGCCTCTTACCACCTGGTCCTGGCCCTCCCCCAATAGAATTCCCATCGCCTCGAACGACACAGGTATTTACCGCGGTCAAATATAGGATGTGTGTCATTGTCAATCCCCTAAATTTTCCCTAATAATCAGACCACAAAATTTGACTATTACACATGTATATACAGTCAATAAAAGTCTTTATACAGTCTTTATAAAATCAAATGTCCTAGCATAAATCTTCACAGGGTGCCCCCAGAATTCACAGGGCAGGGTTTCTCAATTTTGGGCAGGGTGTAATTTGTACTTTGTTGTTACATTCCTTCTGGGAATCTCATTAAATACTAATTGGTTCATGTGTTTTGTTTAATCTTTAATCAAAGGTCTAATCTGAAAATTTACCCAAGTTTTCTTTCTCAACTTGCTGAAATTACTGGTTTCATTCAGATATATAAACATATTATTTCTCATTTTCATTTCTACAACTAGACGTAGCAAGCCCCTTGCACAGAGAATGGTTGGTATCTGGAATAAGATGGAGGTGGTGGAATCGATACAATCGCTGCGTTTAAGAGGCATTTAGACCAGGGGTTCTCAACCTTTTTCTTTCCACTCACATACCACTATGCCATCAGTACTCTGTGATTAGATTGCTTAAGGTCGTATGTGGGTGGAAAGAAAAAGTACGAAAACCACGGCTTTAATTGTATTAATTGATTCGTTGTGTCCACGATTTAAAAACTCCAAAGGAAATGGGCAATGACAATTTTCTCAAGCAAAATATTTCAATAACAATTGGGTCCGGAGCAGGTATTCTCAACCTTCCCATTCCACTCACAGACCACCTTAAGCAATCCCTTACTGATCACAGAGCGCTTATGGCAGTGGGAGGTGAGTCATTGGAAGGGAAGGCAGAGAAAGATATAGTCCTAATGTGGGCAAATGGGATTAGTGTAGATGGGCAAAATGGATGGATGGCATGGGCATGAAGGGCTGAAGAGTCTGTTTCTGTGCAAGAGGTTATGTCCCTTCTACCTGAATTCCAGGGCCCAAGCCACAAGTTAAATCGATAGCATTGTTGAGGAAGAATAAACACAGAATTGCTGGAGGAACTCAGCCAGTCTCGCAGAGTCCATAGGAGGTAAAAATATATTACGGATGTTTTGGCCTGAGCCCTTTAAAAAAAAGGTATAAGCAAAGAACAGGAAGGTGTCAGAATTGCTTATACAGTACCTTGAAGAAGGACTCAGGCCCGGAATGTCAATAATATCATTACCTCCTATGGACGCTCCAGCATTTCTACATGTTTTTACTACACTCCCAGCATCTGTGGACTTCCAGGTTTCATCCCAGCACTGTTGATGAACTCATGATTGAGTTCTATGAAAATGCTAAACTGAGTGAGCTGGTCTTGTGCCTGTTCTCACCTCACGATGCCCTTGGCAGCACTGCTGCTGAGGAATTAAAACTTTGTGCTTGTAATCCTCCATTATCCGCCCCACAAGTCCCCTCTCTTTATCCTCACATGACACTTAATGACTTGCTAAATTGCAGCTGTTCCTTCCAGAGTCACAACTCGAGGTTAATGTGTTATGCAGATATGATCACAATGGAGTTCAGGTGCCTGATTTTCTGCCCGTGATTTATTTCCAGTCATTTTTTTCAGTAGAACTGTTCTCATTGACTCTTCTCACCTCTTTGTGCTGAACAGTGATGTTCTGACCGCAGTTCCATCTAAACAACTCCTTAAACCCCACAAGTTGAAAGTATATTCAGTCAGCAAGCTGATTGTATCATGTCTAGGGGATGTGATAAATGCTGCCTGGCTGTTTTAGAATTTTTTTTCTTCTCTGGGAAGACGAACGTGGCCACATTAACCTGCTAGGCATGCCTTCCTATTTTATATTTTGCAACTCCTACAAACTTTTTTCTCATGCAATACATACTGAAGAACCTCAGCAGGTCATGCAACAACTCCAGGAAGTAAAGGGTAATCCACATTTTAGGCTTTAGGCATTGGTTACCCTTGCATTCATGTAGATTCTACGTGACCTGCTGTGGTTTTCCAGCACTTGTGTGTATTGCCCTGCAATCACAGCGTCTGCAGAAATTCTTGTTTAAGACTCTTTCCTAGGTTCTATTCAAGTTTATCATCTCATTGTACCAAAGAAACAGCATTCTCTGATCCACGGTGCAGAACACTGGAAACACACATAATTAAAATAAATTATTATCAATATTTTGGAGAGTTGTTTTAGCGGTTCAGCGTTCTCACTGCCCACTGTTCTTCAACCTGGTGGTGCTGGCTCTGATACTCCTGTATCTCTTTCCCGGCAGGAGTAGCTGGAAGATGCCGTGTGGTGGAGGTTCTCCTGATTTTTGCTGTTTTCACTCTCTAACTGCTTCCACTTACTGATTGAGCAGTTAACCTTGTGTACAACCTATCCCCACGGTAAATCCAGTTTGACCCTGTCAAAGCCATCCTCCCCCGATGCTCCATGAGCTTGATGGGAGTTCTGTCCTCTCCTTCCCAGTTCTGACAAAGGGTCTTTGACTTGCAACAGTGACTTTGTTTCTCTTCCCACCAATGCAGCTCGACTTGCTGAGTACTTCCAGCATTTTCTGTTTTTATTTTAGGTTTCTAGCCTTTTTTTTGGATTTTCCCATGTTCATGTTGGTTGATAATCTCTCTGAAAACTAGACTGGATGTTACTTAGTCACTCTTACGAATCGGATGTGATTTCAGTATCAGTTGTGTGTCTTCATTCCCTCCACAACAAACCTTTTGGAGGGCTGTAAGCAACTTATTTTCACCTTGTTCTGATGAGCTTTTTTCGGGGACTACAGTGGTTTCACAATGCCTCTTGGGAAATCCATTGTAGAAACGACTCCCTCCCCATCCTGACTTCACTTGTCCAACCACCAAGTACCTCAGACTCCAATCTATGGATTCCTTGCTCTCCAAACCCCAAACATCTGCAAATACCCTAAATCTACCACCTCCTGATTGTGTTCCTGATCTCTCTGAACATCCCTGAACCAATCTGCAGACCCAGCACCAGTACATTCCTCCCTGTCATTACAACAGGCTTTTTTTGCACCAAGTAGCCTTCTCTTCTGCTGCTGAGAAATGTATGTTTCAAATGACCTTGGATCATTGTTTCCTGAAAAGGCATCAAGCTTTTGACAAAGGGCCCAGGCCTGAAACATTGGTCACTCTTTACTTTCCTATGGATGCTTCATGACCTGCTGAGTTTCTCCAGCATGTTAGTGTGCAGACTTTGTTTAACTCCGTCAAGCTTTTAGAGCCATGTAGCACAGAAGCTCAAACCTGAAGGCTGAGTACAGGGTTAATGATCAGGTACTTAACCATATGAAAGAACAGAGGGACCTTGGAGTCCAAATCCATACATCTCTCATGGATGCCTCACAGGTTGATAATAGTTAAGAAGGTCCATGGGATGCTGGGCTTCATTAGTCAGGGGATTGAGGTCAAGAGTTGAGAGGTAATGCCACAACTCTACAAATCTCTTGTGAGTATTGTGTTCAGTTCTGGTCACCTCACCATTGGAAGAATGGAGAGGGTGCAGAGGAGATTTACTAGGATGATGCCTGGATTAGAGCCAAGACGTTTCTCTTTGGAGTGTAGAAGAATGAGAGGTGACTTCATAGAGGTCTACAAGATTCTAAGAGGCACAGGCAAGGTAGACAGTCAGTGCCTTTTTGCCCCCCCCCCACCCCCCCCCCCCCAGGGTGCGAGTAGCAAACACCAGAGGACATCTGTACAAAGTGAAGGGAAGAAGGTTTAGGGGAGACACAGTGAGTTGTGGGTGCCTGGGTTGCCTTGCCAGGGGTCGTGGTGAAGGCTGGAACATTCAGGGTGTTTAAGAAGCTCTTAGTCAAGCACACAAAACTCAAAACGGTCAACCAGTTTATCTATCTCGGCTGCACCATTTCATTGGATGCAAGGATCGACAACGAGATAGACAACAGACTCGCCAAGGCAAATAGCGCCTTTGGAAGACTACACAAAAGAGTCTGGAAAAACAACCAACTGAAAAACCTCACAAAGATTAGTGTATACACAGCCGTTGTCATACCCACACTCCTGTTCGGCTCCGAATCATGGGTCCTCTACCGGCATCACCCACGGCCCCTAGAACGCTTCCACCAGCGTTGTCTCCGCTTCATCCTCAACATTCATTGGAGCGACTTCATCACCAACTTCGAAGTACTTGAGATGGCAGAGGCCGACAGCATCGAATCCACGCTGCTGAAGATCCAACTGCGCTGTGTAGGTCATGTCTCCAGAATGGAGGACCATCGCTTTCCCAAGATCGTGTTATATGGTGAGCTCTCCACTGGCCACCGAGACAGAGGTGCACCAAAGAAGAGGTACAAGGACTGCTTAAAGAAATCTCTTGGTGCCTGCCACATTGACCACCGCCAGTGGGCTGATATCGCCTCAAACCGTGCATCTTGGCGCTTCACAGTTCGGCGGGCAGAAACCTCCTTTGAAGAAGACTGCAGAGCCCATCTCACTGACAAAAGACAAAGGAGGAAAAACCCAACATCCAACTCCAACCAACCAATTTTCCCTTGCAACCGTTGCAACCATGTCTGCCTGTCCCGCATCGGACTTGTCAGCCACAAATGAGCCTGCAGCTGACGTGGACATTACCCCTCCATTAATCTTCGTTCGCGAAGCCAAGCCAAAGAATAGTCAAGCACATGGATGAAAGTAAAATAGAGGGTAACAAGGTAGGAGGGTTTCATTGGTAAGAAGATGTGGCACAACAGAAATACTGTGCTGTAATGTTCTAAGCAGGCCTTTTGGCCCATCCCATCCATACTAATCAATGCTGGTCCTGACCTTTAGGCTGTCATGTGGATTTGATTTTCTCTATTTCAAACTGTTTTATAAAATACTATTTCTGTTTCTTCCTAGACACTGATCGATGTTCCAGCAAAAGTGGAGAAGGGGTATCGGATGGAATCGCCGGAGAAGTGTCCCATCATGATATACAACATGATGAAATCCTGCTGGGAGAATGATCCCGGAAAACGTCCCACCTTCAAAAAGCTCAAAGATAAGTTGGAAAAAGAAGGACAGAAATCAGACAGCTTGAAGGACAATTTGGAATCAGTTTAAACATTGTTGATCGTTTTTTTTTATTAAATTAACATTCCAAGATGTTTCATTTTCAGGAATTAAGATTAAAGTGAGCAACAATATGGGGTAAATAGTTCTTAGTTTTCCATAAAGAGATGTATGAAAATAGCTTGTTCCTGCTGGATGCTAGAATTCACAGTTTGATGGTCCTCATTTGCTTAATGGCATCTTTGTGTTTTGAGAGCCTGGTTAAATCCCAACTACATTAGACCTGGGGTGTTGTTTCATTCACTTACATCATACATTGCTAATACTTCTTGACAATCAGCAGAGGGAGATATAGCAGGAATATGAGCATTTCAGCCCAGGTGATTCACTCAATCACACCCATGTGTTGCCATCAGCTGGTCAGCAACCCACCAACCTGTTACAATGGGCAGGGCACCTTCCATTTGCAGGCAGCACCACACTGCTACAGTCAGCTCTGTCTCCCATTTCCCTCTGTCTCACCTCTCCTCTTATCATATCTAATTAACGTCTGTACTCTTCCCCACGACCAGTCTTCAGTCTCTTTATTGTTGTGCCTTCCTGTTCTTTGCTTAATCCTTGAAGAAGGGCTCAGGGCCAAAACGTCAGGAATATATCTTTACCTCTATGCAGGGCCAAAACGTCAGGAATATATCTTTACCTCTATGGACACTGTGAGACCTGAGGAGTTCCTCCAGCATTTGTGTGTTTTTAACCACAATACCAGCGTCTGCAGACTTTTATATTTCACTGCAGTCAGCATTTTAAATGTAGAATTATGTAACAATAATTTTCACAAACCTTAAATTTTCCTGCTCTAATCTCAGTTCCACCTGCTCATGATCCAAACTATCTCAGATTCTTCACAATGTTGAATCCTAGCCTAATTATTCCAAAATGAAATGTATATTTAAATAGGATGGATACATGTGTATGACATCCACAATTAGGCAGTAGAATTGGTTCAATAAACCAATTTCACATGTTCTCGCAACTCTTTGTATCTCTTTATGGTCTCAATGTCTGTGTGCAGATGTCCATATTTTACAAATTGGAGCAAGGACACAAACAAAAAAGTGTTATTAGAGCAATGAATAAAAATAAAACAATGCTTTTGAGTTTGTTGATTTTTAATTTTAACAATACAGCACATTAGAAGTCCATGAACCCTACAAGTTTTTGGAGGGTCGTGGGAAGAAACCGGGAACACCCAGAGAAAACATGCAGATCACAGATAGAATGTACAAACTCTTTACAGAGAAGGCACCAGATTTGAACCTTGGTCATTGGTGCTATAATAGCATTGCACTAACTGTGCTCCCCAGGTTATGGGTGAAACTAGAAGCAAGCAACCACTTGTTATAACCATCATAAACCCATTGTGAACATTGCCTGGTTATTGATGAGACAAAAAAAATCATTAGTACTGATTCAACTCATTTCTCTGTAACTAGAGTGCCTGTGATTCACCCCTTATGCAATAGGGAACTGCAAGCAATGAGGTACAGTGCAGTGGTTCTCAACCTTTTTCTTTCCACCCACATATCACCTTCAGCAATCCCTTACTAATCACAGAGCACCTACGGCGTAGGGAATACTTAAAGTAGTATGTAATTGGAAAGAAAAAGGTGGAGAACCACGGAGGTACAGTAAAACTTCAATTCCAGCATTTGATTGTATATCCCAATGGTCTGACATCAAGTTCATTTATTTTCATCCGATTGCACAAGTACAACCCGACGAAACAGTGTTCTCTGGTCCTTGGTGCAAAACACATAGACACACAACCAGGCATAACAGACCTAAAGAAAAATAATATATATGCAGGACAAATATACATATCTAAAAATAAAGATTGTTTAGTAAATATGAGAGTGTCGGATGGTCAGTATGAGCAGTTCCCTTGGTCATTCAGCAGTCTCACTGCCCACAGGAAGAAACTGTTTCTCAGCCTGATGGCATCTCTTTCCTGTCAGAAGTAGCTGTAAGATGCTATGTGCAGGGTGGAAAGGGTCCTCAATGATTTTGCTTACCTTCTTCAGACAATGGTCCTGGTAGATCATGTCAATGGATGGCAGGGAGACTCCATTAATCCTCTCTGCCACTCTACGGTCCAGTGGATTGATTTCCAATCCATTTCTCTGTAGCAACCATACCACACTGTGATGCAGCCAGCCAGGATGCTCTCAAAAGAGCTTCTGTAGAAGGTTTACATGATAGTGGCCAGTAGCCTTGCCCACTTCAGTCTTCTCAGGAAGTGCAGTCACTGTTGCGCCTTCCTGACAAGTGAGGACCTGTGTCCACGATAGGTCACTTTGTTCAGTGGACTCCAAGGAACTTGGCATTCTACCCTCTCTTCACTAGAGTTATTGATGTGTAGTGGAGGGTGATTGTTCCTGGTCCTACTGAAGTCCATGATCATCTCCTTCATCTTGTCAACATTTAGAAGTTGTTATTTTCACACCACATCACAAAATTTTCCACCACTTCTTTGTATTCAATTATACCTCAGTAGGTCTGGTATGGTAACAGCACTTCAAAGACCATCACAGGGAGCGCAGGGGCCCTTCAGTGCTGTGTGTCCACTGCTGTTCACTCTGCTAACCCACGGCTATGCAGTTAAATACAGCTCAAACCATATCAAGTTTGCTATGGTGGGCTTTAGTAGAAAGAATGCTGAGCCAGTGTACTGAGATGAGGTGCAGTAGATAATAGACTTGTGCACAGCCAACAACATGTATCTGAATGTTAAAAGAAAACAAAAGAGATGGTTGTCATCTTCAGGAGGGCCCAGGGGAACCACTCTCCACTGACTATTCACAGCTCGATCCCTGAGATCATCCATTTAGAATCGAACCAAAAAGCTCCAGAAATCAGTCAACATCCGATCTGAAGGTAGTCATAACCATTTAACAATTACAGTACAGAAACAGGCCATATCATCCGTCTACTCTGCACTAATTTAAGTGAAACTCCACTAGTTCCACCTTCCTGTTCCCTTCCCATAACCCTCCAACCCCCTCACATCCATATACTCATCCAACCTCCCCTTAAATGACAAAATTGACCTAGAGGGTCATTCCACTCAGCCACCACTCTCCGAGATAAGAAGCTTCCTCAAGTTATTCTAAAGTTTTGCCCCCTCACCCTTAACTATGACCCCTCATTCCAATCTCTCCTACCCTCAAGGGGAAGAGCCTATTCACATCTACTCTTATCTATTTCCCTTATAATTTTATATACCTCTATCAAATCCCCCCTCAACCTGCTACGCTCCAATGAATAAAGACCCAGTCTACTCAATCTTTCTCCATATTCTAGATACTGCAATCCAGACAATATTTTAGTAAATCTTCTCTCCACCCTCTCTACCTTATTGACATCCTTCCTATAATTTGGAGACCAGAACGGCACACTATATTCCAAACTTGGCCTCACCAATGCCTAGTTAGATTTCTGGGAAATCATTCAGCTGTAAAAGGTTAAGGAAGCTCTGAACTCCAAATGTCAGCATTGGTGACAGATCAACAGGATGCTAATGGCCACCAAACCTGGCTGTTGTATGTCACTCTGGCAGGCATTTACCACAGTGGTGGCCCGCTCTTACTGCATCACCAGTCTGTACACACACATTAAAAGCCATTTCGGAATCAATGTACCATCTGCTGTGACACAAAGCACATACTACAGAACAAGGTCATGCACCCTTAGCTTTCTGGTTCAGTTGGAGAACTAAAGCTTCTGGAAGGCACCAGAGGGCAGTATGAACCCTACAGCTCCGAGAAATTCAGAGCTTTCAGAAGAGGGAAAGAACAAAACTTGTACAAGACACATTCCAGAGCAGGAAGGTTGGAGTTGTGAGGAGTTCCCAAATATGAAAGTTTGCCCTGGAACAAACAGTTATTTTAATTTTAACCTTAATGATACAGCACAGTAGAAGGACCTTCCAAACCCATGAAACCTGTGCCACCCAATTAACCTGCTAACCCCATATGTTTTTTTTGGAAAAGTGGGGTGGGGGGGGAGGAAATTGGAACACTTGGGGAAAGCCCATGCAGGTCACAGACGCCTTACAGACAGCGCCAGATTCAAACCTGGGTCGCTGGCGCTGTAATAGGGTTGCGCTAACCATGCTGCAGTGTAATAGCACAGTTACCCTGACGTAGCTGCCCCATAAGAAATGAAAGTAATTTTCTATTGATATAGAAACTGCCACATAATTTAAAAGTACCACATTAAGAAAGGTTTGCATTTCATATTCTGGACAACCTACTTGATCTAACAGACACCACTCTCTGAGGTAAGAAGCTTCCTCAAGTTATTCTAAAGTTTTGCCCCCTAACCCTCAACTATGACTCCCAGGTCCAATCCTGCAGATTCATGAATGAATAAAACTACTGCTTTACTTTCTTGATAGAAGATTAAAAATAGGGTCTATAATGGGAACATGTCAGAAATTCCATACCCCTATTTTACCATTTAATTTGATAACAAAATAATATAGCTGGTAAAATATACACTCCTTGCTCTTTCATTGAGAACAATCTTGTATTCTTTATACACAAGGATTAGCAAAGCAAGAGCTTAGATTCCAATCAGCATTTGTATTTATCTCAGCTATTTGAATGATGATGGAGTTTGTGTCTAATCCCTGCATTACTTCTCTCCATTTACAGTTTCAAGTGAGCTTTGCTACTTCACCATAAAATTCCTGTAATTCCAGTAGTCTTAGCTGTCCAACAAAATGTCCTGGCATCAGATTTTCTTGTAGTAACCTTAATTTGTTCTTTTACTCCAGATCACGGCCTGCATTGACTCAGACTATATATTTACTCAAGCCCTACAAGTTTTGCCCAGTGTATTTTGCACAATGGGTCGACACAGTTGGCGTAGCGGTAAGCGCAACGTCTTTACAGTGCCAACGATTGGGACTGGAGTTTGAATCCCGCACCGTCTGTAAGGAGTTTACATTCTCCCCGTGTCTATGTGGGGTTTCCCCAGGGGCTCAGGTGTCCTCCCACTGTTCAAAACGTACCAAAGGTGTTGGTTAATTGGGTGTAAATTCGGCAGCATGAACTCATGGGCCAAAATGGCCTGTTACCCCATGCTGTATGTCTAAATTAAATTAAATTTGTAATCTTGGAATAAAATTCCTGAGCGTTACATCACAGAAAGTCACAGCTAGTATCCAGTCCTGATGTATTGAAAGAGCAGTCGTGGTTAATTCCACACAAGCAGGTTTTACCAGTAACTTTTAAGTTTTTCATCCTCAAGAACCAATGCAAATCTTTGGAAGTTACTTACTGAGTCTTCACTTTTCCAGGACTTTTCCTGAATGTGTTGTATCATCGAGTTGTTGGCACAGGATTTCATAACATTTAAGAGGAACCTATTCGCCAACACAGAGCACGCTATGGGCCAAGTGCCAGTAAATGGAATTCACCTGCACTTGAAAGGAACTCAACAATGAACTGAGGAGCCTGCTTCTGTGCTCCATGATACTATAGCCCAAAAGCTCTCCGAGTGAAGAGATTTTGCCCCGTCCTTGAAGAGCATTTGCCAGTGATTTTAAATCGGTTTAATTTGATGCTGACTGACTAAATGTAATGAAGTGTCACATTATTCTTCACAAAACAGCAAAAGGTGAAATGATGCTGTAGAATCTTTAGGAAAGTGGCCAAGATGAAGGCAAAATAGCATGGAGAGGAAAAGAGGCTTGTGAAACTCCTGAAGAGAATTAGCAGGCCTGGGGATAAAGTGCAGCAATAGAGAGTTGAAGGGGAGAGGGACAAAACCAGGCACTGGGATTTTATGGAAGAGAATATTAAGGAATTTAGTAGAGTGTCAATATAGGGACAAGGAACACATAACTAACCTCTACAAATTATAACAGATCTTTCCCTTGTTTTAACATTAAGTTGAACTTCCAGCTTCTGGTGCCATGAGTCAAACTAGGTTTATGTGCTCAGCTCAAGCCTTTTAGCAGAGAGGTAAATAGTAAACATACTCAAAGAATGGGTAAACCTCTATGAATTCTCACCCTGACAAAGAAAAGTACAATTTATGAAATATAAGTAATCAAGCAAATCCTTCCCATGTGATTCTCGTCCCTCTTCCACCTTAATTTTTGCTTTTCATTCAAATTTAATTTCACACTCATGATCAAATTGAATTTACACCCACACTTCCAAACTTATTTCACTCTTCCAATTTCCTCTCCACCCTTCTCCCACAAATCCACCCTGGAACTGGATAGGGGAACAACATTTTTTTTTTGTAAAAAGGTTTCTGATTGGCTGAGAAACTGTCCCACACATTGATGGCCTAGCCAATCAAAAGCTGGACTTCTGCAAATGAACATGTCTCCAATCAGAGACTGGCTGGTTGAATCAAAAACAAAGCCAGATTGCAGTTGGCCAATTCCCATGCTGACATCACCATGGAAACCCATCTGGGATATTCAGTAGGCTTCAAAGCCAAAATTGTTGTTCCTCAGTGTCTGTTTTATTTCTCATTTGTTTCATCTTATTATTATCCAAGAATGCAAAGATAGTGAAATCTGGAGATATAATAATTTATGGTGAAAAACACTGATAAAATATTTATCCCTAAAAGAATCATTACTGGCAGAAAATGATTAACATGGATCTGATGCTCTGTAATGTGTGGGGAAGGTGAATGGTCAACTTGTATATTCCTTTGAGGTAGTTGGACATGTGGACATATTTCCTTTCATGAATAATACCTGTAGTAAAGAGGGTACATTTAAAGGACAATTAATTGTAAGGCAAAGATTACTCTTTGTGTCTTTGAGTAAGATAGTCAGATCTCATTTAGAGTACTCTCTGCAGTTCTGCTCACCTCGCATGGTGAGTTATGATGAGGCCTTTGGAGAAAAACCTTGGCTACCTGACCAAATTACAGTAGGACATGTGTGCATGTGTTAGGTTTGGGTAGAATCGGGCCAGACTGTGCTGGCTGGCTCCAGGTTTTTTCCAGCTCACTATGCCATTGCTTAGCATTGGCGATGAGTGTCTTTTGATTTTGATCAGTCCTTGGCCTTTCATTGTGGAGCAGATCAACGGCATGTCTGAGGTTGTTGTATTTGCAACATTGATCAATTTGGGTCATGCATTAGAATCATTATCTAATTTGGATTGGTAATATCAGGTCAAGTTTGGATCAAACTATGATCTTGTCAGGTTTGAATTGGTCCTGGTCAGGTCAGGTTTAGAGTGGCCATATTTGGTTTGGGTTGGATTGGTCACTGTCAGGGAGGGTTCAGAATGTCTATGGGATCAAATTGGACAAGGTCAGATTCTGTTCAGATTGGACATTGTCATGCTGAGTTCAGATTGAATGTGGTCAGGCTGGGTTCAGATTGGTCAAGGTCAGCCTGGGTTTGGATTGGACATGGTCAGGCTGGGGTTCGGATTGGACGTTGCCAGGTTGGGGTCCAGATTGGGCATAGTCATAATGGGTTCAGATTGGATGTGATAGGCTTGGATTCAGATTGATATGCTCAGGCAGGGTTCTGAGTGGATGTGGACAGGCGGGGTTCTGAGTGGACGTGGTCAGGCGGGGTTCTGATTGGATGTGCTCAGGCTGGATTTGGATTGGACATTCTTAACTCAGGATCAAATTGGCTGCACTCAGGTCAGCTTGAGTGTCCCAGCAGACTTGTCTTTGGAAAGGTCTTCAATCAGCGTCGAAAACCTAGTTAGTCTCAGTTTGCATAATCTTCCAGTCAAGATAAACTAATAGGGCAGATCTCGAAAGTTCTTTTTTTTAAATATTTTTTATTGGTATTTAATATATAGACAATTGAACAATATGATTATACAATGTACAATACAGTTAAAAGTATAGAAAAAAGATTTCAAATATGAACTTAATTCAAATGACCAACACACATTGATAATAATGTAGTAAAATTTAACATCAAACAAGAAACAAACCCAACCCAAAAGAAAGAGAAATAAAGGAGAGTAAAAATAAAGTTAAAAGTTCTTTACGAATGAATTATAAATGTCTTTTTTTTTAAATAAGGAAAAGATATATAATCGTCTTTCCTTCTCTTCACATTCTGTCAGAATTTTTATCTAAAGTTGTATTATTCACGTTGATCAAAGCCATTATCTGTTATATTATTCAGTTTTAAAAAGAAAAAAGCAAAACCTAAACTAACTAAAAAAAAGGGAAGGAAAAATCCCCCCCGCCCCCAACCCCACCCCATAAGCAAGATTAAGAAATGACACATGGAAATCAAGTGGCGTCCACATTATTATCAAGTGGCGTCAAGCACTTTGACGACCCTAACACTTTAGATTATAGTAATAATCCAAAAATGGGCCCTACATCTCTTGAAAGTTAATTATTGAATCTTTTAATAGAATGTCTAATTTTGTAAAGGTGGAGCGATGTCTTTCCATTTAATCAGAATTGCATGTCTGGCTATTAAAGAAGTAAAGTTATAATTTGACTTTGAGTTCAGATCTTGAAATGATCTGAATGGAGCAATTAAAGGGCAAGGTTCTAATATGACCTTAAGAATTACTGATAATGTTTTTAAAATATCTTTCATAAATTTTTCTAAATTAGAGCAAGTCCAGAACATATGAATCAAAGAAGAAACACCAGTTTTGCATTTATCACCTAGAGGATTTATATCTGATTAAAACCACACTGCCCTGCGACATTAGCCTACACCATCTCCAATGTTCAGGTATAAAAATGGGCTTCATCAGAGTAGATGAGGGGCATTCGTGGTGACTGTGTCTCAAAGTTATAAGTGGAGCCTCAGCTCAAAATTCATTGACCTCAATCTGAAGCTCACTACCTGAAAATCCCTTTAAATTACAACAGCTCATTAACACAGCCTGTGTAAGGAAGAATTATATTTAATAAGAAACAAAGACCAATCTGTTGTAGCAATTGCTCTGTTATTGTCAAACTCGCTGCAAAAATACTATGAAAATCAGAAAGACTCTGAGAGTCCAGGTGCTCTGGTTTCCTCCCACCCTCCAAAATGTACCAGTATCATAGGATAATTGGACAGCATGGGCTGGAAGGGCCTGTTACCATGCTGTATGTCTAAATGAAATGAAATCAACTGAACTCAGAATGAAGCACTTGGTACTGAATGGTGCTGAAGACTACATCACAGCAAAGAATATTCACAAACTCTATGCAACTCTGAACAGGATCTATTCGAATTGTCCTTTAAACCTATTTTAAATCTCTTGTATTTTAAAAAAAGATATATTGATAGAGAGGACCTTGGCTTGTTGCTTCATTCAAAGGATAGCACCTTCAGCCTTGCACTGAAGAATCAGCAAGGATAATGAATTCAGTGCTCTGGAATGCAACATGGATTTTAAAAAATTGATGAAAGGCACTTCAGTTAAGGAAGGCATGACAATCCAGTCTGATTCCTGTGGAAAGTACAATCCTCTTGGCTTTTGTCGGTCATGATCGACCATGGATATTACACCTCTGGTGGTCACTGGTTTGTTTAGCAACATCGACAGTGGCTATCGTGGCCGATCCTGGAATGGAAGGGTCTGTCACAGTTGCTGCAAATATAGGGCATCGTTGAATTAATCTACAATAATCCGCTATCTGATTAATCTAAACTCCCAATGGCTCAGCATCTAATTCATTCTCTTCGCACTTACCAGCGCCCTGATTTCTGTGCTTCCTTCCTGTTCACCAAGCCCCAGTCCCTGCATTCCCCTGAAATTCCTCGGGGTCCTATATTCCCTGACTACTCACCTCCTGGTTCTCAGACCCCGTTTAAAATTGACCTGGATGCACAGTATTTTTATAAAATGGTTCAACTTTTATTTTAAAAAGAGAATATGTGTTGGGCAGTAATGGAAATAACATCTAATAGTCCTGTAAATCTGCTATTTGGGTGCCACTGATCCTGAGAATGAAACTTAACTGCAGTGTTTTCCCTGGACAGCATACTGGAATGGGAAGACTTGCTGCCTGGGGAGATGAGTGCCATTGCCTGGTTACTTTCTGCCTGATTTCAGTTAACACAACACAGTCAAGGCATAGAATAAGGCTTGATGGTGTGCGTGGCCCAGTTTCCCGCACTGTATTGCTTAGTTGTGTGAAGGACAACAGGAACAGATCTCTTGAAGCTTTCATCATGTTGAACACTGTTATGCAGTCCATCACTAAACCCCCAACCTTGGCAAGAATGTTAAAATAAACTGGGGAAAATGGAAAACCAGATAAAATTCAGGACATTGGAGAAAACTCCCCATGGACCTTACTGGTCATCAAAACTGGTTTAGATCACACCAAGAGAGCAGCCCAAAAGTTGATTATTGAGCAAACAATGAGGAGCTACAAAGATTCAGATTTCACATTTCTTGTCAGAGTGTATCCATGACATCACATACAACCCTGTGATTATTTTTCCCATGGGCAAGGTAGAATTACCACTTATCGGTGGTGCAATAAGTCTGCACACAGCTTATACACGTAAACAAATAAAGAACAGTAAACAGATAACGAATATAAAAAAAACTGACTGCAATACAGATAGAATTTTTTTTTAAATCAATGAAGTGCACAAGTGAGAGTCCTTAAATGAGTCCCTGATTGAGTTAGTTGTTGAGGA
The DNA here is from genome assembly GCF_036971445.1 of Narcine bancroftii. Taxonomy (NCBI): domain Eukaryota; kingdom Metazoa; phylum Chordata; class Chondrichthyes; order Torpediniformes; family Narcinidae; genus Narcine; species Narcine bancroftii. The sequence goes on from NC_091471.1 coordinate 308,996,744, forward strand.
GTCTGATGGTGGAGGGGTAGCAGCTGTTCCTGAACCTGGTGGTGCGAGTCTTGTGGCACCTACACCTCTTTCCTGATGGCAGCAGCGAGAACAGAGCCTATGCTGGGTGACGTGGATCCTTGATGATTGCTGCTTCTCTCCAACATCAGCATTTCCTGTAGATGTTTTCGACAGCGGGGAAGGTTTTGCCTGTAATATGCTGGGCTGTCTTCACTATCTTATGCAGGGCTTTATACTCAGGGGTATTAGTGACCAAGACCAGACCGTGATCTAGCAGTCACCACAATTTCCACCACACATCTGTAGAAATTTGCCAAGGTTTATGATGTCATACCAAACCTCCTTTATCTCCTGAGGAAGTAGAGGTACTGATGAGTTTTCTTCACAATGTATGCTGGATCCAGGAAAGATCCTCTGAGATAGTGACTCCCAAGAACTTAAATTTGCTCATCCTCTCCACCTCTGCTCCCTCAATGATCACTGGATTGTACACCTTTGGCTTTCCCTTCCTGAAGTCAACAATCAGCTCCTTAGGTTTGGTGATGTTGAGTCTAAGGTTGTTGTTAGTGTACCTTGATGAAGGGCTCAAACTCAAAACATTAATTATGTTTAATTATTGTCTTTGCTATATAAAGTACACACTGTTTGACCTGAGTTTCTCCAGCATTGTGTTCTTACAGTAGCAGGTCCTTTTCAACCACAAGCCCATGCCACCCAATTACACCCAATTTACCTACAACCCCCAGCACATTTTGAACGATGGGAGGAAACCAGTGCATCCAGAGGAAGTCCACACAGACACGGGGAGAACATACAAACTCCTTTCAGACCGCCGGATTCGAACCCAGGTTTCTGGCGCTGTAATAGCGTTGCGCTAACTGTGCAGCTTCCCACTGCATATCACACATCAACAACATTTAAGTACAAGTAACACATAAGAAGTGAAAACAATAAACAGAGGATTAAAAGGCCAATAATTAATTAATATTCACAATTGGCACCCAGTTGTGCACACGGATCTTTGGTGGTCTTGAAGTCAGGCTGTGGCTATGGGGGAGGATCAAGAGCCTGATAGGTTTTAAATATTATTTCCCAATTTCAGGGCAGCACCAGCAAATCAGTTTCAAATCCAGGACTCTCTGTAAGGAGTTCATATGCTCTCTGAGTGGATTTCCTCCGGGTGCTCCAGTTTTATCCCACCCTTCAAAATGTAGGTTAACTGGTGTAATTGGGCAGCATGGTCTCATGGGCCAAATGAGCCTGTTACCGTACCGCATATCTAAATTTAAATCAAAAAATTAATTGAACAAAACAAAATACCTTGAAAGAATCATTCCTAGTTATCCATCCTATTGCTAATACAATCCATATTTTTCTTCTGTCCCCTGTTTTGGCTTGTTTCAAATAAGGAGAATTTACATTATTTTAAAAGTTACAAAATGTTAATCGGGCAACACATACAAACATAGAAGCAAAATCTCACCACTTGTGTGATTAATTTCTCAATCATAAATGCTGGACCTCTTTTAAACAGAGGGATTGGACCAACAAATGTGATCAGTGAAGGTTCCCAATAGTTCCCTGTGGCATCTTATAATGAGTTAAGCCGTTTAGCTCGCTGTGTGCCAATTACACCCAAGGCTTATCTGTCCTTCAGGTGCACGCGGGTTCCAGGCAACATCAGCCTGCTTTCCTTGCCTGCAGTTAGAGCAGGTTCTGCCAAAATGACATTCTTCCTCAAAAACATGATCAGTGGAAAAATAAAAGATCTTGGCGGTGGAGGAGGAGGAGGAGGAGGAGGAGGAGGGGGAGAGGAGGAGAAGGCAGCAGAGGGAGATGGCAAGCCGACTCCACAAAGCACTGGAATGACCAGGGAAGAGTTCGAGGAATACCAACGGCAGCTTTTGGAGGAGAAGTGAGTGCTACCACAGCAGAAAGGGATTGAAAGTGGAATTGTAAAATTGTGCAAACACAGGCTTGGATGAATATTTTCTAAAGTCAATTTGTGTAATTAAACAATGTCGATTAAATGTATTAATCAAATCTTAAATATTTTTACTAATTCATAAAAGTCCCTTCTTTGTGGGTTGCAGAGCACACATTATCAGTATTTATGTACAAACCAGAAACTTCCCATAGTATTCTGTTGACTGGAATGTTTGCTGTTTGCTTGGAGTCATGCTAGAATTTGCAAATACTGATTTCTAGAATGAACTCTAGAGAAAAAAAAGTAACATGTCCAGATCAGAAACTATTTAGATGTAAATATTACAATCCAAACTTAAAGCCCACAGCAATATTTCCTGAGGATTAAGAGCCATTGTGGGTCAATGCTGTTTAAGATGGGTGTCTGTCAAGCATTTACCTTTGCACGTGATTTTAAATTTAGTTGTACAGGCCATTTCAGCCCACAAGCCCATGCTGCCCAATTACTCCCAATTGACCTACACCCCCCGGTACATTTTGAACAGTGGAAGGAAACCGGAGCCCCCTGGGAATACCCATGCAGATACATGGGAGAATGTACAAACTCCTTACAGACAGCGCAGGATTTGAAGCCCGGTACCAGTCGTTGCCATTGTAACAGCATTGCGCTAACCACTATGTTAACCCTGCCACCCCAAGGGGCACATCCTTTCCCAGGGATTGTTGTAGGCCCAAGTTGGAAAGTGCTTAGCTCGAGCAGCAATGGTTCTTTGTTTCAACTGCCCACACTGGGCTCTCTCAGGTGCAGAGGTGTGTGCGTGTGCATGTCCATGCTTGTGCATGTGTGTGTGTGTGTGTGTGTGTGTGTGTGTGTGTGTGTGTGTGTGTGTGTGTGTGTGTGTGTGTGTGAGTGTGTGTGTGTGTGTGTGTGTGTGTGTGTGTGTGTGTGTGTGTGTGTGTGTGTGTATGTACCCGGAAGCTTTATACAGAATGATATTGCTCGTCTTGTTAAATCATACCCACGTGGGTATGAGCAATGATAAGGATAAGCTGGTTTTGCTGTCTTTGGAAGGGGGACTTAATTGGTGACTAAAATTATGAAGAGCCTGCAGAGAATAAATATGAAAGTCCTAGTTTTTATACAAGTTCTAGTTTTCAAAAAAGCAAAGGAGAGAGATTTAAAATAATTTTGGAGAATGATTTGAAGGGTGATGAAGAAGTCTTGGAACACTTCCTGAAAGGAGAATGTGGGCAGAAACACTCATCACATTTATGCAGAACTTTGATGTGCACTTAAAGACCTGTGACTTGCAGGATTAGACTTGTCACAGACACTGTGGACTGAATCGTCTTTTTAAGTCAGAAATTTTCTCTAAGATTTTCAATAATTTCCCCAGATAGGACCTGGAGTCTCTGATAAAACTGAGAAATTCTTCCAGGCCTTCAGGGACTTTGCTGTAAACACCTCCCCAAGGCCTGCAAGCCCCAGATGGCCACCAGGTCCATGTGCCACAGTTGTTTTAGAATCAGCTGTGCAGAAGAACTCCTGAAAATATAATGGGAGTTATTTATGTCAGCCCATGACAGCTGAGCTTCACCTTAGATTGCAGCACGGGGTACAGTGCCATGCTGAGCTGACATAATCACCCAGCAGCCTAGTAAAGGGTCCAATCTAGCCATGACTTTCTTGAACCAGCTTCATATTTTCCAGTAGCAGTCCCAACCAGCAGACAGAGACTGAACAGGCTGGGACTTTTCTCCCTGCAGAATAGGAGGGACCTTTTAGAGGGGCATAGATAAGGTAAATAGTCACAGTACTTTTTCCGAGGTTAGGGAAGTCTATAAACCAGATCTCAGTGATTTGCGATGAGAGGGGAAAGATTTATAGAACAACAGAGCACAGTATAGGCCCTTCAGCCCTCAATGTTGTGCTGACCCATATATTCCTTCCTAAAAAAGTATTAAACCCTCCCTACCCCATATCCCTCTGTTTTTCTTTCATCTATGTTCTGAGTATGGGCCCTAAAGGCATATTGACACACAGAGAGCGATGGATGCCAGAGGAAGTGGTGAAGTAGGGATAATTGTACCATTTAAAAGAAGAGGTGCACGGACAGGAAAGGTTTGGAGGGATATGGGCCAAATGGAATGAACTTAGTCACATGCATAAGTTGGGCCAACAGGCTTGTTTCAGTGCTGCTGCACTCTACAACATTCTGCTTCCTCACTCGGTGAAACATTTCAGTGAAAACTGTAGGCACCACAGTTTAATAGGGCTCTTTCAGTTGCTCAAAGATGGGTGGTGTAACTCCACCCCCTGTTCCATCCCACTTGGAGAGAGCCTTCAGTTAATGAGTGGCTTCCGCCATGCTCTCCCAGTGAAGAATGTGGAAATAACACATCCTGTGCCTGACCTGTGGCACTACGGGCAAATAAACTGAAAGCATCTTGCAGTATTTTAAAGATTAATTCCCTTTTTTTATCGTGTTTGGCAACATCTTGGTGTTGAGTTGTCATTCTTTTTCCTCTGATATCAAATGCGTCCCCCAAATGCCCCTTCAATACCAGCCGCATCGTGATTCATTCAGGTGCCTTGCCATTCTGCGTGGGCGATCATGTCTCTCCATCCATCTCTGACCCTTTGAATTGTAGTTGTTGCCTCCCCAGTTTTCCTTCAGTGAAGGCTCCATCTTTGAGCTGAGACCATAGTCAATGTTGAGTTCATGATTATACAAGGGAAAAATTACTGAAGTGGTTTCCCGTTGCCTTCTTCAGTTTCAGTGTCCACACTGGACGGGCAACCGTGGCCATTGATTGGCAGATTCATCTGCCGAACGTTTTTACTTTTACAACCATAAATTCTAATTTGTAGAATCTGCTTGTAAAAAACCATCCACCATCTGCAATCCATAGCTTCACGTGACCCTGATTGGGAGGCTAAACAGGTATTACCCCTTGCCCAAGGGTGACCTGTAGATATTGGACAGAAGGAACGCCTTAGACCTCCTTTCGCTGAGCAATTACGCAGCCCCGACACCAATAGCAAGCCACAAAATCAGGGTGTTCCTAGTGTAATTTTTAGCATTTCCACCGTTACCTCTCAGGGTGGCCACCGGGATATTTCAATCTGGTCTCAGTAGCTCAGGAGGGGAGAAATTCAGCTTCCCTTTCAAGCCCTAAATAACTTTAACAGTAGCTGCAAATATGTAAATATAAGATCAAAGGTTGAAGCAAAAACACAGTAGATCAGCCATCCTCAACAGGGGAGCTATACAGCCCACTTAGGGCCACAGCACATTTAAGGGGGTCACAGACTGAAATCAATTTTTTTTCATGTTTTTGATAGTCAGTAGGATAGAAGAACAGAAGAAATCAATTAAACTTGACTGCTTCACAAGGAAGGGGGTCCATAGCCTTTGAGCAGAAGGGGCTGCAGCCAAAATAAGGAAGAGAATGGCTGCTGTAGATAATGGAAATCCAAAGCATTAAAAGAAAGTACTGGCAGTGATCAGTGGGCCAAGCAGCTTCTTAGGAGACACTTATTGCTTCAGATAAAGATCCCTTCACCCAAGGTGCAAAAATGAGATCACAAATATTCAAAGTTGCTGAGGGCAACGAAGCGGAGTGAGCAGAGGGACTATCTCGCAAACCAGAAATTAGGGACGGAAAAAAAGAAACAGATTGAAACGTCTGTAAAGGAAAATTTGACCAGGGCTTGGTTGCAATTAGCAAGGTACTCAAATAGTGAGCAGTGGACAGTGCGGGGAGCAGCCAACTTGTGGGCCAGTTACCCTTTTCAAGCTTCAGTCACTTTGGCCGACAAGGGAGGGAAAGCGAAGGAGGAAAAAGAGAATAAAGATTTACAGCAGGGGCGGCCAATCTTTTACATTCCATGTGTCCATTTTTTCACACACGATTTCAGATGCGCCGTTCAATTCTTGTACCCCAATTGAATTCTTGTAAAAATATGTTAATATGATATATTGATTTAATATAAAAACAAGATTACTTACCTTAATGGGAGTAATTTTTGATTTTGCTACAGGGGTGCAATGTGCCACTTCTAATTATCCAATGTGACATTTCACCCCATGCACCATAGGTTGGCCATCCCTGATTTATGGCTATTTAATTGGAGCTGTCGTTAAATGGTTGGGTAAATGAGTGAAACTGGGTGCACAAGTTGGAAAAATATCACTAATTTGGAGTATTGCTTATTGCTGTCTCTCTCCCTGGACTACCAAGATGTAAAGGCAGGCCGCCAGGAAGCACAAAGTTACCCATTCATCCTGCCATGTACAATACAAAATATAATGACATCATTTAACATTATGTAACATATTATGTTACAATATTACTCCTCTGTATAAGGTTTGATTCAGTCCAACGATGTCACCTGTGACATCAATTATTTTGTTGAAAGTGAGCATCCTGTATTTGAAGAAATACGGTAATGATTATGCCAACAAACAAGGCTAAGTAACCTGCTATTTTACGAAGCCAGGTAACTAGTGCAATCCAGGATTTGAAGCTAAACTTTGACAGCAGCGGCTTAGGGTGAAAGAGCTTTAGCAGGATTTACCTGTGACACAAAACCAGTGACCAATCTCTGCTTGAAGAGAGGGAGCAACAACAGATAACACCAAGCTCTCAACTCAGATGAACTTATTTTAATTCAGTATCAGCGGGCAATGCTGTGACGTAGGGCTGTTCAATACTTTGGCTGCAAGGTTTATAGGTACCTCATAAAGCCACACGGAACATATATAAAGGCAAATAATGTACATATCTCCAGTGTCTTAAATACAACCAGTCTTGGGAGTCCGATCTCCAATTTAACCAAGTACAATGGCAACCTTCTCAATGAGCAAATGGTTCTAGTTTTCCAGATCTTAAGTACAAAGTCAAGGTTGCCACATCGGGAAAGAAAGAGTGTCTGGCGATGCTGCATTTCAGATGAGTTCTTTAATTGAGCTACAGTCTGGCTTTTAGGTAGGCCTATGACCTAATTCAAAGAGAAGGGTAATTCTCTGAAAGTCCTGCTTAAAGCTTAATCCCTTAACCTTCACCATCTCAGAAATGGATCACATGGTTATCCACCATTCTTGGATGTGAAGTCTCGCTGCTTACAAGTTTGCAGTAGTTCTTTGTGACCACAGGCTTGATAGCTCACATTGTGGTCATGTATTTGGAGATTGGGGTGAACATCTCTAACAGAGCTGCTCTCACTGTCTAAAACTATTAGCAGGAGGTACCAATAGCAACAACAATCACATGTGCTGATGTTACACATTTAATGATACGATTATACACATGTACACGCGACTCATGCATTTTTAGATAGAAATACATCACACTGCTTTCTTTCTTTGAAAATGTATTCCAGATACAAGCTCGGTATATTGACAGGCTTTTCTCAGAGGCTTCCTCTGATTCCTGACGAAGGACCCAGGCCTGAAATGCCGACTGCCTTTTACTTCATCTGGATGCTGCAGGACCTGCTGAGTTTCTCTAGCATCCACAGATTTTCTTCTATAACTTTCTCAGAGGCTTAGAACGTCTTAACACTGTGGCAACACTGACCTCAGCTGTGGAGTATGCGCGCCCTGCTTTCTTTCCTCCTACATCCCAAGGATATGCTGCTACAGAAAAATTACTCACAGTGTAGGGGTGTCAGAATTAGGGGGAGTGGCTTGTTATGTTGAGAGAGAGAGAGAGAGAGAGAGAGAGAGAGAGAGCTGGTTACAAGGAAAGTGTGGATCTGATAGAGTTGCTTTGCTGGAGACTTTTTGAAAGACTTTCTTCTTTGTCGCCTGAATAATCACTGCCTCATCTAACTTACCCACTCACCTTAAGTAATTTTAATTTGGACCCCACTCTTCTCTCACTTATCCAGTTTGTCTTTCATCTCGCTTTTTACAAAACACGACACTGGTCAAAGTCTACAATGAAATGGATTGATTTCAGAGTGATGTGGTATACATGCAACACGTCTGCAGTGCCAGTGAAAGGTTTCAGGTTTTTTTTTGGTACTTTCAAGGCTGATTTTGCTGATCTTCCCCACAAATGACTGATGTTCAGTATTTTTTAGTTAATCTTCGACTTGTCATTTCAGTCACACTTTTGCAGTCGGCAAGGATGGTTGATTGTTGCCTTGATTATCATAACTCAAGTTGTCTTGGATTTGAGTCTGTCGCTCAGGGTTTGACTGGAGTATTTCATTTTCATATTTATCACAACACTGTGCGTGTTTCTACTGGGACACCTCGTGTCACCCCGCATCACCTTGCATCATCGCGAATTTTTGTCCCCCGCATCACCGCGTATTTTACGACTACCCGAACTGTTTCTACTGAGCGATAAATACGCGGTGATGCGGGGTGATGAGGGGCGATGCAAGGTGATGCGGGGCGATGCGAGATGACCAGGAAGTCGCATATTTTAAGGTCACATATCAGGTCATTTTGTTTTCCCATCCAAAATGCCCTTCACCATCATTTCCTGCCATTTTGTGATCAAGAATCGCTGAAAATCAAATGTCCAGTTGATACTGTCCGACATATTCCAACGAAGAAACGAAAAAGTTATTATAATGACAGACAAGCTTGATATTTGTCCAGGGAAATTACTCCAATTTAACAATACACAAAGGAACAGTGGAGGCAATATGAACGCAGTATAGCTAGCTAGTAGGTAGCTTGTGCAGTATATATACGCAATAAGATAATGCACTGAACCGGTGCGTGCATGCGGTGATCAATTGAAAAGCGCGGGCGAAAAATCGATACTTCCGGTACACCGCGAATTCGTTACTCGCTGTGTTTCTACTGAAAAATTGTCCCTCGCATCACCGCGCATCGACCACCTCAAAAGGTGGACGACGGAGCACCTCGTATCACCGCGCATCGGCCACTACCCGATGTGTTTCTACTGAGGAAAAATTTGAGGTGTTACCTCGCATCACCGCGCATCACCTCGCATCACCTCGCATTGCCCCGAATTTTCATCGCTCAGTAGAAACACGGCCATAGTAAGAGGCCATTCAGCTCATTGAACCACTGCCGGTTCTCAGGGGACCCCCATCAATCCCGTTCCCCACTTAGTTTCCTGCAACTGATTTTCTTTCACCCCCCCCGCCATCATTGATTCTTCTCCTACGCTGCAATGTAACTGACCAACGTGTGGCTGCAAACTCCACACCAACAGTGCCAAAGGTCAGAATTGCACCTGTGATGCCAGTGCTATAAAGCATCTGGACTATTTCCTGCCCTTTGTCCCTCCCCATGGTCACATTATGAAGCTATTGCTTGGATGGTTTTCAAAAATGGTTTGGAAAGTAAAAATTATTCAGTCTGCTGGCAGATGTTCATTTTACCTACAATAAATATTAAACTGACTTCAGTAAGCGGGTTCATTTTGGAAATGAACATTTCCTTTAAACATTTTAATTCTAGTAAGGCACATTAATTCCACTTGAATTCATTCTTACAGTTCAATGACTTTTCATCAGAATTGGATAAGTGAGAAAACAAGCAAATCTTAAAATTGCAGGGAAGGGGAGGGTTAGAGAGAAGAAAGAATGATTAATATTATTATTATTCTGTATTAGGAGGGAAATCAAAGTTATCCAGGTAACATCAATGTTTTGGGTGACATCCAATTAATTGATGAATGGACGAATGTTTTCCATAACTCTCTTATCTCCACCCAATCACGTGTTTCCCCATGGTTCTTTCCAAATCTGAAAGATAAAACATTAGTTTTTTCACCATTCCAGTTCTAGTCAAGGGTCTTTGATCTGAAGCATTTCTTTCTTCACAGATGCTGCCTGACCTGCTGAGAGTTTCCACAATTTTTACTCCTTTAGTTCCTTCTCTGTGTTTTCCTCTTGGACACATTTCCTCTTCATGAAGGGGTCATGATGCTGGTTAGTTATTCTAGATCTGGGTTGCTGCATGTCCCCTTTTGATGTACCTACTGTATAATACGCTTCCTCATTAAGGCCCAGAACCATGGTAAGTGTCTGACATTGCGTCTGCAGGAAGAACTTGAACCATTTGCTCTTGAACTGTACCACTGACTGTTTTTCAGAAATGTAGCTTCTGTTACCGCCTCCTGGCTACAAGCCGCTGTTATGATTCCCCAGGTGATGTGTGAGTTTCTTTGGCACATTTCACTGCCATTTTCAGTTTTGGAGGCCTGATCCAATATTAGATACTGCCTGTTTGATGGGATCCATTCATGATTTAAAGCAACACAAAAATCTACCATCCAGACCTGGTTCAATAATTTCATTGAAGCTTCAATATCTTGATAATCCCTTGAATGCAAAATAGTCAAAGATTCTTCCTCCACCTTGCTTCCAGACACCAAGCTGGCAGCTTTCTAATATTTGGAGTTGTTAAGGATTGAAATAATCCTCCAATTCTTGCAATACCTCTCTGAATGGAACATATTATGCTTTTTGTGGGGTTACCGAATTATTAAACCTACAAAGGTCTCAGAGTGGGGCTCCATCGACAGACTAACCTCCTTATGTTCCCCAAAGGTAATTTTCAGTGCCTGTGAATTTCAATAAGATTCTCTTTCCCATTCTTTTGGTGAGTGCTTTGAAGACTCACGTGCTCTCTCTGGGTTTCCTATCCACTCAGTCTGTATGAGCTTCCATTTTGCCCCATTTTCCCTCCAAAATAGTGTCACTTTTATCTTGTCTATTGTCTGGCCCATCCTCCACTGTATTTAATGCTCCTGTTATCGCATCTCCCTCTGCACAACTCACTGTTTCTGCCTTTTCATTTGATGCTGTCTGCGCAGGTTATCAGGAGGACCAATAATGACCACCCTCCACTACACATCAACAACTCTGTGCCAGAGAGAGTGGACAGCACCTGGTTCCTTGGAGTTCACATCATCATATGAATGTCTCCACAGTGATGCTGCCTCAAAACACTGAATTTTATGACTTGCTCATGACAATAAATTCTGATTCTGAGGTTTACTGATCCCTTCCCCCCAGGAAAGTATTGACACCTGAGCTATTTTCACTTTCCCAACTGCCCAATTCAGAGGTTCTGTGATCAATTTCATCAACCAGCAATGCTTTGAACGTGTCTCACTAAGTTTCTCCAAACCATTGCATTTTCCTCTGGAGTCAATATTAGTTATTTTGGCTGTATTAAAGGATAGTGAGCTACTCTGTAGAACAATTAAATACTATCTCTGGGATTAACATTGATGGGTGCTTGATGGATTGCATAGGTATGATGGGCAAAAGGACATGTTTCTGTGTTGCATGACTCTAGGACTCTATATGGTCACACATCAACATTCAAATATTCTCCACATTCTGTACTGTGATGTAAATAACAGGCAGTGTCCAAACTGGATTGAAAATCGATGATTAGATAGAAGTGAGGCACACCGATACTAACCTGTAATGAGCTCTTAGACAGCCAGATTGGCTGATCTCATGGTGCATCCTGCCACACCCCATTCCGCTCGTTCCACAGTTTTACCCAGTCCTCTGTTTGGTCAATTCACATTTACTATCATCTGATTGCACAAGTACAACCCGTTCTCTGGTCCTCGGTGCAAAACATGCAGACACACAACTAGACATAGCACACATAAAGACAAACAGTCCATATGAAGGACAAGAATTCATATATTCAAATAAATAAATAGTTTGGTAAATATGAGAGTCTCATATGGTTAGTTGTCAGCAGTTCCTTTGGTTCTTCAGCATTCTCACTCCCTGTGGGAGGAAAATGTTCCTCAGCCTGGTGGTGCTGGCTCTGATACTCCTGTATCTTTTTCCCAAGGGGAGTAGCTAAAAGATGCTGTGTATAGGGTGGAAGGGGTCCTCAGTGATTTTGCACTCCCTCTTCAGACAATGATACCAGTAGATCACATCAATGGGGAGGGGGGGTGACAGGGAATCCAATGATCCTCTTGGCCTCTTTTATGGCCCTGCAGATTGACCTCTTGTCCATTTCTCTGAAGCAATCATATCACCCTGTGATGCAGCTGGACAAGACACTTTCAATAGATCTTCTGTTGAAGGTTGACGTAACGGTGGCCGGTAGCCTTACCCACTTCCATCTTCTCAGGAAGTGCAGATGCTGTTGCGCCTTCTTGACAAGTGAGGAGATGTTGGGTGTCCACAGTAGATTACTAGTTAAGTGAACTCCAAGGAACTTGGTGCTCTCCACACTCTCTTCTACAAATTTGTTGATGTGTAGTGGAGAGTTGTCATTCTTGGTCCTCCTGCAGCCCACAATCATCTCCTCCATCTTGTCCACATTGTTATTCTTGCTCCGTATCATGAGATTTTCCATCTCTTCTCTGTAGTGGAACTCATCATTATAGCTGATGAGGCCAACTTCTGTTGTGTAATCTGAGCACAAGAGATCATTGATATTCCTGCCCTATGGCATGTTCAGGTTCATATGACTGGTGTCAAAAGAATAACTCCAAACTCTACTGCTTTCTACTATTGCATAGAACTATCAAACAAAATGATTGTCTTGTATTGGACATTGTGGAGATACTATGCTCTGTGCATTATGCTGTTAGTGTGGGAGATAGAAAGGAGCTTGTGTTCTGATGAGAGTCCTTGAAAGAATGTGACAATGCAGTTTTACAGCCTCTTTCTGGACTTCACTTTATAATTCTTTAAGACAAGGGATAACATATTTGCTTATGAATATAAATGAAAGCACTAAACTCAGAGTTCCTACCAACCAGAATCTTTACAAGTTTATTGAAGGTGACAATACCAGCACATATAGAGTGCCATAGGTGCTCTGTTGTTAGTAAGGGATTATTTGTGGAATGGGAGTGGAAAGCAAAGGTTGAGAATCCATTATTCTAGGAGCATGGGTCTGGGGCACCTGTCAGCCTCTTGGATGCTGCCAGGAAGTTGGAGACAACTGTTTCACAAACTCTTTTCTGAGGATACCTTAAATCAATGTTTGGTCTTCCCTTGCACATTTTCAAAGAAAGGCGGTGGCATGTTGGATGATATTTATCCCTCCCTCACATTAAAGCACATTACTTGGTTATCTCAATGGTAACTTCACTTTTCAAACTATCCACTTGGCTGAGAGTTGCTTTGAACGGCATCATGTAAAATAGAAATTTATTTCCTTTTCTGGGGGAGACATTGATTGACAGGATGACAAAAGCACAAATGCACCGTAATCCTGTGAAAGGCTGAATGTGCCATCTGTGGGCAACTGTAGAATGTGTGGCCCTGCAACTGTTCCAAGGCATGAGCACAGAGCACGCATGGTTCCCTATCCTGTAGGGTGTGTATGTGCACCGGCAGTGCACGTGAACTTACCTCAGGAGAGGGCCTGGTCAATACTAGTCCATAACTAGCTGCAGTGCAGTTGTCAGCAAAATAAGCTCCCATTATTTATTCTATTATAGTAAAAGTCCAAAAATCCAGATGCCAGAAATCCAGACCATCCAAGAATCCGGACTTCTCAAAAACTCGCAAACTTCTTAAATTTAGCGGATTTTTCTGTGCACACCTAAGCGCCACAGATGCACAGAAGTCATGGAAATTAATGAATAAATATTTATTTAGTTTTTATGTGCTTTAAATTTTATATGAAAAATGTTTCATTAATAAATTATCAAAATTTACCTGTTCTTCACTTCTTTATTCTTCTTAAATTTGAATTTTAAAGGTACTGCCTGAGAATCTGGAAAATGCAAAAATCCGGACCAACCCAATCCCCGAACAGTCTGTATTATAGGACTTTTACGGTAGCAATTAATAAGGCAATGAATAGACTTTGTTGTCTCAATTTATGGGCATTAAATGAATGCTCCAGAGCCAATTTCCACAGCCAATGACGAAGTTCCAGGCAGGCCAGCTTTCCGGTATTTCTAGTGGCTACATAACAGAGGTGCAGAATCGATAAATTAACTCTTGAATGCTCTACCCCAATTGAATATGCAGGCTGGGAATTTTGATGTTGCAGAGGAAAGCTAGATTTGGATTTTCATAGCGGCATCAAAACTATGGTACAGTAAAAATCCTAAAATCCAGACTGCTCAGGGATTAGATCGGTCCGGATATTTGGATTTTCCAGATTCTCAGGCAATTCCAATTTAAGGAGAATAAATAAGAGACGAACGGGTAAATTTTGATAACAGAACATTTTTACACTTAAAATACAAAGAACAAACAAAAACAAATAAATATTCTGTGACTTCCATGTGATTGCTTGTTGACATTGTGCATTTGTGGCGCTTATGTATGCATACAAGCACACAAAAACCAGCTAAATTTAAAAAGTTTGAGAGTTTTAGCAAAGTCCAGATTATCGAGTGGTCCAAATTTCTGGCATTGGAATTTTGGACTTTCACTGTACATTCTTGTGGGGCAAAGCAAATTATGTCATCTTCATGAGTCATACATGAAGTGAACCAGGTTATTGGTGGGTGCAAGGAATGAGCCCAGTGTCACAAGTTGGATGGATGCCATGGAGCCAGTGACATAGCAGCTCAAGAAATGTGGCTGACAGAATATGGTAAACCACTGTTGTGTAATGATTGGCTGCTGCCAGCTGGACACGCCTCTCGAGGCCGATCCGACCTATAGGCCTTTGCGTGCTCCCCATTTCACTCGCCTCGATCAGTCAAGGAGGTTGACAGCTGTTCCAGTCTATAGTTAATAAAAGCCTGTCAGTTTCTCAACTTTAGTCTTTTGTGATTATTAGTGGTGCATCAGTTACAGAAATAGTCACCAGCACAGTGTTGACAAAAAACCGACTGTGACACGAGCAACCCAGTAAATATACATCCCCGGACAGATATTGGTACTTGCTGATCCACTGTCACGATAATCCCCATCTCTCATGAATTAAGCCAAATGCTTTTTTTTTCCTCAAACGTGAACTGAATCCCAGCTGATAAGACGTGGGAGGCCATTCAATCTCACAAGTCCAATCCAATCCCCACAATCTTCTCCAGGATATATTGCATTTAACTATAGTGATCCACTTGCTCCTTGTATGGATGGATGGGCCATTCTATTGCCTTATGAGCAGGCCTGTATCCCAGAGATGCAAACCCTTCTGGATCAGTATCAGCTTGGGAGCTGATAATGAGAACATGTTGAATTGAATGCAGCCTCCAGTGACAGAAGCTTAACCCTTTATTTGTGACAGGACAATTAGCAGATTCACCAATATCTGAATCATCTCAGGGACATTGGCTGCAGATTGAACAGAGCTAAAGCTAAAACAGAACCTATAGCATCTAACTAAACTTTAGACTCTGTGGCTTAAAATCTCATTTTCTTTCTGCTCCAGAATAGAACGAGACAACGCATTCACCCAAAGAAAGGCAGAAAGGGCAACAGTTCGATTGCACATGAGGGAAAAGTACCATCTACCACAGGTAAGGTACCAATGATGGGCCTAGGTCATAGGGAGAGTGCAGGCAATGAACACTACCAGCAAGGTCAAGGAATGGATTTCATTATCACGGTAAGAAACAGGTGGGTGCAAGAAATGAAGTCAGTGTCATGAATAAGATGGGATGCAAAAGACCCAGTGACACAGATATTCAGGAAATGTAGCTGAAACAGAATATACTACAATGCATGTACTTGCAATCATTTTGCCTGGATTGGAGAACATGCCTTATGAGGAGAGGTTGAGTGAATTTCGTCATTTCTCCTTGGAGGATGAGGGGTGATCTGATAGCGGTGTACAAGATGATGAGAGGCATTCAGCTTTTACCCAGGGATGAAATTGCAAACATGAAGGGCATCGTTTTCAGGTGCTTGGGAGTATGTAGAGGGGGGAATGCAAGAGATACGCTTCTCTTGCAGAGAATGATGGGTACATGAAATGCACTGCCAGCCAGGTTCCCTCTAAATTTTAGTCATCAGTGTGCGCAAAAAATCTTATGTTGTGCAAGATGGTGGCCTGTGACAAAAGTCTGTGTGCACTGAATGCTTGTGCAAAGGTAAACTTGAAATTGTTTCAAGATCATTTTGGCACAGCCTATCTCTCAAGACAAGTTTTAATAGAATACAAGAATGATTTCATTCTACAAAGTGACAGATTTAGTTAAGATTTTATTCTATCCTTTGAAATACTTTGTTCAATTTGTTGTTCCATTAAATAAAACATCGAAGAGTATTTCTTATTTTTATGTGATGCAATGTTGAAATAAATTAATAACACCCATCAATTTACAGATTATTATTATTATTATGAAAGTTGCTGGAAATGGTTAAATCAAAACTCATCTGATAACAAAGCAAGTTGAAAAACTATCCAGATACTTAATGTGAAAATTTTAACACATAGCACATTTTATTTAGGTTTACAAAATATTTGGCATAAAACAGCACAGAATAACAACAGAATCACATACATATTAGCGAAGAGATTATTTTCAATAAGTAATTATTGATTACGACATTATTTTAGGTAACTAATCTTTTATGCACACATTAATTTCCTTTGGGTGCTGGTTGCAAAACATGCATGCACAGCGCACAGTTTAGAGGGAACAGCGGCTGCCAGCCATGTTGGTGGAAGCAGATACAATAAGATCCTTCATTACCAGTCGAGAGGTACATGGAACTGAGAAAATTAGGGGGAGGGGATGCAGAAGGCAAATTCTGGGCAGTTTCTAAAGCACAACACTGAAGATTGTAGTGTAGGTTTCTATGTTCTGTGTTCTTTGTTCATTGGGAGAGGCTAATGGCAGTGAAACATGTAAGTCTGAAGATGCTGTGATTGTAGTAAAAAGAATGGAGCGAAACACACCTTGAAGAAGGGCTCAGGCCTGAAACGTCTGATCTTTACCTCCTATGGATCCTGTGAGACTGACTGAGTTCCTCCAGCATTTCTACGTTTTTACTAAAAGGCTAACTGTGGCAGGTACAGCCCAAGAAATGTACAACCACAGGTAGATGACAGGCAGCAAGCAATATATCGAATGTCACAGGTAACGTACAGATTTTACCTGCACTAAACTTAACTGATGCAAGGTGCACGATAGAGAAACATATCAATTCAGGCAAAGTCAACTATCACCTGAAATTAATGCATGGGGGGTGGGGTGGGGGGTGTAATTTAGCTATGTGGTGTGGTTTATTATTTTGACTGAACAGGTCCAGTACAGGGAAATGTGCTGACATGAAGCAGAATTCATCTGTGTTTCAATGTTCAGTGGTACAAGAGCCCATGTAAGCCAGGGAATGTGCTGCTACCTCAGTTGTGTGGAGTGAAAAAGAGAGCAAAGGATTCTATGATTGGTCTTCAAAATCACTTTGGATAGGGCCAAGAAATCTCAGCAGGGTCCTGGAAAATGCAATGCTGGGGTATGATTTGGCTCTGACTCACTCTGCAGTGACATTACCATCAATATAGGTTGCTATGCAACAGAGAGAGGTTAGTTGCTATGCAGTCCATACGATACCTCCAGTTTCAGAGAAGAGGGGTGGACAATACGGAACAAATCCCATGGACCAACAGGTAAGATTAGGTCTTGAATTCTAGTGCAAAGCCCCATACACCATGTATCAGGAATACAAGTGTACAGATAGTTATGATTCTCCATCTATTCACTTTTGGAGGACCAGAGAGGTGGAGGAGGATGCTGGAGATGATGTGATGGGTTAACATATGTTTAATTCCTTTATTCATGCTCTACTTAGAACGACAAAGATGAGGGTCAGCTGCAGATGGCAGGAGGCGATGTGGACCTGCCTGAGGAACTGGCCAAGATGGTTCAGGAGGATGAAGAGGAAGAAGAAGCTAGCAATTCATTCCTGGGAACGATTCACAACATGGACTTTGACACCCTCAAGGTTAAAGCCCAGGAAACATTCACTGAGATGAAGCAGACAGCTGAGGAGAAATGTTCTGTGATGTAACATTGGTTAAATCTGTAAAATACTGCAACTGCATTGGATGAGAATTTCTCATGAATGTGATTGTGGAGATGAGGCCTATTGAAGGCAAGGAAAGTTACTAGAGAAGCTCGCTGACATTGTTTGATGTGCTCTTTGCATTTTAGTTGTTTATTCCTCAGGTATTTGAGGAGAATTTTTAAGTCAATCTACATCTCACCTCCCTGGACTTACCTTTGGACACTACCTGTCAGGCTGGAGAAACCTTGCATCGCTTTCTAATTTGGTATGAATATCCTCAAACATAAGAATGGTTTGAGGATGCACCCAGCACCCAGAGGATCAAATGGAAACTCTTCCAATTGCCTCTGGCCAAGCTTCCAATGTATTAAAACAGTGAGGGCTCTTTCTGACCACAGCTCAAGTTTACAATGCCAGATTCTAAAACTGCACCAGTTCCCTGCATCTTCGGTGAATATTTCCCATGCATATGGAACTCAATCCTATAAGCTATACTGTCTGGTTAACTCTGGAGGGATAGTTGTAAGGTTATCTGTTTGTTACTCCATGTCACTTTTGTTCCTGAATCAGCTATACAGTGGTTGACACTGTTTGGGTAGAGTGAAATGAGCAGAAGGGGTGCCACCCTGCCAAGTCCAACCCAATGCACAGCCAATGCTCACATCCTGTTCAACAAGAAGGGCAGTCTACTTTGATATCATGGGCTGTCATCTGATTTTGTTTTAACTCTCGTTTGGCCCACAGAGACCAATTGTAGCATTGCCTAACTCACCTAACTAAACAAGAAGGTGAAACCTAAGCCTTACTCACTCATTTGTTTCATTGTGTGCTGCTTTAGCCATATGTATCTACATCCCTGCATCCTCCCTATGTTTAAATGGGACTCATCACCTTGCTTCAAACCTTAATAGGAATACCTTGACACCTGAGGAATTCCGTGCCCCTCAGTCTTCATCTCCTTCAATAACTCAGGAGCTATTTAGAAGCAGTCAGAAGAATTGTCTCTAGTAGGTGCTCTAACTCTGTGACTTGGCCCTTGCCTTGGGTTCCCCATGACACCAGGGTTTTTGGTCTCTCCTTCTCCAGGCGGCAGTACCCAATAAAATATCACTTGAAATGCAAAAGGAGTGGGTCTACTTGACAAAGAAATCCTTACTCACAGTATATGAGGTAATAAGAGGTGTACCACATGTTTGAACTACAAGAGCACAAGGCATTTCATTTCACCTTGACATTCAACAGCACTGCTCTGGTTGAAAACTTCCTCTTGCCTGCAGATTACAGTTCCAACAAACATTCTTGAAGTTGACTCCATACATTAGAAAGCAACCCATTTGAGTGGACTCAGTTTACTAGCCCAAGCACTCACCACCCCACGACCGTCCCCCCAACCCAACACCCACCACCACAGCAGTGATGTATGAGCATGTTCCATTGACAACTATTGAAGCAACTTGACTCCCAGACATGCATGTCTGGGACAAGGGGTATTGGTGCAAGTTGTATCCACACTTGGAAATATATCATTACTCCTTCATCATCAGTGGGTCTAAATCCTGGAACTCCCTGAATGGTATCGACAGCGGGCACACGTTCACCACAAGCAGTTTACAAAGACAGCTCATCAATTGTTTATGCACATGAGAGAAAGATATTAAATATTGAATTGCACCTCACATATGAACAACAAAATAACTTTAATGAATAGATCATAAATAATAAATCATCAAATCCTTTGCCTCCCAATAGGAAAAATAAACTTGGAGATCTCCACTTGTTCATTGATAGGATACCTTTACATTGCTCCTTGTTCCTGTAGGGTTCGACTTCATGCATAAAAGATCTATTAAATATTTCCATAAGGATCCTGCTTGGAATGGGTTTGAGTTCATCCAGTCCAGAATTGGACATTAATACCATTTAAGAGACTCCAAGCGGAAATAAAGTCTAAGAATTTAGAATGGGATTGTAGAATCAGTCAGGGCAATGGGATTGGGAAAGGTGATGTCACAGCAGGGTGCTTTTACATATTCCAGATTTATTATCAGAGTACATACATGACATCAGATACAACCCTGAGATTCTTTTTCTTGCAGATCAGGTAGAATTACCACTTTTTGGTATGTGCAAAAAAAATTCAAATATGTAAACAAATAAAGAAATGTAAACAGACTGACTGTGCAATACAGAGAGAAAAAAATCAATAAAGTGCACAGGTAAGAATCCTTAAATGAGTCCCTGATTTGTTGTTGAGGAGTCTGATGGTGGAGGGATAGCAGCTGTTCCAGAACCTGGTGGCTCAAGCCTTGTGGCATCTATACCTCATTCCTGATTGTGGCAGCGAGAACAGAGCGTATGCTGGGTGGTGTGGATCCTTGACGATTGCTGCTGCTTTCCGATGGCAGCTTTCTCCATGGATGTTCTCGATGGTGGGGAGGGTATGCCTTGGGCTTTGCCTTGATGACTTGTGCTTTCTCCATTACCTTTTGCACTTGGGGTATTTGTGTCCCCATATCAGACCGTGATGCAGCCGGTCAGCACACATTCAGTCACATGTTTTCCCCCTGACCCATTATTGACTATAAATATGACCATTTGGTTCAGGGTGTGTGAGCGCCTCCAATGACAACACCCTGGCCATGGTCAAAAAAAGGAGAAACTAAATAAACAACAAGATAGGATTCTGGCAAGATTATAAAATGACAGAATATTCACAACTAAAGCTCACATCATAAGCTTAGGAAAAGTGCCATCAAAGTCTTGAGTAAAAACACACCAAAATACTGAAGGAACTCAGCTAGGCTTGCAGTGCCCACAGGAGATAAAACTATATTGCCAACATTATTCTTCAAGGAATAAGCAAAAACCAGGAAATCTCAGAGTAGAGGCAGTACTGGCTTGGGGAGGAGTACAACCAACAACAGGTGTTAACTGGATATGATAAGGAGAGAGATATTTAAAGCCACCATCAATCACTCCCAGAATTCTGATTCAATTTAGAATTAACCTCCATCTATTTGGTGCCATCAACTTTCCTGGGTACCGCCTACAGCATAGATTAGGCACGGATCAAAAATTAGTTCACTTTTATCAGAGTATTGCATGAAAAAATATGGTATTAAGTGATGCCTATTTCAATATCTAACTGAGTCAAGTCAAATCAGAGGTGAAAGATATCTTAGACTCACATATCCGTAAGTAATCCCTTAATATTACTAACCACAGAGCAAAAATATCCTGTTCCCAGCAATTGTTTTCACCTTGAGTAGAAGCTTACAAGAGGAAAACACCCTCATATTGTGGTATAACACAGCAGTGTGATGCTATGAGCCAATATACAATTGCTAGACATACCTTTGGTTGTAGTTTCTCAACATAGGTGTTATAATGAACATCAGCAGAACGTGTTGGTAAATTTCATGCAATAGGCATATTTTATACTGTTGAGGAAAGCATTCTTCACGTAGGTGTATTTCTTGTAAGCAGGTCTCAAGATGAATTAAAAAGAAATCCCTTCTCTTAGGGTCAATGAGAAAGTTGGGGGTTTCTTTCTTCTTGATTGATGATTGTAGGCCACTTGCTCTGCTCCAAAACCAATATGAAATGACTAGGTGGAAGGAAAGGAAGGGAAGTTGAGAGGAGTTCATGCATCAGTAACAAAGTGAGATGTTCAATACCCAGTATCTGGACTGTGGAGGATACATTTACACACAGATGGAGAAGGTGCACAGACATGCATATGCATACATGGTCAAAGATCAAGAAACCTTGAAAGACATAAGTGAACGTGCGTGCACACACACGTGCTTGCATATACACACACGTACAAATTCACACATGCATGCATATGCATATACACATACACACACACACACATGCATGTAAGTCCCCAGCCTCAAATTAAATTCATAACCCTATCCATGATCTTAAATATTCTTCATGTAATCTTGTTTCATATAACATTTTCTGATCCAAAATGTAAAACCAAACAGGATTACAATGGAATTTTTAAATATTCTCAAAATCCATTGTCATAAAATGAAGGAAAATCCAGTTTTTAATGTTTGAGATGATAAATATAATTGTATATCTAATAAAACAACTCAATTAACCCATTCATTTTATTTGATCCACGCAGTAAGTCACTGAGATGAATACAGTATTAATATTGCAATAATAAATCTCCTCAAAGAGTGGAAGCTGATTTATATATAATCCAGATAAGCACAATGTTACATATAAATTCAATTGCAAGTGCAATAATTATCTCGTTATTCCATCTATCAAAGTTTAAATTTCAAATTTATTTTCGGAGTACATAAATGATATCACATACAACCCTGAGATTGTTTTTCCTGTGGGCCAGGTAGAATTTCAACTTTTCATTAACTGTAGACTGAGCTCATGAAAAAGATACATATACAAAAAAAGAGGAATGTAAACAAATAAATAAATGTAAAACAACTGGCTGTGCAATGCAGAAAAAAATAATTTTTCATGAATAAATAAAGTGCAAAATAAGAATCCTTAAATGAATCTCTGATTGAGTCTGTTGTTGAGGAGACCAGAGGAGTAGCAACTGTTCCTGAATCTGGTCGTGTGAGCCTTTTTGTACCTAGACCTCTTTCCTGATGGCAGCAGTGAGAACAGACCATGTCCTGGTGGTGTAACTCCTTGATGATTGCTGCAGCTCTCCGACTGCAACATTCCAAAAATATTTTCTTGATGGTGGGAGAGTTTTGTCTTTGATGCACTGGGCTGCATCCATTTCCTTTCTGCTGAAATATATTGGTGTCCCCCTACCAGGTGCAGTTGGCCAGAGCATTTTCCACTACACATCTGCAGAAGTTTTCCAAGATTTCCAATGTCCACCAAACCTCTGCAAACTCCTAAGGAAGTTGAGGAGCTGACGTGCTTTCTTCATGATGCCATTAATGTGTTGGGGCCAGGAAAGGTCTTCTTAGATAATGACTCCCAGGAATTAAAATTTACTCACCCTCTCCTCCTCTGATTTCCCAGTGATCACTGGATCGTACATCTTTGGTTTTCAGTTCCTTAGTTTTGGTGACATTGAATGCGAGGTTATTTTTAGGGCACCATTCAGCCACGTTTTCAGTCTCCCTCCTGAATGCTGACTCAATCATCTCCTTTTATACAGCCAAGCACTGTGGTATCATCAAAAAATTTGTAAGGGGTGTTGTTGTTGTTGTACCAAGCCGCACAGTCATAGGTGTAAATCGAGTAGAGCAGGGGGGCTAAGAACACAGCCCTATGGTGCTCTGAGCTGATGGAGATTGTGGAGATGTTCTTGCCAATCCTCAATGCTTGTGGTCTGGAGTTGAGGAAATCCAGGATCATATTACACAGTGGATTATTGAGGCCCAGATTTTGGAGTTTGCTGATTAGTTTTGAGTAAATATCCTTAATTTGTAATATTTTTATTTCAAAAAAACAATATCTCCTAATCATTAATCTTCTATTCTTTAGATTCAAAGGGCTGATTCAGTCTGCCTGTAACCAGCAGTTTAAAGTGATCTTCAGAACAATTGCTGACATTTAGCTGCTGTATCCAAAACTTATTAAGATCTACTGAGAGTCCAGGACCAGCTGAGTGACAGCTTGTGTCATTGTTCCATCACTTGAGTCTATAGAGTCTGGGTATGCCTGCATTTCCTGGCAATTTACTGAGGAATGTCTTTCCCAACCAAGTATAGGATCCCCATTTATTTACAATGGGGATTCCCAATCTGGAAATTAAGAATAAGGGAAAAATCAGACTTTTATCAAATTATTAATGCTTTTAATCATTGATATTTTGAGGAATTTTTACCATTTTTCAATAGAGTGTGATTTTCACATTTAAATTAAAGAAATGTAATGCGTATTTTTAACCCTTTTGAATGATGTTTCCCATATACCTTTCAAAGATGATGTTGTTTTGAGCTCACCCATTTTCATTCCTGCACTGATATGAGTTCTGATATTGGCATTGCCTCTGGTATTGCATTTTGCTTGGAGGTTGTACATCTGCCTGCGTCATCACATTGAGTTCAGAGAGTGGAAACAGTCAGTTTCCGTACAGTGACTTTAGATGAAGAATCTTCAAAAGAGACTTACTGTTTATGACCGAAGATTTTTTTTTTGAACTTTATTTAAAATTTTATAACATGAATACAATAGAGAATTACATTTAAAGAAAAATAAAAAAATTTAAAGTGGTATGATTACAATATTACATCAGAAAACTACACAAAATTACCCCCCCCAGTTAATTGTAACACAATATTAGTAATCTAACTTAAAATTAGTCAAACCCTCCCACCCAAAATAAAGAGTGAAGAGTTAATAAAATTAACAATATTATATATGGAAAAAAAAATACCCACTTACAAAAAAAGAGATGACCAAAGATTTGATGAAAATGGTATACTTCAAAGACAATTCCCAGCACCCCCTTCTCAACTCGAACATTCAGTCTGGGACTAGGCGGAATAATGGCTTGACAGAGACTAGAAAGGCCGAAGGGCCCTGTCTCTGTGCTGCAGTGTTGCGTGGTCCTAATTTGCATGCTGCATGCATTTTTTTTCTCTGAAACGTGAGAACTGGAATTCCAGCCTTCCCACAGTTGCTGGAATCTTAAACGAACAAGGATGGGCTCAACTGGTCATCCTTGGAGAGAAATTAATATCCAGCATTTTGGACTGGGATCTTTTTTTTTGAGATGAGATGGGAAAGGGAGATAGCAGTAACAGGAAGGCAGCTATTAGTTTTGATGCCTCTATCCATTCCATGACCAATGGAAGCTCTGTTCAATAACATGAAGTAATTTCTTCAGTAATGCAGTGATACAATGTGTCATAAACTAAGAGTATTAGAGTTCTAACATCATGAATACAGGCCATTTGTCCCACCACATCCATGCCAATCAGTGGGCATCCATCCACATTATTCTCATCTTCCTGCAAAGCCCACAAGCGAATCATGTGCTGGTCTAAATTCCTCTTCGGCACTGTCGGTGACTTCTTCCACCACCGACTCCACACTATGCTCAGGAATGTTGCCACTTTTACTTCAGATAGTTACAAACCATTCCACCTACTTGCAAGATACTCTTCTTCTTTCTTGCATCTTTAGAGCTTTACTTTGCCATTCCTGGTTTTCTCCAAGAGGTCATCCCTGCCTTTGTGAAAATGAAGCTTGAAACCATTTCTCTCCCACCTTTCCCCAGCCCTTCCTAAGTTAGCAAAGCGGTTAATGCAACACTGTTACCACGCCAGCGACCGGGGTTCAAATCCTGCGCTGTCTGTAAGGAGTTTGACCATTCTCCCTGTGACTGTGTGGGTTTCCTCGGGTGCTCTGGTTTCCTCCCACCCTCCAAAAATTGCATGTAATTGGGTGGTGCAGGCTCATGGGCCAAAAGGGCCTATTACCTTGCTGTATGTCTAAATTTAAAGATTAAATTAAAAAACCTTCAGACTTTGATGATTGATGTAGTTTCAGTAGCTGAAGGGCTTGCTTCTGTACTGCATCTCTCTGTGATTCCAGAAAGTGGCCAACAAACTTGCTGAGTGCATCTGTGTAGGATTTTTTGTGCTCTACTTCAGATGGCTTTAACAGGTTGTACAGGCTGCGATGACTACCAAGAACTCTGAGCATTGTACTGAAGTGATGTATAGTGCAGGGGTCAAAAGGAATGGAAATATACAGGTGTTTTGCATGTTGTTATGATGTAAAATGAAGAAAACCAGTTGAGCAACTGGCTGGCTTGCATTCAAACTCATCAGGGATATTTTCAGACCACAAAAGACTTCTCATTGAAGGATTGATCAGGCCTCTGAACCTGGGACAAAATATTCCATATGGAATGTAAACTGAAGGTGGGGGGAGGGTGCGCTTCAGGACGAGATTTTTGAAGATGAGTGGTCTTAAATTGAATTGGATCTGGTTGTGTGAGTGTGGTTGGGTGAAGATTATTCCATGCTTTCATTGTTCGGGGGAAGAATGAATTGCTGTTGTTACAAGATCAAACCAGCAACCACAAAGAAGGCATACAGGTGTAAAGATGAAAAATGGCTTTATCAACAAAAAAATCACCTTCAAACTTTAATTCAAAATCCCCCCTTTTGTAACAATGCCCACTGGTTACTATGCAAATCTCTATCAGTGTAAAACTAATAAATTCCCCAGCCTAAATATAACATACGTAATTAAAGCCTAAGTTATATTTCCAACCAGCCCACAGAAAAACTTAGACACAAAACAAACACAAAACACGCAAGATTCACAAAACTTCAATCTCAACTGAAGCAAAGATCATAAACAAAATTCAGTTTGTTTGGTAAACTGAAGCCAAAAGATCTTTGAGAGAGAGAGAGAGAGAGAGAGAGAGCACAAAATTCAAAGTTGTCTTCTTGTGTTGCTTTCAGAGAGAGAGGAACAATGGCTTGATCCAGATCTTTCTGGCTGCCTTTGGAATGTTCATCCCTTTTAAAATGCCCAACATTCTAAACTGTCCTCCAGACCATGACTCATGCTCTGGGCCTCCTTCTACTCCACAGCACCCCCAGTGGTGGTTTATCATCCAAGTCCAGAAATGTTTAGATCATTTTTCTGCACATGCTCAGTCCGTCTTCCACTCTCTCAGCAGTTGTCCTTCACCTTGGCTCTCTAAGGCAAACTGTCACTTTTTAACATAAAACCACACAACACATAGGCCAATAACAACACAGATGTGTAACACTGTACACATCTGTCTTGGAAGATGGCACTACAAATTGGGCTGCATGTCCTTTAGCTACCAGAAACCACTGTAAAAGTGAGCAATAGATTACTTCTGCGTGGCAGGAACAGAAATAGTTTTCTGAAGTCCATGAAAGGATCTCACTGGCCTGGTCTTCTCCACCCACCTGGTTATCTGAGAGCAATTGTTCAGACATCAGCCCTTACCTCAACCCAATAGCAGGGCTGATCTTGTCTGGCCTTGGGGTCAGACCTTTGAATCAACCTGCACTTTTCATAGCAAGGAAACAGGCCTTTTGGCCCATCAAGGCCATGTTGACCACGAAACACCCATTTGCACTAATCCCAGAAAAATTCCATTTTATTCACCTTCCCAAATTCCAATCAAATCCCCCTCAAGTTTTTGGTACTCACATCACTGGCAAATTGAAGCATCCAATTAATGATTGAGGTGTGGAAGGAAACTGAAGCACTCAGGGAAATCCGCAAGGTCACAACGAGAACATGAAAACTCCACACAGACAGCAGCTGTTGTCAGGATTCAACCCAAGCTGTTGGAGATGTGAGACATTATCTCTCTTCTTGAAGTAAAACATGAAAGTCGGCAGACACCATGGTGGAAGTAAAATCACAGAGCTGGAGAAACTCAGCAGGTCAAACAGTGTCCTTTATGCATCAAAGATAACAATATATAATCAACATTTCAGGCTTGAGCCCTTCATCGAGGTATGAACAAAATGTCAGCAGACGACTGAACAAAATGGTGGGGCTAGGGACAGGAGCACAGTCCTACAGGCAGGAAGTAATAACCCTCTCTCCCTTATCATCCATTATCTCCTGCCTGTGGGACCCTGCTCCTCCCCTTGCCCCCACCATTTTGTTTGGACACCTGCCTGCATTTTGTTCATACCTCGAGTAAGGGCTCAAGCCCAAAATGTTGGTTATGCATCTTGATCTTTGTCACTGAGTTTCTCCAGAATTGTGTTTTCACTCTCTACTTTCTGTGCCGTTCTATCACAGCAACACCTCTGGTCAGGTGTGTCCTGTAGCACGGAGTCAGGTCAGGGGTTAGTCTTAGCTGAAGACCATCAAAAACACAAGGTACTAAAATCGCCCAGTCACAACGGCAATAGACTAAAGGTCAGCATGGATACGATGTGCCAAAGAATCTGTGTCCCTGCTGTATTACTCTGACTCTCCCGCCCTAATTTCTCACTGTTCTTGCTTCATGAAGGTAACACTGAACCAAGCGATAAAGAAACTCACATTGGGCACACTTAATTTTCAAATAAAAGGGCATGAAAAATACCAAGGGTCCCCTAGCAATCAAAACAAGGTGTAATACATTTAAAAATTATATTTTGGCTTTGTGCATCCCTACCCTGTAATCCTTCCTGGGATTTCTTTCCTCGTGCAATAATCCAGGTACAAGAAAAAATATAATCAGATTGCAAGATGACAATTGTACAGTTTGCTGACATGATGCATTAGGTGGGTGGATTATGAGATCATGGTTTGTATCCTGAAATATTACATTCTGTGGTGGATAAGCTGTTTAACAAAACTTGATCCTTTTACAGTTAAAAGTTGATTGACTTTTTCGGAAACACAAGAAATAACACCGTCGTGTTTGGATGTGGAAGATGTATCTGGATTCCTCTCAATGTTGAAGTTGTATAAGGCATTGGTAAGGTCAAATTTTGGAATATTGTGTGCAGTTTTGGTTGTTGAAGTATAGGAAGGATATCAACAAAATGGAGAGAGTGCAGAGGAGATTTACAAGAATGTGGCCTGGGTTTCAGGAAAGTTACAAGGAAAGGTTAAACAGGCTAGGACTTTACTCCCTGGAGTGTAGAAGATTGAGGGGTGATTTGATAGAGGTATTTAAAATTATGAGGGGGGACAGATAGCGTCAATGTGGACTTTTTCCATTGAGAGTGGGGGAGATTTGAACCAGAGGGCATGGGTTGAGATTGAAGGGGGAAAGTTTAGGGGAAACTTGAGGGGGAATTTCTGCACTCAGAGGGTGGTGGGAGTGTAGAATGAGCTTCCAGCCAAAGTGGTAGATGCGGTCTCAATTTTAATATTTAAGGAAAAGTTGGATAGGTATATGGACGAAAGGGGTATGGAAGATTATGGGGTGGGTGCAATGGGACTAGGTGGGAGAAGGTGTTTGGCATGGACTCGAAGAGCCAAACTGGCCTATTTCTGTGCTGTATGGTTAGATGATGATACTTTGCATGTATCTGATTTGTAGGTCTCTCTGCAGTATGGCAAATATATCTGATACTCTCTCTATTGTAAGTAGAATATACAAAATTGGTTGGTTTGTCCCTCTGCAGATTGTGAAATACCAGAGATGTGTCTGATGATTTCCACTGTGTTTGAAATTTGGGGGACAGTGGAAACTGTCCATTTACAAGTGAACAGTTGTAAATGAACAGGTTTTATGGAGAAGTTTAGATAAATATGGGTGTTCCTGCATAGTTTGTAGATTATGGGGAGACATACCTGATGGCCCCTCTACAATCTGTGAGGCAATGAGATGCAGCTGATTCTTCCCGTAGATGGAGATGTGTCTGACTTCCATTCCAGTGTGTGGAATGTAAGATGTCTGCCTGTCACTCTACAGAATTAATGTGGAGATTAGTCTGAAAAGCTGTCGAGTTTGTGTATGGAGATGCGTTTTATTGTCTTGAAATCATGTGTGAGACGTGCAGGGATATCCAATTATTAGTCTGCTCTTTGTACATGTCTGACTCTAGCGTCACAGTGTGAAATACAGGGAGTTGTTTGCCTGACATTCTACAGTATGAACGTGGAGAAGTGCCTTACTCTAGTTGCACAGCATGCGTGTAGAAATGTGACTGGCTGTCCCTGAAAATTCTATAAAATGGGTCTGTGATTCCATAAGGTGTTTGTGGATATGTGTCTTACTGCCACTCGACAATATGAAAGATATGGAGGTATGCTCTTCAATGCGTAGTATGTGGAAAATGTTTCGACTCTACTTCTATGGTGTTTGGGAGATTAGTTTGTCTCTTCAAGTGTGTGGAAATTGAAAAAAAAACAAAATTGGAGAAAGGAGTAGGCTCTGGAAGAAAAAAGGATGCAGAGAGCAGAACCAGTTGGAGACAGGAACAATTCCTTGGTTTGGTGCTTTAGTAAAGAAAGTTAAAACCGAACATAGTGATTTCAACATGGTGCACAAGAGGCAGGAACCAAATTAGACTGCTTAGAGCTTAGAAAGAATTCAAGAAGATTAAGCTGACCACTGACCTTGCACTAACCAGAGATATGAAAGGTTTGTAACGTCATAATGTGAAAACATGTCAGATAGTTTGCCTTTGAATTGCAACTAAAAACAAAATCTAGTTAATTCCATTGTTCTCAGCCCTACTAGAAATTTACAGTCACTAACAGCCCCTGGAAAAAATGGTTACCAAAATCAGAGCAATTCTAAGGAGAGGTCCTGTCAACAGCAGACCCCGCACTCACTGAGGGGAATGAGGGAAATCTGGAATCACATGACCCTATATCTTTACAACATGAAGGATCCCATTTCATTAATCCCATTCCTTGATCGTTTTCCTTGTCACCTGCTCTCCCCACATTCCCATTGGTGACATTTCATTAAGAATGAGTGTCAAAATCTTTTCTCAATGTAAAGGGAATATTTTTGTTTTGAGATTCCACTTACAATCGCTTGACCGTACTCCTGGGACAAAACAACCTTGGAAGCATGTAGATTCAGATTATAGCACTGTCAGTTGTGACAATAATTTTTTTGCATATCCAATGTATTTCTGTGTAGTTTGTGTGTGTCTATATATAAATATATACAGTTTCTATATATAGACACACACACATAAATATATTTTGTATATATTTTGCATTTTGTAAATATGTATATTTACTGTATAATGCTAAACTTTTTTTTAAAGTATTTACTTATTGCTTTTCCAATGGAGGCACTGTACATGAAGAACTAAGTACCCACCTCATGAAACTTACAATCCATTTTAACTTGCCCCTGTATACGGCTGCATTGGATATTTTGGATATATTCTGGGTTTTTGGAGAGGACTTTTTAACTGTGACAGTTTCTCAACCACTAACAAAATTGCAAGCGTAGTTGCAGAAAGTTTTAATCAGTGGATCAGTGGCTGTCAGGCAAATAGCTGAGCTCTGTCTTGGGGCAGCACCCTGGAACTAACAAAGGACATCTCAACCCAGGTTTCCCCTTGCTGATCACTTTGGGAAGAGTTGGCAGCAAACAAGGTCCACCATGGTGGGTGAGTGCCAAGGAGCTAAAGGGAGGGGAGACCATGGCTGTGATACCTCACCAGATTGAATGGCCAGGCAGCACTCATCGGACAGGATGGAACAGGAGGAAAGGTGAGTTAACGGAATATATTTTGATGCTCTCAGACATTCTTGCCCTATCTTTTTCAATCAGACTTTAAGTGAACCAAAAAACATCAAGTCCTGAGGGGGACTCACATGGCCACAGTGACCTGACGCAGCTCCTTTAAGTGTTAGCAGATTTTACAGTTAATAGGATCACTGCAGCTTATGTTGTCATCTGATAAAAGTAAGCGGATTGACGTGTACGTTGCTCCTTCTTAACCAATTTGCCTTCAATTAGTGTAATTAAGAAACGAGTAAAGCGGTATTGTATTAATATAGTAAAGTGATGAATCTATTAAATCCCCTCTGCAGCACAAATCAATTTACCCCTCACCTCAATGAAAACTAATAGGCAATTATATTAATTTATTAAGTGGGTACTTGAGTTAAGGAGGTTATACCTCATGCACGGGCTGGGTACTGCCATTTCTATTGTTTTTTTTTTATTGAAGCAGCGTTGGTTTAGCAGCAGGCCATCAGGTAGCAAGAACCCCTCATACTGTAGACCAGGTTCAATTGGAAAGTCCACATTGTCCCTCACTTCCATCACGTCTCCTCCCTTCTCCGCAGGTGTTGATGTATGTTTGGTTACCGATCTA
The DNA here is from genome assembly GCF_036971445.1 of Narcine bancroftii. Classification (NCBI taxonomy): domain Eukaryota; kingdom Metazoa; phylum Chordata; class Chondrichthyes; order Torpediniformes; family Narcinidae; genus Narcine; species Narcine bancroftii. The sequence continues at coordinate 309,028,328 of NC_091471.1, forward strand.
TAACTGCCAGTTGCTCAATTGCGCAAGTAGCCTATTTTTTGTGCATTAAGCAGGGTTGATCCGCTATTCAGCCATAGGGAATTTCACAGTTCTCACCCCAAAATTCACAGGCTTGTAAGGCACTCTTCAAGCCTCTAACTAGAACCAATGAGCGTGATGGGGAGCAACTTTTTTTTGAATGAGGACATTATCTTGTTGCCTTTCTGTTATCTCCCACTTTCAAGAATATAAATACAAAAGCCACGCAGCAACAAATTCAGTGATTATCGCAAGGGAATTGGGCATCAGTACCTGAAATAGATGGAAAGTTTAATCCATGAGGAAAGAGCAGGGAAGTAGTACTCTCCCAATGGGTTAAGTGGTTTCTCCTTGCGCTAAAGATCCCTGGAAGGAAAGATGCGATTTTCACATTCAGGGCATTTTTACAGTGGTCCTTGTACAGTGCACTTTTCTGCCTAATGACTGAATTGAGAATGGCTGCAATTCTCAAATTTTATTTTTGTTTGACTTTAAGCTTTTTGCTAATATCTTGAAGAAGGGCTCAGACCTGAAGTATCAATAACATATCACATGTCTAGAGATGTGAAAATAGTCATTTTTGAGCAAACTTGGTCCACAAATCAAGTAACACAGGGTGAAAGTTACAGTAAGGTGTCAAATCAAACAGAATCCACTGTCCCAGGTCTGCGCCAAAGTTAGTTGATTTCACCCATTTAGAGACAAGGGAGGAGGTGTAATTGCCAGAGGGCACACTGGTCCAAGAATACAACAGATTAAGCATCAACGGACATTGTGCAAGAGCTCCTGTACCAAATATGAGGGAAGGTACTCAATGACAAGCTCGAGGAGCCAGCTTTCAAAGAGCACCATAGAGAGATGGAGAGGAAGGTGAGATTTAATAGAGGAAGGCCATGACATTGGCAGCCAAAGTCATGGTCACCATTTGTGGAGCAAATAAAATAAAGTAGTCACATGGCTAAAATTGGAGGGGACAGAGAGGTTTGTAAGGTTGGTGGAAGGAGGAGCAAGGTCATGGTGGAACTTGAGAACAATGGTGAGAATTTTAAATTCAAATCATTTACCTTGGAGTGAATGTTGGACAGAGAGCACAGATGAGCATGAATTAATGGAGTGTGTGAGCTCAGGAATAGACCACAGGAGTCCGGGATGGTCTCATCAGCAAAGGGTCAAAAGTGGGAATCCATTCATTGAAACTGGAAAGTCAGTTGACGGTCTCAGCAGCCGATGAGCAATCTTGTGGTGGACTCAGCTGAGGTCATGGGATGGAAATAGATGGTCTTGATGTAACCCCAAAGCTCATCTCAAGGCTAAAAAGCTGGACATTCGTACAGTGGTTCAACCTTTTTCTTTCCACTCACATCCCACTTTAAGAAAAGGTTTGAAAACCACTGTTTTAATCGTACGTCATTGACTCGTTATTTGCATGGTTTCATCTCTTCTTCTCTTTGGCTTGGCTTCACGGACGAAGATTTATGGAGGGGGTAAAAAGTCCACGTCAGCTGCAGGCTCGTTTGTGGCTGACAAGTCCGATGCGGGACAGGCAGACACGATTGCAGCGGTTGCAGGGGAAAATTGGTGGGTTGGGGTTGGGTGTTGGGTTTTTCCTCCTTTGCCTTTTGTCAGTGAGGTGGGCTCTGCGGTCTTCTTCAAAGGAGGTTGCTGCCCGCCAAACTGTGAGGCGCCAAGATGCACGGTTTGAGGTGATATCAGCCCACTGGCGGTGGTCTCATAACTCCAAAGGAAATGGGCTAATGACCATTTTTTCTCAAGCAAAACATTTAAGTTACAATTGGGTCTAGAGCAGTGAATCTCAACCTTCCCTTCCCACTCACATACGACCTTAAGCAATCCCTTCTCATCACAGAGCACCGATGGCTTCGGGATTACTTAAAGTGGGATGTGAGTGGAAAGAAAAAGGTTGAGACCCACTGGGCTAGTAATTGAGAGAGAGAGCAACAAAAAACACACTGTTGGAGAAGTTCAGCAGCTCAAACAGCATCAGTAGGAAGAGAACAATGGTCACTGTTTCAGGCCAGAACCCTTCGTCAAGTCTGAGAGTGCAGAGGGGACGTATCTCTCATTAGTGGAACCCAAAAGCCCTCATTAGTGGAACCCAAAAGCCCTCATTAGTGGAACCCAAAAGCCCTCATTAGTGGAACCCAAAAGCCCTCATTAGTGGAACCCAAAAGCCCTCATTAGTGGAACCCAAAAGCCCTCATTAGTGGAACCCAAAAGCCCTCATTAGTGGAACCCAAAAGCCCTCATTAGTGGAACCCAAAAGCCCTCATTAGTGGAACCCAAAAGCCCTCATTAGTGGAACCCAAAAGCCCTCATTAGTGGAACCCAAAAGCCCTCATTAGTGGAACCCAAAAGCCCTCATTAGTGGAACCCAAAAGCCCTCATTAGTGGAACCCAAAAGCCCTCATTAGTGGAACCCAAAAGCCCTCATTAGTGGAACCCAAAAGCCCTCATTAGTGGAACCCAAAAGCTGCATCTGAAATAGATGAAAATTTGCTGAAGGAACTGAGCAGGTCAGACAACATCTATGATTAGGCATGATCATCCAATATTTTGGGGCTCGATAAAGTGTTGTGACTAACCGTGGATGCTGTCTGACCTGCCAAGTTCCTCCAGCAATTCCTGGTCTGTTCATGAAATTGACTCCCTCCCTTTTGCATTTTCAGATTTGATGAAGGAGCCAGTCTAAAATGTTGACCATTCTTTTTCTCTCACTGATGTTGCGAAGGCCCACTGAGTTCCTCCAGCAGATTCATTTTTACTCTCTCTCTCTCTCCACAGATGCTGCCCGACTTAATGATTATTTACACCGCTCTCTGTTTTAATCGCTTATCCGCATGTTCCCTCAACTTTCCAGAAAACTGTAGAATCCCAGAGTTGCTGCTGTTGCTTTGAGCGGTGGGGGATAAATAAATACATCACCTCACCAGATTACCCCTTCTGATAATAAATAACTCAGGGTCTCCAGCTGGAAAATATGCAAGACTGACAAAAAGACGAATGTCTGCAGATGCTGCGATTGCTGTAAAAACACAGAGAAAGGCTGGAGGAGCTCAGCCGGTCTCGCAGCATCCATAGAAGATAATGATATGATGTAGTCGCCGTGCAGTGGGCCAACTGTCGCTGGTGCAGTTCTGCGGGCATGCAGACCATAAATATGGACGCTGCATACTCACCGCCCGCGTGAGATACTGAGTGCCGAGGAATGGCACGTTGAGCTATTGAGTCTCTCGCTGGAAGATGCGGGACACTTACAAGGCTAAATTTAACCCTGTCGGTCCCATGGATCGTCAGCAATCTCATAGGACGTCCCGCCTTATCCTGTGGAGCCCGGGACATGCAGTATATAAAAGAAGCCTGTAAACCCTGAGTAAACCAGTCTAGTGTGTGTGGTTTTTTTTAAATTACTTCAGTAGCTCTACTGTAGTAGCCACTACATATTACTGATATTTTGGGCCTGAGCCCTTCTTCAAGGTATTAGCAAAAAAAAAGCTTAGACATAATATCAAACAAAAATAAAAATTGAGAATTGCAGCCATAAATGATGTTTCAGAGTTCTGCTCACTAAAGGTATAGCCCTTTAAGCTGTCCTGATACCTCATTGCCGTCATCTTTGTTTTAGGAAACAGAGTTGAACTTCATTAAAAGAGTTTGAAATACTTCTTCTGCACTTAACCTATGCCCTTGACCCCTGTCTTTATCAAAGCCTTCCTTTCAGCAAAACAGTTCTGGTCCACCAGCACCCTCCCCACCCCCCTCACAATTCCCCTTTCTTAAACATTGAAGACCATTTTGATCCACTCTCCCTCCTTCCTACGTCCTGAGGCCAAGATTCACTTCTCATGTTTAGCAAGACAGGTGGTATGAAATGGGTGATGGTGAATCCGCAGACTTGTGATTTTTCCGAGGGTATCTAGAACATAGTACAGCACAAGAACAGGCCATTTGACCCACTTGCCTGTGCCAAACATGACATGCAAATCAAATTGAAACTCTCCTGTTTATCCTTGAGAGATTTACCTCCATTCTCTGCACCTTCTGACTCAGCCTCCAATCTTGTCAAAGGCCTTTCTTAAGTTCATGTCTGTAACCCTATCCTCATCACCCTTCCTCAAAAAACTCAGTCAAATTGGTAAGACATGGCTGAACCTGAGCCCTCCATTTGGTCTGATGTCACCTCAGGATCCTGTCCAACAATGAGCTTAACCCAGAACTCTTAACACATTTGAGCCTTGAACAATATGGCCGCTTATTCAGCAATTCTGTCACCCACCACGAATGGCCCAACCAAGGTTGCCAAAGGCACTCCATGAATTCCTTTCTACTCTTATTTCAGATTGCCAGTGGCGAGGGTTTTCCCTTTGAATGTGGGCACCCCCTGAAACAATTGGGAACATTGTGGAGGTGCAGATTCGTTGAGATCTGGGTTATAATGGAGGCTGAGAACCAGAAATTTAGCGCCTAAAGACATCAAGGACTTCTTATGACCTCTTTCTGCAGATCAGTTTAATCAGCGGGCGCCTGGTTCAAGGGGCATTGATCGGGCTGCTTTGGCCAATCTTCTGCAGGAGGAGCTCAGCAGGCTGAGCAGCAGAGAGAACGGTCAATGCCTCGAGCCGAACCTCATTGGCGCTGCTCGGCCCGCTGAGCTCCTCCAGCAGATCGTGTTCCAGAGTCCGGCGCCCCTCTTTGCCACATTGCAAAATCTTTCGCTGCGGCAAAACCCAGAGTGAAAGCAAAATAAAACAGCGCCCACGGCTTTCGGAGAAACGCAGCCCCATTCACAAGTACCGGGCGGGAGGTGGAGGCAGGTCAGCTTAACACTTCGGACTCCCGTGTCCCGGTTTTCAGGAACTATCAACCAGCGCAGACGCTCCGTATCCCGTATTTCAGGGACTACCAACCAGCGCAGATGTTCCGTGTCCCGGTTTTCATGCTGTTAAAGTTTAACCATGGACCCAGTCCGGAGTATGTACATATCAGTGGTTCTCAACCTTTTTCTTTCCACTCATGTACCACTTTAAGTAATCCCTCTGCCATCGGTGCTCTGTGATTAGTAAGGGATTGCTTAAGGTGGTATGTGGGTGGGAAGGAAGGGTTGAGAACCACTGCTCCAGACTCATTTGTTGCTTGAGAAAAATTGTCATTGGCCCATTTCCTTTGGAGTTCTGAAACCGTGCACATAACGAGTCAATTAGGTACAATTAAAACAGTGGTTTTCAAACTTTTTCTTTCCACTCACAAGCCACCACCTTAACCAATCCCTTACTAATCACAGAGCACCGATGGCAGAGGGATTACTTAAGGTGATTTGTGAGTGGAATGAAAAAGGTTGAAAACCTCTGTAAAATGGGCGGAAGGGGTTAATAAATTCGATACGTTGTCAATGAGCAAACTCCGGCAATGTGATTTGTAGATAAAGTAAAACTCATCAAACAATACTTTCGTTCCAATAACTGTAATGGAAAGAATGAGATGATCTCAGATTTGGGGGGGGGGGGTTGTTGGGGGGAGAATGTGTGCGCACTAAATCGGCCGTGAATCCGGGCAAATTCGTGCCGACACCAGCCGCTTTCTTTGCGCTTGGCCCTCCCTTGTCCGAAGTTTGGTGTGTTTGTTTATCTTTTCAATGTTGTTGCTCTAATTGGGAAACCCCTCTCCACTTGGCTCTTAAAAACGCCGCGATTTATTGTCCTGTGAATTTGCAAAGTGGAAGGAGACCGGACTTCAGAGGCTCTGAAAGACACAGAAAAAGATACAAATTCATAGGAGCTTGTACTTCATTCGTTCTCAGTAATGAGGGGATTAGAGGCGTCTCCGCAGACCCAAGGCCGCTCATTGTTTCCGCACAATTGTTTTAAAGAGACCGCGTTCCTCTGGCTGACCTATTTTATATAAAACCAACTCCAATACATTTACTCAGTTCTTTCTCCTTTCCATCATATTCTATCAGCCTTCAAGAACTTCACAGACACTTGGCTTCCTTTTGGAACTCATTTTCCCACGCAGCATATCGCCAGTTCTGTATCCATGACAGTCTGGTTTATTGAAACGAAAGATTTAACTATCTGTTCTGTCACTTGCCAAACCAAAATTCGTTAAAATTGAAATCACCCTCCTTTCTGGAAGTCTTTAATATTCACGAAAATAAAATGTGGACTCTAAAATACCTAGGAAAACTCACAATTATGTGTTTCTGTCCGTGTCTGTACAGTAAATCGAGTACAGTAAATTGATTGTGCCCGTTCCGTTAGTCTATTCCCGGGAACCGAGGTGCTAATGTCGGGAATCGGCTGTGGAATATGCTCAGGTGGATTTCACTCTCCTCGATCTTAGTATAATTGGGGACAAAATATACCCGCTGACTCAGTAAAGCCCGAGTCATCCGGGCTTTACCCTCGTGTGTTGGTGTCCAGGATATGTGGTTAGGTATCTTACTGGCGCAAGGGTGCCCGGTTAGAGGATTATTCCCTGCTGGAGCTAGGGAGGTGCGGTCGGTGGAAGGTGTTTCCCTCGTGGGTTACGGTTTGATTGCCTGTTCTCTTTGAGGGGGGGGGGGAGGGGGGCCATTTCACTGCAGTGTTCGAAGGTGAGGGAAAATCCTAGTGTGTTGGGGAGGGAAGATGATGTCCTTTCTAATATTATCATCATTCAGGAGCTTTTATAGAATGGTAAATTAAACCTGTAGGATTTCCCCAATGAATGCAAAAATAAAAAGTGAAAATCACGTGTTTTACTGTTTTTTTAAGGAATTCAGAATCAGAATCAAAATTTATTGTCACGAACACATCACGAAATCCGTTGTTTTGCGGCACTGTGCAAACATACATTTCAAATTAAATAAAAATGAAAGGACAAAGTGAGAGAGTGTGCGAGTTCATTATTCATTCAGGAATTTGATGTCAGCGGGGGGAAAAGCTGGGTACTGGTCCTCAAGCTCTTGTACCTCCTTCCCGATGGTAGCAGTGTGAGGGGGGGGGGGGGTGGGTCCATGGGGGTCCTTGACGAAAGATGGAGTGAAGACTGGTACCCATGATGTCGCAGGCCGGACCTGTACATTGGCACCTCCATACCAGACAGTGATGCAACCAGCCAGAATGGTCTCCACGGTTCACCTGTAGAAGTTTCCGAGAGTCTTCAGTGACATATCGAATCTCATCAAACTCCTCACAAAGTATAGCCGCTGGTGGGCCTTCTTTGTGATTACATCAACGTGGAGGCATCCTCAGAGATGATGACACCCGGGAATTTAAAGTTCTTGACCCTCTCCACTGCTGACCCCTCGATGAGGACTGGCTCCTGTTCTCCTGATTTCCTCCTGAAGCCCACAATCATCCGAAGTGACCCCACCCTATCCTCTGCCATTACTCACCATTTCCTACCTCTCCCCATCAACATGTTCCTACATTCTCTTGGAGTCCCTCTGCACAGGTGGTCTCTTAAGCTGTGTTTGGTCTTGTTTGCGATGCGCGTCTTATAAAACCGTCGACCAAATGGATTTCTATAGGCGGGCAATCTTTATCACCTGGGCAAACCCTGCTCATTTACCTGAAGCTGAGAGGTGATCAATGTGCAAGGAAGATTAGAGTAAAAGCAAAAAATTCCAGCACTATGTTTTTTCTGCAAGGAATGCGAAATTTGACCCATAGAACTGGCATTCTAACCCTTATCTGTGGAAATGAATGGAATGTTATATGAACGCGAATTAAATAGTACAAAATTCACATAACCGATTATTCTTCAACGCTAGAATTATTAATTGCATTTGTCACATAAACAAGACTGGTGTAAAGAGAAGTTTTGGAGTTCAGCTCTGACTCCTTCTCCTTCAGTACTTACCGCCTGACTGACAACATTTGTCACTTTTAAAGTAGGAAATGATGTATTGTTTCCATTTTAATGCTATTGGAATTAAGACCTAAAAATAACTTCCAACCCGATTATCCAGGTGTAAACGGCACTGCAGCAAGTTGATTAGGGAACAGTCTCAGTTCTGGGACACTCTGTGTTTATGAAGTGCGTGGAGGTGTGCGGCTTCTCCAAACCATTTGATTTGATCCATACCCAGGCCCCAGTAAATAAAATGGTTATTTCCAACGGAAATCTGCGCTATTGCAAATCAGGTTTTTGCACTAGGATTACTGTGAATTTTTTTTTCCTCTTTATGTAATTATTGCCTCCTATAATTTAATTCAATTAGATGACTATTACAATTTTTATTTATCAATTCGTGTTCGGCTGCAGCAAGTAAGAATTTCGGGCAGATAATACATTGTGCAGTGTGTATGACAAGAAACTCATTGTTATCGTTATCCAAGAACCCTTCCCTTTCCTCTGAGTTGCAGTTTGAGATGGAGGGTATTTGCTGGAATGACTACAGCCAATAAAAAGAACTCTTCTTGTCAATCACAGTCTCTAGAGGATGTCTCCTAATGATCATCTTTGCTAATCCCTGGGGATTTATTCCTTCCCCCTTCTCCTGTACACCGACATCTGGGAAGTCTATTGGAGCGGGGAGCGACTGGAAGAAACTGGGAAATAATCTGAACTGGGGCATTTTCATGGAGGGTTCAGAGAATTCCCCATCTCCCTCTCTTCGTTTAATTCAGGGTAACGATCTTTGTTTCACTCTTACATTTAAAGATTTTCCCAGCCGCTGCAGGCGGACAATTACAATTTCTACGTGGGGGGGGGGGGGGGGGGGGGTGGGTATAGGGACAATTGTCAACAAATTCAAAGTTTCGTTTTGTAATTTGGCTGGAGGTCTGTTATCTTTCTGGTTTTAGCCCTTTGGCAGGTCGGATTCTACTTTCCAAATCAACTTAGAATATATCCAAATAAAGTTTCGTTTGAGAGCTGTTTGCAATGAAATTGTAAGCGAAGCCCTCGCGTAAGGTTGATGTGCCATGTTTTGTTTTAAAGCCGGGATGCGCTGTTCGACCTTGAAATGAGTAACACGCACGCGAACTGCCCGTCTCCCAGCAAGTTCCAAGAAATGGTTAAGAACCCAAGCGCCTGTTCGCGAGTTCACAGCATCGACGCGATCCTAGGATTTGCAAAGAATCAATCCCTGCTCAACTCTGCGCCCCTTTCTTCCAAGTCCCCCCTGGAGGCTGGGGATCCCCGGGAGACGGACTGTTCTGGCCGCTTCCCTGCCCACGGTACGACTCGGTCTCTCACACTCAACGGTAAGACGGCATATTCACTTTTTAAAATGTTGGCCTTAAACTTTGCGCAATCGGGTTTTAGCGAGAACGGGACAAAATAAACCAGTGCCGAGTTTTTTGCTGATTAGATGAATCAAAACCGAACAAGCGAACTCCAGTTCTAAGCGTCTCATTGTCCCCACCGCTTTTTGAGAGAATTCTTCGGAAAGTAATTACATGTAATCTCTTCAACAGATTACTTTTTAGTTTTGTTTCCTCTTACACTAAATATTCATATACATCGAATATTCCCCAACGGGCCTTATAATCCTCATATTTAAACACGTTAATTACAATTTACCATGTTCAATATTGTTTTTAAATATTATTGTCCAAAATAGTTTTTAAAAGTTTCCGGGAAAAGTCTGCCATTTTACAATATACAGCACAGTACAGGCCCTTCGGCCCACGATGTTGTGCCAACCCATATATACCTACCAAACAAAAACTGGGCGACACAGTGGAGCTGACCCTCGCACGGCGCCAAACAAGAGGATCAATCCTGACGTCGGTGGAGATCTCACGTTATCCAAATTCCTCCAACAGGTTAATTGCCTGTTGCTTCGTGTGTAGGTGCGTAATAGAATGGGAAAGAGGGAGGGAGTTATGGAATGACGAGAGAATGGAATGATCGTATGATTAGCAGAAGTGGGTGTTGACGGTAAGAGCGGACTCGATGGGCCAAAGGGCCAGTTTCCGTCCTGTATTGTTCTGCTATTGTATGACTCTAAGCAAAAATAATCGTTGACGTGTTGTTTAATTTGGGCGCCCGGATCTCGTGTATTTGACACTGACTGAGTTAAATACAATCTCCATCGTTGAAAGGTCGGTTTTTATTGCAGATCTGTGTCAGATTTCCGTGATTGCGAGGAAGATAGAAAATAATTCCCGTTTTGACACTTTGAGAGGCAGTTTGGCAAATGAATGCAGACCTTAACCACGTTGAAAGAAACTTTGACTGTCGAGAGGAGATGCTCGTTTGTCGCGGCACAACCTGGCCAATTCAGGCCCAATTCCACACAGACTGTTCTTTGGAGAAGGTCTGTGTGAACAACCTGGTGATCTCCCTCCTCTTATTTATACAGTTGCTAACAGTTCTCTTGTATCAGAATTAGGAGCAAGTTATGTCAGTAATTCAGCATAAATCTGGAAATAGGGATATTAACAGGAAAGAAGGAGGAGCCTATTTTCCTGGTCCAGTGCTTCTGGTTTCAAACTCGCCAGAACAGGATCTGAGTTCGATTAATGAACGGCTCCGAATTTCCTTCCAGGGCGAACATGTGTTTAACACATAGAAAATATTTAATGTGATATTAATGACTGGATTTACACAATCTAGTTAATTTACCAGATTTGTTGGTGAGTTTCGATCGTGGCTTATTCTGATTCCATTGTGTTAGCTTCTAAACAACTTCTTTAAAGCAATAATTTGAGATATATTGTTGCTTTTTCTCATTTTAATTTTGACCTATTTGTGTGTGTGTGTGTGGTTTCGACAGTTCTCATCCCAGTTTCGCGGCAGGTCCTATTGCAAAGCTTGCCGCTCCAAGTGGAGCGACCAATATATACAATATATAAGGAAATGCACGAAAAGAGGGCTAGCCCGCATCTGGTCCGCCTTGAAGGAGACGGTGTTTAAGGCCCCGAAACCTGGGTAATGACTCCTCATGTCCGTAAACAGAGCTTAGCACGAAAGTTCGATCAGATCAGCCGGCGAGGAACATGCTCGCCAAGAAGTTGCCGATCCAACCCAACCGCTTTTCGGCCAATTCCAAATCAGTGCAACCCCGCTTTCAAAATCCAGACTTGCAATTGAACGAGACACAAAAATTGCAGTCGTTGGAACCTGGACTGAACAAAGAGAAGCTGAAGGGACTCGCCGGGACAGGCAGCATCCGTGGATCAAGGGTCCAGACTCGAGAGGCATTGACCGTTTCCCTCCGTGAAAGAGCCCCTCCAGCTTCCCTTCGTTCACTTGCCATCGAAGGGCTTGTTCTTTATCCAGAAACCCCCATCTCCAACAAAACTGAGCTCACGACAAATTCTGAGCCAACCAATCTCACGGTCAGATGGCAGTGAGCGTGGTCTCCTTCTGAACGCGTCCTCTGTCAATTCGACTAAGCATGCACCCAATTGCATTGGATTTACAGGAGGGGAGTTGATTGGGAACGTTGAAGAGAATAAGAAATGGAATGACTGTTGTCGGTTCAGGCTCAGTGGTTGACGGTCGGCGTAGCCCCGCACTCGATGGGCCGACGCGACTCCTCGCACTGTGGCCCTAATGGTTTCACCGCCAGTTCATTCATTCACCGCGGTCCTGAAAGAGATATTCTTTGCTTCCAAACTTTAGGAGATGTCTTCAGGCATTTTAGTCCCGTGTTGGTCTTCTTTAGATTCCGAGGAATTGTGCAGAAAATGCGGAGAGAATCCGGGTGAGTTCGCCAGCGGTGCCGAACGCCAGGAGGTGATCGGTCAGGACATGGACGAGGAGGAGCCGCCCAAGAAGAAACACCGAAGAAACCGAACGACCTTCACCACCTACCAGCTCCACGAGTTGGAGAGAGCGTTCGAGAAGTCGCACTACCCCGATGTGTACAGCAGGGAAGAGTTGGCCATGAAGGTCAACCTGCCGGAGGTCCGAGTGCAGGTGAGGCGGGGGTGGGGAGTGCGAAGGTAAAGCGAGAAGGTAGCCCAGGCAGGTAGGGTCGGAGGGGGGAGTGTACACAGGGCGAGGAGACAAATAATTATTTACGCTGGAGGAACTCCAGATCCACCAGAAACAGCGGATGCTTGGATCTAGGATGGGCACAGCAGGTCAGGCAGCATCCATGGAGAGAGGAAGAGGAGCCCGCCCCCAAATGTTGATCGCCCACTTCTCTCCATGGAGATCTCCTGACCTGGTGATCTGGTAGTTCGCTTCTCTTTGTTCCACATGAAAACAGCTGCAGTTGTCTTGTGTCAAAGAGCAAGGGTAAAGTTGGGGAGGAGGGAGAGGTCACGGGACAAACGAGAGGTCAGAATAACCAGGATTGGGGGGGAGGGGTGTGCGGGTGTATGGAGAGACTGAACGTACAATAGGGGAGTGGCAGGAGTCCCAAAATAAGGGGCAAGTCGATGAAAAGTCAAAAACAGTTGGAAACAAAACATGAATTCAAAACAGTCTGAAAGACGGGAGGAACGGCGAGAGGGAAGGAGGAAACGAGGAAGGCAAGTAATAGGTCGCAGGATAAATTAAAGCACGTACATACAGACACAATCTCTCTCACACAATCACACACACAATCTATCACACACACATACACAATCTCTCTCACACACATACACTCTGTTTCACACACACACGTTAAATCTCACAGAGAGAATGAGCAGGGGCAGAGAGAGATAAACAAGGAAAATATTGCATTCTCTTTGTTGTGAATGGAGAAGGGAGGGTCTGCTGGTTGGAAAGCTCATCTGCAATAACTTTACGTCGGAGATAGTGCTGCACACATTAGTCCAGCCGATGGTGAAACGGGCATCGACAGTAACGTTCGAGAGGCACACGAGAAGTTTTGAACACTGGACAGGAATGGTACTTTCGAGAAGTGGAGGGATGCAGTACAGGGAGGGAAAACCACAGGGGGGGGGGGCGGGGGAACGAGAGGGAACATGAAAATAAGTTACTGAATAGTGAGGATAAGCTTAAGGGGAAATCAGAAAACGAAAGAAGTAAATTACGAATACAAATAAACAAAATGTTTAGAGTATTTAACATCTCAGAACAGGGAAATAGAGGAGGGCAGATTGGGAACATTCCGCAGAATGTTGGAAGAATTTGATTCCCCACAAGGGGAGTGTGTGGCGATTCCTGTGACGTGCGTGAATTTGGTGTTTCCAAAGCTCAGCCACTGTAGTGAATAAACCAGACAGCTCAAACAATTGACCGCATTGATGTGTATTGGAAGGGCAGTGCCTGTTGCAACGTAGGAAGCTCCCACAAAGTGCAATTGCCCCTCCATTGCAAAGGTTATGGAAGTTTTTTTTTGTAATGACTTAGTTTTAAGCAACTTTGCAGGGACTGAACCGGAAGGTACTACACACAGTTTAGGCCTCCACATTTAAAGGTTATGCTTGTATTGGAGGTAGTACAGAGAAGGTGTATTTCTAGGACGATGACATGAAGAAAAGGTTTAGTAAGAATGAAAAATGGTTTTAAATGAATAATGTAAGATTCTAGGAGAAATAACTGAGCGAATGCTGCAACATTTCCCAAGTTTTTTTTTGGGGGGGGGGGTCAGGGAAGAATATCTGAAACTAGGGGACAGAAATACAGAATAAGAGATCACCCATTTAAGACTAAAGTAAATTTAAATGACCTCTCTCAGAGGGTCATGAATCTCTGGAATTCTCTATCCCAGAAAATTGTGGAGTGGAACACGTTGAATATATTTAGGGCCCAGTTTGAGAGATATTGAAACTACAATGGAATCAAGCAGCAAAGAATGTTTATTGAATGGTTGGAGAAGGCTCAAGGTCTATTCCTGCTCCAGTGTCCTCTGGTCTAAAATGACAGGGACAAATAATCCAGGTTAGTGCTGCCTCTTGTACTCCTGAAGGACTCATCTATTTCATTTTCTTTGCTGCCAAATTCCACTTGTCCCCTTAAATTTACTTAAGCTGTTTTTTTTTAAATTCAGACATTTAGTACGGTAACAGGCCCTTCCAGCCATGAGCCCAATTAACCTACAACTCCTATAGGTCGTGAAGGGTGGGAGGAAGCCACACAGAGACATACAAACTCCTTGCAGACAGCACTGGATTTGATCATGGGTCACTGGTGCTGTAACCGCTATGCTGATCGTTCCACCGTTTCTGAAACCTCATTCCACTTTCTGGACCTCTCTTTCTCCATATCAGGAAATGAAATTATCCATTACAAATCCACCAACACCCACAACTACCTGGATTTTACCTTTTCCTACCCTACCCTTTTCTCACAGTTCCTCTCCCTCTACTACATCTGTTCCTGGATGAGGCATCCAGTCCAGAAAACTCCAAAATGTCCTTCTTCGTTAAGAAACATTAATTCCCACCATTTTCATTTTTTAAAGATTATATGTGCCTCCTCTGTGATTCTTTTACTTCCACTCTCACCCCACCTCCCACCCAGGCACAGCAAGGATAGAGTTGCCTTGGTCTTCACTTTCTACCCCACTAACGTTTGCACCTGACACATCATACTCTGATACTTCAGCTACTTTCCACAAGATCACAAGCCACATCTTCCCCTCCTCTCCCGTTTTTGCAGGGATCGTTCTCTCTGTGCCTCCCTGATCTACTCTTCCACCCTCATGAAGTTAATGGAAGTGCCGTGTCCTGCACAGGTAAAAGAGGTAGCACTAATGCAGTCATCAATGTAGCAGAGGAAGTTGAAGAGTGGTGCCACATACCTGGTTAAAAAAAGAGGTAAGCATAGCTGGGGCCCAATTGTGTGCTCACAGCTGCACCCAGATCTGGAGAAAATATGAAGAGTCAAAAAAGAAAAGTTGTTAAAAAATGACGTTTAATTTAATTTAGACATACAACATGGCAACAGCCCCTTTCAGCCCACAAGCCCATGCTGCCCAGTTACATCCAATTGACCTATGACTCCTGCTACATTTTTTGAACTGTGGAAGGAAACCACCTGGAGGAAGTCCACGCAGATCCAGGGAGAAAGTACAAACCTCTTATAGACAGCGCCGGGTTCGAACCTGGGTCACTGGCTATGCTAACTATGCCACCCCAAGTTTCTCACAAATAAAAGGTTAGATTGTCTTCAACAAACATTCATTTTGGTTGTGACAATGGTGGTCATGTTTTTTTGCTTACACCTGATATAATTGTCAGTCCTCCTATGGCCATTGAAGCAAGATAAGAAAAGAAAGTTTTCAATGCTAATTTTTCAGATATATTTGGAGAAGATGAACATTTGTGATGTGGAACAATGAATAATCTTTTTCAGACACTTGCATCATGGCTCTGTATCAGACCCTCTACCCAACACTGTGGCCCCAATTATGTGATTAACTTTATTATTTGAAGACCTTTTTTTTAAATAACACAATCACACTTTGGTTATATTTGAAGTCAGAGTGAAACAAGAACAGAGAGAACAGAGGACTTTATTTTTAAAGAACATTTACATAAATTTAGGGCTTGCCACAAGATGATGTTGAGTCAACCCTCATGCCAGTTTTGATGGGAAAAAATAGAATAAGATCCAAGACTATGCAGAGATAATGAGCTGTGAATATAGCTTGGATTACATAATGCAATAGACAGCATGGGCAGATTCGTCACTGCCTGTGATAGAAGTTTCTGCAGGCTATCCCTAACACAGGGTGCTGTCTCAAGTTGGATCAGCTAATGCCTGTCAGCCTATGGTTTGCATGATTTAACAGCTGTACCATAGGAGAAACACAGTGAATAGTTCTCCCATCAAATATTTATTTTATAAAGGTGAGCACTCCATAGTTAAATCTGCATAATACAGTTGCTTTGTACATTGAGGCATGTTTTCTGTGTGGCACAGTCAGTAAGACACCCCATATCAATTAAATGATGCTGGGCTCAAGATCAGCCAGTGGAGTAGGATAGACTACAGACATCTATATGGAAAGAGATCATTCTGTCCAAAGTTACTGCCAACTTTTTCTCCATATCCTTGGATCTTACTCCATTTCCCATAAAAGATGAGTCTGTTGCAATGTATTTTATATTCTTCATATCTGCAAAATAAGTATGTTCCCACCTCTTTATAAACTGACCTCTCACCACTGAGTCTTCAAGCAAAGGTATTTTCTAGTACAGGTAGTCCCCAACTTACAACCTATGTGACTTACGACCATCCGTATACATGATTGAAAAAAATATTGTATACATTTTTAAAAATAAAGAAAAAATATATGTGGGGTGAAAGTAGGGGCCTATCTATGGAACATAGTGCCTATGGCAGGAGAGCTGGCCTTGGTGGCCGCCATGTTATATTTGACGAATGATAAAACAGTGAATTTCCGATTTACGTCAATTTCAAGATATGACCGGTTTGTCAGAACAGAAGACAGTTGTAAGCTGAGGACTATCTGTACTGAAACACTTTAAAATTTTTGTGGGACCTCAGGCCTTTTTTCTAAACAATAGCATCCCATTCCTATACCATTCTAGTGAGTCTATGCTAATTTTAATGTAGTAAATAACATTTTCATAGCAAGAAACTTAAATTAACACACAACATTCTAGCCAATATTAGTACCAATTTATCATTAGTTCTATACACCGGCACAGAACACATGTGATTGCAACGTTCTTTTTAACTGCACTTTCACATGCAATGGATTATATATTTAAACTCATGGGTCTATTTATATAGCTTTTTCATTGAACAGAACTGGAAAACTAATCAGCATTTCCAACTTCAGACAATATCTATTGATTTCAAAAGGAAGTGTGTTGGTATGAGAGGGACAGCAGATTTAAGCTCAGCCATTAAATCCCTATTGGGAAATGTGCCATCGAGTGTAAAATCAGCCCATGGAATGGTATCACTCACACCATTTAGAAATCTCAGCAAAAGACCGAGGTTTGGGATAAGGCCCTGGAGAGAGAAGAGAGTGTAAGGTTGTATGCGCATCAGATTTTCTGTATAAATTATTCCCTCAAAAAAAAATTTTTTTTTTTTTTTACATCACAGGTTTGGTTTCAAAACAGGAGGGCAAAGTGGAGAAGACAAGAGAAAATAGAGGCCAGCACAATGAAGTTGCACGATTCTCCCATGCTGTCCTTCAACAGATCATCGATGCCCTCCAGTGTTGGACCCATGAGCAATTCCCTCCCAATGGATCCCTGGCTGACATCTCCCATCCCGAATGCAACCTCTATCCACAGTATACCTGGCTTCATGGGGGCACCTCAAGGCTTGCAGACCAATTACTCGGGTCACACATTCTTAAATTCACCACCACCAATGGCCCAGACAATGCAGTCCATGGGACCTCCAACCTACCAATGTGCAACAACATTTATTGACAAATATCCTTTGGAAGATGCAGACCAGAGAAGTTCTAGCATTGCCTCCTTACGGATGAAAGCCAAGGAACATATTCAGTCCATTGACAAAAGCTGGCAACCTATCTGACAGAACCATACTAACCAAGGACCGATTGTTAACAGACAAATTCCAAGTTGGAATGTGGATATGATGGATACTTCCAGCTTATAATGGCATTGATTATGGACTAGTAGTCATGATAGCAAATGCTTGCATCTTGAAAGCTACTGGAATAACCAGCATAAACTGAGATTTAATAAAACTACAAACTTTGACTGGTTTTAGTTACAAGCCAAAGGATGAACGTTATCTTTTGCTTAATTAAGGTGATACTTCTGAGGCAAGACTCCCTTTGTTCTAGTTTATTACCACTGTGAAGTGATAACAAAACATTGTCTTCCATTCTCCCAATGTAGATCTATTCAAGCATATAGATAATGTGCAATTTTTTTTTACATTATTGAGAAACCTAGGCCAAGGGCCAAAAGCCCAGAGTGCAGGACACTGCCAAGGTTGTGAACAGTAGGAGTGGAGATGAGCCAAGAAGTAAAAGTTAGATAACACCAAGCTTGGGTTTTAAACATTTATAGAGTATAGAATAATTTCCTTATTACAATTATAGCACAGATGAAAAGCAGTGACTTGATGAGTGTTTTTTAAATTCCAGCATAACAAGGTGCAGATTCATTTAAAGATAGATTAAAAAGCACTCTATTGTAAAGAACCCTCAACTTGACCCTGCAAAAGACTTGTACGCTACTTGCTCATTGAGTCGTAAATTTGACTTCTTGTGAATAAATTTTATTTGAAACTCAAATGAAGGGTTTTCTAGATTATTGGTCACCGATATTGTAAGAAATTTCACGCTAAATCCGCAAAGTCAATGGACTGTTGAAAACCAGCTCCTTGAACACTCGTTGTCTAGTTGTCGAATATGATATCAATCTCTTGCCTAAATTCTGTTGTAATTTGTATAAACTGCTCTGAATTTGATTGCTTGTACTGATCAGAGTGAGAATATATTTTGCACAGGTACAGCACATTTAGACACAAGGCAACTTAAAAAGAAAGTCATGCTCTTAACACCATTGGGACAGGTTCAAGACAGTTTAGATACAGATGAAGCTTTGGCTACACTGGGAGCCTAAAAGCGAAGCTGGAAACGGTGAAGTAAATCATTTAGCTACACCAAATCCCATTGCCGTTTCACAGCTTTGATTCTTTATCCTTGATTCTTGAGTGAATGTGAAATACTTTGGGAAACCCTGGGATTATTAATGCAGCTTCAGAAACCCAAATGAACTTGCTGGGCTTCAGTTGTTCCTTCTCATTTTGTGGAGTAAGAGACAAAATATTAAATAGAACCCTTGTAACAAATATATTCCAAAAATCATTTAAAAAAATAATGTGTTGAAATTAATTTTGCCAAAGTCTTTTTAATGGAATAATAAGAACAAAAGGGTAACAGGGAAGACAGAGTCTAGGTAGTGCCTGGGACAGTGAGTATTTATATACATACACAGAATTGGAGTAATAAATTCTGCATTCTACCCTTTTCCAGATAAGAAATTTTCTTCTGAATTCCATTTTGAATTAATGGCTCTTTTATATGCCTTACTCAATTCAAAGAGAAACATCTCCTTCAAATACTTTGCAAACCTAAAGACCTTCAACAGGTCATACCACAGAATCCCAACATGTTCAATCTTTTTTTGTGAAGTTCCTCACACAGAGATTAGAACCGTTCAAGGTGTTTTGACTAAGGTTCTAATCTTTGTAGTTTTATTAACCTCAGAATTTGTTTTTAAAAAAAATGGGATTATTACTCCACATCATTTCTTTTAGTAATCGATCTCAGGACATGTATTTTGTAGGGTATAAGTGATTATCTTATTTTAATTCCTTTTACTTTCTATCAAAATATACATCTATATTGAGGGTCATTAGCTAACTTGACAGCCACTCTGGAGGGTTTATTCGTGTATTATGTCATAGACTTCTTCAACATTAATTACTCCCTTTGATCATCCACAAACCTGAAATTGTACCTCTGAATCTGAGTCCATAGTCACAGTAAATGGACTCATCACCTTCCCTTGTCAGACACACTTTGTCAATTTGAGTATCTATCTTCAAACTCTACATTGTTTCCTGTTTTGTAGTTAGCTTGCCCACCTCACTGACAAAAGACAAAGGAGGAAAAACCCAACACCCAACCCCAACCAACCAATTTTCCCTTGCAACCGCTGCAACCGTGTCTGCCTGTCCCGCATCGGACTTGTCAGCCACAAACGAGCCTGCAACTGACGTGGACATTACCCCTCCATAAATCTTCGTCCGCGAAGCAAGCCAAAGAAAGAGAAGAAGAGTTAGCTTGCTACAGTAAAACCCCTGGTAACCGGCACCAACAGAGATTGGTAGAAGGCAGATTAGTGTATTTTCTGGTTGCTTGAGACACACTCTTACAATGCCTAACTAATACACCTGCATTAAGAACTTACAGTTTAAAAGATAAAAAAAATACTATACTGTATTTACATTGAACAAACTTCACTTGCATGGAAACCTTAAAGTATTTTACTTTATTTTCAGTTACATTTTTTGAAAACTTTTTAACTTTCGTTGCAACTACAGGTTCTTCCCCCTCCACAGAGCCTCCCAAAAGATGAACAATAACATTATAAATAATTAGCACCTCTCTCTTTAACTGGGGTGATTCTTACTAAGCAGGAATAAGGAGTCACTCTAAGAGAGTCACCCCAATGGTGAGCGGCATTAACCAATTCTTCATCCTGGGCAACACCATCACTGTTTCTCACAACTTTATTCAAACAGCTACTACGAGCAAAGCACGACCAAGGCTCTCCACTGGCTGAATATTTGCTCCCATCTTCAAAAAAGATTTATGTTACTTCAGAAACCATTTACTTTTACAATTTTAAACTTATGTATTTTTTTTAACCTGTTATTTTATTCTTATTTATTTTCACTTTTAAATTTATTTTCCTCAATTTTTTTTGCCGGTTGCTTGAGGGTGCTGGTTGCTTGAATTCCAGATACAAGGGGCTTTACTGTACTTGTTTCTGAACTCTACAAATTCAAACACTCTATAGGGTGGCACACAAACTAAAGATTTTTAGAATTCCAAGTATTACCAATTTACCCTTATCCACCTTTACTATCACTTTGACAAATACTTTAATGTTTCTCATGCACAAATTTCCCTCTTGAATTATTTTTCCTAATGCACCTTTGTTGAAAGATCCCATTATCTTTTGTGCCATTGACATTTCATCAACTATTCTATAGATTGTTCTAACTTCATCTTTATGCCATGTTGGCTTTACAATTCCTGTGTAAACCGGGTAGAAGAGTCACACGATGGTTAAAAATAACTGGCCAAGAATTGGAATTCATCCTTATTAAAACAGATGCAGACAGTTATACATCAGTGTTAGATATGTACAAAGTTTAGATTTGTGTCCAGCGATAACACCTTCACAGGCATGAAGGCGGCTAGAATATTAGCAGCCATACCAAAGTGAATCATGCTTTAAATGGAAGTCTGATTTCACAATGGATGGTTGTGATTGCAGTAGCTTAGCTTTTGAGATAAATGGATCACATTTGTTAAATTTAAACATTTTACATTTAGAGATACAGTACAGTAACAGGCCCTTCTGGCCTAAGAGTAACATGCTGCCCAAATACATCAATGAACCATAAACTGTGCTAGTAAGTTGTACTTTTTGAAAGTGGCTTGAACATTTCCATTTATTAGTTACAAGGGCAATGAAGATTATTTAAGTGAGCAGGCTGTTGAAATGGAACATAAGGAACTTAAGGGTTGTAGATACTTATTACAATATCAGGGGAAGCCTTTTGCATTGCCCCATGCCAACTCCTAACTAAACAATCCCATCACTTCACTCCAAACATGCAGGCAGATCCCACAACACCAGAAGTATCAGTGAAAGCATAGTCCAATTTAACCCCAGTACAAAATTGTTGTTGCAATGGGGACAAAGAGTGTGTCTAAGACAGGAAGTCAGACCTTGTATGTGAGTCAATTCATTGAAGAAATTAATCCCACAACACAGAAAACAACTTTTGCTATAAGATTTTGAAAGCTGTTGGTATTCGGAAGGGTTTGGTTGTCTTTGCGCACAAATCACCACAAGATAATGTGCAGATACACATTAGAATTAGGTTTGGTTTCCCTACCTTTGGGAGGATGTATTTATGATTGAGAGAATGTAATGAAGATTCTCCAGATTGATTCCTGACACTTGACTGTGTTTATCATGTATATCTTCACCTGAAGATACCTGGAGCTCTACAATCAGCTGTGTATTTCAATATACAGGAAGTTCTCAGGTTATGGCAGGGTTCCAAGCTGAATCCTGTCCAAATTCCAAAATGTTTGTAAGTCAGTGATGAACAGAAAGGGTGTGTGGGAGGGGAAATCACAGAGACAGATGTGATGAGAGATGGTGTGCGAAGAGCCAGCAGCCTCACTAACTAAGGAGCACACGAGTGAGCCTGACGGAGCTGCCATCTCTCCTCAACTGGACCTAGCCCCAGATTGTTGAAGCTGGGGCAGAGGGTGAGAGGAGGTATGCAGAAAGGCCTTGTTCCTACCTGATCAATGGACCCTTGCCCTGGCTACCCACCCAAAATAGCTCCTGATGCCCTGACCGCCTGCCCATCTGAGCTCCCAATGCCATGAACGTGGAGTCACCACCTGGTCCTGACCATCCGAGCTCCCGATATCTCAAATGAGGACTCACCACCTGTTCCCGGCCATCCGAGTTCACGACGCCTTGAACAATATTTACCATGGTCAAATGTATGACCTGTGTAAAAGTCACCCCCCTTCCAAATTTGACATGTAAAATGTTCCCCCAAAAAATTGACAATTACATAAGTATATACAGCATATATGTACCCAAAAATAATCCAAATCGAGTATACAAGTGTATTTACTTAGGTGTGTCTTTTGAAACATCCTTGAATTGTAGATACTAAACTGTTATTATTTAGTTATGGCAGGGTTCCATGCCCGAATAACAGTTTAGTTTAGTACATTTCCCCATGTCTGAAAAGCTTGGGACCGGACGTTTTTCAGATAACTGGATTTTTTTCAGAAAATAGAATAATGGCTTTAAGTAGCCCAGTAGCATCAGCAGAATACTCGTATCAGTTAATGGAAGGAAACAGAAAATTAGCTGTGTCAATCCCCGACACCTTCTTTGCCAATCCCCAATAGCCCCTACAACAGTGTTGTACTGACCAATGTAAACCCACTCCACAATAATCTACTCTTTCCCTACATTGTATCCTTGAAGAACGTTTGCAATTATACAATGGAGGAGAGGACTCCAGTAGCCTCGCAATGGGGCAGGAGAATCACACTCTGAAAACAAAAAAAAAGACTCAGTGATCGCGGATCCAAAGAAAGAAATGAGTGGCGAGGGGCATTCAAAAGAAAAATACATGCCAGAGGCAGAGAATTCCAAAACATAAAGCAGTCTTCTCTCCTGACGCTGCTTAGCCTGTTGGGTATTGCTGTTATTTCAAATGCTTAACATATCTACCTGGCTCAATTCATTTAAACATTCGCTATACTTGAAAGAATGCTGAAAAACTCTTCTGTCAGAGCTCCTCTTGTAAATATTAGTCAGTATGTGTCCAGGTCTGGTGCAGACATTGCATGGCCACATTGTGGATGTAATTTCCCCCCCCCCCCCCCCCCCACTTAAAGCTTTGGGATAACAGTACATCACATTGCATACAATGCTTTGTGTTTGGTTTCCTTTTAGCATTGTCCCTTCACCACAGGAGCAAAAACGAGTCAAGTTGAAAAGTTTTACACAAATGATGTGGCTTTTCATGCACCTGTCAGAAGCAGGCAGGCTCCAATCACTCAGCTTGGCAGGAGCTGGACAGCTTACTGGGCAGAGCTGCTCTAATTGCAGGGAGTCAGCCTGTTGCAACACATGTTGAAGCGTAGAAATTAAAATCACCAGATTTATTAACAATCTTCTCAGGAGCTGAATTAATGGTCAGAGTCACGCTGGACGAGAAAGGTCGAGAACGGTGGCTAATCATCTTGCAGATTTCTCTTCCTGTTTTCCTTTTTTGCTGTCCAACGAGCCAAAATCTGATGATCTCACAACCAGTCGCTCTGGGGTGCCCTGCCAAAGTGGGACTGACCTCAAAGGTAGTCATGGCTGACCTTTCAGGATTTTATTTTGCGTCTTTCACGCCTTCTGACATCTCTCACTGCTCTGTGGTCAGAGAAATACTTTCCCAAAAATTTAGGGAACAAAGCACAGGAATCAAAAAGAAAAAAAATAACAGCCAAACTGCTTTTGAAGAACAAATATTTGCCTGGAAATCAGAGAGAGGACCAGAGACCTTCTTTTAATTTTATTTATTCTTCAGTTCATCTTCCAATCGATTGCATCGCCTACAAATCAGCGCTGAGCTGTGGCATCAGCCTTGGAAGCTTTTGCAATGGGATTTGAAGATGCAACATCCCCCACTTCTGAGGCACACTTGAAAATTCAACTGGGAAAAATCCCAGAAAAAAAATCTACTCCACCTTCAGCCTCAGGGGGCATATTCCAACAGTGCTAAAAGCATGGCAGTGTGGGATTGCAGGACACAAGTCAAGGCAGTGAAATAAAGAGCATTGCCTACCTAGACAATGGGCACCTCAAATGTTTAGTGAAGTTTGTTACTGTTATGACAGAAAATGCAGCAGTTCTGTATTCTGCTTAAGATCTAACCACTCCAGGTAATTGTGATCAGACGTCTGATTTCAATGATGTACACTCAGAAATACATATAGGCCATATCCTGTTGGATAACTCTACAAATCTACAAAGTGGTGCTATGTAATAATCTTGGAACTTGGCAAGAGATCAGTGGCAATCCACAAAAAAAATCAAACACCAGCAGCAATTTCTCAGGGTTGGAATGGAGGGGACCAGCTGCAATCTTGCGTAGTGGGACTTGAACCTTCAGCTGTCTGGCATGGGATTGAACCATTCTAACTGGGCAGTAATCAGACATATTTGTATAATTCAACTTGTCTTTGAGAATTAATTTCTTTAATGCCACAACTTGCCAATATTTTATAATTATTGATATTTAAAATAAAGGATGTGAGAGGCAACGAGAACAAACAATGGAGCTGCTCTGTTTATTGAATGGGATTTGGTCGAGACACAACTCTGCATCATCTACTAGGGCCACAAAGTATTTCACTGACAGATGGGATGAACAGTCAAACCTTCCCTCAACAGGGAACACTGCTTGCAGCCAGGATTCCAAGTCCTATCATGACTTTGCAGCTATGATTTCCAAGTACCACTGAGTGAACCAAGCTACTGAACCACATTTTCCATTTATGCCTCTTGAAGCTGAAACAAAACCTGACCATTGTTTTCATCTCCATGCCTGTCACAAGCGCCCTTTCTTTTGGCTAAGAGAGCAACTTGCTCACCAAAGTTTGTAGAACTTAAGCAAGATAGGATCCTGCATCAGCTCATTCTACAGGGCATTACGTTGATGGATTGATGGACCACAAAATAAGCTTGTGTTAAAATGAACAGAGAGACAGAGATGGGACCAGAAGAGATACCCATGGATTTTCGGATAAATTAAGATAAGTGGGATAGGGTAACGAGAAGTTAGATTGTGTAGAACAGGGGAAGACTTGGACATTGTGCTAAGCAGAGGATCTGATCTGAAGAGTGTGTACATTTTAAATTACACCCAATTAATCTACAACTGCTGTGCATTTTGAAGGATATGAGGAAACCCATGCAGACACAAAGAGAACATACAAACTGCTTACTGACAGTGCTGGATTCAAACCCAGGTTGTTGGTAATGTAACAGGGTTACGCTCACCATGCCACCATGTGATAACGTCATCAGTATTACGTGTGAGACAAATCACAGGATGCAATAATCATTCAAGGGCAGGAACTTACTGTTGTTGTTTATTCCTTGGAAAAATAGAGTCCTAGAGCACAGAAGATGGGCCCTTTGGCCCTTCTAGTCTGTGCTGACCATTATTCTGCTAATTCCAAAATACCTGTTCCCATTCCAACTGGAGCACTGTGCACCTTTGGGCACCTATTCAGAATGCATCACACTAGACTGAAGAAAGCAGCAAAAACAAGGCAACAAAGGTCAAGGCACAGGTGAGGCTTTGTGCCGCTGGCAACAGGCACAATGTTAGAACAACCTCTCACCTCTGCCTTGACCTGATCAGTGGTATTGTCCTCCTGTTAATCCTTTTGTTCTTCGTTTTCCTGTATTCTATTACTCTGCCCTGGGACACTTCTTTCTTTGCTCTACACTTTTTGCAACCTTTTACTCTTCATCTCTATTAAATATTAAATATTTAAGCAGCTGATTGATTTTAATTGAATCAAAAGGGATTTTCATCTTTGAATAAAACATATCCACCAGGCAGACATATCTCAAAAGGTTTGTTTTAAATTTGTTTTGATTCCCCTCCTAATTTTTGTTCCCGAGACAAAGCCCATTCTGTTACAAGATCCTGAAAAGCTCCAAGAACCCTTTCTAATTAGGGAGAATGCAAAGTGAAGTAGCTCTTTTTTCCGCTTGTTACTCCCCTATAGGTGGTTCAGGACTTGCTGATTCATTAGGGACAATTAAGTCTCTAACTAGTAATTAATCACATAATCGATTCCTTGAGTCCCACTAATGGGAATGGCTTCAAATTAACTGCCTAACTCAGAGAGAACCACGTCTGAGCAAAGATAATGGGCCAACGAGCGGAATTAATTGAGATTGAGTTTGATTAAAATACGCTTTGAATAGACACTGAGTTTTCACATGACATGATTCCCGCAGTGGAGCTGTCCTGGCGCCAAGTTTGTACAGGGCTCCATCTGAGCAGCTTCCCTGAACCAAGCTCCAATCCCATTCAGAGAACAAAGACACTTGTATGGCATGGAAAGAGAATGAAAAGAAATGCCTCTGTGATTTCAATGTAAAGAAAATGAGACACACACACCATGTGATCACAAAACACACACAGATATAAACACAGCAAACACACATTACTACATAAACCACACATGCATATACACACATTCCTGATGGAGTCTGTCCAGGAAATCGGCTTCATAGGAACGTTATTTGGTTCATAAAAAGCATCGTAAGGAGATATTAGGGCAGTTATTCACACTCCCAACACCCCACACAAGGGATCTTATCAAAGAAATTGAATAAAAACATTGGCAGTTTTTGTGACTTTCCTGTGGACAGGATTCCAACATCCATCTGGCAGAACACAGGGACATGTGTGATCAGTAATACAGAGCAAACATAGCTCCAAAGGGTCATCCCATCAATGTTAGAGTGGCCACAATGAACTATTAAACAATATTCATTTTCTCTCTTCTCCCTAAAGACAATCAGACGAACATTTCAGTTCTACGGTGCAGGTTTTGGTGAGGAGGAGGGGTTCATTCTCAGAAGAACCACATGGTTCATCTGTGTACCTGAGTGTTTGGGAGTGTATGAATGGATCTTTGTGTGGCAGTCTGTCTATTTTTATGAATGCCTCTTTCTGTGTCCAAGTGGGCCTATTCTTGAGTGTATCAAACACCGTGGCTCTCTCTTGGCCTCCATCGGTTGTGATTGACCATGGGTATTGCACCTCTGGTAGTCACTGGTTTGCTTAGCAGTGTTGACTATGGCCAGGCACAATTCAAATGCTGTATACAAATTTGCTGACGACACCACAGTTGCCGGGAGAATCACAGACAGCAATGAGGAAGCGACCAGGAGTGTGATAAATCAGCTTGTCCAAACTTGGACTCAGTGTCAATCAAACTAAGGAATTGATTATGGACTTTAGGAATGGGAAACCAGAAGAACACAAAGGAGTCAGCAGTGGAAAGATTATGAAACTTCAAATTCCTGCATATTGACATCTCTGAAGACCTATCCTTGGGCCATCGTGTTGATGCATTCATGAAGAAGGCACGCCAGTGGCTATGTTTCATTACGAGTTTGAGGAGATTTGGTATGTCACCAAAGACTCTTGCAAATTTCTACAGATGTACTCTAGAGAGCATTCTGACTGGTTGCATCACTGTCTGTTATGGAGGTGCCAATGTATAGGTCAGGAACAGGCTACAGAGAGTTGTAAACTCAGCCTGTGCCACCATGAGCAATAGAGTTCACCTCATTAAGGACATCGTTAAGAGGCGGTGCCTCATGCGAGCAGCTTCTATCATCAAGAGCCCTCATCACCCAGGCCATGCCCTTTACTCTGCTATCATCAGTCAATGGTACAAAATCAGCTTCCTCCCCTCAGCCATCAGATTTGTGACTGGACAAGTGAGGACTACCTCACTTTTTTTTCTTTTTTACAAGTTATTTTTAAAAATTTTTTTTACTGAATTGTAATTTAATTTTGAACTTTGTTCTGTACAATACTGCTGTCGCAAAACAACGAAGTCCATGACACATGCTCTTGACAATAACCTGAAGGTAGATGCACCCATTGGTATTTCCGATATGCGAGTGTGTGTTCAAACGTAAATGTACCTCTGTGAGCACGTGCATGTGTGAGAATGCTAATGCATAACTCCAATAGTGTGCTTGTGAGTCTGCATGCACAACTCCCATAAGAGCTGTTCATGCATTGTAAATTATATTTGGAGATCTTTGCGTCTGTGAGAGCGCGCACACACCATAGAACACAAAGTACGGAAACAGACGTTTCAGCCCATCTAGTCTGTCCCAGTGACTTGCACCCGGACATCACATTGCATATGGTAGTTCTTGATGTTATGCTTAGATCAGTCTACAACCAACACTGCACTACTGAAGGTCATCACCGTTGTGCTGAAGCAGCTCCACATCCAGATTATAC
Source organism: Narcine bancroftii (assembly GCF_036971445.1). NCBI lineage: Eukaryota > Metazoa > Chordata > Chondrichthyes > Torpediniformes > Narcinidae > Narcine > Narcine bancroftii. The sequence continues at coordinate 309,056,573 of NC_091471.1, forward strand.
ATTTAGCTTAGTTTAGCTGTCCTGAAAATGCTATTATAAAATTCAGAAACAAGTAGCTGAGTTTCTATAGGAAGTATTACATGCTCAAAAGCTAGAAAACTCATGGCTATGCAACTCGTATTAACTCTGGTGATAAAACTTGTTCTGGGAACTGTCTGGGTCACACATGGAATCTGACATTCATCATGTCAAGACCCATTGATCAATTAGAGGGTGACTCAACAACCATCACAAATCAATTCACAATAGACCTAATCTACATGAGAACCTGCTTCCCCCTTTTAATTTTTTGGCCCAAATTCTTCTCTCGTGGCTGGGAAGTTTGGAATAACTTGGGTCTCAAAGTCATTGCAACTTCACCCAATCATGAGCCTGGACAGAGGTCTTCGGAAAAGCATATGGAGCCATGAAATCCCTCACAGCCAGGTCTGAATCTGTCCTTTATACTGTGACCAGGAGTGAGAACTTCCCCTGGTTCACCTCTCCCTCATCCAGGGTAGTCAAACCAATTATGATGCCTCAGTTCTTGTCCTGCCTGGATCAGCTATCTCCCACAAACTAAAGATTTATCATAGAGAACTTCTCTGATTTAGTGACATGGTAAATAGGGCAGCAAAGAGGGAAAAACAAGCATTACACTTTTCCAAAAATGAAGGGAAGCTGTAGCCAGTTTTCCTGTTGATTGGCTTAGGCATTTATCCTAATTTTGATTGACATGTGCCAGTGCCAGGATGTGTTTAATGCAGTGCTTCAGAGGCAAAACATTGCTATTGGCCTAGTTAAGAGCAAAAAAGGCTACTTTTCCTTTCATCACTGGTTGGGAAGTCCTAAGATATACAAAATGGCCCTCAGATTCTGAGAAAGAGGGGGCAGAATTCTAATAGGCTATGATTGGATGGAGAACGATTGGGTAAAACTGAAAAATAGAAACATGCATAGTCTCACAAAATTAGATTTTGTTCTTGCATTGCACATCTTACTGACCCTCGCATTGGTAATGGTAAAAGTATTTGCTCTGTGCATTAGTGTGCAATTCTCCATCATTGTTCTGATTGTCGCTCCTGATGCCCAAAGACCAAGCAGAGTCTCTTGACCACTCAGAGAAGCTCAGAGACTTGAACTGTGCAGTAATCTCCTCATTGGGCCCTATTGCAGACAAAGCTCTTGGCGATGTTTGGGTTTGGTCTCGTCGCTCCTGGGTGCTGTGATGTCGATAGGTGCACTTGTTCGATGAATAGAAACTGTTCAAACTTTTCGAAGTGACCGGCAGAGAGCAGTAGTTTGAATTTCCCATCAATATCTGGGATGGTTCACTCAAAGGACTTTGCAATGAACAATAAAATGAACTGTGGCCACTCTGATGCTCTGATCCATGCAAGTTGAGTTTAGAGACAAGAGGCTTTCCAATACTCACTACTTTACTCTCCTCCATGGCATCTTCCATTTGTTCGTATTGATACTGTAAGCAGATGGAAAAGCTCAGCTCTTTCTGCAGAGTAGCAAGGGGAAATACAAAAGCACATAGTGTTATTTATGTGATTTCTTCTCCTGCCTTGGGTATTTGAATTGATTTACTGGTAACTTGTTTATTCATTACGTGTTCAGAAATACAGTAAAAAAAACCCTTCATTTTGCGTGTTATCCAAGCCATCCAACTTGCAGCAGGTAGTTCAATAGTAACAAATAAACAGGAAAATAAACAAGTGTGAGGAGTTGTGTATCAATGGTCAAATAATGCAGGGTGCAGATAAAGTAGGAAAAATAATCTCAGAGTTGTATGTGATGTCGTGTATGTACTCTGACCAATAAATCTGAAATCTAAATTGAAATCTAAAAATCTAACTACAAATATAGAAATTAGAACACTGCACCACAGTCCTGGCCTTTTGGCTCTCGATGTTGTGCCGACCCATATATCCCTAGTACTAAACCCACCCTACCCAATAACTCTCTATTTTTCCTTCATCCCTGTCCAAAAGTCTCTTAAATGCCCCTAATGTTTCAGCCTCCACCACCATCCCAGGCAGACATTCCAGGCCCCCACAACTCTGTGTAAAAAAAAACTACCCCTGATGTTTCCCCTAAACTTACCTCTCCTAACTTTGTACAGATGACCTTTGATGTTTGCCATTCCTGCCCAAGGGAACAGATGCTAGCTGTCCACCCTATCTATGCCTCTCATAATATTGCAGTCCTCTATTAAGTCTCCTCTCATCCTTCCACACTCCAAAGAGAAAAGTCCCAGCTCATAAACTTTCTTTCTAATCCAGACAACATCCTGGTAAATCTCCTCTACACCCTCTCTGTAGCTTCCACCTCCTTCCTATAATGAGGTGACCAGAACTGAACACAATATTCCATGTGCTGTCTCACCAGAGATTTGTAGAGTTCCAACATGACCTCTCTACTGAACTCAGTCCCCCTATTAAAGAAGCCCAGCATCCCATAGACATTCTTAACTATCCTACCAACCTGTGTGGCAAACTTGGGGGATGTACGGATTTGAATTCCAAGGTCCTTCTGTTCATCTGCACTCTTAAGTAACTGACTATTAACCCTGTACTTCCAAAATGCATCACCTCACACTTATCCAGATTTAACTCCATCTGCCACTTTTCGGTCCAACTCTGTATCCTGATTATATCCTCTTGTAATCTTCAGCAACCTTCAGCTCCATCCACAACTCCTCCAACCTTTGTGTCATCCGCAAACTTACTGATCCATCCTTCTGCCTCTTCATCCAGGTCATTTATGAAAATTACAAAGCAGGGGTCCCAGAATAGATCCCTGCGGCACACCACTAATCACCACCCTCCAGGCAGAATACTTTCCTTCCAGTACTACTCTATGCTTTCTTCCTGAAACCCATTTTTTAAATCCACACAGTCAAGGTTCCACTGATCCTGTGCCTCATGACTTTCTGGATGAGTCTCTAAGTGAGGGTCCTTGTCAAATCCATGTAGACCACATCTACCACCCTACCCTCATCAATTTCTTTTGTTACCTTCTCAAAAAAACTCAATTAGGCTTGTGAGGCACGACCTTCCTTTCACAAAGCTATGCTGACTATCCTTGAATAGCCTGGACTTCTCCAAAGGCTCATCGATCCTACCCTTAAGAATCCTCTCCAAAAGTTTGCACACCACAGACATTAGACTCACCGGTCTATAATTCCCAGGATTCTCCCTATTACTTTCTTTAAACAAGGGGACTAGATTTGCCATTCTCCAATCCTCCAGTACCTCCCCTGCAACCAAAGAGGATTCAAAGATCATCGCTACTGCCCCAACTATCTCTTCCCTTACTTCCCACAGCAGCCTGGGGTATATCACATCTGGTGCTGGGGCTTATCAATTGATGTTTCTAAGAGAATCCAACAGTTCCTTTTCCTTAACCTCCACATTGTCCAGCACACAGGCCTGTTCTATTCTGACCTCACCCTGATCAAGGTCCTTTTCTTTTGTGAATACTGAAGCAAAGTATTCATTTAGGACCTCCCAAACCTCCTGCTCCTTCAGGCACATTTTGCTTCCTTTATTCTTTAGCGGCCCCACTCTCATTTTCGTTATCCTTTTATTCATCACATATGCATAAAACACCTTAGGGTTTCCTTAATCCTACATGCCACAGCCTTCTCATGCCCCCTTTAAGCTCTCCTAAGTCCTTTCTTAAGCTCCTTCCTGGCTATCATGTATTCCTGTTTCTTGCTTCCTATATCTAATGAATGCTTTTTTTCTCTCGACTAGTTGCCTTACCTGTTTTGTCAGCTACAGTTCCCTTTTCCTATCATCTTTTCCTTGTCCCCAGTGGGACAAATCTATCCTGAACCCAGCACAAGTGGTACCTAAACTTCCTCCACATTACTTCTGTACTTTCACCCTTGAACATCTTTTTCCAATTTACTCTCGCTAGATCCTACCTCATTCCTTCATAATTAGCCCTTCCCCTATTAAGCACTTTCCTATTTTGTCTGTTTTTATCCTTTTCCATAGCTACGTTGAACTTAAGGGAATTGTGGTCACCCTCATCAAAGTGCTCCCCCATCGAGAGGTCCGCCACCTGATCAGGTTCGTTACCCAGAACTAGATCGACTATGGCCTCTCCTCTCATCAGCCAGTCCACATACTATGTCTGGAATCCTTCTTGAATACACCTGACAAACTCAGCCCCATCTATCCCTCTTGCAGTCAGGAGGTGTGGTGTCAGTCAATTTTAAGGAAGTTGAAATCACTCATAACAACCTTGCATTTCCTGCACCATTCCAAGATCTGACTGCTTATCTGCTCCCTGGTGTCCCTTTGGTTATTTGAGGGCCTACAGACTACTCCCAGCACAATGATAGCTCCTTTCCTATTTCTCATCGATCCAGTAGATACTCCCTCTGCAGCATCCTCCCTTTCTGCAACTGTGGCACTAAATGCTACTCCTTCCCCTTTTATACCTCTCATCCTATTCCTTTTAAAACATCTAAACCCCGGTACCTGCAACCGTCAATCCTGCCCATCCTCCAACCAAGTTTCTGTAATAGTCACAACATCGTAGTTCCACGTACTGATCCAAGCTCTAAGTTCATCCCCTTTATTTCTAATATGCCTAGCATTGAAAGAGACACATTTCCACTTCCCTAACTGCTTTCATTTCTGTTTTGTCCACTGCCTGTCCTTCATCACCAACTCAGAGCATATAGCTTCATGTCCTTCTACCCTAACTCTGCACTCACATTCTGATTCCCAACTCCCTGCCAAACTAGTTTCAACCCTCCACAACAGCTCTAGCAAACCTACCCGCCAAGATATTAGTCCCCCTCCAGTTCAAGTGCAGCTCATCCTTTTCTGTATAGGTCAGACCTTCCACAGAAGAGATCCCAATGATCCTCAAATCTGATCCCCTGCCCCCTGCACCAACTCTTCAGCCACACATTCATCTGCTGAAACTTCCTGATCCTACCCTCTTTGGGATGTGGCACAGGCAGCAATCTTGAGATTATCACCCTGGAGGTCCTGTTTTTAACTTTTTTCTTAACTCCTTCATGCCTACTCCTAGCTATGTAATTGGTCCCCACGTGGACCATGACATCTGACTGCTCACCCTGCCCCTTCAGAATGCTACCCCTATGTATCTATATAGAATGCTATTTAGCGTAGGGAATAGGGAATATAAAACACAGTGCAAAAGTGTCACCTTTTGCCAGTGAGAGATCATTAGGGTGTATATGCACCTGGAAAAACATTGGCCTTATAGGGCCCATGCCTACTTCCGTATGGAAGAACTTTCTGGAAATGGTTATTGAGCACCGTGAGAAATATGGTTCATTTTAATCCTCTGTAGAACCCAAACTCACCAAGGTCAATTGTAGCACATTAGTCAAGTAACTCTGACTGGGATCAAAACTGAACCTTCCTGATCAACACATAATAGTGCTTTTAAGCCGGTGAACAGTTTCAAAGTCACTAGGTACAGTATATATTAAACCAATGCAAAGTTGGTGGCAATCTGATCTGAATCAAAAGATCATAAGTTCAAAATCCATTCTGGAATTTATCCTAATGTAGATTAATTGTTGTCCTATGAGATGTTAAACTGATGTCCAGTCTGCAAGTTCAAGCATGCAAGAAAGCTCGAAAGGATGGAGGAGTCCTGTCCAGTAAATCTCTCCCACCACCTCACCCCAAAAAATGGGTTATCGCAAACAATTTCATTTGGAGGTCATTGCTTTACCCAATTTCAAGAATGCAATAACTTCCATAAGGGGCGGCACGGTTGGCATAGCAGTTTGTGCAATGGCATTACAGCGCCAGAGATAAGGGACCTGGGTTTGAATCCCACACTGTCTGTTAGGGGTTTGTACGTTCTCCATGTATGGGTTTTCCCGGGGGACTCTAGTTTCCTCCCACCGTTTGAAGCATACCATGGTGAAGGTTAATTGGGTGTAATTGGGCGGCACGGGCTTGTGGGCCAGAATGGCCTGTTACCATGCTGTATATTTAAATTTAATCTAAATTAACCTGTGGAAATATTTAAAGAATGGAGTGGCATTTTAATTCTTTGTGAATACAGCCTGGTGCATCAGATGGTGTTCTGGTGGGACATCACGATGTAATGCAAAGGCGCTTCAGGTGGTATAGCTGCCTCACAGGTCCAGCCACACCCAAGTTCAATTTTGGCCTCTGGTGTTATGTGTGTGGAATAAGCATACTCACCCTGTAACTCAACCTTTTTGTTTTCTACTCACATACCACTTTATGCCAAAAGTGCTCTGTAACTAGTAAGGGATTTCTTAAGGTGGTATGTGGGTGGAAATAAAAAGATTGAAAACCACTGTTTTAATCGCACCTAATTGACTCATTATGTGCATGATTTCATAACTCCAAAGGAAATGGGCCAATGACCATTTTTCTCAAGCAAAATATTTCAGTAACAATTGGGTCTAGAGCAATGATTCTCAACCTTCCCTTCCCACTCAGATACCTGAAGCAATCCCTTACTAATCACAGAGCACCAATGGCACAGGGATTATTTAAAGTGGATTGTGAGTGGAAAGAAAAAGGTTGAGAACCACTGTGATAGGGTTTCCACTGGGGACACAGGTTTCCGCTCATATCCCAATGAGGTAAATGGCCTGATGTTGGTACATGGCTGGAAAATTGGGTGGATGTGAGAGATTGAGTTCCAGGGGAATAGGCGGGAGAAAAGGATTGATGGAATTGCACTGAGAGAGCTGCAAAGACTTAATTGACCTATTCCTATGTCATAAGAAAGTATATAACATTGATACAACCTAAAAATATACATAAATATACAAATTATGAGAATTCAGGGGGTGGATGCTTACCCTTAGTTTCTGGAGACCACCAAGCCTGGTATAGAGACACTGCTCTGGAAACGTAAAGTTGTAAAGTGAGAAGAGGATACTGTCCTTCTCCTCAGGAAACCCTTTGTTGGTCTGTTTGAGGTTCACATCCAGCTCCTGATATTCAGACAATAGAAGGGGTAAGTCATAGTGGTATAGAGTCATAGGGCACAGAAGCAGGTCTTTTGGCCAGGCGAGTACTTGCCGATCATTAACCACCTATTTGCACTAAACCAATATTAATAAACATACTGGAATTTGGCCTTTCACATGATAATTGCTCCATCATCCCCAGATGTACACACTGCACTATTTCAACCTGTTTTTTTGGCAAATTTTCCCTCTCCAGCTCCCGGTCAAGGACTCCAGCAAGTTTGTGGTGGCAGTCATGCACAACCTCAGATAACTCCTACCAGTTGATGTCACTGGATGGCAGTGAAGCTCACCTTTCCCCCACTTATCCCAGAAGCAGTGAAGCTGATTGTAGCCTTTAAATCCTCCTCCAGCTGAGATATGAAACCTCAGCCTAATCAAGGATTAATCCAGGCTGATTCATGTGTCAATCTCAGTGTTGTTTCGGTTCTGGGAAAATGAGGCAAGAGCAAACTGCAGAGAGTTGTATCTCCTAACATGATGAAAACCTGGGGTGAATTTCCCAATTGCCACAGGTGTAACCTCAGTGCTTATGGGGGCCGCTGTTGGGTATCACCGAGGGTGTCAGAGATACAAAGGAATTATTGTATGTACCTGCCATAGAATCATATAGCATGTGGAAATGGGCCCTTCAGCTCAATTTTCCCATGCCAACCAAAATGTCCCACCTGCCAGCATTTGGCCTATTGCCCTCTAAACCCATCCTATCCATGTATCTGTCCATATTTTCTTAAACATTGCAATAGTACCTGCCTCAATCACCTCCGCCAGCAACCCATTCTGTACACCCGCCACATTTACCCTATTGTTACTAAGCAATACATCCATCTCAGATGGATGTATTGGTTACATTGTGAAAGATTCCTGAAAAGATTGCTGAGAACCTTCTTGCTCCTTACCTCTGAAAAGTCGCTCAGTCTGGCTTCACATTTGATGATGTGCTGGGGAGTTTGAACTACGCTGGTGTAAATAATCATAATGTTTGAAAATTCCGCTGCAAATCCCAGGCGAATCAAGACTCCGCATTCAAATTGGACATGCATGCTTTCTGGGAGAACTGGAAAGAATGGGTCCATTGGCACTGTGAATATTCTGATTGTGTGCAGAGGATTTCACATCTTCTAACCCCAGTCCCACAACCATCAGACTAATCGCATCCTTCCAGAACTCATCGCCTGTCTCAGTATTAGTCTTCAATATTCTACAGCACTATAAAACTAAGTATCATCTCCTGAAATCCATGGAGAGCCCCTCATGTTCATATTACAGTAAAACCCCTGGAATCTATTGCCTATGGGAATTGGTAGATGTTGGATAAGTGTATTTTCCGATTTCTTGAGAGTTACTCTTACAAAGCCTAACTAATATACCTGTTAAGAATAAACAGTTTAAAAGACAAGAATACTGTACTTACACTGAACAAGCTTCATTGCATGAATATATAAACCTTAAAGTATTTTACTTTATTTTCAGTCACATTCTATGAAAACCTTTAACAGTTGCTGCATCTGTAAGTTCCTCCCTCTCCATGGAGTTGGCCAAAAGATGAACAATAACATTATAGATAATTAATCCCCCCCACCTCCCTCCCCCAAGTTTCAAGATAAAGTCTTTGACCGGGGCAACTCTTACTAAGAAGGAATAAGGAGACACTTCAAGACTCCAACAACAAACAGCATCAACCAGTTCTTCATTCTGGGCGATGCCATTGCTGTTTCCCAACTTTATTCAAACAGCTGCTACGAGCAAAGCACGTCCAAGACATTCTGCTGGCTGAATATTTGCTCCCATGTTCATCAAAGGTTTATGTGTAATTTCACAGAAAATTTACTTTTACAATTTTAAACTTTCATATATTTTACCTTTTAAAATTTATTTTAGTTTTTTCTGATTTTTTTGATGATTACTTGAATTCCAGATACTAGACGTTTTACGGTATTCTGAAATATTGATTCACCAATGACAGGAATTTGGCTAGCACCCACTACAAGCCAAAATAACAATCCTTTGATTGGAGATGTAGAGAGGCTGATCTACAGTGGTAGACTTCATTGAGTCAAGACCTTTACATGGCCATAATGTTAAGATTATTGACTTTCTAATTATATTTTTAAAACCCATCTTACTGTCAACTGTCAGATTGCTAGTAAAATTAGTACACCCCTTCTTCTAGGCACTTAACCCTTGAGTAAACATTGCCATTAAGTTCTATTCTTAATTTCAAACTTTTTTTGTGTCATTCTCCCTCTATCTAGAAAATATCTGTTTTCCCAAACAAGCCCAAACTTTCCTCAGTTCCTGATTTCAGGACCCAGCTTCACCATTGCCTCTTCAGAGAGAGCAATTTCCCTTCTATGATTCAATTCCAGGCTTTGTTAAAACAATAACTGTACCTTTGAAACACCAACAACATGCTTGCTATCAATCTTTTTATGGAGCTTGCACTTCTTGTTTCAGTTGAACCAGAGTGAGGTCATGAGTGAGACACATTTGGAAGGTGGTGTTAGTCCATTTTGGCTGGAGGCTAAAACTGGGTTAATCTCACAGCTGGGGAGCAAAACATCTTCCAGAGCTTGGGTCTGGTGTGAGCAACATTGAGCATGACTGAGATACACTGTAACATGTGAAAGCCACATGTGATCTGCAGTCATTTAGGCATGACATAGGAGTACAACTGTTCTAAAGGCACTTTCTCTTGACAAAGACAACTGGAGAAAGGTAATGGAAACTTATGGGAAGACCCATTAAAATGAATGTCAAACCCAACAGAATTACCTCGCCCTATGAGACATTCGGTTTTATCAATAGAAGAATGTGGAATACAAACTGGAGTATTAAATGGAGGGAGCACTCTCTCTTACCATTGGCCTTGGCCCACTGCAGGTTCCTGACTGAAACCTCATCATAATAATCGGGTGGGTTAATTTTATCTCTCAGTGACCGCCTCTCTGACAAGCTGCTCCGGATCTCCAAAGCTTGCCTTCCCTTTGTGAGCTCACATCTCCCCATATCTGAAATTACACAAGAGAAAGAGTTGTGAGGGACAATTCAGTGTTCTTTTTAACTCATTTATGCAGTCTGTTGGGCTTCGCAACACTAGGGTTACAGAATTTACTGGAATGGCTTTCATCCCCCAAAATCTCTTTGGGAAATAAAACATGAAACTCAGCAGACACCGTGGTTGAAGATAAAAACACATTGCTGGAGAAACTCAGCAGGTCAAACAGGGTACTATAGAAAGCAAAGATAAAGATACATTACCAACGTTTTGGGCTTGAGCCCTTCATCAAGGCATGGACAAAATGTGGGCAGGTTCCCAAACAAAATGGGTGGGGGGGGGGCGCAGGGTGGGGGGAGAGAGGGCAAGGGAGGAGCACAGTCCAACAGGCAGGAGGTAATAGATAAGGAAGGGAGGGAGCACCAGCCAACAAGGGGAGGGGATGGCTCCGTGAATCGAGAGGCAAGGGGCTGGAGAGCTGGAGGAAAGAAGACAGATAGATGAAGAGAGAGGAAGAATAGGGAGTAGGCTAGTAGAAACCAGAGAAGTCAAGGTTAATGTCATCCAGCTGAACAGTGCAAAAACAGAAAATTAGGTGCTCTCTTCAAAATTACGGATGGTCTTAGTTTGACAGTACACGAAGTCATGGACAGATATGTCAGTGCAGGAGTGGGGCACGGAATTGAAATGGTTGGTCACTGAAAGATCCTTGTCACTGATGCAGATAGAGCAAAGGTGCTCAGCGAAGTGATCTCCATCTGCATCCAGTTTCTCTGATGTAGATAGAGAAGTCCACAAGGGGAGCACTGGATGCAATAGATAAATCCCTTGGATACACAAGTGAAGTGCAAGGACTGCATAGGGCCCCGAATGAGGTGTGGGTGCAACTGTGGTACCTCCTATGCGGCATCAGGGGAGGGTAACCAAGGAAGCGATTAATAGGAAGGGATAAGTGGGAGTCAAGGAGGGAGCAGTCCCTCCGGAAGGCAGAGAGGGGAAGATGTGTCTGGTGGTGGGATCATGTTTTAGTGGCAGAAATAATGGAGGATAATGTGTTCGATGGGGAGGCTGGTGGGGTGGTAGGTGAGGTCAAGGGGAATCCTGTTTTTGTTGCGTCCAGGGGCAGAGGGGGCCACAGCAGATGAGCAGGAAATTGAGGAGATGCAGGTAAGGGCTGGTGGTGGTGATGGAGAAGCCACGTTTTTGGAAGAAGGAAGACATTTTGGATGATCTGGACTGCAAGACCTCATCTTGGGAATACATATGACGGAGAAATTGAGAAAAAGGAATAGAATCCTTGCAGAGGACTAGATGTGAAGAACTGTAGTTGAGGTAGATGTATGAGTTAGCAGGTTTGTAAAAACAAATGTCTCCAGAAAGCTTGTCTCCCAAGATAGAGATCAAGGGGAGAATGTCACCAGGAATGTCCAAGAGAATTTGAGGTCGGGATGAAAGTTGGCCGCAAAGTGAATGAAGTTAACAAGTTCATCATGGGGAAAGAGTGAATAGTTTGCTTGATGGAGATGATAACTGCCTGGCACTTTAGTCACAATCGTGGTGTGTGAAATCTGTTCAGGTCTTGCTGCATGCAGTCATGGACTGCTTCATTAGCAGAAGAGTAGTGAATGCAACTGAACATTGAGCAAACATCAGTGGACATTTAGCAAAGAAGAACTGTGGCTGGAAACTCTGCTCCCACAGCTCTGGCTCTGCAGCCTGACGTCATGCTGATGGAACCGCTAACGCTCCGGTTTATCCTGGGGTAAAGATTAATCATGTCAAAACGGATAAAATAAGGAGAAAATCCTTGAGCTTAAAATATATAGTGCTCTTTTTCACCCATTTTCTTTTCTTTATTTATATATATTTTTTAAATTTTAGAGATAAAGCCAGTTACAGGCCCTTCTCGCCTACAAGCTCAGTGCCCAAATAAGCTACTAATCCTGTCCGTCTTTGGAACGTGGGTGGAAACCGAAGCACCTGGAAGAAAGCCACACAGTCACGAGGAGTACATACACACTCCTTACGGACAGAGGCATTTTGAACCCAGTAATAGCATTGCACTAACCACTACGCTAACCATGCTGTCCCCTTTAAATAGGAAATAGAGTGTCTGTATGAAAGGGCCTTAAGTATATTCAGCCAGAGTTAACATCCTCAGATGAATGTGCCAGTTTTATCTTCTCTCCCTCCCACACCCCCCACTCCCTCCCCCCCGCCAAATACTTGTAATAACCTCTCACACATCACTTTGAAATAAGAGACTTGGCTGGTCAGAAACTTCCACCGAAACATTGAAGAGAAGGCAATACCACTTCCACAATGCCTATGGCTTTACAGTTAGCCCATTCCCCATTCCACTGTGGACCCTGCTGATGGGAAGTTTACGTCGCTGAAGCAAATGTACAACCAACAAATCTACACAGGGCGAGAGGCTCCACCTGGTGGAAAAGGAGGCAATTTTATAAATAAATATATACAACTTAATAGAATGAGAGAAAAGACCGCTGAGCACCTTCGATCTGTCTTGGGAGATTGCTTCGCTGAGCGCCTTCGCTCCATCTGCACCAGTGACAGACACTTCCCAGCAGCCAACCATTTCAGTTCTGCGTCACATTCCAATGTCTGCCATATCCCACCAAGACCACCCACAAATTGGAGGAACAACACCTGATTTTCCATCTGGGCACTTTCCAGCCAGGTGGCATTAACATCGACTTTTCCGGTTTCTGCTAGCCTGCTCTCCTCTTCCCTCTCCTCCCTTCCCTTCCCAGCTCTCATCCTTCCCTTCACCCTCTATTCACCCAGCCATTCCTCCTCCCCATGATTGCTGCTGTTCCCTCTCCCTCCCCTCTCCACCTATTACCTCCTGCCTTCGCAACCACACCTCCCCCTCCCCTACTCTTTTGTTTGGATGCCTGCTGACATTTTTCTATATCTTGATGAAAGGCTCAATCCCTAAACATCGGTTATTTATTTTTACTTTTGCTACATAAAGCACACTGTTTGATCTGCTGAGTTTCTCCTCCAGCTTTGTGTTTTTACTTCAACCATGATGTCTGCAGATTCTCGTGTTTTACTCCTTGACAGAAAAGACCATTCAGGATGAATTAGTCACATTTCCTCCTCTTGCTCATGCTTCCTTCATGCACCTTCTAATTTCATCTTGAATATTTGTTGTTGATTGTGCTTTAACCATGAACACTGGAAGGCCCAGAACTCTAAAGAGATTTCTCCTGCTCTCTGACAATTCTCTTATATTTAATCCTGCATCATTTGCTCCCATTCCAGCCTTCGGCTATTAAAGGGGAAATCTGCCAAGAAATTTGAACATTGCAATCAACACACAGAACCAGGTGTCTGGGACCAATTCTCCAGATTTACCTATTGCTGGTTGATCAATGTTCTTGGTGTCACAGGAAGCAATTGCACAGCAGCAGACACTCACGGTGCACAGGATTATATAACAAATGAAAGCTACCATAGAAAAAAAATGTGGATATATGTGTTCATTTATAAGGGAATTATTTCTAAAGAGCATCTAAATCTGTTAAATTGAAATATTATCAGTGGAATGGAAGCTATCTAGTGAGTTGGGGCAAATTATAAATCTTTTTAAGGTAAACGAATAGAGAAGAAGAGAGCTCTGTGAGTATGTGAGCATGGAGGCAGAAAATTTAGAATATTGCACATCAGTGGGGAAATTAGGGCCTTTAACAATCACTCTTCATCTCTTAAATTATACTGTATAAATATTTGGGCCAGAAATGATTAACAAGAAATGAGAAAGGATGCAAAAGGCAGGAGAGGCATTTCTAACTCTGACTGAATCTAATCCTGCAGAGTTCACGTCACTCTTGGAGTAGATCGCCAATCTCAAATCAATCAGCCTTTTCTTCAGTTTCAAGATTTCTTTAAGCCAAAATCCAAACTGTTTAAAGAAAATGAAAACAATGCAATAATTCCTTGTGCTAGATTGCTGGCCAATATCCATGAGATTGTTCTTCATTTCCAGAAATAGGCTGGGAGTTAGAAAAGGGGCAGGACAGTCTGGGAATGAGAATGGAAGGAGCTGGCTGGGAATGAGAAGGGAAGAGACAGGCTGGGAATGAGAGGCTGGGTATTAGAATGGGAATGGGGTCAATAGGTTACCAAGAGTTACAATTCACTCTTGGAAACCTGTCCTACAAGGAGGAATTAATGTGATGGCAGAGTTCCCAGAATCAGTGAATGTGGAATGAGATACTAAAATACATGACCAGGGCCACCAGGAAGAGATTGCATAGTATCACTAAGAGATAAAGTATGGAAATAGGCTATAATGCCCACTGAGCCTGCTCCATCCACATAAATCCAACATTCATCCCACATTTTTACTCACATTCTCATCCATTTCCCCAGATCCCACCTCTTATCTTCATCCTCAGGGTGAATTACAGTGGCCAATTAATCTACCAATTAACACATCTTTGACATGTTGCAGGAAATTGGAAAAACTCATACATCACGGGGAGAACATGCAAACTTCACATAGATAGACGCTGAGGTCAGCATTGGAGAGACCGGTCGCAGATTGGGAGATCTCTTCACTCAGCACCTCTGCTCCATTTGCAACCTCAGTGACCTCCCAGGCCAATCATTTCAATTCAGAGTCACAATCCAGCGCTTACATGTCTGTCCATGGCCTTGAGTATTATCCCACCCCAACCATCTGCAGATTGGAGGAACAACACCTTATTTTCCATCTGGGCACCCTTCAGCCAGATGGCATTAAACATTGACTTTACTGCTTTCCATAAAACCTGCTCGCCTTTTTCTTTCCCCTACCCCTTTCCTGTTCTTCCAGTCACCCAGCCACCCGTCATCCCCCTCATTGCTGCTGTCCCCTCCCTACTTTCTCCTCCTATCATCTCCTGCCTTTGTCACCCCACCTACCCCCCCCTCTTTTGTTCAGATGTCTGCAGGCATTTTCTCATATTTTGATGAAGGGCTCAAACCCAAAACATTGGTTATGTATCTTTACCTTTGTTACATACTGTTTGATCTGCTGAGTCTCTCCAGCATTGTGTGTGTTTTTACTCAGTATTGAACCTGGGTCTTTTGTGCTACAGGCTTCTGAGGCTGGGTATGCATGTGTGGTGAATGTCTGCCAAGCTGCCTGTCTCCCCTCTGGCGAGCCTGGCTGTACTAACATTGGCTGTGCATTATCTCTACTGTTAAGGATGCTCCCCTTGGTTATAACTGCATATGAACCTATTGTCTTTCATTATTGTACCATGAGTTTCTGCTAATAAAAGCCATGATTATTCTTTGACCACATTGTCTTTGTCTACTTCATCAACTGGCACTTCAGTATGATTCTCAGTTCTTGAGCTACCAGCCACTAAAGGTGAACAATAGGTCAGTTTTACATGTCGAGGGCAGCTCTACCAACTGCCCCATTGCGCTACTTGATGCAGTGAGACAGTTGGAGACAGGAAGGTCTATGGGGATGTTTCCAGCTCTCTCTGGCTCACGTCACAATGAGCAGCAAATAAATCCCCTGGGTGGTGGAAATATGATGTTTGTGCAAAACCAAACGCACCTTCTGCAACCTTATCCAGTAGCACCGTAATCTTTTCATCCTCCAATAACCGCTTCTTCAGGAAACTGATGAAAATTCCATTCGTAAACTCTCCCTGGCTGATTTCATATGCCTCTGCATCCGGGCAACTGCAACATTTTATAACATTTCATTAACAGGCTCTGAAATGTGTAGGACATATGATTAAGAGCTAATTAAACCCCATCAAAACCTCCCATTCCTCATTTACATGATAGCTCTAGAGCCCCACACAGGCACTCTCTCCAGTCTTGTCATCAACACAGGGTCACGACATCAGAATCACCACCTTACTCATTTATAGCTTCTGACTGTGATCACCATTTTGTTTGGGGTCATGTGTGACCAGTACCTCCCAGACGCACTCAAACAATAAATCTTCAAAGTTTCTAGATTTCAGATTTCTTGTCAGAGTACATACATGACATCATACAACTGAGATTTTTCTGCGGACAAGGTAGAATTACTACTTATTGGTAGTGCAAATAAAAACTGTACACAGCCCATATATGTAAACAAATAAAGAACTGAAAACAGGTAATGAATGTAAACCAACAGTGCAATACAGAGGGAAGAAAAGAATCAAAGTGCATAAGTAAGAGTCCTTAAATGAGCCCTTGAGTTTGTTGTTGAGAAGCCTCAGGATGGAGGGGTAGCAGCTGTTCCTGAACCTGGTGACATGAGTCCTGTGGCACCTAGACCTCATTCCTGATGGCAGCAGCAAGAACAGACAGTGTGCTGGGTGGTGTGGTTTCTCGATGATTGTTGCTGTTCCCTGCAGATGCTCTCGATGGTGGGGATGGTTTTGCCTGTGATGTCCTGGGCTGTGTTCACTACCTTTTGGAAGATTTTATACTCAGGGATATTGTTGTCCCCATTCGAGACCATGATGCAGTCAGTCAGCCACACATCTGCAGAAATTTTCCAGGCTTTCTTGTGTCATACCAAACCTCCGCAAACTCTTGAGGAAGTAGAGGCGCTGACCTGCTTTCTGCGTAATGCCATTGGTGTGTTGGGTCCAGTCAATCAGACCGAGAACGTCTGGCAGCAGGAAGAATAAATAACACTGGACAATGAGGATTGTGCTTCCTGAATACTTTTGGGTGTATTTTATAGATTTTGGGCTGGTGATCATGAAAATCACCTTAAAAACTTCCGATTACTTAACTTTTTTTAGATTTAATTTATTTTTGAGATATCCTGTCATATTTTAAGTCTACTGCAAGCATACAAAACCATGAAGGGCAACACGCCAATGGAAACTGATTTTCTGCATTCGCAATTGGACATCTTCCCTGCTGATCTTGGTGCAGTCAGTGACGAAAATGGTGAAAGGTTTCACCAGGACATTGTGACCATGGAAAAGAGGTATCAGGGCAACTGGAATCCATCAATGCTGGCCGACTTTTGTTGGACACTGACACGAGAGGCATCAGATGCTGAGTACAAATGAAGTTCAGCAGCAAAATATTTTGAGGTCAGTTGAACTAATGCAACATGTCAGCAACATTAGGCAATATAACATGCTAAATTCAATAAAAATTAATTCAATGTTTCTCCAACTTCCTATTTGATACAGAAAATCTAAAATTATCTTTGTGTTCAGCTTGAAGTTGTCTATCCTAATCCCCAATTTCTTTTCAGGAAGCAAACATTCTGAAAAATTTCTCGTCCAAGATCAGGCTTCTGAGGCCGGGTATGCATGTGTGGTGAATGTCTGCCAAGCTGCCTGTCTCCCCTCTGGCGAGCCTGGCTGTACTAACATTGGCTGTGCATTATCTCTACTGTTAAGGATGCTCCCCTTGGTTATAACTGCATATGAACCTATTGTCTTTCATTATTGTACCATGAGTTTCTGCTAATAAAAGCCATGATTATTCTTTGACCACATTGTCTTTGTCTACTTCATCAACTGGCACTTCAGTATGATTCTCAGTTCTTGAGCTACCAGCCACTAAAGGTCAGTTTTACATGTCGAGGGGAGCTGACAGGAACAGAAATATCTCCTGAAGTCCATGAAAGGGTCTTGCTGACCTGGTCTTCTCGAGCCACCTGGTTATCTGAGAGCAACTGTTCAGACATCAGCCCTAACCTCAACCCAATAGCAGGGCTGATCTTCTTGACGAGATACAGTCCCTGGGGTTAGACCTTTGAATCAACCTGCACCTCTCATAGCAAGGAATCAGGCCATTTGGCCCATCGAGCCCATGGTGATCATGAAGCACCTATTTGCACTAATCCTATATTGACCTCACGTTAGTCACCTTTGCACATTCTGGCTGTCCCAACCTTTTGAAATAAATTGTTGTCCAGTGTAATAACTGTGAGTCATTGTATGGATGTTATCGTTGGGTACGGCTGCCAGCTCCATTGCTGGTCACCATATTCATATAGTTATGTTAAGTTACAAAGTCAATGAAGAGCAGAATAAAACTTAGTCTATCAAGTCTTTGTTTACTTAGAGTAACTGTCAATCATAGATTAATTGGCAGAATTCTTCTTTTGAATCATAATGTTCGAGTCCATTTTCAAAGACTTGGGCACAAAATATTAGCTGGCATTCTGATCTAATCCAGGTGGAGATCTCAGGTGTTGTCTTTTGGATGAGATGTTAAACTGAAGCCTCATAAAGATGTAAAGAAAAATCCACTGGGAGGAAACAAAGAAATTTGTTCACACAGGGCCGTGGTGATCTCCCAAAGCACCTGCTGGCCAATTCATTACATCTTGAAGTTTGATCGTTGTTGTAGGAAACATGGGAGACAATTCCCACATAGCTGATGTTAACAAAAAAGGTGGGAGTTCTTCTCATTGAATCAACCAATATTACTGCCTCAACCAAAATAAGCAAAGACAACAGACTTAAAAGTTGCTTCAAACAAAGCGGTTCTTGCATTTCTCAGTCTACCAAGTCTTTGCCTTATTGCACTACAGTAACATGCCTCAAGAATTCATTAATTAGCTAAAAGCTCCAAAGCACCTTCAGATCACAAAAGGTGATACAAAGATACAGATCATTTATGTTCCAGTATAGCAACTGAAGTCAAGGTTACTCTATAAAATCGAATTGCAGCACTGGAAAATACATTAAAATGGCAGACCAGCTGAAGTCACAGAGAACAAAGTAAGAATGAACAGATTACGTGGAATAACCATAAATAATATTTGCTGTGACTCTCAAGCAAACAAAGTAAGAATGAAGAGCTTACGTGGCATAACCATAAACAATATTTGCTGTGACTCTCAAGGCTTCCATTTGCGGAATGGTCTCATCATGCATGTTCCTGAGAAAGTAGAATTGTAAAAAAGTCACTATTGTCATATTGCATCACCTCTGGATCCAGATTTATTTTCCTGGATTGATCTGTTACCAGACCATTTTACCTTGAACAGTCATTTTGCTATTTAATCAGTTGTGCACCAACATCCCCTCTTTGTTCTTCCTTCCAAAGACCTCAATACCACGTCTGCAACAATCTTTATTAATCACAGCCATCACTCTAAGCATCATCACCATATCAACTGTTATCACTTGATCTACCTCACCAATCATGAGCACCCACCAACTGCGACCATCCCACCAACTGTGACCATCCCACCAACCACCCCACCAACTGTGACCATCCCACCAACTGTGACCATCCCACCAACTGTGACCATCCCACCAACTGTGACCATCCCACCAACTGTGACCATCCCACCAACTGTGACCATCCCACCAACTGTGACCATCCCACCAACTGTGACCATCCCACCAACTGTGACCATCCCACCAACTGTGACCATCCCACCAACTGTGACCATCCCACCAACTGTGACCATCCCACCAACTGTGACCATCCCACCAACTGTGACCATCCCACCAACCACCCCACCAACCATCCCACCAACTGCGACCATCCCACCAACTGCGACCATCCCACCAACTGCGACCATCCCACCAACTGCGACCATCCCACCAACTGCGACCATCCCACCAACTGCGACCATCCCACCAACTGCGACCATCCCACCAACTGCGACCATCCCACCAACTGCGACCATCCCACCAACTGCGACCATCCCACCAACTGCGACCATCCCACCAACTGCGACCATCCCACCAACTGCGACCATCCCACCAACTGCGACCATCCCACCAACTGCGACCATCCCACCAACTGCGACCATCCCACCAACTGCGACCATCCCACCAACTGCGACCATCCCACCAACTGCGACCATCCCACCAACTGCGACCATCCCACCAACTGCGACCATCCCACCAACTGCGACCATCCCACCAACTGCGACCATCCCACCAACTGCGACCATCCCACCAACTGCGACCATCCCACCAACTGCGACCATCCCACCAACTGCGACCATCCCACCAACTGTGACCATCCCACCAACCACCCCACCAACTGTGACCATCCCACCAACTGTGACCATCCCACCAACTGTGACCATCCCACCAACCACCCCACCAACTGCGACCATCCCACCAAATGCGACCATCCCACCAACTGCGACCATCCCACCAACCCCTCCACCAATCACGACCATCCCACTCACCATCGCCACCCCACCAACTATGATCATACCACCTATTGTAACTCATTCCACCAATCATGATCATCAATAACTGAGGCCAGTTCAATTGTAGTCTCCCCATCTACTATGACTACCTCACTGACCACAACCGCACCTCTAACCATTCCCATAATTGACACCAAGCCAAATATAATCTCATAAAACATAACCTAACTAATAGTAATTCATTGTAACTGTACACATAAATTCACCCTGGGAGTGTTTGATGGCAGTATTAGAGGAACTTCACTTTCTATTTAATCTAAACTGTGCTGTGCTGGGCCAGTTTGGTGCCACAGTATTAAGGGAAATCTACCTGTGCTTAATATGTACAGTGTCTGTCCTGTCAGCATTTATTGTCACTGTATTAATGGAGCTTTACTCTCTATTTAACCTATTTTTATCTTTTCCCATGCTGTTCCTACCATGAACATGTTTGATGGGACAGTGTTCTGAAGCTCTTCCATGAATGAAATCTGCTTTGTTTGTTGCATCATTTCATTTATTTGGGGTGCTTTATATCATATGCAAATATGCGTCACAGGTAGACAGGGTGGTAAAGAAAGCTTTTGGCATCTTGGCCTTCATAAATCAATGTATTCAGAACAGAAGTTGGGATGTTATGGTGAGGTTGTATAAGACAGTAGTGAGGTCAAGTTGATAGTATTGTGTGCATTTCTGGTCATCAATCTACAGGAAGGATATGAGTAAGATCAAAAGAGTGCAGAGAAGATTTACTAGGATGTTGCTGAGTCTTCAGGAGTGGAGTTACAGGGAAAGATGAAATAGGTTAGGACTTTATTCCTTCGAGCGTAGAAGAATGAGGGGAGATTTGATAGAGGTTTACAGAATTATGAGGGGAATAGACAGAGCAAATGCAAGTAGGCTCTTTCCACTTGGATTGGGAGAGATAAATATGAGTGGACATGGCTTTAGAGTGAAAGTTTGGGGGAATATTTGAGGGAACTTCTTCACACAGAGAGTGGTAGGAATGTGGAACGAGTAGCCCTCTGATGTGGTAAATGCGAGCTCCCTCAAGTTTTAAGAATAAATTGGATAGATTCATGGATGGGAGCGGTCTGGAGGGTTATGGAAATGGGAGCAGGTCAGTGGGACTAGAGCAGTGATTCTCAAACTTTTCCTTTCCACTCACATGCCACTTTAAGTATTCCCTATGCCATGTGCTCTGTAATTAGTAAGGGATTGCTTAAGATGGCATGTGGGTGGAAGAAAGAAAAAGTTTGAAAACCACTATTTTAATCATACCTCACTAACTCTTTATGTGCACGGTTTCATAACTCCAAAGGAAATGGGCCAATGACAATTTTTCCTCAAGCAAAATATTTCAGTTTCAATTGGGTCTCAACCTTCCCACTCACATACCACTTTAAGCGATCCCTTATTAATCACAGAACACTTATGGCATAGGGAATACTTAAAGTGGTATGTGAGTGGAAAGAAAACCACTGGACAAGAGGAATGATGTTTTGGGACAGACTAGAAAGGCCAAATGGCCTGTTTTCTGTGCTGTAGTTTTCTATGGTTTCCAATTTGTGCTGTAACTTGTCCTGGGAGTTCTTGATGCTGAGGCAGTGTATTGCCTGAAACTGAATCATTCCCTTGCAGAACACAAAGTTCAAAATATAATTCTCCTTTTTCACACCTTTTGCGACACATGTCAAGGAGGAAGATGTTCAGTCCTGTTTGTTTCTCCTGCATCAACTGCAGAATATTTTGGACACATAGGCAGTGTTCAGAGGTGTAGGAGTATGGAGCATCGATGGGAACCATGAAACTGTTCCCGTAGTTTTCATATCCGTGACCAGCATAGTAAAGCAAACCTGAGGAGAAATTGAACAATCAAAGCTATTCAGATATATCCCACATTTGCTCCTAGTCCACATACCTTCCATGCTAAACCACTTGCCCTCTCCCGACAAACACACTGTATGCCCAACTCCCCAACCCAGATGGCTTGAGTACACCTCAACTGAAGAAAGATGAGAGTGGTGCTCACCACATTGTCGGAAAAAGGTAATAGAGCTAGAAAAAGTGAGAGGAGGTTCACCAGGATGTTGCCTGAGATGGAGTGTTTTAGTTATGAGGAGAGATGGAGAGGCTGGGACTTATCCCTTCAGTAGAGAAGGCGAAGTGTGGACATGATTGAAATATATAAAATTATAAGGAATATAGATAGAGTAGAATGCAGGAAACCTTTTCCCTTATTGAAGATCGATAAAACTTGGACAGAGTTAGGGCAAGGGGTAAGAGATGTATAGTGGTGTGTATCTGGAATATATTACCTGTCAGAGCAGTGGAAACAGAGTTGTTGACAGCGTGCAATAAGTGTTTTGACATGTACTTAAATAAGCTGTGACTTAGCTTACTCATTATGATGGAGGCCATTTGCCCTATCGACAACATGTTAACAGCAGCAAAGCAAGTCCCATTCCACCTGTAACCCTGCAACATATTCTCTTTCAAGTGTCTGCTGACTCCCTTTTGATTATTTTGCCTCTCACTTTCACTGAGGGGTAATTTACAGTAGCAAATTAGCCTACCAGCACAGTTACGGAAGTGGAGAAAAACTACTACATGTACTTGTGTAATAGTCGAATTTTGGGGATCAATTTTTTTTGGGTCGACTTTTACACGGGTACTTCTTTTGAGGGGCTAAAATTCACACAATCAACTCAAAGTACCTTGTCTGCAGCAGAAGTCCAAATTAATAAAGAACTAAAACATAACGAATTCACGTAATAATACGGAGTTTGCGCATCGAAACTACCGTAATACTCTGCCACAACCTTCTCACCTCACAAAAGCTTTAACCACAATTTCATATTCGGGACTGCGGTATCATTTCTTTTACAGCATTTTTGCTTTTAAAACATTCAATGCACCTTAAGTCACAATGGAAACAAAATAATTACCGGTAGTAAGTTTTTATTCAAGGTATGCATGCAAAATAGTGAAGTAAACATTCACCATAACAAGGCTGTCAAACACAAAAAGTTCATTAAACATCTGATGAAATGTGATAATCATTATGATTAATTATATCCACCATCTTCATTATCTGTGCTGTTCTTCATCATTCCCCCTCACCCCATAATGGTCTTCTGTACCATCTAATCCATTCAAAATTCCACATTTCTGAAATTATTTGACAATAACGTTGGTTCTCATTTTCTTCATTGAATCAATGATCCATTCACACATCTGACAGTGATGGAGCCCACATTCTGCCTCCTTTGCTCCTTCAACCATCCAATTACTCCAGCTCATGCTCATCAAAATGGCTTATTTATACTAACATCCACTGGTTGCAAAACACTTGCAAGTCCACCGGGAATTACAGCTACGTGAGTCTTTCGTAATCAGAGGCCACCAACAACATGTGCCACCAGGTCACAAATTCCAAACTTCCTTTCACCAATTTCGACATCCGCCTTCACCTATCCAGCCTTGTGGATGCAGAACATGGATGACAATTTCTTTTAGCAATTTCTCCTTTGGTTGTGTTTTTCTCTTAAAAACAACCACTGGCTTTTACTTTAGTACTATCGGCCATACAAGAAAAGAAACTAAAGTAGGCCATACAAGAAAAGAAACTAAAGTAAGCCAACTTATCTTGTGACCACTGGTTTTCAACTTTTGGATTTGCTGTTTGATTTTCTGGCACGTCAAGTATAATTGGTGTTCCATCCATGTTCCCTATGCATGATAACTTGTGGTGTTCGATTACAATGGTGTAACTGTAGTATTTTATCATCCAGATCAGCGGGCAGTTTTTATGAAATCTTAGTTCTCTGCCGAGGTGCAAAGTCATACTGCCTCATGAACCTCGTGCACCATCCAGCTCTTGCTGTGATATCTAAATTTCTTTTCTTCTTTGCTTCCATGACACCATGAGTAACATATTTTCCCATCTTGGCTATTTTCAATCACACATAGACCAATTTTCGCCCCCCCCCCAATTGTGGCCACTTTCAAACCTCTGTCAACTCACTTTCTCTCTGGCATTGTCTGAAGTTTGTATGATATCTTTCTCCAGTCTCTCACAAGTTTCTCTGATACATACATCGCTCTCGCTGCCTCACAGTTATTTGTCTTCTCACCAATTTTAACAACTTTTAGCTTAAATGCTGCTGTATATTTGTTGTTTCTTTTTCTCTGAAGGGCATTTTGAAACAAAATGGAGGCAAAGTTTGGAAACCACAGGTGCTGTATGCGAGCTGAGCTGCATTGTAGCATAAATAAGAGCTCTCACGACTGGAGAGAGAACAAACGCTTTTATTAGCTTATAATTAAGGGTAGGGTTTCACAGTAGTCTTCAGAGGGTTCTGGGTTTAGGCGGGAAACCGGGGTTAGAGGTGAACTGATGGGGGCGGAGTCAGCCATCAGCACAACACACTACCAGTGAAATCCAGTTCACTGCATTCACCCCTTCCTGTAGAATTTAAGGTCTGTGAATGAGGACAGCGAACATGGGTTTAAAAAAAATGGTTGAAAGATATACAGTTATTTAGAAATTTACAAATTTAAGCAGTCTGGGGGGGGGGGGCTCTGGAAATCCTGGTGGAGCTCCTTTGCACCAGGGGAGGTGGGCCTTGGGGCTGGAATCGGATCCGGGAAAGATGCAGACCACGGACTTCCCTCACCCAATGCCCTTTCTTGCCACAGCTGGAACACACAGAAACATTTGCTGGGCAACGAGATTGGGGGTGCTGGCTCTTGCCGCAGAAAATGCACTCCCTAGCACGGGAAGCTGCAGCCATTAGGGCTGGAGTAGTGGGAGCAGCCAGTTCTTGGAAGGGGTCACCTGGGTGAGCGAGCTCGCTGGCTTCAAGGTTGCTGTTCTCGAGCTTGGCCTGTTCCAATGATTTGGCCAGTTCAACGGGGCTAGCCTGACTCGAGCAGTCGCTGCTTCACGTTCCTTGAGTGGACCCCCCGCGACTAGAGTGACCTGGATCTGTTCTTCCTCATCAACATGGCCCATAGCCGCTTCGTACCTGCACTTGTTGGCAAGCATCCACAGATGCAGCAGGTAGTCATTGATGGTCTCTCCTGGCTACGAATTGGTGCCTCGCTAGGACCTCATTTTGTGTCTTCGGGTACCATGCCATCAACGCCTCGATGGCAGCATCATATGTAGTGCAGTCTCTGATGACTGCATACCCTTTTGTTCCTACTCTTGAAATGAGTGTGGACCTCCTGAGTTCATCGGTGTGGAAGACGTCTCTGGTCACGTTTAGGTAGGCCTGGAAGCAGTCTAGCCAGTACGTGAACTCCTCAGACATGACAGGGGATAGAAAGTCTATCAGCAGGCATCACTGGCTTGAGCAGCACTTCCATCGTTTAGGGAATAAGCTAATAAAATTGTCGCGGGAATAAGAGCTCTCACGACTGGAGGGAGAACAAACGCTTTTATTAGCTTATAACTATAGGTAAAGTTTCACAGTAGTCTTCAGAAGGGTTCTGGGTTTAGATGGGAAACCTGGGTTATATGTGAACAGATGGGGGAAGAGCCGGGAGGTGGGGCCAGCCATCAGCCCAACACACTACCAGTGATTCCCAGTTCACTGCATGCATTTTTATATTTTCGCACCAAATTCTACAAGTGATACCTGGAAAATATGCGAGTTTTGGGCCAAACAAAATGGGGGGGTCAACTTTTACAGGGGATATAAGTAAAATACGTGAATTTTGGGCCAATAAAAGGGGGAGGGTCAATTTTAACAGGATCGACTATTAGACAAGTATACACGGTGGAGCATTCGGGAGAAGCGCACTTTGTCATAGAACCAACTACACAACCATTCACAATGTCGGGATCAAATACACATCACTGGAACTGTGGTTATCAGCCGTAACTACTGTACCCCTTAAAGGAACAGAAGTAGGCCATTCAGCCCATCAAGCCTGCTCCACAAATCCACCCTGAGCTATACTGTTCTCACATCTAGTTCCACGTTCTGGCCTTTTACCCATAATCCTTTGATAACCTGACTAAATAGATACCTGTCAATCTCCTCTTTAAATTCCCCCAATGATCACCCCTTCACAGCTGCATGTGGCAACGAATTCTACAAATCCACAACCCTTTGGCTAAAGAAATTTCTCCTCATCTCTGTTTTAAATGGGTACCTTTTACTTTTAAGACTCTCCCCTCTTGTTCTGGATTCACCCACCAAGAGAAACATCTTATTCATACCTATTCTGTCCTATCCTTTTAGCATTCAAACTATTTTTATGAGATCCCCTCTCATTCTTCTATACTCCAATGAATACAGTCCAAGAGCCACTAAACGCTCCTCAATATGTCAGCCCTTGCATTCCAGGAATCATCCTGGTAAATCTTCTCTGTACTCTCTCCAACATTATTATATCCCCTCTAAGATAAGGGGGTCAAAACTGCACCAATACTCCAAATGAGGTCTCACTAGAGCCCCATAGAGCCTCATCAACACCTCTTAAGTCTTATACACTATTCCTCTTGCTGCAGTTATGCAGAGCATTGGTGACACACTATCAGGAGGATTGAGTACTGTACTGATCTTCTTATTTAAGGAAAGATGCAAGTTATTCGTTAACATTTCAGGAAAAATTTACTCCACTGATACTTGAAATCAGTTGTATGTCTAATGAGGAAATGTTGGACGGGATAGACTTGGTCATTTAATTGAAATACAATAAAATCCCTGTTATTCGGAATTCAAGCAACCGGCAAAAAAAATCGCGGAAAATAAATAGGGAAAAAATACAGAAGTTTAAAGTTGGTGAGCCTCGCCGTTAGTTCACCAATGCACACAACATTTATCTGACATCTGCCAATTCCCATAGGTGCTGGATATCAGGGTTCTACTGTACATAAGATCCTGAGGGGATGTGATGAAGATGTTTCTTACTAGAATTGAGCTATTTAAGATAATTATGAGATTTTCTTTTCTTTTCCTCAAACTGTTATCCTGCCTGGTCCAATCTCAAGTAAATCAAATATGAAAATATCAAGATATGTTTGAAAAGGGGTTGATTTTGGCAGTGAAAGTCAAGAACCTTGTAAAATACAAGCAATGAGGAACTGGCAAATGTTTACTGGAGAAGTGGGGTAAAAAAAAAAAAAAACCAGGGAAATAAGAGTCAACCCATTTTATATTTGGTCTGGAGAAGTTAAAATGTGGATACCATACACTCCCTTGCCCAGAAGAAGCAAGAATTCATTGACGGCTCTGTGCATCTCGAGGGCAGTGAGGTCAAGCAGGGACACCACCTTGAAGTCAAGCTGTCGGAGGAGGTTCGTGAGCTCATGTACATCCACCATAGGAGCCTTCAGTTGTTTGTGGTGTAAGTAGTTCATATTCCCCAGAAGAAGGGCAACCTTGTCTGTCGCTGAAAGGAAAAGAATAACTGAATGCTTGGAATAACGCTGCGTCACATTTATTGTTATTTGTGTATACTCATTTTTCAAGTTCCAGGGATCTTCAACATTTATCCGTATCTACTCTGGGACTGTGCAGCTTGCTGGGCTATCTCAGAGTGCATTTAAGAGACAAATCACACTTGTTTATCTGAAAATATTATTTAAGCCAGTTCTCCCCTTAAGAGCAATAGTGAGTTTGATGGATTTTTTCCAACAATTTGGTAGTTTTCTATTCAGTGTTACTAATAATAATTTTATTTTTATTATTAGAGAATGTTTTTTAAGTTTAAATTCAACACCTGATAATTTGAACTGAGGAACCAGCATTTTTAGCCAGACTTTTGGATTACTAGTCCTGCAACTTCACCATGTCCGAAACACTGAGGCTAATCCGTGTCAACCTCCCCAGGTCTGGGACAGCATCTGCCAAATTGATATTCCTGCTACTCTGTCTTAAGATCAGAAAATAACACCAGTAGTTTCTCCATTATTCTGTTGGAAAACTGGGGCAGTTGTCAATGCAGGGTCTAGGCCCACTTGAAGTTGTCCAGATACATTTCCCTGCAAATGTGGGCTGAATTTGAACCAAAGTCTCCCACAACAGGTCCAAGCCATTGAGTCATCAGCCTTCTCAAGCTTCTTTAGACCACATAGAGCAGAAGTGTTTCATTTAAATGTGTTAGACGCACTGGTTAAGTTATTGGACCAGTAACCTAACCACCTAAATTAAAAACCTTGCGAGTGGAATTGAAGTCCGACTATGGTAGATGTGGAATTTAAATTCAGTTAATATGGAATCAAAAGACAATCTAGTTGATGCTTGGCCTATTGTATCCAGCTTTGGTTTCCATTTTGAGAGAAGGATGTGCTTGCAGTGGCGTCATTGTCAAAAAGGTTAGCGTAGCAGTTAGTGCAACGCTGTTACAGCGCCAGCGATTAGGACAGAGGTTCTGTCCTAAGGAGTTTGTATGTCCTTCTTGTGTTTGCGTGGGTTTCCTCCGGGGGCTCTGCTTTCCTCCCACCATTCAAAAAGTACTGGGGGTACTTATAGGCTACATGAGTGTAATTGGGCGGCATGGGCTTGTGGGTCGAAATGGATTATTACCATGTTGTAAAAAAAAGTTGATGCTGGGATGAGGGGCTTGAGATATGAAGAAAAATGGAACAAGCTGGGTATGTGCTCATGGGAGCTCAGAACAATGGATTATAGAAACAGAAGTTCTGAAGGTGGTTGTCAGGGAAGGAATGTTTCCTCCAGTTGGATTCTTGAGAATTAGGGGTATGTTTTCAGAATAACATTTGGCCTGCTTAAGATGGAGGAGAGGAAGAATTTCTTCTCACCTAGGGGTGGCAATCTTTGAATTTCTCTATCCAGAGGTAGAGTCATGACACAGAATGACAGAAACTACGGGGCTCTAAAAAGGTGTGTGGAAAGAATGGGAAAGTGATGTTAAAACCAGGGCTGCATCAGGCACAGACTTGACAAGTGACATAACAGGCTGGAGAAGCTGACTGGCCTACTCTTTTTTCTTAACTTTCCCATGTTCCTATGTATAGTGCCCATTCAGCAGGTACTGCCCTGTCCCTGTCACTCACTAGTAATTGAGTAAGGGATCAACAAGATCAATCTAGGTTTATTCAAGATGCACTAACCCCTGCCCATGTTACCTGCATCTCAGAAAGAGTCAGCACCTTCATGGGAAGAAAAACAAAGCTGATCGAATAACTAATCAGAATTACCGTAGAAATCTGTAGGATGGTGATGAACCTTCAATTGTGGTCCTGCGCTGGAGTCTGTGAGTAAAACCAACATAAATTAATGAGGCTAGATTCAAATATCCCACACTCTAATGGTTTCCAATCGTTTTCCAATCTCAATTGAACAAGGCCCTGGCTGTTACCCACCAGATAACCAGATACACATGAGTGTTGACCATCACACACCTTGGGTCCCAAATTCACCCACCAGGATTCCAGTCTTCAGTCACTGCTTGCTGGAGCCTATTTAACTCTTGCCATTTCACTGGGGCTCTGAGGTCATTTGCTAATGTCCAGGTTTTCACTCACTGGGGTTCCAACTTCACCACTTTGGGATCCAAAGCACCGGTCATCAGGATCTCAATTGGTTACCAAAAAAGTTCGAGCTACCATTTTATGATTGTATGAGCAGCTGCATTTTAACTAGGCCAATATAGATGCCCCTAATTTAGGGCAGAGTCTAATTTATAGTTTAATAGCTAATTACAAACAGCCCCATACCTGTCTTGGGTTAATGAAGCATCAAATGCACCCTCCTTGTAAATATAAACCCTTTGTCAAGATGTTCCCCAATCTATAACACAAAGCTAACACCAGATTAAACCTCGTAAACAAATCTAACAGCAAGAACATAAACACAAAGATCAATTCCAATAAGAACAAACCCTGATGAATGCAAATCCAACATCAAAATTGTCCCACATGTAACATGAACATAAAAGCCAACATTCGATAAACTAAACATTTGGCGAGAGCTGTTTCAAGCCATAGAGAAATAGGTAGAGGCATAAGAGGGAGTTCCAGAGCACTGGATCCAGATCGCTGAAGTGAAAGAATGCCAAATTTGTTGAATGTTTCAAAAATATGACAGTAGAACTGGGAAGTTATGAGAGATTTCAAACATGAAGGGGAAAAAAAAAACTTTTCAGCTTTGGGAGACATTGTCAACTAGTGAAATCAGCAGCTGTTGTGAGTGTGATTTAACATGAAATAGGACTGCAATAGAACTGTAGGTTCTACTGACATGGTCTTTGCCCTCAGACAGCTCCAAGAAAAGTGCAGAGAACAAAACAAAGGACTCTACATCACCTTTGTTGACCTCACCAAAGCCTTCGACACCGTGAGCAGGAAAGGGCTTTGGCAAATACTAGAGCACATCGGATGCCCCCCAAAGTTCCTCAACATGATTATCCAACTGCACGAAAACCAACAAGGTCGGGTCAGATACAGCAATGAGCTCTCTGAACCCTTCTCCATTAACAATGGCGTGAAGCAAGGCTGTGTTCTCGCACCAACCCTCTTTTCAATCTTCTTCTGCATGATGCTGAACCAAGCCATGAAAGGCCTCAACAATGAAGACGCTGTTTACATCCGGTACCGCACGGATGGCAGTCTCTTCAATCTGAGGCGCCTGCAAGCTCACACCAAGACACAAGAGAAACTTGTCCGTGAACTACTCTTTGCAGACGATGCCGCTTTAGTTGCCCATTCAGAGCCAGCTCTTCAGCGCTTGACGTCCTGTTTTGCGGAAACTGCCAAAATGTTTGGCCTGGAAGTCAGCCTGAAGAAAACTGAGGTCCTCCATCAGCCAGCTCCCCACCATGACTACCAGCCCCCCCACATCTCCATCGGGCACACAAAACTCAAAACGGTCAACCAGTTTACCTATCTCGGCTGCACCATTTCATCAGATGCAAGGATCGACAACGAGATAGACAACAGACTCGCCAAGGCAAATAGCCTTTGGAAAACTACACAAAAGAGTCTGGAAAAACAACCAACTGAAAAACCTCACAAAGATAAGTGTATACAGAGCCGTTGTCATACCCACACTCCTGTTCGGCTCCGAATCATGGGTCCTCTACCGGCATCACCTACGGCTCCTAGAACGCTTCCACCAGCGTTGTCTCCGCTCCATCCTCAACATTCATTGGAGCGCTTTCATCCCTAACGTCGAAGTACTCGAGATGGCAGAGGTCGACAGCATCGAGTCCACGCTGCTGAAGATCCAGTTGCGCTGGGTGGGTCACATCTCCAGAATGGAGGACCATCGCCTTCCCAAGATCGTGTTATATGGCGAGCTCTCCACTGGCCACCGTGACAGAGGTGCGCCAAAGAAAAGGTACAAGGACTGCCTAAAGAAATCTCTTGGTGCCTGCCACATTGACCACCGCCAGTGGGCTGATATCGCCTCACCGTGCATCTTGGCACCTCACAGTTCGGCGGGCAGCAACCTCCTTTGAAGAAGACCGCAGAGCCCACCTCACTGACAAAAGGCAAAGGAGGAAAAACCCAACACCCAACCCCAACCCACCAATTTTCCCCTGCAACCGCTGCAACCGTGTCTGCCTGTCCCGCATCGGACTTGTCAACCACAAACAAGCCTGCAGCTGACGTGGACATTTACCCCCTCCATAAATCTTCGTCCGCGAAGCCAAGCCAAAGAAAACAAAAGAGAACGGTAGACAAGTCATTCTGAAAAATATTACCTTTATCAGTGTCCACAACGTACGAATCATTGAAAGAAGTGTTTGGCCCTGAAAGGATACAGGAATGATATTAAAAACTGATGGTAGCACTCCTGACAACTTTGCTACAATTACTCAGATGAGTATTGTGGTGAGTTCATTTAAGAGCCAAATACATCAACAGAGAATGCAATGCTGAAGCCGTTAGTAAGTTTCAGCATGGCATTACACAGGGAGCACCAACTATGCTGCTGTGCGTGCTTCACGTTACTGATCTTCAGAGACACAAGATGCTGCAGATGCAAAGAACACACTGCTGGAGGAACTCAATAGGTCAGGCAGCATCTGTGGAGGCAGTGGTGTGGCCTTGGTTCTGCATCGAGAGCCTCCAACGTTCTTGTTCCTGCAACTTCCACCACACCATTAGAATGTACTGTTTCAACACCTTTAAAAGTTAGTGATGCCTCTATTTTTTCCAATCACAGTTGAAGATTCTATATTCTCCCTGTAAATGCAACAACATAAATATCGAACAGAGTCAAATAGAATCAAAGAATCTTGGTCTCAACTTTCGGGCAGGACTGACTTCTTAAAATATGATCACAGGATGTGGTCCTTAAGAATTATTTTCCCAAGTGCTGCTCTTATTGTATTGGCCTCTGTGAGTTTGGTGCCTTCTATTCCACTTTGGATCAATTATTTATCATGTGAGCGATGTGCTAAATCTGCACTCCGTGGTATTGTCAAGAATCTTTGTGCAGGGTAGCAATGCTACAGACTAGAGCACCTGCACTTAAAGTGATGGGGGAAAGTTTAAAGAAGAAGTGCAGGGCAAGTTCCCCCCTCTCCCCCACCCACACAGAGGAATCTGGAACGGATTGCCAGGGTAGAGGTGGAAGCAGATAAGATAGTAGCCCTTAAAAAGGTTTCAGGTTGACATATGAATTATGCAGGGCTAACAAGATTATGGATCATATACAAGAGGAGATTTAGTTTAATTTGACGAAGCTTTTACCACTGTCAATGTGGGCTGAAGAGCCTGTCCCTGTGCTCTTCTATGTATATATAATTGTGCCATCTTGTTGAAATCCAGCTTATATATGTTAGGCAATCACAATCATGGCAAAGGTCTCTGCATAGCAATTTATGGTAGGAATCTTGGCTGCTTTTCCCTCTCTCTGGTCAAGGGCTATCGAGGTTACTTGCTGCATCTCTACATCTGACATACAATTTAGAAAACTGTCTAGTTGTTCATGCTATGGGATGGTTGTAAAAATGCATTTTCTTAGTGAATGACCATTTGGAGAAAGGAGACTTTTCTAACTGTCCAGGTGGTTCCCCTCAGAGATGCTCTTGCCCGAGAGTATCAGTTGCATGACTGTACCTCAAGGAGAAACCGGTTCACAGAATTTCACTGAACATACCAATTTCTGCAACAACTCTATTGCTCCAGGCTTCGTGATAAAGATTGAAGACGTGACAGAAATACTTCCCACGATCAGCTGTTGTGACTCCATTAATCTGAAATCAAAATTAATAAGAAAGAAACAAATAAATATTCATTGTTCAAACACGGAGAATGAAATTTGCCCACACTTTTTTGGCCAATCAATTGGATGAAGCAATGGTGTTAAATCGATGAATTTTCCCTTGAATCCTTTCCAGACAAGTGTAAGGTGTTGCATTTTGGAAGGACAAACCAAGCAAGGACATAACACAGTAAATGGCAGGGCTCTGAGGAATGTGGTAGAATAGAGGGATCTGGAAATACTGATACATAATTCCCTGAAAGTAGCATCACAGGTAGATAGGGTTGTAACAAGAGCTTTTGGTATATTGGCCTTCATAAATCAAAGTATTGAGCATAGGAGTTGGGATGCAACAGTAAGACTGTATAAGACATTGTTGAGGATAAATTTGAAGTATTGTGTGCAGTTTTAATCACCTAACTACAGGAAATATATCTATAAGATAGAAGAGTGCAGAGAAGATTTACTAGGATTTTGCCTGGACTTTAAGAACTGAGATACATGGAAAAGTTAAATAGGTTAGGACTTTATTCCCTGAAGCATAGAGGATGTGAGCTTTGATAGAGGTCTTTAAAATTATGAGGGAGATAGGCAGAGTAAATATAGGTAGGCTTTTTCCACCAAGGGCAGGTGAGACACAAACCAGAGGCCATGAGTTAAGGGTGAAAGGGGAAAATGTTTAGGGGGAAACATGAGGGGGAACTTCTTCACACAGAGAGTGGTGGGGGTGTGGAATGAACTGGCAACTGAGATAGTGAATGTGGGCTCAATTTCAACATTTAAGAAAAATCTGGATAGGTTCATGGATGGGAGTGGTATGTATGGAGGCCTATGGACAGGGTGCAGGTCAGTGGGATTGGGCAAAAAAAAGGTTCACCACAGACTAGAAGGGTTTAAGGGGCCTATTTCAGTGCTGTAATGCTCTATCACAAAATATGGTCAACATCTGCTTATTATTCTCCAAAATAAAGTTGGTGGCATGATGCTGAATCACAAGACACTGAAATTCCCTTTGCCCTGGTCACTCAGCAGCAAATTGGCATTGAGGTTCCAAATCATTCGAAACACCCCTCAACTCTCTCCTTATTAGTTACTCACAGCTGAGAGACAAAAAGGAGGCCATGTGTTAGGAAGGAGAAATCAGACAGGATCAAACAAAACTGCTAGTTAGGGATCCCTGAGAGAACCATTTCCCTATGGGCATTGTGTTAAGGGAGATAGAAGTTTATATCTAATTCTGCATCATGTGGACCTGAAGAAAGATTATTGAATACTCGGAGAGATAAATCATATCAGTGAATCAAGAGGTTCTCAGTTCCAGAGAATTGAACAGGGAAGCTAGACTGTTGCTCCCACCCAGTAGTAGGAAAGTGTTGAACTGGTGGAAGAGGCAAATGCCAGAGAAGACATTTATACTCCTTTGACACTAACTTGCAAACCCACAACTTCTATCAGCTAGGTCAAGGGCAGCAACGTTATGGAAACACCACAATTGGCCTTAGAAATATATATGGTCGTTCCTTCACTGTCACTGGGTCAAAATGCTGGAACTTCCTCCCTGACATCATTGTGGATATATCCTCACCTAAAGATTTGCATGAAGGCAGCTCACCATCAACTTCTCAAGGGCAATTGGGGATGGGCTGGCACAGCCTACAAAGCCAACCTCCGTTGAATGAACAAGAATAATAATAAAAGGAAGCCACCAATGTCTTTTCAGGTATAAACAACACTAAGAAGAGCTGGAGCAAACCCAGCTGATGTTTATCCCTCCATCAGATGAACCGGGCACTTGATTTGTGAGATCTTCCCATGTATGAATTCCAGTGCCAAGTTGTACATTTTCAATAAATCTTTTGTCATATCCCGAGGAAATGAAATCCCTCTTTTCAACCAATGGAACAGCCTGTATTGGGTTATTTTGTTCCATTCAGCACCTTTGAAGTATTGATGAAATCAAATCTTATTTAAACTCATTGGGTTTGTTGAGCTGTTAAATGTCAAGTGTGGAATCTACCATCCACTAGACCTGGACTACATTATTACTTCCAGCATAGTCCTGGGTCCAATCTTCTGATAAGAGCCTGGCTCCTTGGACACAGGCTTGGCCTCATGCACAGCTGCACCAATCTCCTTCTTCAGAATTGGTTTAATAATTTATTCATCCGGTTTACCAAGAGACGCCCACAATGACTTCCTGCTCCCAAGCTGTTAACTCAGATGTTCACAAGGTAATTTCCTTGGCCCCCTCTATTTCTCATTTGGAAGATGCCCCTCAATGCAGGCAGCCAATGCCTATTCAGCATCTTGTCTCTCAACCCATCCAGCCCTCCAAATGTCATGATGCTCCACCAGCATCAAGAACTGATAAGAAGAAATTTAATCCATCCAAATATTAGGACAAGTGTAGCTGATTGTCCCTCGAACTGTAGCAGGCAGAATCAATCTTAATGTTTTGGGGCATATCAGTGGCACAGCTATTATGATGAGTTTATTGTTCAAATGTGCCGAAATTCTTGCTTGCTGCAGCCAAACAGTTATAAAGAAAAGCTATAATGATAAATTAATTGTTAAAAGAGACAATAAATAGATAAAAAATAGATATACAGTAAAATCCTTGGTATCTGGTAGCTATGGAGATTGGTAGATTCAGGATAAGAGAATTTCCCAGTTGCTTGAGACTGTGTGTTATGTGAATTAAGAACTAATGATGAGGTGCATCAATTTTAAACTTTCGTATTTTTTATCCCATTTATTTTCCGTAATATTTTTGCCAGTTGCTTGATGTTGCCATTTGCTTGAATTCTGGATAACTGGAATTTTACTGTAAATATTCATAGGAATCCTCATTAAAATAAAAGACTTGCAATAGTGCAGACTGTCCATGATTAGTATATCGCTCGAGAGACTGAAAGCTGTTTCAAAGAAACTGTTTTTGAATGTAAAGGGGCTGGTTTGCAGGCGTCTATACCTTCTGATCAAAGGTCGCAGTGAGAAGAAGTTGTGACCAGGGTGATAAGGGTTCTCTTTGATGGTTGCCTTCTTGAGCCAGCGCCTCACATGGAGGTATACAATGGATGGGAGGTCAGAGCCAGGGATAGCCCTGGCTATGTTTATTACCTGCAGTCTTGAAGAAGGGCTCAGGCCTTCCAGGATTTGTATTTTTACTCCATTTCCAAACCAGACTGTAATGCAATCAACCAATAGTGCGGCACGGTTAACGTAATGCAGTTACAACATCAGCGATCGGGGCTAGGGTTCAAATCCTGTGGTGTCTGCAAAAAGTTTGTACGTTCTCCCAGTGCCTGTGCGGATTTTTCCCAGGGGCTCCAGTTTTCTCTCACCATTCAAAACGTACTGGGGTTGTAGGCCAATTGGGTGTAATTGGGCAGCATGAGCTCATGAGCCGAAATAGCTTGTTACCATGCTATAGGTCTAAAGTTTAGAAATTTAAATTTAAAAATTTATACTTTCCACAAGGCATCTGTAGAAGTTTGATAGAGTATCCAACAACATGCCAATTCTTCTCAGAATCTTTAAGAAGTGGAGGCATTGGTGGTGTGTCTTCTTCACAGTTGCCTTTCCAGGAAAGGTCTTCTGAAATATTAGAAACGAAGGTTCTGACTCTCCCTACTTCCTTTCTATCAATGCAGACAGATGTGTGGTCCCTTGTCCTCTTCTTCCTAAAATTAACAATCAAGCTCCTTGGTCTAGGAGACGTCAAGAGCAAGACTGTTGCTCTGGCACCAACCAACCAGGTTCTTGATCTCCTTCCTGTATTCTGACTCATCATTTCCAGTTATTCGGCCAACAACAATGGTGTCGTCGGCAAATTTGTAGATTAGAGCCACAGTCTCCCAGTTCCAGCACCCTAGGTTCCGTCCTGACCTCTGCAGTTGCCTGTGTGATGTTTGCACATCTTCATTGACCATGTGGGATTCCTCCAGGTTCTCCCATTTTCTTCCACATCCCAAAATGGCTGGGTTGGTAGGGCTAATTAGTCACTGGTGTGCAGGTGGATTGGAGAACCTGGGAGGATGGTATGGTTCCTCTCAGGTTTTACAGATGCTGCATGACCTGCTGAGTTACCCCAGCACTTTTGGGTACTGTACTAGACCCCACCATCTGCAGACTTCTAGTTTAGAACCTGGGAGGAGTTGCTGAGAATATGGGAAGAATAAACTATGAGTGGTTCGATGGGCTGATGAGTCTGTTTCATAATGTATCTCTCTGACTTTAGAATTCAATTCTGAGATGAGTTTTCATCAAATTTCAATGCTATCACAAGGAGTATCTATTTTGGAAATCCCCTCAACGTTTTTCGACTTAGTTTGAAATTTCCATTGCACTCCTATTAACTTCCCATTTTCTCTCCTCTGTAAATGAATTCAGCTGATGTTCTGCTGTCTGTGTCATAATTTACACTGTTCATGCAGCATAATGGTTTGGCAGCATTAATAGTCACATGTGGTTGCAATATTTGAAAAAGGAAGCTCTATTTGAGACCGGATGTTCAAGGTTAAGCTGGAAATGGTCACAAACCTGCAGGTCTGGTTTATTCGCCCCGGGTAACAGCTGGTGGTCTCGGAACCACTGGTACTGTGGTGGAGGATTTCCCGCGGCAGAACATGAGAGCACCATGGTATCACCCTCCTTTAGGCTCAGTGAGACAGGATGCACCAAGATATTGACTTTGCAAAACTTGTTTGCTGAACAAAGAGCAAAGTAAACACATCAACATTAAGGGAGATAATAGATCAACTTTGCATGGTCTCAGCTAAATCACAGCACAATTAGCACATTAACCATGGCTGTAAAAGATGCTGCACATTTTCAACACAGTCAGACTTAACAGCAGGTGCTAAAGCTGATATGGTTAGCACAGAGTTTCTTCCCAGCTTGGTAATAGAAGGGGATTTTTTTTCCAAAAATAAACTTTATTCACAATAAATTATTTGCAAAAGAAAATCATTAAAAGGTCCTTTCACATTCTTAAGCATAATTTCCATCACTGAACATTGTTGCATTCATTCTCTATTTAGCACCACTGTGGCGCTTTGTAGTTACTTCCCCCTCTGTTTGAGGAATTTTCCCTCAGTCTCAGCCCCTAATTGCAAGGACTCCAGACTGTGGTCCCACCCCACAGCACCCTCAGTGAGTCCCTCAGCACGTACTCCTGCAGCCTGGAATAGGGCAGTAGGCTGTATTCCCTCACTGATATCTCGGGGTGTTAAAAGTGTTGGGCAAACCAAAGGGCATCTTTCACTCTGGATGTTTGTCTCTGCATGCATTCCTAGGAACAATCAGAGTCCTCTGTTCCATTGCTACTGGAGATAAATCATGACAAGCACCCTTTTAATCCTTCGCCACACACTTAGCAAATAAGAGGTGAGCGCCTATCTTCACTCCACTGCAGTGCATGGTGGAGATAATTCATTCGTACAGGAAGGATCTGACTGAGAGGGCTCCTCTCACCACCAGCCAGGCCAAGTCCTGGTGCTCATTAGTGAGCACTGATGATGAGGCATTCTGCAAGATGACCTGGATGGTCTGCTCAGGGAACCATCCCATAGTATCCATTGATTCCTTGTCCCACAGTGCCTTCAGGATGTTCAATGCTGACCACCCAACTGGGACATTGCGTGGCAACGGGGTAAGGCCCTTCCTTCACAATACCTGGCACAGGTAGAACCTCAGCAACATTGCAGCACTTGGTTCCACATACAGCCTGAAGCAGCCACATATGTAGGTAGTCATCAGGATGAGGGCCACATTGGGTATACCTTTGCCCCTGCTGTCTGATGACTTGTACATGTCAGTTCTTCAGACCCTTTCCATTTTGGATCTCTATATGAACCAGCTCTGGTGACTACCAGGTGGAGATGCGAGGGATGGGCCATACTTGAGCCATGTCCAGCAATATTGAGAGAACCTCACACCTAATGACCAAGATCTTCCCTGTTATTGAGAGGGAGCACTGCGCCTAGAGACCCAATTTATGGTGGACATTTGTGATCCGCTCCATGCAACTCCTTTGTTGTACACCTCAGCCCCTTCAAACCAGTTCCCCAACAGAAACAGGCCATTATGGCCCTTCTAGTCCGTGCCGAAACTCTTCCACTCTCCTCGTCCCACTGACCTGCTCTCGGTCCATAATCCTCCATACCATTCCATCCATATCACCATCCAATTTTTTCTTAAAGGATAATATTGTACCTGCCTACACTGGAAGCCAGTCAGAACAATGATCAAAGAGCCTATCCTCAATCATCTTCCGGTTTACCCTGGGACCCAAAGCAGAAGCTGATCAGTCTGTGGACCAATTGTGCATCTGATCAATGTCCATGTACAGGAAGCCTTTGACCTGAGTGCCTCAATAGAGAGTGGGTGAGTTTAGTAGTGGTTCATAGCTACAATTGATGTCAGCTTTGTTGAAAGTGGAGAAAGATTAGCCAAGCTTTTTGTAGTGAGGTTTATTGGAAAATGTCTCCTATCTCAAATGGCAAATTGTGGACTCTGACATTTCCTAGACCGTCTGCATGTACCTCATGAAATAAGCATTTTGCACATGTCAACAGGATGCTTCTAGATCTATTTCTGACCTCATCTAAAACACACAACATACCTTCTAGGTATGTTCACTGGATAGTGATCTTCACAGATGCTGCCTGACTTGCTGAGTGTTTCCTACATTTTCTGTATTTATTTCGGATTTCTATAATTAACAATCATTGCTTTTCATCACAGACCTAGTGATCCCTTGATTCCAACTGCTGATTGGGTCTGAGAACGGGCTGGATAAGAAAGACCAACTTCGTACCTCTTCACAGAAGTGTGGGTGATGTCAGAGAGTGACCACATGATTGATCACTGGATTACATCATTAACAGGACTGAAACTAACTGGGAATGCTACCAGGACATTATAGCATTCTCCTCTATCATATACTAATCTTGAAACATACTCATGTTGAAACAAATGATTTAAAGAGAAGAAAATGTTTTGGCAGAAAACCATAAGAGAATAACACAAAGGAGCAGAATAGGTTATTCAGCCCAACAAGACTGCCCCGCCATTTAATCATGTGCTGATCCATTTTCTCACTGCCTGGCCTTTTCCCCATAACCTTTGAAGCCCTGGCTAATCAATGACCTATCAATCTCTGCCTTAAATACACCCAATGACCTGGCCTCCACAATGGCCTATCGCAACAAATTCCACAAATTTACCACCATCTGGCTGATGAAATTCCTACACATCTCTGTTCTAAGTGGATGCCATTCTATCTTGAAGTTGCGCCCTCTTGTCCTGGACTCTCCCACCATGGGAAACAACCTTTCTATATCTACACTGTCCACTCCTTTCAACATTCAAAATGTCTCAATGATACCCCCCTATTCTCCTAAATTTCAATTAGAACAGGCCAAGACCTGTCAAATGCTTCTCATATGATAACCCTTTCATTCCTGGAATCATCCAGCTCTAAACCTTCTCTAACATCAGCACATTCTTTCTTAAATGA
Organism: Narcine bancroftii; assembly: GCF_036971445.1. Lineage (NCBI taxonomy): Eukaryota > Metazoa > Chordata > Chondrichthyes > Torpediniformes > Narcinidae > Narcine > Narcine bancroftii. Next base: position 309,097,451 of record NC_091471.1, read on the forward strand.
GGAGCTCAAACCTGCTCACAATGGTCCAGGTGAGGTCCCACCAGTGCCTTATCAAGCTTCATCATCTCATCCCTGCTCTTAGATTCTATTCCTTTTGAAATAAATGGCTGCATTACATTTCCCTTCTTCACCATTGACTCAACCAGTAAGTTTACCTTCAGGTCATTTTTGCACGAGGAGCCCAAAGTCCCTTTGCTTCTGGGTATTTTCAATTTTTTCCCCATTTAAAAAAAATTGTCTGCCCATTTATTTTTTCGAGCAACGTACATGACCAGACACTTTCCGACATTGTATTTTATTTGCCACTTCTTTGCCCCTTCTCCTAATCCAAATCAAAGGCTGCAGCCTCCCTGTTTCCACCACGTACCCGTATATCTGCAAACGTGGCCACAAAGCCATTCATTCCAGAATCTAAATCATAATACACAAGATAAAAAGAAGCAGCCCCAACACCAACCCTGTGGAAAACCACGAGCAACTGGCAGCCAACCAGAACATGATCCCTGCTTCCTGCCAATCAGCCACTGCTCTACCCACACTACTATGTTTTCTGTTACACCATGGGCTCATATCTTGTTAAGTTGCCTCATGTGAGGCATCTTATCAAAGTCCTTCTAAAAATCCAAATATATAACATCCACAGCATCTCCCTTATCCAGATTCCTCACCAAAGAATTCCAATAGGTTTGTCAAACAAGATTTTCCCTGAAGGAAACCACACTGGCTTTGGCACATCTTGTCAAGTGCCTACAGGTATTCCGTAACCTCATCCTTAACAAATCAACTCCAACTTCTTCCCGACCACTGGCGTCAGGCTAACCGATCTATAATTTCCTTTCAGCTCCCTGCCTCCCTTCTTGAATAATGGGGTGACATTTGAGCTTTTCCAGTTCTCTAGGACCATATCAGAATCTATAATTTCCTGAAAGATCATTACCAATCCCTCCACAACCTCTACTTCTTTCAGAACCCAAGTGTGTGATCCATCTGGTCTGGGAAGCATCCTTAGACTATTTAGTTTTATGAGCACCTTCTCCTTTGAAATAGTAACTGCACTCACTTCCCTTCCCTGATACTCTTTGACATCTGGCACACTGCCAATGTCTACCACAGTGAAGACAGATGCAAAATACTCTATTTATTTCCTCTGCCATCTCCATGACTCCCATTATTATTTTTCCAGTGCCATTTTCTAGTGGACCTATATCTCACTTCTCTTTTACTGTATCCTCTTTGATATTATTTGCTTGCCCCTACTTTTGTACTTTTTCCTCCCTATGAAATTCTTAGTTACTTTCAAATTTTAAAAAAACTCTCCAATCCTCTGTCTTCCCACTAATTTTTGCTTTCTTTTATGCCCTCGCTTTTGCTTTTATGTTGGCTTTGACTTCCCTTGTCAGACACAGTTATGACATTTTTCCATTTGAATATTTCCTTTTTTTTTGGTAAGTATTTTTCTTGCACCTCTCTCCTTTCTTGCAAAATCTCCACCTGTCTTCCCTCTGCTCTGCCGTCTTACCTACTAGTCCCCCTTCCAATCTACTTTGGCCAGTTCCTCTTTTATGCCACAGTAATTCCTGTTTACTCAACTGAAATACAGACACATCTGATGAGCTTCTCCTTTATAAAATTCAAGTTGAATTCAATCATACTGTGATCACTGACCCCAAGTTGTTACTTTACTCTAAGCTCTCTTCCAATATCTGGCGCATTACACAACACACAATCCCCTAGTGGGCTCATCAACAAGCCATCCGATGTACAAATTCTCTCTCTTGAGAGACCCAGTCCCAACCTGGTTTTCCCAATCTACTTGCATGAACAAATATCCCATGACTACCATATCATTGTCCTTCTGACACACCTTTCTATTTCCTGGTGTAATTTGTTGTCCACATCCCACCTCCAGTTTGGAGGTCTGTGCACAGACAGCTGACAGCACATGCTTGACAGCTCATTCATGATTACACATCAAACAACCAAACTGAGGATGAGGAATTTAGCTGGCTCAAATTGAAAAAAGTGACTGACGTGTCTAATAGAAGAATCATGAGACATGGTACGGAAAGAGGAAGGAACTAGCAGAGCTAAGAATATTGAGCAACCAACATAGGTGCTGTAAAGAATTTGTACTTCCTGGCTTCTTAAAGCGACAGTGTCCCCTTTTAAAGTTCTTTCTGCAACATCCCTGTGGCTTAGATTTAAACAGGTCGGCTCTTTGGATATTGGTTGGAGGCCAGTGATTGATCATCACTGGGATTGTTCTTTGCCTCTGGATCAGTCTTGGATAGAGCTCCTATGCTATATGGATTAGTCAGTTCCTTCAGGAAAGGGGAGGCGAAAACCAAGGATCAAAACTTCAGCAGCTTATTTCACTCAGATCCCTTCCTAGAGAGGGAAGTTAGCCGTTGACTTTGAACCAGTGCACGTTTAAAAACAAGGAGAGCGTCAGCTCTTACACAAGTTAATAATGAATCTAAAAAAACTACATTCATGGTTATGGAGTCCTACATCATGTAAAGAAGCCCTTCTGCCCTCCATGCTGAGCATTTTGTGCCAATCCCATTTCTCAGCACTTGGCCCATTGTCTCCTGCCGAAAATCTCATCTAAATACTTAAAAGTTGTCAGAGTACCGGTCTCCACCACATCCTCTCATGGCGAGTTAAGATTTTAACCACCCTCTAGGTGAAAAAAACACTTTTCACAAATCCCCGACACCTTACCTACGTCTTCTTGTTTTAAACACCTCTGCTCGGGATAAGGTTCCAGTTATTCATCCAATTGATGTCCCTCATACTTCAGCATAAGAGAATCAGAATTTATTGTTGTGAACATCTCACAAAATGTGTGGTTTTGCAGTAGCATTACAGGTACAAAATTGCTATAAATTACTTTTTAAAATAAATAAGTGCAAAACAAAAGTGAGGTGATGCCTGTGATTCATTGTCCATTCAGAAATCTGATGGCAAAGGGGAAGAAGCTGCTTTTGTATCGTTGGGTAGCAGAGACAAGGGGGGCATGGCCTGGGTGGTGAGGGTCCTTGATGATAGAAGCTGCTTTCCTGTAACACCACCTCTTAAAGGTGTCCCTAATGGAGTGAACACTAATGCCCATGATGGCACTGGCTGAATTTACAACACTCTGTCGCCTGTTCCTGTCCTGTGCATTGGCACCTCCATTACAGACAATGATGCAACCAGTCAGAATGCTCTCCACAGTACATCTGTAGAAATTTGCAAGAGTCTTTGGTGACATACCAAATCTCCTCAATCTCCTAATGAAACTTAGCCCCAGGATAGATCAACAGAGATGTTGACACCCAGGAATTTGAATTTCTTAATCCTTTTCATTGCTGACCCCTCGATGAGGACTGGTTGGCGTTCTCTTTATTTTCCCCTCCTAATGCTCACATTCCTCTTTGCCCTTCAGCCTTTTCCACCGTCAGAAAACCAGCCCAACCAACCTAGTCATTGAAATCTCTCTCTTGGTCACTCTCTGGTGCATTGACATCCCCTCCATAGAGTGGTATCCAGAATTCCAGAGTGCCCATTTAATGTTTTACATATTTTCACTAGAATCTCTTTATATTCTAAGGGGCAGACACCGTGGTTGAGGCAAAAACACTCAGCAGGTCAAGCTTAGCAGGGACTACAAATGAGGAGCAGTGAGAGATAATTCCATAGAACTCCCTTCAGAGAGCAAAGGAGAACTTCTTCAGGGTAGGCATTCCCCCCCCCCCCCCCCACCACCCCCGAAGAGATTTCACAAGAGTTGTGCAGTAGTCAGAAGTAAAACACGAAAATCTGCAGACACCGTGGTTGAAGTAAAAACACAAAGCTGGAGAAACTCAGCGGGTCAAGCTACCTCTTATAGTCTAAGCCCTGGCTAATGGAGCAAGTATTCTGTATGCCTCCTTCAGACCTTATCTAGTGGCTGCTGCCTTCAGAGGTCACATGTGCCCCAAGGTCCCTCTGTATCCCCTGGGGACCAACCATTAACTGCAAATATCCTGGCCTTTTTAGTTCCTCGTATTGAAACTTGCGACATTTCTGTAGATTCACACATGTATGCAAGCATGTGTGTACACACACATCTCAACATAAGGAATGAATATCTAGCTCCAATTTTGTCATCACAATTTAAAGATTAATGGAGTGCTCATGGTTGTGACACAGACCTTATTCACTGTATTTCACTTGTTACAGTCTTATACACACACTCAACACAAGTGCACACATGAAAGCAGTCGCATACACAAGAGCATACACACAAACGCACACAATACAATTGTGAAGCAACACTGTGACAGTGACACACTTAAATCCCCACCAAAATGAATCAATCTCTATTAATTTTATATTTATCATTCTTCACATGGACTCATACCCTCCTTGCTCTCCTGTCTGTAAAATACTGGCTCTGCTTTAAATTGCTTTTCAAAAAAATTATTCTGCCTCCTTACTCTCTGTGATGCCTGTGACATCACAGGCGCCAGACTTCACTCCATCGAGGCCATCTACAAGCATTAACAAAGCAGCCTCTGTCCTCAAGGACCCCCACCACCCAGGACATGCCCTCTTCACACTGCTACCATCGGGGAAAAGGGCACAGGAGCCTAAAGATGAGCACTCAGCGGAACAAGGACAGCTTCTTCCCCTCTGCCATCAGATTCCTGAATGATCAATGAAGCAAAGACACTGCCTTATTTTTGACTTTTAATGCATTATTTTTTAAATTATTCTTGTAAAGTGTTTTATATAAAATATTTGCACTGTGTGATGCTGCCACAAAACAACAAATTTCATGACAATAAATTCTGATTCTCCTGTACTTTTCTGAAGGTACTTCCCTTGATCCAGGTTAAGGTTCAACACAGACATCAGTTTAATATCACTAACTCACTTTTCCACAATAACACCAGCCAACTCATTTCTTTCACTATGTTGGCCAATCTCGTCGGTTTATGGAAGTTTTTACTTTTCACATTCAATTCAAATGAAATTAAAAGGAAATCTTAAGTGCATCAGACCAGTGCCTTTTGAGTTCAAAGTCCAAAAAGCAATAACTCCTGAATGAAGCTTGGCTCTGACCTGAATAGAATGAAGTCCATCTATACAAGTCAGGAGTTTATTCTGATGAATCATTTGGATTTGGTTTAACCATTTGGGTTTGGTTTAGATATGGTCTCCCTCAAGCCTTTCTTCTGGTCAGGATGATTTACTTCGCATTGCCAAAATATGCATGGCATGCGTGAAATTGTTATACTTACAACAATGCCATAGAGTCATATAGCAGAGGAACGGACCCTGCGGCCCACCATCTCCATCCTGACCTTTTCCCCCCCCTACACCAATTCCACTGGCCTGTAATGGTTTGGTCTGGAAAAAATATGTAATTGCTGGGGCTTAGCCAGGTTTGCAATAATTTGACACCAACCATGGCCAATATAAATAATGGTTGCAATGCAGAAGAGTGCTGGCAGGTCACACAGGAAGTAAAGGCAGTCAATGTTTTGAGCTGACAAAGAATCAGGCATCAACCTGTTTTTCCCGGATTCCGAGAGAAGGGCACAGGACTGAAATGTGGGTGCCTTTTACTTCCTACGGATCTTGTGAGACCTGCCGAGTTTCTCCAGCACTTTTGTGTGTTGCACTTGAACCCAACATCTGCAGATTTTCTTGTTTTTAAACAAACCATGGTTGCATTGATGTTGGTCAGTGTAAAATTATCATTTGATTTTAATCAGTCATAATTATAACCAATTATTATTATTATAACCAATTAGCATCATGTACAATTCCACAAGAATACTTTGACTTGCCTTTTGTTGGACTGCTAGAAACGCGCAGTTGGACCCATTCAGAAAATGAATATTGGGTTCCGCAGTGAACTCTGCAAACATACCAGCCCCCTTCATCTTGGCCCACACAGTTAAAAAGAAGTTCTGAAGAAGTTCCACCCTTAACCTGGTAAAATGAAACAAAGTTCAGAGTGAGATTGTATGGAATGGTATTCACCTTTAGCAAACCACACAATTTTTTTTTTTTTTTTAAATCGAGAAAGTGTCACTGCATATGGAACTATGTATCCTTCCTCGCATTTTTACTGCTCAACCCTGTCCTTCGTGCACCCCGGCCCAGTTCTAAAAGTAGAGCAGCATGGTTAGCATAGCAGCTAGCGCAACGCTATTACAGCACCAGCGACCGGGTTCAAATCCAGCGCTGTCTACCTGTTCTTCCCGCGGCTGGGTGGGATTCATCCGGGTATTCCGGTTTCCTCCCAATCTTAAAAAAAAATGTACGTGGTTTGCAGGTGAATTGGTGTATTTGGGCAGCATGGGCTCGTGGACCAGAAGGGTCTGTTGCCGTGCTCAATGTCTACATTCTTTTTAATTTAAAAAAAAATTAACCTTGGTGACAGGGATGCTTCAGGAGTACAGGTGCTTAAGTTTTGTAGTCTCTCAGCTGAACTCATTGGCATAAATAGCCAAAACCTACAAGACCTACATCATACAATTATAAAAACAGGTTTTTTATTGGTTTTCCATTGCACTCCATGATTAGTTGACTGTACAGTGCACACATCTCACTGAATACTAAACAATCGGCCATTTTTCATCATTGTTGCCTAAAGGCCTGACCAATCTAGCCTACTACCTTTCAGTAACATTTGTTACGTTGGTTAGTCTCAAATTTTCACTGCTCATCTGTCCCACTCCACTCAGAAATAACTTCCCTACCTCAGTACATGGACAAACAACTCTCTTCTCACTATAATAGGAGATACCTCACACTCAAGTATAATGGGGGGGGGGGGGGGAGAGGCTGGTACCTTGTACAGCATATCCCAATGTAACAGGAGATGCCCTATTTTAAAATTAAGATTCCTTTCTTGTCATGTAATAGTTCACAACATGCCATATTACATGAAATATGAAATTGATTTCCATCTGCCTTAAGTGTTGCCCAGTACCCCTGACAGTAATAGAGGAGGAGAACCATGAGTCCCTTCAGACCCAGAGTTTCTGTGGATTCTCTGCAGCTGTGCAGGCTCCAGTACGATTAATTGGCAACCTGAGCTCCAGGTCCAAACCTCTGACACGATCAGGAAGCCTTCAGTGCCCGATGCCCTTCGGGAAACCCTTCTTGCCCTCGCACTCTCTCGAATCCCCTGGTTTACATGACTGGTTCCCATGAGCTGGTCTCCAGCTGCACGCAGCCTGTGTGAGCCCTTCAGCTGCTGAGCCCCTCGCTGGTTCGCTGCTGTTGATACCTTCCCTATCAGGTGGTCTCCTCTGCTTCTTCATTTCTAGCGCCCTGCTCTGGCCCACTGCTCCCCCGGAGACTCCAACCCCTTGTGACTGTTGCTGAACACAGGTTCCGCCATCTTGGGCACAGGCCTACATGGTTGCAGGATTTTACTTAAAAACACCATCGGCTTCTTTAACAGACCATTTGAAGCCTGTACAGAGCCATTGGCATTAGGACCTGGCAGTTGAATCCTTTGGAGTAGCACCGTGTCTCCACTTTCTGCTCTGCCACGCCTGCACCAGTGGCAGCACTGCCCCATACTACTTTGGGAGATACCTCATTGTCCCAATATAATGGGAGGTACCTCACCTGTCGCATTTTAATGGGAGATCATTAGCTAATGACCTTTCTCTTATTTGTCTAAATATTCAAGGGGTTACCTCACTTGTCTCGTGCTCTGTTCTCGTCGCTGCCATCAGGAAAAAAGTGTAGATACCACAAGACTCACACCACCAGGTTCAAGAACAGCTGCTACCCGTCCACCATCAGACTCCTCAATGACAAACTCAATCAGGGACTCATTAAGAACTTTTACTTGTGCACTTTATTGATTTTCTTTTGTTCTCTCTGTATTGCAGTCAGTTTGTTTACATTCTTTATCCGTTTACAGTTCTTTTATTTGTTTACATGTTTATGCTGGGAACAGTTTGCACTACCAATTGTTGGTAATTCTTCCATGCCCGGAGGAGAAAGGAATCTCAGTGTTGTATGTACTCTGACAATAAATCTGAAATAAATGGGGCTTATTCTGATTTCCAAAGATTTATAAAAGATTCGTTGCAATAATCTCCACTGGGATTGGAGTCAGAATACTAAACTTTTACAATTGTTATGCCACTTGGATGAAGGAAAAACTCAAACCTCTTTCCCCACCTGCAATCCAATATTCTTAAAGCATTCAGATATCTTTTGTATATTTTAAATAATATAGAATATAAATTTTGAATAGCTATTACATAAATGTCTTGTGATGTCCAATTTGAAGAATTGATTCTATCTGCTCAACTTGCCACAATCCCAGATTGACAAGAGGATAAAACTATAAGCTAACTGAAGGATAAGCCCCCAAGCACACTCCTGATGGTTCCAACACTAGGTAGGGAAGAACTTCAGTCACAAATTCACAAATGAATCTCCCACATCTGGGAAGGGGAAGATGTGCTATGACATCTCAGAGACACCATCACCATCTTCAAGCAAGGAGACAAATCCTACTACAGTGATTGCAGAGAGGTCTTCCTTCTGTCCCCTTCAGCTTGGGCCTCTGAATGGCTGAACAATTACTTCTCCAATTGCAGTGAATTCCATCCACTTTGAGCCAAAGTAGACATGCCATTTGGCCCATTGTGTGTTGACAGGCTCCTAAGTGGGTAACCCTATTCCTCCCATTTCCCCTTTCCTTATTTTTCTGTCTTCCTGAAACTTATTCTGTCTCTTTCTCATTTTAAATGAGCACCATAACAGGCCAATTGGGCTCTACAAGTCCATGCTGCCCATTTTACACCCCATTAACCGACACCCTAGTACATTTTTGAAAGGTGGGAGAAAACTGGAACCCCTGGGGAAAACTCACGCAGACATGGGAGAACGTACAAACTCCTGACAGAAAGCACGGGATTCGAACCCAGGTCCATCCCAATCACTGGCGCTGTAAATGTATACTAACCGCTATACCAATCGTGCCGCCCTCTAAGACAACCGTCCACCAATTCATCTTTCAATTATTTTGCCATTAATTGATCATTTACAATAGATATTTCACCTCCCAACGCATCTTTGTGATGTGGGTGATAACCAGAGCAAAGGAAACTTTTGTGGTCTCAGAGAGAAGGTGCAAATGCCTCAGAAACTGGACCCATGATCAGGAATCCAGATGCCTGTGGTGCTGTAGGCAGCAACACAAAGAGTGGCACCACTCTGCTGACATGATCTTCACTGCATTACACAAAGGGAATCACATGGTGCATCATCATCCATTACACTCGGCCCTTTGGATCACTTAGCATGCCACCTCTCAACAAAGGCAGGTATTGATGAAACACCACAGACTTCACTGGTGCTTCGAAGATCAAAAGGCTTTGCGTCTATCCATCGACGGAGCCCCCGGGAAATAAGAAATGAAAGTAGAAGTGGGCCCTTGTGTTTGTTCTGCTATTAATTTCATGATTGACGTTTACTTAAGTGCCAATTCCTGCTCTAATTCAACACTCATTAATTCACAAAATATCTAAAGATCTATTCATTTCTGTCATTAATATACAGAGAAACCGAGTTTCACTGCCTTCTTAGGTAGAGAATGTCAAAGATTCACTACTGTCAAGGAGAAGAAATGTATTTCAATTTCTGTCCTGAATGGCCAGCCTGTTTAGGTCTCTCTCCTATGTCTGTTTGATGATGACATGAAGCAGTAATCTTATCAATGACTCCTCAAGAAGCCATAACTCAGTGAAGACTGATTCTGATTCTGTCCAATGTGACCTTTCACCCTAAATTCCCTCCCATCACTTTTATAGCATTGAACTTTCTGCTGAAGTGGACATAATCCAGAGGAAAAATGGGAAACTGTTCAATTGGCCTAACCTCACCCTAGAACATAACTCACTCCAACCATTGACATCAAGCTGCTATATATTATCAGCGCTTACATATGGGTTTGTACAGATGCCGAGCTCTAAGACCACATTCATCCATTCACTAGCATATGTAACAGTAGCCCCAACTCTCAACATCTACAGAACAAAGGTCCTCCACTAACCTGTCCCCACAGCACAAATCCACTGCCCCACAATGCACTGGAAAACTTTCATTATTCTGGGAGCCAACTCTCAATGAAGACAATTAATGGTTAAATTCACTATTAATCAACCATAGTCTTTTGGCCTTTTGAGGAGAAGAGTGTTTGAAGATCAAGAGCTTGATCCAGCACAGTGTACACAGTCCAGTGAGTCATGACGAACTCTGTCACACCTGAGACTTGTGTTACCAATAGTAAGCACCTCAAAGAACAGAGAGATACCACCCATTGTTGCCTCAACAAAATCCTCCAGATCCAGTGTAGGCAAAGCAAACTAATGTTAGCATCATCTCCCAGGCCAACATCCATAACTTTAGCACCCTAATTATACAGTTGGCTCCAATAGGCAGACCATGAAATTCATTCAAACAATGTTAAATTCACTCACAGCAAAGATTAGCAGGCGGACAGAGGAAATTATTCAAGGGAAAGCTCTCAAAGACTCCTTGAAAAAGAGTAATGTCGCTAATGAACTCTGCAAATCTACAGCAAATGACCACTCAAAAAATGGAGTAGAAGCACAAATAAAAACACAAAGCTGGAGAAACTCAGCAGGCCAAACAGTGTACAAAGATAGATACTTCGCCAACATTTCAGGCTTGAGCCCTTCATCAAGATATGATATACCTTAAAATGTTGGTTAGGTATCTTTATCTTTGATACATAAAGGACACTGTTTGACCTGCTGGGTTTCTCCAGCTTTGTGTTTTTTATTCAACCGGGATGTCTGCAGACTCATGTTTAACTCGAAGCACTATCGCAGCATTTGGAATTCTGCATCCATATATCAACATAATGAGTGGAAGCTGGTGCACCATGCATCCCATCAAGCATCTTCCTGCCCCACCTAAGACAAAGTCTGTGGGTCTCACACTGGCCTCATCAACCATTGCAAAATCAACTGGATGCAAGTTTTCCTCAATCTCGAGAGACTGCCTAAAAAGAACAGAAAATAGCTTAGGTCACCATTCTCACCTCGTGCTTTCCTCGAAACCATTGATAGCCCAGAGCAGGGGGCCCTATGGCTTGACAGCAGAGCGACACCCTGTTTCCAACAGTAACATCCTGTGACTTGGGCTGTGCAATGATTTGTATAGTGTTCAAGGCTGTGGGAAAGGCAGACATCAGGAACTGTAACAATAAATGAATGAATACAGCAAAAAATAGTCTTCCTCTTTCATCAAGACACCCCCTAAACTTTTCCTTTGCATCCAATCATGCACCTTGTAATTCTATCCCACCCCTGCAGATTATTCCAAACCTTTTATTCTTTTACATTCATTCTGTTCCATTCTAATGATCTGGGTATCTATCCTAGGAATCTGAATTTGTTGTCATCCTTATCTACAGTTATGACAGACTTCCAAAACTGCACTAGTAATTTTGATTCTGGTTTCTGATCACTTTGGAGAACAGGCAAGAACAACCCACGCTGTGTGGCCGGGAGTCATATCTTCATCATAAGGTAAACCAGTTTATCAGCTTCAAGCCATTTCTTCCACACCAAACTTAATTTCTAGACTTTGTTGGTGGAGTTTGAACACACTGTACAGATTATAAATTAAAGCCTCTCATTTATTTGTGCAATCATTTAACTGCACTGCTGTGTCCAAGACAGTGAAAGGTAATGCGAGGATGGATGCCTCAGATACTGATGGATGCTGGAATCTGTATCAGAGAAGTTACTGAGGACAAAATTTCAGAGTTATTTAAGAAATAATTGAATAATATAATAAGGACTCCACAAGGATGGTATCAGATTGGGTTAAAGGCTTTCATCAAAACTAATCCTACTGTTCTCACTGAGAATGACAGAGGCTGATAACAGCCAAAAACAGCATCAGTTGAGAAATAAACTAGAAAAACATGTTTTGGAATACCATGAGGAGATCATCCTCAATTCAAGGGCGTCAAAGGGCAAAAAGCACAACACATATAAAATTAAAAACCAAACTAACTTTATGAGCTCCACCCTTACTCTATCCACTGAAAATCAAAGGTTGAATATTGGAATACACTGTCCACCAAGGGTTCCGGATAAAGGATTGTGTTCCTGTACTTTATTTCAGATAAAAGGCCAATAGATTAAATGGCTTCAGCTTGAACAATTCACAAAGAACAATGGAATCAAACACCATTTCAATTCTTAGTACCACCCAACTTTAAATGGAGAAGTGGAAAGGTTGGTTTTCAGACCACAGGAGATATTAAAGAAACAGATTGTGAAAATTTGATTGGGTATCACCAGGCATCTCTCAAGACATTGTTCAGTTGTTCAGGGACAATGGCACACTCACATTTAGATTTACTCCTTCCAAAGTGTTCGTGAATAATTACAACTTTTAAGTCTGTAAAGGTCACCCACCTATGCAAGCAATAGAATGATTGATGAGAGTTCTGAATCCGAGCTGACAAAGTGTTAAAAATTTAATAAAAAGCTCAGAATGCATTTGATAGGGGCAAGTTCCTGGGCACAAGTAGCAAGACAGAGAGTTTGGTCTGCAGGATAAAATTCATGTTCTGAGATGCCCTGGCAGGTTGGAGAAGAAGAGATAAAACATCAGAAAAACAGTGGAGGCATATATACACAGTGCCCTGCATAATATTTGGGACAAAGACACTTTTTTTTCCCTTTATTTGACCCTGTGCTCCACAGTTTTAAATTTATAATCAAACAATTCACATGCGATTAAAGTGCACATTCCAGATTATAGTAAAAGGTATTTGTGTACATTTTGGTTTGATCATGAGGAAATTACAGCACTTTTTAAATACATAGTCCCGTCATTTCAGGGCACCATAATATTTAGGACATAGCAATGGTATGTATATTAAAGCAGTCATGTTTGGTACTTTGTTGCATATCCCTTGCATCCAATGATCGCTTGAAGTTTGTGATCAAAGACATCACCAGGTGCTGAGTATCTTCTCTGGTGATGCTCTGTCAGGCCTCTACTGCAGCCATCGTCAGCTCCTGCTTGTTTTGGGAGCTTGTCCCCTTACTTTTTTCATTCAGCCCATGGAAGGCATACTCAATTCGATTTAGATCAGGTGACTGACTTGGCCATTCAAGAAATTTCCAGTTTTTAGTTTTGAAAAACTCTTTTGTTGCTTGAGCAGTGTGTTTGGGATCATTGTCTTGCTGTTGGGTGAAGCGCCATCCAATGAGCTTGGAGGCATTTGCTCAAACTTGAGCAGATAAGACTTTTCTATATGCCTCAAAATTCATTTTGCAGCTATCATCATCAATGAAGATAAGTGCACCAGTACCTGTGGCAGCCATACATGCCCAGGCCATAACACCCTCACCACCATATTTCACAAATGAGGTGGTATGAACAAAGAACACTTCAGCACAGCTTCAATGCTTGATGTTGTACTGACCCATATATTCCTTAAAAAAATTAAACCCTCCCTACCCCATAATCCTCTATTTTTCTTTCATCCATGTGCCTGTGAAAGTGTCTCTTAAATACCCCTAATGTTTCAGCCTCTACCACCATCCCTGGCAAAGGCATTCCAGGCCCCCACAACTCTCTGTGTAAAAAAAGAACTTACCCCTGATGTCTCCCCTAAATTTCCCTCCATTCACTTTGTACAGATGTCTACTAGTTTTGATATTCCTACCCTAGGAAAACCTTATCTACACCACTCATAATCTTATAGACCTCTATTAAGTCTCCTCTCATCCTTCTACACTCCAAAGAGAACAGTCCCAGCTCCATTAACTAACCTTGCCTCATAAGGCTTATTTTCCAAACCAGGCAATGTTCTAATAAATCTCAAATGCCCCCTCTCCATAGCTTCCACATCCTTCTTATAATGAGATGACCAGAAATGAACACAATACATCAGAGATTTGGAGAGTTGCAACATGATCTCTCGTCTCTTGAACTCAGTTCCCCAATTAATGAAGTCCAACATCCCATAGGCCTGCTTAACTATCTCAACAACCTGCATGGCAACCTCGAGGGATCTCTGGACATATCTCAAGGTCCCTCTGTCATACACACTCCAAAGTAACCAACCATTAACCCTGTTCTCAGCCTGTTTGTCCTGCCAAAATGCATCACTTCACACTTATCCGGATTGAACTCCATCTGCCACATTTCTGCCCAACTGGGCATTCTGTCTACAACTGTTTGAAACCTTCAGCACCATCCACAACTCCTCCAACCTTCGTGTCATTCGCAAACTTACTGACCCATCCTTCCACTTCTTCACCTAGGTCATTTATAAGGATCACAAAGAGCAGGGGTCCCAGAACAGATCCTTGTGGAACTCCACTAGTCACTGACCTCCAAGCCGAATACTTTCTACATGCATGCCAATTTTTAATCCACACAGCCAAGGTTCCATGGATCCCACGCCTCATAGTATCCTGAGCAAGTCTCTCAAGGTGGACCTTGTTAAATGCTTTGGATCTTGAGTCGTTCCTTTCTGCCTCCACATTTTACTCTTGCCATCACTCTGATACAGGTTAATCTTGGTCTCATCTGTCCACAAGACATTTTTACAGAAATCTGCGGGATCTTTTAAATACATCTTGGCAAACTGTAATGGCCATCCTGTTTCTGTAGCTAACAAGTGGTTTGCATCTTGCAGTGTTTCTGTTCATGAAGTCTGCAGACAGTGGTCATTGACACATCCAGACCTGCCTCTTGAAGAGGGTTTCTGATCTGTCGGCAGGCATTTGTGGATCTTTATTTATTGTGATGAGAATTCTTCTGTTATCAGTTTTCCTTGCCCCCCCCCACCCCCCCCCCCCCACCCCCCAGTCCCTTTGCGATTACTGAGCTCACCAGTTTACTCTTTCTTCTTAACGATGCTCCAAACTGTTGATTTTGGTAAGCCTAATGTTTGGACTATGTCTCAGTTTTATTCCTGTTTTACAGCCTCATAATGGCTTCTTTGACATTGATCACACAACTCTTGTCCTCATTTTGAAAATTGGAAACTACAGGCTCCAAAGGTGATAAAAAGCTTTGAATCAAGCCTAGTTCTCTTCTACCTGTACCAATGAAGCAGTTAAATATACCTGAAGAAGCGGAAGGATGGGTCACAAACGCCTGTGAAGCCAAATGTCCCAAACATGGTACCCGGAAGTGGGGAAACAATGTATTAAAAAGTGCTGCAATTTCTACATGGTCAAACCAAAATATACACAAATAATCTTGAATAAAATCTAAAATGTGCACTTTAATCACATGTGAATTGTTTGATAATTCAAATTTAAAACTGTGGAGTACAGGGGCAAATATAGGGAAAAATGAATTTGTCCCAAACGTTATGGAGGGCAATTATTTTGTGAAAACTGGAAAAAATTTTGAGATAGGAGTCATACATGCAGAAATAGCCCAATGGCTTTCCATGACCACACTAATCATCCAGCACCTATTTGGACTAATCCAACTCCACTCCCATTTCATTTTTCTCTCATCCAAAGCAATGACCACCATTCACCTCCACAATGGAGGTAATTTGCAGTGACTAATTGCTTTATTAAACTGCGTGCCTTGTGGCTAGAAACCAGAGCACCCAGTGGAAAACTATGTAGTAAAATCGGACAGAAATGCTGGAGGAACTCAGCCAGTCTCACAGCATCCATAAGAGGTATATTACTGACATTTCAGCATGAGCCCTGCTTCAAGGTAATAACCAAAATGCAGAAAGGCATCTGAATAAAGACTGAAGACTGGCAGGGGAAGGAGTCCAGACCAACAAAAGATGTTAATTGGATATGATAAGGGACAAGGAGAAGAAGGGGTGGGGGAGTTTGATAGAAACCAGAGAAGTCATCACATTTATGCCATATGGTGGGAGGGCGCCCAGTCGTAAAATGAGGTGTTCCTCCTCCAATTTGCAGGTCGTCTCAGTCTGGCAATGCATGAGACCACGGACAGACATGTCAGCAAGGGAATGGATCGGCGAATTGAAATGGATGGTTATTGTGGTGGACAGTGCAGAGATGCTCAACAAAGCGATATCCAAGTCTCTCCGATGTAGAGGAGACCACAATGGGAACACGGGATGCTTTAGATTCACAAGTGGAATGCTGTTTCACTTTAAAGTACTGTTTGGGGCCCCATATAGTGATGAGAAGGCCTTGTGGGAGCAGATGGAGCCTCTCCTGCAGTTACAGATGTCAAGACGCCAAGGGGACGATTGGTGGGGAGGGAGGAGTGGACAAGGGAATCACAGAGGGAGTGGTTCCTGCGGAGAGGGGAATACATATTTGGTGGTGGGATCATGTGGTAGTTAACGGAAATGACGGAGGTGGATAAGTTGGTCATAGAGGCTAGTGGAGTGGTAAATGAGGGCAAGTGGAATTCTGCTCTTGTTGCACGTGGGGGTGGAAGATGTCAGGGCAGTGTGCAGGTAATGGAGGATATACAAGTGAGGGCTAAGATGGTGGAGGGAAGGCAAAGTTGTTAGAAGAAAAACACAATGTAGGCACAGGGAAAGCATGTAAACTCCATTACTGGATATCCAGACTGAATCCGAGACACTGGGGCTTTGATGCAGCTGTCATCTATCCCCCCTCAGCCATTCCTTTGTGAACCATACCCATGAAAGTAGCAGACCATGAGATCAAAGATGTTTGGGAGTCCAACTAATGTTCAAGAAGAGTAAAGGTACAACATTTCTCTGAGATTCAAGGAGAGATTCATTATCGAGGCCAGAGGTAAACGCAGTCTCTTTAAATATTACATCACATGATGCTACACATGGAATTACAGCAATAGAAGAGGCCTTGAATACTCCAACAATACATTGAAGTTTGTAGTGCTACTATGCAATGTTAGAGTCTTTAACAAAATCAGTACAACTACAAAGATCATGAAATATGCAAAATTCAATCACCTGGTGAAATTAGTAAAAAGCTTCAATTGGTTAATGCGAAAGCAGAGCATGGAGCATTGGCGGTGATCAATGATAGCTACTACAAGATTATCATCCCTTAAGGGTTGTATAATTTAACTGTTGTAGTTACAGCAACATTTTCTAGGAAATTCTGAAGACAGACTATGAGCAATATTGAACTTCTGAATTATACAAATATGTCTGCAGGTTCTCTCATGGAAATGAAGTAAGCATATATACTTTACAAAGTAGTTGGATCTAAGAAACTGAAAACTTAAAATAAGATGGATCAGAGACATAGGTAGGAAGTGATGAGCAAGGAGAAATTAAACTGTTGAGATGAGCTCTCTTTCTCTCATTGGTGGGAATGCCAGGCTAGTGATACCTCTGTGTGTCTTTGATGAATCTTCAGTATTTATTATATAAAAATAAAGGAATCTTGAATCTTAGGGGAGTAAAATGATTGGAAGAGTTAGGATAATATATCCATCTATCAACTCCAGATTCTGACCTTCCAAAGCCTGCCTACAGTTATTGGTACATTTGTCGGCTTGGATTCAGAAGATCAATCCTCATGAATCACATAAGTGGGTGACCTTTACAAACTTAAAGTCATTATTCTTGCAATGACTAATAGGATAAATGTACAGCAGCTTCCTGATTACATCAGCCCCCTTAGCTGCAGCTCTGCTCCAAATGATACACATCGTGTCAACAGTATAATCTCACTCACCCATTGATAACACGCACTGCATTGCCTCTGTATGTCCCATCTTATCCAAACAGCTGAGCATATAGTTCACGGGGCAGCCACGCTCTGCGATTAACTGGATAAAGTATCGACTTGGGCTTCCATCTGGGTCAAGAACCTTCAGCGAGCAAGCCTCCAGCTCCTTCTCACTGGCAACAGAACATCAATGAAGGGTCAAATGATTTGCTCCTGTTCTGTAACATTCCCCTGAATCTAACATCAAAAATACAATCCAATAATCTTTAGATATGAACCTTTTTCAGATATGAACCTTACTACCCTTCTCCAAATGTTTCCATTAATTCCATCTTCCTATAACATTTCTCATTCTGACCTTCCCATCATATTGGCTGAGACAAGGAGAAAATTCTGAATGGATCAAGCATATTTTGAACAGACTGTTTGGGATTAATTAAATATCTCTGACAATGTGGCACCCCATCCCACCCCAGTTCTGTAGGCTGTCAATTTAGATTTTGGCCAGGAATAATAGTCAAACCTGGCATTTCAATATTAGTAACACGGTGGGAAACAGAATCAGAATTTATTGTCATGAACATGTCACGAAATTCATTGTTTTTCAGCACCGTCACAGTGCAAACATTCATATAAACCACCACACAAAAACTAAATAAAAATGGTGCAAGTAAAATCAAAGTAAGGCAGTGTCTTTGGTTCATTGATCATTCAGGAATCTAATGGCTGCTGGTGCTCGTCATTGGGTTCCTGTACCTTTTTCCTGATGGTAGCAGAGTGAAGCGAGCATGGCCTGGGTGGTGGGGGTCCTTGACGATAGAGGCTGCTTTATTAAGACACCAGCTCTTTTAGATGTCCTCGATGGAGTTAAGGCTGGTGCCCCTGTTGTCGCAAGCCAATTTAACAACCTCTGGAGTTTTTTTCTTGTCCTGAGCATTGGCACCCCCATACCAGACAGTGATGCCACCAGCCAGAATGCTCTCCATGGTACACCTGTAGAAGTTTTCAAGAATCTTCTGTGACGTACCCAAATCTCCTCAAACACCTCACAAAGTATAGCCGCTTCAACATGGAGATTTCAGGACAGATCCTTGGAGATATTGACACTCAAAATTTTGAAGTTCTTGACTTTTTTTTACTACTGAGCCCGCAATGAGGACTGGATCATGTTCTCCTGAAGTCCACAATCATCTTCTTGGTTTTGCTAACACTGAGTTTGATGTTGTTGGTGTGACACCACTCAAAACGAGCTGATCTATCCTGTACGCTTCCTCATTGCCTGTTTGCGATTCTGCCAACAACCGTGGTGTCATCAGCAAATTTGTAGGTAGCATTGGAATTGGGCCTGGCCACACTGATGTATCCTTTCACTTTTCATGGGATCTTTATCATGGTCAGCAAGAAAATGAGCCTCGTGATTAATTAATGTGCAGCTGGCAGCCAGCCGTTCCAGAAGTTAGATTCATCTACATGAGCTACATTTGTAAAAAGAGATACTAGAATGGAAAATTAGAAATATTTGGGAATAGGTTTGTTGGTTGGGCAGCTGCAAGAAAATTACATTAAGAGAAATGAATACTTGTAGAAATGCAATGGGTATACAAATCACTGTTGGAATGGAGAAATACAAATCACCGTTGGAATGGAGAAATACAAATCACCGTTGGAATGGAGAAATACAAATCACCGTTGGAATGGAGAAATACAAATCACCGTTGGAATGGAGAAATACAAATCACCGTTGGAATGGAGAAATACAAATCACCGTTGGAATGGAGAAATACAAATCACCGTTGGAATGGAGAAATACAAATCACCGTTGGAATGGAGAAATACAAATCACCGTTGGAATGGAGAAATACAAATCACCGTTGGAATGGAGAAATACAAATCACCGTTGGAATGGAGAAATACAAATCACCGTTGGAATGGAGAAATACAAATCACCGTTGGAATGGAGAAATACAAATCACTGTTGGAATGGAGAAATACAAATCACTGTTGGAATGGAGAAATACAAATCACTGTTGGAATGGAGAAATAAAGATGTTTTACCATTGTCAATTATTCAACTTAATGTTATGATTCCCCATTCGCTCCGTAGTAAGTTAGTTGATTTCAGCAGATGATACCATTAGCTCTGAAATTATCATGGCCTACCTTAACAGAGTTGCCTTTCCTAATCACTTTCCATCCACCTTTGCTTTGAAGGTTCGTTACGTAGGATGGAGCACCACAAGGCTGTCTGCCCAGTCTCCACTGTATTCCTCATGACTCATGAATGGGAAACACAGCTCCAACTCCATCACAAATTTTGTGGGTAATACCCCCTTCGTAGTCTTTAACAATGACAAAATAGAGAAAACAGATAGGGGGACTTCTGGGATGGTGCCATGATAGCAAGAACAAGGAGCTGGCTACAGACTTCTGAAGTAGGGGTTGAGCTCACACACCAGTCCACGTCAACATTGCTGGGGTGCAGATAGTAGACCACTCCATCGAGGACATCTACATGAGGTGGTGTCTTAAAAAAGCAGCCTCTATCCTCAAAGACCCCCAACACCCAGGCCCTGCCCTCTTCACTCTGCTACTATCAAGGAAAAGGTGCAGGATCTAAAGATGAGCAGTCAACAGCACAAGGACAACTTCTTCCCCACTGCCATCAGATTCCTGAATAATCAATGAACCAAAGACACTGCCTTACTTTTCATGCTCTAATATTGTAGCTATTTTTTTTAGTAGTAATGTTGTAATAATATAGTTACAATATGTATGTTTGCACTGTGACGCTGCCACAAAACAATGACTTGTTCATGACAATAAATTCTGATTCTGAGCATTAAGTCCCTCGGGGTAAGTATCTCCAGGGACTTGTCCTGGGTATCCACATCGATCCAATGGCCAGGAATGCGCACCAGCATTCTACTAGCATTCTATTTCTTCAGAAGCCTGAGGAAATTCAGCATGACACCTGCATCCCATCAGGATGCATCACTGCACGTACAGAAACGACTCCATCCTAGACCCTAAGAAACTGCAGCAGCATGTGAATGTGGCTCAGGCCATCACACATAACGCCCCTCCCTCCACTGAACCCATCTACGACTCTGCTGTCTTAGAAAAGCAGACAACATATTTAAAGTCTCATCCCATATTCCTTTTACTGGCTTCTCATCAGGAAGAAGATTCACAAGACACACACCACCATATTCAAGGACAGTTTCTTTCCTGCCATTATCGGACTCCTGAATGAACCCCAACATTATATTGCCTTTGCTCCATACCAGCTGATCCCTCTCTCTAACTTTGCACTTTTGTAATGTATCTATGTAGGAGAAATAAAAGACTCTATCTTTGCATCTTGAGTTATGTTAGAACTGAATGTAATGTAAATCAATCCATTCAACATAATGAACCTTCGTAACCCATCTTTCTTCATAGGGCATGAAAATGAGCACTCAGTTGGGTTTATAAAGCACATGGTATTTCCCATGGGGGGTGGGGGTGGGTGAGGTTTGGGCCTGATGTCCCGCTAACCCAGAGAAAGTGCACGCATAATATATCGCCTCTCCTTTCTCGGATTGCAGCATGGCAGCTGACTGGCTTTCCAGACAGGAGGTCAATGCAAATGGCCACTCCTACATTATTGCATCCGTAGCAACACCTTCTCATTGGTGTCCCCCATTTTCACCGAGTTTTCTAAGTCATGGCGCGACTGAGTGTCTGGTGATATAACTGGATGGGTAGGCTGGGCTTATTAGCCTTGGTTGGCAGCCAGCCGAAGAGAAGGAAAACACTGATTTCAAACCCAGGCAGAAGGGGCTTGTTAGTCCTGCCAGGCCATTCATCTAGGAGGACACTGCAATGTAACACCTATGACCCAAGGATCTGGATGCCACCATCCCAGGTTCTAGGCTCTAGCAGATAAACCCTGGGTGTAAAGGTTGGGGCCAGTACTGCACACTACACTCCCCCTAAAAAATCCATTGTGCCGGCTCAAAGGACATGTCCATGTCTACAATTTTTTCTAATTTTTCGTCTGCGAAGCCAAGCCATGATGATTTGCCATTGAGAGAGAGCACACCATCAGAAGCAGTCAGTAGCTTGGAAAATATGGTAACATTGAGAATCTGATCATTTTTTTCCAGCAGTCAAATAGTGGGCAAATCACTAGGCACCTACCTGCACTTGTACCGACTGTCTGTGCCTACAATTTCAGCCAATTTTCTCCAACCTTTCATTGTGCAGTTGTCCAGATAGACGCTGAGTTTCTTCAGTGTTAATTCCCCAAGGCTATTTAAAGGCATACTCCAGTAGTCCATGGTTTTTTACTTCAACTTCTCAATGCAATGAATACACTTCTAGAAGCACAACACAGAGAAGTGTGAATGCCGTAATCACTACAAATCAGACAGAGATAAAAGCTCTCAAATTGGCACAGCTTAAGTAATAAAGAGCTACCTTGTTTCTGAGCTCTAATTCAAAGCACAAATGTGGAAGTAGGAAAGTGATGTTTCTAATGAAAGCACATGATTGAATGGGGAAAGGAGAACAAATGCTTTTCTACAAGGTGCAGAACTGGAATGCTTTACCATAGCTTGTTCTTCCTACAAGGGCTAATTTCAAAGGTAATGGGTTGTGTCTTCAGAAGAAATACAAAAGAATACAAGAGGAAAGGAAAAATGGAATGAAATGAAGGATCAACGTTAACTGACAGAACAGGACAATAAATGACACAAAAGACTACAGATACTGAAATCTTGAGCAAAAAAAAAAATGGTTGTTGGGAGTTCTCAGCGCATCAGGCAGCATCTGTGAAAGAAAATGAGGAAAACTGCTTCAAAGTGGGCATATCCTGAACAGTGAAACTCAAAAGTCTGCAAACACTGTAATGGTGGTTAAAAAAAACAGAAATGCTGGAGAAACTACAGCAGGTCTATCGAAGGTAAAGGTATATTATCGAAATTTTGGGCCTGAGCCCTTCTTCAAGGTATGAGTAAAAAGTAGAAGTAAAACATGAAAGCATGCAGACACCATGGATGAAGTAAAAACACAATGCTGGAGAAACTACAGCAGGTCAAACAGTGTCCTCTATATAGCAAAGATAAAGATACATAACCAATGTTTCAGGCTTGAGCCCTTCATCAAGGTATACGAGTAAAAAGTAGGCAGGTGCCTGAATTAAGAGGCTGTGGAGATGGCTTAAAAAGACGATGCAGCATCTTGATCTGAAACCGACTCTCCATTTCCCTCCATAGGCATTGCCTGACTCATTGAACCCCCTCCAGCAGCTCATTTTATGGTTTGAGACAGATCAGGCTGTAATTCATTGATACAGCACAGACACTGTAAATTCATTTGAAGTCAATTTAGTTTACAAAATGCATTTGAACCATTGAAAACAAACTATCATCCCCATTGAAAACTGTGAGAGGAAATGCAGTTATTTATTAATGATTGTGGGGATTATCCAAATTTAACAACTAAGAGTTCTGGAAACGACTGACACAAAGTTTGTCGAATTTCTTCATGAAATTATAGAATCTAAACATTTAGTATTTTCAGATATCTCCCTACAACATAGGTGCTCTGTGGTTAGTAAGGGATTAAAGTGGTATGTGAGTGGGGTATAAAAAAAGCTGAGAATCACTGACCTACAACACAAGTGTTCACACTTACCTCTGCTAGAATGGTCTGGAAACTGATGAGATCCCAGTACAGAGAAAGGGTACATAGTCGATTCAATTCCATATAGGTTATGGATCATCCTGAGGCACCCATCAAGTCACGATTAGATACAAATGCCCTATTTACTACTGGTTTCTTCAAAAAGGGAAGTGTATAAAGACACAGGCAAAACTGAGGATGTGAAACTCTGATGCATTTGTCAACAAACTCACTTCTGCATTTCCACTGAATTTTCCCCAACTTGATCGCGAGCTCTGGTCAGATTCAAGATTCAATTTATTGTCATTGTCATAAAACAGACTTATATTACATGAAAATGCTTTTGCCTGCCCGAAGGCAGATTCACCACCGGCAAAAATTCCCTGAAGTGTATCTTGCAGTCAGAAAAAGAGAAGCAAACGAAAGTCCCCCCAGAGTTCCTAAGCATCCATAGATTCACTTCCAGTGCTTCCGCAGCCTCCACAGCCACACAGAGTCAAGTCCAAATAATTGGTAACCCAAGCTCCAGATCCGAACCTCCGACACGGTCAGGAATCCTTCAGCACCTTTGGCACCCCTGTACCCCTTCAGCCAGTTTCGAGCCAGTCTCCAGCAGTCCAAATCCCGGCGTGAGTCTCCCGACAGCAACCTCCAGCAGTCCCCCAGTCTCCGTGGGTTCCTTGCCTTGAGCCACCAGCAGACCGCAGTATGCATTGGCCTTTGCACCACAGAGTTCCCTCACTGGTTCACTGCCTTGGTCACCATCCTGTGGGTGGTCTCCTCTGCCTCTCCTTCTCAGATGTGGGGGATGGATTGCATGGAGAGAAATGGTCAGTTGGTTATTTTTGCTTGAGACCTTTGGATGAAATAAAAGTGGGAAAGGAAACTAGCAGGTGTAAAATGAGGGGGAGGGGATGAGCCGAGGTGAGAGGATATTGGACAAATGAAGGTCGGAATGGTAGGATAGGCAGAGAAAGGGACCACTGGTAGTGGGGGTGAAAAATAGGACAGGAGCAGGTAAAGGACAGTTGGAAACAGTGGAACAAGCAAGGGGGGATGGGGGGGGGGGGGGGGGGTGGTGGTTACCTAAACGGCTTCACAGCAACTGAGGAATATTTGGTTCCTCAAGTTTACATTTGGCTTCATAATGGCAATGGGTGAGGTCAATGACAGACATATCTGTGTCAGAATTAACAAAAAGGATTAAAGTAGCTGGTAACAGAGTTCCAAAAAAGTGTGGATGCACCACAAAGCAATGTTGGGGTGGTCACATTGTGTACAGTAATTACGTTGGATGAGGTGCAATGTGAAACTCTGCCTCATCTGGAAGGCCTGCTTATGGATGAAGGTGATGGGAAAGATGTGTCTATCTCGTTGGCGAGTCTGTTGTCTATGACAACAGACTCGCCAAGGCAAATAGCGCCTTTGGAAGACTACATAAAAGAGTCTGGAAAAACAACCAACTGAAAAACCTCACAAAGATTAACGTATACAGAGCCGTTGTCATACCCACACTCCTGTTCGGCTCCGAATCATGGGTCCTCTACCGGCATCACCTACGGCTCCTAGAACGCTTCCACCAGCGTTTTCTCCGCTCCATCCTCAACATTCATTGGAGCAACGTCATCCCTAACATCGAAGTACTTGAGATGGCAGAGGCCGACAGCATCGAATCCATGCTGCTGAAGATCCAACTGCGCTGGGCGGGTCACGTCTCCAGAATGGAGGACCATCGCCTTCCCAAGATCGTGTTATATGGCGAGCTCTCCACTGGCCACCGTGACAGAGGTGCACCAAAGAAGAGGTACAAGGACTGCCTAAAGAAATCTCTTGGTGCCTGCCACATTGACCACCGCCAGTGGGCTGATATTGCCTCAAACTGTGCATCTTGGCGCCTCACAGTTCGGCAGGCAGCAACCTCCTTTGAAGAAGACCACAGAGCCCACCTCACTGACAAAAGACAAAGGAGGAAAAACCCAACCAACCAATTTTCCCCTGCAACCGCTGCAACCATGTCTGCCTGTCCCACATCAGACTTGTCAGCCACAAACGAGCCTGCAGCTGACGTGGACATTACCCCTCCATAAATCTTCGTCCGCGAAGCCAAGCCAAAGAGAAAGATGGGAAAGATGTAGGGATAAACAGAGATGGGACTTTTCTCGTTAGATAGAGGAGGCTTAATATAGGTCTTGAAGATTCTGAGAGGCATAGCCAGCCAGCCCGTTTCACAGGACAGGAAGAGCAAACACCAGAGTGTATAAAGTGAAGGGAGGTAAGTTTAGGGGAGAAATCAGGGATTTTTCTTCAAATATACACAGGGCTGTGGGTGCCTGGAATGCCTTGCCAAGGATGGTGGTGGAGGCTGAAACAGAGGTATTTAAGAGACTCCTCGACAGGCACGTGGATGGAAGAAAAGAATAGAGGGTTACGAGTTAGGGAGGGTTTAATGCGAAATATTACATGCATGTATTGTTTAGATATTAATTAATTTTATAGCTTTTATATAAAGCAATATAGAATGAGTCATATATAAATTATATTGTCTTATATAATTCTCGTGAAAAATCCTTGAGAATTTCACCTCATATTTTAATATTGAGATATATAAGCATATAACAACATAGCACAAAAAACAGGCCCTTTAGCCCTTCTAGCCTGTACCGCACTATTATTCTGCCTCATCTCACTGACATGCACCCATTCCATACCCCTCCCAGCCATGGATCACCTTCTAATAACTTATCTAGTACTCATGTCAGGCTCACCAGCCTATAATTTCCTGGGTTCATATCACAACTTTTTTTAGTTTCTTGCATCAATATTTCATGATCTCAGAATGTCCATTTTACTTTGCAACTCTTTAAAAATATTTTGTTTTCTTTTGTCATCGATGAAACACAGGAAGTCTGGGAACTGATCTCAGGTTTAATTGTCGTTCTGTGTTAAGTTAGTCAATCTTATTACGAGTCGGGTGCAGAATGGGTTGTCAGAATAATCACAGCATAAGTTAATGCTCCATCAAGAATGAGCATGGTCTCTGTCTGGATTTTCCCTTCTCCCTTGCCCATACAATTTTATGCAAGTCCAAAATCCTAAAGAGGTTCAGCAGTAATAGACTTTGAGATGTTTCACGAGCAAAGGAGATACTCGATGAGATTGGTCATTTAAAACTGAGATGCACAAACATTTTCTCTCAGAAGATGGCAAAACTCTGGAATTCTTTCCCTCAAGATCATTAGATATATTTAAAGTGAAGATAGACAAGGTATCTGAGGGGGGATAAAAAAAAACTGGGGGGGCTGTGGAAACCTGACAGTACAACGAGGCGCAAAGGCCCTGAAATATTATCAGCATTAAATGGATAACACCCTTTGTCTGATATGATGCTTGAAGAGGTAAACAAATGGATACAAGAGATGTAGGCTGTTGGTATCAATCTGGAGAGAAGTTACACAGCCAAAAACAAGAATTAACTTTATTTTTTTCTGCACCAGCCCATTACTTACAAATATGATACACCCTCAAACATAAAAGTGAACCTGGCATGGAAAGTTAGTCCCAATCCACATAATATCTGATTTTGGCAGAAAAGCACAAGAGTGTGACCTTTTTTTTGTTACTTTAGATATCGGAAAGAAAGTCCTTAGTTATTTAAAACTGCATTGCACATTGATTTTTTTAAAACTCTGGTTGAAAAGGTAACAAATTTAAATACTTTGATGAGATACGAACATGCTATTCTCAGGGAAACCAAGAGATCAATAGGGATGCATTTAAAAGACTCCTCATCATACCACAGAAATACCCTAATACATTTGGGGCTGCACAGTTAACGTAGCGGTTAGCAAAATGCTGTTACAGCGCCAGTGATCGGGACCAGGGTTCGAATCTCACGGTGTCTGTAAGTTTGTACGTTCTCCCTGTGTTTGTGCTGGTTTTCACCAGGGTCTCTGGTTTCCTCCCACCGTTCAAAATGTACTGGGGTTTGTAGGTTAATGGGTATAAATTGGGCATCATGGTCTCGTGGGCCAAGAGCCGAAAAGACCTGTTACAGTGCCGTATATCTAAAAAAAAATTTGAAATTTCATATTATATTCCAATTATTAATGTTAGGACAACAATTTAACATAAAAATCTGTTTTGGGGATGGTTGAAGGACAAATTTTTGGATGGGACAAATGAGGCATTTTTTCTTCTCTTCAGAACTTTTCTGCTTATTGTTGCATCAGCTGCAAACCTGATATTTGCTTATTAAATATTCTGTATCGATGTTTATATATTATCCTGAATCACTACTTTCTTCACTGGTTAGCATTCGACTACGTTATGTGTCATCCAAAATTTAGACCACACATCTATGTGATAAATATAAAATTGTGGCCTTCACCCCTGAGGAAATCTATTGCCTGCTTTTTTCTAGGCTCCAAAACCATTTGTTGATGCCTTTAAGCCAATTTCCTATCCATGCTGCTGAGAATCTTTTAACTATAGAGAGCATTGTGTTAACTGTAATTTTCCATCAAGCTTCTTCAAACCCAGGCCAAGCTCACAAATCTAGTAAACCAGCAGAGGCATAACCCATGCAATCAGTGCCCCAGCAAGAGGGGTAAAGGACCAGTGCTCAAGCAACCCCGAAACCAGAGAACTAGTGCCCTGTACCAACTCTTCAGCAACACTGAGTCCAGAGAACCAGTGCTCCAGGAGCACACAGTAAAAACTGGAGGAACTTAGCCAGTCTCGCGGTGTCATAAGAGGTAAAGATATGTGAGCCCTTCTTTAAGATATAAGCAAAAAAACTGGAAGGCACCTGGAAAAAGACTGGAGAGAGAAAGGGGAGAATGGGAGGGGGAATCGTCCAGACCAAAAGTTGTTAATTGAATATAATAAGATGAGAGGTAAGAATTGATTTTGGCTCTGTGAAAGGAGACAGAGAGAAAAGGGGAGAGTGAGAGAGTTGGGGGAAGACAACATGGGGAAGGCGGGGGGTTTAATGGAAACCGGAGGTCACTGTTAATGCCATTTGGTTGGAGGGAAGGAACAGAGATCAAATAAAATGCTCCCGCAACAGCATGCCTGAATCCTAATGAGGTCCAACAGCGTCGATCTTGAGATTTTGTTTTCACTGGTGAAGGAGATAGCTATAAGAGACATAATTTAAAACCGAGGTGCATGGAAATTTCTTCTCTCAGAAGGTGGCAAATCTTTGGAATTCTTTCCTCCAAGATCATTAGATATATTTTAAGTGGAGATGGTCAGGTATCTGGGGGGGAAAAAGAAAAGAACTGGGGGTTGTGGAAAGGAGGCACAGGTGCTGAAGCCAGCATTGATCAACCATAGTCATGCTGAATGGCAGGCTAGCAAGCCCTAACCTGCTCTATTTTGTGTTCAACTGGAGAACAAGCATCCTAATAATATTGATCCCAGATAGACAGGATCCCTATAGTAGTGAGCTAGTACTTGAATCCTAGAAATAGCGAGGTCGCAGGACACCCATCATCACTCTAGACAGAATGTATGAGATTAAGGACTTTTCCCCCACACAAGACCCAAGCCTATTTGGAGCACATTGAATAAAATATTTTAACAAAATTATTTACTTTTTATTTTACATTATTGGGTCAACTTGTGTGCAGCTGAGAAACTCAAATTCAACTCTGTCATAGTTCCTCCTTGAATAATGACCAGTTTGAAGATATGTTGCACATGTCCAATGCTGTTCAAATTTTCTCCTTTGAAGATGTTCTTCATTTTGGTGAAATGGATACGTTGCTAAAATCCAAAGTTGTTAGAATTTCTTCCCTTTGTGTTCTTTGTTGTGTTGCCACATGTGTTGTTTTCTTATCCTTTTCCAGTATTCGCGGGATTCTGGGTCAAGTTCATCCAGGTTCTTTGGAGGCCCAAGGTTCAAGGAAAATAACCTACAAGAGATTCATCTGATAAAAAGATCAATTCATTTACTGCTCAAAACATCCATTTGACAACCCCACCTAGTGACCAACAGGGAAAACTGCATTACTGAGTCTCATCTAGTCATCCAGATGGTGCTCATGTCAAATCTGTGTTGAATAAACTGACCTCAATAAACTAGAATTAAAGATTATCTGAAGAGAAAATAAAATCAAAATAATTACATATTAACTAACTGCTCCAGATCGGTGTCATGAAACATAGGAGTAGATATAGGCTACTGAGCTCATCGAGTCTGCCCCACCATTTAATTTCAAACTGATCCATTTTCCCCACTCAGCCCCACCACTGGGCCTTCTCCCCATAACCTTTGATGCCCTACAAATATATTAGTTCCCAACATTCTCATAACTTTTTGGAAAAAGGACTTTTTCTACCTGGAGAACATTGGAAAATCCGCATTTACTGTTGCCATCCTTGATAACTTTTTAAAGATCGAAGGAGATGATAAATAAACATTATTTTTAAAAAATTTAGACATACAGTACAGCAAAAGGCCCTTTTGGCCCACGAGTCCGTGCATCCCAATTTACACCCAATTAACCTACAATCCCCAGTAGATTATGAACAGTGGGATGAAACCAGAGCCCCCAGGGAAAACCCACGCAGACACGGGGAGAACGTACAAACTCCTTGCAGATAGCACCAGATTTGAACCCAGATTGCTGTCGCTCCATCAGCATTGCACTAACTGTTATGCTAATCATGCTGTTTCTGAGATTGTTAAAAGTCTTCGCCACAAAGGGTTATAAGAATTTTGGAAACTAATACATGTGATGGGAAAAATCAAACGAAAGGGAGGAGGAATATGCACAACCCAAAAGCAAAATTCCGCAGATGCTGGTTTTCTGAAACAGAAAGTGCTGGGATTGCACAGCTAGTTAAGCAGCATTCATGGAGAAGGAAATAGATGAAATGTCTCATGTCGTGATCTTAAACAGAAGAGGGGAAAATTAAAAGTATAAGAAGTTTTCAGTAGCCACAAAAAGGAAAGAGGGTTAGCGGAGGTCAACAAAAGGGAACATAGGAAGTAGGAACAGGAGTAGGCCAAAAAAGGCCTATCGAGCCTGCTCCGCCATTCAATACGATCATGGCTGATCTCATTTATGACCTAACTCCACCTACCTGTCTTCTCCCCATATCCCCTAATTCCTCTATCATGTAAAAATTTATCTAACCGAATTTTAAATATGTTTAATGAGGCAGCCTCAACCACTTCCCTGGTTAGAGAATTCCAAACATTCACTACTCTCTGGGAAAAACTACTTTTCCTCATCTCTGTCCTAAATCTACTCCACCGAATCTTGAGACTGTGTCCTCTCATTTTAGTTTCCCCGGCCAGCACAAAAAACCTTCCTTCATCTATCCTATTCATACCCTTCATAATCTTATATGTTTCTATAAGATCTCCTCTCACTCTTCTGAACTTGAGCAAATACAATCCAAGACGATTTAATCTTTCATCATAAGTCAACCCCTTCATCCCAGGGATCAACCTAGTAAACCTTCTCTGGACCGTCTCCAAAGCCAGTATATCCTTCCTCAAATATGGAGACCAGAACTGGACACAGTACTTCAGGTGCGGTCTCACCAGTACCTTATACAGTTGCAACATTACCTCCCTACTCCTGAATTCAATTCCTCTAGCGATGAAGGCCAACATTCCATTTGCCTTCTTAATAACCTGCTGCACCTGCAACCTAACTTTTTGCGATTCATGCACAAGCACTCCCAAGTCCCTCTGCACAACAGCATGCTGTAGTTTTTCACTCTTTAAATAATATTCAGCACTTTTATTTTTCTTGCCAAAGTGGATAACCTCACACTTACTAACATTGTGCTCCATCTGCCAGACCTTTGCCCACTCATCCAGCTTAACTATATCCCTCTGCAGACTCTCCACATCCTCATTACAATTTGCTCTTCCACTCAATTTGGTGTCATCCGCAAACTTGGCTACACCACATTTTGTCCCCTCCTCCAAGTCATCAATGTAAATGATGAACAGTTGTGGGCCTAACACTGACCCCTGCGGCACCCCACTTACCACTCTCTGCCAACCTGAAAAACTCCCATTTATCCGACTCTCTGCCTCCTGTCAGACAACCAATTTTCAATCCAGGCCAATATACTTCCCCGGACTCCACTTTCCTGTAACTTACTGATAAGTCTCTTGTGCGGCACCTTATCAAACGCTTTCTGGAAATCCAAATATACAACATCAACCTGTTCCCCTCGATCCACCGCACCCATTATATCCTCAAAGAATCCTAACAAGTTTGTCAAACAAGATCTTCCCTTTTTAAAACCATGCTGCTTCCGCCTGATTGAACCCTTACGTTCCAAAAGTTTCACTATTTCATCTTTAATGACGGCTTCAAGCATTTTTCCAACTACAGACGTCAAGCTAATTGGCCAATAATTTCCAGTCTTCTGCCTACGTCCCTTCTTAAAAAGTGGCGTGACATTTGCTGTTTTCCAGTCTGCCGGGACCTGCCCAGAATCCAAGGAATTTTGGTATATGACCACCAATGCATCAACTATAACTTCTGCCATTTCCTTCAGAACCCTTGGATGCATATCATCAGGACCAGATGATTTGTCTGGCTTTAGTCCCATTAGTTTTTCCATCACTACTTCCTTTGTAACAACTATTTTATCAAGGCCCTCCCCAACATTCGCATCCTTAACTCCGCACTTGGGCATTCTGAACGTGTCTTCCACCGTGAAGACTGACACAAAATATTTGTTTAATGCCTTGGCCATTTCCTCATTTTTTGCAACCAGTTTTCCTTTCTCATCCTCCAAGGGTCCTATGTTAACTCTGGCCACCCTCTTCCATTTTATATACTTATAAAATTTTTTGCTTTCTGTTTTTATATTTTGTGCCAATTTACTTTCATAATCCTTTTTCCCATTTCTTACTACCCGCTTTGTAACCCCTTGTTGTCTCTTAAAGTTTTCCCAATCTTCCAGTTTCCCACTGCTCTTTGCAGCTTTGTACACCTGCGCCTTCAATTTTATACTCTCCTTTATTTCCTGTTAACCACGGTTGATTTTTTTCCTCCCTTGCTGCCCTTTTTCCCGACCGGAATATATTTTTGTTGAGCATTACAAAATATTTCTTTGAAAATCTTCCACTGTTCCTCAACTGTTTCATCAATTAGCCTGTTCTCCCAGTCCACACTGCCCAATTCCACCCTCATCCTATGGTAGTCACCCCTGTTTAAGCATAATATATTAGTTTTAGATCTAACTATTTCCCCTTCCATCTGAATGAGAAATTCAATCATACTATGATCGCTATTTCCCAGATGGTCTCTGACTATTACATCATTTACTCTACCTATCTCATTGCACAACACTAGATCCAGGAGAGCATTTTCTCTTGTGGGTTCCTTAACATGCTGTTCAAGAAAGTTATCGCGGATGCATTCTATGAAGTCCTCTTCCAGACTCCCACAACCAACTTGATTTTCCCAATCTATGTGGAAGTTAAAGTCCCCCATGACTACTGCCGTATCATTATTACATGCCTCATTTATCTCTCTATTTATTTCCTGTGCCACTAAACTAATGTTATTTGGTGGGCGATAGATAACACCCACCAATAATTTTTTCACTTTGTTATTCTTTATCTCTACCCAAATGGACTCAACATTATGCTCTTTAGATCTTATATCATCCATCACTATTGCCTGGAGCTCATCTTTGATTAAGAGTGCAACTCCACCTCCCTTACCATCTTGTCTATCTCTTTGCACCACCTGATACCCTTGAAAGTTTAATTCCCATTTAGGGTCACCTTGTAGCCATGTTTCCGTGATGGCTACCAAATCAGGCATGGGTACCAATTTGCGCCTCAAGTTCACTAACCTTATTTCTAATACTGCGGACATTCAGATAAAGTGCCCTTATGCTCTTTGTCCTTTTAATATCTAGTGACTTCTGTAACCTTTTCTTTTGATTTTTCTGCCCACTATTTTTCTTTGTAATTTTCTTAACACTATCATTGACCCGAAAACTCACTGCCATTGATTTTTTACTTTCTCCTCCCAACATTACTTTTCCTATTTTACTTTTCCTGGCCATTACTTGATCTTCCCTATCCTTTTCCCTATCACTCTGGTTCCCATACCCCTGCCAAATTAGTTTAAACCTTGCCCCACTGCTGTACCAAACATACTTGCCAAAATGTTGACACCTTTTGGATTTAGGTGCAACTTGTCCCTCTTGTAAAGATCATGCCTTCCCCAAAAGAGATCCCAATGATCCAAGAAGCCAAATCCTTGCCTTGTACACCAGCACCTCAGCCACACGTTCATTTTCCTTATCCTTACATTCTTTTCATCACTTGCATTTGGAACAGGTAGTAATCCCGAGATCACCACCCTAGCATTTCTGTCTTTCAGCTTTCATCCCAGCTCACTGTAATCCCTTTTCATTACCTCCTCCCTTTTCTTGTCAATTTCATTTGTACCCACATGTACCAAGACATCAGGATGCTATCCCTCTCCTCTCGGAATATTTTGGACCCAATTTGTGATATCTCGTACCCTTGCACCAGGGAGGCAGCACACCATGCGGGTATACTTATCTGGCTCACAGAACCTCCTGTCTGTACCCCTGATAATGGAGTCCCCAATAACTACTGCATTTCTCCTTTTCCTTTTCTTTTGCACCACTCTGCCAGGCTCATTGCCATTGACCTGGTGCCCATGGCCATCTTCTGTCCGGTCATCTCCCTCAACAGAATCCAACACAACATAACTGTTGCTGAGTGGGATAGTCACTGGTGTGCTCTCCGTTTTTCTCGCTTTCTTCTTTCCCCCCCTGATGGTTTCCCACTTAACTGACACAGGTTCTGGAGTATTTATCGCCCTGAAAGTTGAGTCGATTAACTCCTCACTCTCCCTTACAAGCCGCAGGTCATCAATCTGCAACTCCATATCCCTAATTCGCTCCCTTAGTAACTGCATCTCGGTACACCTGATGCAGATGTGGCCATTTGGGAGGGTGGAGGTCACCCATTTTTCCCATATCTGACACCCAGTACAGAGCACTAACCCTATTGGC
The DNA here is from genome assembly GCF_036971445.1 of Narcine bancroftii. Lineage (NCBI taxonomy): Eukaryota > Metazoa > Chordata > Chondrichthyes > Torpediniformes > Narcinidae > Narcine > Narcine bancroftii. The sequence continues at coordinate 309,131,857 of NC_091471.1, forward strand.
ATGACTCTGAATACAAAGGCAAATAACTCAGCTTACCTTTTCTCCCTTTTATTAACCCCTTGACCAATTAACCCTATCATTTGCAGCAAGCTCCTCCTCCTCTGACTCAGCCTGATTCTCTCCAAGCTCCTCCTCCGACTCCCAGCCGAACCAAGTAGGGAAAGTTTGTGGAGTATAGACTGAATGGTGCAAGTAGTACTTGTTTAAGGTGGATGAGGAACATAAGAAGTGTGGGGAAACGTGTGAGGAACGAGGAATGAAAAATGAAATTATCAAAAAAGGAGAGGAGAAAAACAAATGCTATAAATGCTGGAATGACTGTGCAAAACCAGTGAATTCAGGAAAACTATAATGTTGTCAAGTCAGAGAAAGAGGTGCCATTCCTCAAGCTTTACAGGGACGGAGGCCCAAGGTTCAAGTGGAAGAAGGTTGGAGAATCAAATATACCTTTTACACAGAGTAGCATATGAACAACCAGTGTTTAAAGCCAGGTCGGGTCAGGGTGTTCAAACTCAACTAAGAAAAGTTACATAGCAACCTGGCATCCCAGGTCAAAAGGAGACGGAACCTGCATCGGTGGCCTGGGAAGATGGGTAAGCCATTTACACTGGAGCCAATGCAAAACGCATCGGTTCTGATACTACCTACCTTGGCGGGTAAGTACCAGGATGAAAATGCCCCACCCCCCAACCATCCTGTGTTTGTCGTGTTCGCACAGAAAAGTGAAATGGTTCAAGGGCGGTGTAAAAGGACCTAAAGGGACAGGCAACTAAACTGAAGCTCTGAGTCATCCTTGTTAATTACATGTGTTCTCTCAAGCATTTACTCAATCTTTTTGGTTTCCCCATAACTAAAAAAAATCCATATTATGATCAATGAATGCTGTCTACTAAAATGAAGAAAGACAAGTAAATTTCAGCATCACCTGGAAATAACATTGATGAGTCTGGCAGGGGAAAAAGGAGAACAGGCAGGTGTTACAAGCAGGTGTTATGAAAGGACATCTGAGCTGTTGGAAAACTATTAGTTGCCTTGGCTGAGAACAATTGATATCCTTTGTTGGGAACAAAAGGGATAAAAGTGTGTAAAGAATTTACTTACTCGTTAAGTCAGTGTCCCATTGGTCCCTGCGTGGTCATCGGAGGTTAGTTTTACTTCCCATGGCCAGCTTTGTGGTTATGCGCATGCGCGGTTCCAGGAGCAAGGTGCAGTGCGTTCGGGTGGTGTCGTGCCGGGAGGAGCATGCGCAATGGGGCAGAGCACGAATCAGGAGTTTAGTTCGAATAATATAAACATGGCAACGGTAAAAGGTAAGTGAAACGCTCATAACTTTAGTTGATCGTTAACGCTAATATTACTCTGTATTCATGAAGCATCAGTGCAGATGATATTTAAGAATATTTCACATCACTGTTAAAGAAGATAATTTCAAGTTTACACATTAAATAAATACATCTGAACTTGCATTGAAACTAATTGAAAATGGGTCACTAATAAGTGTCTCACTTAACCCTCAAGCAACTATTTATTGGATCAAAGTCGCTATATCCTTATAGAAAAACGTTCTGCAGCTATACCTGTCTATACCAGTGAAGCCAGGACAAAAGATCATCAAGCTGAGGGAAATACCTACCATTCAGGGTATTCAGTATCTGGCAGTAGCTTTGGATCATTGCCTTGTTTGTAGATATTCACTCCCACAGCATGTGTAGTCAGAATGACAGGATCTTTACAAACTTCTGGTCCTCGCAACGCCTCTTTAACTCCAATCTTACCTTTCCCCTTGAATGCTGAAAGATGCAAGCAAAAATATCAGAAAATTTGAATCATAGTGGGGATCTTCTTATTTCTCCCATCACATCTTGAGGATTGGTCGCACCAATGATATGCAGCAATGGAAAAAGATAACACAGAGTTTGGTGAGTGTGGAGAAATTGGTAGTGGGAGATGGGAGATGGTGAATGGGAGGGTGCACAATAAACTAATGGTCCACGAGGGATTAGGGAATACAGGTAGATGGGACTAAGCAAATAAAGTATTGGGGGGGGGGGGGGGAGGGAGAGAACGTTATCTTTGCTATACACTGTACAATGTTTGACCTGCGGAGTGTCTCCAGCATTGGCCTTTTACGATGGTAACGTCGTTTCCAAGGACGTATCGACAACGTTAAGTGAGGACAGGCTGGGTGATGGGCCAGGAAGGGTTACTCCGTGCCCAGACTAGTTGAGAGAATCGGGAGGTTGCCCCTCACTGAGGGACTGCGCCATGAGCAGGGGGAAGAGGACGCCCCGCTGCCCAAACTGGATGGGTGACCCGTGGGCACCCTGCCTACCTGCTTTCTTGGCGTACCCACTTGCGGCCAGTCTGCGGAGGTCGCCGCCTCGGAGCCACGCGATCCTCAAGGCGCCGCCACCCAGCAGCCAGCCACTGCGCGCCGCCATGATTTCCCCCCCCGACCTGTCAATCACAGTGGCTCCGTCACCACGCCCCGCCCGCGGATAATGACGTCACCCAGAAGGAGCCCGCCTTCGTGTTGACGCTTCACACGGCCAAGGTGCAGTCAATGTGAGGGTTTCTCCCATTACCGGGCACTGAGAGTCTGCAGACATCGTGGTTGAAGTAAAAACACAATGTGGAGAAACCCAGCAGGTCAAACAGTGTCCTTTATGTAGCAAAGGTAAAGAGACACATATCCAATGTTTTGGGCTTGAGCCCTTCATCCAGGCAGTGGTGTAGTTAGGGAAAATAGCACCTATTGACCCCCCCCCCCCCCCATTTAAAACTTATTTCACCCTGCAAGCATCCCTTGCTGCTACCACGCCATCCACTTCGCCTTCCCTCCCTACCTCCTCTCCCCGCAATTGCCCCATGTCCTCTCATTCCGCCGACCCCGCATCTCGGGGTAGGGACACGCCACGCGCGTGGGAACGCTGGTCGCCGACTCTCCCTCCCCCCCCCCCCCCCCCCCAAGAGTCCGTGTGGTCTGGTGCGCACCACTTCCACCGTCACTCAGAGCCCGCTGTGAGTTAGCGGGACGCGCGGCCCTTTGTGACGTTAGTGCCTGCCATCCTCCACTATGCTGGACCATCGGGGAAAAGTGCGCGTGCTGTTGAGCTGTTGTTGCAACAGCCCACTAGTTAAAATTCCCTGCTTGTTTATTTTGCCTTTGTTTTACAATTTGTGTATCTGCTCATTACATGAATGGGGCAAAGAAGTTGGCCAGTGGATGAAATAAGCAGCAGGGACATAAATTGTCAAAATGGCACAGCCCCACAGAGTAAATTTCACTGATCAAGCTGGCTGAAGACAAATGGACATTGCATAGTACAAAGGGTCCAATAGCACTGGTGTAACAAAATCAACAATCTTTTGTTTGCCTTTGATATTCCATAACCCCAAGTACTGATCTATATCAGCATGAAGCTTTGCATTACAAGTTTGTACCTACCCGCACTGGAGAAAAGTCTGTAAATCATGGAACAAAAACAAATTGCTGGAGGAACTCAGTGTATATTCTGAAATTGTGTACTTAAATTATGCCAGAGAGCATTGTTACGAACTAACAATCCTTTTAATTTTGATAGGGTCTAAAGGAATTTTGTTAGCACTAACAAAGGAACAGCAATGGAAAATTCATCAATGGTAAATTTAAAGTAATAGTTTTTATTAAACAATCTCTAAATATAACCCCACTCTGCACATATGTAAATGTGTATAATTAAAATCCCACTCTGAAAAGTTAATTTTAAAACTTAAGAATCAATTTTCAGTTCAGAAATAATTATAAAGCACTTTTTAAACATCATATCTTCAGACCTCTTTAAACTCACAATTCTTTTGATGAGTTGTCCTTGAGAGATATTCTTCATGCAGAAGTCACCATCTTCTAGCCACTTATGTATCTGCTATGAAAAGGATAATATAAGTTCTGTCTTCCCAGGATCAAATCTTTTTCTTTTGAATGAAGACTTTGAAATCTGTTTTCCAAATTATTAAACTGTCATCTTTATCTTAAAGAGACAGTAAGAAGTAGGCTTCTCTTTTGAAATCTACTTATTCTGTGTCCCCCCTTTTTGTTACATAGGCAGCTTTTCCCCTTTTGCAGGAAAAATTACTGCTGGTCAGTTCTGCATTTGAACAGAACAGTGATTTTCCTGAAAACTGACCTCTTTGTCTCAATAATATATTTCTTGCAAATCTCACATGTCACGTGGTATGTGACATAATTTCAGTCTTTGAAGTTTATAAAGTCTTTTGTCACACATGTGCTAAAAGCATTTAAATCCACTTATGCCTCCCTGAGTTCTGCTTGCCAAAGAGCTTTAAATGGCCATGCATAAATACAGGTGCTTCTGAAATAACACCTATTGTTTTCAGTATCTCAAAAGCCATCATAAAAATTCTTTAATCTGCTTGATTCCAACTTCAATCAGCAGCCATTTTTGGCTCAAACTGGCTTCTGTGTTCCATCTCAAAGAACCAGGTGTGTTTAAAATGCCAATATGTTGTCTTTGTGCTGAAGTCAGCTTGCATCTGCAAAGAACCATGTTTCCGTTGAATGTTAATGAGCCCTGTCCTCCCAAACTAACTTATTAACCCATATCTAGATAAAATATAGTTTCAACATTAAATTAAGGATTAATATTAACACATCACTGATTGCAGACAAAGTGCTTTTCTGCAATTACTTTGTCAACTCTTGTGGCAGTATTAACCCCTTAGAATAAATGGACTTGGCTCAGTCAAAATAGCAATAGCTATTTTGTTAGAATCCCAAGTCACAAAATTCCAAAAATAATTCAGATTCAAATACAAATAAATTCAAGTTAAATAGAAACAACATTTAGATTATTTTTCCTATTTTAATTAACAAATTATGGCACTACATGAATATTATAACTGCACCTTCCTTGCTTTCACTGTCCATTTCTCTGTGAAGGTGGTCAAGTGTTCTCTCCATGACTCTTTCCATTTCCTCCTTAGCTGTTAACCCAACATCTCTCGAGTTCTCATCAGCCATTCTTTTCTTTCATTTCTGACATCTTTCAATATTCGATTCTTGACAGAGACAGAGTCCTTCTTCATGTGACTCACTGACCAACATGTCTCTTTCATCATGAAAATTATCTCTGAGGGCTTTCAAATCCCAGGCAGCATCGTGGAAGTTCCTGCTAGGATTGTGCAACCTCTTTTGAATACGGTGAATGTGAATGAGTACTTTGTTCCAAAATCTTAGCAAGGTCAGAAAATCATAACTCAACATATTTGTACAGCTGCCTCACAACACTTATTGTTTCACTGGTCTCATTTTCATTGTCTGTCATGACCTGGAGAACTTGAACCATCTCCTTGTTGATGGGCTTCACTGCTTGTCCTTGCACTCTACCTAGTTCCCACTCTGACTTAGCCACAGGCACAGCATTTTTGAGTTTTTTCCAGCACTGTGTTGAATGCAAGAAAAGCACGTAGAGAGCTTCTAATGGTTCCCCCAAAAAATCATTATATCCTGGTTGGCTGCACGTGTGCCCATCAAGTTGAGTGAGTGATTGTTGCAATTCACAAAATCTGCCAAATTGTTTTTCTCACTTATTCTTTGATGAACACCACTTCTGTGTCCCGCCATCACAGCAGCATGGTCATAGCACTGTGACTGACAATCTTGGAGCTCAATTTCATCCTTTTCTAGCTGTTTCAAGATGTCTTCAACCAAGCTCTCAGCATCATTCCAACTTGCCTGGATAAAACCAAGGAAGGACCCTCTAACACAGTCAGTTTTCCTCTCAAAATCCATGTACCTCACTACTTCTGCTCAAAGTGTGTCTGATCAGGAGTCCTGTCGAGCATGAGACCACAGTATTTGGCTTTACAAATGCTTCTCAGTAAATTCTGGTGAACAGTGGGTGCTATTATGTGGATGAATTCTTCCTCTACACCTGGTGAAAAATAAGACATGGATCTAGGATGACTTTCCACATGAGTGAGATGTTCTTTTATGATAGACAGGGTCAAAGATGACCAGTAGTTTTCGTAAGCCAAGGAAATTTCCCTCATCGGAGTCATCGTCTAGCTGAAGTAACTCCTTGTGTCCTTGCAAAGCCAGGTTCTGAGTCACAAGGAATTTTATGCAGTTAAGGATTCTTGTCAAGATATCATGTCACTTCTGCTTTTCCTTCTCAATCAGTGACTGAAATTCCATGTCATTTATTTCTCTGTTTCCAGCAAAAAAATTTTCCACTGCATTAAGATCTCCCAATGATTCTTGGCATTTTCATGAACAGTAATCCTTTCAGGTGCTTTCCACTGGTTGAATCCACTTTCCTGCTCCAAAGAGAATTGATGGTCTGACCGGGAATAGAGAAGACAACAGATACAAAATGCAGACCTTTTACAAGGGGAATAGACCACTTCCTCATTATGATCATTTCCCAATTTCCTCTTGAACCAAGTTTTGTTAATTGAGCAGTTATTTGTTGGTAGGAAAGGCTCCTCAATGTTCTGGAAATACTTCAAACCTAGCTTTACTATTTGTTCTCAACGTGTCAGGCAGAATCGTGTTTCCAGTATCCTTGTCGAAATTCAGATGTCCAATGTCAAGCTGTTCAATCACCTGGTAAGAGTTTGAGGCTCTTTGACACCATCCAGTTCACTAGGATCAGTGTAGTCGGGTTCATTCTCATCAGATAAAATCTTGTCAATAAATCCTGTTATGTCCATGTTCTCCTTGGCAGGCTCACTCTTAATCTCTTCATACTCAGATTTATCTGACTTGACTTCCTCCTCGGCTTGTGATGCATTTCGGATTCTAACAAACTTGTAGCAGGTGTCGGCGACTCCATGGAATGTGTTGAACTACTTGCTTTTTCAAAGAAGGGCATGAAGAACTTGTTCGACTTCTTGGCTTCCTCTGGTTCCAACTTTTGTCACTTCCATCCTTCAGCTCCACTTTCTTCCTCCTTTGTTTAGAAACATTTCATGGTCAGATGGGCAGGTGCCAGTGGTAGGATCAGCAAAGCGGTCAGGTTCAGGAGTTAGATGTCAGACAGCGCCAAAGCTGGGGCAAGGTCAGTGGTCAGGTTAGCAGGTAACATACATGAGGCAAGCTCCCAAGGATCAGAAAGGCGGTCAGGCATCGGGAGTTAGTTGGGGGGGGGGGTGATGGACAGCCATGTCTAGGATCAGAGAGGCAGTTGGGTGTCGTGAGTTAGATAGGGGTGGGGGCGAAGACAGGCCTAGGTAGGATCAGTGAGGCCAAAGCAGTCGGGTGTTGGGAGTTAGATGGGGGCAGGGGCGATGGACAGTGCTCGATAGGATTAGCGAGGCTGAGGCAGATGTGCTTTGGGAGTTAGATGGGGAAGAATGAATGGGGCTAGTATCAGCAAGGTGGTTGGGTGTCATGTCAGGCTTACTCAGGCAGCACCACAGCGAGGGCAAGATCAGCAGTCAGATCAGTGGGTGATGAGCACGAGGCGAAAGGCGAGGTTCAGCATTGGGGTTGGGACTTTGATATTGGACAGGAGAGGAGACTGGCGTCGGGTATGTGCCTTGGTTGCCCTAGATATGCTTCTGCGTCAAGGTATAGAAAACTGTCAGCAGGCATCTGAATAAAAGGGTAAGGGGGGAGGCATGGTCACAAAAGCAGGAGATAATGGTGGAGAAGGGAGGGAGGGCACAGCAGCAAGGGAAGGAGATATGCCTGGGTGAAGTGGGAGGGAAGTGGAGACCTGATCAGGGGAAGGGAAGGGAGGATCAACATCTGATTTTCCATCTGGGTAGCCAGATGGCATTAACATTGATTTTTCTGGTTTCTGCTAACCTGCTCTCCTTTCCCCCTTCCCTTCCCTCTCTATTCACCTGGCCATCCTTCCACCACCACCCCTCCCCTTCTCCACTTATTACCTCCTGCCTTTGCAATCACACCTCCCCCCCCTCCCTATTCTTTTATTCAAACACTTGCTGACATTTTTCCATACCTTAATGAGGGGCTCACACCTTAAACTTCAATTATATATTTTTTATCTTTGCTATATAAAGGACACTGCTGAGTTTCTTCAACATTGTTTTTACTGGGCACCGAGACCAAGGAAAAGCCCCTCAACCAACAGAGGAGAAGCAGGTCCTTGCAGTGCACCCCTTCTCCATTGGGGATGGAGTGATCATGACTATGCAAATCAGTGGGACCATAATACTCTTTCAACAAATCACTGGGAAGTTTGAATCATTTTCTCTGACCACTTGCCAATCTCTTACTGTGATGGAGTTGGTGTGGAGTTCCCATTGTGGGAACCTGTACACAAGTGATGTGGCCTCCTCATCAGTGCCTGCTGACCAAGGACAGTGACATTGGTTTACTTATAAACCAATGTTGATATCCACATCACGAGAGATCAAAGAAAATCATTGAGAACCCCTTCCACCCTGCACACATCTTTCAGCTGCTCCCATTGGGGAAGAGATACAGGAGTATCAGAGCCACCACCACCAGGCTAAGAAACAGCTTCTTCCCACAGGCACTGAAAATCCTGAACGGCCAAAGGACTTGCTCACACTAACCATCCGAGACGCTCATACTTAAGAAACAATATTTATTCATTTGCATAGATGAAATACTTATCCTGCATATGGATTATTTGTCTGTATGTGTGTTGTCTGGTGTGGTGTGTCTGCATGTTTTACACCAAGGACCAGAGAATGCTGTTTCGCCAGGTTGTACAAACAGGTAACAATAAACTTGACTTTTCATCTGAGTGATATTCTCAGGTCATTGATGCATGGCAGTTTGGGTTTAGTTGATGTTTCTTATCATGCCAACTTTCTACTATACAATGTCATATCAACGTTAGCTATATAAAAGTATGGTTAGGCCACACTTGGAATACTGTGTGCGATTCTGATCAGGGGGACGTGGAAGCTTCGGAAAGAGAGATCTCCAAGGTTTTATTACAGAGTGGTGGATGCTTGGAATGGGCTGCCAGGAGAGGTGTTGGAAGCAAATAGAATGGTAGTATTTTAAAAGCATGAGACAGATGCATGAATAGGAAGGGCATGGAGGGATATACATCAAGTGTAAGCTGAAGAATTTTAATTCAATTTGGACATAATGCTCACCACCGAGATATGGGTCAAAGTACCTGTTCCTGTATTGTTCTATGTTAATTAAAATGCATTTTAAAAATGAGATTCCAGCCATTCAGCAATGTAGTGTTTATTGTAATGTTGACATTTCGTAAGAAAAAAAGCAGCAGTAAGAACAAAGCGAGCAATCAAACAAATTTCATTCAACCTCACAAGCCAAAGGGTCTAAATCGGAGATAAAAATTATGTACTTGTCACGCATTCTAATACAACAAACCCATGTTTAAGTGCCTAGCCATTTGCCAAAATGACCTGGAGTCGAAAAACAACTGCTTTGAGCATTCTAAACAAATGAGCTGAATTCAGGAGTTGAACAATTTTAAATGTCAGTAGGACACAAGTACAAAAGATTATCTCTGCAGCAACAGCATTGTTTAACACACTAGCTGAAAATTTATCAACTGAAATATGACCTATTAATGGGTCATAATATTAAGCGGATTCACATTGCTTACTGCTTATAAAGGGGTATATGATTTAACTGCTCGTGAACTATTTATCAACTGCTAGGCACTAATACAATAATCAATATCAAATAGTTTGATGTAGAAATACACCAAGGGGGAAATATTTCCATGGCTTTTTATGTACAGTTATTAACAAATATATACAAAAGATCTGCATATGTACAGAATAGAAGTTAGTTGAGCCTTAGGCCAGTGAATTTAATAACAATACCATCAGGTACATTACACTCATTATTATTTTTTCCTTTCAAATAAATTTCATAACATTTGTGCTGGCCTTCTCTATAAATTTTAAACTAACATTTGATCATTGAAATTTACAAATGCTGTATATTTTTGCTGCAGTGTTCAGACAATGCTCAAATCTGTTAAATGAGATTTCCTGGAAGCAATCCTCAATTTCCCACTGCAGCCTTATCACACTGGTACCATACACAGCTACACCCAAATAGGTGAGAGTGCTACACTTCATTTTGTATAAAGTGTCAATGCATCCAATCATTCTAGACAAAGTGCAATCCTGTTTAGCAGTAGATCTGAATGCCAGCGGATACAAGCTGCATCTGTCGTTAGTGCATTTCTGCCGATGACGATAAACAAGAGGAGATACGCTGTAATACACCCAAGGCATATTTGTCCGCTGACATTCTTGTTTGACAATTCTGGAAAGTCACATCAAAATTAAATCGGAATAAAAAGTTTCAATAGCACTGGAAAAGGTTAACATGATAAAAGTTCTCAATTGTTATAAACAAACAAAGTCCATTTAAACCAAAGTGCTTTTATTCCCAACTTGAATGAAAATGATTAATATGAGGGGAAACTTCAAAGCAACTCTCTGGTAACTTATATGTTTAATGACAATACATACTATCAAAATAATAAGAACAATTTGACCAGGAGTGGTACAGTGTTGAGGCAGATGCTGCACTGGACAACTAGAAGCCACTGGGTTGTGATCAGGACAGAACATCTCACACCCCAATCCTGAGCACAGCAACGAATGTGTCCCTGCACGTACCAGTTGTGATGTTGACTCAGCAACTTCTGGTTATATTGTTTGGCTATATATTATCTTCCCCAATCGAGGCAGTGATTTGTAACAGTCAAAACAGAAACTCAACCTTCAATAATCTGTCAAGAATTCAGTAATAGAATGAGAACTGTTCAGCAATAAATCAGATAGTAGAATTGAAGGAGCCAGGAATTAGGTTAGGTGTGGAAAATGAATCAGGAGTATTTAAAAATGTCAAATGTTATTGGGAAGAATGATGTCGAGTCGTAGAACTTGGATCAGATCTGAAATCAGATATGGATCATTAAATTTAAGATGGGATTAAAATCACAAATAATGATAGAATTACCTCAGATAAGCTTTGCTCAAGGTTGCTTTATCAGATACAACTACACTTGCCGTTGGTTTATTTTCTTTTATATTGTACAGAAATGATTTCTATTTTTCTTGCAGTTGTTTCACCCTGTAATTAAGAAAACAATCCCCCTTTTGCACAAGCCATCTTGTTTCTGTCCTCCCCCATGCACTTCAAATACAAAAGAAACCACATAAAAATAAATGGCAATGCTTACAGGCACAAATACTTACATCAATATTCCTGTTACCTGGGTGAAAAGATGGAAAACAGATAAAGGAGTGGAGCAAGTTTTAAATCCAATTTTACTGCAACCGCAGTGCCAAATCTAATGCAATTTGCTGTTCACTTTAGAAAGGCACTTTTAATAAAAGTATTTGTGGATTCCCCCCTCCCCACTGATGAGGCATCTACGTATCCTGAATCATTCAAGATTTGGAACAATTTCAATTTGGGTTAGAAAAATTTCTACAACCAACTTTCTCCCAGTATTTCTCTTTTGCTCATGACTACAGGTTAATGGACAACAATTTTTTTCCAAAAGGTTCACTTCCTGAAAAAAGAAATTGGGGATGATGATAGACAACTTCAAGTTGAACACAAAGATGATTTCAGATTTTCCGCATCATGCGAAAAGTTGGAGAAATACTGAATTAACATTTATTGAATTTAACATGGTTTAATCGCATAGTGATGCTGGTGCGTTAGTTCAACTGACCTAAAACTGTTTTGCCGCTGACTTTAGTTTGTGCTCAGCATCTGATGTCCCATGTCAGTGTCCAACAATAGTTGGCCAGCATTGATAGATTCTGGTTGCCCTGATAATGCTTTTCCATGGTCGCAATATCCTGGTGAAACCTTCCACCATGTTCGTCACTGACTGCACCCAGATGGTGCACTTCATGATTTGTATGCTTGAAGTAGACATAAAATATGACAGGAAATTAAAAAGATATGTCACATATAAAAAAAACAGTACCATGATAGGAACACGTCACAGTGATTTTCGTGATCAGCAGCCCAAAATCCATAAAATACACCCAAAAGTGTTCAGGAAGCAAAATCTCTGTTGTCCAGTGCAATAGAGCCTGGACTAATCTAAAAGGCAAAACACATGACAAATTCTACAGTGAATGCAATGAAGTCGTCAGAATAGTTTTGTCACTAATTTGTGGGTACACTTTTTCTGCAGAAAAATTATACATTAAAATCTAAAACATCATTATTCTAATTTGATCCCTCAAACATCAAAAATTTCAAAATAATCAAGGTACAGATTGGGTTTGGGAGACTGGATATAATTTTGTAACAGGATGTTTTTCATCTTTCAAGCAGTTATAAAAAAGTCACGCTTTATTCAACTCTGAGAGAGAAATTTGATGTATACTGAAAGCTTATTTAACTACTCAGCACCTGGCTTCGATCAACCTATCACCAACCTATCATCAGACTCTCGACTCAAAACATCAACAATTCTTCACCACTACCCCCACATCAACTACCCCACCACCATACAGTTACTGAGTTCCTCCAGCAGTGTTCTTTGTTGCAATTAAAGAAATATACTTAGATAAAAGAAATATATACTTGGAATTTTTACACTGCAATTTTAGCAAAGAAAGGCATTTACCATTCTCTGGACCTGCAATACTTTCATGTATGAATTAACCATTTACTTGGTCTGTATTTTTATGATAATACTGATTTATAAAAAGTTAAAACAAAAATTCCAGCAACAACTAACAATGAGAGAGAGACAGAGTAAAAGCTACTGTAGAGATCCTTGAGGCAAGACATTTTAAAATATCCAAAAATGTTTCTGAAACAAAAATGACAAAGACAAATTGTTCTCTTTCCTTATGTTTTTGCTTTCACTATTCAACATTCAATAATTTTAGAAAATTTCGAATCCCTTTGTTTTTAAAAACACAGAATAGATCAACTTCTCATGGCTTTAGTCAATCTTAGAAAATCTGTGTGCGATGATGTCAAGGGTTATTCTAAAATGGGTCCTAGCATATCAAATGTTAAAAAAATCATTCAACCAAACAAAATACTTAAAATTCACAGCAGCCTGTCAGGAACAATATAAAGTGACAGGTTCCTGCTTCAAGCTGAAGTCATCACTTCTTCCTATAACTACGGAATGGAGGGATTTGATTCATGCACAAACAGAAGAGATTTAGTTTAATTTTGTGTTCAGTTCAGATAGAGTAAACTGAAGGACCTGTTCCTGTCACAACTATGCTGTATGTTTCTGGATTTAAAATTTATTTACAATTTTTAAAAAGAATGGGATGAATTTCATTTACCTCATGCTTTAGCATAATTTATGTCTCAAAATATATCATTCACAATCAAATATCTTGAAATGCAATGACCGTGACACAGCCATTTTGTATTAAACTCCCACAAATGACGAATTAGGGAGGTGTTGAGGCAAATGAGATGCTGAGACTGAATGGAGACTCCAGTCAGAGAGGAAAAAAAACACAGCAAATACCTAATCCTCTGCTTATTAAATGACAAGAGTATAATTTACATAGTGCTTTTCAAATCCTTTCAGAATGGTCATAGGGCACATTGGGACAAGTAACTCTGGTATGTAATTACTGCCATAAAGTTAAAAAAAACCCCCACTAATTTCCATAAACCCATTACCCTAAATATATTTTCCAGATAATGTTCATTAAGGAATAAATATTGGGTTCAAAAATGGTTGCAAGCGCTCTTCCTCACCAAATGTCATACTTTCCTGAGGATTTATTCAGATACTGTCATCTCATTCAAAATCTAGCAGCTCTAACAGTGTAACACTCAGTACAAATTGGAGAGTTAAAGCACAGACCTCGGCCCTTTAGCCCACTAAGTCTGCTCTGGCCAAAAGCTAGCCATTTATACCAGGCAAAAAAAGCATAGAGGGACAGACCAAATGTAGGTAAATGGGATTAGCGTTGAAAGGTCTTAATGGCCTTATTTCTAAGCTGTATGACTCTATAACTTTATCCCAATTTTTAAAATCCACATTCTAATCAACTCCCCACAGATTCTACCTTACCTACACACGAGATTTATTAACTTACTAACCTGCACTTCTTTGAGATGCAAGAGGAAACTAAATTGCCGCATGGAAATCGAACTGAGCACGTATAAATTCCACACAAGAGTGGAGAGGTCAGGACTAAACTGTTTATTTTCTCCCTAGAACATTGGAACACTGCTCTATTAGCTAGGCCACCGTGTTATGGAGTGTCAACCCAAATGATTTTTTTTTTTTTTTTTTTTTTTTTTACACTGAGTCTCTGAAGTAGGACAGAGTCAACATTGTTTTTTTTTGTGAGAGAGCCTTAGTAGATGCAAATTAAAACAATTTCTGATAAGTGACTTATTTTACAATACCCGTTTGTTCTGAATAACTTTTATAGTAGGTGGTGAAATTTAACGGCATAAAATTAAGTCTTAAAGATTCAATTCATGTGACAATATTAATGCTCTAAAATCTTCATGATGTACTTGTTTACCCAGTTATTATTTCCCACTCATCAAGTCACTATTATTATGAGAGAAGAGCCAAAAGTTACAAGCAAAACCATTTCATCTTGAGGAAAATAGCAGGAAATTTACAATTGCACAATTTTATTGACATGTAAATATTTTTACATCTTCAACAAATTGTTAACTAAGAGTCCAAGTTAAAATGATCTTTGGATATTTTGGAAATGTATTTTCACCTTGATAGTTAATTGTATACAAAACTATTAAATGTCCATTACCTAATAATCTGCTAAAAGAATTAAGATTACTACATAAACAAAGTTCACACCATTTTATTTGATGTAAAATTATTTTGTTTGCACAGCTAAGTAGTGATCAGATCTGCGACGACACCAACTTATAGATGATGTGTTAATACACATTTCCTAGGCCCCAGCTGACCTAATAGATTGCAATTGAAGTTAATATAAAAGTTGTTGTTCCAGTGTTAGGCACAACAGATAGTACTTCAGCAACCAAGATGTTAAAAATAGACAAGTGCTAAGAATCTTAAATGTAAGTAGAAAGAAAACAGCAACATCAGAATATGAAAAGGCAGGTTAATATATTGAGCATATCCACTGCATTTTATTCCAAAATATTAATGATAATCCTGTGATCGTCTGAAAAAAAATCAAGAAAATAATAAAGGAAAATTATGAAAATTGTATTTTCACAAATTTGAACATTTTGTTTCAAAAGCAATATATTTTTGGAGCAAATAAAAAGGGAAATTCAATTCCAAAGGGACGTGGGTCCTAAGATTTAGAAATTTCATTGTTTTTAAGGGAAGTTACGCTCCAGGAGAGTGCAGACACAGAATACCATAATTGTCCTCTCCTAATGTTCCAATCAAGTCCCCACATGCACCCATCAGGGCCACCTGGGATTCAAGCTGGATAGTGGTAACCTAGCCTTTATACCTCACTTTAGCAGCCACTCGTACTATCAGAAATCGCACTGCATTGCAAGTTGTTTGTGGACACTTCAGCAAAAAGTGATGATCTTTTCTCCTAAAACAAGATATAAAGATCAGCAAGTATCCTGTTGACATCAGCTGACTTTGAAATTAGACCTGGAGGTGGTTGACAATTACTTATAATCTTTGCTCAAAAATAAAACATACGTTCCTGTCATTCTAACAAAATATTATTTTAGACAATTAACTCTTAATTAATTGCTTCATTTTACATCATGAGAAATGGTACTTTATATAGTAATTAAGTAAAGGTGAAATGCCTTCACACCTCAAAAGTTCCATCCCATTAGAGCAGCTAATGTATTCAGTATCCTGGGTGCAACAATGGAATTTGGAAAATCAAATGCCGCAAGATTAAAGTGGTGGTAAAACAAAATTACTATAATCGGAATCAAATAACCAATATTGTAACAGGTGTGGAAAATTAATTTTTATTGCAATACAGCCAATAAAAGTATCAAATAAAGTAGTAGGAACTTTATGATTATGTAATCTTTCGATTCTTGTAGCTTATTGTTGGGTTATGGGCATTTAGCAGTTATTTATAATTAAGACAGAGAGAGAACGCGCACGCAAGAGAGGAAAACAGCTATTAATATATACGAACAGGCATGCGTTTTACCTTTCAAAATTTTTTTAAGCGATACACACCATTCCAGACTACTAATCTGTTGAGAAAGGAGTGAAAGGGGATATTTCATATCCATACATTAAGTTTGGATATATTGCTCAACAGTTTATGCAATAAATGAATTTAAAGTATTGGATAATTCCACATTAAAACAGTTAATTCACATTATATTGGCTTAGTGTTTATCATGGGCTCAGAATCAACCCAAAAGTCATACAAATCAAGCATTCAGCACATCTGTTTACTTAACATCTGTAAAATGCAAAAATACATTTAAATTATATATTAAATACAAATAAATGAATGATGACACACAGATAAATTGTGTCAGGGCATAAATTAGATTATTGAAATAAATACATCTCTCCAATTCCCTTCCCCCTGGCTGATATGAAGGCATATCTATACTGCATTATGCCTTTACCCCCCCTCCCCCATCATAATGCTCCCATGTTCAATGCAATAACAGAAGCTGAGCAAATTCACAGCTGGAGTAAACAATAATTTATCACAATAGGTTCTCACCAGTGGCTTCTAGCACCATAAAGCTTAGAAACAAAATGTTTACAATGAAATATACCATAACTCAATTTTAAAAACAAAATTGGAGCACAAGAAATTCACACTTCAACCACAAAATAGGTAAACACATGGAGTGAAACAAATTCAAGTTTTTTTTTAGTATAAGATTTATACAGGTAATTAATTTTTGTTTTAGGATTTTAAAAAGTTGTAAGATTCTCTATGAAATCCAAGGTTTATTTATAATATTGCTTAACACCATGCTTTAAATTATCAAATGCATATTAACTAACAGTTACTGACTGCACGAGTTCAGCAACTCAGTGTATGTAGATAATTTCTCAGTAAATTTGTGGTAATACCATTAATTGTTAATCCTTCGGTGTGATTAGCAATATAAATCAATGCTACCTAGCAAGCTGCAGCAGGTTGCAGTAATCAGCACATAAATGGACCAAAATAATAACCAAATAGACTTGGAAATCAGCAATATCTACTGTGATGTTTAAATAGCAAGTTAATAAGTGCAATTTAAGCGGCTGGCAAAAACCAAAAAGAGCTCCCCTACTTCATCTTAGATTATCTTTAATTAAGAGTTCTTTAGGACTCTTATGTCTGTTATCCCCATACAAACATTCAGCAAACTATTTCCAACCTGAGTATCAGAAAAATGATCTTGTTTACATTTTTAGTGAAAATTGACAATTTGTACTGGGTGGAGTGAGCATTTTACACTTAATTTACATAAAAAGGGTCTACACTTCCCGATGAATTCAACTCTGCTTGCAACAACAGGCAGAAACAAATGCAAATCTTGCAATTTTTATAGTACTGGGAACTCCAAATAAATGGAGCAACCAGAGGGCTTAGACAGCTTTGTTGCTTTCTTTACAGCAGAGAACAAATTTATTGGAGGCTTTCAAGATTGGAGTTTTAATAGAGAAACTATTTCCAATGAAAGTTAGGTCAAGAACGTCAATGTAAGTTCTTTCACCTATACAGCCCTGCCTTCCCCCCCCCCCCCCCCACCATAGTGCTGCTTTCCCTCCCTCCCTTAGCCACCTATTATCTCCTGCCCTTGTTCTAACTCACCGGCTGATGCTCACGGGCATTTTCTCATACTTTGATGAAGGGCTCAATATCAGTTATGTATCTCTGCCTTTGCTACAGAAAGGACACTGTTTGACTTGCTGAGTTTCTCCAACATTTTGTTTTTGCAAAGTGAAAATCACTGCTGCAGGGAAAAGAATGAGTAAACTATTCTGATGGCTCTTTCGAGAGGGTGGCATTAACACAACAGACCAAATAGCCTTTCTTTATGGCATTAGATTTTATGAATAATTTCCTCAATGGCCCAATGCAAATCTCAACTGAAACTATTTTTTCAAATGCAGTCACCACTGTGTAAACAAATGTAACCATCTGTTTCACACATCAAGGTCTCAAAAACAATAGAGCCAAAATAATCTTGATTGATAGATTAATTTTAGCTAGTATAAAAAGAAAAGATCCTCTTCATTGTGCTATAGAATCTCCTATGTCCACAAAAGGAGGAGTACTGTTTACAGTGTCACGCCTAACAAATGTCTTGGCTAAATGCTCAAACTGTGGAAGGGACTTGAATCTAAAATGTTCCAACAGAATACGAGAATGCTGTTATCGGCAGGACCTCTGGTTTACACTAGCCATATTAACTACATCTTGATATCAACATATACTAAAATTCGTTCCACTTAATATATTTGGAATTAGATACCAGAGTTCACTTCTTATTTCCATAAATACCATTGGCTTAGCTAGGACTATTTAGTATCTCTACATACATCTTCCTGCTAAATATTTTACCTCCTTTCCATGGAATCCATTACAGTTCAGTGCAAGGATTGTTATGCATGAATTGGTATGTTAATATAATTGTGTAGCAGCTTAATATTTAAATTAAAAATGCGTTGAGGTTCAATCAAGTCTGTAACTTGGCTAGGTACAGACTTCTCTTGGTCTTGAATAAATCTAATAATGTAAAAGGTCAATTCCAAGAGTTTCTTCTTGGTTGTCCCTTAGGATCAAACATAACTGGTTTCCATTCTAATTCTGTGGGTTTGGAGGTAACAACATGGGACCTGCAGACTATGCTACATATGAAGCAGAAGGTGCTTCACAGGACATACAAGTGGGTCAGTTGGTAGGTTCCTTCAGATTTTTATTCCGGGCTTGTGCACAATCCTAACACATGGACTCAAAGGTTTTAATGGCATCTCAATGACACCTTCCTTCGCCATCTTGAGCAATCACGAGTCAGGGAATCCCATACAGGATACTTTAAGAACCTTCTTGAAGTCTACCTCCATTCATCTGGTAGCCCAGAGCTTTTTAAATTTCCAGCCAAATAAAATTTGTGTTAACTTGTTCACAAAGACTGATTTAAAAAAAAAATCACGTTGCTGACGTACTTCCAGTTTCAAGCTACAGATCCCAGAAATCCAGATACTCAAGATATTTGCAAATCTTAACGTTTTGCAGTGGGGCATAGTCCCCAGAGTCAAATACAAAATTTGTCCATTCAGATCTGGAGATGAGAATTTACACCAATAAGATATAACTAAAAGCAGACAATTCCAAACATTCAGATCAAGCATTGAGAAAAAACCAATGATTTAAGGAATTATGTACAAATGGTACTGAGCTACCTTCGCATGAAGATCCGAGTTCCTAGGGCTAATGGGAAGTGGTATTGACACCCCTAAATGTTGCAGTCAGTAAAGGTATTGTATGATGGACGTTGAGAAGGGCAAGTTAATCATTCTTGTAAGTATTTTGTAATCAGCATTTGTAATATGTTTTGACAAAATAAATGCCTGAAAAAATACATAAAAAAAGAAATATGCACTATTTGCAAAACTAAGGAGACAGCCTGTCTATTACAAATTCTCATTTTATCACGACTTCATGGTAATGTCAATAATTTAAGAAACATTTGTTATGTATATTTTGGAATTTGTCATACAATTCATTGATTAAATGTTTGGATTGTAGCCATATAAATTTCTAGACATTTCAAAATTCTAAAAATAAAATGTTTATAACTTGTAATTTTGAAACAATTACAAACACATCTTGTACAATGTGTTAGGAAAACAAATACTCAATTCATATGGCATAGAAATGCACATTTTCACAAGATAATTTGCACCTTAATTGGAGATGAGGTGCATTACTTGGATTTGTATAAAGTAAACCTCTTCCCACATTTAACTTATGCTGCACATGATTGAAAAAAAGTGCACAAGTAATATTGAGGAATGATTACTTTGCATCTAATCTTTGCTAATTCATATAGTGTCTGATTCCTTGGGGAAATTTTAAACTGTACATAAAATACATCCCTTGTCAAAAAGAATCACAATTACAAAAAAATACATGCAGCTTTAAAAGTGAAATTGCTTAAAATACATATGGAGTTTTTGGATTTTCACTCAAATTGCAATAGTGTGCTGTCTTCCAGCACCCCTAACAATGAATCCCCTTGAATCCATTGTCCCACCCATGAAAAATAGGTAAAACTACATCTTCTTTGTAATTATGGGAAATGTACCTCTGTCATAAAAGGCATGGCCAGTTTTGGTTTGTGCTTCCATGTTTATAGCTACTAATGTTTAAGTACAACTTAGCTTCCTACTTGCTTTAGCAAAACAACAAGGTAGATTAATACGAGAGTAAATTAACAACACAAAAGGATTGCTTAGAAATAATTTATGCAACCAAAAACAGTGCCAAATGCTGCACTAATTTAGAATATTAACAAAATAACATCATCACTGCAAGGTTGATTGTGGCACGCTACATGGGTGCCAGGAAATAATCTAATCAGTCTTCAGTAGGATATGGACTAAAGATCAGTGATTTGTCATTGACAAACATTGACCACACAGAACCACAAAGAAGGGCTGCTGCGTGAGCAGAGCTGTGCAAAAACATTGTTAACACTATCAAACAAATACCATTGCCCCACTGGAAGATTCATAGATTGCATTCTACCAAATTGGTTTCTGTTCCAGTGGGTTCCTTTGCTCGAGTTTCACATACTGTACGTCATAACACAGAGCCCAGCTGCAATAAGCGATGATGCATCATTCTGATCCAATGGAGTGACGCTGCTTCTGACTAAGTTGTTGTTCCTCTGGAAGAACTTCCCTCTTTATTTTCTTTATTCTTCAAAAACGATTTGCATAGATTTACTGATTGAAAATGAAAAAAAGGAGTTATAAAACTTATAAATTGCAAGCTTCCAAATGAGCACATATTCTTACTATTCATGGAGATAATAGTTCATGATTAGTGATCATTTATCATATCAATCATAAAGAAATAAGAAAACAATTATGGATGGTTAACATACGATTTTGGTCCAACTAGCCCCACACCTCAACCCCAAATCCTCAAGATATATACATACATGCATACACACACCTTAACAGCAAAAGAGAGATTTCCTCCCCCACTGCCCAACAGCGACCCACCCACCCCTCCTCAGATAAAATGGAATACGGGAGTAAATTGTGACATCTTTACTACTTGGGGTCAGATAATACAGCAATAAGACCATCTGGATGCAATTATTAATTAAGCAACTATCATTTGATGTATAACTTAATTTTTTTTTAAAGAAGTTAACCATGTCACATTGTCTGTTGCACTGGCTTGGAGAGCATTTAAGGGGTCATTTCTTCACTTATTTTGGTAGTCCTTTATCAAAACATCAAAGCACTAACAGCATTAGCTCCATATACAATTAAAAAAAAATTTCTATTACAGCCTTGTCCACCAAAATTAGTTCTTCGTCCAAGTGTCCCAAAATTAGATTACTCCACTCATTGTATTATCATTAATTAACAAAGCTATTTCTCCAATATTTCCAAGTTCCTGTTGCTAAATATTATATCTTTTAATATTCATTAACCTAAGTCATCCTGGAGTCAAGTCTCTGCAATGGTCATTATTTCTATCTTGGCTTTCAACTCATGTATAACATTATGTTTTTAATGCTGTGCACATTGAGATTTAAAGCCTTTAGTTTTGTTCTTTCATTATTATTGTAACCTCTTGTCTTTTGATTGACATTTAGATTTGTACTCTGTCTTTCTGTAAGAGTATTTTGAACACCTTCAGGATTAGTACAAATTAGAATCCTTTCTTGACAAACGGTTGAAACTAGCAATCCTATAGAGGGAAAACTTTTCCTTAGATGATAAGAGTACAGTAATCTTCAAGTAGAGAGTAAAACTCCCTCTCATCTTTCAATAATACACCATGGGCCTCAAATCAAACAATGTATCTATCTGAACATGAGCAACATCCTTCAATTTCCTGGTCTTTTAGCAATAAAATGGGAGCAATTGGGATTCCATGCATGTTGTCTGAAGTTGACCAATTACATTTTATTGAACTTCTATAATCTTCGATAAATCGTACTTTCACCCAAAAATCTGGACAAGATCTTATGATGCTCCTCCAATCACCCCCCAGCCCCACACACACACAATGTATTACACCAGGTTTGCTCCCAGATGAAAGCATGGAAGTACATTGCTATAATAAGAGATTGAAAACAGATCTTTTTGTTTAAAATAGAGTTGTACACACAGTCCTCAAAATAAGCAGGCATGTGAACTGGAAAGATAAGCAAGACGAGGTCCTATTCACGGAGTCCATCAGGCCTGGAAATCTGCATACTCTAAGGCAGGGGTGTCAAATTCAAATTCACATAGGGCCAAAATTAAAAACTTGGACTAAGTCGTGGGCCAAACTAAATATTTATTGCAAATTTTCAACAACATCTGCATGTTTTCTCTTCTTTCAACATATGTAATGTTAAACTTTTTCTTATTAAAATAAATGTTTAATAATAGTTTTGGTTAAACTCTTTCCAGAAGAAGCATTAACAAATGAGAAATAAAATATTCAATAAATAATATTTCTCTATAGCTTTTAAACTCCTTTTAAATGTATTTTTTTTTCACAAGCCAACAAGTCAAAAAAATAACAACTTGCTTCAATGACAAACAGGTTTGTCTTTTAAAATGATGAACATGTAGTCTGTCTCCCACCTGTCTTGAAAGGTCCTGTTTTCTGTCTTTCGTTTGGCCATTTTTCGTAAGGGGTTTATTACATGTGATTAGGCGAAAGGTCACAGATGCTAATAAAAGTAAAGAGAGGAGGTGGGGGCGATTAGCGGGCTGACGGGCCGCCGCCAACGCATTTGCAAAGCATTCTGGGATTTGTAGTATTAGCTGTGCGTGCGCTATACTGGCGCGGCGGCCCAGCTCTAATACATATTTGATATGATCTTGCGGGCCAAATATAATTATATCACGGGCCAAATTTGGCCCGCGGGCCTGAGTTTGACATGTGTGCTCCAAGGTGTAATAAAGAAATGTGACATTATACAGAGAATTTGTTTTAGGGGACAAGTGGGATTGGTTCAGTTACCAATGCAAGTCTGTCTTTCACTTATTAATAAACTATAACTTCAAACAAACAAATTCTATGTGTAGATTAGGAAAGAAGTATGGAAATATCAATACCCCGAGCGTAAAGCCCTCCAAAAGGTAGTGGACACAGACCAGCACGTCACAGGCAAAACCCTCCCCACTATTGAGCACATCTACAGGTAGTGCTGCCATTGGAGAGCAGCAGCAATTATCAAAGACTCTCACCACCAACACATGCTCTGCTCTCGCTGCTGCTATCAGGAAAGAGGTATAGGTGCTACTACATACGCACCACCAGGTTCAGGAACAGCTGCTACCCCTCCACCATCAGACTCCTCAACGACAAACTCAATCAGAGACTAATTTAAGGACTCTCACTTGTGCACTTTATTGATTTTTGCTTTTGTTCTCTCTGTGTTGCACAGTTTGTTTACAGTTCTTAATTTACGTGTTTTACACCGTGCAGAGTTTTTTTTTTGCACTACCCATCAGTGGTAGTTCTGCCGCGCCCGCAGGGAAAAGGAATCTCAGGGTTTTATGTGATGTCATGTATGTACTGACAATAAATCTAAAAACAAAATCTAAGCACAGGCTCTTTGATTATACAAGTTTGAGTTGTGAGCAAGCTCTGGGGACTTCTCAGACAGGAATCACAATCAGTGCCCAGGACCTCAGACTCTCCAAGCTAGCTGTCGTAAACAGAAGCCCTCAATGACCAGAAGAATGCGAGACTTGCTGTTTATTGATGGTTATAGTATAACTTTGACACACTGTTTTGTTAATCTTTCATATTACTTACTGAACTTTCACTGTTGCACCCATGAAGTGTTCTTTCTCCCTCACTGATCCAAATCCTCAAATACTTTGATTTTATCTTGTTACAATTGGTTTGGAAAGCTGATCTTGACAAAGTTAATTATTATGGTACTTTCACATCTGTTTGACCATTATGTGCAATACAAACAAGAGGGTATGATTATTACAGCAATTTAACACACAGCTCAATACAGTAAAAGCAACTGGATAATTGGCAATGCACGTGCAATGTTAATTTCTTAAAATATGATAAATGTCTATTAAATGCAGCACAAATTTTGCTATCTTGTAAACTTAAAAAAGATACAAAGAACAAATCACCACTGAATTAATTCAATAAAAATTTTTTTTAAATTCTATTTTTGTCATAAAAATGACATTTATGGGAAAATAGAAGCACAGGCAACCAGCCTTAATAGACAATACTCAAATTGCCCAAATATTTGTTCCCACATATGGTAGAAGTTAAACGCACAAATATGTTGGAATGTGCCTCAAAGTACAATTATGGTAAC
This sequence comes from Narcine bancroftii, assembly GCF_036971445.1. Classification (NCBI taxonomy): domain Eukaryota; kingdom Metazoa; phylum Chordata; class Chondrichthyes; order Torpediniformes; family Narcinidae; genus Narcine; species Narcine bancroftii. The sequence continues at coordinate 309,156,311 of NC_091471.1, forward strand.
AATACTACAATATTTAAGGATTATCTACGAGCTCAAATGTGTTAGTAAATGCTGGAAAGTTGAAGGTTTTTGACAGCATTAAAAGTAGGTTATACAAAACTTTAACAGTATATTCAATATTTCAGATTAATTCTTTTACTCATTACTACAATGCATGCACTAGGTAATTCAAAGCTGCATGATCTCAGCCTTTCTACCACAAACCAATGAGAGCTTAGCTTTGAATAAAATGATAGAGCAAGGAAAACTGTGGTGGGGTAACAGGTAGGGATGATTCATCATGAGCATATCACTAGAGTTACCACTAGGTACAGATTAGTTTCCCATGTTCCTGTTCTTTAAAAGCATTGAAAACATTGATTTGGAATTTGAGTACATTTTCTGGTAAAGAAAGATCAGGGTGTTCTAATTATAGCTTTAAAAATAATACCAAAACTGATTGATGTAAGTTTATGACTACTTTAAATGTTTAAATGCCATTTCAAGCTATGATTACAAGCAAAGGGACAAAGGCAGTCTAGTTGATGTAGGTAATATAAAAAATGTAAAAGATTATGTATTTCTAAAAAAAGGCAAAATGATAAGACAAAACTAAGAAATTATGAAGGGTCAATTCGTGCAAAGGGTTTTCTTTCCTTAATCATAAGGAACTTCTTTTCATTGTTGCCAAATAGTTCTGCTCAATCCAAGTCTCACAAAGGATACTGCCTTTGTGTGAAGACTAAAGACAGTACAGGTACACTGAACACAGAACTTTCACCAGATAACAGTACTTTTCACAAAACACTTGATCAGCAATTAAACGCCTGTTAAAATATAAGCAATAACATTTTTATCCAACAAGAGAAAAAAATCTACCATGATTATGAAATTCTGAAGGTAGAATTATATTCAAATACTAAATAAAGCTCTGACTCTTGAACAGAAAGCCCTTTGATTAAAATGATAAAAAGTGAGATCACAAAGCCTTTTTATTTTTTACTGTGCAAAAATAATGGCATAGTTAAACATATCTCACATCACCCATACCCAAAGCCATGCATCCTACGTTAGTGCTGAGTTGAATATTCATCGCATATCAAATATGTGATGTTTATTCAATTATTATCAACTTGTATAAAGGCAAAAAGAGACTTAATGAATAAATAGATGACCATTTGTATTATATATTCGACTCAGTACTAATTTTACATAATACCCCACCTGCTGAGGCACCTATGGTTAAAAAAGCTTATGAAGGAACTGGACATCACACTTACAGTTTCACTCTCTCCATCTGAAACTGAGCGAACGTGAGAACCATAGTGAAGAGGAGAGTAAATCCAGGCCCTCTCTTCTGTACACTGAACAATCGGAATCAATAGGAGACACAAAAATAGAAACAATGGAAAGCAACAAAAAAGGGAAAGAAGAAAGAAAGTAACTGCAGGTGAGAAACATTATATATTACATGAATCCTAGATAGAGTAATGTTTAAAGGAAGGCTAAAGCAAACATTTCAACAGAACTGCAAAAAAGTGATGCAAACCTTTTATTGTGGTGCAGTGGCTTGCATGTGATGTTATCACTGGAAAATGATTACTCATGCAAATTTTTCTTGGAAATGAATGTTTTGCTTCATTTTACTATATTAAACTCATTGCAAACAGGCATTAAAATGTGCTATGAAAGAATTAAATAGAACTATTTAAAAGATTGCCAAATATTATGTACTATTCACATTTAATTGGAATACAATTCTGCTACTTGCAGAGGAATACTTCACTTCTACATCAATTTTTGCTTAGTAAAGAACAATGACGTAAAACATTTCTTGTCAGTACCAAAGATAGTGACACAGAATATTCCAAACTTGGTGTCAAGGATGTGTTCAGTTAGCTGTTCTCAACCAAATTATTAGGGGAACTACAACTCATCTATTTGTGCATTGGATTGGAGATCTAATCATTATCAAATAATACTTGGTGAAAGGGACAGAGCAAATGCATTGGAACAGAATGAGTGAGTATTTGTATACACTTGTGTATAGATCAGCATCCACAACATACAAACAGGGTTAACTACTGCAGCGAACCTGTCTGCTGAACAGTCAAATATCCTAGGGGTGGTCAGTGTCTTCATTCACAAATGCATATTTGGAGAAAGTTAATTCTGCTTTAAGCAAATATAGATACGATCTCTTTCTCTTTGGCTTGGCTTAGCAGACGAAGATTTATGGAGGGGTAAATGTCCACGTCAGCTGCAGATAGCACTTTCTTAATCCAATTGCCTCAAGTTTAAAGGATGTATTAATCGAGATGATAAAATGTGTGACCACTTATCTGTCTAAGCATGGAGCGATGGAACGCAGAAACGCATAGCTGCATTCCTCTTGAGAAGATTACTTATAATCTGAGAAATAAATTTCATGTATTTTTAAAAATTTGTAACCCATATTTACAAATTGAGGGAATTAATTTATAGATGTTTTCCCTAAACTTCGAACCTCGTTAACCTCCTTGGAAGTATTAAAAGATATTAATGATCAGAATCGAGTGGTGAGGGGTGCCCTTGGGCAACCAGGTTTCTATTCTTCACAATCTTACTTTTCTTTATCTTTCTTTTTCTATGCTTTTTCCTTATTTTACTTTCTTTTCTTTGTTCTTTTGTTTAGGGAGGAGGGGGTTGGGGTTTTTATACCATCATGTGTAATGGATTTGATATTAATATTTGACTACTGTATTTTGATTACATGCATGGAAAAAAATTTTAAACAAAATTTTCAAAAAATTGTGTGACTACTAATATTTTGAATACCAGAGGAGTATCTCTGGCTCTTATGTCCTTGGCATTTACTCTACTTTAAAAAAAATGCTTCCCGCTTCACAAATATTTCCAAACATCTAAAAGTCTCCAGTATTTTCTATTTTTATTTCAAATTTCAGAATCTGCATTTTCCTTGTATTTCTATTGCTGAAACAGATTTATCTGATCATTTTCTGTTCTTCAAATATAATAATTTTCAAACAATTATATATTGATGGTTTGTGTCCATCACACAATTCTTATTTTTATTATGCCAGAAAGTGTAGGTACTTAGAAAAAGAAAAAAATATTGCTGGTCAATAGCAATAAAGTTCCACCTAGAAAAATAAACCATTTATGTTTGAACAAAACTGTGAATGTTGGTCTGTGACCTTCAGGAAAAGCATCGATCATAATGACTGAAATAGTTGTAAACTTTAGTCCAGGTAAAATTAGAACACCTAAGTGGAACAATGCAATAAATTTCAAAAAACCTATGGTAACCCAAAATCAATTCACGTGGCCTCGCAAGAACAAAATTCAAATGAAATATGGAGACACTGAGATTTAAATTTAAAAAAAAAACAACTTACATTCTCATCAGAAATTGAAGTGGCTTGGGGACGACTGCAGTGTGGAGAGTAAATCCAATACATTCCATCCATAAACTGGATGGCAAGAGAAAAATATGGCACACAAATAGGAAAGGAAAACGCAATGATGAAATGGATTAAAACAATGTAAGTGAGGAAGTCAAAGAAAAACACATGTACAGTGAAAATGGCAGTGTCCTGGCTCTGTTTAAATAAATGCCGAAACATACAAGCAACCAAAGCTTTAATGTCAGCCCAACTGCTCAGTTATTAAAACAATTTCCAAGAGTTAGAAATTATGACTTCTCATATGAGTGGCATGCTCTTAATGCTTTCCAATACATAGATTTCTGGTCTGGCCTAGATGTCTACAATAAAATCGAACAGACACAAGACAAAAAGAAATTAGATGAAGTAAATTGAGAAATGAAGGGGACAAAAGGAGAAAGGAATACAAATAATTGTAAGCAAAATCCCTTGTAAATGAGTCACCTACTACATTCACACAAGGAATAATCAATTTATCAAAGACAGAAATAAATAAACCAGGGTAATCAATTGGTTTTGGGATTTAAAAAAAAACTTGGCACTATTATGAAAGCATTTCCTCAGTTAGTTCTCTGTCTAGATACCAAGGCAATAAACACAACTTTGTATCAAATGATTCTGTATTCAACGTCACAGAGCTACAGCTTCATATTTACATTTAGATTATAAATTTCAGTTCAAAATTTCTACACAAAAATACAATGGTTCCAGGCAGGACCTCTGACATCGATCTCCATTTCTTATGGCACTTTGGAATTCTTGTGTAAAAATGTGCTATAACAAAAGTCCCCAATTTTAGCACTTATTGTTTGCATTCCAATGAGGCAGTAGAGCACATGAGTTTCCTAGCACTTACAACTGCTAAACCTGTGTCAAGTTAGTTGATGGAGGCTCAGCAATTTGAACTACGTCAATAAACAGGGAAAGCTGCAAGTGACAAAGGCACGTTTAGGGAATTTGCATTTTTGAAATTAGTTAATTAAAATGCATTTAATGGTTTTTAACTGTTTTCCTACCAACGTATATACTTTATTTAAATAATTGAATTTTGTGACTATCAGACAACTGCTTGACATTTCTTGTACAGTTATGCCAGTTTCTTATTTTAATTATGAAATACTAATAATTTTCCACTACTGTTTTTCCTTCTCAAACAATACAATCATTTGCTTACTGCAATACTATCTCAATCCCCATTTCTATCTACCTCTTCCTACTTATATTTTATGAAGGTTTCATTGCAACTCAAAACTATTCCACAACTATAAAATCCAAGCCAGGATAAAATTTATTACAAGGAGCAAGAACAAGATGAACAATAACATCAATACTGAGCCCTATTGGACACTTAACACTTTTTATTCAAATCTTGTATTCTCATATTCATGTTGCAACTAGTGTGGATAATGAATTATGGGACATTATAAATTAAGAACATTTTCCAGAAAATCATTCAATATTTGTCAAAAATGAGGTATATATAGTTTGGTGTGTAGGAAGAGTAAGACTGACCCAAGAAGCTGGTTGGGAAGTTTGGAACTTTTAGGTTTCTTAATTGTAATTTAAGGAACATAGCGCATGTCATTTCAGAATGTGTATATAATTTTATGAAACCATCAAATTTTAAAAAGGGTCTTGGAGAAGTAGAGTTAGTCTGCTCCAATGCTGTGGGGTTGAATTAAAAGCGACATACCCAACTTTTTCTCAAGACACATCAGTCACCTTCACATCAATCTCAACAGGTACTCAAAACATCAGCCACTCTTTTTCTCTCGAGTTTATTCACCGAGTTCCTCCAGCAGACCGTGTTTAGCTTCACATTCCAACTGCATTCTCCTGTGTAAACTGGCCTTATTGTCATGCATCACAGAAAATTTACAAGCAGCAGCAGACCAAAAACATGTTGTTCAAGTGACTAATCTTCAGGTGAAAATATAATTAGAGTGTGCTTGTTGACTATTCAACGTGAGTAATTATAAATAGAGCCCCAATCCTCTCTCCACAGGATATCCACACAAGTTCACTGCTATCAACCCGAGGTGACCTTTTACAAGAAAAAAAAATGAAAATAGTTTGATGGTCCTCATTCCAATTGTGGCATCTCTATTGCTGCCCTTTTTGACAGTTTATTTAATAAATAGAAAGAAAATACTTTTGGACTGTTCTTACTACTATTCAACTGTGCCATTGCCAGGGAAAAGTTAATGACCACTTTAACGCTATATCTCTAGGTTTCATGGAAATATCAGGATATTATCTCCCTAGGAACTGCAGGTTAGGAAACTGTATAATCAAGAATACAACCATAAAGCTATGAAATAGAAATTCAGATACGATTTCAAGCAAAGACAACTTCAGACATTCAGAATCCTCTCTGAGAATGGGTGCAATTCATTGATATTGAAGTTCATTCTTTGTGGGAAAACACTTGGAACATCTGCAACAGTGGATCATTACAAACCTCCATTACCCCTCTGCAGGGGTTTCCTTGTTCACATTGCTTGCAAAAAACAAAAATTGCAATCAAAGGTGAATACGCATCACTTTCATTTAGGTTCATCAAGTGAACCGGTGAACAGGCCGACATGGCCTGTTTCCGCTCTGTAAATGGTTATATGGTTATGGTTCAAGAGGAGGAGTATCTGGTGAAATATGACCAAAGGAGATCTCTCACTTAATTATGTTGCAGATATCAAGTTGTGCAAAGAGTGGCAAGATATGAACCAGAAAACTTAGTTTAATTAGGGGGAAAGCTCAATGCTGGCCTAATTAAACTATTACATTCCATTAAAATAAGCTACAAATCGGTATGCTACTGCTGATATTACTTTTAAATATTTGATTCTTTGTATTTGTTGCTGTTTTATTTTGCGATAGTCTTTGCAATAGTATGAACATGTTTTTTTTAAAATTGGATTTACCCTCCCAGACAACTTCAAATCCTACAGCTCTGCATTTGGCATTCATTTAAATATTCGGCCACATATTTATTTTGGTCCAAAGAATTTTCTTTTGGAAAATGTGAATATACAAAGGTGTCATTTATATTTTCCAAAACAAGATGCATGTATTTTGTTCAAAGGAATGCATCTCACGTTACAAGAAGTGAGTTGCGAATGATCAAGGATACAAAGAGGTTTCAAATTGATCATTAGGAGACAAGCTGCTAAACCCACTCTGTTCTGGTGGGAGTTTCACTGCTTGTCTTGTCTCAACTGTGCTCCCATTTATTATATTGCAACAGAGTGGGAAACATTTTGGGACCTGATAACACATCTATCCTTCTGGACCCTCAAGTAAACCAAAATGGCCAGTTGATCAGAAATGCCTGGTATCCTTCAAACATGGCGAGCTCAAAAGACAGTGAGTGCCACATTTATTCTAGTTTCAATAGTCAATAATGTCACCTCAGAGCCATTGTGTTCTCAAGGAAACTTTGGTTTATTCTTCCTCCCACTAAGTATGCAAGGCAAAAAAAAAAATGGCTGCCAGCTAATAAATACACACTGTTTTCAACCTTTATTTGGTAGGTTATAATTACTTCAAACTTCTCAAATGTAATACTGGGAGCAGGACAGTTCCCCATAAAATGCAAGTGTTCCTGGGCACTGTACTGGTATATTAAGAGCCAACATATGAATAAATAATCTAAAAGGTTCACATCCTAAACAAAAAAAATGTAATGTCACAGCGTGGAAGCACATAACTACAAAGTTCATCAGATTTTCTGATTTTAAATTATTTGGAATCTTTCACATCAGTTTTAATTTTGTACATAATCCTCAATTATTCTGGAACATTTAGTGACTGAACACACAGAATATATTTTAATTTTGATAAATGTAAACAAAATCACCACCCACGACTAAGCTTAAGGAAAAAAATTCAAATGAGGCCGATGCTTATATTTAATGTTAACATGACTGCAAGGAGAAACTAGACCTAAATGTTAGACTTGGTGTTGTTCGACACCGGCATCAGATTTAAGCACAAGGTCTTCCAGGGGAAATTTCACATTGTGAACTTTACTGATTTCGGAAGTTTCCACAATTATAAAACTATCTGTGCGATAATACGAATCAGATACTTTGTGTGGAATGTGAAATATAACTGCACCATTCAGATCAATATAACTTAGTCTTATTGACATATTTTGCAATAGAAAATGCAAAATTGTAAATGGTCTATCATACTCACAAAGTACATGTCTGTTGCTGGAACCACATCATCTTCATCAGCCTCTTCAGAAGCATGGCTAGCTCCCTCAGAGATCTGGCTCACAGTGTCTGCTTCCAAAGTGATAGTAGAACTAGTGCGTGCAGATGCTGAAGGAACTTCCCTAAAAAAAAAGATTTTTTTCATGATTCAGAAGTCTTTCAACAGGGACATCTATGAATGTCAATGTCACCTACAATATTATTGATTAATTAAAAAATAAAGTTTTAATCAACCATTGAGAAACACATTAGAGATGTAAATGTGTGCATACACTGAGTTATTGAGGCAATGTGACAATATGAATCAATTGCTGCAATACCAGGCAGTGTATAACTTTAAACACACCGGGTAGCTAAAATGCGCTCATTCATACATATTAATACAGTAAAATCCCCAGTATCTGGAATTCAAACAACTGACAACCAAACCAACTGGCCAAAAAAAATCAAGGAAATAAATAAATAAAATTAAAATAAATAAGATTAAATAAAATTTTTAATGAAAGTTTAAAATTGTAAATGTTCTCTCAAGCAACACACAACCTCTTGGTGAAAATGGGAGCAAGCAGAACCCCCTGGTTGAGGCCCACCCAGAGCAGCTGTTTGAATAAAATGGCATGAAGAGCCGACCAATGCCTCTTGCTGCTGCGGTGATTCTCTCTATACCTGCCTAGTAAGAGTCTTTATCTTTACTAGTATTAAGTATATTAGCAAGGTTTTATCTGTAAACTAGGGTGAGGGAGGGTTAATTATGACAGTGAATAATTTCATATTTCACCGTAACGGTACCAGTGACCGGGATCCGAATTTAAATTCTGTAAGTTACGGGAACTATCTGATGAAAGTGAACTTTACATAATTAAAGACAAAACTGATTTTTTTTTTCAGATTCGTTTACATTTTGCACTGTTTATTCTTAATGCTGGTAAAATTAGTTGGGCATTATAAGATTGAGTCCCAAGCAACTGGAAAATTTGCATGTCTGGCATCTACCAATCAAGATCAGAATTTATTGTAATGAACAAGTCATTGAAATTCGTTGTTTTGTGGCAGCATCATCGTGCAAACATTTATATAAACCACCTTATAAAAATTAAATAAAAGTGCATGAAAAGTCAAAGTAAGGCAGTCTCTTTGGTTCATTGATCAATCAGGAATCTGATGAAAGCAGGGATGAAGCTGTCCTTGTGCCTGACTGCTCGTCCTCAGGCTCCTGTACCTTTTTCTCCAATGGTAGCAGAGTGAAGAGGGCATGACCTGGGTGGTGGGGATCCTCTTGTAGATGTCCTTGATGGAGTTAAGACTGGTGCACATGTCACGGGCTGAGTTAACAACACTGGAGATTTTATTTTGTCCTAAGCATTGGCACCTTCATATCAGTGATGCAACCAGCCAAAATGCTCTCCACAGTATCCCTGTAGAAGTTTTTGAGAGTCTTCGGAGACATACTGAATCTCCTCAAACAACTCACAAAGTACAACTGTTGGCAAGTCTTCTTTGTGATTGCATCAACAAGGAGGTTCCAGGATAGATCCTTGGAGATGTTGCTACCCAGGAATTTGAAGTTCTTGACCCTCTCCACTGCTGAACAGATTGAGTAGCCTGGGTCTATACTCATAGGAGTTCAAAAGGATGGGGGGGGGGGGGGGGGGGAGAAACACTCCCATAGAGACACATCATGAAAGGAATAGATTAGATAGAAGCAGGAAGGTTGTTTTCACTGGGAGGTGATACTAGAAGCAGGAGACATTGCCTCAAGATTAACACAGAGGAACTCTTTCTCCCAGAGAGTAGTGAATCTGTGGAATTCTCTGCCCAAGGAAGCAGAAGAGACTGCCTCATTAAATGTATTTAAGACAGACATCTAGATTTTTGTATTTATTGGGGAATTAAGGGCTACGGAGAACAAGCAGTTAAATGGAGCTGAGTTCACGGCCAGATCGGCTCTGACCTTAATGAATGGTGGAGCAGGGTGGATGGGCAAGATAGCCAACTCCTGGTTCTATTTCTTACTTTCTGATGTACCAAAACAGCACACCTTTGGCTTCTGGAAGGAAACTTCCTCTTTAGGCAAGTTTCCATATTCTATTTCCCTCTTAAAGATGCTTAACTGTCATACTTCTAGAAATTTGACAAGCTTTCATTGACACATATTTAAACTTTTTAAAATCACAAACAATGAGTACTAAATTAAACAAAAGTTTACTGAAGTTGAACAGTTTAAACACAAACTAAAAAAGCCTCTCTTCAGAGCAGCAGTCTCAATCCAATTATTTAATAGGCAAATTATAAAATTATAAAGAGTGGAAATTAATAACCTAACAGGCATGTTGCATTATCAATTTCATGGAATAATCTCCAATGTACTGTATCCCATATTTCAAAAGCCAGAGAAAAAAATACATTTCTTTGAACTTCAAATAAAGCAATTTTTAACCATCAAACTGTAAATATTAAAAAAAAACCATTGTTTCAAAACAAGGATTTCTACTGTCAAACCAGGACCACCTATAAATTGGAGGAGCAACACCTAATATTCTGTCTGGGCATTCTCCAACTGGATGGCATTAACAGACTTTTTCAGCCTCTGCTAGTCCACTCCCCATTCTCCCCATCCTTCTGACTTCTTTTCTACAGCTTTCCACTTCCTTCCCTCTCCATTCAAAACCATTCCCCTTCCCTCTGTTTTCTACTGTGCCCTCCCTCGCTTATCGACCGATTACCTCCTGCCTGTCCCACCCCACCATTTTGTTCATATCTTGATGAAGGGTTCAAGTCTGAAATGTTAGTTAACTCAGTCTGAAATGTTGGTTAACTTTATATTTGTTATATAAAGTACACCATTTGACCTGCTGAGTATCTCCAGTATTGTGCTTTTATTTTAATGCAGTAAAGATTTCTGTGAACCCATTATAATTATTTTCCAAGCAAGGCAAGATGCATCTCACTAACACTTTTTGAAAAGTATTTCTGTCTCATGATGAACTAGGTTTGTAGCGTGATCTGAATTGAGAGCAATTACAGTCCATTTCTTGCTTTCTGAACAAAAAAAGGTTTCCTTGATTCAAATAGCAATATTGATCACTTTAGTCTGTGTATTATCCTTTATTTCATGGAGAAAAATAATCGCTTAGAGTTAGCGTGGTGGTTAGCACAAAGCTGTTAGAGTGCTAGCAATTCAGGTTCAAATTCAGCTCTGTCTGAAAGGAGTTTTTACATTCTCCCCGTGTCTGCGTGGATTTCCTTCGAGCGCTCTGGTTTCCTCCCACCATTCAAAACGTACAGGGGTTGTAGGTTAATTGGGGTATTTGAGCGGCATGGGCTTGAAGGCTGAAAGAGCCTGTTATTTGCTATAGGATTAAATTTGAAATTTAAAAAATGTTATTTAAAATTTAACTTCTATCTACATCCATAGAATTTCCAAAAGATATTTACCTGGTTTATTTAGGAAGATGTTGATGGGCTTAAAGATGATTTGATGTTTGCTACAAGATGGGAAAACCATTTCTACTAACCTTAATATTATTAATTTTTTTGTATATGGCACAATTATACAAAAGCATCACATTCATTTGTTCTTTGTAATCAGACACTAACGTTTTTTCCTCTTCTTCTTCTGTTCCTTCCTCCAATGTGTTTTCAGATTCGAGGCTGGACTTGGCTTCCAGTTCAACTGTGACCTGTTGCAAGTTGGCTTCCACTACTGCCTCATCAAGAGACCTAGGAGCAGGCAGACATAATACGGAACAGTAAAATATGCAAACACAAAAATGTGAATGTTTGCAAAAGATAATATTTGATTAAGAATGTACTTTTGCATCCTCTCTCTTCTTCATCAGCTCAGCTGGCACAGTACTGGAATAGTGCTATTGTAGCAGCGGTTACTCTGCTCCTGCAATAACACACGCAACCAGATGGGTTGAGCTCAGTGAGCAGACTAGTTGATTGCGGGATGCTGGGCTGCACTTATACTCCCAGCTCGGATATGGCTGAGAACCTCACTGGAGGGCGCTGACATCACCCGGGCGTCACGTGGTCCCCAAGCACGGGTTTCTGAGCCCCAACTAGAAGGAAGGGGAAACTCCCAACAGCGCCATTTTGGCCGGCTGCCCCACCGCGTGGCTTACAAGCGGGGCTGGTTCGCCTGCCTTGTGGTGAGCTGCCAGCCTATGAAAGTAAATAAATCTCAGTTTCTGATTGCAAAGTGCTTTCCTTAACCCAGTGTAATCTTTTTCTCCCAATTAGTTTTTTTTTGGAGTTAAACAGGAAAGTCTGCAGACTTGACAAAGGTTTAGTGCAACCTTGACAAAGGGCTCAAGCCCGAAACATTGGTTACCTTTCACTTCCTACAGATGCTGCATGACCTGCTGAGTTTCTTCAGCATTTTTGGCTATTGCACATAACCAGCTAACAACTATTCCTGAAAAATGAATAGATGGATCACGTCATCTATCGACTTTCGCATAAATTAGAAATGGATGGGTATTGTGAAATTATCTCAGTGACAACCAATGTCTTTGAAAGAAAAGAACATGTAAAACTATAACTACCAGTACTTCACTGTTTTGCCAAGCCTCAGGTACTTAGTGTTGAGATGTATATAACAGTAAAAAGACCTCTTGTATGTTTAAACTGTTATTCCGCAAAACAAAAAAAACTAAGTAATTCTGTCTTCTGTTCATGGTAAAACGAAAGAAAATGGTGACACCGCAGGAGCTGCTGTAACGGTGGAAACCTGGGAGAGTGGAGAGCCAAGGCACAGTGCTGCTCCAAACAGTGTTCCACCACCCGGCCTTAATGTAGACATCTCTGTACAGGCTTCAAAAGGCCTGTAAAAGGTTTCCAAGTGAAATTCTACAACCATGGAGGTCTGTGCCCAAGATGACGGCACCTGTGCTCGGCAACAGCCATGAGGGGTTGCAGGTTCCAGGGGAGTAGAGCACCAAAAACATGGAGAATATTTCCCCCCTCCCCCACCCCCCATTGAGAAGGAGAAGCAAAGGAGACAAACCTACAGGTTTGCTGCGGTAGACCAACGAGAGGTTCAGCAGCTGAAGGACACACAAAGGCTGCGGGCAACTTGCAGTCGGGCGGCCTGCAAGCTGCTGGAGACTGGCTTGTGGGAACTAGGTAGTGAGCCAGCATTCCAAGAGGAAGAAGGGATCCCTAAAGTTCTGGGGTGCTGAAGGCATCCTGATCACGTTGGAGGTTTGGAACTGTAGCTCAGGTTGCCGATGGATCAATTTTTCCACTGGCACCTTGTCCCAGGAATTAACTGGTTAAGGATTCAGTGGAAAAAGGAAAACAATCCGTAGGCCAGTTTCAAATGACACCAGGGATTGACGGCCTCTACCCTTATTCATATCCCCGGTATCAGCTAACACCTGCATGCTGATTAAACAAGTAGAAAAAGGACAACTTCCATCCATTCTTATTCCAGTTAAAGGTAAACTCTCCAATCCCCAGAGATGAGTTATGTTCAGTGGGAAAGCAGTCAACGTCCCAGTTTAAGGTAGCTTAGTGGAAACAGATCAAAAGGCTTCCTATCCCGGGACACTGCACGGCCAATTATCTGGGATGCCAATGGAAAAACGGCGATTGACTCTGCATGAAAGGGCATAGCCCAGGGCACTGGTGTAAGTCAAGGTGATGTATCTCTAGCCCTTTTTCCAAAAAAGCCGGCATCAGATAACGTCAAATTACGCAGGGGATTGATGGCCTTGACCCCTACTCAAATCCCTGGTGTCAGCTGACACTGCCATGCCAATTAAACCAGTGGAAAAAGGACGTTGCATCCATGGACGACAGCTGCCTAAATTTTTCTGAGCTTCAGCAACTGAGGTGATGAGCGTAGGGTGGGAGTCCTGCACACTTGGCTGAGCACTGTGGGGCAGTGGAAGGGGGTGCTGACTGGGCTGAGCGCCTTACGGAGGCTCTCGACCAGCGCGTCAGTCAGCTGGAGGTTGGAGGTGGCAGGGTGGCCCAGGAGCTTGGCCAAAAAAGACAGCCAGATTGGCTACTCGGAGCCGGTGGCCAAGTGGGGCCAAAGGCCAGACACGAGGTATAGGGCTGCAGGAGGAGCAGGCCTTCAGGGCAGTGGAGCTGAGTGCCAGTGGCTTTCAGGTACTCCACCGCTCATTGGGCTGACACTCAAGCACACCCCAGCAGCGCAGTGCTGACCATCACACCTCCACCATCTAACTCCCAACGTGGCACCAGGGGTGCATTGCTGCTGAGCAGGAGTTTACAGAGCGCTGCACCGGATCATGGCGACAGCTCAATGAGGGAGCAATGGCACTGGCAGAGTGGTTCCAGCTCTGTGGAGGATTATGTGTAAGGAAGAAGGCTATTGCGCCATTGCTCCTACATTGAGCCGTCGCCGCAACCCGGTGAGGCGCTGTGTAAACTCCAGGTTCGGCAGCACACCATCCCTGCTGCCAAGTCAGGAGTTAGATGATAAGGGATGGGGGGGCTGACAGATGGCACACTGAGGGCTGAGGGCCACCTGAGGACTGGCCCGATGAGCTGGTGGAGCATCTGAAAGCCGCCAGCACTTAACTTGGTGTGTGGGGGGGGGAGCTGGACTGGTGGGCGGCAGGCCGTGGACAGGTCAACGGACGTCCAGCAAAGATTCTGGGTCGAAAAACATTTCAGACAACTGAGGATTTTAAATAATCAGAGCTGTAACTGTAGAAAGAAAATAGATCCCGAGTGGATAATATTTCTGTCTAATGAAAGGAGGTGTAAAATCAGGAATTATCACACTTGGTTGCCGATGGACATTGGAAAAAAATGTTTCCGAAGAATTTTCATAAATTAACTCAAGTTGTTCCTTTATTGCCTCTCTGAGATTCCATGTAGGACTTAGGTAGTGGGAACATACTTTGGCTTGGCTTCGCGGACGAATATTTATGGAGGGGTAATGTCCACGTCAGCTTCAGGCTCGTTTGTGGCTGACAAGTCCGATGCGGGACAGGCAGACACGGTTGCAGGGGAAAATTGGTTGGTTGGGGTTGGGTGTTGGGTTTTTCCTCCTTTGTCTTTTGTCAGTGAGGTGGGCTCCGCGGTCTTCTTCAAAGGAGGTTGCTGCCCGCCGAACTGTGAGGCGCCAAGATGCACAGTTTGAGGCGATATCAGCCCACTGGCGGTGGTCAATGTGGCAGGCACCAAGAGATTTCTTTAGGCTGTCCTTGTACCTCTTCTTTGGTGCACTTCTGTCATGATGGCTAGTGGAGAGCTCGCCATAGAACACGATCTTGGGAAGGCGATGGACCTCCATTCTGGACCATACAAGGATGAAATAGATGTAGAAAGATGTGGAGAGTGATCACATCTCCCTTAGCTTCAGCATTGGTAGGTAAAACAATAAAAACAAACAAAATAGGAAAGTGCTCAATTGGGGAAGGCTAATTATGATGGAATGAGGCAGGAACTAGCAAGAGTAAATTGGAAAAAGATGTTCAAGGGTAAAAGTACAGAAGTAATGTGGAGGAAGTTTAGGGATCACTTGTGCTGGGTTCAGGATAGGTTTGGGACAAGGAAAAGTTGGTAAGATAAGGGAACTTTGGCTGAAGAAATTGGTGAGGCAACTTGTCAAAAGTCTATTAGATATAGGAAGCAGGAAACAGGAAGGGCTCATGAGAAGTATATGGTAGCCAGGAAGGAGCTTAAGAAAGGATTTAGGAGAGCTTGAAGTGGGCATGAGAAGGGCTTGTCATGTCAGATTAAGAAAAATCCCAAGGTGTACTAAGCGTATGTGAAGAGAAAGATGATGCGAATGAAGGAGGCAACATGTGCCTGGAGGTGGAGGAGGTTGGGAGATCCTAAATGAATACTTTGCTTCAATATTAACAAGAAAAACGGATCAGGGTGAGGTTGGAATAGTACAGGCATGTGTGCTGGACAATGTGGAGACTAAGGATTTTCTTATAAACATCAACGTTGATGTTCCAGGGCCAGACACGATATACCCCAGGTTGCTTGGAAGAGATAGCTGGGGCAGTAGCTGTGATCTTTGAGTCCTCTTTGGCCATAGGGGAGGTGTTAAGAGGATTGGAGAATGGCAAATGTAGTCCCCCTGTTTAAACAAAGGTAAAAGGGAGAATTCTTGGAATTATAGACCAGTGATTCTTGCATCAGTGGTGTGCAAACTACTGAAGAGGATTCTTAAGGATAGGATCTATGAGCATTTGGAGAAGGACAGTCTACTCAGGGATAGTCAGCAAGAATTACCATAATTATTGCCATCAAAGCACAGGTATGATTAGCCTCCCCAGGGCCTTTCTCAACATGAACAACGGGATCTCACAAGCCCTGAAATACTGAGAACGACGAGATAACTTGGAAATCCTGCTGGCTCCCCCTCCTTTTTTTTTTCTTCTTTTCTCCTTCCCTTGTATTTTTGCATTATTATTTTTAAACATTGATTTTTTTATGTTTTTACCTCAATTGAGTGGGAGGGAGGATGAACAAAGTGGGGGGGGGGGGGGAGGGAAGGAAAAAGGGAGGACTCGGCAAACAATAATCTGTAAAAGGGGAGGTTTGTTTCCCCCTATAAACACTTGGCTAATAAGAGTCCGTAAAACTATAAATAAAGTTTTCAAAACAAAAAGATAGTTAGCATGGCTTTGTGAAGGAAAGGTCATGCCTCACAAGCCTAACTGAGTTTTTTTTTGAGGAGGTAACAAAAGAAATTTATGAGAGTAGGGCAGTAGATGGGTCTACATGGATTCTAGTAAGGCATTTGACAAGGTCCCCCATGAGACTCATCCAGAAAGGCATGGGATCAGTGGAACCTTGGCTGTGTGCTGGGACTTGCAGGAAGAAAACAGAGAGTAGAAGTGGAAGAAAAGTATTCTGCCTGGAAATTGTGACTGGCGGAGACCTGCAAAGATCTGTTCTGGGGCCCCTGCTCTTTGTGATTTTTATAGATAACTTGGATGAGGAGACGGAAGGATGGGTCAGTAGGTTTGTTGATGACATGAAGGTTCGAGGAATTGTGGATGGAGCTGAAAGTTGCCGAAGATTACAAGAGGATTACAAACCAGAAGGCTAAGAACAGGGTTAATGGACAGTTACTTAAGAGTATGGATGATCAAGGGGTTCAAATCCATATATCTCTCAAGGTTGCTGCAGAGGTTGACAGGATTGTTAAAAAGGCCTATGGGATGCTGGGCTTCATTAATAAGGGGGATTGAGTTCAGGAGTAGAGAGGTCATGTTGCAACTCTACAAATTTCTGGTAAGATCACAAAGAGTATTGTGTTCAGTTCTGGTCACCTCATCAGAGGAAAGATGTGGAAGCTATGAAGAAGGTGCAGAGGACATTGACTAGGATGTTGTCTGGATTGGAAAACAAGTCTTATGAGGTAAGGTGAGCAGTGCTGGGACTTTTTCCTTTGGAGCACAGAAGGATGAGAGGAGACTTAATAGACGTCTACAAGGGTTTGAGAGGGTAGACAGCCAGCGCCTGTTTCCCAAGACAGGAATATCAAACACCAGAGGCCATATGTACAAAGTGAAGTGAAGGGAGACATAAGGGGTACGTTTTTTGGGGTTTTTTTTATATAAATGCAGAGAGTTGTGGGTGCCTGGAATGCCTTGCAAGGGATGGTGGTGGGAGGCTGAAACATTAGGGACATTTAAGAGACTCTTGGTCACGTCTCCAGAATGGAGGACCATCGCCTTCCCAAGATCATGTTATATGGCGAGCTCTCCACTGACCACCGAGACAGAAGTGCACCAAAGAAGAGATACAAGGACTGCCTAAAGAAAGCTCTTGGTGCCTGCCACATTGACCACCGCCATTGGGCTGATATCGCCTCAAACCGTGCATCTTGGTGCCTCACAGTTCGGCGGGCAGCAACCTCCATTGAAGAAGACCGCAGAGCCCACCTCACTGTCAAATGACAAAGGAGGAAAAACCCAACACCCAACCAACCAATTTTCCCTTGCAACCGCTGCAACCGTGTCTGTCTGTCCCGCATCGGACTTGTCAGCCACAAACGAGCCTGCAGCTGACGTGGAGTTCACCCCTCCATAAATCTTCGTCCGCGAAGCCAAGCCAAAGAAAGAAGAAAGAAGAAGAAGGACAAGTACATAGATGGAGGAAATGTGGAGGGTTAGAGGGTAGGGAGAGTTTAGTCCTTTTTTTAAAGGAATATATGGGACAACACAACTTCAAAAGCCCTATACTGTTCTCTATGTTCTAAGGTTAAATGGTTTTTAATACGTTCTTCATTTTTCACATTTCCACAAAAATCCATTTTTAACCATTTGCAAACTCACAATAAATCTGATCACGATTCAGCATAAAAATCAGCTGCACACCCGGTCGTGCTGCGCTGATGAAATACATGAGCTTCCCACTAACCTAAAGTCATCTAGTTTCACAATACCCAACAGTTCTATTGTGGCAAGGAGGTCAACAGCTAGAGAATGCAAATTTGAGGCAGTTTAAATTAAAAAAAAAAGTAGAAATATTTATTTTTTAAGTTTTAAGTAGGACCAGGCAACAACCAAAAAATGGGTTGCCTCAAAGGCTGGATAATATTCAAGGGAAAACAATTTACAAAGATAACCATAACCTCAGTGACCTTTTTCCTGTGCTGGATGATAACATTCAACTTCAGCCTTTCAGTCATGAATGAAATGATACCCACCCTGAATACCCAGCACAGATACATAATATGCATCTATTTTGAATCTTGTATTGTTGAAGATGTTGCTGAATTGCCAAGTCTTAATTCTTCTAAAGAAGGTGGCTATGATAATCTTCTGAAACCAATGCTGTCTGGGTATTGATTATGTGGGAATTTCTCAAGTTTATTGTCATCTGATTGCACAGGTACAACCCAACAGTGTTCTTTAAACCTTGGTCCAAAACACACAGACACACAACTCGACATAACACACATATAGACAAACAATACGCATGCAGGACAAGTATATGTAAATAAAATAATTAAGTAAATCTTCTTCTTTGGCTTAGCTTCGCGGACGAAGATTTATGGAGGGGGTAAAAAAGTCCACGTCAGCTGCAGGCTCGTTTGTGGCTGACAAGTCCGATGCGGGACAGGCAGACACGATTGCAGCGGTTGCAGGGGAAAATTGGTTGGTTGGGGTTGGGTGTTGGGTTTTTCCTCCTTTGCCTTTTGTCAGTGAGGTGGGCTCTGCGGTCTTCTTCAAAGGAGGTTGCTGCCCGCCAAACTGTGAGGCGCCAAGATGCACGGTTTGAGGCGTTATCAGCCCACTGGCGGTGGTCAATGTGGCAGGCACCAAGAGATTTCTTTAGGCAGTCCTTGTACCTTTTCTTTGGTGCACCTCTGTCACGGTGGCCAATGGAGAGCTCGCCATATAACACGATCTTGGGAAGGCGATGGTCCTCCATTCTGGAGACGTGACCCATCCAGCGCAGCTGGATCTTCAGCAGCGTGGACTCGATGCTGTCGACCTCTGCCATCTCGAGTACTTCGACGTTAGGGATGTAAGCGCTCCAATGGATGTTGAGGATGGAGCGGAGACAACGCTGGTGGAAGCGTTCTAGGAGCCGTAGGTGGTGCCGGTAGAGGACCCATGATTCGGAGCCGAACAGGAGTGTGGGTATGACAACGGCTCTGTATACGCTTATCTTTGTGAGGTTTACCTATCTCGGCTGCACCATTTCATCAGATGCAAGGATCGAGAATGAGATAGACAACAGACTCGCCAAGGCAAATAGTGCCTTTGGAAGACTACACAAAAGAGTCTGGAAAAACAACCAATTAAGTAAATATTGCTTCATTAATATGAGAGTCCCCAGTGGTTAATGAGACTCACCATCAATAAAGCATAGATATACGCTTCCAAAGAAGATAGCATGCAGGCCACTAAACATATGTACTTGGGGACCTTTCCTTCTGGAGAATTTCAAGCTTCAAGTCTGGGTCAGGGGAAAGGTGAGTCGGGGCAAATACATAGATTGAGGAAATACAGAAAATTCTACCATGCGTCTCATTTGTGCTCTGTCAAGTTTAAGGTTTGGAGAATTTGGGATTCTGCAAATGTAATCACATATTTATATGGCCGCTCAACTAAGTTCTCGTCATCAGAGATGCTAGCACCATCCAATTCAGCAAGCAGTTAAGAATTAGCAACTTTGTGACAAGATCTGAAATCTCATGTGGGCAAGCTGCCAAAATTTCATTCCAACTAGTGAAGCAGACGGGCTTTCACAGATAACCCAACACTACAGGTACGAAATCAATTTTCCAAAATTCTGAAAACTGAACATTTTTTCCGTGGATTTCAACTGTACACCAAAGCTCGCATTTGGCGCCAAACTTGACCTGACACACACCTGAATATCCCATGTCAGTAATTACTGGAACCCGATGAAATCTTTATTTTATAGGTGCCAGCGGGGGAAAAAAAAGAGCCCCACACCAAGATTCACCGTATATGGAAGCCCGATTTGTTGTAGATGCCCCAATACCCCGATGCCCCCCTCCACCCGTCCAATGCTCAACTATAAAGACTTTCATCTGAACTGCATGTTGGAATACAGTCAACAGAAGCCTAAGTATTAAAGACTACCTGGAAGTGTTCACTCTTAAGGATGCCATTTTACACTTGCTGATGCTTGGAAAGATGCAACTCAATCAACATTAAAAAAAAATGCTCAGCACAAACTTTGGCCAGAACAATGTTTCATGAAAATGAGCATGCAGCTAAAGACTTTGAAGGATTCCATGTCAGTAATGAGAAGAAGATGATATCAAATCTCATTCCTTTTGCCAAAAGTGTTGCAGCAGAAAATATAATTACTTTAGAGGCAGCTGACATCGAAGAAGTGCTGAACATTGATAATGATGCACCTGTTGATCATTGTTTGAGTGATGGAGAAATTGCTGAAATGGTGGTCAAGAACGATTAACATGAGGAAAATAGTGATGAGGAAGAAGACACTGTGAACACAGGTGGAAAAAATGCCCATAGATGATATGGTTAAAATGTGTCATCAGTTAACTGGTGGCATGGAACAAGGTACATTTATTAATGAGCATGAGATTTTGGCAGTTTATCCAGAGAGAGAAATCTCTGTTAATGAAACAGATAATACTGGAAGTCTTTAAAAAGACTCGAACTTGAAGACGATCAGCCTAACAACAATGACGACATTGTTGTACAGTATATTTTTAGGTGTTTATAGCTTAGCTTGAGCCAGTTTATGTTTGAAGTTTTACTTAAACTTAAAAAGTATGCTAGTGAGTTTATGGTCTATATTTATCTCACTTCATTTACCACCCCCACCCCCCCCCCCACCCCCCCCCCCCCCCCCCCGCTGCACTACTGCCGCCATGTTCCCTGTCCAGTGCCACCACAAACCACCGCTGTCCAGTGCCGCTGCAACACTCCTCCCCATCCAGAGACCCTTCTAGTTGGAGTCTGTCTTTGTTTTGGGTGAATCTGAAATCAGTGCAATGACTTAAACATACCACGGTGGCGGCGCACTCTCTCATGGCGAACCGGCCCCGCGTGTAACGCCACGTGGTGGGGCAGCCATGGGAAGATGGCGCTATCTCCCTGACTCAAGTCTCCTGCCCAGTGCGCGTCTGGAGCAGCGGTTATGATGTCATGCTGCCCTTAAAAGGGCGTGTGTTGAATTTGAATGAAAACAGTCATTAATGACTTTCAATGTGATGGCTGAGTCTTTCTTGGCTGTGTCCAGCACTACAACACCGTTATTATTCTACTATCTGAAAAATACCGAAGTCTGAAAAGGGTCTGGCCCCAAGGGTTTCCGATAAAATATTCTATACCTGTATTATCAAGACTACAATTTTATTCTAAATGTATTTATCTATTCTACATGAAGGGATTTTCAATCATTTCCTCACATCCTGGATCATTAGTCAAGTTATTTTACCACTATGCTACTGTAACTAATTACATAAATAATCCTCAACGAGTCTTTGCTGTACTCAACTAAACATGCTCATTGTCCAACTCAATGTAGCTGATCACAGAGATATCACCTGTACAATGAGAACACATGAGAGATTGCTGGTCCTGGAATCTGGATCAAAACCTCTGACTTTTTCCTCTTCCCAACATAAACTGGAGGAACACCACCTCAGATTTCACCTTGGCAGCCTACATCCTAATGGTGTGAACATTGAACTTCCCTCTTTCCCTTCCTGCAAGCTATTTCTGTTCTTCCCTTCTCTCTCCATGTTTGTTCCCTTTAATCTACTCACCTCGCCCCCCCCACCCATTCTCATCCCCATTCTTCCAAGGTCCCATCCTCTTCCACCCACATTTCCCTTACGGGATTCTTACTCCCTCCGGCCCAATCTGATCTCTCATTATACCACTGTTATTACCTTCTCTTCTAACCAGATTCCTGGCCAATCTTTCTTTGTTGCCACATCAACCCCCTCCACCCATCAGCACTCCTCTTTCTCCACCTGACCCCTTTCTTCATCTTGGTTTGCTTCCCTCCCCTTGTCTGACTCCACCCATTCAACTGCTTCTGTGCATCAATGTCCATGAACAGGTAATTTACGACAATATAAGGCTTCATGGATGGGGACATGGTTCACAATTCCTTTCCAGCCCCTGTCATCATCGTGGCCATCTTCCCTTTGCACTCTGACTCTTTCAGATGGGTTTTGGCCCAAACTGTTAACATTTGTTTTCTCCCACTGATACTACTCAAATGGCTGAGTTCCTCAAGTAGGTTATTTTCCACTCATCTCTATAATGCCCAGACATGTCCATGAATCAGCAACTAAACAGGTAAAATAAAAAAAAACACAATACAATGTATAAAAAAAATTAACGTTTGATTCTCACCCAATATCCTGCACTGATGAAAGTGTAGCTTTCCTAAACAGATTTAGAAAAACAACAATAACTATAATATATTGATTTTCCACAAATAATAAAACAAGGATGAGAACAAGGGCATGACAGAGATGTAATGATCTTTACAGATGGATCTAATACCATGCAAAATTAATAATGTTAAATTTTGACACAATGAAGCCTTATATATCCTAAATTACCTGTATTCACATCTTCTGCAAAGTTTGAACATCAGGAAATTAAAGCAACCAATTGGGCATGAGATTTGAATATTTTAAGGGTGGTGAAAAAAGAGGGAAAGTGGAAATTCAAACTTGAAGAGAGATTCAAGCACAAAAGGATAAATAAAACGGTTCTCCCAGTTGTTTGATTTTATCTCAACATCTCTCTATATTTTGCCTTCACTGACTCCAATGATGCTCCATAAAACCTTCCTCTTCAATCAAAAGTTAACATAAGCCCCATTATGGCTTAATAAACATTTTATTTGGTAATGCTTTTGTGGAGCATTCCAGAATGGGTTCATTACATATATGGGGCATTTATTCCAAGTGCAACAGCATCAACTACTGTTTCAGTTATTTTCCTCTACTGATTTTTCAGAATTTGGACATGACTTAGGTCTTTATTGGTAAACCTCCTGTCGTCACAGATAGCACAACAGGCACTTTCCTGGTCTCCACCCTATGGTCTTTATTTGGTGGAAAAGCAAATTTAATCAATCCTGTTTGACAAGAAAAATGAATTCTGAGAGTGAATGATCGATGAGCAAAGAAAATGTTAAGACAACCATGAGGCAATAGATTAAAAGCTTAAAATTTTGGTTTGACAGGAATTAGAACATGGGTTGATTTGAAATTGCACATTTAATGTTTCAGCTGATTGTCTAAATTGCATTAAATAAAAGTTTTATGCTGTTTACATGTGCAATTGGTAAATTTTAAAACATATTTTGGAAATTTATTCTATACAAGGTAAGTAGTCTTTCTTTGGCTTGGCTTCGCGAACGAAGATTAATGGAGGGGTAATGTCCACGTCAGCTGCAGGCTCGTTTGTGGCTGACAAATCCGATACGGGACAGGCAGACACGGTTGCAAGGGAAAATTGGTGGGTTGGGTTTTTCCTCCTTTGTCTTTTGTCAGTGAGGTGGGCTCTGCGGTCTTCTTCAAAGGAGGTTGCTGCCCGCCAAACTGAGAGGCGCCAAGATGGACGGTTTGAGGCGATATCAGCCCACTGGCGGTGGTCAACGTGGCCGGTCAAAGTAAATAGTAATGTGCTATTATTTCACCACGATTTAATTTTTGGAGTTTCCATTTTTTTTGTTGCCTTTTTATTTTTCCATAATCATTGCACTCGTAAGCTACCATAAAAACAATCAGTTACCTTTCTGCTTTTATACAGTATATATTTTATGCACCTTTTAAGGAGATCATAGATAAAATATATGTTTAAATATATAGGGGTATTGTTTAAAAATGATTGTTTGATTAGTCGGATGCATTTTCCTCGATGTTCTGCCTAGCTTACCTCAGCACCCAGCATGACGGGATGAAACCCAGTACAACAGCTTTCCCTCCCCAAATGATACATGCATTAATCTAGATAGACTCCTGAAATTTGGACCAAAATGCACTTACCCAAATTTAATTTTTTTTGGTTAAAATTTAGACATACATCATGGTAACAGGGCATTTTGGCCCACGAGTCTGGGCCACCCAATTAACTTATACCCCTGGTACGTTTTGAATGGTGAGAGGAAACCAGAATCTCCAGGGAAAACCCATGTAGTCACGGACAGACAACATGGGATTTGAAACCTGGTCCCGATCGCTGGCGCTGTAACCACTATGCCAACACAAAGAGCAAAGAGGCAAATGATTCTGTTAGAACACCCTATGAAACCATGATACTAACAATATGATGAGATTTGACAATTTTATCCTCTAAATTCTAATTCTGTCAGAAAATGAGATTTATTTATGTATGTTCACAAACTAATCAGAGCTAGACTGTACATCTAAGACAAATTGTGTAATTAAAACGGGAAGAAATCAGAAAATTTCCATTTCTCTCATCAATTCTGAAAGTACGAGTTTGTAAATTCTCCAAACTATTACTACTTGAATTATACATTGTTTGTCACATTGTTTTGTTTAAAACAGCAAAACAAGTCAGCTTTTACAGATGGAGGGAAAATGTAGCATACTCCTCTTCAATATTGCAAAGAGCTGGACATCAAAGAACATGGTTCCATAGATTCCTCAACTTAAATAACAGTTAGCTAATTACGGTGGACAATGAAGATTTTTCTTCCTGAACACTTTTTGGTGTATTTTAATCGATTTTGGGCTGCTGGTCATGAAAATCGTCTGAAAATGATCCTATCACATACCATATTTTTAAGAAATATATAACCCATTTTGTGATTTCTAGTCATATTTTAAGTCTACTTCAAGTCGACAAAACTATGAAGTGCAACCTGCTGATCTGGGTACAGTCAGTCTCAAAACATGGTGAAATGTTTCGCCAGGACATTGTGACTAAGGAAAAGCGGCATCAGGGCAACTGGAATCCATAAATATTGGCCGACTATTGTTGGACACTGACATCCGGCATCAGATGCCAAGTACAAATGAAATTCACCAGCGAAACACTTTTAGTTTAGTTGAACTAGCACAATGTGTCAGCATCATTATGTGATCAAACATGCTAAATTCAATTAAAGTTCATTTAATGTTTCTCCAGCTTCCAACATGATAGAGCAAATCTGAAGTTATCTTTGTGTTCAGTTTAAAGTTGTCTATTATAATCCACATTTTCTGGAAGCAAGTCTTTTGGGAAAAAAAAACTGTTGTCCAGTTGTATTCAAAGGCAACATCCACAAATGAAGTAAATTTGGACCTCAACTAGAATTCCATCCGAACAGTTTCCAACAGGAAACACAGGATAACAATACTTATATCACATGAAAGGACCAAACAGTTTTATGTGTATTGTCTAACACATGACCAACATGTACTGTATATTTGCTCTAGCAGTGACTTTCACCATTGACGACAATACTAAATAGTGAACTGTGAATAATAAAAAGATTGTTTCTACTCTCAACCAATTTCTGTTCTGATTCATGTTCATTGTAAATGTGTTTGGTTTTGGGATTTTTTCCAAAATGTGGTACACTGGACTTATCAAATGTTATTTACCACTTTGTCCTTTTCTCCAAAACCTCTAAATTGGTTTGCAGAAATTCCTTGGTATGGTTGTGGAGGGTTGTCTTATAAACCAACCTTGCTGACCAATACCTTTATTCTAATACTATGCAATTTATTACAATGAAAATAATAGTCCCCTGATATCAGTTATTATAGAATAAGCATCTGAGGGATTTCCAACCAGTAATCCACATACTTTACATGGATCTGAACAATTGAGAAATATTACAGCTCATAACTTTTCTGAAAGTTCATGACCAGTCCTGTAAATTCAGAGTCAGTAAATGTGTTTTGACCTTTCCTAGACAGAGGCAATGAGGTCCCCAAGCTCAACAAGAATATGCCTGGAATGGTGCTCAAGAAACCTGAATAACCTTTTTGAACAAGAGAGTTTTTCAAAGCTTTATAATAGGAAGTTCAACCATTGATTTTTCATTCATGTCCAATGCAGAGGAAAACATGTTAGAGAACCTTTCTCTTTCGTTACTGTGAACATGTACGGAAAATAATACTTTAATGCTGTACAGACACGCATGTATGTCTACGTGTATACACACACACACACAAACACACACACACACACACAAACACACACACACAAACACACACACACAAACACACACACAAACACACACACACACAAGATGCTCACAACTCGCAAGTGCACACAAACACATCTCCCCTCCCCTGATGTTGTAATTGCTGAAGTAACAGATATAGTCAAGGCCATCTCCAATCTGATAGCAGAAAAAATACAATTGGTCGTTGATAGATTATTTCCTATTTATGAGGGTCCTTATTAATGTAGGCCGAGAATTGAAGGGACACTAGACCTTAATGTAATAATAATTAGCAGAATGTCCAAATGCTTGCCCGGAGATTTTTTTTTAAGACTCAGGAGAATAAGGAAGAAAGAAACATCGACCAAAAAAAAAACCCAGAAAGCTTCATACCTGTAACGATGACGATGCTCTGAACCTTCTGATGCTGACTGTTCTGTAATTGATAAAGATGTTGTTGATGACAGGGTTGTTGCTATTGAAGCTGTTGTTGCTTCTTCAAATGAAGGTGGCGTACAAGGAAGGAGATCTGGTCGGCCTAACAACCCTAGAAAAATCGAGAAATTATGAAAACCAACAACGAAGAAGAAATTTCCTTTACTAAGAAGCACATTTTTTAAAAAAATCTAATGAAAAACAGAATGACGAACACCAGTCAATGTTAACACCTTGTCACCTGATTTCATTTAGCTAAGAACAAAGAAAGGGCTTCAGATGTTTTCCATAACGTGATTAAAGAGATGGTATATGTAGCAATCGAACAACTGAAAAGTGGCAAAGCAGCAGGTATGGATGGAATCCCCCCCCAGAGGTCTGGAAGGCTGGCGGCAAAACTCTGCATGCCAAACTGCATGAGTTTTTCAAGCTCTGCTGGGACCAAGGAAAGCTGCCTCAGGATCTTCGTGATGCCATCATCATCACCCTGTACAAAAACAAAGGCGAGAGATCAGACTGCTCAAACTACAGGGGAATCACGCTGCTCTCCAGTGCAGGCAAAATCTTCGCTAGGATTTTCCTAAATAGAATAATACCTAGTGTCGCCGAAAATGTTCTCCCAGAATCACAGTGCGGCTTTCGCGCAAACAGAGGAACTACTGACATGGTCTTTGCCCTCAGACAGCTCCAAGAAAAGTGCAGAGAACAAAACAGGACTCTACATCACCTTTGTTGACCTCACCAAAGCCTTCGACACTGTGAGCAGGAAAGGGCTTTGGCAAATACTAGAGCGCCTCGGATGCCCCCCAAAGTTCCTCAACATGGTTATCCAACTGCACGAAAACCAACAAGGTCGGGTCAGATACAGCAATGAGCTCTCTGAACCCTTCTCCATTAACAATGGCGTGAAGCAAGGGTGCATTCTCGCACCAACCCTCTTTTCAATCTTCTTCAGCATGATGCTGAACCAAGCCATGAAAGACCTCAACAATGAAGATGCTGTTTACATCCGGTACCGCACGGTTGGCAGTCTCTTCAATCTGAGGCGCCTGCAAGCTCACACCAAGACACAAGTGCAACTTGTCCGTGAACTACTCTTTACAGACGATGCCGCTTTAGTTGCCCATTCAGAGCCAGCTCTTCAGCGCTTGACGTCCTGTTTTGCGGAAACTGCCAAAATGTTTGGCCTGGAAGTCAGCCTGAAGAAAACTGAGGTCCTCCATCAGCCAGCTCCCCACCATGACTACCAGCCCCCCCACATCTCCATCGGGCACACAAAACTCAAAACGGTCAACCAATTTGCCTATCTCGGCTGCACCATTTCGTCGGATGCAAGGATCAACAACGAGATAGACAACAGACTCGCCAAGGCAAATAGCGCCTTTGGAAGACTACACAAAAGAGTCTGGAAAAACAACCAACTGAAAAACCTCACAAAGATTAGCGTATACAGAGCCGTTGTCATACCCACACACATGTTCGGCTCCGTCTACCTGCAGCACCTACGGCTCCTAGAACGCTTCCACCAGCGTTGTCTCCGCTCCATCCTCAACATTCATTGGAGCGACTTCATCCCTAACATCAAAGTACTCGAGATGGCAGAGGCCGACAGCATCGAATCCACGTTGCTGAAGATCCAACTGCGCTGGGTAGGTCACGTCTCCAGAATGGAGGACCATCGCCTTCCCAAGATCGTGTTATATGGTGAGCTCTCCACTGGCCACCGTGACAGAGATGCACCAAAGGACTGCCTAAAGAAATCTCTTGGTGCCTGCCACATTGACCACCGCCAGTGGGCTGATATCGCCTCAAACCGTGCATCTTGGTGCCTCACAGTTCGGCGGGCAGCAACCTCCTTTGAAGAGGACCGCAGAGCCCACCTCACTGACAAAAGACAAAAGAGGAAAAACCCAACACCCAACCCCAACCAACCAATTTTGCCCTGCAACCGCGTCTGCCTGTCCCGCATCGGACTTGTCAGCCACAAACGAGCCTGCAGCTGACGTGGACATTTACCCCTCCATAAATCTTCATCTGCGAAACCAAGCCAAAGAGAGAGATATGTGTTTACAAACTTCTTAAAGATCTTTAGATTAGAAGAATTCTTTTATACTGCCAGCTTTTAAAAATTGAGACATCAGTCCAGGGAACTATGATGGTGCACAGTATACATCTCATGGAATTGATCTGCCCATCACACGCCTACCATTCTGGTGGAAGAGATACCCAACCATATCTGCAAAGGTACATTGTAGATTATTGCATAGACCTGAAACTCGTGCAATCAGTAAGAAGCTGCTACAATGTGCGTGGTGCATTATTTGTGTAATGAACATGGATTTGCTTGCAGCAATACCAGAACAACTGCTGTTTTAACACAAATTAAATAATCTTGGACTTCAGGTGTCAGTTTACAAAAATTAAATAATTCTATTTGAATACAAGACTTACGAGGAGAACCAATTTTTCTAAATAGATTTATTTGCATACTGGAGAAGGGGTCAAATTCGTAAACTGTAATTGCCATATGTACAGTGTTATACCAAAATACAAGTATAGTTGTATTTCCTTCAATCATAACAGATATTAATTGAAGGTAAAACAGTTTTTGGCATTACCACATAGAGGTTCTTGGCCAATATGAAAGACAGTAAGAATATTTAAACAAAATTCAATTCAAAACAAAACTCATAAATTTGTAGTGATAAGACTGCATTTGGATTACAGAGTCCTTTAGCCTGATTTTTGGAATAGGTTTTGAAAAATATTCTGAAAGTTTAAGGGAAGAGGATTCTTTCCAAAAATAGGCTTAAGACAATGGGTTTGTTAAATTTAAAGGTGATGTCACTACCTGATAAATATATATGAAATCATGAAGAGTCACATAGATAGATTATCTTCATTTGATTTATTGAAAAAGATCAGAATGTTATCATCTTTGAACTAAATAGACCCACTGCCTTAAGCCTGTTATGAAATTCAAGTTCAGGTTAGGTATTAATGAGTCATTTTAGCAAAGGAAAATAGAGCTACGGAGTTAAGATAATTTTCACAAATTATCAGATCATGCCATTGACCACTGATCATCTGAATACTTAAATTGGACCAACTCCACACTGAGAAAGAGATCACATGTTGGAGTGAACAGAGAAATACAAGCATAGTTGACATGATCTGCTGGACTGCTTTCAACTTATCAAGGAATTCAGAGGGGAACTTTGCAGATGTAATTGGCCTTCAATTTTCAAAATGCATCGGGTAGAATATTGTGCTATTCCAATAGCAAAACGTTGCAGGTGACAAAAATGTGAAATATAAACATAAAATTCTGCAAATATTCAGCACATAAAGTAACATCTTCCAAGAGAAAATAAAATTCCAATGGAAGATCATCAATTTGCCCAGTTAACTAATTTTCACTCTCTGCAAATACTATTTCCAGAATCTTCATTTTAATCACACAGCAGTAGTTGAATGAAAGGAATCCTACCATAATGCTTCAGCCATTAGGACTGTGAAGCACTGTGAACCCTGCCTAAAATTTTTTACATGCTTGCATCAAATATATTAGTATTACAAGATGCTTGTATTTGAAATGAACGATAAACTCTCCATTCAACATCATGTCAAAATAATGCAAATATTTTGGAGCATCTGTGGCAAAATAAACCAGTCCATTTGAGTTTAATACCATGTTACATCAAATAAAAACGTTCAATTTTCTCCACACCTAATTATGAGACATTTTCATATTCACAAATACCTTCATCTTCAAGAGTTGGGAAGCTCCTGGCTCCTCGAAGATCATACCGCTTCTCTTCATCTTCAGTAGGAATCTGACTGGCTGAAAAGGCTTGTCCTGGGCCAACATATTTTGGAATTGGTAGGGAGACTCGTCCTTTCTTGGATGGGGATGACTTCAATGCTGTGAAATATTGAAATACTAAATGTGTATCTTAATTAATCACTTCTATTAACATTAATCTCAAGGTTAAAAGATGAAAATCAAAAATTATGGAAACACTTTGCTGGCTTCAATGAACCCCAGGATAAATAGGGGATATATAATCTGATGAGAAAGTAGAACAAATTAGCATTTGGCTAATTATTATAAAGTTACTTGTCCAATAGACACATAGAACCTGACATGGAAAAAAAAGTTTCTAAGCATCCAAATTCAGCCCTTCCAAATCATCTCCAAAGAGGACATAATGTTTACTTACATGAAGACTTTCTGAAGACTGTGTTGCTCATAAATTTATAAAATCTTTCAGCATAGAAACTTGGCCGATGCACTGACACAGTGTCCTGTAAAAGTATCCAAGGAAAGAAAGTGTTTATATGGAAATTGTATTTGCAAATCTAAGAGAGCTGACATGTAGCTAAATCCAATCAAATATTAACATTTTAAACACCACACATCAAGATACCCAGATGTCTTGAACATTGAGTCTTTTTCAAGTTGTTAGAGACACACGAGGCAAAATAATGAAGCATGTCTGACTAGACACCCTAGATTTTTTTAAAAATTCAGAAGTGTGTTTCTAAATTAACCCCGTCTTAAGTTCAGTCAGGGTAGTAAATAACCTCAATACACCTGAGATGAAGAGAAATTCCTACTCCTAATCTTAATGAAAGAGGGCAGATTTGTGTCATTAATTTAGTACAGGTGCACAGACCAGTATATTCTGTTTAGAGTCAAATAATCTGGTCACTGGGGGCATGGACACACAAAGGATTTACACAGACATGTTTTGGTTGAGTTCTCCATGAAGAGTATCAAAAAGACTGTTAAAACCTCAAAACCAAGAATCATTTCACCAAAAATGGATAAAGCAAGTACCAAGAGTCCAAGGAAACAAAAAAACAAAAACCGAGGAAGCTTCTACTCAGCCAGGGACAGCCCAAAAGGGAGCAGCACAAGAGTGGCCTTGGGACTGGCTGATCCTGGCAGAGCTGGAGAGTTGGGACAAAACCTAAATATTATCCTGGAGAAAATAGAAAATTTGTGTAACCATTTTACTGGCATTGAAACTGAAATAAGAGACATGCCAGAGAGGATGACTGAATTTAAAGAAATTGTTGATGATTTAATGCAAGAATGACTCAAGTGGAAATTGACTTGCGAAAACACGTTAAAAGCTATGGAAGAAGATGCGAAGAAATGGGATTCGGACCGACAAGATATACTGGACAAGATTGACTACGTGGAGAACTTCAGCAGACGTAACAACATCTGAATTATTGGATTGAAAGAAAAGATCAAAGGGAGAGACCTAGTGAACATCTTTGAAACATGGAACATGCTGTGAGAAAATAAATTCAAAGAAAAGTTACGGGAAGAAAGGGGTCACTGGGCCCTCGGATTCATAAGAGCTGGTGATCAGTGACCATGACTGGTCCTGGTAAGACTTTTGAGTTACTGGGAATGGGAGAAATTCTGGGAGTAGCATATGAATACTCTAAACAAAACAATGTCCACCCAAGATTGACCATGAAAAAGTGCTATTCTCTCAAGATTTTACCCCTTTGATTAAGCAAAGAAGAGTATGATGAAGTAAAAAGACAACTGCTAAAAATTTGAACTACTCAATGATATACTGCATGACTGAGGGTCGAAGTAGCAGAAGGTAATTGGCGATCTTTCAAGACCAAGAACGAGGAGGAAGATTTTTTATGAAGATTATGAAAACATTAAGGTTACCAAATAAGAAGCTGAGAAATATGTTTACTAAGTTAAAATTATATTTTTTGAACCATTGTTAAAAAGGAAATGGGCTTTTGGGATTTTCTGCTTACGTCACCATCCGGGCAGGAATATTGTATGTGCTTCTTAAAGGGGAAAAAAAAAATCACTATTATTTAAACAACCAAAAAGGTTTCACTGCTAAATAATATTTTTAAAAATTGGTATGGATAGAATATTAAAGTAAGTTGTATTGTTTTAAAATTAAAACTTACACCATCATGAACAAGCGCTTTCCAAGTATGTTCCAGTTTCTTGATCAACCTAAAAAATGAGTTAACAGAAAGTCTACAGACACTGTGATTGAAGGCCAATACAATTACCATCATTTTGTTTCCTTTCCTTCAGCTCCCACCCCCTTTCCCCTCCATTCAAAGAGCTATCCCCCCCCTTATCACCTCAGTATTTTTTCCTCCTATCCACCAACCCATATTCATCTATGAACCCTTGACTGTTGGTCTGTGGTCCTCCCCCTGCACCTTTGTTCCTCCTCTCACCCCACCCCTCTCCACCTTTTTATTCAGGAACATGCCTGCGTTTTGCATACCTTGACAAAGTGCTCAGGCCTGAAATGTTGGTTATCATTTGCTTCCTAAGATTGCTATGTGACATGAGTTTCTCCAGCATTTATGTGTAAGATACACGAATTCGTTTGTATTTATCTTGTATATCAGTTACTTAAATCAAGAAAAAGCTTTCCTTCAACATTAATATAAACTTTAACCTAAATCAGAAGTTTTAATGCTTGAATCAGCCATTAAAACCTACTCTTAAAACTGCAGTAATATTGTGTTGTTTAGAGATAGCACTTTGGGGATGACACGTTAAATTCCTCTCCTTAAGTGAGTATAATGAATTCAACAACAAAACTGAAGACTTTTCTTGTCATTGTCAATATATCGGTTTGTCCCTGGAGCAGCATTATTAAAGGATATCAAGTTACTAATCTCAGTACTTTTTTCAAAATCACGTGTTGGAAACATTGTAGCACACAGGACTCCCTGACTGGACATTGCAGCTTGGTCAAATATTGCACCAATCATTTCGATTTAGTTTTACTTTAGATATATTTAATAACAAAACACATTCTGAAAAGAGCATCAACAGACAAACAATTAAAAATTGTAAAGGTGCGATGTGCAAAGCTTTAGACAATAAAAAAAATCTTATTTCTTATCATTAATTTCATACATAGATGCCAGCTAATTTCAAGCAAGGTAACTGCTAGACCCAAAAAATTACTTTCGTTTACAAGTTAAATAAATTAAAATAAATCACCTCTTGTCTGCTAGTCAATGACGATAGCTTGAAATGCATGAGCATCATCAGACAATTTGGTAAAGTGCATTGCATAGGAACATAGGAAGAAGGAACAGGAGTAGGCCAAAAATGGCTCATCGAGCCTGCTCCGCCATTCAATAAGATCATGGCTGATCTAATTTATGACCTAACCCCTACTTGCCTTCTCCCCATATCCCCTAATTCCTCTATCATGTAAAAATTTATCTAACTGAATTTTAAATATGTTTAATGAACCAGCTTCAACCACTTTCCTGGTTGGAGAATTCCAAACATTCACTACTCTCTGGGAAAAACTACTTTTCCTCATCTCTGTCCTAAATCTACTCCCCCGAATCTTGAGACTGTGTCCTCTCATTTTAGTTTCCCCGGCCAGCACAAAAAACCTTCCTTCATCTATCCTATCCATACCCTTCATAATCCTATATATTTCTATAAGATCTCCTCTCATTCTTCTGAACTCGAGCGAATACAATCCTAGATGATTTAATCTTTCATCATGTCAACCCCTTCATCCCAGGGATCAACCTAGTAAACCTCCTCTGGGCCGTCTCCAAAGCCAGTATATCCTTCCTCAAATATGGCGACCAGAACTGGACACAGTACTCCAGGTGCGGTCTCACCAGTACCTTATACAGTTGCAACATTACCTCCCTACTCCTGAATTCAATTCCTCTAGCGATGAAGGCCAACATTCTATTTGCCTTCTTAATAACCTGCTGCACCTGTCACTTAACTTTTTGCGATTCATGCACGAGCACTCCCAAGTCCCTCTGCACAAGAGCATGCTGTAGTTTTTCACCCTTTAAATAATATTCAGCTCTTTTATTTTTCTTGCCAAAGTGGATAACCTCACACTTACTAACATTGTACTCCATCTGCCAGCCCTTTGCCCACTCATCCAGCTTAACTATATCCCTTGGCAGACTCTCTACATTCTCATTACAATTTGCTATTCCACTCAATTTGGTGTCATCCGCAAACTTGGCTACACCACATTTTGTCCCCTCCTCTAAGTCATCAATGTAAATGATGAACAGTTGTGGGCCTAACACCGACCCCTGCGGCACCCCACTTACCACTCTCCGCCAACCTGAAAAACTCCCACTTATCCCGACTCTCTGCCTCCTGTCGAACAACCAATTTCCTCTAAATTTACTCTAAAAACAAACAGCCTAGACAATCTTCAGCTGTGACACTCACATAATTGCTGACTTGGTTAATTGCCATAAGCCAAATTTCATAGTGTTTTAAAATTATTTATGGGTGTGGATGTAACTTTAAAGTTCAGCATATACCACACATCTCTCATTGTTTGAGTTGATAACATGTCTCCAAATCAGACAATCCATCTTGTTATTACAATTCTTCCCATATACAAATTTAGAATTAAATATCTATTAAGCATGTGATAGGACAATCAAGAACCTACCTGTAAGACTGTAGAATGTCAATAATGCCAATGTACAAGAGGAGCCTCTCTCCTTTCCCATTCACTGCTGGAATACCGCCCATCCTAACAAAGAAGAGTAAATGCCACTTTAC
Source organism: Narcine bancroftii (assembly GCF_036971445.1). Lineage (NCBI taxonomy): Eukaryota > Metazoa > Chordata > Chondrichthyes > Torpediniformes > Narcinidae > Narcine > Narcine bancroftii. Next base: position 309,191,596 of record NC_091471.1, read on the forward strand.
AACTTGAAAATGTAACATATTGCAGTAAAATAAAGTCAAGAACACTTGGAGATAGGAGAAAGAAAAAAATCACAGTGCCCCTTAAGTCAATCTTCCCAAGAGTTAAAAGTTCTTCTGTGCCAGTTTCTTTCTAATTCTCCAAAAAAATATTTACTTTCTCTTTAAATACTCCAGTATGTGAGCCTCCACAATTTCAGACATTGAAAATGTAGGTGGAAATTACAGCACATTTCTGTTTTAAATGACCACCTTGATAAATATCTTGTAACTATGTCAGGACTCTTTCATTAGTGGAATCATCTCAGCATGTACTTTTTTTTTTAATATAAATGATGCCTTTGGTTCTTGCATATTTCAGTCACATAATCCCGCATTATTCAATTTAAAAGAATAAAGGTCTATCTTTTTGAAGGACAAACCTCTCATTCCCAATCTCCTCTCAATTGCTTTCAATAATAATGTTTCCATTCTAAACAGGGGACCAAAACTTTATACATGTCTCACCTCATCAAGACCTTCTAACTTATCAGCAATGAAGGTTAATGTATGTTTTACACACAACACTGTCCTTTCCATGCCCAGGTTCCAGTCTCATTGAGGTGCTAGGTCTTCTTTTAATTCCTCCTACTGCAGTGCATGACCTCACACTTCACTACACTATACCCCATCTGCCAAGTGTTTGTTCAATCACTCTATTGGTTTTCTTTTGAAAAGTCCCAATATTCTCATTGCACATTAATTCTTCAAAGAAGAAAAGAGCATTTTCCATTAAAATGCAAAACTTGAATTTATCTTTGAACTTGTTCCACTCTTTGAGAAATTTATTTGACAGAAGGTAGTCGGCTGAGGCTAATTAGCCAACTGTAACCTAGTCTTTCTTATATTCATTTCTCAATGTAGATCTAATGGATGCCATTGGAGACGCCTCAGTCTAGACCCATTTTTTACATCTCCATACAACCAGAAAGTCTTGTCTATATTGTCCTTTATCTCATTGCAGACTAGTTAATTGATATTTCAATACCTCTAAAGCATTTGCGTAATTTCCAACACATCATAACGCACCCTTTGAATGTTCAGACATGATGAAATTAAACAGCACTGGATTTCAACACGTGTTTAAGGAAGCCACATGAGAAAACTATTTGTTCCTAGGCTCAAGGATGGTGAGTGACATAGACAAGTTCACACTGATGTTGTGGTCTGACATTCTTGATGGTGTACTTTAGGAGCACGTGAAAGAGAAATTATTTGATCAAAGAGATGCATTTCACAATAGGACACTTACAGGCATATAAGTAAAAAGTTTATAGAATATATACATACATATCATCTGTGTCAATGGATTCGCCCCTGGAAGTTCCACCCTGAATGGATTCCATGGCCGTGGAATAGAGGGCTTTCTGTGCAATGGGGCGTTTCTCATCAGATGTACTTAGTGATCCCTCCAACTGCCTCTCACGCTCTGCTTGGTCCAAATTGTGAACTCCTAACAACAAACTGTAATCCATGATTTTAAAGCTCTCTAGGACCTATCAAAATCACATACGAAATAACATGATAATTAGTAATTAGCAGACGTGAAATCATCTTGCACAGAAGCTCATTTGACACTACATAAAGGAAAATTCAGACAAAAATTATTTAAAAGATTGAACAAAAACATCAAAACATTAAAATGTATTCCTGCAACAGAGCTCCACATTCCTGATTTTCAAAGTAGAGAAGATAAAGAAAAATGATGGGGCAGGAGAAGAGGGTAACATTTAATGTTTGAAAAGCTGCACTGCTGTATCCAAAGGGATTCGGTAGGGCTTCACTCCATATATCTTGCTTCCCGTGATACAAAAAATTGATTTAGACTTCAATTTATGGGCCACATTTTCAAAGTTTGCAGATTGATACCAAAAATTGGCAACCAGGTTGCTCGTGAGAAGCAGGAAGATTCATTTCAGGCTATGGGAATTACTGTCAAAGCTAGCAATTATGCCTGTCCAAGGCTGCCTTGAAGTGTTTGCTCTGATGCCCACTGACTGTAGTTTCAGGACTCCTAATGCAGTACTTGGCTAAATGCTGCCTTGATATGAATGGGAGACTTTCTCACTTCCCCTCACCTCAAAAAATTTGCTCTTTAGTCCACATCTTCCATCATTTTGTTGCTGATTGTCAAGAAACTAGTCTGGTAGATGGCAGAAAAGTTGAAAATGGAATTGTACTGGAGCACGATACAATGAATATAATGGAAAGCAAACCAAGCAAGCAAAAATATGGTAGGATGATGAAAAGAGTCAAGGAGCAAGGCAATCTTAAGAGTTATACTACAGATCTCTGAGCTGACAGGACAGATAGATAAAGGTAATTAGAGCAGAAAGGATACTTTTGTTTTTTGGCAGAATAAAAACTAGACAAGCTGGAATTGTTCAAAATGTTATTAAGCCACAGCTAGAATTGTGGTAACCACATTATAGGAAGGATGTGACAGAACTAGGCAGCATGCAGAGGGTGTTGCTAGACAAGGGACCAGTTAATTACAAGGAGAGTTTAGCTGGGCTATGATTGTTTCCTTTAAAAGAAAGAGGGTTGAAGGAAGATCTTACTGAGTTGTATAAAATTATACAAGGTCTTGCAAGGTGAAAGTGCATCAAACTGATTAACTAATGGGGAACAAAGATTTGAAGTGATTAGAAAAGGTTAAAGAAATCTTTTCCATCTGAAAAGAGGGATTTTGAAATTCAATGCCTTGAAAGATCAGTGGTGGTTGAAGCAATTTCAACCTGCAGGGCTACGAATGGGAATTGGGATTTAGCCGAAAACACTCTCCACTACAGCTTTCTTTTAGCACAAGAAATTTCAAAGGCTCTATAAATATTACCTTCCCCTTGTACAATAAAATTGAGATATTTCATGCTCATGCAATCATTCTTGATCAAAATTATGTTTTTGCTATTGGTCGAAAAGGAACTATAGCCTTTAATCGTTTACTTGCACTTCATACCGCAGTAATTGTTAACCATTTCCAAATATTACATGCATGCATAAAGTCAGTAAATATTGCCTGTTTCTTATTCCATGTAGTATACAATCATAAGAATTTTATCACCTTTGTCTTATTAAACAATCTTCCCTCCAAATGAATATCTCTGTCTCTCTTACCAGACAATCTCTCTGCAGTGTTTTAATCAAGGCACAGTTAGTGTCTGAGTCGAGTAGCAATCCATCTGAGAAATCCTGCATGAAGTCCAAATCTTTAAATGTTGGCTTGGATTTCTCACGTTCTTTTCTCGAAGCCCTCCGTTTGTAGGTTGAACCCTTTAAATCATACTTTAGGTGCATCTTCACCACACGTGGCAACACGTTATTCATCACTGCTACTCGAATATTTTTACCACCAGACTGAACACAGTAGAGTCCATAGAACTTTGGCAAAAGTGTCCGTGGGTTCTGATTCAGATTCTTGAACAAAATTTACATGCATCAGTGTAACAAATTAACCTATACTAATGCTTCAAAATAAATGCAATACGTATTGAATCAAACAGAATGTAACTTTGTTCTAATACTTAACATGCTATGTTTGGAATCTAGAAGTGGAATGGGAAAATAAATGCAAATCAGAAAAAAAATTGTAGGATTCTCCTGAAATAATCAATTGACAATGATCACATACTGTATTTACTCATGCAATCGTCGATAGTGTAATAGTTGATCCCCCCCCACCCACATTTTTGTGGCTCAAAAATTGGGTGTTTTTCGTATGACCCATGAAAAGTTGACCCTCCATCTTTTGGCCCCAACCACCTGTCCATCCAAGCTCCAAACCCCCTGACCACGAACCCTTGCCCCAGCCACCCACCTACCGGACCTTCGCCCCAATCACATTTCCTCGCCCCTGCCACACACGTCCAACAGAACTCTTGACGCCCTGGCCGCCAGCCCATCCAAGCTCACAATACCACTTGGGCCCCAGCCACCTGAGCTCCAACACATTAAACGATGCAGGTACTTACAGAGGACAAAAGAATGACTCATGTAAAAGTTGAACCCCCAAATTTGAGCCTAAAAATTGGTCTAAAAAATTTAACGGATACACGTGTATACAGTAGATGATACTATTGGCCATCATTCACCATATCCACCCAAATATGTACAGTTACTTACACAAGTTATTAGAGGTCAGGAGATGGATGTAGACCAATATTCCAACAAGACTCAAAGCTTTCAAAAGTCAAAAATGGAAGGGATGAGAAATGGAGAAAAATTACTCACCATGTAATAACCTGGAAGCAACTTCTGCAGAAATTCTGCTTCTTTGTTTATCACAGTTTTTATAATAAATTCATCATCACTTGTCACGTAAAAGAGAGATCCACTGGCACCAGGGTTGGAGAGTTCAATTAAAGGTTCATTGCATAATGAGTACTGTGAGAGAACACACAAAAATGTTATTCAGAGAACTTTTATCAGCATTTGCCAATACATTTTCCACCAATTCTCCCTTTTGATTAACTCAAATTATCTGAGAAGTATTTTTTTCCAAAGCCATTCCCCCTTTAAAAATTAGAAAAAGAGTATATATTCAGAGAAATAAATTTTGGATGAAAACACAATGTCAATCTCTGGCAAATCCCTAAAACAAAGAGCATAACATGTAATGACAGAGATGGAATGAATCCCACACAAAAAGTCAAAGGGAGTTGCAATTATGGATGCGAAGAACACTCAAAATTGTAATCCATATCCTTGGGAATCCTCTTGTTGATTGAATACATCAATTTTTGTTCATTACTCCTGAACAAAAGAAATGGCTGCACTGCCAGAGCTGCTGTTACAGCAGATATAGCGCTCCCTTGCGGCATCCAATCAGCCAGTCTGACTATCATTAGCTCCATACAGGCTTTAAATGGCCTGTTAATGTGCTTTATTTTAAAATCCTGTGACCATGGAGTCTGGGCCCAAGATGTCGTCGCCTATATTTAGCAATGGTCTTGAGGGATTTTAGACTCCGGGGAAGTAGAGGACTAGCATAGGGCACCAGAAAACAGCAAGACTACCCCCACCCCCACTTCAGGAGAAGAGGCAGAGGAGACAACCCATGGGACCGTCACCATAGTGTAAGACCAGCAAGGATCTCTGAGGCTGAAGAACACACAGGCTGCAGGTGTCTCAAAGTGAGGAACCCTCATAGGCTGCAGGCAACTGGGACTTGCACCAGACTACGGACTGGTGGAGACTGGCTTGAGATTGGCTGAAGGGTACCAGACAGTGTAAACGAGATGCACAAGGATGCCAAAGATGCTGAGGGCTTCCAACCATGTCAGAAGTTTAGATCTGGAGCTTGGATTTGGAATGAAGGATGCATGGCTGTGGAGGAAGAGGGAACGCTCGAGGAAAATTCATGGACACACTATAATACTTTTTACACTGCCCTTTCATTCCGGAACATTTGCTCCTGTTTAGCAGAACACCTGCTGTCTAAAAAGAACTGAGATGTAATTGGGAGGGGATCATTCCAATCCCAGCTTTTTTCTGGCAGCAAACAGAGTAAAAATCCCGATTGCCAGGACCAACTCGGGTCAGGATATGTATGTGTACCATAAAAATTTTTTAGTGCATTGACAGGTAATCATTTAAAACTTGGAAAAAACATGGAAGTAGAACAACAGGAAAAATCTTAATAGTACTGCTGTTCTGCTTTCTCCTGCAGCTTGCAGTCCCGCTCTCTCACGGCAGCCCGCTCAGGGAGAGGGGTGAGACCAATGACAAAACACAAAGCTTTGACACTATGTCTGCCAGATTGTGAGGACAATCACAAAGCATAAACCCAGCAAGGTAAGGTATCATTCCCAGTTCATCACTGATTTGATACTATGTCTGCCAGATTGAGCTACAATTATACAGCAAAGGTAGAAGGCAGTCGATCTGGCTGACAGCAAGTAGATCTTTAGGCAGGCAATTGGGGTTTAGCCCCATCTCGGATGTCTATGCATGCTCCCATAAATGCAGAAGTCTGAAATGAGCTGTGAATGAAATGGCTGGAACTGGAGATGAAATGAGCTGGAGAATGAGAGATGATTTAATTCATAAGTACATAATGACCTTCAGACATTAAGGGAAAGGAGATTAGTATAAGGGAGTCTTCTTCTTTGGCTTGGCTTCGCGGACGAAGATTTATGGAGGGGGTAAAAAGTCCATGTCAGCTGCAGGCTCGTTTGTGGCTGACAAGTCCGATGCGGGACAGGCAGACACGGTTGCAGCGGTTGCAGGGGAAAATTGGTTGGTTGGGGTTGGGTGTTGGGTTTTTCCTCCTTTGCCTTTTGTCAGTAAGGGAGTAGCATTGTGATAAAAGACCAGCCCCACACTGATCCCTCCGCCCTTCACTCAGCTGTCCCCAGGTGTCTTTAATCACGTTGTGCTATGAGCAAGCTGGTCTACGAGTTTGTTCTTAGTTTGAACACGCTGAAGCCCACCACCCCGCTCTCCCCACCCTCTGACAGCTCGCCACCAGCCTCCAACAATAGATAGCGGTGATTAGTAAAGGATTCCTCAACATTCATTGGAGTGACTTCATCACCAACATCAAAGTGCTCGAGCTGGCAGAGTCCGCAAGCATTGAATCCACGCTGCTGAAGACCCAACTGCGCTGGGTGGGTCATGTCTCCAGAATGGAGGACCATCGCCTTCCCAAGATCGTGTTATATGGCGAGCTCTCCACTGGCCACTGAGACAGAGGTGCACCAAAGAAGAGGTACAAGGACTGCTTAAAGAAATCTCTTGGTGCCTGCCACATTGACCACCGCCAGTGGGCTGATATTGCCTCCAACCGTGCATCTTGGCGCCTCACAGTTCGGCGGGCAGCAACCTCCTTTGAAGAAGACCGCAGTGCCAACCTCACTGACAAAAGGCAAAGGAGGAAAAACCCAACACCCAACCCCAACCCACCAATTTTCCCTTGCAACCGCTGCAACCGTGCCTGCCTGTCCCGCATCGGACTTATCAGTCACCAACGAGCCTGCAGCAGACGTGGACATACCCCTCCATAAATCTTTGTCCGCGAAGCCAAGCCAAAGAAAGAAAAGAACTTAAGGTGGTATGTGAATGGAAAGAAAAAGTTTGAAATCCACGACTATAGATCAATACTTGTAGTAGATCTTCCCACTCTTTATACATTGTGCACAAATCTTAATTGTGCATGTTTTTTTCCCCCACGCTCTTCTATTAATTGTTGTCTGCTAATAAAAGTAATGTTTGATTGCAAACCCTTGTGTCCAGATTCATCTCTCACAGATCTGACACTTTATCAACACAATGACCAGTGTGGGAACCGACAGCATTACTGTTGGCGTTACTCTCCATCATCACTCTAATTTCAACCTGGATATTTTGAGCCATTTTTTTGGGGGGGGAGGGGAGGGGAGAAAGTGCCATGCCATCAAACACTAGAAGCAGACACCAACACTATTGAGTTAGACAACCCACCCATTTTGCTCACAAATGCCAGCTTGCAGTGTAAAAAGAGACATTGACCCGGAAAAATGCCGGCTTAACGGAAATATTGTGGAATTTCTGTGTAAAAATAATTTATGACTTTGCGGGGAGGGATCCCTCTTGCTTCTCTTACTCTGACTGTAAGGGGCACCAGTCATTTTCTGCTGCTGGGGTGAATCTTTGCCTTAATGGTAAACTAAAGAAAATTACATGTAATATTGCATTTTTTGTTTTATTACATGACAATAAAAGAATCTTGAACTTTTATACTTTTAAATATGCAATCCATTATTTCACATTAGTTTTATTCCCGCTGTTAAACACTGTACATAATTTGAGAAGATAGTTCAGCAGTTGCACCCATGACTGACAGCAATTGATGAAGACTAAACAGAGGAATTGTACAATATTATCTATATTACCATCCAGTAAATGCTCGGTAGTGAAACACAAAGACAAAATATGAAATTAAAATATATGAGAATGATTACTTGGAGAAAAAAAAAGGAGAATGGGATTGATTGGATTGCTCTGAGAGCAATGGGCCAAAGCACTTCTTTCTATATCAGAAAGAAATACAACATTCAAGAACAGATTATCCTGTCAATAATGTTTTTTTTAAAAACAGCAATGTTGGAAAAATTTAACATAATTACTCACCTCGTGGTTGCTTACACCACATGCCTTCAATTGTTATGCATGTTAGTCCCGCTGCTTTGACTTGGAGCAACAAGGCCTACATCATCAGCTGGACGTCAAATTCATGAGGTGAATTTTGTGGTGCGATTTAGACTGCAGGCTTCCCCCGAAAAGTGATAGGGGTCCTGCAGGATAAATCACGGTGCAGGAATTAACTAAGAATTCCTGCACTTTCCTTTTTACACTGCCCATGTAACAGGAAATTTTGTTGATTTTGCCGTTATATGCCTGCAGTCTAAAAAACCATAAAGGTTTAATTGATCATTTATGTCAATGAAGAAATAATTATCTGAATGATGCAGAATAGCTGTGTCAAATTTGGACACAGACCACTAGAGTGGGCTATCTGCAAACTTTTAAAATATCTATTCCAGCATTTTGGTTCTGTTACTGTGAAGGAACTATTTATTGTCTCAAAAGATTTTAAGATTAGAATGATAAACAGTTGTTACTGAAACAATTGGGAAATTTGAATTTCTATTGCAGATTTCTACCTCTACTCTGAGTAGTCTTTCCAGCATCTGCAATGCGCAATTTAGAAATATGATGAATGTCCCTTGCTTGACTGGATGAGTGGAGCTACATGCCATTCACACAAAATTCCATCTTAATTTAGGCCCTGGAAAATATGGTACTTTAAATTTCATAGGACAGGGATTTCCATGTTGGAATGGTTTTGTTTACAGCTCCAATCCTGAATTTGCACAAATGCTAATTTTACAAACATTAAAAGCTGCTTTAGATTAGATTCAACTTTATTGTCATAGTACCAAATGAAATACAATTAGCATCCAACCAAAAGTTAAAAAAATACTGCCATATACAAATATCTATGTGCAAATAAAAAGCACGGTAATCAAGCAAACAATTATAAAAGTACTGACAATATGAATGCAGTACCGCTCACTGCTGGGATTTAAGGTTCAGCAGGGTCACAGCCTTGAGGAAAAAAGGTCTTCTTGAGCCTGCTGGTGCGAGAGTAGCACCTTCTGGATAGAGTAAGAGCAAAAAGTCCATAGTTTGGGCGAGATGCATCCTTCATGATGTTCTTTGCCCTGCCCACACAATATTCCTGATAGATGTTCTTAATGGTAGGGAAATGGATGCTGATAATCCGTTCAGCAGTCCTCCCCACCTACTAAAGTGTTTTACAGTCCAATACCAGACAATTGCCATAGCAGACTGAGATGTCATAGGTCAGTATGCTCTCAATGGTACAGCAGAAAAAAATCCATCAATATCCTGGGACAAAGGTGTACTTTCTTCACAATCTTCAGGAAATAAAGACGCTGTAGCTCATTTTTGATGGAGAAGTTCAGGACCCGTTGAGAATTTCAGAAATGTGGACACCAAGGAATTTGAAGCTTGATACATGTTCCACCACAATTCTAGTGATGTAAATAGGAGCACAAGTGTGGCTTACACAGTTACTGTTACCACATATCCCCTAATTCTACCAAATCCTTGCTTCATTTCTTGCTGAACCACCATACTCCATCTACAACAATGCTCTCTGGGAGATTAGCCATGTCTATTACCTGTGCTAATCATTCCATGGGAGAGAGGAAAAACAAGCTGGCAAGCCACAGCTTAAAAAAGTTTTTAAATCCAGCCATTTTTCTATTGCTCAAATAGCATATAATTGAATGAATTTAATAAAACTAATTTTGAACAATGAGAAACTGGGGGTTAAACAACAATATTTTAGCACCAGAGTTAACTGAGAGGAAATATCAGCATTAACTCAACTTTCCATAAGCTTTAGTGCATATAAAATATTTTGAATTTGTATCTGTTTTGATACATCGCGATCTAGTATTTATTTTTAGTTTGAGAGGTACTTTATTCTTTTGCCAAAGTTATTGTTGAAGTAAATGATTACAGCATTAGCTCTGTACATCAGACCACACCTTTTGAATGCCAAGCAAAATCTAGACTCTCCACCCTTCACCTCGCCCTGCTAGCTTCCCACTCTGGACCTTTTTATTTCAACTTCTGCCAAGACATCAACCATCTCATCTTCACCAACCCCCTTTCGTGTTCTAATCTTACTTCCTCTGAACACTCTGCCCTACACTCTCTCTGTAAAAATCCCAACCTCATCATCACACCCGCAGATAAGGGTGGTGCTGTTGTGGTCTGACTCACTGAAGCCAGATGACAGCTCTCAGACACCTCCTCCTATCTACCTCTCCCACAGGACCCCACCATGGCACATCAAGCTCCAACACCATCTCCAATCTCATCACCTCTCCCCCACAGCCACCAACCTCATTGTCTCACATCCAGAGACTGCTCGTTTCTACCTTCTACCCAAGATGCCCAACCATTGTTTTTGGTTGCTCTTATCTCACCAAACTAGTTTAATCCTACCTTGACTATATTTTTTCCCCTGGTCCAATCACTACCCACCTACATCCACGATACCTCACATGCCTTCCATCTCTTCAATGACCAGATTCCCCGAACTGGACTGCCTCATCTTCACAATAGATGTCCAATCCCTTTATACCTCCATCCTCCATAAAGGTGGTCTTAAAGTACTGCTTCTTTCTGGGCCAGGGACCCAACCAGTTACCCTCCACCACAACCTTTCCCTGTCTAGTTGAACTTGCCCTCACTTTAAACAACTTCTTCTTCAACTTGTCTCACTTCCCCCAAATCAAAGGAGAAGCCATGGGTATGGATCTCAGCTACGCCTGCCTGTTTGTGGAGTAATCCATGCTGCAAGACCCCTCAACTCTTCCTCTAGTAAATAGAGGACTACATCATGACTTCCTCATGAACCCGCGATGAGCTTGTCAACTTCATCCACTTTGCAGCCAACTTCCACTCCCATCTCAAACTCCGACAACACTCTCCCCCTCCTGGAACTCTGTCTCTATCTTGGGAAACAAGCCTTCCACCGACATATATTACAAACCCACCAACTGCCACAACTATATTGACTACATTTCCTCACATTCCCCTTCTTTCAATTTCTCTGTCTCCGGCATATCTGTTCCCAAGATGAGGTCTTCCCGTCCAGATCTTCCAAAATGTCTGCTTTCTTCCACAAACGTGGCTTCTCCTCCACCACCATCAATTCAACCCTCACACGCATCTCCGCCATTTCCAGCTCATCTGCCCCAGATGCAACAAATATAGAACCCCACCTTATACTCACCTACCACCTCACCAGGCCTTCGCATCCAACACATTATTCCCTCTGAATTTCTGGCACTGACAACAGGATACCATTACCAGACACATCTTCTCCTCTCTACCTTCCGTGAATCCCTCATGCACTCATCCCTCTTCACCAATCGCCCCCCTGACAACTTCCCCTGTGGCCGCAGGAGTGCCACACTTTCACCCACAACTCCTCCCTCACCACAGTCCAGGGCCTTAAAAAGGCTTTTCAAATGAAACAACACTTCTCTTGTGTATCTGCAGGACTGATTTACTGCATCTGGTGCTCCCTTTGTGGCCTTCTCTACATCTGAGTCACTCTCCCACACTCAGATGTAATGAAGACAAAGATTTGCCTTCAGCAGAAATTTCCCTGCACCCCTTACAATCCAAGGGAGAGAAGCAAAAGAGGGTCCTTTCGGAGTCACTGAGTGTCTGTGGATTCACCTTCTGTGTATCCACAGCACACAGACTTCAGTCCAAACCATCTGCAACCTGAGCTCCAAATCCAAAACTCTGACATAATCAGGAAGCCTTCTGCACCCAAGGTCCCTAGGGAACCCCTCCTGCCCTTGGCAACCTCTCACATCTCTGTTCCAATACCTGGTTCCCCTTCAGCCAGTCTCAAACCAGTCTCCAGGAATACACAGCCCAGGGTGTCCTTTGACCACAAGTTGCTCACAGCTTGTGTGTGTACCTTAACCCAATGCCTGTGTGTTCTTCAACCACAGAGCCCCTCATTGGTTCTCCACTGTGGTTGCTGTTCCATCGGTTCGTCTCCTTTGTTTCTTCTTCGCAAACAGGGAAGGGTATTCTCCCTGTTTTGTGGTGACCTGTGCCAGTCTGCTGCTCCCCCAGAGCAACAATTCAAGGTCACTACCAACACAGATGCCGTCAATCTAGGGCTCAGGCCACAGAATTTTTTTTTTTTTTTTTTTTTAAATATAAATAGTTGCTCCTTTAACAGGCAGTTTAAAGCCTGAATGGAGCAGACGGCAATCAGACTGGGCAGTAGAACCCTGTGGAGGAGCACTTCGTCTCTGATCCCCGTTCTCCCCAGGTCCGCAGCAGCATGCCATATTTTTATTCCTCATGGTACACAGCAGAATATTTACTGCAGAAAAAAAACTGTAGTACTAACTTATGAATAATAGCCTTATTAGCGAAATCAGATGGAAGATCTTAACTTCATTTTAGCAATTGGAACCAACAATAGATTGGCTTTATAGGATAAAGATGTGAGCCTCTTCTGGCATATAAAAATGTAAGCAAGGAAAACAAACTGTTTATAATGAAAACAGAAGATGCAAAAGATTCAGTTCTGTTGAGATACAGTTCTATGTATCTCCAATATTTTCTGTTTTATTTTAGATTTGAAATTATTTGCAATTAATCAGCAAATTCCTTACCAATGAATACACACACATCATACTTCATAACTGTTTAATGAAATCTAATTTGGTTGGTAACTGAAATGTCAAACAAAAGGCATTTCAGTTACCAACTGAACAAAAGGCTGGTCCCACACTTGAACAGTTTTAGTCAAGGGTGGCATGGTTAGGACAATACAATTACAGTGCCAGCGACCCGTGTTCTAACCGGAGGTATCTGTAAGGAGTTTGTGTGTTCTCCCTGTGATCTCCATAGGTTTTCTCCAGGTCCTCTGGTTAATTGAATGTAATTGGGTGGCACATTTCATAGGCCAGAAGGGCCTTCTACCATGTAGTATCCTTAAAATTAAAAATAAAACTGGAATGTGATAATATACTGGAACTAACTATAGCATTCATATCCTGATACAGGGTCTCAATCTGAAAGGTCATCTATTCGTTTGTATACATAGATGCTGCCTGATCTATTGAGTTCTTATGGCAGCTGTTTTTAGTACCTGCTGGCTTGTTTTTGACAGCATTCCTGTGCTGGTTTAGGGGACTGAATGATAATGGGAAAAGTCAGAGCTCCAATGCCCATGTTTCCTTGTGTTCCTCTTGTTAATACTCAACCACTTGCACACATTGATCTGATCATGATCTGTCAAATCAAACTCAGCCGATATCAATACTTGTCAGCAATTATTTTCATTTATACATCTCCACAATGAAATTAAGTCTAATCAACATCAATACTTTAAACAAAGCATACAATAAATGTATAATGGCACAATCTAATACAAAGACCACCTCAAAACTTTAAACTTGATGTTAGTTTATTTTGTTGCCCCTTGCACATAATTGCTCCCCTTCTCCACTCCCCAACAATCAGTCAGAAAGAACAGGATATTTCAAACAATAAAATATTCAATCTATATTCTCATAGCTGTTCCTTTTAATTACAAGAGAGATGATAAACTCTTCTCTTGCAACTGGTTATATACTTCAGATGTAGAACCTACAAAACCCTAACCAGGAGACTATTCTTTACCCGTGACCTGAAAAAAAATGACAACATCACAGTTCTGCCCATAACCTGAACCAATAGCAATAAATAATTTCCAGCAGAGGGGAGTGGATAATAATTGAGAACATTCATTTGTTTCTCCCTCAATCCACACTGAAGACAGACTTGTTTTGCCAAAAACAATTGCATAGCAAAACTTTGAGATTTGACAAGCCAACATTTTTTTTTAAAAAAGATCCACAGAAGTAGAAAATGTGTTAAATCTGAAATAATTAAAGGACCTATTAGAAGAATTGGATACATTTATGATTTGTTTGTTGATATGCTAATTAGTAAAATTATAGAATATATAATACATGGAGTGCAAAAAGATTTTGCCCATCATGTCCAGCTCTCCACCTGAGCAACTCTCTAGAACCACCCATCAGCCCTCTCTTATCAGCTTTGCAAATTTTTTTCCCCCCACAATGTATTTATTCATTTCTCTCACCATTTGCCCATCTCCAATTGCCCTCAAAGTGCTGGCCGTGACCCATTTTTTTTAAACCACAGCAGTCAATCAGGAATTGTTCCATTATCTCATGGAAGCTATAATGCAACTGAATGCCATGTACATCTACTTCAAAGGGCACTTACTTAACCATATCGTCATGGGTCTGGAGTCACATATTGTCTTGAATGGGTGAAGACACCAGACTTCTACTAAATGACAAAAATGAGGCTTTTATCACATTCTGACCGTTTTGTGGTCACCACTTTGTCTTGAATCTGAATTCAGGAAAATGATGCCCTGGTATCAAGTTACCACCTTCACTGCAAATTAACAGAAACTCGGGGAACAAGTCATGCCAAAATTAGATGGAAATGTTCACCATCAATTCCACAACTTATGCATTATTGATTGAAATATCGCCTGTGCTGTTATATGCCGTACAGCATTCTGGTGTACGTGAACAATCTTAAGTGAGTATTGATTGCCACATTTTTTCTCAACTCAGAATCCAATTCAACTTGCTGATATGCTTGTGATCAATCCAATTTCATGAAATTCTTACCACCATTCAATGTGAAAAAAAAAACATTGACCAGTTTCTTTTAAGTCTATATTAATCATTTAACTAAAGTGATATCTAAAGTCTGATCTCTGGATTGTTAGACCAGATCTCTGGATAGCTGGTCCGGTAATACAATTGTATCAAATATCAAATCTTTAGTGAACAAATTAAACACAAAAATTAATGTACTTTTAAGTTGATGACAACCATCTGAATTTGCTTATCAACATGTTCTCTGTAGACATAGCTCAATATGAATGGTCTTCTATTCTGCCAATGTTCATCTTACACACTATACAAAAGCAAATTCATAAATCCTCTCACCCACTACCCAACAAAATTTCAGGGCTTCATTACATGCAATTGATAAAGGAAGCAAAAGATATTTTCCATTTTCACAGCAAATACAATTCACTGACAAAAAAAAAATCATGGCACACAATACACAATACACAGCACTTAAACAATCACACTTACCAAATAGTCATCTGGTCGAATGCCAAAGAGTTCCCTAAAGTAACGAAATGCCACTGGAGCATAAGTCTTGAATCTGAAGTCAGGAAAATGATGTGCTGGGGTCAAGTTACTACCTTCACTGTAAGTTAACAGAAAACTTGAGTAACCAGTTGTGCGAAAATTAGATGAAAATATTCACCTTCAGTTTTTTTTAAGAAAAACTAATAATGAGTCCTACGGTCGGTACAATGATCAACTTATCTATCTTTAAGCCCATTAAGAATGCAACACAGACCAAAACATACATGGTGGCACTTAATATCAATATTTTAAACAGAGCTAATTTTAATTTTTACAACAATAAAGATGGGGCATGCCTTTAGATAGATGCAGGAAAATATGATTATCACATGAGAAGTTCCCACTTCATTATGACATCACTTTTTTAAAAATTCACCTTCAGAAAATGGTGGCGATCACCTTGTTGTTGCTGATGGACTGCACCATTAATTTAGGAAATGAATGTTAAGGGTGTTGGACAGGGTGCTAATCAGATTCCTTTGTACTGAATGACATTGAGCTTCTTGTTTCATTAACCCATGCAAGTGAAGACTATTCAATCATATTATTGACTCACTTTTGTTCTACATTTCTCTCAATGAAGAGCACACTCACACAAAACATGGTTAACCCTTTGTGTCTTTATTTAATCTCAAATGGTTTTATTGTGTCCCAGAAAACAAAGCTGTAATCTGATGCATGCATACTCCATATCACTCTATCTCCGCCCCCCCCAAAAAAAATTAAAACTAAACTAAGAATAACAACATTATAAGTTAGTGGCAACAAGTATAATACTAAGCACGGTACTTCTCAATCAATCATGGGACATAGTTCTTCAAATGTAACAGAGGACACTTCTCATGTTTAGATCTCCTCGCGATGGAAGTCTTGGAGGACTTTTTGACTTTTCAGGAGAACCCTTTGGTCTTTCCAGGGAATCTTTCGGTCTCGCAGAAGAATAATTTCCTTATTGGCTGACCCTAGAGATTGGGTAGCTACTGTTGGGATGTTCAGTAGCGGCTCATCACTCTCCCGTGTATCCAACGGCGAGAGTATACTGGAACTGGTAACAGGGTCATATCCAATATGTCCTTGTTGGCATAAGCCCACTCTGGATCTGGTGTGTCAAAGAGATTGTGCATTTCACAAACTGACCCTGCAGTATCTATTACTCTCAATTGATGTGTCGTTTCTATATCATTTCTTCCACCAGTACAAAATATGAACATGGGCTCAATTTTTTCAGAATCACTCCTCTTATCCATATTTCCTTATTCCCTCAGTAATCTCTCACCAATACTTGTTGCCCAACTTCTAGAATTCTGGATGGTTTACCAAGAGATGCTGATTGGTGGATATGAAGCCCCATATTTGGGAGTACCCACGGAGAGTACTGTTCTCAAGTTGCATCCAAACATCAGTTCTGATGGCGAATGTTTTGTTGTACAGTGCAGGGTTGCCCTGTACGATAACAGAACATTTGTGATCTTGTGATGCCACGTTATGTTCGACAACTTCTGGGCCTTCATGTCTTTTTTAAAAGTCTGTACAAAATGTTCCAGTTTCCATTGGTACTCGATGATAAGGTACCGATTAAGATGTGTTTTGTATTTTGTCGGAATTGGTTGAAAGCATCAGTCACAAATTGTGGTCCATTGTCAGAGACCAGTTCTATTGGCAAACCTTACGTTGCAAAATATTCCTTCATCTCACAATTGTTTTTTCTGCCGTGGCTGTCCACATTTGGGATACTATAAGCCATTTGGAGAGTGCATCCACCACAATCAGAAAGTTTTCACCCATAAACGGACCAGCAAAATGGTGTGAAGGCCATTTCCAGGGGTTACCTTCGGCTTGGGGTGCTTTAGGTTGTAGTCTTTGGCAAATGTGACACCATCTGTTCAATGTCCGTGTCCATTGATGGCCACCAGACATGTATGTGCTCTCGGGGCTTAATTCAGACCATCCTTAGAATTAAAAGATGATGCTATTACTGTTCCGACCCAATCTCTTTTTAATGTTTGATGTTCTTTTTCCATCAGTGTTCCCTGTAAAAAAGGTATATTAAAAAAAAATTCATAGGGAGAGAAATGGTATTGATCAATGGAGTCTCCCTTCGCCCCCTCCCCCATCGACGTGATCTACCGGGACAATTGCCTGAAGAGGGCGCACAAAATCAGTGAACCGGTGCGGACTTGAAAGGCCAACATGGCCTGTTTCCGCTCCGTAAGTGGTTGTATCCCTGGATGATTGTTGTGGAGTTCAGCTATCATGGTTGCTTGCCATTTCTTTGGAATAATTGTTCTTGTTCCCCACAATAAACAACCCTCTTCAATCCATATTTCATTGCATCACATACAAGGTTTTAATTCGGGCCTAATCCTCTTGGCTTTTAATTTAATGTGAAGTGCAGGATTTTTGATAGGGTCACCTCATTTCGTACCTCTTTACTGATACTTTTTGCTGCAATTGGCAAATGATGAAGTTGCTCTTGATTAATGGCTGTGGCCTCTGCTGTGCAGTTGATCAATCATATTTGTTTTGTCTCTGGCAGAGGTATGCATGACAAAGCATCTGCATGGCAGTTTTCCTTCCCAGGACTATGCTTTCAATCCTAATCGTATGCTGTGACCTCCATTCCCCATCTTTGAATCCTTGTGGCCTCTAGTACTGGAATACTTTTCTTTGGGCCTAAGATTAAACTCAGCGGCTTGTTGTCTGTCACTAAGGTGAACTTTCTACTCTATAGATATTGATGAAATCTTTTGACACCAAAAATTATGGCTAGTCCTTCCTTTTCCAGTTGTGCGTAATTCCGTTCACAGGGCATTAAAGAGCGAGAAGCACAAGCTACAGGTTATTCTTTTTCTGTGACCCACGACAATACTGCTCCTAATGCATCGCCCACTAGGGTCCCTTCTTTACCTAGGTCATAGTGAATAAGAACATCTTTAGAGGTCCAGCATTTTCTTCAACCACTTGAAAGTTTTCTCTCTTTCTGTAGTCCAATACCATTGTTGATCCTTCTT
Organism: Narcine bancroftii; assembly: GCF_036971445.1. Lineage (NCBI taxonomy): Eukaryota > Metazoa > Chordata > Chondrichthyes > Torpediniformes > Narcinidae > Narcine > Narcine bancroftii. The sequence goes on from NC_091471.1 coordinate 309,209,951, forward strand.
TAGTAGTTGGTTAAGCAGTTTACATAACATGGACATGTTGGAAATGTGTTTTCGATAATGGTTCAGCAAACTTAAGAATGACTGTTATTCCATTTGATTTGTAGGGCAAGTTGCCCTGCAACAGCCTCAGTACCTGCTCTTTTCATCACTGTCGATTGTAAATCCCATACATGTTACCGAGGGTGCCATAAACACACATTTGTCTTGATGTAGTCAGACCTTGGTTTCCTTGAGTCAGGTTAGTATTTTTTCCAGGTTTGCCAAGTCCGACTCGTCGTTGCGACCAGTAATGATAATGTTGTCTAGGTAACATCCCACATTTATTCCGTTCCACAACTTATGCATTATTGATTGAAATATCGCCTGTGCTGTTATATGCCGTACAGCATTCTGGTGTACGTGAACAATCTTAAGTGAGTATTGATTGCCACATTCTTTCTCAACTCAGAATCCAATTCAACTTGCTGATATGCTTGTGATCAATCCAATTTCATGAAATTCTTACCACCATTCAATGTTTGAAACAAGTCTTCTGTTCTGGGAAATGGACGCTGGGGTACTTGCAGACTTTGATTAATGGTGACTTGAAAGTCACCACAAATTCAAATTTCACCATTGGGTTTTCTAACAGGAACTATTGGGGCAGCCCAATTTCTGTATTGCAGTTTCTCGATGATTCCTTCGCTTTCCAGTCTGTTGAGTTCAGATTCCATTTCCTTCTTCATCGCAAAAGGAACCATCCTTGGTTTGAAGAATTTGGGTTTGGCCTCCAATTTCAAGTGCAGTCTGGCTTGGACTCCTTGGATTTTCCCCAGGTATTTCCCCAAATATTATCTGGTACTTTTGAAGCATTTGCTCCAGTTCTGATTTTCTCGTTCCGTCTGTACATTTTTTTTAAAATTGCCCCAATATCCTTCCAATCCAAATGGATTTGTAAAATCCAATCTCTTCCAAACAAAGCAGGTCCCTTTGTGTCCACAATGTAAAGGGGTAATCTTTTAGATGTCTGTCCCTTATATTCGATGTCTACCTTGTATTTTCCCAGTATTTTGATTTTCTCTCTGGTGACTGTTTTCAACACCATGTCGGATTGTCCCACTTTGAGATCAGGTAATACTCTTTAAGATCTTTGGCATTAAGGACACTGCAGCCCAAGTGTCCAGCTCCACCCAAACTGCTTCATCGTTAACGGGAATCAAGATTTCCGAATTGTATTATGTCACATTATTAACACACATTACTCCCATCACCTTGTCCTCTTCAGAGCCACTTTTCTTTGCACATCTGGACTTAATATGCCCCTCTTTGTAGCATAGGTAACATTTGACTTTTATGAAGAAACAATTATTCAGACTGTGATTACTTTTTCCGCAGCGGAAATATTCTCGGTGTTCCATTTTCTTTATTTGATGTTCCTGCTGCTCTCCTTGTATAATACCTTGGTTGTGGTTGTCTGATTCGAAACTCAGTGCTATTTCATATGCAGGGTCTAATCTTATTTTACTCAGAAATCATTGCTGAGCTTTGCGGTCGGCCAAATCAATGACCAGCATGTCCTTCATTTAAGAATATTCCAAACTCACAGGTTTTCGATAACCCTATGCAATTCAGCCATATATTGGTTCATGTTTTCGCCTGGTTTCTGTTTTATAGTACAAAACTGGTATCTTTCTGCTGTCACTATTGGTCTTGGGAACAAATTTCCTCCCACTAGGACACACAAAGCAGTATACAATGTAGAATCTGGGCTTGCAGGTGGCACGAGGGATTTTATCAGACTATATGTCCTGCTTCCCACCTCGCTTAGAAATGTTGCCTGTTTTCTTAAATTGCCCTCTGTATCTCTTATTCCCTGGGCAGTACAGAACAAACCAAATCTTTCAACATACTCATCCCAGTTTTCTGATTTCCTTGTACTCTTCAAAACATCCTTTTGCCATTTTTGACTTCTCCTTTGTTTCACTGTGAATGAGCTCAGCAGCTCAAGGCTGTTGTAATTTCAGTTTAAAATCTTCTGTTCTCCCCCTCTGACATTTGGAGTGTGGGATAGCATTTATATTTATCCTCATTGCTAATTTTGTTGTATATTCCTCCCACTGTAGGTCACACTATAGAACACTCACACGAGACTTATTTAATCCTTTGTGTTCTTTATCTAAAATGGTTCTACTGTGTCCCACAATACAAAGCTGATATCTGAAGTCACACACATACGTGTGCCATACAGCTTTGTTGATGTAAACGCTCTGCCTTTTGAATCATTTGTGATTCCCTCTCCACCTTATTCTCCTGCCTTCTCTCCATAACCCTTGACATACTTACTCATCAAGAATCCATCTACCTCCACTTTAAACATACCCAATGACTGGGCCTCCACAGCTGTCTGTGGCCACAAATTCCACAGACTCACCACCGTCTGGCTGCATAAATTCCTGCTTATCTCTGTTCTAAAGGGACTTTCTGAGTCTGTGTGTGCCCTCTGGTGCTAGACTCTCCCACCACTGGAAACACCTCCACATCCACTCCATATGGCCCTTTCAACATTCAGTAGGTTTTAATGAGATTCTGTGGCGTCCCCCCATCCTACACTCCAGCATCCAAGCCCAGAGCTATCGACACTCCTCGTCCCCAGGGGCCTGCAGTTCCAGGACCTCCCAGCTCCTAGCGGTGAGGGCACCGTCCTGTGTGATGTCTCCATGGGCACCCCGTGACCAGTGGTTCCCCAGCAGTGGCGCAGGCAAGTCTTCCACCATACAGTTAGATATTCCATACAACACCCCAAACCACAGCCACAACAAATACGAGGATCCATTCTAGTAAAATTCCTAAGATATACGACAAGCAAAGTTGTTCCAGTAAACCGGTGCGGACTCGAAAGGCCGACATGGCCTGTTTTCGCTCCGTAAATGGTTATAAGCCCTCTCTAACGCCAGTACATCTATCCTCAGATGCAGGATCTAAAACTGCTCACAATGCTCCAAATATGATCTGACAAACGTTTTATAAAACTGAAGTATTACATCCTTGCTTTTGTATTCCAGTCCTCCAAAGAGAATGCCATCTTTGCATTTTCCTTCCTTACTACTAATTCAATCTGCAAGTTAGCCTTTAGGGAATCATGCACTAGGACTCCCAAATCCCACTGGACCACGTTCTGAATTCTCCATTTAGAAAATACTTTATTCCTTCTACCAAAGTGGAGATCACACATTTCCCTGCATTGTATTCCATTTGTCTTCTAACTTATAGGCAAGTGGTGGAATCTAAGGGAACAGTGATGAAAATATTGGCATAATTAAAAAAGGGATTAAGATTGGATTTCCATAAATGGATAACGAAAGTCAGCACAGACAGTAGGCAAATGGGCCCATTTCCGTACTGTATCTCTACTATTGTTTGCTATTTTAATTAATTCACAGCATTACAGGCTGACACCACATTTATTTGCCCATCCATACTTGCCCATGAGAAGGTGGCAACAAGCTACATTTCTGAATTGGCACAGTTTTTGAGGTATGGGTATACCAACAATGTTATGAGGGAGACTTCCAGGATTTTGACCCAGCGACAGAGAAGGAATGGTGATGTATTTCCAAGTCACAATTAGTGCCCAGCAAATCATAGTGTTGGTGATGTTCCCATGCTTTGCTCTCTTCTTCTCGCTGGCAGAAGTCATGGGTTTAGAAGGGGCTGTCCACAATTTTTTTAAAGAATTGCTGCAATGCATCCCATAGATGGTACAAACTGCTACTACTGTGCATCATTGTTGGAAGGTGGATGGGTTAGATCCTCTCTCTTAATCAAAACTACATGTCTGGTTAACAATGAAGTACAATTTAAAATTTGGTTTTGAATTGATCATTAATACATCATCATCTTGAAATGATGCAAATAGATCAATTAAAGGGCAAAATATTTTTAATTTGAGCAAATAACAGAAAAGTCAGCATCTGGAAAATAATGTATTGGTCTGATCTCTCATAGGCAAAATGTTTCAGTACAGAACACACTTGAAATACGAGGCATGCAGCCAAGGTTCACAAGATTTATTTCCAAATGCTGGGTTAGTTACAAGAGGAAAGGTTAAGCAAACTGGGCATATGCTCTCTAAGAGGGACTTCAATGAAATGCACATCATTTTTATAGGGCTTAATAAATGCAGGGAGATATATTTCCAAAATAAAGAGTCTTTCCTTTAGGATAAAGATATTTCTCCATTTAGAAATGTTGTAATTTCCAAGGCAACTGTCAAGGCTCAGTACCTGCCCACATTCATGACAGCACCAGATAGGGTTTCACATATTAAAGAAATTATGGTTAGCGAATCTCAATATAGGTTCGTGGAAGAAATTGACATTGAGATAAAAGATCAACCATAATCTTATTGAATGCTAATTCTTGTTCATTTCTTTTGTTCTTGAGTGTACACAAGTTTGTGCACAAAGCAAGAAGCAGAACTAATTTATCTTTTGCCACAAGACAGGAAAATAATTATTTCAACCTAGTATGCAAGTGTGGGAACACTCTTAGCTCTCAGATTGTTAAGGTTGATAATTCACTCTGGCACTAGGAAAAAAATGGCTTTGCTAAATATTTGGTCTTTTGCATCAGATCAGACATTAATTAAAGGTTTTTTTTGTTTCTCAGGGAATTTTACTCCTCATCTCATTTAAACATTCTTGCTATTATTGTTCTCCCAATAACTGCACACACGTAATTTTAACTAATTATTCATAATGTCCTTGACCTGAAAATGAACTATTTCTCTTTCCACTGATGCTGAAAGTTTCTGGCATTTTCAGGGTTTTTTTGTCTCAGTTTCCAACATTTGCATTTTTTTGTCCAATTTGCACTCACTGCACTCATAACACACAAGTTATTCTCAGGCTGTTAAACACTTAAAAAATATCTTGAAGATACAAGGTGTGATATAAATACCAAGGTCCATTTTTATCTCCTGTGCAGCTTTTAAGCATGGAAAATGTGCATCAAAAATTACTCAACATTATACACAACATTTATTAAGGAAGGAATTATAAAAAGTTTAACTATTAAAATAGTAACTAACAGAAAATTGCAATCATAATGCCCAAAATTGACTTGGAGAAAAGACAAACTTGCCTAGGAAAGAATATACTTTCAACCACAGAGAAATCTTGCATCAGCACATCTCTTTCAGGCTTCGAGCTGAGATTTCCTACTGTATATCCAATCCCCAGCTGAATGGCTCCTTTGAGAGTGGATGAGCTTGTCTGCAACACAAGCAGAATCAGTTTTTTTTTCTCTTTCTCTTTTCCATATTTGGCACCAGGTTATTTTTCCTGGAGCTTCGATGCATCTTAGACACGTCAACAAAGATTAAAAGGTTAAAAAAACACCACTTGAAGTTATTTTTGATCATTTCCACCACCAGAGGTAAAATTACTACAGATAATTTTGTCAGAATCTGCTCATCAGGTTAGAATAAACCTCTCAAATAAATACTTTTTATCTTTAGTAAAACTGAGGAGCCATATAAAAATCAATTTTTTTTTGTATAATTAACATTCTCGCTATAATAACTTTTTTTGGCTACAAATGCTGCATTTCAACAGTAAGGTTGAAATCTATCACCAAACAACCAACTTTACTTGCTTCCTAGGATCATGTAATGGAACAAGTAAGCAGGAAATCGGGTAGCAAGCTGATAAAGGTGAACGCTCCAAATTATTTTTACTGTAACATTTCAACAATGTTTTGATGTTACAAATGAAGGTTAAGATGGGGCAAGGTTAAATTTGGTACATGAAGTTAAATGATGTTGCGAAGCGTAATCAATAATTACTGTGCACCATTTAAATAGTTAAAACACATGACCTCACTCTTCAAAGCTCAAATTTTAATCTCAACAGACTGACATCATCAGGGGAAAACCAAATTCACTAATTAATACAGAAAATTAGAATGTGTAGCAGGATCATTAGACTTCATTTCAGCAATCAAATTGGCAAGAGTCCAGTTCACTTGGAAAATCCTTTTGCAATTTTAACCTTTCTCCTTCCTTCAGTCATTTCCACTGAAATTTACTTTCATCTCTAGAATTCAAACAATTGTTCAGACGTTAACAATGTGCAGAATGTTCTTGTTTCAAAAGATTACTCTGGGGGAGGGGAAAAAGAAAGAGCTTAAAAAAATTGTGCCTGCAATTAAAAGATGTGACTGTTTTATTGCTTTTTAATTCACAGATGTGACTCCCCATTCTAAACAGACTAAATTCTTGCTTATTTGTCTGTCACTGATTCATGAGGGGTCTCACAAAGTAAAATAGGCAAGTATTCACAGGCAAGAATTTGAACTAAATCATATATGATCTTGAGACCAAATACCTTTTTGTATGTAGTTTCTCCAGAAGCGTCTACTCCCCTGTGTCCAATCTTTTTGCCTGCAGGCGCGTAGGTATTTCCAGAAGAAGACGGTGTCTTGGAAATAAATGCAAGGCTGATTGAGTGAGTTAATTACAAACTTTTATTTAGCATCAGTCATTGCAAATTTTGATTGTGAAAATAAACAACTGCAAATTGTGCTCACCTCAGCCAAACCTGTTTTTTTACTGAAGGATTCTGGAAGTGAAGAGAAAGATAAAACATTACAAGTGGCCACATCAGTCTTAAACAAAACCTGAGACTAACAAATAATTATAGATAAAGGAGATCACCCATTTCCCTTAAACCTGTTCAAACATTAAATTACAACATAATTAACATTGTCACCATGTTTTCTCATACAGACATTTTCCTAATTCACACTGGAAAAGGTGACATGTCCGCACTTCCGACATGTCAGCTAGTAATTCTGTAATGACGCCTTCTAAATTAATTGATTTCCAACAACCACACCATCTCCGAGGCATGATTGGCCAATAGAGCCCTTTCCACCACATTCAGTTTTACCAGGATTACACTTTGTGGTAAAGTGGTACCACACTCGTATCAGATCTGCCTCAGTGTTAATGGCATTTACTGTTGTAATTCATGTTTATAAGCATTTGATAACAATGATATTTGTGAGGAGATGGTCCTATCAAAGCCCAAACGAAGCATTGGTAAGCAGGCTATTGTTGAGAAACTAAAACTTAGCAATCCTGTTACTATCAGTTAATGACAATCATAAATATATTAGAGAGTTAATTAGATTATGTTTACAGCCCAACACCCAACCCCAACCAACCAATTTTCCCCTGCAACCGTGTCTGCCTGTCCCGCATCGGACTTGTCAGCCACAATCGAGCCTGCAGCTGACGTGGACATTTACCCCCTCCATAAATCTTCGTCCGCGAAGCCAAGCCAAAGAAGAAAGACAGGCGATGTTAGAGCATATTCCTGGGAGCTAATGAGGTTTATGACTTGGAACCGATATGAAATTGACAGACATCTGTGTTAAATTTGATTCAATGCCGATAATAGGTGGTGAAATCCACCGAGTAGGTGGGGAGCAAACTCTTGGACAACGGCATTAATATACCTGAGTGCCACAGTCAATTTGTGCTACTCCTGTCGTTGCATGGACAGTGAAATTATCTAAAGTTTGTCTTGTGATGTTTGCCATCTCAGACGGTGGTTCATCCGTTTGACAATTCCAGGTGAAGGTAAACATTTCAGCTTTGTCTTTTCCTTTAAATTGTCAGTCCAGCTACCTTTGAATATGTGAATGTAACCTTTTTCTCCTGCGAGTTTTATTGTCTTCTACTATTAATATCAGAACTGTAGAGTTTTAATCAGATCCTATGCCGAGGAAATTGCTTGCTTTTGTCAATAATATTCTGCTTCCAATGGATGCTACACAAGCAGAGCTGGACTATGCCCTTTCTTGGTTGTAAGCAAGCTTTATGCTAGCCAAGAATTTTACACACTCCTAACAAAACACAAATGTGATACTCTGGCTTGAAAGTAATTGTTAAATGAGGGAATATGTCAATCCTCAAGGTCACAGGTTGGTGGAATCAGGTTTTACTTCTGTTGATGGTCTGAGTTTGACATAAAGCTTGCAATACCAGTTTTAAATTTATATAATTTGGCCAGATAACGTCATACAACAGCATCCTTAGGTTGAAACAGTACCATATGGTAAAAATTCTAACCTTAACATTTATTTTCATCATTACTGCCATACACACATCTATCTTCAATGGAGAGATTAGTGATCATTTCCCTCCAGTGGATTCTCTCACGAGGACTGGAATCGAAGGGTATCTCAAAACCACATCCTGGACTTCTCAGCTGGGAAATCTGATTACATACAGGTTATGTTTTCTTGTTTTATTTTGTTCCGAATATTTGGGATTTTTTTGCAACAAAGTGTTATTCAGAAAACTAACCAGTGAATGCTGAATTTAGATGTTAGTAGTCTTTATCTTTTTTCAATCATTCAGCTATCTCGTATCTAACAAATCTGTCTGCCATATCAAAGGTCAGCATTCTAAATTACTTGGGATGAAATTGTTTTATGTCTGAACTAGCAACTTTACTATTCTAATCAATATTATCCTTCTCATAAAATAAAATAAAGAACATGGCATCAGTACACAAAATCAAACAAAATCAAACACCCAGAATTTTAAAAAAATGAGAGCACCGAAAGCTCTGGGCCCCAACAGCAGTCTGGCTATCAAGTGCTGTGCTTCAGACACGATTGAACCTAGAGACAAGCTGCCTCACTCAATACAGTTATAAAACGTAGATGCAACAATAACCCAAGATTGTGTAAAATAACCAAGTATCAAGACTGGCCCGATCCTCTTTGGACATTGTGGCCCAAGTATTTTCCAGCCAGCTCACTGGATAAATACAAAGTTCAGTTGGAACAGCCTCAGCTTAACAAGTTAAAAAAAAACTGCAGATGCCAGAAATCTAAAATTGAAATAGAAAATGCTGGAACAACTAAGCAGGTCAGGCCACAACTGTGGGAAAAGGAACAATTAAAGGTTTAATGTTGAAGAACCTTAATCTGTCTGTTCACGCTGTGGCCTGACTGACTGAGTATTTCCACCATTTTTTTGTTTCAATTTTAGAGTTTAATAGGTATTGTGTTCCTGTTCACAAATTTGCAAGTACAACAAGCAGTGAGCAAAGCAAATGATATTCTGGCCATTTTTGCAAAAAGACTTGAGCAAAGGAGAATGGATGTCTTGCCCCAATTACATGGCCTGTAGCATAATCTAGAACAGTGTGCGCAATTCTGATTTCCCTACCAAAAGACGGATAACATGATTGACTAAATAGATTCCTGAGACGGTGGGTTAAGCAGATTTAGCTTGAATTCTTAAGGATTTAGAAGAATTAGTGACAATCTCATTGAGAAGCTATAAAAATCTCATGGGACCACATGCAAGATGCAGAAATGATGTTTCTCTTTGTCTAGAATCAGATATCACAGTTTTAAAATAAGTGGTTAGGACAGAGAATTTTGTTCCCCACCCAGATTATAGTGAGTGTTTGAAATTTACACCCAAGAGATCTGTAGAGGCTCAGTCTCAGAGTTACTGAAAATAAGATATTGACAGCTTTTTAGATATTTACTGAATCAAGAGAAATGATGTTAGGACAGGAAATTTGCAAAAAAGTAAAAGATCAGCCACGATTTTATGAAATGTGACAGATGAGTGATTAGGTGTCCTACTCTTTATATATTTTTAATGTTTAATTTAGAGATACAGCATGGTTACAGGCCCTTCTGGCCCATGACACCCAATTATACCCATATGATCAACCAACACAACTAGTAGATATTTTTGGAATGCAAGAGGAAAGCACATGAGGTAGCCCACGCAGTCACAGGGAGAACATACAAACTCCTTACAGAACAGCAGCAGATTTAAATCTGGGTCGTTGCTGTTGTAATAGCGTTGCATATACCCGCTACACTAACCATGCCATCCAAAAGATTCTGAGAGAGCTTGACAATGCAGATGTCAAGATTTCAGATGTGGAACCTGAATCTGGAATCAGCATGAGGCATTCAATGGATCCAGCAGCATCCGCAGGAGAAAAGGAACGGCTGACACCTCAGGCCAAAACCCATCTGTCTGTTTTGAAGAAGAGTTCCCATTCAAAATGTCGACCACTCCTCCCCTCCCACTTGTGCTGCTCGACCCGAGTTCCTCCACCTGAATGCATGTTGCTACAGGTGTTGCCATTCAGTGGGGATGCTGGAAACTAGCAGACTGTATTTTACTGTAAATGGCTGTCCAGTTAAGACAGAAAGGAGGAGCGATTTCTCCTCAGAGGGTTATGAATCTTTGCAGGTGAGAATGATGAGTCATTCAATTTATTGTGGACTGAGAAGTTTTGGAATACAAGAGAATAAATGGCTGTGATGATCAGGTAAAAATCGATTATCCAATTGCACAAGTGCAACCCAACGAAACAGCGTTCTTCGGTCCAGGTACAAAAACATGAAAACACACATCCATGCATAACACACACAAACCACTAGTTAGCCACAGAATATGATGGTCAGATTACAGTTTCCCAAAAAGTATTTAAAAGAGCCTGAAGAATTCTGGAAAGATCTTGTGGACAGATGAGACCAAGATTAACCTGCAAAGCTTGGAGAGGAGTCACGTGATGGAGTAGTGGCCGGACGGAGAACTCCAGCCCTCTCCAGAAAAGTCGGGAAAAACAAGAGAAAATACAAAGGCACAGAAATAAAAGTTAAAGAAAAGTGAGTATAAAGGTGGAAAGAAGATGGAGACAAAAGAAGAAAAATCAAAATCAACGGTAAGAAGAGAGGAAGAGAAGACAACGGAGGAAAAAGGTGAAGGCCTTACCTGTCCGAAGAGGCCCGCTGTGGAGAGAGGAGCCCGCTACCTCAGGTCGGTAGAAAAAGAACTACAACAATGGCTCGCAGAGCCGAGTAAAAGTGCGCAACCGCGCATGAAAAAAAACACACCGACGGGAGGGGGGACCAGCTGGGGAGTCGATCTCCACAGACGGCAACGACAGCTGCAGAACACCTGCAGCAAGAAGAGACCACAGAAGACAATAGAAACAAGAAAGAAGAGAAGGAAAGGGCAACAAAGAAACAACAGATGGCCAACCCAGATGAAGAAGAAGAGGAAGAATACAGTGAAATAGATGAAGGGAAAGGCAAGGTAAAGGATATACTTTCTCTTGTTAGAGGATACATGGAGTCATTTAAAGAATGGCAAACACAGGAATTCAATGATTTAAGAAGAAGAATAAACAACACAGAAGAGAAAGTGAATAAAATAGATATGACCTTAACAGAAATGGGGAAAAAAATGGACAAGATGGAAGAACGGGCAGTAGCAGCAGAAATGGAGGTAGAAGACTTAAAAAAGAAATTGGAGGAATCTAATAAAAAAACTAAAGAGACACAAGAACTACTAGCTCAAAAAATAGATATAATGGAAAATTATAACAGAAGAAATAACATAAAGATAGTGGGCCTTAAGGAAGATGAAGAAGGCAAGAATATGAGGGAGTTTATAAAAGAGTGGATCCCTAAGACCCTAGGATGTCCAGAACTACAGCAAGAAATGGAAATAGAAAGGGCACATAGAGCATTGGCCTCTAAACCACAACCACAACAAAAACCAAGATCTATTGTAGTAAAATTCCTAAGATATACTACAAGAGAAAAGGTACTGGAGAAGACAATGGAAAAAGTAAGAGAGGGCAACAAACCACTGGAGTATAAAGGGCAAAAAATCTTCATTTATCCAGATATAAGTTTTGAACTCCTAAAGAAGAGAAAAGAGTTCAATACAGCAAAGGCGATTTTATGGAAGAAAGGGTATAAATTTATACTGAAGCATCCTGCGGTATTGAAAATATTTATTCCAGGACAACAAAACAGACTATTCTCGGATCCAGAAGAAGCACGAAAATTTGCAGAACAATTACAAAAATAGACTGAGGGATGAAGACGGGTAATGAGAGTAAAAATTATCACGATTGATATGTATGTGGGTAAAGACAAAAATAGACTGAGGGATGAAGACGGGTAATGAGGGTAAAAAGGACCACGATTGATATGTATGCGGGTAAAGAGGTATAAGAGTGAATAGAGACAATGTGCATACGTGAAAGTATCTGTAATTAGAGGAAAATATAGATAGTATAGACAAGAATTAATAAGGGAAGGTAATGGAATAGAGAGAATAAGGAGGGAATTAAAAGAGTGACCTTTGTGACATATGAAAAGTGAATTCTTTTCTGGGGGGGGCTGGGTGGGGGAAAAGAGCGGTCACTGCAAAATCAGTTGACGCTTGCGAGTGGATTCGCAAATCCAAATGGAGAGGGGAGATGTGGTTGTCCGACAAGGGATAAAGGACAACTCAGGAGGGGAAGAGAAGATTGGGGATAAAGAAGATAGAAATAGGAGAATAAGGAAAATGTTGGATGTTGTAGGAATGTTGTCTTGTAAAGAGTTGAAAATAAGAAAACAGAAATGGAAAAGGAGGAAAGGTAATGATGGAAAAACGGAAAGAGAAGATAAACAAAATATAAAATGGCTACGCTGAACTATATGACTTTAAATATTAATGGAATACATAACCAAATTAAAAGGAAGAAACTACTAAATTTACTGAAAAAGGAAAAAATAGATATAGCATTTGTCCAAGAAACACACTTAACTGAATTGGAGCACAAGAAATTAAAGAGAGATTGGGTAGGACATGTAACAGCAGCATCGTATAATTCAAAAGCAAGAGGAGTGGCTACATTAATTAGCAAAAATGTGCCATTTAAAATAGAAGAGGAAATAATAGATCCAGCAGGGAGATATGTTATGATAAAATGTCAGATATATTCGGAGCTTTGGAATCTACTTAATATATATTCACCTAACGAAGAAGATCAAAAGTTTATGCAAGATATCTTTTTGAAGGTAGCTAATACGCAAGGGAACATACTAATAGGAGGGGATTTCAACCTGAATTTGGATCCAAATATGGATAAAACGGGGAAAAAAATTAACAGGAAGAACAAAGTAACCAAATTTATAATTAAATCAATGCAAGAAATGAAACTTGTGGACATATGGAGGAAACAAAACGCAAAAGAAAAGGAATACTCATACTACTCGACTAGACATAAAACATACTCAAGAATAGAACTATTTTTGTTATCAGCTAGTATGCAGGATAGAGTAAGAAAAACAGAATATAAAGCGAGAATGCTATCGGACCATTCACCCTTAATACTGACAGTAAAGCTAGAGGACATCCCTCCAAGAATGTATAGATGGAGATTAAACCCCATGCTACTTAAAAGACAGGATTTTAGAGAATTTATTGAAAAACAATTAAAAATGTATTTTGAAGTAAATACAGAATCAGTGGAAGATAAGTTTATACTATGGGACACAATGAAAGCATTCATTAGAGGGCAAATAATAAGTTATGTAACCAAGATGAAGAAGGACTATAATCAGGAAACAGAGCAGTTGGAAAGGGAAATAGTAAACATAGAAAAAAAATTAGCAATAAAGGAAGATACAACCAAAAGAAGAGAATTGGCGGATAAAAAAATAAAATATGAAACATTACAAACATATAAGGTGGAGAAGAATATAATGAAGACAAAACAGAAATATTATGAACTAGGTGAAAAAACACACAAAATCTTAGCATGGCAGCTTAAGACAGAGCAAACTAAGAAAATGGTATTGGCAACAAGGAAAAAAGACAAACAAATTACATATAATCCAAAAGAAATTAAGGAAAACTTCAGAGAATTCTATGAACAATTATACCGAACTGAAAACGAAGGGAAAGAAGGGAAAATAGATGAATTTTTGACTAAAATTGAACTACCAAAACTACAAATAGAGGAACAAAATAAATTAACAGAACCATTTGGAACAGTAGAAATACAAGAGATAATAAAAAAATTACCAAATAATAAGACACTAGGAGAGGATGGACTCCCAATAGAATTCTACAAAACATTTAAAGACCTATTAATACCGCCCCTCCTGGATGTAATCAACCAGATTGATGAGACACAAAACTTACCAGATTCATGTAAAACAGCAATAATTACAGTGATACTAAAACAAGGGAAAGATCCACTCTCACCAGCGTCATATAGACCAATATCTTTGCTAAACACAGATTATAAGATAATAGCTAAACTATTAGCAAACAGATTAGCAGAACAGGTACCGAAAATGGTAAATTTAGACCAAACTGGATTTATCAAAAAAAGACGCACAACAGAAAATATTTGTAAATTTATTAACTTAATTCATGCAGTAGAAGGAAATAAAGCACCTGCAGTAGCAGTTGCTTTAGACGCAGAGAAGGCCTTCGACAGAGTAGAATGGAATTATTTGTTCAAAGTATTGCAAAAATTCAGTTTACCGGAGAAGTATATTAATTGGATTAAAGCATTATATAAGGGATCGTTAGCGAAAGTGACAGTAAATGGACATGTATCAAAGCAATTTAACTTAAGCAGGTCAACGCGGCAGGGATGCCCACTATCACCATTATTGTTTGCACTAGCTATAGAACCACTAGCAGAATCGATAAGAATAGATAATAATATAAAAGGAATAAAAATAAAAGACAGGGAATATAAAATCAGTCTATTTGCGGATGATGTGATAGTGTACTTAACAGAACCAGAACTATCAATAAAAGAACTATATAAGAAATTGAAGGAATATGGAGAAGTGTCGGGATACAAGATAAACGTAAATAAAAGTGAAGCAATGCCTATGAATAACGCGGATTTCTCAAAATTTAAGAAGGAATCCCCATTCAGATGGCAAATGCAGGCAATAAGATACCTAGGTGTACAAATAAACAAAAATCTAGGCCAATTATATAAACTCAATTACAATCCACTAATGAAAAAATTACAGGATGATTTAGAGCATTGGAAAGAGCTACCACTAACACTGATAGGAAGGATAAACTGTATTAAAATGAACATTTTTCCAAGGATACTATACTTATTTCAGGCATTGCCAATACAACTGACAGAAAAATTCTTCAAAGAGTTAAAGAAAATAATAAGGAAATTTTTATGGAGAGGGGGGAAACCGAGGATAGCACTAGATAAATTAACAGAATGGTATAAACAAGGAGGCTTACAATTGCCAAACTTCAAAAATTATTATAGAGCCGCACAATTAAGGTACCTATCAGATTTTAATCAAACAAGGGAAAAACCAGACTGGACGAGATTAGAATTAGATAAAATAGGGGAAAAGATACCTGAACACATATTATATAAATGGGACGAAAAATTGGTACAACATAGAACTTCTCCAGTATTACACCATCTCCTCAATATATGGAAGAAGATTCATGTAGAAAGAAATAAAACAAATTATCAATTACCAAAACTAATATTGACGCAAAATAAGCTACTCCCTTTTACAATAGACAACCTTTCCTTTAGAAAATGGGAAAAAAAAGGGATTAAAAGAATAGAAAATTGTTTCTCAGGAAGTAGATTTTTATCCTTTGAACAAATGAGAGATAAGTACAATATAACTGGAGATACAGCGCTGGCATATTACCAACTGAGATCCTACTTGAAAGATAAACTAGGAAGCAATTTGAGTTTACCAGAGGGAAGTAACCTTGAATATGTGATTACAGATACAATGTTAATTAAAAGATTTATAACAAATATGTATATTAAACTGCAAGAAAAGGAAAATGAGGAAACAAATGGTAAAACTAAACAAAAATGGGAACAAGATTTAAATATAAAGATAAAAAAGGAAACATGGGAGAAGTTATGCTCTGGAACGATGAGAAATACAATAAATACGAGGCTGCGTATGATACAATATAATTGGTTACACAGACTATACATTACACCGCAAAAGTTAAATAAATGGGACCCAACAGTATCTGATAGATGTTTTCGATGTAAAAAAGAAAGGGGAACAACAATTCATGCAATCTGGACATGTGAGAGAGTAGAAAAATTTTGGGATGATCTCAATCAGATATTAAATAAAATAACAGAAAACAATATACCAAAGAATCCAGAGATCTTTCTCCTAAGTAACATTTGGTATTGACTTGGAAGATGCACAAAAAAGATTTGTTAAGATAGCCCTAGCCGTAGCAAAAAAATGTATTATGTCAACCTGGAAATTGGAAGATAATTTGAAAATACAACAATGGTATATAGAAATGAATAAATGTATTCCATTAGAAAAAATAACATAGTTTAAGAAATAATATTGAAATATTCGAACAAGTATGGGAGCCTTACATTAAATACAATAGTGAAAACCTACCGGGAACAAACATTACCTAAGTTGATGGAAGGAGAAGAAAAGAATGGACTCAGTAGAATTTCTGGTGTATTTTTGTTGAATGACAACATTGTCTGACTGGCTTAATGCAACCTAGATTGTATACCTAAAATGGATGAGAGGGGGGGTGGGGGGTTGGCTTGGGAGGAGGGAGGGGGGGGGGAAGAAAAAGTCACTGTATATGTGTGAAAAAGAAAAAGTGTATATCATGGCTAACGTGATTTATGGTGTGAAAAATAAAAAATTTAAAAAATAAAAAAAAAAGAGAGAGCAAAGCTTGGAGGTGCAAAGGAACTGCCCAAGATCCAAAGCATACCACATATGCCATGGTTTGCATCTTGGAGTGTAGCTCTATATTTCTGTTGAAGAAGTCTTCTGCAGACAGTAGCCATTGACACATTAACACGTGTCTCCTGAAAAATGTTTGATCTGTCAGAAACATACGTTTTGGAAATTTTTTTCTTCATGATGAGACTTCTTCTGCCATCAGCAGTGGAGGACTTCATTGCAATACTGGTCCCTTTGCGATTACTGAGCTCACCAATATGCTTTTTCTTTTTAATAATGTTCCAAATTGTGGATTTTGTAATCCTAAAATTTGAATAATGTCTCTTACTGTTTTATTCTTGTTTTTCAGTCTCATAATGGCTTCTTTGACCTTCATTGGCACAACTCTGATCCTCATGTTGAAAAAAGTGACAACTACACATTCCAAAGATACTCAAAGGCTTAGAAGCAAGCCCAGCTCCATTATACCTGCACCTATGAAGCATTTAAACACACCCAAGGTCCCAAAATTTATGGTGCCCTGAAATGATGGAACTATGTATAAAAAGAGCTATAATTTATACATGGTCAAACCCAAATGCAATAACCTTGAATAAAATCTGGAATGGCACTTTAATTACATGTGCATTGTTTGATTACAAATTTAAAACAGTGCAGCTCAGGAACAAAAGTATCTTTGTCCCAAACATTATGGAGGGCATATAGATATTCAGAAGGAAATGTCGTTTTGCTGAAGTGAGGCGTCGTTTTTGACTTGCAAGGATGTTTTAGGGTTTGTGATAGTTTTGATCTCTTGCCACCTTCGCCTCGTGTCGCACAGCTATCTATGGATCCTCCATGCATATCCAGACTTTGGCTTCTGGATTGCGCAGGAGCATTCAGCCCTGGTTGATCTTAATGCCATTTTGTCTCCCGACCTGAAGGAAGCACCACAAACTCGGAGAAGTGTCGAGATCTCTGCATCCAACCATGGTTTTGAATTAGCCCTGGTTGTGATGCATTTTATCCTTAATGCACTGCAGCCAATCACTGAGCTCGTATACTCCTCGATGTTTACATGTAAGTGGCTGCCTCCCTGAAATAGCTCCAATCTGTGGTCAAGCAGTCCTGCAGCTGTTCCCCACTCCCCCCTCTCTCAGCCACATCCTGATCTCCCTGAAAACTGCCTTAATTCATTTTACTAGCTGTCTGTACGTCACGGTTAGCAGGAGAGATATGTGATATGAGTATCCAAGGTGGGGACGAAGGGCAGTCTTATTTGCACCAGGGATGTTGGTGTACACCTGAGCCAGGGTATTCTCTCCTTTGGTGCCAAAGTTGACATGCTGTTGAAACCGTGGTAAGACGATTTCCAGGTTGACATGGTTGAAGTCTCAAGTAGAGAGCTATACAGCAGGCTTGTGGAAAAGGTTCTTTTATTTTACTTCTTATTTCAGGTATACAAGGGCAGATCATCTTCTCCAAAATTCCAATGCAGAATTGTTAATGGTATTTTCTTTCAGAGAAGAAGCAAGACCAGATTTTCCCCTCTGGTGAAAGAGGTCAGGGTAATATTTCAAATCAAAAGACAGGGGAATTATTCCTGGTATAATGGCCTATATTTCACCCCAGCAAAAATACAGATCAGCTGGTCGTTCTCAAAATGTTTTTTTTAAATAGATGTGTCTTATAATACAACAATCACTGCACTCAAGTACAGTATTTCATTGATTATAATTTGTTTCCTTCAGCTTTAATAAGCACCAAAAAAAGGATTACTTTCTTTTTCATTTTGAAGAATCTGGTAAGATTCCAAAATTTTTATCTGATAGTACTGTAGGAAGTGCATACATGTGGAAAATAGTGAGAATGTATTTTCCATCATGACCCTCCTGAATAAAGAGCCTGCCAAAGCTCATGCATGAATAAACATGTCAAGCATTTTTCCCTAAAACTAACTTCGATTGAGCTGCAACTTTGAGAAAAAAAAACATAGATGAAAGAAAAATTAGGTATTTCTGGTGGGGAACAAGCTTGAAAAGGTACAAACCATGACAACCCTGGACACGCAGTCGTACTAAACTATGAATTTTATTTACAACTGGGAACAAATATGCCACAGCAGACATGCAGATACATAACAACAATTACAGCATGGAAACAGGCCATTAGGCCCCTCTAGTCCGCACCGAACCAAACACCCCTCTCTAGTCCCACCTCCCCACACAATGCCCATAACCCTCCATCTTCTTCTCATCCATATACCTGTCCAACCTTTTCTTAAATAATACAATCAACTCCGCCGCCACTATTTCTCCCGGAAGCTCATTCCACATGGCTACCACTCTCTGAGTAAAGAACTTCCCCCTCATGTTACCTCTAAACCTCTGCCCCTTAATTCTTAACTCATGTCCTCTTGTTTTAATCTTTCCGCTCTTAACGGAAATAGTCTATCCACATCCACTCTGTCTATCCCTTTCATAATCTTAAATACTTCTATCAAATCCCCTCTCAACCTTCTACGCTCCAAAGAATAAAGACCTAATCCAATCTCTCCCTATACTCTAGACGCTCTCAAACCAATTTCCCTATCATACAAATTAACTACAAATAACCATTAATAGAGATTAAAACAAACAAAATCTGACACCCCACCCCCAACAAGCGGGAATGGCACTCAACTTAAAGAAGCTGCTTAAAAATTAGATAAGACAACCCGCAATGGTTCCTTTGCATGCAAAAGAGAGCCCCTATCCATCTACACACTTCAGTTCGTTCGTTTTCCATCACTGTTCACGATTCCCAATCTGGAGTGGCTTGGGTAGTTAGTTCAGCAAGAGGACAAAGAAGAAAAAGAGTGGCTGAACTATATGGCCATGTTTCATCCAGCACCTTGGGGCTGGTATTGGTTCATGTGACTCCAGGTGACCAACTGCAAGGTGGTATCAGCTGTGGGTGGGTCTAATATTCAAAGATAAGGGGAACAGTTACCCTCAACCTTTTTTCCTGTCTGACCAGTAAGGTGACCATCTGTGTTACAGTATTAAAACCGTTTTAAAAATTTAATTGAGAAGGACAATGGAATCTTTTAGCATCAATCCAAAGAACAGAATCATAATTATATTTGCTTTCTTGACAATGAGTTGCACTATAGAGAATAAGTAGAAAATCTTCTGATGTGGTACGAGTATAACAACCCGAGTCTCATTGTGGCAACACAAAGGAGATGATTGTGGATTTTAGCAAACCTGGGATGACTACCCTCCACTACACATTAATAGTTCAGTAATGGAGGGTTGAATGCACCATGTTCCTTGAAGTCCACTTAAGAAGTGACCTATCATGGTCAGACAACATCTCCTCACTAGTCAGGAAGGCAGAACAGCAATTGCACTTCCTGAGAAGACTGAAGCGGGCAAGGCTAATAGCCACCATTCTGTCAACTTTCTACAGAAGCAGCAGATTTCCCCCACCACCCCCCCCCCCCAACCCCAACGCCAATGTGATCTACCCAGATCATTGTTGGAAGAGTGCTTGCAAAATCATTGTGGACCCCCCCACCTCCTAGTACATAGCATCTTTCAGCTACTCCTGTCAGGAAAGAGATACAAGAGCCAGTTCCACCAGGCTGAACAACAGCTCTTCCCACAGGGGCTGTGAGACTGCTGAACAACTGAAATAAACTGCTCATACAAACCCTCTGAGACTACTAATTAATTTATTTTTATATGTATACACTGCATATAAAATATAGGTATCATTTGTACGTGTGCAATGTCTAGATGGGTATTTGCATGTTTTCCATTGAGGACTGGAGAATGCTGTATTGTTGGGTCGTACTTCGACAATTGGATGATAATAAACTTGAACTTTTGCTTATTATGTTCATTAAGTGTTCTGGAATTACATGGTGAATTTGGGTACCATTCATTTCTGAAAAGGCCTCAAGGTGAATCTGCTTTTTTCAAGGTTTACAATGTCACATTAAATTAAAGTCAAATTATCAATAATAGAACACACACAAGATCTTATTCAAGCAAAACATTAAATAGTATTAACAAGAATGGTAAGAAACCACAACTCTAGCATACTATTTCTGAAAGATTTCGTTCAGATGACTTCTGATATTTTTATGTTGTTTCTAGATGTATAGAAGCAGCAAAATTGCTTCTCATTTCTCCATGTGAAAGGGCAGCAGCAGATTGAATAACAGATTTGCTGTGAATTGACAAAACACCACTGCCCCATTTCTCAGCAGCTCTATGCCAATAATAAGCCTTTCCCTTGTACCACATAAAAACCAGCTTATCAGTCACGAGGCAATAACACAAACAACAGAAGTCTTACTGCAGACTATCCATGCACACAACAGAACGACAGGCAACAGCAATTTTACTGTGAAAATGTTTGATTAATTCCTCCCATCAAGCTAATTCTGTTACAAAGTACTTAAACCAAGCAAATCATAATTAGACAAGTGGCTATTACACATTTATTGCAAAAACTTCAAGACCAGTCTATGATTTAATACCACAGTATATTAAACCTTTGATTATCTGGAAATTGAATTTCTATATTTAAAAATTCTTCCTTAATTGAAAGCAATGAATGAGTAAGCAATCTGCCTATATCCAAGTAAGGTTTGTCAATGTTATGCATATTATGCAAGACAAGTAACACTGTCATCATGAAAGTTTACAGCTGCATAATCAGGCAATACTCGGTCTGCTTGTCTCTCAGAGTTCAAGCCACTGAGCAACAATGTCAAACTGTCTGTATTGCGTATTTCCTAAACAAGCAAATATAACTGAAGCTATTCTGGAACCAATACGAGTAAAACAGGGTAACGTGTTTAAAAAGTAACTACAAAAATAAATTATTTCCCATTACAGATCTTCCAAACTTCCTCCCTTCATGTTGCATTGTTATCACCCTACTTTCATCAGACATACAATCTCTAATAAACTGCCAGCCTTAATACCTCAGTCTCAAATTAAGCTGCCTCCAGGAAGGCCAATCTGTTGGATCTTCTATAAAACAAGATTTTTTAAATATTTTGAACTTTTTGTTAGCATCCCAACATTTACATTTAGCTCTCTGTACCTGGTTTGCCAACAAATTCAACACTTCAATTTGCACTTCTCCTGTCTTCATGCGACTTACTCGTCAATAATTAGTAATTTTATACATAATTACTTGCCCTGATCTCTCAGATTCCAAATATCCAATTTCATTTATTTTCCTTCCTGATTAAACAGAGGTCTAACCACAATAGGCTCTTTTTGTTGTCATTGTACAGCAGATTAAGGGACACGATTTCTTTCATTACAACTGCTTCACAGGGAACCAACTATGAAAAAAGGTTCAAAATGTTGTTTCTAGAAATCTTTTGACAAATGCTGCTTGACTTACCAATTTTTTTTTCATTTTATTATTTCTACTTCAGGTTTGAACCAATCAGCTTATTTTTATTCCTATATTGCGGAATGCAAATTGATCATGCACCTGTCTTACTGACAAGATGGAGGTGAAGAGTATGAGCACTTTCGGGTTTCTGGGAATCTGCATATTGGAGGATCTCTCTTAGTCAGTACATAATGGCAACTATGATGAAGGCACACTAATGCCTCTACTTTTAAACTGTGAATAGTTTTTTTTGATCTTTTTGTATTTATTATATTTTTTAAGTCTGAGGAGATTTGGCACCTAATCAAATACTCCATCAAACTTCAGCAGATGTACTGTGGAAAGTATTCTGTCTAGTTGCATCAGAGCCTGGTTTGACTTAAAGTTCCCAAGAATACTGAAAGCTGCAGAAAGTGACAAACCTAGGCAAGTCCATCGCAGGGTCTGACCTCTGGTCCACTGAAGTCATTTATGTGTGAAGAAGGCAGCCAACATCACCAAGGATCCCAATAGCCTGGCTACAATCTCTTCTCACTATCACCTTCACCTCTTAAGTTCAAAAATGTTCACCCTTCCCCTCCAAAAAAATAACTATCAGGCTCTTGATCCTCCCCATATACCCTAAACCAAATCATAAACTACTCTGGGACCACCAAAAGTTCATCTGCACTATTGAAAGTTCACTTTTTCCATGCATTAACTGGTTGAAGGTACAGAAGCCTGAAGACTAGCACCTTTAGATTTAAGAGCACGGAAACCTTTCCTTGTTGCGCCAATTAAGGACTGCTTCTACACCATAAAGGAATAAATGCACTATTGAAAAGTCACTTTTTCCTTGCTCTGTAGTAAATGAGAATAGTTATTACAGTCTTTATCTTTCAATTCAATGTCATGTATACTATTTCATTTTTTTATTGAAGTGCCTGTTTGGCTGCAGCAAATTAAGAATTTTAGTGCATATGTATATTGTACAATGTATATGAGAATAAACTCTTATTATTGCTTTTTTCTGTCAGCATATGGTGACAAATTTAATTAAAACTATTGTATTTGATGCATCTTATATAGCTGATTATATGCACCAGTAAGACTTTTAACACATCCGTACATTGTACTATATACATGACAATAAATTGTCATCATTTTTGGAAATACCATTTATGGCAAGCAAAATGCAATCTTTATCAAAGTGTATACATACCTGGAAACATTTATAGTTCTTCTTCGATAGCTTCAACAGACATTCTGCTCTGGACGTTTCTTGGCTTTCAATTGTGGTCTACTTGAGAGTTCACAAAGCTTTCAAAAAAGCCATTAGAGCCATGTTTTCCCTATAACCTGCTCCAGAATCCGGACACAAAGATGTCCTCAAGACCCCTTTCAAAAACTGCAACAAGCCCATTGACTTTTGGGAATCTCTTGCTAGTAACAGTTCATAGTGAAGAAGCAGCATGTTGGAATTGTTTTGAGAACAGACTCTATGCATCAGGTGTACACAGTAGATCAGAGTACTTCTTCACCGAGATGAGGATGAATCTGCTGTTCCAGATAGGTCGCAAGTCATCCTTGATCCCAAGGGAATGCATGCAAAGAAAGCATACTTTCTTCCAAAGACAATCCAAAAATGAGGTATTATAAATGGCTGAAAATCAATATAGTACAACTCCGATTATCCAAAATAGTTGGGTCAGATAAACAGTCTTTTGGAGAACGGGTCATTTTTGTAAAAAAAACAGCCCAGTAGCAACAGCAAATGACTGGCATCAAAGTTTAAACAACAATAAACAACAAGGGAAGGCTTTATAAACATTAAAATGTTTAATTCTTATCTAAAAGAAAATGCTGGCCACAATAACATCACCAATCTCCGACGCATCCCAACCACCACCACCATTCCCAGGGAGGTTTGCCAGGCCGTGGAACACTCAATGGTGAGTCACTGGAGCTCCTGACGGCTGAGTCCCGACTCCAAATCCTCCCCTAGGCCTATCGCACCTACACACTAGGGAGTCCTGTGTGCATGTGTGATAGTTGGTCAAGGGGATGGGTCGGAGTCAGCGTCAGGAACTCTGGTGTGTCAGAGGGAGGGAGGGAGGGAGGGAAGGGAAGGGGAGAGTTGGAAGGGAGAGGGGGGAAGGGTGAAGAGGAGAGGAGGAAGGGAGGGAAGGGAACACCACTGAGCCAGAGGCCCTGCTCCTGACTGGGAGGCCGCTCTCCTTGATGATACCGGGACAAGGGATTCTTCCAACTGGACGGATACTTTGCTTATAAAATGAACACTCCAATGTCATAAACTTCCCTGCACATTTCAAATCATTTCAGCAAATAAATTTCTCTTGCAACCAATGGTCAGATTTCTCTAGTTCTGTTGCCATATTCTCAATAAATTTTGAGACAAAGAACAAGCTAGTCTGAGTGGTTTAGGAAAATTGCAGAACTGTCATTAGGGTCATGGAGACACCGCTTCTTTAAAAAAAAATGATAAGAACAAAACACAATTTCATAAACAGAAAATTAAGTTTATTTTTATATTAGTTTTTTTTATATAACCAACCAGTGGTTAAGAATAAAAAGTGAATTAAATAAGATACTGCAGTGGCCCATGCACGGAGACACGGGCCGGTCCACAAAATGGCCAATGAAAGCAGTGACCGCACAGATTTGGGATGACACTGGCCATCGTCCAGGAGACCTCCATAAGGAGGGAAGATGGGGAACTGTGGCAGGAATGCCAGCAATTCCCAGACCGGAACTCCGATGACACAGGGCCCCGACGTCAGCCCCTGGGGCCCATATAAATGTGAAGGTCAGTGCAATAATCAGTCTCACTTCAAGGCTTTGGTGTTTGTGTGTCATTCTTCTCCATGCCCGTGTAGCATAAATGCAACATTGGTGACCCCGACTGGACCAACAGGCAGTTGGACCCAAAGATGATGAATCAGGCGGGGCCAGCAACCATCCACGTGGTCTCACTCAGGCTCCCAACGTTTTGGGTGTCGCAGCCACATGTGTGGTTCGAGCAGGCTGAGGCTCAGTTCGACTTTCAACTCATCACTGCCACTGACACCTGCTACTTCGACGTTGTGAGCGCACTCGATCAAGACACAGCAGCAAGGGCCATAGACTTCCTACGGAAGCCTCTGGAGCAAGACAAATATGCAGCCCTCAAAGAGCGGTTAAACCCCACTTTCAGGTTCGCCGCCAAATTGCTGTATATGGATGAATTGGGGGACAGGGCCCCGTTTGCCCTAATGAGTGAGATTCTCGCTTTGACCAAGAGCCACAAGCCTTGCCTACTCTTCATCTTTCTGGAGCAGTTGCCTGAGAATATGAGACTTGCTCATAGACAAGGGCTTCAGCAACCCTCGGGCACACATGCTCTAGAGAGCAAAGAAGGACACCTGTGCTGCTGTAGACCACATCAGCAAGCCCCACGAACAGTCGACTGCAAGACCAAGACCAGCGGAGAGGCAAGTAGTTAATACCCCGGGACAATTCTGCTACTATGATTAGCGATGGGTGCGGAGGCCTGTTGATGCTGCCCACCCTGCAGGTTTCCGGGAAATCGTCATTGATGGCTGCGACGGCTGGCCTATGTGATAACCTACTCTACGTTTGTCAGGCAGGCAGTTCCTGGGCGACACTGGTGCCAAGATAAACATCCTGCCCAGCACTGATGGGAGCTAATTGCTCTTCCATCCAGACATTTGGTACCCGCACCATCCCCCTTCGATTCGGCAACTGCAGTTTACATGGACCTTTAGCCTTGTGGCAGTGGCGCAACCGTTCCTGGGGGGCCCCCCCCCCAACTGCTTGTAGATCTCAAGGGACGGTGCTCAATTCGCTCTATCTCTGGGGGAAGCCAAACTACCTGTCCCCACCTTCACTCTATCATGCTTTCAGATAACAAATTTTCCCGCTTCCTGGTGGAGTTCCCCTCAATAGTGGCATCACCATTGTCCACGGCCAAGCAAAAGCATTACATTCTGACCGAGGGGGCCTCCCCCCACTCCATGCCAGGGCACACCGACGTTCCCATAAAGCTCAGCCTAGTGAAGGAGGAGTTCAAGAAAATGGAGGAACTGGGGATTGTGCAGTACTCCACATGGTGCCAAAAAGAGACACCTCAAGGCAGCCTTGACGGCCCGGCTCAAGGGTCCCAACTGGGTGTGTGAACTGCCTTGGGTCTTGCTGTGGATTCGCACTGTGCCGAAGAAGGACCAATGCCATGGCAGCGAGATGGTGTTTGGCACTCTCTCATTCACTCCAGGAGAGTTCCTCGCCCCATGACAAATGCCCGGAAACCCTGTAGCCACCCTTGCGGTGAAAACTGGGGTCCCTGGTCCCATGACAACCCCCACCACATGGCCAGCCCAAACACAACATCCCCAGGGAATTAAAGACTTGTTAGTGTGTGTTCGTGCAAAGGGGCGCACACCGGCCACCCCTACAGCGATCTTATGAGGGGCCTTATAAGGTCATCAGGGACAATGGCTCCACTTTCATCCTCAACATTGAGGGTAAGGAGGAGACCTTCACCATTGACTGCCTGAAACCAGCATATCGGGACTGTGACCAGCCGGTCTCCACTCCTCCCCCGCAATGCAAGGGTAGATCGCCCAAGACACCAGACAATGGCCCGATCACCGGTTCTTTGGGGGGGTGGGCTCATATAGTGCCCCGCGTACAGAGATGCTGACCAGCCCACAAAATGGCTAATGAACCGGGGTGGGGGTGACACCAGCTGTCGTCCTAGTTGACCTCCCGCATTGCAGGAAGACAGGGAACTGTGGCAGGAATGCTGGCTAATCTCAGGCCGGTGGTCCGACATCGCGAGGCCCTGACATGACGCCTTGGGCCTATATAAACATGATAGCCAGTGCAATAAACCAGTCTCAGATTCAAGGCTTTGGTGTGTGTGTCGTTCTTCTCCACGCTGTGCAGCACGAATGCTACAATATTAACATAGAAAGAATATTTAATGTACAGAGTTAAAGAAAAACGGATTTTTTTCACTTTTGCATGCTATCATAGAATGATGCTCAAACTCTTCAATTATGTAAATTGCAAACAACTAAAGTGAAAATTTAGTGTTATATTCAGGGCAGCATGGTTTGCTTAGCGGTTACCACAATGCTGATACAGCGCCAGTGACTGGGATTTGAATCTGGCTCTGTAAGGAGTTTGTACATTCTCCCTGCATCTGTATGGGTTTCCTCTGGATGCTCCAGTTTCCTCCGACCCTTCAGAAACTTGCATGGATTGTAGGTTAATTGGGGCAGCACAGGCTCATGGACCAGAAGGACCTGTTATCGCTGCGTCTAAGTTTAACTATTCAAGTTTGCCTACTTTACAAAGGTTGGCAGGAATGTTAACTACGGGGAGAATGCAAAGAGTGATGTGGGTAAATTGGACAAGGCAGTGGCAAGGTAGAGTACAATGTGGGGTGAAATGTGAGGTTATTTACTTGGATCTCAGGACAAGAATATTTTAAGAAAAGGATGAAACTGGTAAACAAAGGTGCACAGACTGACCACTGCATAAATACACATCAAGTAGAAACTAAACATGTAAAACACACATTAGGCTAACGGCACATTGGCCTTTATTGCACAGACTTAATGATTAGGAAAACTTGAGTATAATTAAAGATAGAACACACACAAACTGCAAACACTGGAATCTTGTGAACAATGAGAAACTGGGGGACTCAGTGGGTCAGCCAGCATCCTCAGACAAAAATAGTAGGTCAACTTTTCAGGTATGGATCCTTTAGTGAGACTCAATTATGCAGAGTTTGATAAGACAACACCAGAAATAATAATCTGCACTTTAAAATGTCAGTTTCCATAAAGGGAGGCCAGACTGATAGCAATAAATAATTGGTTTCTAATGTTGTAAGTAAGGATACCAATGAGAATTCTCTAATCCACATGGACTGGGAATATTATGGAACATTGTGGGAGATTAATTCTCATTATTTTTTATATGAAACTATAGAAAGACTTTTATTCATTGGTTGTGACATGGTTTTTTTTTGTCTTCATTTTCAGAAAAGTAAGGACTTGCCTCACCATGATGTAGCATTAGGGAAATTCTTGGGATAAGAAGATTATCTGACCAGGAGAGAATGAGTAAGGTTTACTTCACTTAGTTGTGTTTAGGAGAATGACAGGCAATTCCATTGAGAAAGCAAGATTTGGAGAGGATTCAGAAATAGATTTTAAGAGATTGGTTGTTCAGGCTGGGGAATCTAGAACTCAAGGTAAGGAGTTCAGAGGTTTGAGAAATTTTCTATTCCAAGAAGCTTTATGTTGAGTATATACAAGGTTGAAAGCAAGTAATCTTGGACATTGAATTAACCAAGTGAGTAGTCTGCACAGTACCCACAAGCTTTGAAGTTAGGAAAAAAGTGTTTAATGAGCTAATTCCTGACGCTCACGATTGCCTGAACAAAAATAGCTTAAAAAAAATAGATATATATACTTCTAGGTTTAGAAGAATGAGGGACAATCTTAGTGAAACATTCAAGACCCCAAGGGGCTACAAGATTGTTGATGAGATGTTTCCAGTAGGAGAATTTTGAATGAGGGAATCGAGTTACAAGATAGGAGGCAGTTATTTAAAAATGAGGTGCATAGGAATTTTCTTCTCATGGAAGGTGTGAATCACTAAAATTATTTCTCAGAGGTATTTCGAGAGCAAGTTAATTTTTTGAAAGGAAATTAAGGGCTATGGTGAAATGGCACAGAAGATGCATTGAGATCTGAAGCAAATCACCCGTGATTATGTTGAAAGTTGGTGAGGCGGGCGAAACATAGAAGATAGGATCAGGAGTAGGTCATTCGACCCTTCGAGCCTGCTCCGCCATTCAATGAGATCATGGCTGATCTTAAAGTTCAGTACCCCGTCCCCGCCTTCTCTCCGTAACCTTTAATACCCTTATACTGAAGAAATATATCTAATTCCCTCTTAAATATATTTAATGAACCTGCCTCTACTGCCCTCTGTGGCAATGAATTCCACAGATTCACCACCCTCTGGGTAAAGAAATTCCTCCTCATCTCGGTCCTAAATGGTTTGCCTAATATCCTCAAACCATGGCCCCAGGTTCTGGATTTTCCCGTCATTGGAAACATCCCATCTGCATCCATTCTGTCCAGTCCTGCCAGAATTTTATATGTCTCTATGAGATCCCCTCTCAGTCTTCTAAACTCCAGCGAGTACAATCCCAATTTGCGCAATCTTTCCTCATAAGTCATTCCTGCCATTCCAGGGATCAGCCTGGTGAATCGCCTCTGCACTCCCTCCATTGCAAGAACATCCTTCCTTAGATAAGGTGACCAAAACTGCACACAATACTCCAGGTGGGGTCTCACCAAGGTATCCTTGTTCCTATACTCAAACCCTCTTGATATGAAGGCCAACATACCATTTGCCTTTTTAACCGCCTGCTGTACCTGCATGCTCGCCTTCAGAGACATGTACCCCTAGGTCTCTCTGCACTTTCCCATCTCGTAATCTATTGCCATTCAAATAGTAATCTGCCCTCCGGTTTGTATTACCAAAGTGGATAACCTCACATTTATCCACATTGTAGTGCATTTGCCATTTATCTGCCCAGTCCCTGGAACTTAATCCTGCTCATATTTTGAAAAACATTTTTTTAGTCTTTTGGATGTGACGCAAACTTGAGAACTGCATCAGATATCCTTTCACTGCACAACACAGGGTGGGCTAAGGAACTGAACCACCAATTCTTATCTAGTTTCTAATTTTCTACACTGATATAGCAGAGAAGAACATTTCAAAGAAATGTGGCACACACATCAATACCTTGTCATCCTAATCCAATTAATCATACATTGTAATGACACTATTAATTCAAGCCAATATGACCACATCTGCTAGACACAGCAAGTCAAAGCTGTAGGTTCAAGCCTCACCCTGCAGGCACAAATTTAAGGCAATACTGCAGTGTTGAAATGCCTTTCTGAAGTACTGCATGGCAGATTAAATGATTAACTTAGGCCTTGAATTCCTTTCAAAATGGATGCAGATGGAAAAATATGCAAAAGAGCAGGGGTCTTCAAAGAATATTATTACAGTATAACTGATCGTCAGATCACAATCAAGTTACAATTTGTGGAACTTTGATGTGCCTACACTAGTTGTCTTATTTCTTTAAAAGCAAAATTGACATATTAGGACAAATACTTCAACTTTTACTATAGAGCACAGGATACCTCAAGTCCTGAAAAATCATTCTATAAACAAGCTATTTTGTTCCTGTTAATTTTTTGTCTAGAACCATAGACAGAGAAATGATTTTGAGCTCTATACACTAAGCATACCCACTCTTCTCTCTATTCTCAAGAACACATTTCAAGGTTCAAATGGGCATATACATATCAAAATCCTCTCTCCTTTACTTCTCATCCAAATCAAAAAAAGAAACAAAAATTATATTCAGGTGCTCGTCCACACAATGGGGTTACATTCTAGCAAACCCATCGTAAGTCGAAAAAGAACACTGTACCTCCCGTCTTTTATAATTAAATTTGGAATACCTTTATTCCACACTAAAAAAAAACATTAATGGACACAGCTGAAAGCACACTGGGCGAGAGAGCATGCTGTACGATACTTTCACACAATGCTGCCATTGCCCAGCGTCGTGAAAGTAGCATATTGCATATCGCAATGGGAGGAACAGTTTGGAATTTGAAATTGAAAGTACGTATTCAAACCACCCCAACTTGAAAAATCCTAAGTTAGACCATCGTAAGTAGGGGAGCACCTGTCGTCAGCCCTGAATAACAAATGTAGGCTGCTAATTCCACTTTCCTCCCCCATTATTTTTAGTTCAGATCTAACACAAGCTAGACAACAGCCTGTTAGAAATTTTCTTTATTATACTGATTATGAAAAACAATCTGGATAATCACAAATCATGAAGAAATTGAACATTGTGGATCAAGCTTGAGTAAACGGGATTTGTATCAGTGGGTATTTGATGATCAACATGGAGGTGGAAGGGGGTCTGTTGCTGTACAATTTGAAGAAATGAAGCACAGTTTACAAATTTAATCTTCAAATAAATACAAATGAAACAAAAAAGCCTGCACAAGATCTGAATGATGAAAGACATACAACAAAATAAAGTGTTAAATAGATAGGCTTCCTTAAAAAATTCTCAAAACATTTTATAGACCTTCACAGCCGAACAAATATTCAATTTTCGATTCACTATTGACTATATAAATTTTCCTCATATCTTGAAAATACTCAATGAGTAAGCATTCACAGTCCTCTTGCGTAGATAATGCCAAAGAATATAACAGTGAAGAAATCATTCCCACCCTCAGTCCAGAATATCCAATGCCCCTTGTCAACATTCTCCAATCAACAGAAATAGCCTGACTGCAATCATTTAAACTCCATGGCCCAAGTTAAATTATACCTTTATGCTAATCTCTATTTCAATAATCAATTCTAGTTCAAACCAATTTTTAAAAAAATCTGTTCCAATGGATTTTTTCATCTCCTAATTTAACGTATTCTTCTTTCCATTTAAAGTTTCTCCATAAAACCTACTTATTTATTCAAGCATTTGTCATATGTCATAATATTGCTTTTTAAATAGCTCAGTCAAATTTTGCTCGATTTCTCACACAAGGCATCTTAGAACTTTTTAAAACTGTTAAATTCATGTTACAAATACAATTATATATATAGGTTTTGCATTCACAGCTCAATGGGAGTTTTTAAAAACTAATCAAGTGATCCAGAAAGATGGGGCATTAGTTTACTATCTCTGACAATATAACATTCCATTATTGTCATATATGGTTCCATAATGCATACAAATTGCAATTCCTAATAGACAGTGATTGACGCCATTTTATATCAGTGGAAATTAATCACCAAATATCAATATGTATCAAGCCATCTGTAGAAAGAAGGTGAAAGAGGAAATTAAGCTTAATCCTAGGTAACCTTGAAGGTGTTATTGGCAAGTATATGGATATGGATGAAGATGCTCAGATGAAATGAAAAGGGTATGGTTGCACGGTGGTTACGTTACATGTATTGCATCCAGAGGCTTGGACTGGAAAAAAAAGAGATCTGGAAAAAAAGTTAAATTATACCATGACAACTGAGGAATTTAATTTCAATTAAATAAATAGATCTGGAATAGAAACTAATGCTACTTTTGTTTTATAGGTGATCTGCTTTGTTAATGTCTTATGGGAAAGGAAATCTCTCTTCCTTACTCAGTTTTGATTGTACCCAACTTCAGAACCACCATTGCAATTGTCGTATCTATTCTCTGTCAAATTTTAAAAGCAATTAGAATTGGACAATGAATCATATCAAAAATATCACATCCCAAGAATAAAGAAAAAAAACATAAGAATGTAGCTGAACAAAAGCAGTTCCTTGGAGAAACAAAATTACGGAGGGAGAAAAATGTGATTGACAGCAATGAGGTAATAGAAGGGTTGAAAAGGAAAAATGTAATTCGGTCAAAACCAGGAATCTCATTTAATCTTGATTAGAATGACTATATCTGTGAAGTAGTTGGTCCTTAGTCTAGATAGATGCTCTGAACCTTCCATTTCTCCTTGAAAGAGAAAGCAGATGCCACGCAGGATGAGCATGCCAAAATTGTAATGAGACAGATTTTTGATATTTATAACTTGCTTAGTACTGCTTTTGGGGAGTTTAGCCCAAAAGAGATTGCTTTACAAATTGTTCAGTTGTTAATCTGGCCTATCGGTCATTCTGCTCTAAGAATTAATTGCTTGTTGCATTGTGAAGTGGCCTAAGCAAATAATTGTAATAAAGCAATAACTTACACCTTATTAGAAAGTTTTTTCAGGTCAAGCAATGATGGATACTAACTATAGCTTTATCACTTGCAAAGAATGACACATTTTAAAGAAAATAAGTTGGGTGCTGCATTATTGGAAGTAAATCTCTCTTTGGCTTGGCTTCGCGGACGAAGATTTATGGAGGGGGTAAAAAGTCCACGTCAGCTGCAGGCTCGTTTGTGGCTGACAAGTCCGATGCGGGACAGGCAGACACGATTGCAGCGGTTGCAAGGGAAAATTGGTTGGTTGGGGTTGGGTGTTGGGTTTTTCCTCCTTTGCCTTTTGTTCGTGAGGTGGGCTCTGCGGTCTTCTTCAAAGGAGGTTGCTGCCCGCCAAACTGTGAGGCGCCAAGATGCACGGTTTGAGGCGTTATCAGCCCACTGGCGGTGGTCAATGTGGCAGGCACCAAGAGATTTCTTTAGGCAGTCCTTGTACCTTTTCTTTGGTGCACCTCTGTCACGGTGGCCAGTGGAGAGCTCGCCATATAACACGATCTTGGGAAGGCGATGGTCCTCCATTCTGGAGACGTGACCCATCCAGCACAGCTGGATCTTCAGCAGCGTGGACTCGATGCTGTCGACCTCTGCCATCTCGAGTACTTCGACGTTAGGGGTGTAAGCGCTCCAATGGATGTTGAGGATGGAGCAGAGACAACGCTGGTGGAAGCGTTCTAGGAGCCGTAGGTGGTGCCGGTAGATGACCCATGATTCGGAGCCGAACAGGAGTGTGGGTATGACAACGGCTCTGTATACGCTTATCTTTGTGAGGTTTTTCAGTTGGTTGTTTTTCCAGACTCTTTTGTGTAGTCTTCCAAAGGCGCTATTTGCCTTGGCGAGTCTGTTGTCTATCTCATTGTCGATCCTTGCATCTGATGAAATGGAGCAGCCGAGATAGGTAAACTGGTTGACCGTTTTGAGTTTTGTGTGCCCGATGGAGATGTGGGGGGGCTGGTAGTCATGGTGGGGAGCTGGCTGATGGAGGACCTCAGTTTTCTTCAGGCTGACTTCCAGGCCAAACATTTTGGCAGTTTCCGCAAAGCAGGACGTCAAGCGCTGAAGAGCTGGCTCTGAATGGGCAACTAAAGCGGCATCATCTGCAAAGAGTAGTTCACGGACAAGTTTCTCGTGTCTTGGTGTGAGCTTGCAGGCGCCTCAGATTGAAGAGACTGCCATCCGTGCGGTACCGGATGTAAACAGCGTCTTCATTGTTGGGGTCTTTCATGTGAGGCAGGCGGAGGCCCCGGTCCGGGCAGGGAGTGGGAGGCGGCGGCCCCAGTCCGGGCACAGGGAGAGCAGCAGCGGCCAAGGCCCCGGTCCGGGCAAAGGGTAGACGGCGGCGGCCCAGATCCGGGCAGGAGCAAGGGGGAGACGGCGGCCCCGGCCTAGGTCGAGTGGGGCAGGCAAAGGCCCCGATCCGGGCAGAGAGTGGGAGGCGGCGTCCCCAATCCAGGCACAGGGTGAACTGCGGCGGCCTCGGCCCCGGTCCGGGCAGTATGGACCGACCTAGGAGGGGAGGCAGGCCCCTCCAGCCCGGGTAAGAAACCTGCATAGGAGAAGGCCACTCCTGGAAGTAAATAAATCACAATAAAATGCTAGCTGGAATAACTATATCCCAATTTTAACTCTGCTATACAAATAGTATGACTATTTCTTTCCTTCATCTTTACTAAAATTTAGAAGAAAAAATGATAATCTTTGAATCAAAAAATGTAGAACATTTATAATATAAGGGTCAATAAAATTGTCAGGTTGGATGATTTGACACTCCATCCGATTTAGCAGGTACCCATTGAAATGGGATAGACGGTTCCAGTATTTTGTTCAGAATTAAGCATTTTTTTCCAAAAAGTCATTTGCTCAACAGCTAAGGGAGAAATACAAGCTAACTACACTGGAAAGTATTTTATCCACATTGAAGAAACTGATATTGAAAGAGGTCACACTTTAGAGTTTGTCGAATAGAAAATAAACACAGGTTCCCCAGTCCTTTTCCCCTAATGCCCCAAGGAAAATGGAGAGCAGTTCCTCTCATGAAAACATGTCAAGTACATTTATCAATGGAAAAAGAAAACAATCTGTCTGCCTTCTCAGTTGGATGATTCAACAATCAGGGAGATTTTCCCTGGTGTCCTGGCCAAGATTTATCCTTCAAAAACATAGATTATCTGATAATTATCACACTGCTGTTCACAAGTCCTTTTTAACCACATATTAACTGATTAACCTACTTCAAAATAATTCCACATTGCTCTGCTAAATTAAAAGTATCATCTTCCTTACCTTACAGAAATTGCTAGAGAATCCTCAATTTATTGGTTTTTAAGTTAAGGGATTGGTCTATCTGCTGCTAGGTTGATATCATGCATATTTTAATAATTCAGAAGTTAGACTAGGAGCTATGGCCTGAAAATAGTCTTAACACAATACTCTGGTTCCTCACTGTAGCTTTCCTATGAGCAAATGCTTGTAAAGGGAGTCACTATATACTGTACTCTCCTTGCCTGAGTGACAATGACATAATGTGCTTGTTCTGACTGAACAATTATGAACAACATGGCCACATTCAGCAAGTAGGCAAGAATACAACAGGAGTACACCACCCATCCCATCAAGCCTGCTCCACTATTTAATGAGATCATGCCTTTTCCCCATATCCTATAATTTCCCTTACTAAGTAGAAAGCTATCCAACCTTATCTTAAATATATTTACTGCTTAAATATATTTACTGAAGTCACCTCCACCAGTTCAATGGACAAGGAATTCCACAGATATGGCACTCCTTGGGAAAAGCAGTTCCTCCTCATCTCTGTCATAAATTTACTACCCTAAATCTTAAGCCTATGACCTCGAGTTCTGGTCTCCCTTACCAATGGGAGCAACTTGTCCAACTTTCTTATCTATGCTTTTCATAATTTTATACATTTATATAAGATCCCCTCTCATACTTTTAAAATCCAGTGAGTACAGTGCCAACTCAATGTCTCCTCATACGCCAAACCCCCTCATCCCTGGGATCATCCTCTGCACTGTCTCCAGAGCCAGTACATCTTTCCTCAAGAGACCAGAACTGCATGCAGTACTCCAAATGCAGTCTCATCAGTACTTTGTTGAGTTGCAGCCTAACCTCCCTGCTCCCAAATTCAATCCCTCCAGCAATGAAGATCAACATTCCATTTGCCTTCTTGAAAACCAACCTTTTGTGATTTGTGCACAAGCACTCCCAAGTCCTTCTGCACGGAAGCATGCTGCATTCAATTGCCTTTTAAATAACACAAATACCTTCCATTTTTCCTTCCAAAGTTGATAATCTCACATCTGGCAACATTGTACTCCATCTGCCTTGCCCACTCACTTAACCTATCTATATCTCTCTGCAGGCTTTCCATATCCTCTGCACAATTTGCTTTTTCACTCAATTTCGGGTCATCAGCAAATTACACTCTGTCCCCTCTTCCAGCTCATTATGTGAAAAGCTGTGGGCCCAGCACCCACCCCTGTGGCACCCCACTCACCACCAACTGTCCACCAGAAAAATGCGCCTGCAAGTGAAACACAGTTCAGAGTGACAGAGAGATTAGTGAGTACAGGGCAAGGGCAATGTTATTTTACTAGTGGAAAAGTCATTCAAGAGTCTGATAACAGGTAGAATGAAAATGTCCTTCAGCCTGTTGGTACACAATCTCACACTCATGAATCTTCTTCCTGATGGGAGGAAGGTGAAGAGGGTGTGGCCACAGTGAGACAAGTCTTTTAATATGTTTCCTGCTTTTCCAAGGAAACAGGAAGTATATAGATGGAGTCATCGGATAAGTTTCTGTAACGGTCTCAGCTGCATTCACAACTCCGCAGTTTATTGGGCAGAGCAGTTCCTGTACCATGCTGTGGTACACCCTGACATTTAGGGATAGCTTCTGAACTCCATTATAATAATAATAAAAAGATTGAAAAAGAAAGAAAAGCTTCTGAACTCCTTGAGTCACATCCAACGTAAAGCTAGTGACAGGATAAAGAAAGTGAAGATGCTGAATTTGAAACAAAAATCAGAATATGCAAGAAATGCTAGCAGGCCCGATAGAATCTATGAATAGAGAAACAAAGTCAAGACTTCAGGTCAATGACCTTTCATTGGAACAGAAGAAATGAGAAAACAATTATATTTTTGGTTGCAGAGGGTGGGATAAAAGTGGAAAATGCTCATACCAGGACTTGCCAAAGCTTGTCCGTTTATTTTCAGTGCTACACAGAGAAAAAAGAAACAGAAGAACATGCCAGAACAGTAGGACGCAGACACATTGGTACTGGCACAAAAGAGAAGTAGCCAGTGTAGATTGATGACCATTGGGGCAGGATTGAGGGTCTTATTGGCCTGTTTTTTGCTTCTATTTTCTTGTGTTCTCGTATTTTAACAATATCAAATGTCAAGAGCTCATTTCTTGTTAGTGATCATCTGGAACTGTGAGAAATGAATGTTACTTGCCACGTTTTAACCCTTGCCAAAATGTTGTCTAATCCCAATAAAGAGATATAGCTTGCTTGCTGTCTACAACACTATAAATGGAAGTAAACATTCCAATGAAAGATTTTTCATGGCTCCTGAAATAAAACTACCAATGAATTTTTGGTTTTAATTCTGTGTCAACATATGGAGCATTCATATCCAAATCACAAAAATTAATGTGTTGGGTAAATGAAAAGAACCCCTTTCCCAAAATGTAAAAGGTAGTTATTTCTTAGTTAGGCAAAATGGACAATTATAAGTTTCAACAAAAATATAATTTTCCTTTTATGTGAAGTATTTGAATGTAGTCAAACATGTTAATCTCAGTAAATACTTACGTGCAATGTCACTATACAACTGCTGTAAAGAGCCAATTAGCTTTTTAATCTGTACTGAAAAAGAGATCGCAACAAATTTTCAATAAAAAATTCAGTACAGCACAACTCTGATTGTCCAAAATCGGATTCTTCAAAATTCTCATTTATCCAAAAAATTAATTAAAATTTCAGGTAACTTCCTCCCCTCTCTCCTTCCATTTCTTCTTTATCTTCCCTTATTAGCTATTCTCTCCAACTCTCCCTCTCAAACTGCACGCCAGTCTTCCAACCATAAGCAGTCAGAAGAATCACTGTCCCAGCATCAACAAGGAGACCAGCTTCCTGGGCAGAAGGGACCTCAGGATCAATGGCATTTGCTCCCCTCCCCTTCTCTCCCTCCCCTCCCTCCTTCCTTCCTTTCCTCCTCAACACAACAGAGCTCCCAACACCGAACCTTCCCCTTGGCCTACTACAACACACTGGACTCTCTGGTCGGTGCGTGTGTGCGGAAGGCTTGGGGAAGGATTCGGAATCAGGACTCGGGAGTCAGAAGCTCCGTGATCGGGGAGGCAGGAGTCCACCAACTCATCAGTGATTGTTCCAATGTCCTGGGAAGCCTCCCTGGGGATTGGCGGTGGCCAGTCTTTTTTTTTTGGCGAGAATTAAACAGTATTTTAATGCTTAAAAAGCTTTCCCTTGTTCTTTGTTGTTGTTTAAATATTGATACAACTGATTTGCTGTTGCTACTGGGCTGTTATTAAAAAATGACCAGTTCTCTGGAAAAACAGTTTATCTGACCATTTCGGATATCATAGTTGTCAGCCACAAACGAGCCTGCAGCTGACGTGGACTTTTTACCCCCTCCATAAATCTTCGTCCGCGAAGCCAAGCCAAAGAAAAAGAGTTGTACTGTATTTTTAATTTTGCTGAAAAACAACGCTCGACTTTTCAGTAATCTTGGGTATAAAATTAAAACAGTGACTCAAAGCAAAACACAATCAAAACAATCCCAACCCAAGGACTTGTAGTCTTTTTGATAATTACACAAAAACCTGACAGACATTGTCACATCCTCTTAGGCTCAGGCTGGGAATCCAGGCTCTAATGTGAAGCCAGGAATCTCCCAACTACAATGTCACACAGTACAGAAATTTTGCACATTTTGTCACAAAGAGCCAGTCTGGCTCAATGTGACCCAAGTCTTAAGGATATTTTTTCGACATCTAACCTAACCAAACCCCAACTCCGAATGGGTCCAAGAAGAGATTGCAAGTGACTCTTATGCCAAAAAAAAGAATGGGATAAGTTGATCAGAGTTTTTCCTTACAATCAGAATCCACAAGAATGTATCAATCAAATAGAATCAATATGATGGTCCTGGCATCCAAACAGCCAAATAATCACTATCTGGGAGGAGTCTGTGCAATCTTCCCGTAACCTTTTGAGTTTCCTCTGGGTGCTCTGTATTCTTCCCATATTCCAAAGAGACACAGGTTTGGTAGATTAATTCATCACAGGGGTGTAATTGGGTGGCGCTGCTTTGTGGTCTGGAAGGCATGTTACCGTGATACATCTTGAAATTAAATTAAAATGCTCAGTTTTTATGTAAATTATTGAAATGAAGATTCTTTCATTCAAAAAAAATCTTTTGTACATAAATTCTGAAAAGGATCTTTTATGTCCTTTGGAAGATCAAGGAGGACCTGGCTAGATGGAAAATTCTGCCCATAATGTTAGTGGGCAGAGCTAACTGTGTAAAATGAAGGTGATGCCAAAACTCAATATCTTTTTCCAAACGCTGCCCATTTCATTACCCCAGTGCTTCATTAAAATGCTCAATGAATGTGTAAGAAACATTTGTGAATGGTAAGGTGCCTAGAGTCTCCATGGAAAAGTAGACATGGGAATATAAATTGGGGGGCTTAAAATTGCCAGATTATAAAAATTTCTACTGGGTGCCCCAGGTGAGATTTATTGCCTCATTTTTTGAGGGGGGGGGGTGTTCCCCCTTCTTGGGCACAAATTGGGTTACATGTGGAAGGAGAAAAGTTAGCTGGAGAATTTCCAAATGGGATGCCAAATTAGTTTTGAAAAAAAGATAACTCCACAATAAAACATGTGACAGACGTAGCAAAGAATAAATCTATGTCTTGGATTGAGGATAGTGTTATCTCCTAAAATGCCCTTAACCCAGAACAATTTAATACCCATGACTCTGGGCAATAAGATCCTGGACACCCAGTACCAAAAGGGGATGAGGTGCTTCGAGGATTGTTATATCAAGAGCAGCTCATGTCATTCGAGCAGTTGAGGACTAAATATGAGTTATTGAATAGAATACTCTTCAGTTTTCTGCAATTAAGGGACAAACTGGGACCAACAATGACTGCCGGATTGTAGTGACATGGAGACTCTAATTCAAAATTTATCTCCAGGATGTATTCCATAATCCAAAGTGAAGGCCCAAAGCCGGGCTTACATCGGACAAGGGAAAGATGGAAGTCAGACTTGGGCATAACAATTGATGAACGATAGTGGGAAGATTTGTGTTTGAATAGCCTAACGGGATTTGTTAATGCCAGACACATGCTGGTGCAATACAATTTCTTCCATCGGTTATACCTCACACCGACACATCAAAGTCATAAATTTCAGAAATATGGTTTAGGTGCAGTTTGGAGGTAGGAACCTTTGTCCACTCCACCTGGCTGTGTACAAGGGCAAGACCCTTCTTTGAAAACCTGGGGAACCTGAAAAATTTTACAAAGGTGGATTTTCCACAGGATCCAGAGTTGTACCTTCTTGAGACATTAGGGAAAACTTGCTTGGACGAGTATATCCAACCCCACTCAAGCAGTTTGACACCATATACATCAATCAGCCTACTTTTTTTGGCACCCTATTCACCACAAGCATACCTTGTTGATAAACCTATTTGCAAAATGCACCACAGTTTTTACCCTGACTATTCTAGCAGTTTTTTTTTCAAACCACATAACCACTACATCCAAGATATTGGCATCAAGGGCATAATTCCCTACAAATCCCACAATATCCTGATATAGAAATATTTTGCTGTTTTTACCCTGGTGCGGAGTCCAAATCCAGGGACTCCCCAGATACAAACACTCTGAACCCTCATGAGAAGGACTTCTCAGTGTTTCAAAAAGGAGAATGCCACCTCACAGAAGGCAATGGGCATCAGCTATAAATGCTGGCAATGTGCACATACTGAAAATTAAAATCGACAAAAGTTCGATGATCTGAGATACATCAACTTTATTAAATGAATCATATTAGACCATCACCATATTCCATAAACTACCCAAATTAGAGACATATTCCACGACACCTGTTCCTTTCATCCCATGGTATTAAGCTCCACCATAAAATAACAGCGATTAAAAGTGATTGCCCATGCAGGAAGTGAAACACAAAATTGTTGAAAATTGCACTTCATTTAATATTTTTAAAATTAATGCATCGCATTTCAAACCCTCTGAAGTCCAACTACACCTGGAACACTAATTTTTCACAAGGAGACTTTCAGTAATTCATTTACTGATCTGTTGTATACATTACATGTGTTCTGTCACCTTAATATTTTGAGCTCATTTTGGCCTTCTGAAGCACCAAGGATTCTTCAGCTTACTGACACAATTCTCTGCAATCTCAATTATTTCATAATCATAAGGATCAGATACAATGTAAAAAAAAATGGACTAATACAGAAATAATATTAGTCAATACTGATAGAGTACAAGCACTTGCAATATAGTTGAGAAACCAAACAATGACTCCATAGTTAAAAAGCAATCATCTTAGACCCAAGACAAAAAAGCTTTTTGGGGTTTATTTGTATTCATGTGTTAAAGTCCAGTCCTAGCACTCAGTTTTGCACATCTAACTTCATTGGTTATCTGAAAATAAAGAAAACCAAGTAGAGGAGAGATCAGCATGGTGAATAGGAGAAAAAAAAATGAAATAACCTGAAGCCATAATGAAATCAACTGAATTCCAATGACAGATCCAACCTTGACTATAAAGCTCCATCATTCTTTTAAAGGAGCAGAACTAGTGTATTTGTCAGCATACAAGACCCACGTTTCCCCCCCCCCCCACATTAGTTCAAAAGTAGATCAGTTCTTTGAGTGGTGTCACATCAACAACCTTGCACTCAACTTTAGCAAAACCAAGGATTGTGGACTACAGGAGGGAATCAAGGGAACACAGGGCTCAGTAGTGGAGAGGGTCAAGAACTTCAAATTCCTGAGTGTCAGCATCTCAGACGATCTGTCCTGAAGCCTTAATTTTTAAAATATTTTCAAACATATATGATCAAATTCAACATATTAAAGCAAAGTAGAAACCACTGAAGCCTCCATGACGATGCAATCACAAAGAAGGCCTGCCAGGTCTATACTTTGTGAGGTGTCTGAGGAGATTCAGTATGTCACCAAAGATTCTCGTAAACTTCTACAGGTGTACATTGGAGAGCATTCTGGCTGTTTGCATCACTGTCTGGTATGGAGACGCCAAATCTCAGGAAAAAACTCCAGAGGGTTGTTAACTAGGTCTGTGACGTCACAGGCACCAGACTTCACTCCATCAAGGACATCTACATAAGGCAGGGTCTTAAAAAAGCAGCCTCTATCGTCAAAGACACCCACCACCCAGGCCAAGCCCTCCACACTCTTGCTACCATTGGGGATGAGGTTCAGGGGACTAAAGACAAGCACTCAGTAGCACAGGGACAGCTTCTTCCCCACTGCCATCAGATTGCTGAATAATCAATGAACCAAAGACACCGCCTTACTTTTCCTGCACTATACATATTATTGTTGTAAAAGATGGTTCATAATATGAATGTCTGTACAATAATGCTGCTGTAAACACCAAATCTCATGACTTGTTCATGACAATTCTGATTCCCTCTGGCCTTGTATGTGAAGTTGAAATTTCCTTACCACGTTACGGCTCCTGTTCGCCAGCCGCAATTTGCCAGCAGACCCTGTGCGTGGCTCCTGTTCACTGGCCGCAGTTTCCTGGAGGACCCTGGGTGAGGCAGGCACTAAGCGCTGAACAATGCCGGGGAGAAGCAGTGGCCTGACCCGGGCCTG
Organism: Narcine bancroftii; assembly: GCF_036971445.1. NCBI lineage: Eukaryota > Metazoa > Chordata > Chondrichthyes > Torpediniformes > Narcinidae > Narcine > Narcine bancroftii. The sequence continues at coordinate 309,252,727 of NC_091471.1, forward strand.
GTGGCATTTAAGCCAGTCACTGCACTGGGTGGTGTGTGCCTTGTCTGGCGCCATGGACAGTGCTGCTGCTTCGGCAGAGAGGGAAGTAGCCACGAGTGACTAAAGGAGTGAGGTCAATGTGAGGATTCAGAGGGAGCACGGTGTTTGTTGCTGGGAGTGGCTCCATATCGTATTAAAAGTGAAAACTACGATTCTGATGCAGTGTAAAATTAAACTGCTTTATTTTGAAATGTTTTACAGTGGCTTGTGCAGATGGGTTGAAAAATTGAGAGACATTTACCCATAAATACACTTTAAAAAATTCTTAAATTTCCTGCTGAAATGGGGGGGTGGGGGGGAGTGTGGGTCACACACCTGAAAATATGGTAATTCACCATTACATCCTGGTGTTTTTGTAATTTAGGTAATAGGGAGAGTTTAATACAAGCAGTTTCAGAAGTGAATGATTCATTGTCGCTAATCATTCATTAGTGGGATCCACCAACAAATATCCTCATCTACAAGTTATCACCAAATCCTCAAAAAATTCTGAGAGTTCAACATTACCTTGAAGGGGTTTTGATTTTACACAGTTGTCATCTATAGCAAATTTTGTATATAGGGATCATTAATAAACCCAAGAGGAAATTCCATTTAAGAGAGAAACCAATTAAGTGATTTCAATAGAAAGAATCAGATACTTTCATTGGATGAAAAGAAGAATAAGACATTTATGTACAACCTAAATGCATACTGAATGTCTCATTTACGTTCTCACTATTTATCCAAAGATTATTACACGAAATTTTGATCCAAAAAAAATGACATCTTTCTGAAAAAAGACTGTTAACTAGTGTAATCACCCAATAAAACATATGCATATTAGTTCTCCTAATAATCCAATCCAAATAAACTTATGAGAAAGCAAAACAGGTTCTTGGGGAAGGGCCTCAACCCAAAATGTTGACTCTCATTTACCCCTGCAATGCTGCCTGACCTACCAATTCCCTCCAGCAAGTCGATTTTTGATCCACAATCCAGCATTTGCACTCACTTGTGCCTCCAAATTCAACAGGGAGTTCTATCAGACAGTAACCAAATGTAGCTAACAGCCTTAATGAAATGGATGGAGTAACCAGCAACTTCAGTTACAATGAACAGGCTTCAAATTGAAATCACTCTATTTTGGCACAATGTCAAAAGCCATTGTAAAACCACAATGAATGATAGTTTCCAATTTCAGTGAAGAAGAAATTGGAGAATTTTCACAAAGATGAACTGGAATTGAAATGTTTTAAAAATGTCAGTTTTGGCATACTCTTGAGTCTGAAATATTTGGGATTAAAGACCATCCTTCTAAGGCAATACTGCATTTTTCAATGCTTCTGATATTTAACTGTTTATTTATTTGCTGCACAACTCAGCTCTTTTTTCCCCCCCTAAATCAGATGGATGCACCTTTACCTTCCTACCTTAAAACATCCTCTTCAAAATTCATCTCACTGCTTATCCACCCTTCATTTATTTTTCCCTCTTGAACCATCTATGTCCTTCACACTCTTCTAAGAGGTTGCTGTTTCAAAGGAAAACGAGAATTTGCACCTTACGATACCCTAATAAATTATTTTAGAAGCCGTGTATCATTATTTGCATATATTTAATCTTGCTTTCACAACGCTGCCGTTTCAGATGTGCACACATCTGCTCATGCATTTATTACAAAACTGCAACCATCATGCCCATAATAAAATTGCAGCCTGCCTGCAGAGCTGTGGACACTGCAATGCTGAATTTAAAAAATTAAATTCATTTCACAAAGAATTCCATGATCCCTATCATCAGTGTCCAAAAAGATAAGATTTCTAGCCAAAAATATGACTTTTGTTTCTCCCAGTGAAATATCTGCATCATGCAGATAGCAGAGTGCTTGTGCTCCAAGCTCAGCAGGAAATAAATTATATTAGTATTTCATTACATGGCCTTTCAGACAGAGATCCATGGCCTTCAAGAGGTTTCCAGGATTATTATATCATTTTATATTATTAGTTGTTGTTACTACACAAAAATCAACTTTTTGGCAAGATGAGCATTTAAGTTTGTTGTTGCTATCTTGCTATTGGTCTCGACAAGTTTATGAATATTTGCAGAATATTCCCAATAGAACAGAAAAACACCGCCAGAGACATCGACTACCTCTTTCCCTCTGACCCAATGAGCTCCTCAGGCAGTTTTCTTAAAATTAAACTGCAAGATGTCATCTTTTCAACCAGAGTGAGATGTTTTGGCACAGACAAGGAAGGACGAATGACCTGCTTTCTGTGCTGGAGTATTTTATGACAAATGTGCCCAATTCACATGATAAACTTTCCAGATATGGAAAACAGCAACCCATTCCAACCAAAAAAATCTTCTCTTCACCATCAAACCAAGATACAACAACAAAATGAAGTTTTAAAATATTACTAGAAAGGATTGGGGTGGAGGTACCTTCTGCTTTACTTATCCTGATTTTAAGGTATTTGCTTATGACCAGTTTGGTCTCTTTTTAAAATATGATGATTAATGGTTTGTTTGTGTTAATGTTTGTGGCCCTGGAAGCATGGCAACACTGGAGGGTACTATCACAGCAGCACTACAAAATCTCGCATCAACTGCACCTTCTACAGGAAAAAGAGAGGCTTTTACTGCAGTGGGATTTCTCCACCGGAGTAGTTGAATAAAAAAATATCAGCTTGTGCCAGGATAAATGATGGATTAATGAAGGTCATACTTTATATTGTTAAATTATCTTAGGAGCAAATAAAACCCCCTATCAAATGTATGTATGTAAGGTGCTCCTTTTGTCTGACAGCCTACAGGTCACCCTTGGACAAGGATGTAATCTAATACCTGTTTGCCTCCCAATCAGGGTCACGTGAAGCCATGGATTCCAGATGGTGGATGGTTTTTACAAGCAGATTCCACAGATTGGAATTTATGGTTGTAAAACAAAAAATGCTGGGCAGATAAATCTGCTGATCAATGGCTAGGTTACCCATCCAGTGTGGACACTGCAACTGAAGGCGGCCACAGGAAACCACTTCAGTAGTTTCCCCTTGTATAATCGTGAATCAACATCGATTACAGCTTCAACTCAAAGCTGGAGCCCTCAACGAAGAAGACCAGGGAAGGCAACAAGTACAACTCGGAGGGTCAGAGACACCGAACATCAAGGCACTTGAAAGATGATTTCCTTACGACCAATTTGGTCTCTTTTTAAAATAAGATGGTTAATGTTTGTGGCCCTGGGAACATGTGACAGCACTTACAGAGGGTACCTTAGTACAGCAGCACCAGGAAAGCTCACATCAGCTGTGTCTTCTCCAGGAAGAGAGGCTTTTACTGCGGTGGGATTTCTCCACCTGAGTAGTTAATAATCAGCGTGTGCCAGGATAAATAGTGAATAAATGAAGGTCACACTTCACATCGTTAAATGATCTTAGGGGCAAATAAACACCCCCTATCAAAATATGAATAAATTATTGTTCATTTACCTAATCTGTGCCCATTTCTCCCCCCCCCCCCCTAAATTTCACAGCATATCGAATAAATTAAAGCCCTACGATGCGAAAGATCGAGCATCCTGCAGCATAGCGTCACCGCAGTGGAGTCCGGCTGCACCGGCCACGGCGAAGCACCTGATTCCCCCCCCCCTCCCTCCCTCCCTCCCTCCCTCCCGCCACGGAGGCAGGGATGGAAGGGGAAGAGGCAGGCATGGACCCTCCAACAAGGCCAACGCACACGCATGGACGCGTTCCCCTCTTACCTATGGCGCACAAGTCCCACTCCTCTCCCACTGCCTCCTCGCCCGCCGGCGGCTCGCCCTCACCTCCGGCCTCCGTCGGCGCTCCGTCCGGTTCCATTCAGTCCCGACGAGGTGAGGGGGGGGGGGATCACGGGCAAAATAGGGCGACGGAAGGGGATTTTTTTTAACGCGACGGGAACAAACGATCGGGCTCGGCGGCTTTGTTGACGCGACGTTTGCCGCCGGCGCCCTTTTCATTCACACGGTCGGCGACGGACGGCCGGCCGGCTCCTCGCGCCACCAACAAAAACATCCACGGCGCCCGCGGCCGGCTCCGTGTACACAAGGAACTGCGCGTCATTGCAGAGCGCGTCTATCGCACACGTCATCGCGGTCAGGTAGACCCCTGCTCGGAAAACGTCATTCTTTTTTTTGGGGGGGGGGGGCTATGACGTCAGAGCTGAAGGTCCAGGACTTGGCGAAGTTCATAAAAATTATTTAATTTCAAGGTTAATCCTGCAAAAACGCGAACTTCTGCACGCACCATGGTTGAAGTAAAAACAGAACCTCAGCAGTGACTTTTATGTAGCAAAGGTAAAGATACATGACGACATTTCGGGCTCGAGCCCTTCATCAAGGAAGATGTCGTGCACGACCAGTCGAGGCTATCATAGACAGAACAACCTTGCTGGCACGGATCCAGGTATAGGAATGGCAGGAAGGGAGAGGTGGGACCTTTATGGCCCAGGACCACGGGGGAGGAGTCATAGGGTATGAGTTGTCAGCTCCATCAATAACTATAGGCAATATCGCCACAGAGAGAGAGAAAAAAAATGGCAGCAAAGGGTAGGGGACAGGAGGTAATAGGTGGATAAGGATAGGAGGGCACACCAGCAAACAAGGGGAGGGAGGGAGGGAGGTGGGTGGGGTTGGCTCTATGGATGGAGAGGGAAGGGGATGGAGAGTTGCCAGCCTGAGACCACCCATAGATTAGAGGAACAGCACCTTATCTTCTGACTGGACACCCTCCAACCAAATGGCATTAAACGCCCCATCCTCCATCTTCGTCCCCGTCTCCTTTCCTTTAGTTCTGTCTCCCTCTCTCTCTCTCTCTTCCTTTTTCCTCTCTGACTCCTTTCACAGAGCCATAATCAATTCTCACCTCTCCTCATAGATCAGATCCAGTTAACACCTGTTGTCTGTTGGTCTGTACCCCTCCCAAAGAGAGCAAGGGAGGGAGAATCGAGAGTAGGTTAACAGAAACCAGCTGGAGTCCTATCGATCGACCGATCCCATCAACCTAGATTCCAGGAGAAGACACACAATCAGACAAAATACACACACAGGCAAACAATAGATATGCAGGACAAGTATTCATATATATAAATAAATATTTTTCTGTGAATATGAGAGTCTCAGATGGTTAGTGCAAGCAGTTCCTTTGCTCGTTCAGCATTCTCACTGCCCGTGGGAAAGAACTGTTCCTCAGTCTGGTGATGCTGGCTCTGATACTCCTGGGTCTCTTCGCCAGTGGAGGCAGTTGAAAGATAATATGTGGAGGATGAAAGGAGTCCTCAATGATTTTGCATGCCCTCTTCAGAACAACAATTCCAGTAGATCACATTGATGAAGGAGAGGGAGGCTATTAAAATCCTGTTAATTGACCTCCAGTCCATTCTTCTGCAGCAACTGTACCACCCATTGTTGCAGTTGGCCAGGACACTCTTGATAGAGCTCCTATAAAAGGTTGACATAATGGTGGCCAGAAGCCTTGCCTGTTTCAGACTTCTCAGGAAATGCAGTTGCTGTTGTGCTTTCCTGACGAGTGAGGAGATGTTGAGTGTCCATGATAGGTGCTCTCCACTCTCAACTACAGAGATGTTGATGTGTAATGGAGGGTGGTCAGTCCTGGTCCTCCTGATGTCCATGATCATCTCCTTCTTCTTGTCCACAGTGAGACTCAGGTTGTTACTCTTACACCATTTCACAAGATTTTCCATCTCTTCCCTGTAGTTGTGTCTCATCGTTGTTACTCATGAGGTCAACAGTATACGTGAGAAGGTAAGAAACAGGAAAACCTGCAGATGATGGGATCGAGGGCAGTACATAAATGTGCTGGAGAAACTCAGCAGGTCATGCCGAATTCAAAGTAAGTGAAAGACAGTCAACCTATAAGGCCTCCAACGTTTTGTGTCCTGCCTCTAGGAGAAGGTGGTGTGCCACCATCATCATCCATGCCATGGGAGAGGTAAATGAATTCCTTAACGTTTCAGTAAGTCCTTTCATTTCCCCCCCCCCACCCAACTCCAGCATACACCCACAGATACAGTTTGTTTTGTTCTCGATTCCTACATTTGCAGACCTTTGTGCCCCAGTTTCATTTCCCATTTCACAGCAAGATGAATGTAGATTCAAGATTCAATTTACTGTCATGTAATAAAAACTGCAATATTACACAAAATCTCCCGTAAGGTAGACAGATTCGCCATCAGCAGAAATTGCCTGAAACGCTTCTTAAAGTCAGAGAAAAAGAATCAAAAGAGAGTCATCTCCGAGTCACCAAGTACCCATACTGTAGTGTGAAGATGAACACAGTCTGTACGCTGGTGTATTTAGGTGGAGTTGTGGGAGGCCCTAATGAGTCTTTCTCAAACAGATTGCTCTTTACATCATAAAATTATTTTAAGGCAAATAAACATGACCCCCCCCCACATCAAATATGAATAGATTATAATTATTTATTAATTTTTCTAATCTGTGACAATTTTTCCAAAATTTCAGAGCACATTTGATAATCTGCAAAAGAAAGGATATAGTAACAGAGAATACAAATCATTCAGAATTGTTCAGCCCCACACTTCTAGGTGAGATCTAACTCTGATTAGCGTCTGCATTGTGAGTCATTCCAAGATCAATATGAAATTATTTGTGAACTTTTAGTTTACAGCTTTCTGCCAACCCACTTAATAGAGATATATTCAGCGCTGCTCCACATAGATGATCTACCACACATAAGGTAATTGTGACTTAATAAAAAGATGAAAGAAAATAACCCTTGCAGAAAACAGAACACAAGGACAGTCCAAGCACAGACCAAAGTACTTAACAGAGGAGAAAATAATTGACATCCAAGCCTTGGTGGGATACTTCAGAGATACAACTGTAAGCTTGATTCAAAAAAAGTTTGAGGGTGAGAAGAACAGCAAACCACAGAGATTGAGATCAATAGAAACAGTCATAGAAGAGGGGAGAGGCAGATGATCAGGCTTTGGAGCCTAAGAAAATAGGAAAGAGAGATAGCTGTGAAGGTAGCAATTGCAAAAAAAATATCAAAAGCTACATTTTACATATGTCTTTGCAAATATGAATACATCAATTTTAATTCTCTCAATATAATTGTATGTTTGTTTGCCTTTTGAGAGCAATGAAGTTCCTTGGGTGTGGTTTTACAGGTATATCTAGTGCCTAACCTAAGTGGCCACTGTTCATCTATAAGTTTGTCATCAACTACACATCTGCATATGCATCACAAGCTAGTGTAATGTTACCACTATCTGGTCTTACAGGTTACAGACCCAAAAACCTCGGCCACCTCATCAAAATAACCATGATATGAAGGAATAGGGCCTAACAACTGGTTGTTTCATTGCGAATGGCGTGCGGACGATTCCAAGTCTATCATTATTTCCTGTAGGTATATGGAGATTGGTGCCAGCGCTTCACTGAATTGTCCATTCGTAAACAGACCAATGAAAGCTGTTTTGGCTGAGAGCAGCTAAAGGTACTTGGCTTGGCATTTTCTGTCAGGTGAAATGTCACTAACAAGGAACATTAATCCTGTTCTTTTCCTTCAATATAGTCAAATATGCTGCCTGACTAAACATTTACTAGTTATTGTTTTGATTTGTATTTTTTTTAATTTAAAGAACAACAAGATAACAGGCACGTCCAGCCCATGAGCTCACAAATACCCCCATGTGACCAATTAACCTCACTCCCTATATCTTTCGAATGTGGGAGGAAACCAGAACACCCAGAAGAATCCCACTCAGACACGTGGAAAACATACTTATATTTCAGATTTCCAGTATCGATGGTGATTTTGCTTTTGTGTAGAGAATAAGCAAACCTCTTCGAGTTCTTTAAATATCTGGCATATTTTTAGAGAAATTTCTTTGAAGAAGCATCCTTAGAATGATATTTTCTGGAAACCTTATCAGTTGCACAGTTAATAATAAGGCTGTAGATTAGTGATTGCTCACAATAATTAGCATCTCTATAATTACAGTGTGAGGTCATTCTATGCAACATTTTGCAGCTTCCCTAATGAGAGAAGATGTAGTCCTATGAGCTGACTATTAAATTAATTTCTTCTGAGTCAATTTTGCAGATAACAGCTGGCTTTGCTGATACATTTTATTTCTAAAATATGCTTGTTCCTTGATAAAAGTGAAAAACATACAGAAATGCTGGAAACCAGGAGGAAAAGAAAACCAGAGCATTTGAGAAGTAAACTGCAGGTTATTTAGCATTAATCCAGAGAAGAGTCGATGGTTAGGACTGAGCATGTTCTGAAAAATCACCATCGAGAACATCTACAAGGAATGCTGCCATCGGAGAGCAGCAGCAATCATCAAGGATCCACACCACCCAGCACACACTCTGTTCCTGCTGCTACTTGCATGAAAGAGGTATAGGTGCTACAAGACTCACACTGCCAGCTTCAAGAAAGGCTGCTACCCCTCCACCATCAGACTCCTCAACAACAAACTCAATCAGGGACCCATTTAAGGACTTACTTTTGCACTTCATTGATTTTTTTCTGTTTGTTTACATTTCTTTGTTTGCTTACATGTGTTCATTGAGTATATTTTTTTAAACTACCAATAAATGCTAATTCTGGCTTGCCCACAGGAAAAAAATCTCAGGGTTGTATGTGATGGCATGCATGTACTCTGACAATAAATCTGAAATAGTTGCTAAAAAAAGCCTTTGGAAGACTACACAAAAGAGTCTGGAAAAACAACCAACTGAAAAACCTCACAAAGATAAGCGTATACAGAGCCGTTGTCATACCCACACTCCTGTTCGGCTCCGAATCATGGGTCCTCTACCGGCACCACCTACGGCTCCTAGAACGCTTCCACCAGCGTTGTCTCCGCTCCATCCTCAACATCCATTGGAGCGCTTACACCCCTAACGTCGAAGTACTCGAGATGGCAGAGGTCGACAGCATCGAGTCCACGCTGCTGAAGATCCAGCTGCGCTGGATGGGTCACGTCTCCAGAATGGAGGACCATCGCCTTCCCAAGATCGTGTTATATGGCGAGCTCTCCACTGGCCACCGTGACAGAGGTGCACCAAAGAAAAGGTACAAGGACTGCCTAAAGAAATCTCTTGGTGCCTGCCACATTGACCACCGCCAGTGGGCTGATAACGCCTCAAACTGTGCATCTTGGCGCCTCACAGTTTGGCGGGCAGCAACCTCCTTTGAAGAAGACCGCAGAGCCCACCTCACTGACAAAAGGCAAAGGAGGAAAAACCCAACACCCAACCCCAACCAACAAATTTTCCCTTGCAACCGCTGCAATCGTGTCTGCCTGTCTCGCATCGGACTTGTCAGCCACAAACGAGCCTGCAGCTGACGTGGACTTTTTACCCCCTCCGTAAATCTTCGTCCGCGAAGCCAAGCCAAAGAAAGAGTTGCTAAATAAACCTTGATACTTCTGGGATGTGCTTCTGGCACTGCTCTGCTTTTTTTTTAACCTACTTCTTTGGTGTTCCTGGTTACACTTCATCTCCAAGAGATGTTGTGTTCACTGGATGTAGGTTTTAACAGCACCAGCCAAACAAGACTGGCCAGACCAAAAGAATGGCTGATGACGGGTTATTTGATATTAGGCACTGTTTGCTTCTCTATTGATGGAAAGTGTGATTAAGAATGGCACATCAATGAGCAGAGCACACACACAGTGCTGAGCATTGTCATTGTGTAGAATAACATGCGAAAATTTGTCATGAGCAACATGACAGATGGTGACAGGCACAACTGGAATCCATCTCCAAAATCCTGTTTCTATAAACCAGCCCACAATCAGTCACCAATCACCCATTACTTTAAGATAAACATGATCACTTCTTATCCCTCTGCTCAAAACATTTATGAACTTGCTCGATAATTCTGTTATTTTCTTAAACTCTGGCATCCTCCAGAACTCTTCATTCATCCCTTTTTTATACCCACCATTGACAGACATGCCTTCAACTGATAGAGTAATTTCCAAGCATTTGTACTTTTTCTTTTTCTTTTTTTTTCTTTGGCGTGGCTTCGCAGACGAAGATATATGGAGGGGTAAAGTCCACGTCAGCTGCAGGCTCGTTTGTGGCTGACAAGTCCGATGCGGGACAGGCAGACACGGTTGCAGCGGTTGCAAGGGAAAATTGGTTGGTTGGGGTTGGGTGTTGGGTTTTTCCTCCTTTGTCTTTTGTCAGTGAGGTGGGCTCTGCGGTCTTCTTCAAAGGAGGTTGCTGCCCGTTGAACTGTGAGGCGCCAAGATGCACGGTTTGAGGCGATATCAGCCCACTGGCGGTGGTCAATGTGGCAGACACCAAGAGCTTTCTTTAGGCAGTCCTTGTACCTCTTCTTTGGTGCACCTCTGTCTCAGTGGCCAGTGGAGAGCTCACCATATAACACGATCTTGGGAAGGTGATAGTCCTCCATTCTGGAGACGTGACCTACCCAGCGCAGTTTAATCTTCAGCAGCGTGGATTTGATGCTGTCGGCCTCTGCCATCTCGAGTACTTCGATTTTGGAGATGAAGTCACTCCAATGAATGTTGAGGATGGAGCGGAGACAACGCTGGTGGAAGCGTTCTAGGAGCTGTAGGTGATGTCGGTAAAGGACCCATGATTCGGAGTGTGGGTATGACAACGGCTCTGTATACGCTAATCTTTGTGAGGTTTTTCAGTTGGTTGTTTTTCCAGACTCTTTTGTGTAGTCTTCCAAAGGTGCTATTTGCCTTGGCAAGTCTGTTGTCTATCTTGTTGTCAATCCTTGCATCCGATGAAATGGTGCAGCCGAGATAGGTAAACTGGTTGACCGTTTTGAGTTTTGTGTGCCCGATGGAGATGTGGGGGGGTTGGTAGTCATGGTGGGGAGCTGGCTGATGGAGGACCTCAGTTTTCTTCAGGCTGACTTCCAGGCCAAACATTTTGGCAGTTTCCGCAAAACAGGACGTCAAGCGCTGAAGAGCTGGCCCTGAATGGGCAACTAAAGCGGCATCGTCTGCAAAGAGTAGTTCATGGACAAGTTGCTCTTGTGTCTTGGTGTGAGCTTGCAGGCGCCTCAGATTGAAGAGACTGCCATCCGTGCGGTACCGGATGTAAACAGCGTCTTCATTATTTTAATATTAGACAAATAGCACGGTAACAGGGCTTCCCAGCCCACAAGCCCATACTGCACAATTACACCCAATTTATCTCCAACTCCATAGGATTTGAAGGGTGGGAGGAACCAGAGCATGACTGGAAAACCCACACAGATACAGGGAGAATGTGCAAACTCCTCAGACACTGCCGAATTCAAACCCTGGTCACTGGCACTGGAAAAGTGTTGCGCTAACCACTGCACTGTCTATGCTGCTTCATTGATACTTGAAAGATAATTTTCAGGTTGGTGCAGAAAACCACATGCTTAAGTTCCTCATGAATAGGTTATTAGCATGGAGAAATTGTTGGACATGCACAATTATATCAAACAACGTAAATTGTTAATTGAAGTCACATCCAAAACTTTACCACAATTATGATCTTCCCAAAATATTATTGACTTTAAATACTGAAATAGAGTTAAAATGGAGTTAGGGTTTACTTCACCCCAAGTTAAATGATCTGAGTTCAGAATCAGAATTTATTATCACGAACACATCACAAAATTCATTGTTGCAAGCATTTCTATGAACCATATTTCAAAATAAATAAAAATAATGCAAGAGAAAGAAAAAGACAAAGTGTCTTTTTTTAAAATCTGATGGCAGAGGGGAAGAAGCTGTCCTCGTGTCGCTAAGTGCTCATCTTCAGGCTCTTGTCCCTTTTTCCCAATGGTAGCTCGGCTGCACCATTTCATCAGATGCAAGGATCGACAATGAGATAGACAACAGACTCGCCAAGGCAAATAGCGCCTTTGGAAGACTACACAAAAGAGTCTGGAAAAACAACCAACTGAAAAACCTCACAAAGATAAGCGTATACAGAGCCGTTGTCATACCCACATTCCTGTTCGGCTCCGAATCATGGGTCCTCTACCGGCACCACCTACGGCTCCTAGAACGCTTCCACCAGCGTTGTCTCCGCTCCATCCTCAACATCCATTGGAGCGCTTACACCCCTAACATCGAAGTACTCGAGATGGCAGAGGTCGACAGCATCGAGTGCACGCTGCTGAAGATCCAGCTGCGCTGGATGGGTCACGTCTCCAGAATGGAGGACCATCGCCTTCCCAAGATCGTGTTATATGGCGAGCTCTCCACTGGCCACCGTGACAGAGGTGCACCAAAGAAAAGGTACAAGGACTGCCTAAAGAAATCTCTTGGTGCCTGCCACATTGACCACCGCCAGTGGGCTGATAACGCCTCAAACCGTGCATCTTGGCGCCTCACAGTTTGGCGGGCAGCAACCTCCTTTGAAGAAGACCGCAGAGCCCACCTCATTGACAAAAGGCAAAGGAGGAAAAACCCAACACCCAACCCCAACCAACCAATTTTCCCTTGCAACCGCTGCAATCGTGTCTGCCTGTCCCGCATCGGACTTGTCAGCCACAAACGAGCCTGCAGCTGACGTGGACTTTTTACCCCCTCCATAAATCTTCGTCCGCGAAGCCAAGCCAAAGAAGAAGCAGAGTGAAGGGGGCATGGCCTAGGTGGTCAGGGTCCTTATGGATAGAGGCTGCTTTCTTAAGACACTGCCTCTTGTAGATGTCCTCGATGGAGTGATGACTGGTGCCTATGATATCGCAAGCTGAGTTCACAGCCATCTGGAGCTTTTTTCTGTCCTGAGCATTGGCACCTCCATACCAGACAATGATGCAACCAGCCAGAATGCTCTCCACAGTTCGAGAGTCTTCAGTCACATACTGAATCTCATCACACTCCTCACAAAATAAAGCTGCTGGTGAGCCTTCTTCATGATCGCATCAACAGGAAGGCACCAGGTCAGATTCTCAAAGATATTGACACTCAGGAATTCAAAGTTCTCGAATTAAGGTGAATTAAGACCTTTTTTTCTTAGGGAAATAGCAACTTTACTATTGATCTTCCCAAGACTCTTACCCAGTAATTATCTCATTGAATTCCACTGCGCCCCCCCTCCCCTCAACTAATCCTCTCTCCAAATCCTCATCTGACTATTCCTCTGTTCATCTCTCCAACTGTATTCCATCCCCTCCCATTTGGATGTACACATGCATATTTACATAACAATTGAGGGAATCAAGTAACATTGAAGAAGAAATTGGACATGTAACTCAAAGGGAAAGAAAGAAAATGAGACCAAATAATGAAGAAACCAGACAGCTTTCATTGAACAAAAGCATAATGGACTGATTAAGAATTCCACAGGCAATAAACACTTCCTAATACTTCATTTAGGTGTCCAATCTTTATTTGACAATATCATCAGGCCTTGTAACCAAGAGATAAATCAGCATGAAGCCTGATCCAGTCCTCACTCACATCCAAATATCCAGTTTCCAGCAGGAGGTTTCAGATAGTGAACTGTATCTGGCTCAGCTCTTTCTCACAGTATGTGATTAGGGCAGAGGCACTCCTTTCAAATGTGCAGCATTGAAATTAGATGGTTTGACAGTTCTTATTTGCCAAAGCTTGATGTGTGCTTTCTGTGAAATGATTCATTTAAATCTGAAAAAGGTTAATTTAAAGATATTAATTAAAACTCAAAATTAAAATAGTTCCAAGAGTTGTTCAGGAGAATGAATGTCACATTTAGTTTTATTTATACATGGAAATAATAAAGCAGCAGATTGTAATCACAGCGGGAATGCTAACTCACTGCATTGAATATCTTTTGATAGTAAGCAGTTTAATATTTTAAACAATATCTTGGTCCACACCCCATGTCTCTTTGTTAGTTTCTTTTTCAGAATATTACCATTAGAATTAATTATTAATCTCTCAAACTTTTGTTATGTACATTTGCTAATTTCGCTTTGTTGATTTTACCTTTTCTGAATCTTATCATTTCATCATAGTCTTATCACCTTACTTGTAATGTTCAGGGCAAAGGCTGGATCCCTACAAAGTAGATGTGATTGTAAATTGAATTTCTTCCTTGTGTGTGTGCAATTTGTGATAGTCCAGATTCTATCACCAATGCGTATAGGTACAGATGGTAGTGTAGGATGACTGTGATTGGCTGAGAGTGTAGCCACACCTACTGGCAGGTCTTAAAGGATTGCTCCTAGCCAGACCAGGTCATTCTGGACTGGTTGTCCTACCTGTGATATGCTCCCGTCTTTTAGTTAATAAAAGCCTTGGTTTGGATCAACAAGTCTTTGGTTTTTTCGACGCGCACTGCACAATTGTTTATTTTAAATCACAGAGCATGAAGAAAAGTAATTCAGCCCACTATATCTAGCCAATCATGAAATTGTAGTCTTCTCACAGCATCATTACTGCACTCGTCTCTGCCAGGTCACTGATCAGCTTAGTGGCATACTACTGTTTATATCCTACGATTTTGGGAATAATCAGGCATTCTAAAATTTTCAGTCACTCCCTTGCCATTTTCTAATCGAATCTAACTTAACACTCTTCACAGATTATCGGAACAAGGTCACCAAGAAAAGCATCACAGCAGGACCTCAGGTAATGAAAACAAATATAAGGGTTTCAATATGTAATAATGAATGGCTAGAAACTCTTGGTGGCAAAGAGGATCTGACACACTGCAGTATAGTGCAGCGTTATCCATTGTCGTCTGTCTTTGAAATTCAAGGCTAAAATAGAAATGAATGGTTTGAATTTCTGATGGGAACTTGCATAAACTGCAACATGCTGATGTGAGTGCACCGTGCCTTCTGTGTTAATAACCTGAAGCCTATTTCAAAAATATACAATGTTTGTAGGTTAATTGGTGTGTTTTGCTGCCCCTGGCTTGTGGGCTGAAAGCGCCTGTTACCATGCTATATACCTATTCTTTTTTTAAATTACAGTATTTCTAGGCAGAAGAGTCTGAACAGGAGATGGTTTTGCAGTGCACAACAAAGATTAATAGAGTGGTCCAGAGGTGTAAGGGTTGTATGTCATTGGGGAATGAGAAATTACTATACAGAATTAGCAAGAGCCAAATGGGGCTCCCAGCATTGGGTCTTATCGATATCTATTATGTTTTTGGAGAACTTATTTAAACAAAAGGGAAGGATTTGTTTGTTAGTCATAGATTTATCTGGAGAATCTATTCTAACTTCATTACCTCTATAATTACATTGTTTTTTTGTAATTTGCTGTGATGTTGGCTGATAAACAAGATAAAATTCTGACAGTAACAGACCAACAATTGCAGTAGCCAAACACAGCAAAATTATTTTAACTCATTGTTCAATTTACTGTGGGGATGAAGAATTTTTGAAAGTGCAAACTATGTATGAACTACATATTATCAGCTACTAGACTCCTACCCCATTACTGCAAAAATTAACTTGTAGTCAAAAATATGGCTGTGATCTCTTGTCATTTCATGAAAATGCTGATATCTTAAGGAAGATATTCAGCTCATCAGAGCCAAGTTGTGTACCTCTGCAACATTTCTGCCCTCAGATGCCCACCAACTGCCCTTTGATTCATTTTGCATTAGCCTCCATTAAAGAGTAATTAACATCTGCATGGCTTTGAGATGTGGGAAGAGACCAAACCACCTGTATTGGAGTAAAATACGAAAGTCTGCAGACACCGTGATTGGAGTAAGAACACAATGCTGGAGAAATTCAGCAGGTTAAACAGTGTAGTAAAGATAATGATACATAACCAACATTTTGGGCTTGACCCCTCATCAAGGTATGAGCAAAATGTAGAGGCGTCCGAGCAAAATGGTGCGGGGGAGGGGGGGGAAATGGGGAATGGGGGGTGGGGGAATGGAGCCTTAAAATATAAATGAAAAAAAGAATCCATGTGAGTACCCGTGATTACCCCTTTGACTTGGAGAAAGTGGGATGAGTCAAAGGAGAAGTATTCAGGGTGAGAACAAGTTCTGCAAGGGTGGTGGAGGATGGTGCTGGAGTGGAACTAATAGATCTCTTGTCAAGAAAGGAAGAAAAGGCTTTGAGACCTCTCCCCTTTCCCCCCCCACCCCCCCCCACTATTTTGTTCAGACATCTGCTTACATTTTGCTCATACCTTAATGAAGGGCACAAGCCCAAAACTTGGGTTATGTATCTTTATCTTCGCTATATAAAATACACTGTTTGACCTGCTGAGTTTCCCAGCTTTTTAAAAATATTTTGAAAGCACCTAAATTATCCTGGAGAGAAGCTCAAACTTTACACACATCTTCATTCATAGTCAGATTGAACTGGGGCTCCTGGAAAATGAGGTCACACCACTAACTGTTGCATTATGTGCTCCCCATTGTAGACTACATTTTACCCGTCTACCCATTTTTTTTTAATCTGTGAGGTCAGTCAACCACAGATGACACTGCAGACATCCTGTGATCCAGCTGATACACTTTTCAAGCAATCAAGATCAGGGACTTAGTCAGATGTGTTTTCTTTAAGTGCCCTGCTGTACAGAAGATGATTAAACTCTCACATATTCACACCCTAAGATAACATAGACCAACCAAGATGAGATGCTCAAGCTTCTGACATCTATACTCCAATGCCATGTATTTAGCAGCTTAGTCATTGGGAGAAATGAAACAGACAGTGAGGGTGGACTGGATTCTTCAAGTAATATCTACTAAAAAATCAGATGAGTATTCCCATTTCCTAAAAGGTTATAACAAAAAGCAATGTTTACTCAAATAGAAAGGAGAGTAATCAAACGAAACAGTGCCTCTTTGGATGAAAAACTAAAACTGCTGGAAACTATTTAACTGAGCCATTAAAGAAAGGGGAGAGAATGGGAGAGCAAGAAGTCAAGATCAACAAACAAAAGGATAATCAGATATGATAAGTGGAGAGGTGAGAATTGATTTTGGCTCTGTGAAAGGAGGCAGAAAGAAAAGGGAAGAGAGAGAGTGAGTGAGAAAGGAAGAGAGAGAGCTAGAGGAAAGAAGTCAGGAGGAAGAAAGAAGACTGGGAGTGTTTCTTACAGAAATTCGAGGTCGATGTTAATGCCATCCGGGTGGAAAGTGACCAGAAAATGAGGTGTTGGTCCTCCAATTTGTGGGTGATCTCAGTCTGGCAGTGCATGAGACCACCCACAAATTGGAGGAACAACTAATCATCTTCCATCTAGGCACCTTCCAACTAGGTGCGACTTCTCCATTTTCCATTAGAAACACCCTCCATCCCCCCTCCCATTTTTTTCTCCCTGTCTTCTTTCTTCTAGCTCTGTTTCTCTGTCTCCCTGTGTCTTTCTCTCTCTCTCTCTCTCTCTCTCTCCTTTCACAGAGTCAAAATCAAATCTCACCTGTTTCTTTTGTTTGTTGGTCTGTACTCCTCCCCCTCCCAGCCTTTAATTCAGACAACCCCCCACCAAAAAAAAGTAAAAGAGAGAGTAAAAGAGGAAATCAATCTCTACATAACAACCTTCAATTATTACCAAGGTTTGGTGCAACCACATTATTGAGGGAGAAAAATCTATTACAAATTTAATTGCATATATCACATATATGGGCTCCAAACTTTAACAAAGAAAGAATAATTGTTACATAAATTATAAGTTATCTTTTCCAACAGAATACAAGACCTCATTTCTAAATGTCATCATGGAATGCTCAAATCAGTCTCATTTTTCCAAGTAATTGCCAAGCATTTTCTAGCCACAGCTAAAGTCAATCTCAAGAAAGCAATTTGAGATTTATCCAATTTTAATTTCAAACTCAGTTTCTTAATATAACCCAGAAAAAATACCATAGGGTGAAGTGATATTTTAAATTTAAATAAAGCTTCTAAAAATTCCTTAATTCTATTCTAAAAAGGCTTCACAGTTTCACATGACCAAGTAGAGTGTAAAAAATAACCAACTTGTTTATGG
This sequence comes from Narcine bancroftii, assembly GCF_036971445.1. NCBI lineage: Eukaryota > Metazoa > Chordata > Chondrichthyes > Torpediniformes > Narcinidae > Narcine > Narcine bancroftii. The sequence continues at coordinate 309,270,703 of NC_091471.1, forward strand.
CAGCTAAAATATAAATCAGAAGAAATATACTTATATTTCCTTAACTTCTCAGGGGTTAAATATAACTGATGAATAAAATTATAATGAACCAATCTATACCTTACATGTACAAGTTTGGTCATACTATCTTCACATTCTTTGGCTTGGCTTCGCGGACGAAGATTTATGGAGGGGGTAAAAAGTCCACGTCAGCTGCAGGCTCGTTTGTGGCTGACAAGTCCGATGCGGGACAGGCAGACACGGTTGCAGCGGTTGCAGGGGAAAATTGGTTGGTTGGGGTTGGGTGTTGGGTTTTTCCTCCTTTGCCTTTTGTCAGTGAGGTGTCAGTGAGTGACATAAAGTCATCCAATCATCCTGAGAAATAGATATGGACAAATCTTTTTCCCATTTTAATTTAGATTTATAAATATCCGGTTAAGCATTTTTATTCTATAATAGATCATACAACTCAGATGTAAATCCTTTCTTACTACCTTCAATAAGTAAACTTTCAAATTTAAACCATCTAGGTAACCGTAAACATATACCCAAAATTATCCAACAATAAAGCTCTAACCTGATAATATGACACCTGTCTTTTTTCACTGAGTCAATGTTCAGATCAGAAATGTCAGTAATCTATCTGTACCTCCTATGGATGCTATGAGACTGGCTGAGTTCCTCCAGTGTTTCTGTGTTTTGACTGCATCACAGTGTCTGCAGACTTTTATGTTTCACTCCAGTTTACCTGCACTGCACTACAAAGAGTTAAACTCCTTGTAAACCTGACACCTTCTGTGGGGCAACAATAGATTGATCCCGCCTGCTCCTTCATAAAAAATAGCAACAGCAAAGCAGTCCATCCAGTTCTCTCCAGTGGATCAACATGGTGCAAATGTGAAAATGAAGGATATATTTTAACTGCAGGAGGGATTTGTACAATTTACACAATTTCTACATATTACATGCCTCTTTTACTTGGTAAGTTAAACAAATACCTGACAAAATCAGTAATAGAGAAAAAGCTGCAGACTTTAGGTGGTGCTTATTTTGTCAAACTTACTTAACGTAACTTGATTGAATAATACCTTAATCGATTTTGTATTGATCCTATTAAATCTGTAATTATTATTGATTAGAATTGTAATTGTAATCAGTATGAAAAGTTAACGCTCAGTTTAAAACCTGACTTAATAAAAGATTACTGACAAAGGAACTCAAGAAGGGCTTCAGATTTCAGGTCTTAAATATGAAATATGCTGCATTGTATGTTTAACATAAATCGCTAACTATTTATTTCGCCAATTTGAATCACAAGTTATTGGTGTATCAAAGCAAACACAGTTTCAAAGCAGGCAGCCAACATTTTTGTTGAATAGAATGTGTGGAGTCTGAAGGGAGACTTTAGATGCATAATAATGGTTGAAATGTTGAGGGATACAGGACTGTCACTGGCAGGAGAAATTTGAATGCAGATTGTCATGCACAAAAGTATGTCTGTTTAAGTGTGGATCTGTCAAAACTTCTGGAAACCATACATTGCTTATGTCTCACTTTTGTCCATGACATTGAATGGGCTTGATGTACAAAAACTTGCACTCAAAAATTACTGGGCTCTCTTCATGATGTAATGGAGATGAAGTAATACCATGTCAAGTTCATTGTGTGTCAATTCTCTGGTTCAGTTTTGCTCGCCTATTGCCAAAGTAACCAGAGTCATTTATTCTGCTGTGCTTTACTCATTCTTGCTAAGCTGGCCAAGGGTTTATGGGTTGAGGGGAAGAGAAGAGCCACACCCTATTCCTTGAATTCCTCTTTTATTCCAATAGTTAAAGACACTGAGGCAATATGATTCACTAGGGACTGTCTTGACTGAGATAATTTCAGAATAGCTCCTGGGTTTCATCGAGGAATATTGTGCAAACTGTTTTAAAAAAATAAAGCCTTGTAATAACAGAGAAAAAGACTATTTCAGCCCATTAGGTCCATGTCATCTCCCTAGGTCCAATTCCATTTGTCCTATTCCCTCTTTTTTATTACTTGAACTCTTGTAAGTGATTCCCTTTTGCACACAGTGTCTGCAGACTTCCGTGTTTTAGCCCTCTCACACATGCTTATAATCTCCCCTCTGATTCGTTTTACCAGTGGCTAACCAGGGGTAATTGACAGCAGCTATTTAACCTGCCAGCATGTCTTTGGAACATGGATGAAAACCAGTGCCAGGAGGACATGCAAACTCTGCACGCCAGCATTGGAGGTCACCATGCTGCCCGAGTGTTACACATGACATTTATTATTAGTAGCTGGGGTTCACTGAAGAGTTAGGAAGTTGACCTTAACATCAAAGTCAGATGAGTCATAGAAAACTGCGATTGAAATCACAGACACTAACATTTAAACCCACATTACTTTTCCTGTACTACAATCTATCTCCATCATTGTCCACTGCTAGGGTCGGATTGAATCGAAGAAGTAAAAAATTCTTCTCATCAATATCAGTGGGTGAACATTTTAAAGTGAAATTTAAAAGTCTGCAAATGTTGTAATTGTAATAAAAACATATAGAAATGCTGGAGGGACTCAACCAGTCTTGCAGCGTCCATAGTACATAAAGAAATATTTCCGACATTTCAGGCCTGAGCTCTTCTTCAAGGTATAAGCAAAGAACAAGAGGGCGTAAGAAGAAATGTCAGTAATATATCTTTACTTCCTCTGAATGCTGTGAGACCGACTGAGTTACTCCAGCATTTCTGAACATTTTAAAATATTCATGTACTATTGGGAAACAGGGTTCAACTGATTACTAAAGAGAAAAATATCGCAGAACTTCCATCTGACAGTAATTTCTGGGCTGAGAGATTATAATTGGTCAATGTTGTAGCAAACAACTTGGTCACAATGGACAAATGTGTTGAAGGGCTTGTTTCCATGCGGTATCACTCTAGGACTCAAATCAGTGACTGAGAACTCATGACACAAAAGTCATTCTCTTGAATCATCAGCTCTTAAGTTATGTGGCTATTCAAGCTGAACAAGTTTGACTGCCCTAAAGTTTCTGCTTGATTGAACAATGAGCTGTGGAGGATGTCAGTGGGTCGAGAAAAAGAATGGTTGACGTTTTGGGCTGAAACCCTTCATCAAGATTTTGATGATACCTATTTATTTGGTAAGGAGTCCTTTTCCCTCCCCCCCATTCCTCCCCAAACTAATTTGACTTCACTACTCTCCTTCCTCTTGGACTCCCCACTTGGGTCTTTTACCCTCTCTTGACCTTTTGATTTCTAACTGCTGACATGACATCAACAGGACTGACTTCACTCCCCATCACCCACTCTAATCTCACCCTTTCCAAACGTACTGCATTCCACTCTCTTTGCATCAACCCTAATGCTGTCATCAAACCCACAGGCAAGAATGGTACCGTTGTGGCCTGGTGAACTGAACTCTATCTTGCAGAGGCCAGACATCAGCTCTCAGATACCTCCTCCTACCTACCCCAGGATCATGACCTCACCAACACACCAGGCCACTGACCCCCACACTCACAGATCTCATTGCATCAGGAGATCTCCCCTATGTAGCCTCCATCTCTTACTGTCGGACTCTGGCTTTACCTTACTCTTAATTTAGTCTATGTGTAGTCTGAGTCCAGCGTGTTCTTTGAATGAAGTGATAGGAGAAGGTATTCGGTTCAACAGTCAATTTATTACACAGCACAAGAATAAAACTTAACAGAGCTCTGGGTCACTCATTAGTTCATAGGTCACCTGCACAGTGAGCTACTCCCCAAGACTGACCCCTATTGTCCAGTTGGTTCAGTTTATATAGGTCAACCTTATCATACAGAACAAAAGTTGGCTTCCTTTGCTAGATTTCATTATCATACAGAACAAAAGTTGTCTTCCTTTGCTAGATCTTTTTGCATAAGGGTTATCACAAGTCATCTCCTGTTTTGCAGATATCTGGGGTGTAGCACTCCCATCTTAATCCTCCAGGCCAGACTATCCTGTTGTGTTGATCAGAAATTAATTCATCCCCAGATATTTCTAATCACCATTCTGTTCTTGTCTGGCCAATTTCTGCTGTTCTCTTTAACACCTCCTCATGCCTTAATCTTCCTCCTAGACTGGTTTTCCATTCCCTTTGTTTCTTGCAGGCCATTCTTTGTTCTGGTCTGGCCTGTGTCTCCTGTGCTACTCACCACCTCCTTCAGTTTGAGCATTCCTCCTAAATCGTTTTATGCATTTCCTCTCCCTGTATTTTGGAGCAGACAATTTTGCTCAGCCAACTTTGCTCCATACTGTGATTGCCACTTAATCACATTCCTTTTTCCCTGAACCATGCAGTAAATATACACTCATTAATTAATCATTTATTTCATACTGTTTTAACCCCTAGATTCCAACATTACCCAGGATCATCAATCAGGACTGGCTTGGCAGACCCATTGTTTCATCTGCTCTTACCCCTTGAACGTATCTCCTTATTACCTTCACTCCATCTTTTGACCCCTGTCTAATCCCTTCCTATGTACATCCATGCCCTTCACCACTTTGATATCTGCCAATTCCCTGGTCTCATCTTCGCCATCGATGTCCATAGAACTGAAGTAAGTTATCTTTGACCCCAAACATCAACCAAAGGACTTGAGATTATGCACATGTGCTCACTTCAAATTCAGCAATGAGAATGTTACCACAAAGCAAAGGTTAACCCATAATAGACCCAGTTTTATCATAAACAGTGATTCTAGTGACTCGAGTATAGGGATCTGGACGTTGAGTTAAACCCCACCTTGCTGAAAGTCAACATATAAGCTTGTTTCAAAAAAAGATTAGAGATAGTAGTCAGGAGTGAAAAATTTTCCTTAGTCCAAGTCAGAAAGAATAGTAGCATGGTTGGAGTAGCAGTTAGCACACCTTTACAGTGCCAGCGATCGGGACCGGGGTCTGTAAGGCGTTTGTACGTTCTCCCTGTGTCTGTGTGGGAGCTCCGGTTTCATCCCACCATTCAAAACATTAGGTGTAAATTAGACAGCACAGACTCGTGGGCTGAAATGGCCTGATATGTCTAAGTATTAAAAAATTAAATTTAAATCCAATTGTTAGTTCAACACATGGAGTGCAAATACAGGACTTCTAAATCAGCATATAAAAGTTCAAATACAATGTGGTGCAGCACAAACATGCTGGATGCTAGTTTGAACCCACTGTATTACCACATTAAAACAGCTATCACAATATTAACAATGTATTTCAACACATTGCATCACAACTCTAACGAGGAGCTCTGGAAGATTTACACAACTTATTACGCACAAATTTATTGAAGCTCAAGAAGGTAATTACAACACAATATAGTGTAGTTTCAACATAGCATAACAGCATTGAGTCCTAAAGAAACAAACAGCTAAAGGGATGTTATGTGAGGAAGAGAGCTATATAAGGATGAGCAACATAAAGTCAGGTAATGACAGTGAAATGTCAGAGGATAGAACAGTCCATTTGTGTCAGTTGTTACAAGAGAAGATAGCAATATCAGCCAAAATGAACATCTGTATAATTGGGATAGAAAAGGAGGAAATAATTTACAAACGAAAACTACTAAAGTAGAGAGAGATTAAATATTTTTTACTGGTGGAGGTAGATTTTTTTTGAGGATTTTGGGGAACTGGCACAGTGAACAATTAAGGCTGGCATAAATGAGCCATCATCATAATGAATCACCTTATTTTCTTGGGTTTGTTTGTTTATTCTTGCATGTAAACTCTAGACTTGAAAACAATGTACTTGCATTTTTCCAGAAAATAGGGAAGAGATCAGGGCCCCCCAAACTTTTTAGACCGTCGACTCCCTTCATGGAGTCTTTGATTCCTCATTGATCCCAGGCATTGAAGTGTTCTTTGTATGTTGGGGTGGGGTGGCGGCGCTGTCCGGGGTGGTGGGGGGGGGGGGGGGTTTGATGACGCTGGCCTCCTCGACCTCCCATTAGTTCTCAACTTATTAGATGGCCGAAACTCAATACAACATGGTGGTTACCAAGGCAATCTCCCGCGAGAGATTGACCAGCAATGCCAGCTCTCACAAGAGGTTGGCCACCCCTAACAAAGGCACTATTTTCCGTAGATCTGCTTTTGACCCTAAAAGTTCAATTGACCCAATTCAACCCCCAGACATTGATTGACCCTTTGGATAATCCCATCGATATCAACCACTTTGGATAATATATTATGACTCGTGTATATAAAAGTTGCTAAAAATTTTTTTTTTGTCTAAGACTGATTTAAAACCAAAGTTGTTCCTGTGCACATAAAAGGAGACCAAAGAAAACCTGGGAAATGTAAACCAAATCTATTAATGTTATAGGAAAGAAAATATCATCATGATTTCTAATAGATTAAATCATTAAACACCTAACCCTGAACCGGTTAGGAGTTGATAATCCCATTGTATGTACCCCATTCGCCTGCTTAGATGGACGACCTCTCCATGGTGCGAATGCACCATCATTGGTTGCTGTAAGTCCACATGTGCTGACTTTAGGTGGTCATTCATGATTGTCTCTTTCCTGCCTCTCATGTCCACTGCGCACGTTGTGTTGAATCACTCTGAGAAGACCCTCGTAGGGGCACTGAAGAGGGGCACGATGTATGCCCTGTTGTATGAATACATACTCACAGACCTTGAGGTCTTTTGGGATATAATTCAATAGAATTATGTATGCAGATAACTTCCATCTGATGTTGAGAAAACATTATTAAAATGTCAAAAGGAAGCTTCCTGGCACATGGAATCAGTGGACGAAGGGAGAAAATAGTCTAAAACTCTGTTTTTCAACTTGTGGTCTGTAGACCACTGTTGATCCATGAATTTATTATGCATGGTAATAAAAACACAGAGATACTGGAGGAATTAGCCAGCCTCGGAGCTTCCATAGGAGGCCTGAGGCCTTCCTCAAGGTGCGAGTACTACAGCATCTGCAACCTTTCATGTTTTGCTTCTTGTTGTAGATGGTCCACAGTAACAAGAAGACGACGACAAAGAAATGACAAATAAAATGTAAAGAAAGATTGTAAATTTGATGATTAAAAACTCAAAAATAAATAGAATTCTTATCACCGGTCTGGAAAGGAGCTCAAGTTCACCACCTCCACTCCCCCCCAACACACGTCACAAAGGAGTTGAATTAATTTGTAGAATTCAAAAACACTGAAAAGTCATATGAAGTTTGTATGAGATCCCGGTCAAGCTACACCCACCCTGCACAGTTCTGCTTTCCGAATTGGTAGAATGCAGAATAATGAAGAAAATATACATGCAGAGAAAAATTATAAGGATCTGAAAAATTAAAATTAAATTAAAATGAAATCATTTATTTTTTCTCTATAGAAAAGCAAACAGAGGAAGTTGATTGTAGTAGATAGTTTGTTTTAGCATTGTTTTTTAATATTTTTAAATTTTTCACACTATGAACCATATTAATCAAAATTCACACAAACATTTCCCTCTTTAATATACATAGTGGCATTTTCTCCCCTTTTCCCCCCCCCCCTCCTTCCCACCCCCCCAATCCATTAAACGTTCAACATATACAATAAAGCCATTAAACAATGTTATCACACAATGAAAATAAACAAGAAAATTGTGTCATCTACTTTTACACACTGGGTCAGTTCATTTCGTCTTCTTCTCATTCTATCATTTTAGGGGGTGGAGGTCCACGGTAGGCCCTCTCTGTTGTGTTCCATGTATGGTTCCCAAATTTGTTCAAATAATGTGACGTTATTTTTAAAAATTATATGTTATTTTTTCCAATGGAATACAATTATTCATTTCCATGTACCATTGCTGTACTCTCAGGCTCTCTTCTGATTTCCAAGTTGACATTATACATTTTTTTGCTACAGCTAAGGCTATCATCATAAATCTTTTTTGTGCTTCATCCAGTTTGAGGCCTAATTCTTTACTTCTTACATTACTTAGAAGAAAGATCTCTGGATTTTTTTGGTATGTTGTTTTTTTGTGATTTTATTTAATACCTGATTTAGATCTTCCCAATTTGATTTAGCATTGTGAGAAAATTCAAGTTTGGGGATTGGATAATTAATAAAGAAATCAAAATAAGATGATGTTATTTTCTTTACTTAGGGCATGATTAGAATATAAAAACTACTACCATGCAGTAGATAATAATGAAGGCAGATAATCCAGATAATAGTTACAGGAAGCTAGATGAGTGGAAAAGGAAAATGAATATCAAGAAAGTGGAGGTGCTGAAATGAGATGGGTTCAATTGAGGCTGACAGTGTAAACATTTACATAATCTAGTTGAATTAAACAGCCTCTTTTTGTTAAATACTTTCTATGATTCCTTATAGAAGTCATTAAATGTCCAAGAGCCTTTGGTTATTTTAACAGAGTCACGTCATCTGCATCTGCTTGAACAGATAGACGGGGTCCCAGTTTGAAATCTTTTCTGAAAGGGAGAAGTCTGACTGTGCAGTACACCCTTGGTAAAGCAAGAAACATTGAAGGTAATTCACAAAAGGTTTACCCAACAAATAAAGGGAATTGTTATTACCTCAAGTTGACCACCTCCACTCCCCCACCCCCCCCCCCAACACACCACCGGTGTTCTATGGGTTTGTTGTGGTGGTCCATGGTAAGTAAGGTAATACCTGTGAGTGAAAAGAGTTGAGAACCACTGGTTTAAAATATGTAAACCAAAGTGTCGAGATGAAGAACATTTATCAAAGTTGCAGCAAGTTGGAATAGATAGGAGGACAGATGATGGAATCATGATTTTCTTTTTCAATATTTTTATTGGATTTTACAGAAATAGTACACAAATTGAAGCATTAATCAAAGGTAATATATAAAAGGAATATACAGAAAAAAGTTATATAAGAAAAATAAAACTATTATATATAAACTCAATATCATTACAGATGTGAGAGATGGGAAAACTGATCTAAAATTATGAACATGAAGGAAACTAAAATTCATACATCAGTTAATGGCTGTAACCAGTACAAACAGGATGAGCTTGGGGATTAGGATGCAGGAAAGCAGAGTCAGCACGATTAACATAAAAATCTTCTAGTCTTTGTGACAAGACCATAAGACTAAGATAAGGAGTGGTAAGGAACAATAGAATGTAGGAAGTTGAGGTAGTCTGGATCAGATAAGGGTCTCCTAGCCCTGGACAGAAGTACCAAGTCCTACATATCTAATTAGTTAACCTTACACAGATTTATACATATGAAATTAGCCAACCCTAGACAGGATGAGCCAACTCTGCATATCAAGAGACTGTAGCCCCAAGAATCAGGAAGGTGTGAATAAGGACAATAACATGAAGGGACACCGACAGGATACCCCCTGGTTCTCCAAGTATACTGAAATTGCACGTAGGCAGGCAGGATTGCCTAATGCCAAACCTCTCCAGCAGGAGGCAGAAGAATGTAAGGGGGAGGGTATTCCTATACTGAAATCAACTGTATAAAAGTTGGGTGAGCCCCAGTATGTGTGTGTATTCCCAGGGTAAGGGGAAGCACCCAACTTTGCATTGTTGTAAAATAAATGTTCTTTGTTCTCAATTTTTGTCTCGAGCAATTTCTTTAAAGGTACTTCTATTTCTAACACAGACAAACAGAAAAAAAGTAGTGAACACTAAACAATTATAACATGTGGCTAATTGAAAAAAGATTTAAAAAAAAGTAAATATTATACTTTGTTATGACCCCAAACCAGCAACAATAGAGGACACAATACAAAAGAGAGTTAATTCTAACTCTATTTTATTAATAACTATTATCATTACAAATTTTTATCCAAATTACCCCCACTAAATGCCTCTATTAACAATGATACAGAAATTATTAGAAGTGTGTATGTGGAAAAAGAACCAGACCTTTTTAGTCTGTGCTCATAAGTGAAAAACAAAAGAAGAAACAAAAAAATCCCCAAAACCCTGGGTCAGTCTGTCAGTCCAAAAACAGAACCCACAGAATTCACTCTCCAAGTTCAATGTCCCAATTCAGTTCCTCTTCTGAATACAAAAGGACTCCATGCAAACATGGGAGAGGAGAGATGACTGATGTTGCTTGGCCGTAAACTTGTTAATTTTTTGCAGGTTTCTTTATCATTGACTTTTCCTGGTTCTTCAAGGTTGGTTTGGTTTCACTGCCTCGCTTCAGAAGCCTGTGCCTTTAACACAGCTTCCCCACAATTTCCTTCTTTGCAGCAGACAATCAAGTGACCTTTTTTTGTTACACTCTCAAATTCAGTTACCCAGAAAACCATTCTCAACACAGAGTGAATCTTTCTGGCTCCTCTACTGAACTCTCTGTCTCTGCCTTCACCTAGCCCTGGGCACTCAGACTCTCTCTCTCTTTCCTTATCTGCCCAGCTTTAACTTGGCAAACCAGCCGTACTCAAGAATTGATATGTTTTTGTTGTCGCCCCATATTCAAGGGAGAGTTAGGAAAACTGAATATAAAGCTAGATTGCTATCTGATCATTCATCCCTGTTATTAGCAATAGAACTGGAGGACATCCAACCAAGAACATGTAGATGGAGGTTAAACTCCATGCTACTTAAAAGGCAGGAATTTAGAGAGTTTATTGAATGACAAATTAAAATGTACTTTGAAATAAATACAGAATCAGTGAAAGACAAATTTATATTATGGGACGCAATGAAAGCCTTCATTAGAGGGCAGATAATAAGTTATGTAACTAAGATGAAAAAGGATTACAATCGGGAAATAGAACAGTTGGAAAGGGAGATAGTAAGTACAGAAAAGGAATTAGCAACAAGGGATGATATAACAAAAAGAGAATTGGCGGACAAAAAAATAAAATTCGAAACATTACAAGCGTATATTGAAAATAAAGCAAAAGTATTATGAACTAGGGGAAAAAACACACAAAATATTAGCCTGCCAACTTAAAACAGAACAAGTTAAAAGAACTGTATTGGCATCAAGGAAAAAGGACAAACAAATTGCATATAATCCAATGGAGATTAATGAGAACTTTAAGGAATTTTATGAACAATTATACCAAACTGAGAATGAGGGGAAAGATGATAAAATAGAAGAGGTTTTAGCTAAAATTGAACTGCCGAAATTGCAAGAAGAGAAACAAAACAAACTGATAAAACCATTTGAAATAGAGGAAGTACAGGATATATTAAAAAAGCTGCCAAACAATAAAACTCCTGGAGAGGATGGATTCCCAATAGAATTCTATAAAACATTTAAAGAGTTATTAATTCCTCCTCTCCTGGAAGTAATGAACCCGATAGAAGAAACACAAAACTTGCCAGATTCATGTAAGACAGCAATAATTACAGTAATACCAAAGACAGGGAAGGATCCACTAACACCAGCATCATATAGATCATTATCTCTACTTAATTCAGATTATAAGATAATAGCAAAATTATTAGCAAACAGATTGGCCGACTGTGAACCAAAAATAGTAAAACAAGATCAAACTGGATTTATTAAGAAAAGATGAACAGCGGATAATGTCTGTAAATTTATTAATTTAATTCATGCAGTTCAAGGAAATAAGATGACAACAGTGGCTGTTGCTTTAGATGCAGAAAAGGCCTTTGAAAGAGGAGAATGGAATTATTTATTCAAAGTATTACAGAGGTTCAATCTACCAGAAAAATATATTAATTGGATTAAAGCATTATAGAATGGACTATTGGCGAAGGTAACAGTAAATGGATATGTATCGAACCAATTTAAATTAAGTAGGTCAACTCGGCAGGTGTGTCCATTATCTCACTGTTCGCTTTATCAATAGAACCACTGGCAGAACTGATAAGAACAGAAAATAAAATAAAAGGGATAAAAATAAAGGAGAAAGAGTATAAAATCAGTTTATTTGCAGATGATATTATAGTATACTTAACAGAACCAGAAATATCAATAAAAGAACTACATAAGAAATTGAAGGAGAATGGAGAAATATCGGGGTACAAGATCAATGCAAATAAAAGTGAAGTGATGCCAATGAGTAATGCGGATTATACAGAATTTAAAAAAGAATCACCATTTCAATGGCAAACACAAGCAATCCAATACCTAGGTATTAGGTTAGACAATAATTTAAGCCACGTACAAATTAAATTATCAGCAACTAATAAAGAAATTGCAGGAAGACTTAGAACATTGGGAAGAATTACCGCTAACGTTGATAGGGAGGGCAAATTGCATTAAAATGAATGTCTTCCCAAGGATACAATACTTTTTTCAATCGTTACCAATTCCCTTAACAGAGAAATTCTTTAATGAACTAAAGAGAATAATGAGGAAAATTTTATGGAAAGGGGGGAAACCGAGGATAACATTAGATAAATTAACAGAGAGGTACAACCAAGGTGGTTTGCAGTTACCAAACTTAAAAAATTATTATAGAGCAGCACAATTAAGCTATTTTTCAGATTTTTATCAAAGGAAAAACCAAATTGGACTAAAATAGAGCTAGATAAAATCGGGGAGAAGGTACCAGAACATAGATTTTATAAGTGGGATAAGAAGCTGGTACGATATAAAAGCTCACCAGAATTGTATCATTTACTCAATATATGGAAGAAGATTCACTTAGAAAGGAAAAAAAACAAATTACCAAATACCAAAATTATTATTGATGCACAATCAGCTAATCCCTTTTACAATAGATAACCTTTCCTTTAGAGAATGAGAGAGAAAAGGAATTAAAAGAATAGAAAATTGTTTTTTGGGAAATAATTTATTAACATTTGAACAAATGAAGTACAAATATGGAATAACTCATGGTACAATGTTTGCATACCATCAACTGAAAGCCTACTTAAAGAATAAATTGGGAAACAGACTGAGATTACCAGAAGGAAGCAGCTTTGAATATGTGATTACAGACACAGTGATAATTAAAAGATTTATAATGAACATGTACATCGAGCTGCAAGAGAAGGAAAATGATGAAATAAGCTATAAACCCAAACAAAAGTGGGAAAAGGATTATACATAAAGATAAAAAATGAAACATGGGCAAAGTTATCTGGAACTATGAAGAATATAATAAACACAAGGTTACGCATGATACAGTATAATTGGTTACACAGGTTATATATCACGCCCAAAAAGTTAAAAAAAAATGGGATCCTACATTATTAGATAGATGTTTTCGCTGTAAGAAGGAAATGGGAACAACAGTACATGCAATTTGGGCATGTGAGAAAGTGAAAAAGTTTTGGGAAGATCTAAATCAGGCATTAAATAAAATCACAAAAAAAAACATTCCAAAAAATCCAGAGATCTTTCTTCAAAGTAATATAAGTAAAGAATTAGGCCTTAAACTGGATGAAGCGCAAAAAAAGATTTATTACGATAGCCTTAGCTGGAGCAAAAAAATGTATAATGTCAACTTGGAAATCAGAAGAGAGCCTGAGAGTACAGCAATGGTACATGGAAATGAATAAATGTATTCCATTTGAAAAAATAACATATAATTTAAAAAATAAAGTCACATTATTTGAACAAATTTGGGAACCGTACATGGAACACAACAGAGAGGTCTCACCTCGGACCTCCATCCCCTAAAATGATAAGACAAAATGACTTGATCCAGTGTGTAAAAGTAGATGACACATTTTTCTTGTTTATTTTTCATTGTGTGATGACATTGTTTAATAGGTTTATTGTATTGTGCATGTTGAATGTTGGAAAGGGGGGAGGGAAGGTAGGGGGGAAAAAAGAGGAGAAAACGCCACTGTGTATATTTAAGAGGGAAATGTTTGTATGTGTTTTGGTTGAGATGGTTCACAGTGCGAAAAATAAAAAGTTATAAAAAACTTGGCAAACCAGCAATGAATTTCACAGTTCTTCATTAGAAATCCAATTCTTTAAAGTGACATTCCACAGTCCATAAGGTCAGTCCATGGTCCATGACAACTGTACTACAATTCTATCCCCTTCCCTTCTAAAATTTTCTGGTAAGTACATATAATTTCACTACCATTAAAAGAAACCACAAACTGACAAAACAAGATCCAAGTTATCTCATAAATTATGAAAATAATTAATAAAAGACCATAAACAGAAAATTTCAACCTTTTTCAGTGGAAGAATATCTGATTTTTTTTCCAAAGTTAGGCGTGCCAACATATCAGATAGCAATTAAGTCTGAGTAGGAGGGACAGTATCCTTCCATCTCATCGGTATAGAACATCTAGCAATAAGGGAGGCAAGTGAGATTATATGGGAGTGAGACATAGTTAAATTCAAATCAGTTGTCTTAGTTGATCCAAAAAGGACAATTATAGGATTAGGTATCAGATTCACTTTGAGAACTAAAAGTAAGGTACGAAAGAAAGATATCTTCACAAAAAATAGGAAGAGAGGAACAAGACCAAAACATATGTAACAAAGTACCTTCTTCAGTCACATTTTGAGGAAATGTTAAAGCAAAATTTAGGTAATTGAACTTTAGAAAAGTAAGCTCGATGTATTACCTTAAATCGTAAAAGCAAATGTTGGGCACACAAAAAAAATGTTTACCAATTTTAAGATAGAATCTCATGTAGTATTCAAAAATTTAAGTTGACGATCTTGCTCCCATAAGTTTTTAATTTTGTCTAGGGAATTATCCCTAGACTTTAATAAATCATATATAGCTGATATCAGTTTTTTTTAATTCGATTTAAAATTATAGATCATCCCTGGAATTATGATTTGAGTTCTTTTCTTTATTTTTTAAGAAGATCAGGTAAAGCATTAGCAAAGAGTGAGATGAAGAGAATTTTCTTATTTGAAGGGTGGGACTGAAGACCGTTTAAGATCTTTTCTGAAAGGGAGATGTCTGACTGTGCAGCACACCCATGGAATTGCAAGGGGCATCGAAAGTGATGAAAACCTGAATCATTGGGCTCTCAATCTCTCTCAGTTTGACTTTTCTGAACATTTCATGTCCTTTTGTTTGTATTTCGGCACTTCTATTTTAATAGTCTGATCTAGATAAGAACCTTGGTCCTGGAAGTTTCAGGTGTTGATTAGTCCACCTAACTCACATTGCTTATAGTCATTGATTTAGTGACGCAGTGAACTAGATTTGTCCAAGATGATCTATCGACGTCACACTGTCAAAGGAATAAATAGGCTTCTCATTATTATCATTACCACCATTATCTTTTTGCCTAATGCTGAATTATGGGTTGCCTTTACCCTAAAAGATTTCGAGTAATTTCTTCAGTCCCACCCTTCAAATAAGAACATCCTCTTTATCTCACTCTTTCCTAATGTTTTACCTAATCTTCTTGGGAAAAAAAACCTCAAATCATGATTCTATCATCTGTCCTCCTTCGACCAATTCTCAGTTCTGTTCTTATCGTGTCCTGCCTGGTTATCCAGTTCCTGCTATGCTCATATTCCACCATGTCTCATTATTACCTCACCTTGGCTTCCTTATTCCTCCCTTATCCTATTCCATTATATTCCATCCAGTGCCTTGGTCTAACTAACTAATTGACCTTCCATATCTAAATTTCCATGGAGGTCCTATTTTCAGATGAACTACTGCCTGCCACTCGCCCTGTTTGCTATTTCAATAACTTATTTCTGGAATTGTCTCACCTCACAGTTCTTCTTTCTCACTATCTTCCAACTTGGCACCTGTGCTTTCCCAAGAGGTGTACAGTCCTAACCACTCTGACTCTTGTGGAATCTCCCAGAAGTAGACTGACACTACCTGGTTTATATGTGGATTTGGCTGAGTCTATAACCTGTCCAAAGACTCCCTTAAGCTTTCCTATTACAATGCATGGGATTGATCTTGTCAGTGGCTCCAAGCTCTCACCCAAGTGATATGAGGTAGAGATACTCTTTCAGTCTCTGTCTCCTTCTATTGGTCTGTCTGATCATCAGTGTCTTTCCCAGGATTTTCAGCTGCCGGTAGAACAGGTGTGTGCATTCCTTTCCACTATATCTCTATATCTTTCCACCTCCCACCAGACTTCCCACCAAACTTTACTGTGAATATTTACTATCAATCTATTATTGTTGTTTTTATTATATCTTTTTAATTCAATTGAATATTTTATTGTAGTTGTTTTCTGTTTTATTTTACAAAGTACCTGCTTGACTGCAGCAAGTAACAATTGTGGGGAATATACTGTAAGCTGTACAAAGTATATGACAATAAACTCATCATCATTATCATTTTTACTTTCATGTGGGCGATGAAGCAATGGGAAAGATGTGGAGGTGAGTGGGACCCCACAGCAATTCTGAGGGATGGTTGGTGGTTGTGTTGAAGCTTTATTTCAGCAGGTAACTGGGCAGATCTGGCATCCACGGCAGATGTATCAAATGCAATACTGCCAACTGGCCATCTTTGTGGACATAATACGAAGTTTGGAAGCCCACATGCAGAACTTCCATTTTTATGGACCTTGGACAATTTTACCTTTGACTGAGGACGGGACTGAACCTACTGCAGGGGTTTGCTAGAAGCTGTAATAGCACTGGGATACCACTAGGGAACTTTGACAACTGTCAAAGCACGGGAACCACGCACTGGAAGTCCGAGGACTAGCAGGAGAGTGAGCCTGCGGCTGTTAACCTCTCCACCAATGGGGAGAGCTGGAGGCCGCGTTGGGCAGTAATAGCGCTGGGCTACCACTAAGTAACTTTGACAGCTGTTAAAGCACAGGAACCATGCACTGGAAGTCCGAGGGCTGGCAGGAGAGTGAGGAGAATGAATGAGTTAGGGCAAGATTAGTGTAAGTGTTGGCATGGACTGGTTAGATCAAACGGTCTCTTTCTGTGCTATATCTCTAAGACTCTCAATGTTGTGAACATTTTATGAACTTATACTTAGGAACTTGGTTAGCATAGCAGTTAGCGCAACACTTACAGTGGCAATGACCTGGTTTGAATCTGACATTGTCTGTAAGGAGTATGTACGTTCACAAATGGGGAGAGCTGGAGGCACGCGTTGGGCAGTTTAAAAAGCCCAGTGTGCTGGTTTTGAAGAGGTTAATCGGTGGATTGGACTGCAGGCAGTCAGATAGTCGGTCTAACTATGCCTGCTCACCTGGCAGCTTCACCAAGCCACATACTGAGATGCTTTGTTCATGGGTGCTAGCACTGCTCTCTGGAACTGTATGTCAATGTGCTCACCCACTAGTTTCAGTGGGAAAAGGAAGACTGAGGTATTTTGTCCACAGGTGGCAGCTCTGTTGTTCTGACAGCAGTTTAGGGAACACTGATACCCAGTGTGTGGGTGGGACTGACCAAGAGGAGGACTTCGTGTGGCAGGGGTCACAGGTCCACTCAAGCCAGGGTGTCCAAAGGAGAGGGCCTGTGTGACAGAAGGTCACTTGTTAACCCTAAATAGGGCTTCGGAGGAATGTGTGGTGACTAGGAAGTCACTGTGAAAATTCCTAGGTAAAGGAAGTAAAGGTGTTTGTTGCCACATTTGAAACTTCAAGCAAGTTTCGTGTTCCCCTGACAGAGTCTATAGTCATCTGGATACAGCCTCAAACTAAAAGACCTGTGGGCAAGGAAACAAATAATCCTAAACCTGGAGACTAGATCCGTGAGCTATTCCTTCTTGACTGACAAACTTGACGTGACTGACTTGGGTTTTTGTTTTGGGAGTTTTTATTGATTTTTTTTCAGGGCATTTGAGCTTAACTGTAATGGTCTGGGGTTTTTTTTCTCACATACACCATATAATTTGTTGTTCCTATAGAGTTGCCATTAAGGCTTGTGTTCAGGTGTTAAATTTATTGGATTAATTCTATTATTGTTAGTTTATTTATAAATTTTATGTTAAAGTTAACCTATTTGTTTATGCGTCCCTCAATTGGTGCTGGGGAGCGTAGCATATAGGGAAGCCCATATGCAGAACTTCCATTGGGAAGCCATAACCAGAATTTCCGGGCCTGTCATATCAGATGCAAGATGTCATTCCTTTTCAGCTCATCAGCCGTCTGATCTGTCTCACTGTCCCAGATAGGCCAAAACTAAACCATGATTCTTAACTACTTCATCTACTAGACCAGAAAGGGAATGGTGCCTTGTTGCAGATGTATCCACCTCATCTCAGACAATCTTACATAAACTATCCAGTACCACAGTTGGAGTGCCTGGAGCAGCACAAGACCTTTTCATCAGCATCAATCTCCAAAGCAAACAATTTAATCCTCTAGTATGTGTCTCAGCTTTGCTGAATACAGTTTTCACATTTACCTATATTAGAGGAACGGCAGCTTTTCAAAAATCAAATTCCTAGCAATTATCCGCTTCTTGGCATCCGGATTTGCTTACCTCAGATGAACAGGAATAGGAAGAAAACTGAAAGCAATGTAAACGGAATCCAGAATGCTAAAATGAGGTTGAAAGTTTTTCCACAAGTCAAGCAGTCATGGAGGAAAGGCTGCTTCCAACTACCCCTGTCTGGAATGCATGGGGTTGAATTACCTATTTTATCCCCCACACTTGTTCCCCACCCTATACTGGTCCGTACATGAGCTTCTCAGCTGAGTGGCATTGCCAGAAATAAGAATGCTCTGTGTATTGTTTAAATTATCTAGTTAGATGTGTGCTGCCACCTGTACAGTGAGGCTGTCTTATCTTCAACAGGTGGACACTACAGTGCCAAACAGAAACACTAAACAAAACAGTGCAGAAATTTCTGTCTGTGCACTGAGACCACGGCAGTTCTGTGTCGGTCCCGATTTGTAAAGGGCACTTTGTCTAACCACCTGGTTAATGATTGACAAATCAACTCTGGGTGAAAAAAATAAATTTTACGACGCTGAGCTATTTAATGTTATTGTGAACCATATTCCTTGAGCTCAGAATGTGAAATAAATTCAGGGTGTTAGAACAGAATGTAGATAACGTCTCATGTTTCAACTATAGGGCAAAAGGTTTGTTTACCTGAGCCTGTGTAGTGTCGTCACTGGGCGGGGACAGAGCAAGACTAAGGCCTGTCAGCTCAGCAGGTTTCACTTTGTGGTTAAAGGTGCAGGTATTAAACACCACAGTGGAATTTTCTGCATGGTCATCAAAGGGAGAACTGGGATCTATTGTACACACCCTAGCCATTATTTCTGCCCACTTTGGAATGAGAATTACAAAAATGAGGAGTTACCAGAATACCAGGAAATAAAAAAAGAAGGAGGAAGAGAAATCGGGATAAATGAAATGATAGTTACAAAATGGCTGTCAGATTCCTGGATCAGGCAAGTATTAATTGTGAATCTCTTGAATTGTAATAACCACAAGGTTGTAACTGGGATGATATCTTTCCATTCCTTGTAATTAAAATGTACAGCTCATCTCTGACTGAGGTCCATGTCGTTAAGAAAACAAGTCATGCAGAATACAGAAATCCAAAGTTTTGAAGGATGATGGTGCTGTGGGAAGAAAGAGTGAGGGAGTATTATAGTGCACAGTTACATAGCTCAGCCCAAGTGTCAGAGTGGGTCAGTGTGAACAAAGCTGCTTCTGATAGATAATACTCTGGATTCAAAACTGCCATCCAGGACTTCAGCCGAAAATATCAGTTGGAGCCTCTGTGACTGTGGCAGTTTTAGTCGTGTAATCTTTTATCAGTGAGATTAGACTAATGTAAAGGATTCTGCGGTAAAGTTATAAGCTGAAGGAGAGTGTTCTGAACCTCACCATCCTATGACCCAACACCTTAGGTGATATTTCCTTCAATAGCCCCTGTGTACTATCCTCAATCTCTGTCCCACTTGTTCTCAATCAAAACTTTCTATCATCCAGAGGTATAGTACAGACTGGTGTACAGCAGAGTCCTATGAAAGGAGCCAATGTAATCAGTACAAATGGGTTAAAGTGGTAATATTAGTGACATAAATGTAACAGTAATGGAGTTAACTTAGTAAAATCACAATACTGGAGAAACTCAGCAGGTCAAACAGTATACTTTATAAGCAAAGATAAAATTGTCCGAAACAATGGTTATGTATCTTTTTCTTTGCTCTTTCGAGTACCTGTTTGGCTTGCTAAGTTTCTCCAGCATTGTTTTTACTTCAATCAAGGTGTCTGCAGAGTTTTGTGTTTTACTTATAGAGTTAACTTACATTAATCCTTGACCCAGGCTTAACCATTTCAATGTTCTCTTCACTATCCTACCAACCTCCACTCTCCATAGAATCACTAAATCATAGAAACTTAGAGGCATAGTCTTAGAGACATATAGCAGAGAAACAGATCCGTCAGCCCACTAAGACATCTCCCACCATCACCATCCATTTACACTAATGATACATTAATCCAAATTTCTTTTATTCTTCCCATATCCTCTTGAACTCTCTCCAGATTGTACACACTAAAGGCAAAATTACAGTGGCCAATTAACCTACCAACCTACACTTCTTTGAGATGTGGAAGGAAACAAGAGCACCCAGAGGAAACCCAGGCAGTCACAAGGACAATTGCAAACTCCACACAGCCAGCACCCAAGGTCAGAATTCAGAATTGTGCCTGGGCCTCTAGTGCTGTGAGGTAGTTGCTCCACTAGCTGCCCCATCGCACTCCCTACTAGAGTTCAGACCAGGGACATTAAACATACTGAGTCCAGCCTGCATTGCCCATATCCTAACAGTCACTCCTGTGGTCAGTGGCAAACATTGATTCCTGCTCTGTGAGGTAGTCAGCATTATCATCTCCTCGTGTTCAAATTCCTCCCTGACTGCATCCTCTGTAATTTCCTCTTATTCTAAAGAACAGTAATAACTGACTTCCTTCACCAAATTAATGATGGTCACATCTTAACAAGTCTAACCACTGAGAATTAGAATTCTGTCCCTCAAGTTTCCTTCCTCTCTCATCTCCCTTAAAACTTTTTAAAATCCAGCTCTTTGACACAAGTTTTTGTCACTTATGGTTTTTAGACTGCAGACATGTAACAGCACAATCAAGGAATTTTGCTGCTACAAGGGCAGTCTAAAAAGGAATGTGCAGGAATTTTGAGTCAATTCCTGCACCACGATTTATCCTGCGGAACCCCTACAACTTTTTGGAGGAAGACTGCGATGTAAATTGTACTGGAAACATTTGTTGACGGTCACCCACTCTACTGCCCATGAACCTTCTTGAAAATAAATTTAGATGTATAGCACTTATGTGCCATGAACCGATGCTACCCACACCCTGCCACCCCACCCCCTCCAAATACATCAATTAACCTACAATCCCCATATGTTTTATCAGTCATTTTCAGGATGGGGTGTTGCTAAGTAAGGCCAGCCTTTATTGACCATTTCTCACTGCCCTGAGCAGATGGTGGCAGTGAGCTGCCTTCTTGAATTGCAGCCATTGTGGAGAAGCTGGGATAGTTCAGGTGGCAATAAGATAGAAAGAGTGCAGAGAAGCAGAGAAAATGTATCAACATCCATTGCTGCTGTTTTCCACACATACAAGTTTTAAATGAGCTTGGAAAAACCAATTAACTAATAAATTACAATAACTCCAAAAGTTTAAGATCCCAAATCTCCAATTTTCAATCTGAAAGGACAAGCCCCCAAAATGTTACAAGCCCAGAAGACCCCAAAACCCAGCAGCAGTGGATATTCACCAAGACAAGTGGTTACTTGAACAAAAGTTGCTTTTAATTATCTTTAAACATAAAAACAGGAATCAAACTTTTAACTTATCACTATTAACTTATTTGACCTAACTTAATCCCTTTCTAATTCTAAGTGCACGTGCATGTAATGTGTATGTAAGTTCAGAAAAGTTCTTTGATTCATAGTCAAATCTCACTTCTCACTCCTCCAAATTCACTGGTTGCAGGCAATTCTTATACTGTGCAGTGAGTTTAACATTTATTGAATTTCACCAGGCTTTGGTGCTTGAAAAGTAAATGGTTACCACTCAGGAAGATTCTTGTTGTTTTTCAGAGAGAGATTTGTTGTTCACTGGGCACGCACAAAACTTATTCCTTTTAATCAGCCACATCAGTGTCTTGCTGACAAAACTTGCCCCTTAAGGGTTTTCCAGATGATAACCTCTTTCTTTCAGGTCACCACAGAGTTCCTTTTTGTTTCCCTTATTTCAAGTGAAACATTAGGCAGCCAGCCCTATCCTCTTGTAGAGACCTCAAGGGATTTGACCAGGCTGAACTAAGCACTCACAACCCGTCTTCAAAATGGTTTTTTTTTTTCCACAAGCTTGTCCTGTTCTAGTCCCAGATGCTGCTGCTGAACTGAATTCTCGCTTTCTCATCAGGCATTTTCAGCTGGTCTAAACACCCCAGTTTAAAGCTGCATAATCTCCCCCCCCCGCCCCCACCCTTACGGCTAAAGACATACTCATCTGATTGCAGCAGAAGCGCCTCCGATGTGCCTACACCAACCCTCCTCGGGGAGGGATAATCGGCAGAGCCTAAATGTGCAGTCTCTGTAAGCGACTGCCTGAGGGCGGGCTGATGACTCTATCAGCCGGTGACCCAACTCGCTGCTGCCTGACAGCTGCCCCTTCCCTGCTTCCTGACAGTCGGAGCCGGCCTGTCTAGCTTGAGCAGATCTCCAGTATTTTAAATGAGATCTGTTTTGAAGTGAAAATAAAAAAACCTGTCACACTTTATTCTTAAAATCATATCTGAATACAATATAAAACATAACATATTCTGTCACAACTCAGATGTTGTCTGGACTTCAGGAACTGAGTTACATGGAAAGGTTAAACAGGTCAGCAGCATAGAAGAATTAAGGAAGATTTGATAGAGGTATTTAAAATTATGGGTTGGGGGGGGGAAATAGACCAACTAAATGTAGGTAGGCTTTTTCCACTGAGGCCAGGTAAGATACATACCAGAGGACATGGGTAAAGGGTGAAAGAAGAAAAGTTTAGGAAGAACATAGGGGGGATCTTCACATAGAGAGTGGTGGGAGTGTGGAACAACCTGCCAGCTGAAGTAGTTAATGTGGGTTCAATTTTAACATTTAAGAAGAATTTAGACAGGTGCATGGATGGGACAGGAATGGATGGCTATGGACTGGAATGTAGGTCAGTGGAACTAAGCAGAATAATAGTCTGGCCCAATCTAGAAGGGCAAAATGGGTCTGTTTCTTTTAACTTTGAAACCAAACTGACTCCCGATTAAGCTTCAGGGGCCCTAATGCTTGCCCCGTGCAAGCTGACCCAAAGATCAGACAAATAATGAAGACAGAGTTTGAAAAGTTTATAATAAATGGATATTCACAGAGGGATTTTGTAAATGCTTTTATGCAGTGAAACGAGGATGCAAATTCTTTGTTTTTTTTTGTTGAGAGCATCAAAAAAATTTGTAAATCCAGGTATACAAATCACAAGATTAAAAGGCAATCGAAAGTCTAATGGGATGTTGGCTCTGTCAGAACGAGATCAGATTACACAAATGATAAAGTGATACTTTGATTGTGTGGAGTTTTGGTCACACTCCACCTTGACAGTGTCCTGTTTTATGGGCTGTAGCTCAAGAAATCTATATTGATCTTGGAGAGAATAGACTGCAGCTTTGCCATGATTCTCTCTGGGTTAAATTACAATACCAAACCATAAAAAAAATTGTTATCTACACTCTTGAGTTCGGATAGCTCAAATGTGAAGATAGTATAATGAAGGGTTTAACTTAGGTAAATACACTGAAACCATTTTGTTTATTCGAGGTGTCTGGAGCGAGGTCAAATAATTTCAAAATAGGAGCTTTGAAATTTAGGAACAAGATCAAGAAACACATTCCCAGTCAATGGCTATTAAAACTGGCTGAACTTATTTCTCACTGAAGGCAAAGAGGCCTAGAATTTCAATTATGTAACAATCAATATGCAGTCACGTAATACTGAAAATAATTTAAATGTAAATGTTAAATTATTTTCAGTATTACATGACTGCATATTGGTTGCCCTTTGAGTGACGTATCACAATGAACATTTTCTCTGCTACTTTGGCTGTGCCCAGGTGATGTGCTCCTGGTGTTAGATGTGCACCTAACGATATTAGCATTTATTGTTTTCCAGCTCTCTTTTAAATTCAATTATGATAACTTTCACATCCAGTTTTCATATCGCTGTTTGCTCTCCAGCTCCAAACTGTGGAGGATTCTGTATCCTCTCATTGAAAATTATTTCATCTGCTGCACAGTGCACTGGAAGCTGGCTGATAATTGTAAACACTGAGAATTACAGAGAGCACCACGCCATTCCAGCATCTGGAAACAAATGCAATGAACACTTTTGTGATGCTGTGACTGGATAAACAGGGAGGAGGCATAATGGGCTTAGTGACTCCATTCCAAATCTCTGCACAGCATTCTCTGTCCAGTCTCACCCACACCCTGGAAATGACCTACTTTTGTACATCATGCCTCATGCAATAAAGGCCTTGCTTCCTACTTGTATCTCTATGCTACTTTTTGGGTGGCATAGTGACGCAGCCAGTAGAGCTGCTGCCTCACGGGACCAGTGACCTAGGTTTAATCCTCACACACACACACACACACACACACACACACACACACACACACACACACACACACACACACACACACACACACACACACACACACACACACACACACACACACACACACCCCGCTCCCCCAACCCTTTGTGTGGAATTTGCACATTCTTTTGGTGACTACGTGGGCTTCCTCCATAGCCCAGAGACGTGCATTGGTGAGTTAATTGGCCACTGTATATTGCCCCAAGTACACAGTAGAAATTGGACAGTGGGGGTGGGGGGTAATCTTATTTAAGATGAGGGGAAAATTATTTGGAAATAATATGAGAGTCGTGCAAACAATTGATTAGTAGTCAGCATGGATGTGATGGGTCAAAGGGCCTGTTTTTGCACTGTATCCCTTTATAGCTGAATGGCTGGGACCCTAAGGTAACTTTGTAATCTTTGGCTTGGCTTCGCGGACGAAGATTTATGGAGGGGGTAAAAAGTCCACGTCAGCTGCAGGCTCGTTTGTGGCTGACCAGTCCGATGCGGGACAGGCAGACACGATTGCAGCGGTTGCAAGGGAAAATTGGTTGGTTGGGGTTGGGTGTTGGGTTTTTCCTCCTTTGCCTTTTGTCAGTGAGGTGGGCTCTGCGGTCTTCTTCAAAGGAGGCTGCTGCCCGCCAAACTGTGAGGCGCCAAGATGCACGGTTTGAGGCGTTATCAGCCCACTGGCGGTGGTCAATGTGGCAGGCACCAAGAGATTTCTTTAGGCAGTCCTTGTACCTTTTCTTTGGTGCACCTCTGTCACGGTGGCCAGTGGAGAGCTCGCCATATAATACGATCTTGGGAAGGCGATGGTCCTCCATTCTGGAGACGTGACCCATCCAGCGCAGCTGGATCTTCAGCAGCGTGGACTCGATGCTGTCGACCTCTGCCATCTCGAGTACCTCGACGTTAGGGGTGTGAGCGCTCCAATGGATGTTGAGGATGGAGCGGAGACAACGCTGGTGGAAGCGTTCTAGGAGCCGTAGGTGGTGCCGGTAGAGGACCCATGATTCGGAGCCGAACAGGAGTGTGGGTATGACAACGGCTCTGTATACGCTTATCTTTGTGAGGTTTTTCAGTTGGTTGTTTTTCCAGACTCTTTTGTGTAGTCTTCCAAAGGCGCTATTTGCCTTGGCGAGTCTGTTGTCTATCTCATTGTCGATCCTTGCATCTGATGAAATGGTGCAGCCGAGATAGGTAAACTGGTTGACCGTTTTGAGTTTTGTGTGCCCGATGGAGATGTGGGGGGGCTGGTAGTCATGGTGGGGAGCTGGCTGATGGAGGACCTCAGTTTTCTTCAGGCTGACTTCCAGGCCAAACATTTTGGCAGTTTCTTTGTAATATAATTTTTTAAATAGTATTTTTCTATGGTAATTTCCTCTGTGGAAGGTACCTCTAAAATTTAAACATGATTTCTTCTGCCATCATTCAGGTCATTTTGAGGCGAAGGAATTTATTCAATGAGAAAACTCTTTGTCACATTTCTAATCTTAGTTCTGAACCCTAATTCTATATTCCTCCACAATCCAGCTCACTCCCTGGCTGATTGGTCCTCCTGAATAAAATTCTATGGCCTCATTGCTGAATGGTGTGCATTTAAATCTCCCTTTAGTCTACTTTCTCTCCAGAAAAAGACTCAATTTAATTATAATCAAATTGTCATAAAAAAAAGCATCTTTAAAAAAAAACCTGAGCAGTTTCTAGAGAATTATGGCAGATTACCCATCTTCTTGCAACTTATGAAAAATTCTTAGTGCTGGTGCATTACCAGGCAATATTATTCTATAGTGTGTTCTATAGTAAAAGTCCAAAAATGCAGATGCCTGAAATCCGGACCACCCGAGAATCTGGACTTGAAAACTCTCAGTTTTTGTATATATGCATGGACGCCTTGCACGTGTAGGTGCATTGCGTAAGCACCACAGGTATACTACCCAAGAAATCGGAAAATCTGAAAATCCAGACCGACCCAATCCGCAACCAGTCTGGAATTTAGGATACATTCTGTAATAGATTTTATTTTAAATAAAGATTTTTAAAAAAAATCACCCAAAAGATTGGAGGCGTAGGTGTCAAATTAACATTTCAAGCTTAAGTATGTGGTGTATGTGATCCAGAATGTTGTCCATGATCAGCCATAATCAATCCTGGATCGAAAATGACATTTGTGATGTCATTTATTCTGAATTGTCAGTCTGTGCCACATTCTGTATTGGATGAGCAGAAATCCACTCCAATTACATCTTAAAGAATCAGGATCATCTCTGTCCACGAGTTCCAACCCTTTACCATAGAAGCTGAAGACTGGTAACGATTCAAGTTGAGTTTCAGGCCTCATTTCTCTGCCAATTATTTTGATCTCTGTGACATCAACTTGCCTCAGCTCATCCACTGCTGAAACCCCACGCTACGCCTTTGCTAAAAGGACCTATTTACTTCAACCCTTGAATACTTTCTACTCATTACATCTGTGGCCATCTAAACTTCAGCTACCCGTGGCAAAGTCACTCCACATAGTGGTCATTTAACTTCCTGCTGCTGCTGAGCTATATGGGCTCTTGATTGAACAACACCCAGATTATTATTTTTCCATCCTTATTTTCCTTGTGGTCTCTCATTTCCTCCTGCCTCATTAACTTCTAAAGATATCTGTGCTGCTCCACTCCTAGATTCCTGAGCTTTGCATATAAAATCAGTCCCCTGTTGACGCCTTTGCATTTAATCTCAAGGGCCTAATCTGTAGATTTCTACTCTCTTCCACCCCCCCCACCCCCGAAAAAAAAACCTTTCCATATCCCTTTTGTCGATTATGAAATTCCTTAGAAGTGAGATTTTGGTCAGCTCTATTTTTAAACCAAAACCAAAAATCCTGGAAATCCTCAGCAGATCAGGCAGCATCTGTAGAAAGGGGATCAAGGTTAATTTTTCAGACATAAGCCCTTACTTGGAGTTCAAACTGACAAAATGAATTCAAGCTGAAATATTAACTTTGTTTCTCTTTCCACAAATGACTAACAATGCAGATAACCTTTTTTTCCTTCAGATCTCCAGCAAATACTTTATTTAAGGTCCTTTATAAAAAAAAGTTGTTATTGCAAATCTGTGCCTGAAGCAATGTACCTTGGGAGTGGTTTGCAGTATTAAGGACAGAAAAAAAATCAATTATTTAAAAGGCAATTGACTGTGAACAAAACAACAAGAATGAAACCATCTGTGAATTTATTATGAGAATCGATTAAAGTTGACCGAAATGAACCTCGAAGGTAAAAGCAGATGTGTGAGGTGAAAACTAGAATAGGCCCAGTTGGGTACATTAATGGCACATGGACCAATCTTTACACCCCAGGCCATGTTCTAGGATGTACTTTAGCTGCACTTGAATCTGGCTGAAGCTGGTGATTTCTCCATCTCGATGAAACAACGACTATCACTTTTGTTATTGTAAAGTTCACAGGATGGAAATGGAAAGAAACGTAATAGAACAGAAACAATCTAACCCAGACTGAACTAGACATGGCACATTTGATAGAAACTGGGTAATTTATAATGTTCTACTTCCTGGCAGGAACACCTCTCAAATTGATATTTTATAAAATCTTCTAAATTTTAAAGACGTGCCTTAGAACATAATCGCAAAGTAAAAATATGAAGGTTGAAAAGAAATGATCCACCAATACAAATGATCAGTGAGACATTCAGCAAGAGAAAGATGTAATTAATGGCTGGCTTTTAAAAAAAGATAAATACAATAAATATAATCAACAAAATTCACAAGTGCTTGTATCATCCATGGTAACAGAACTGAGCACACAATGTACAACCCCATCTGTGTGAATTGACTGTGCAATGTTATTTGCTTAATAACTGTGCACTTATATAAAGTGAATAGAGCAGCTGCACTGTCAGACACAGACAACAACCCTCTTTTTGTACCGTGTAATCACTAGCAATTACCCCAAATTGAAGTCATACAATTTTTAACTCTCACCCATACATTTAAAGGGCCATCAATAGGGAGAACCCAAGGGCCACCACCCTTCCAATGGCACAATGAACGTCCTCTGTTTTTATCTTGTTATTCCAGCTCAACTGACCTGAAGTTTTAGTCAAAGCTCCACCACATGGATCTTATCCCATATGTACAGGGTACACATTCCCTAACATTTCCCAATGACCAGCATTGAATCGCTTCCACATCAGCTTCAATCTATCTATAGACCCACTGATGCTTTGGTGCTCGCACAACCTTTTATCACAGTCCCCTTCTCAATCAGTGGGGTCCAGCACCATCAGTCCATGACCTCAGGAGTTCATATCAATACAGTACCCTTTCTGTGTTGTAGGAATGTGACTGAAGATTATAAGCAGGTTTTGCAGCTTGTCCTCACCCTTCCTTCTTCTCATTTAGATGTGGGAGTGGCATTGACTGAGCTTTGCTCAAATTAAGAGTTTCAAGTGATACTGGTAGTTACTGTCACCTCCCCCTGCTCCCCACCAATGAGCGCCACCCTGCCCCACAACCCAAAGAACTCAACATACACACCCATGCACATGTCCAGACACGTGTGCACACGCACTAGCATGCACAATCACGCACACGCACAAACACATATTACCCAGAAACAAACACATTAAAAAAAACTGATTTCAGACTTCTGTCCAGATGTTAGATTTAAACACATTTTATCTGTATATTAAATAAAGACATTGCTACTGGACTGTAAATTATAGCTTCAATCCTGAAGAAGGGCTGAGGCCCAAAATTTTGGTTATTTATCTTTACTTCCTCTGGACTCTGAGAGAACTGCTCAGGCTCCGCCAGCATTTCAGTGTGTTTACTATAGCTTCAACCTTGTAAGAACACTCCTGGCATGAATTGTTCTGCCTGAAATGATATTGACTGAAAGATAAGATTACTCCCCTGGCATTTTATTAACTTTGAGCTTGGAAATGGGTAGTTTCCCCTTTCTGTATCACATCAGAATGTTAGAAAGAAAGAAAGATGTTCACCTACCCTATTTCATTTTAAGCAATTTATTTAAATTATTTAAAAAAATGTATAGTGATTATCACGTTAAGCAAGTATGCCACTGGCTGATTCCCAAGCAATGAAATGAATCACCAACTAAGTTGTGCTTGGTAAAGGAATATCATCTGTAATGTGGCAAAGTTAACCAAGCTTCTTTTGTGACTGGATTCAATAACAATCAGAAGGAGAGGCCTCACTTGAACCTCGGATAAGCTGTACCAATTTAGTAACACCCTGAAAGCTTGCACATCTGGGAGTGGAATTTAACTCCTCCACAGGATGATTCTACAATGCAAACCTATGGACATTCAAGTCAGAAGCAGAAGTCAGCCACTTAGCCCTTCGATATCACGATTCTAACTGCAATTACACCTTCCACTAACTCATGCAAATCTTTCACCCACAAGTTCATCAAGTATCCATTGATATTTCTTTTATGGAATAATGGATATAATGATAGCGAGGACTTTTATATGTTCATGTACCACAATACAGAATGGGCCATTTGACCCACCAATTCAATTCCAGCTTTTAGAACTTTCCCATTATTCTCTTCATAGACCCATCAAGGTCCCCCAGACTCTCTCACTCCATACTAAGGGCAGTATATGAAGGCCAAATAACTCGTTAAGGTGTGTAACTTTGGAATGTAGGATGAACTCTAAACATCTAGAGGAAATGTACAGGGAGAGGGAGAGGGAGAGAGAGTGCAGAGACAATGGCGGGGGTCAGAATTTAAGCACCACGCGGAAGCTGGGAGGTACAAGTATACCAGCTGCACTACTCTGCAATTCTATTTTGGATTAAATTATTCTAACTATCGTGTCCCACTTGTAAATGTGCTATCTCAATATTCCACTGATTAAAAAAACAAATCTGGGAATATGTACTGTGCACCTTTCACACGTGTCTGGGGATGTGTACCCTGGAGACGGGTCAATATCAGGGGATGTGCTCCCTGTACATGGGGAAATGTCAGGGAATGTGTACCCTGTACATTTGTCAGTGTCTGGGGATGTGCACCCTGAGCATGGGTCAGTGTCTGGGAATGTGCACACTGAACATGGGTCAGTGTCTGGGAATGTGCACCCTGTTCATGGGTCATTGACTGGGGATGTGTACACTGAACACGGGTCAGTGTCTGGTGATGGGCACCCTGTACATGCATCAGTATCTGGGGATGTTCATCATGTACATGGGTTAGTGTGTGAGGATGTGAACACTTTACATGGGTCAGTGTCTGGGGATATGTACCCTGGAGACGGGTCAATATCAGGGGATGTGCTCCCTGTACATGGGTCAGTGTCTGGGGATGTGTACCCTGGAGATGGGTCAATATCAGGGGATGTGCTCCCTGTACATGGGGAAATGTCAGGGGAGGTGTACCCTGAACATGGGTCAGTGTCTGGGGATGTGCACCCTGTACATGGGTCAGTGTCTGGTGATGTGTACACTGAACATGGATCAGTGTCTGGGGATGGGTACACTGAACATGGATCAGTAACATGGGCCAGTGTCTCGGGATTTGCACCCTGTACATGGGTCAGTGTCTGACGATGTGAACACTTATAATGGAAGATTTAAAATGTGTTTTTTACTTTTGCAGCCTTTGCTTCTGCAAGGCTGAGAATCAGCAGACATAAGCTAAATTCCAACGAGGGGCCAAAGATGCAGTTATCTGAAGAAAGGACATCTGTGTACCAAGAACATTTAATCTTCCCGCTTGTTTTGGTCACAGACTGTCAGAAGCCAGGCTTTGATGCAAAATAAACCATTGTATTCATAGTGATAAGCTGAAAATTATGTTATTCGATAGAAGACTAGCATGCTAGTTTGCTCGCTTATCTTTCTTGCTGTGCTGGGAATACGTGCTTGGGTAAGCAATTTTTGCGTAATATAAGCCATGGTCCCGCTGCTGAAGTTTGAGACTCTCCAAGAGGTGGCAACATCTCTCAGCAAGAAGAAGAACTTCTAGAGTCCAGCCAAAGTCCCGGTCAGGGTAGGTGGAGAAGCTGCTACCGACGCTCTGACAACCTACTACAAGTGTGCAGACGTTGCTTCGCTTCAGCAATTGGGACCAATCCAGGCGTTGATGTATAGTTGGGAAGGGCTTGCATATTGTAGTTTGAAATCAGCTTTTGAATTTGTAATAAACATTTGTATAAACTGAACTGAACTGAACTGAACTGCTTTCAGTGTGTGTGTCTATTTTCTTTCGGTTTCTCAAATACTGTGACCAATCTAAAAAGAACAAAATGAGAGGTATAAGTTTACCCAAGACAACACTGTACATGGGTCAGTGTCTGGGGATGTGCTCCCTGTACATGGGTCAGTGTCTGGGGATGTGTTCCCTGGAGACGGATCAATATCAGGGGATGTGTTCCTGTACATGGGGAAATGTCAGGGGAGGTGTACCCTGAACATGGGACAGTGCCTGGGGATGTGCACCCTGTACATGGGTCAGTGTCTGGGGATGAGTACACTGAACATGGGTCAGAGTCTGGGGATGTGTAGACTGAACATGGGTTAGAGTCTGTGGATGTGTACCCTGAACATGGGTCAGTGTCTGGGGATGTGCACTCTGTATATGGGTCATTGTCTGAGGATGTGAACACTGTACATGGGTCAGTGTCTGGGGATGAGTACACTGAACATGGGTCAGTGTCTGCGGATGGGTGCACTCTGTACATGGGTCAGTGTCTGGGGATGAGTACACTGAACATGGGTCAGAGTCTGGGGATGTGTAGACTGAACATGGGTTAGAGTCTGTGGATGTGAACACTGTACATGGATCAGTGTCTGAGGATGTGCTCCCTGTACATGGGTCAGTGTCTGGGGATGTGACACTGTACATGGGTCAGTGTCTGGGGATGAGTACACTGAACATGGGTCAGTGTCTGCGGATGTGAACATTGTACATGGGGTGTCTGGGGATGAGCTCCCTGTACATGGGTCAGTGACTGGGGATGGGTGCACTCTGTACATGGGTCAGTGTCTGGGGATGAGTACACTGAACATGGGTCAGAGTCTGGGGATGTGTAGACTGAACATGGGTTAGAGTCTGTGGATGTGTACCCTGAACATGGGTCAGTGTCTGGGGATGTGCACTCTGTATATGGGTCATTGTCTGAGGATGTGAACACTGTACATGGATCAGTGTCTGAGGATGTGCTCCCTGTACATGGGTCAGTGTCTGGGGATGTGACACTGTACATGGGTCAGTGTCTGAGGATGTGAACACTGTACATGGGTCAGTGTCTGGGGATGTGAACACTGTACATGTGTCAGTGACTGTGGATGTGCTTTCTGTACATGGGTCAGTGTCTGGGGATGTGTACTCTGGACATGGTTCAGTATCTGAGTATGTGTACCCTGGAGACGGGTCAATATCAGGGGATGTGCTCCCTGTACATGGGGAAATGTCAGGCGAAGTGAACCCTGAAAATGGGTTAGTGTCTGCGGATGTGCCCCCTGTATATAGGTCATTGTCTGAGGATGTGAAAACTGTACATGAGTCAGTGTCTGAGGATGCGCTCCATGTTCATGGGTCAGTGTCTGGGGATTTGCTCCCTTTACATGGGTCACTTTCTGGTGATTTGCTCCCTGTACATGTGTCAGTGTCTGGGGTTGCGTTCCCTGGAGATGCGTCAGTTTCTGGGGATGAGTACCCTGTACATGGGTCAGTGTCTGGAGATGTGAATACTGTACATGTGACAGTGACTGAGGATGTGTACCCTATACATGAGTCAGTGTCGACGGATGTGCACCCTGTGCATGGGTCAATGTCTGGGGATGTGTACCCTGTAAATGGGACAGTGTCTGGAGATGTGCACCCTGTGCATGAGTCAATGTCAGGGGATGTGTACCCTGTGCATGGGTCAGTGTCTGAGGATGTAAACACTGCACATGGGTCAGTGTTTGGGGATCTGTACCCTGTGCATGGGTCAGAGTCTGAGGATGTGAACACTGTACATGGGTTAGTGTCTGGGGATGTGCTCCCTGTACATGGGACAGTGTCTGGGGATGTGCACCCTGTGCATGAGTTAATGTCTGCGGATGTGTACCCTGTGCATAGGTCAGTGACTGTGGATGTCCTCCCTGTACATGGGTCAGTGTCTGGGGATGTGTACTCTGTACATGGGTCAGTGTCTGGGGATGTGTGCCCTGGAGATGGGTCAATATCAGGGAATGTGCTCCCTGTACATGGGGAAATGTCATGGGAGGTGTACCCTGAACTTGAATCAGTGTCTGGGGATGTGCACTCTGTATATGGGCCATTGTCTGAGGATGTGAACACTGTACATGGGTCAGTGTCTGAGGATGTGCTCCCTGTACATGTGTCAGTGTCTGGGGTTGTGTACCCTGGGGACGGTTCAATATCAGGGGATGTGCTCCTTGTACATTGGGAAATGTCAGGGGTGGTGTACCCTGAACGTGGCTCAGTGTCTGAGGATGTGAACACTGTAAATGGGTCAGTGTCTGGGGATGTGCTCCTTGTACATGGGTTAGTGTCTGGGGATGGGAACATTGTACATGGGGTGTCTGGTGATGAGCTCCCTGTACATGGGTCAGTGTCTGGGGATGGTTGCACTGAATATGGGTCAGTGTCTGGGGATGGGTGCACTGAACATGGGTCAGTGTCTGAGAATGTGAACACTGCAAATGGGTCAGTGTCTGGGGATGTGCTCCCTGTACATTGGTCAGTGTCTGGGGATGTGCTTCTTGTACATTGGTCAGTGTCTGGGGATGTGCTCCTTGTACATGATTCAGTGTCTGAGGATGTGAACACTGTACATGAGTCAGTGTCTGTTTATGTGCTCCCTGTACATTGGTCAGTGTCTGGGGATGTGCTCCTTGTACATGGGTCAGTGTCTGGGGATGTGAACACTGCACATGGGTCAGTGACTGGGGATGTGTACCCTGTGCATGGGTCCATGTCTGGTGATGTGCACCCTGCACATGATGCAGTGTCTGAGGATGTAAACACTGTACATGGGTCAGTGTCTTGGGATGTGCTCCTTGTACATGGGTCAGTGTCTGGGGATGTGAACACTGTACATGGGTCAGTGTCTGGGGATGTGCTCCTTGTACATGGGTCAGTGACTGGGGATGTGGTCCCAGTACGTGGGTCAGTGCCTGTGGATGTGTTCTCTGTGCATGGGCCAGTGTCTGGTGATGTGAACACTGTATATGGATCAGTGTCTGGGGATGTCCTCCCAGTACATGGGTCAGTGTCTGTGGATGTGAACACTGTACATGGGTCAGTGTCTGAGGATGTCCTCCCTGTACATGGGTCAGTGTCTGCGGATGTGCTCCTTGTAAATGGGTCATTGTCTGGGGATGTGCTCCCTGTACATTGGTCAGTGTCTGGGCATGTGCTCCTTTTACATGATTCAGAATCTGAGGATGTGAACACTGTACATGTGTCAGTGTCTGTTTATGTGCAACCTGTACATTGGTCAGTGTCTGGGGATGTGCTCCTTGTACATGGGTCAGTGTCTGGGGATGTGGTCCCAGTACATGGGTCAGTGTCTGTGGATGTGTTCTCTGTACATGGGTCAGTGTCTGCGGATGTGAACATTGTACATGGGGTGTCTGGGGATGAGCTCCCTGTACATGGGTCAGTGACTGGGGATGGGTGCACTGAACATGGGTCAGTGTCTGGGGATGAGTACACTGAACATGGGTCAGAGTCTGGGGATGTGTAGACTGAACATGGGTTAGAGTCTGTGGATGTGTACCCTGAACATGGGTCAGTGTCTGGGGATGTGCACTCTGTATATGGGTCATTGTCTGAGGATGTGAACACTGTACATGGATCAGTGTCTGAGGATGTGCTCCCTGTACATGGGTCAGTGTCTGGGGATGTGACACTGTACATGGGTCAGTGTCTGAGGATGTGAACACTGTACATGGGTCAGTGTCTGGGGATGTGAACACTGTACATGTGTCAGTGACTGTGGATGTGCTTTCTGTACATGGGTCAGTGTCTGGGGATGTGTACTCTGGACATGGTTCAGTATCTGAGTATGTGTACCCTGGAGACGGGTCAATATCAGGGGATGTGCTCCCTGTACATGGGGAAATGTCAGGCGAAGTGAACCCTGAAAATGGGTTAGTGTCTGCGGATGTGCCCCCTGTATATAGGTCATTGTCTGAGGATGTGAAAACTGTACATGAGTCAGTGTCTGAGGATGCGCTCCATGTTCATGGGTCAGTGTCTGGGGATTTGCTCCCTTTACATGGGTCACTTTCTGGTGATTTGCTCCCTGTACATGTGTCAGTGTCTGGGGTTGCGTTCCCTGGAGATGCGTCAGTTTCTGGGGATGAGTACCCTGTACATGGGTCAGTGTCTGGAGATGTGAATACTGTACATGTGACAGTGACTGAGGATGTGTACCCTATACATGAGTCAGTGTCGACGGATGTGCACCCTGTGCATGGGTCAATGTCTGGGGATGTGTACCCTGTAAATGGGACAGTGTCTGGAGATGTGCACCCTGTGCATGAGTCAATGTCAGGGGATGTGTACCCTGTGCATGGGTCAGTGTCTGAGGATGTAAACACTGCACATGGGTCAGTGTTTGGGGATCTGTACCCTGTGCATGGGTCAGAGTCTGAGGATGTGAACACTGTACATGGGTTAGTGTCTGGGGATGTGCTCCCTGTACATGGGACAGTGTCTGGGGATGTGCACCCTGTGCATGAGTTAATGTCTGCGGATGTGTACCCTGTGCATAGGTCAGTGACTGTGGATGTCCTCCCTGTACATGGGTCAGTGTCTGGGGATGTGTACTCTGTACATGGGTCAGTGTCTGGGGATGTGTGCCCTGGAGATGGGTCAATATCAGGGAATGTGCTCCCTGTACATGGGGAAATGTCATGGGAGGTGTACCCTGAACTTGAATCAGTGTCTGGGGATGTGCACTCTGTATATGGGCCATTGTCTGAGGATGTGAACACTGTACATGGGTCAGTGTCTGAGGATGTGCTCCCTGTACATGTGTCAGTGTCTGGGGTTGTGTACCCTGGGGACGGTTCAATATCAGGGGATGTGCTCCTTGTACATTGGGAAATGTCAGGGGTGGTGTACCCTGAACGTGGCTCAGTGTCTGAGGATGTGAACACTGTAAATGGGTCAGTGTCTGGGGATGTGCTCCTTGTACATGGGTTAGTGTCTGGGGATGGGAACATTGTACATGGGGTGTCTGGTGATGAGCTCCCTGTACATGGGTCAGTGTCTGGGGATGGTTGCACTGAATATGGGTCAGTGTCTGGGGATGGGTGCACTGAACATGGGTCAGTGTCTGAGAATGTGAACACTGCAAATGGGTCAGTGTCTGGGGATGTGCTCCCTGTACATTGGTCAGTGTCTGGGGATGTGCTTCTTGTACATTGGTCAGTGTCTGGGGATGTGCTCCTTGTACATGATTCAGTGTCTGAGGATGTGAACACTGTACATGAGTCAGTGTCTGTTTATGTGCTCCCTGTACATTGGTCAGTGTCTGGGGATGTGCTCCTTGTACATGGGTCAGTGTCTGGGGATGTGAACACTGCACATGGGTCAGTGACTGGGGATGTGTACCCTGTGCATGGGTCCATGTCTGGTGATGTGCACCCTGCACATGATGCAGTGTCTGAGGATGTAAACACTGTACATGGGTCAGTGTCTTGGGATGTGCTCCTTGTACATGGGTCAGTGTCTGGGGATGTGAACACTGTACATGGGTCAGTGTCTGGGGATGTGCTCCTTGTACATGGGTCAGTGACTGGGGATGTGGTCCCAGTACGTGGGTCAGTGCCTGTGGATGTGTTCTCTGTGCATGGGCCAGTGTCTGGTGATGTGAACACTGTATATGGATCAGTGTCTGGGGATGTCCTCCCAGTACATGGGTCAGTGTCTGTGGATGTGAACACTGTACATGGGTCAGTGTCTGAGGATGTCCTCCCTGTACATGGGTCAGTGTCTGCGGATGTGCTCCTTGTAAATGGGTCATTGTCTGGGGATGTGCTCCCTGTACATTGGTCAGTGTCTGGGCATGTGCTCCTTTTACATGATTCAGAATCTGAGGATGTGAACACTGTACATGTGTCAGTGTCTGTTTATGTGCAACCTGTACATTGGTCAGTGTCTGGGGATGTGCTCCTTGTACATGGGTCAGTGTCTGGGGATGTGGTCCCAGTACATGGGTCAGTGTCTGTGGATGTGTTCTCTGTACATGGGTCAGTGTCTGCGGATGTGAACATTGTACATGGGGTGTCTGGGGATGAGCTCCCTGTACATGGGTCAGTGACTGGGGATGGGTGCACTGAACATGGGTCAGTGTCTGGGGATGAGTACACTGAACATGGGTCAGAGTCTGGGGATGTGTAGACTGAACATGGGTTAGAGTCTGTGGATGTGTACCCTGAACATGGGTCAGTGTCTGGGGATGTGCACTCTGTATATGGGTCATTGTCTGAGGATGTGAACACTGTACATGGATCAGTGTCTGAGGATGTGCTCCCTGTACATGGGTCAGTGTCTGGGGATGTGACACTGTACATGGGTCAGTGTCTGAGGATGTGAACACTGTACATGGGTCAGTGTCTGGGGATGTGAACACTGTACATGTGTCAGTGACTGTGGATGTGCTTTCTGTACATGGGTCAGTGTCTGGGGATGTGTACTCTGGACATGGTTCAGTATCTGAGTATGTGTACCCTGGAGACGGGTCAATATCAGGGGATGTGCTCCCTGTACATGGGGAAATGTCAGGCGAAGTGAACCCTGAAAATGGGTTAGTGTCTGCGGATGTGCCCCCTGTATATAGGTCATTGTCTGAGGATGTGAAAACTGTACATGAGTCAGTGTCTGAGGATGCGCTCCATGTTCATGGGTCAGTGTCTGGGGATTTGCTCCCTTTACATGGGTCACTTTCTGGTGATTTGCTCCCTGTACATGTGTCAGTGTCTGGGGTTGCGTTCCCTGGAGATGCGTCAGTTTCTGGGGATGAGTACCCTGTACATGGGTCAGTGTCTGGAGATGTGAATACTGTACATGTGACAGTGACTGAGGATGTGTACCCTATACATGAGTCAGTGTCGACGGATGTGCACCCTGTGCATGGGTCAATGTCTGGGGATGTGTACCCTGTAAATGGGACAGTGTCTGGAGATGTGCACCCTGTGCATGAGTCAATGTCAGGGGATGTGTACCCTGTGCATGGGTCAGTGTCTGAGGATGTAAACACTGCACATGGGTCAGTGTTTGGGGATCTGTACCCTGTGCATGGGTCAGAGTCTGAGGATGTGAACACTGTACATGGGTTAGTGTCTGGGGATGTGCTCCCTGTACATGGGACAGTGTCTGGGGATGTGCACCCTGTGCATGAGTTAATGTCTGCGGATGTGTACCCTGTGCATAGGTCAGTGACTGTGGATGTCCTCCCTGTACATGGGTCAGTGTCTGGGGATGTGTACTCTGTACATGGGTCAGTGTCTGGGGATGTGTGCCCTGGAGATGGGTCAATATCAGGGAATGTGCTCCCTGTACATGGGGAAATGTCATGGGAGGTGTACCCTGAACTTGAATCAGTGTCTGGGGATGTGCACTCTGTATATGGGCCATTGTCTGAGGATGTGAACACTGTACATGGGTCAGTGTCTGAGGATGTGCTCCCTGTACATGTGTCAGTGTCTGGGGTTGTGTACCCTGGGGACGGTTCAATATCAGGGGATGTGCTCCTTGTACATTGGGAAATGTCAGGGGTGGTGTACCCTGAACGTGGCTCAGTGTCTGAGGATGTGAACACTGTAAATGGGTCAGTGTCTGGGGATGTGCTCCTTGTACATGGGTTAGTGTCTGGGGATGGGAACATTGTACATGGGGTGTCTGGTGATGAGCTCCCTGTACATGGGTCAGTGTCTGGGGATGGTTGCACTGAATATGGGTCAGTGTCTGGGGATGGGTGCACTGAACATGGGTCAGTGTCTGAGAATGTGAACACTGCAAATGGGTCAGTGTCTGGGGATGTGCTCCCTGTACATTGGTCAGTGTCTGGGGATGTGCTTCTTGTACATTGGTCAGTGTCTGGGGATGTGCTCCTTGTACATGATTCAGTGTCTGAGGATGTGAACACTGTACATGAG
The DNA here is from genome assembly GCF_036971445.1 of Narcine bancroftii. NCBI lineage: Eukaryota > Metazoa > Chordata > Chondrichthyes > Torpediniformes > Narcinidae > Narcine > Narcine bancroftii. The sequence goes on from NC_091471.1 coordinate 309,310,353, forward strand.
TCAGTGTCTGTTTATGTGCTCCCTGTACATTGGTCAGTGTCTGGGGATGTGCTCCTTGTACATGGGTCAGTGTCTGGGGATGTGAACACTGCACATGGGTCAGTGACTGGGGATGTGTACCCTGTGCATGGGTCCATGTCTGGTGATGTGCACCCTGCACATGATGCAGTGTCTGAGGATGTAAACACTGTACATGGGTCAGTGTCTTGGGATGTGCTCCTTGTACATGGGTCAGTGTCTGGGGATGTGAACACTGTACATGGGTCAGTGTCTGGGGATGTGCTCCTTGTACATGGGTCAGTGACTGGGGATGTGGTCCCAGTACGTGGGTCAGTGCCTGTGGATGTGTTCTCTGTGCATGGGCCAGTGTCTGGTGATGTGAACACTGTATATGGATCAGTGTCTGGGGATGTCCTCCCAGTACATGTGTCAGTGTCTGAGGATGTGAACACTGCACATTGGTCAGTGTCTGGGGATGTGCTCCCTGTACATGGATCAGTGTCTGCGGATGTGCTCCTTGTACATGGGTCAGTGTCTGGGGATGTGCTTCTTGTACATTGGTCAGTGTCTGGGGATGTGCTCCTTGTACATGATTCAGAGTCTGAGGATGTGAACACTGTACATGTGTCTGTGTCTGTTTATGTGCAACCTGTACATGGGTCAGTGTCTGGGGATGTGGTCCCAGTATATGGGTCAGTGTCTGTGGATGTGCACCCTGTGCATGAATCAATGTCAGGGGATGTGTACCCTGTGCATGGGTCAGTGTCTGAGGATGTAAACACTGCACATGGGTCAGTGTCTCGGGATCTGTACCCTGTGCATGGGTCAGAGTCTGAGGATGTGCTCCCTGTACATGGGTCAGTGTCTGGGGATGTTTACACTGCACATGGATCAGTGTCTGGGGATGTGTGCCCTGGAGACGGGTCAATATCAGGGAATGTGCTCCCTGTACATGGGGAAATGTCATGGGAGGTGTACCCTGAACATGAATCAGTGTCTGGGGATGTCCACTCTGTATATGGGCCATTGTCTGAGGATGTGAACACTGGACATGGGTCAGTGTCTGAGGATGTGCTCCCTGTACATGTTTCAGTGTCTGGGGTTGTGTACCCTGGGGACGGTTCAATATCAGGGGATGTGCTCCTTGTACATTGCGAAATGTCAGGGGTGGTGTACCCTGAACGAGGGTCAGTGTCTGAGGATGTGAACACTGTAAATGGGTCAGTGTCTGGGGATGTGCTCCCTGTACATGGGTCAGTGTTTGGGGATGTGCACCCTGTACATGGGTCAGTGTCTGGGGATGTGCTCCCTGTACATGGGTCAGTGTCTGGGAATGTGAACACTGTACATGGGGCAGTGTCTGGGGATGTGCTCCCTGTACATGGGTCAGTGTCTGGGAATGTGAACACTGTACATGGGGCAGTGTCTGGCGATGTCCTCCCTGTACATGGGTCAGTGTCTGGGGATGTGTACCCTAGGGACGGTTCAATATCAGGGGATGTGCTTCCTGTACATGGGGAAATGTCAGTGGAGGTATACCCTGAACGTGGGTCAGTGTCTGGGGATGTGCACCCTGCACATGATGCAGTGTCTGAGGATGTAAACACTGTACATGGGTCAGTGTCTGGGGATGAGCTCCTTGTACATGGGTCAGTGTCTGGGGATGGGTGCACTGAACATGGGTCAGTGTCTGGGGATTGGTGCACTGAACATGGGTCATTGTCTGAGAATGTGAACACTGCGCATTGTCAGTGTCTGGGAATGTGCACCTGTGCATGGGTCAGTGTCTGAGGATGTGAATACTGCACATGGGTCCGTGACTGGGGATGTCCTCCCAGTAAATGGGTCAGTGTCTGGGGATGTGAACACTGCACATGGGTCAGTGTCTGGGGATGTGCACCCTGTGCATGGGTCAATGTCTGGGGATGTGTACCCTGTAAATGGGACAGTGTCTGGAGATGTGTACCCTGTGCATGAGTCAATGTCAGGGGATGCGTACCCTGTGCATGGGTCAGTGTCTGAGGATGTAAACACTGCACATGGGTCAATGTCTGGGGATCTGTACCCTGTGCATGGGTCAGAGTCTGAGGATGTGAACACTGTACATGGGTCAGTGTCTGGGGATGTGTGCCCTGGAGACGGGTCAATATCAGGGAATGTGCTCCCTGTACATGGGGAAATGTCATGGGAGGTGTACCCTGTACATGGGACAGTGTCTGGGGATGTGCACCCTGTGCATGGGTCAATGTCTGGGGATGTGTACCCTGTTAATGGGACAGTGTCTGGAGATGTGCACCCTGTGCATGTGTCACTGTCAGGTGATGTGTACCCTGTGCATGGGTCAGTGTCTGAGGATGTAAACACTGCACATGGGTCAATGTCTGGGGATCTGTACCCTGTGCATGGGTCAGAGATTGAGGATGTGAACACTGTATATGGGTCAGTGTCTGGGGATGTGTGCCCTGGAGACGGGACAATATCAGGGAATGTGCTCCCTGTACATGGGGAAATATCAGGGGAGGTGTACCCTGTACATGGGTCAGTGTCGGGGGATGGGTGCACTGAACATGGGTCTGTGTCTGGGGATGTGCACCCTGTACGTGGGTCAGTATTCAGGGGAGGTGTACCCTGTACATGGGACAGTGTCTGGGGATGTGCACCCTGTGCATGAGTTAATGTCTGGGGATGTGTACCCTGTGCATGGATCAGTGTCTAGGGATGTTTACACTGAACATGGGTCAGTGTCAGGGGATGGGTGCACTGAACATGGGTCTGTGTCTGGGGATGTGCACCCTGTACGTGTGTCAGTGCCTGCAGATGTGAACACTGTACATAAGTCAGTGACTGTGGATGTGTTCCCTGTACATGGGTCAGTGTCTGGGGATGTGTGCCCTGGAGACGGGTCAATATCAGGGAATGTGCTCCCTGTACATGGGGAAATGTCATGGGAGGTGTACCCTGAACATGAATCAGTGTCTGGGCATGTGCACTCTGTATATGGGCCATTGTCTGAGATTGTGAACACTGGACGTGGGTCAGTGTCTGAGGATGTGCTCCCTGTACATGTTTCAGTGTCTGGGGTTGTGTACCCTGGGGACGGTTCAATATCAGGGGATGTGCTCCTTGTACATTGGGAAATGTCATGGGTGGTGTACCCTGAACGTGGCTCAGTGTCTGAGGATGTGAACACTGTAAATGGGTCAGTGTCTGGGGATGTGCTCCCTGTACATGGGTCAATGTTTGGGGATGTGCACCCTGTACATGTTTCAGTGTCTGAGGATGTGGATACTGTACATGGGACAGTGACTGGGGGTGTGCACCCTGTGCATGAATCAATGTCTGGGGATGTGTACCCTGTGCATGGCTCAGTATCTGGGGATGTGCACCCTGTACGTGATTCAGTGTCTGAGGATGTGAACACTGTACATGGGTCAGTGACTGGGGATGTGTACCCTGTACATGGGAAAGTGTCTGGGGATGTGCACCCTGTGCATGAGTTAATGTCTGGGGATATGTACCCTGTGCATGGGTCATTGTCTGGGGATGTGCATCCTTTACATGATTTAGTGTTTGAGGATGTGAACACTGACATGTGTCAGTGTATGGGGATGTGTACCCTGTACATGGGTCAGTGTCTGAGGATGTGAACACTGTACGTGGGTCAGCGTCTTGGGATGTGTAACCTGTACATTGGTCAGTGTCTGGGGATGTGCTCCCTGCACATGGATTAATGTCTGGGGATGTGTACTCTGTAAATGGGTCAGTGTCTGGGGATGTATACACTGAACATGGGTCAGTGTCTGGGGATGTGAACATTGTACATGGGGTGTCTGGTGATGAGCTCCCTGTACATGGGTCAGTGTCTGGGGATGGGTGCACTGAACATGGGTCATTGTCTGAGAATGTGAACACTGCACATTTGTCAGTGTCTGGGAATGTGCACCTGTGCATGTGTCAGTGTCTGAGGATGTGAACACTGTACATGGGTCAGTGTCTGGGGTTGTCCCTCCTGTACCTGGGTCAGTGTCTGAGAATGTGAACACTGCACATGGGTCAGTGTCTAGGGATGTGCTCCCTGTACATGGGTCAGTGTCTGGAGATGTGCTCCTTGTACAAGGGTCAGTGTCTGGGGATGTGCTCCCTGTAAATTGGTCAGTGTCTCGGGATGTGCTCCTTGTACATGATTCAGTGTCTGAGGATGTGAACACAGTACCTGGGTCAGTGTCTGTTTCTGTGCTCCCTGTACATTGGTCAGTGTCTGGGGATGTGCTCCTTGTACATGGGTCAGTGTCTGGGGATGTGGTCCCAGTAGATGGGTCGGTGTTTGTGGATGTGTTCTCTGTACATGGGTCAGTATCTGGGGATGTGAACATTGTACATGGGGGTGTCTGGGGATGAGCTCCCAGTACATGGGTCAGTGTCTGGGGATGTGAACACTGCTCATGGGTCAGTGTCTGGGGATGTGCTCCCTGTACATTGGTCAGTGTCTGGGGATGTGCTCCTTGTACATGGTTCAGTGTCTGGGTATGTGGTCCCAGTACATGGGTCAGTGTCTGTGGATGTGTTCTCTGTACATGGGTCAGTGTCTGGTGATGTGAACACTGTATATGGATCAGTGTCTGGGGATGTCCTCCCAGTACATGTGTCAGTGTCTGTGGATGTGAACACTGTACATGGGTCAGTGTCTGGGGATGTCCTCCCAGTACATGTGTCAGTGTCTGTGGATGTGAACACTGTACATGGGTCAGTGTCTTGGGATGTCATTCCTGCACATGGGTCAGTGTCTGGGGATGTGCTCACTGTACATGGGTCAGTGTCTTGGGATGTGCTCCTCGTACATGGGTCAGTGTCTGGGGATGTGCTCCCTGTACATGGGTCAGTGTCTGGGGATATGAACACTGTACATGATGCAGTGTCTGGGGATGTCCTCCCTGTACATGGGTCAGTGTCTGGGGATGTGTACCCTGGGGACGGTTCAATATCAGGGGATGTGCTTCCTGTACATGGGGAAATGTCAGCGGAGGTATACCCTGAACGTGGGTCAGTGTCTGGGGATGTGCTCCTTGTACATGGGCCAGTGTCTGGGGATGTGAACATTGTACATGGTGTGTCTGGGGATGTGCTTCCTGTACATGGGACAGTGTCTGGGGATGGGTGCACTGAACATGGGTCATTGTCTGAGAATGTGAACACTGCACATTGTCAGTGTCTGGGAATGTGCACCTGTGCATGGGTCAGTGTCTGAGGGTGTGAATACTGCACATGGGTCCATGACTGGGGATGTCCTCCCAATACATGGGTCAGTGTCTGGGGATGTGAACACTGAACATGGGTCAGTGTCTCGGGTTGTCCTCCCTGTACATGGGTCAGTGTCTGAGAATGTGAACACTGCACATGTGTGAGTGTCTGGGGATGTGCTTCCTGTATATGGGTCAGTGTCTGGGGATGTACCCTTTGTAAATGGGTCAGTATCTGGGGATGTGCTCCCTGTACATTGGTCAGTGTCTGGGGATGTGCTCCTTGTGCATGATTCAGTGTCTGAGAATGTGCTCTCTGTACATGGGTCAGTGTCTGGTGATGTGAACACTGTATATGGATCAGTGTCTGGGGATGTCCTCCCAGTACATGGGTCAGTGTCTGTGGATGTGAACACTGTACATGGGTCAGTGTCTGGGTATGTGCTCCTTGTACATGGGTCAGTGTCTGGGGATGTGCTCCCTTTACATGGGTCAGTGTCTGGGGATGTGAACACTGTACATGGGTCAGTGTCTGTGGATGTACTCCCTGTACATGTGTCAGTGTCTGAGGATGTGAATACTGCACATGGGTCAGTGTCTGGGGATGTGCTCCCTGTACATGGATTAGTGTCTGGGGATGTGTTCCCTGTACATGGGTCATTGTCTGGGGATGTGTACACTGAACATGGGTCAGAGTCTGGGGATGTGTAGACTGAACATGTGTTAGAGTCTGTGGATGTGTACACTGAACATGGGTCAGAGTCTGGGGGTGTACACTGAACATGGTTCAATGTCTGGGGATGTGCACCCTGTTCATGGGTCATTGTCTGTGGATGTGTACACTTTACATTCGTCAGTGTCTCAGAATGTGTACACTGAACATGGGTCAGTGTCTGGAGCTGAGCACGCTTTACTTTGGTCAGTGCCTGAGGATGTGAACACTGTACATGGGTTAGTGATCGTGGATGTGCTCCCTGTACATTGGTATGTGTCTGGGGATGTGTACCCTGTATGTTCATGGGTCCTTATCTGCAATATGCTCCCTGTACATGGGTCCTTTTCTAGGGATGTGTACTATGTACACAGGTCAATGCCCAAGGTGTGTAATCTGCAAAAGAATCATATCCGGGATATGTTCACTCCATCATTCATATGTCGACAGGAGTAAATGTAAATATTTTTTATTTTAGTTAGATGTATAGCACGGTACAGGCCCTTTTGGCCCACAAGTCCTGCCATCCAAGCACACCCAATTGACCTAGAACCCCCAGTAGGTTTTGGTAAATATACCCAGTTCTGTGTCTCTATATGGAATGAAAGGGTGTCCAGACATGGATTAAATAAAAATCTATAGAAAAAATACTTTTATTTTATTGTTAATATAATTATATTCTGAATTTTATTCACAGCTTCCAGAAATGGAAGAAACTCTGATATGGGAGCAGCATACAGTGTTATTACAACGGGTAAATTTTCTCCATTTATCACTCTTCGCCCCCTACCCCTTTTTCTTTAAGAATCTCAAACAGAAACCATTCAGTATTCCAATCTCTATGTAATCTTCCTTGTCATGATCTTCATCTACTTTAACTCAATTTCAGGATCAAAATATTACTCCCCAAATCATTTACTGTCCCAAAAGGACACTCTTAGAACAGAAGAGGCCATTCCCCTGACTATTCTCAGTAATCTCTTGCCTCTCAATTGTCTGTCAACTCCATCCAGTTAGCTTAGAGCCATTTTACAGTGGACTGTGAGCTGATCCATAGCATGGACTGCTAAATCAGTCACTTCTCATCCCAGTGATAGACTCACAACTGCTCAGATCTTAATCTGTTCCCAGGATAAGTTCCCACTGCCTTTGGAGTTTTTAAAAATACCATATATACTCATGTAATCGTCGATACCTTGTGAAAGTCCACCCCCTTATTTTTGCCCAAAAATCTGCTATTTTTCATATAAAACTTAAAAGTCGACCTGCCCCCTATTTTTGACCCCGGCTGCCTGCCCATCCGAGCTCCCAACACCTGGAATGACGCAGATACTTACCGTGGTCAAAAGTAGTATGCGCCAACCCCCTAAATTTTACCCTAAAAATTGGTCCATAAAATACAACCATTACACAGGTTAATTTTTAATTTAAAAATTTTTAAATTTAGACACAACACGGTAACAGCCCCTGCTTGTTCACGAGCCCATGCCACCCAATTACACCAATTGACCTGCAACTCCGGTACATTCTGAAGGGTGGGAAGAATCCGGAACACCCTGAGGAAACCCACGCAGGTGAAGAGGAGAACATACAAACTCCTTTCAGACAGCTCTGGATTTGAAATCAGGTCTCTTCAGATGCTAACCATGCTGCCTTGTTGAAAGGAGCCAACATAACAAAAGGCACATCCTACCTCGGTCATACTCCTTCTCCTCCTCCCATTGGGCAGAAGAGACAAGAGTTTAACAATGTGTACCACCAGATTCAAAGCCAGTTTCTTCCTTGCTATTAACAAGTTCTTGATTAGTTCACTTATTGACAAAAAATTATCCTTGATCTCACAAACCTACCTCATTCCAGTGTTTTAATTCTGTTTTTCTCTGTAATACTATATCCTACTTCAGTTTTATTTTGCATTTCTATTAATCTATGTGTTCATCTCTGCCTGCCTGGCAAGATAAACCAAGTTTTGCAATGTTTCTCAGTACACATGACAATAACAAGCACTAGAATTCAGTTCACCGGGGACATGATCTAATCAGCAGTGTCATGCTGCATAACCTCTCCTCACTACTTCTTGGATCCCTGCTGTTCTTATAAACCCAGCTGTATTATGTAGCAGCCTTCTTATATCTCAGATCAGAACAGTGTAACTCCAGTAGTTCCACAATTCAATTCAACATACCAATGGATAAAAGGTAAACACAGTGCCCATTGGTCCACAGTACTGGACAGTGTAACTCCAGAGGGGTCACAATGCAGAGCAAAGTACAAATGGATAAAAGGTACATACAGTGCCCATTGGACCACAGTACTGGACAGTGTAACTCCAGAGGGGTCACAATGCAGAGCAAAATACAAATGGATAATAGGTGCACACAGTGCCCATTGGACCACAGTTCTGGACAGTGTAACTCCAGAGGGGTCACAATGCAGAGCAAAGTACAAATGGATAAAAGGTACACATAGTGCCCATTGGACCACAGTACTGGACAGTGTAACTCCAGTGGGGTCACAATGCAGAGCAAAGTACAAATGGATAAAAGGTACACATAGTGCCCATTGGACCACAGTAATGGACAGTGTAACTCCAGAGGGGTCACAATGCAGAGCAAAGTACAAATGGATAAAAGGTACACATAGTGCCCATTGGACCACAGTAATGGACAGTGTAACTCCAGAGGGGTCACAATGCAGAACAAAGTACAAATGGATAAAAGGTACATACAGTGCCCATTGGACCACAGTACTGGACAGTGTAACTCCAGAGGGGTCACAATGCAGAGCAAAGTACAAATGGATAAAAGGTACATACAGTGCCCATTGGACCACAATACTGGACAGTGTAATTCCAGAGGGGTCACAATGCAGAGCAAAGTACAAATGGATAAAAGGTACACACAGTGCCCATTGGACCACAGTACTGGACAGTGTAACTCCAGAGGGGTCACAATGCAGAGCAAAATACAAATGGATAATAGGTGCACACAGTGCCCATTGGACCACAGTTCTGGACAGTGTAACTCCAGAGGGGTCACAATGCAGAGCAAAGTACAAATGGATAAAAGGTACACATAGTGCCCATTGGACCACAGTACTGGACAGTGTAACTCCAGTGGGGTCACAATGCAGAGCAAAATACAAATGGATAATAGATGCACACAGTGCCCATTGGACCACAGTACTGGACAGTGTAACTCCAGAGGGGTCACAATGCAGAGCAAAGTACAAATGGATAAAAGGTACACATAGTGCCCATTGGACCACAGTAATGGACAGTGTAACTCCAGAGGGGTCAAAATGCAGAGCAAAGTACAAATGGATAAAAGGTACACACAGTGCCCATTGGACCACAGTACTGGACAGTGTAACTCCAGAGGGGTCACAATGCAGAGCAAAATACAAATGGATAATAGGTGCACACAGTGCCCATTGGACCACAGTACTGGACAGTGATACTCCAGTGGGGTCACAATGCAGAGCAAAGTACAAATGGATAAAAGGTACACACAGCGCCCATTGGACCACAGTACTGGACAGTGATACTCCAGTGGGGTCACAATGCAGAGTAAAGTACAAAGGGATAAAATGTACACACAGTGCCCATTGGACCACAGTAATGGAAAGTGATACTCCAGTGGGGTCACAATGCAGAGCAAAGTACAAATGGATAAAAGGTATACACAGTGCCCATTGGACCACAGTACTGGACAGTGATACTCCAGTGGGTTCACAATTCAGTTCAACATACCAATGGATAAAAGCAACACACAGCGCCCATTGGACCACAGTACTAGACAGTGATACTCCAGTGGGGTCACATTGCAGAGCAAAGTACAAATGGATAAAAGGTACACACAGCGCCCATTGGACCACAGTACTGGACAATGATACTCCAGTGGGGTCACAATGCAGAGCAAAGTACAAATGGATAAAAGGTACATACAGCGCCCATTGGACCACAGTACTGGACAGTGATACTCCAGTGGGGTCACAATTCAGTTCAACATACCAATGGATAAAAGGTACGCACAGCGCCCATTGGACCACAGTACTGGACAGTGATACTCCAGTGGGGTCACAATGCAGAACAAAGTACAAATGGATAAAAGGTACACACAGTGCCCATTGGACCACAGTACTGGACAGTGATACTCAAGTGGGGTCACAATGCAGAGCAAAGTACAAATGGATAAAAGGTACAAACAGCGCCCATTAGACCACAGTACTGGACAGTGATACTCCAGTGGGGTCACAATGCACGGCAAAGTACCAATGTATAAAAGGTACACACAGCGCCCATTGGACCACAGTACTGGACAGTGATACTCCAGTGGGGTAACAATGCAGGGCAAAGTACCAATGTATAAAAGGTACACACAACACCCATTGGTCCACAGTACAGGGCAGTGATACTCCAGTGGGGTCACAATGCAGGGCAAAGCACCAATGTATAAAAGGTACACACAGCACCCATTGGACCACAGTACTGGACAGTGTAACTCCAGAGGGGTCACAATGCAGAGCAAATGGCAAATGAATAAATGGTACATGCAGCACCCTTAGGTCCTCAGAAGTGAGCAGTCGAGTAGTCTTCTGTGTGTCACTCTGAACAGGGACTTTATAAAAAAGATGACTTTAAGTGATCTTGTAAAGTTTGGTACGAGGGATTGCAAACCATCAGGATGGATTCCACTTTGGCCCACAAAGTCTGCTTCAATCCTGTTGCCCTACCCTGGTGAGCTTTGCCCCTGATTCAAGTCTTCTCTCCCCCATTACTCAACCACTGGATTTCTCACCCGACTGACCAACCAGCATAGATAGTTCAATCAGCCATCTAATGGGTCAGTTCCACTCAGTGACACACTGACCCCTCCACGTAAGATGGGTTATTATGGATGACTGCTTAAAATGGACAGTGTAGCATGTTTAACAATCTGACTGATTTATTTCTACAGACTCAATGTCAAATAGGTTGCGTGTACATTCTCACCCATTTCTGATCACATTCATCAAATCTCACTCTTATCATGTTCATTGTAGTGCACAAATCATAGAGCTTTACGGCACAGAGACATGCCCTTCAGCCCAACTTGTCCAAGCTAGCCCAACTGACTTCCCAAGATAGTCCTATTTGCCTGCTTTTGCCCTCTAAATCTTTCCTATCCATTTGCCTGCGCATATGTTTTTTTAAAGTCATGCTATTGCATCTGCCACTCATCCCACATACCCACTACCCTCAGACCAGTTCTTTTAAAATCTTTACCCTCTTACCTTAAATTTATGCCCTTCAGTCTTAGACTCCCTACCTGGGAAAATGACTGTGAACATTTACCTTATCTATGCTTCTCATGATTTTGCATTAGCTCCATCAGTTCACATCTCATCCTCCTCAAGGAAAACAATTTTTAAAATTTTTAAACTTAGACATACAGCTCAGTAAGAGGCCATTTCGGCCCAAGAGCCCATGCTGCCCAATTATCCTACGACCCCAGATACATTTTGACTGGTGGAAGGAAACTGGTGCACCTGGAGGAAACCTATTCAGACATGGGGAAAACATACAAACTCCTTACAGACAGCCCGTGATTCGAACTGGTCCTGATCACTGGCACTATAACAGCGTTGCACTAACCTCTATGCTAACCGTGCTGCTCATATTTACAGCCTCTCCAGCTTCTCCAGTCCTATTCAACTCTTCTATGCACTGTCTGGTAGCATTCCTCAGATATAACCTCTTCAGTTGTACTTCCCCAGTATTCACAACATTGCTCACACTTCTCCCAGCTTGTGGTAATTTTCAATCTCTTATGTTGTGCTCTAGGATTCAAAGATAGGATTTGGCATTGCAATATCTGGAGGGAAAGACAAGCCGAACAGCAGCACTGGAGAGCCCGCTATTGTGGTTTCAGATGTCATTCCGTCTGGACCAGCTGAGGGAAAGATTCTGTGAGTTTAAAAAAATATATATTGCTGAAGTAGGATTAGCCGAACCAAATCTGGAAGTGTCAAGCTGAAGAGTGCTGAACCAACAAATGAAAATCCCCCCCAAAATTTAAAGGTGGTGGAAACCAGAAATAATAACAGAAAATGGTAGAAATACTCAGCAGTTAGCCAGAATCTGAAGAAAGATAAATAGTTGAATGTTGCAGGTCAGAGACCCTTTGTCAGAACTGATGCTGTACCTACAAATTATAAATTGAATGCAATAGGGCCTCCTAATGGAATCGTGCATAATAACAGCCACATGATTATATTAATTACAATAAATATTGGATGTTGCAAGAATCTGTACAGATATGACAGTTATGATCTCTTCCTGTTGTGGAAATCATTTGTAGTATAATTCTCTAGTATTATATTGGCACCTAAACTAGTATAAATGTTATCAGAAAATATCTTGGATTCTCTGGAATTTGTCTCTCCTTCTCAATCAAATTGAGGAAAGATCATTCTCAGCCAAGATCTCTTTGTGACTAGGATGCAATGTACTGCCAGTTGTCACAGCCCCACATTTCCTTGTGCTCTGTTGACATAGCAACAGCATATTCCAGTGGCACAGTTAGTGTGGTGGTTGGCGCAACCCTGTTACAGTGCCAGCGACTGGGGTTCAAATCCGTCACGGTCTGTAAGGAGTTGTATGTTCTTGCCGTGTCTGTGTGGGTTTCTTCTGGGTGCTCTGGTTTCCTCCCATCCTTCTAAAACATACGAGGGTTGTAGGTTAATTGGGTGTAGCTGGGTGGTACAGGCTAGTGCATCAGAAGGGCCTGTTACCATGCTGTATGTCTAAATATTAAAAATTTTAAACCAAAAAAAATTAACATTTCAAATTCCAAATAAATCCCAGAATATGCAGAATTCCTTACTTCACAGAAGCTGCTAGTGAGAAAGGGAAGGAGGAAACTGGAAAAATTCAGGAATAATTCATCCTGATGATAACAACAAGTATTAGAATTAAACTTACTTTTCCTTTCCCTTGTTCTACATTATCCATTTAAACATCATTGGGTTGAGCACAGAACTAACACAAAGTAAAGCTCCTTTCATACAGGCCACTACATGGATTCGGCCACTACATGGATCAGGGACAAAAATAAAGATGAAGAACACACAAGGAAGGTCTCTGTCCAAACATGTGGGCTGAAATGACATCTCTGATTCCCAAAAAGTCAGGGCCACACCAGGTTCTGTCCTGTCTTTCCTCCAGCAATGTTTATCACTGTTATGTCGTTGGTGACTTAGTTGGCAGCACCACTGTCCTGGAAGCAGACAAGTGAGAGTTAAGTCCCTCTCCAGAGTGAACAGAAAAATCTAGGCTAATACTGTATATCAGTGCTGTTTGAGTGAAATCTTTATGGTTGGAGTTATCATGAATCAGATGAGCTGTGAGGTTAAGGACCTCATCTCTCTCACTCTCCTGTCATTATTATGTTATTGATTGGGAGAACTTGATATGCACAATGGCCGTCACTCATAATACTTTGGAACAGTGGTTTTCAAACTTTTTCTTTCCACTCACATACCTTAAGTAATCCCTATGCCATAGGTGCTCTGTAATTAATAAGGGATTACTTAAGGTGGTATGTGAGTGGGGGCGAAAAAAGGTTGAGAACCTCTGCTGTAGACCCAATTGTTACGGAAATATTTGCTTGAGAAAATTGTCATTGACCCATTTCCTTTGGAGTTAATTGGTGCACATAACAAATCAATTAGGGACGATCAAAAGAGTGGTTTTCAAATCTTTTCTTTCCACTCACATACCACTTTGAGTAATCCTTTACTAATCACAGAACACTTATGGCCTAGGGATTATGTAAAGTGGTATGTGAGTGGAAAGAAAAAGTATGAAAACCACTGCTTTAGAACAATTCAAAACTGCTTCATTGGACCCAGAATCCTTAGGAATACCTTGAACCTGTGAAAAGCACCAGATAAATGCAGAAGAGGAAAATGACCCCATGTTCTTGCTCCAAACTGTGCCTGAATTAGTAGATGTTAGGGCTATTCAGGGGCAGTCCATTATAATTCCACTGACCTCAAGATCAGCCATCTATTTCACATCCCATTTCCAGTTACACACAACTCATTTGGGGTTACGGTATTGCCAACCGCCCTTCATTTTCTGGAGCCTCTTCAATCAGTTTGGCTTCTCTTACTAAGATCAGGGTGTCAGGAGAGGAGAGATTTAATGAGCCCAGACTTCTTGTGTTCCTGTGATGTTTGTGATCTTAATTGGAATGGTTCTCCCTTTCCAGGATAAAGGACAGAATCGTTATGGTGAATGGCGTTCCCTTGGAAAATGTGCCTTCTTCATTTGCCATCCAGTGTCTGAAGAGTTCTGGAAAAACTGCTAATGTAGTGAGTGTTAAAAAGACTCGGTGCAGTCCTGAGGCAGAGACAGTACTCCTTTCACTCAGCCTTGAGTACTAGTTTGCTCTGGATCACAATGAGACTCAGCTATGAATCAAAATTCACCAAAGACAGGTTGTGGAATTGAATTGAAAAAATCCAATTATTCTTCAGGAACTTTGCTAATCAACCTTTGGAAAGACAGAAGGGCAGAAGTGTAAGTTACTTCAGGAATGGGTCTACCAGGATTAACCCAGTCCAACCTAACTGATCAAGTGCCTATGTTAAATGGTTGGTTCTCAATACTCTCGGAGAAACAGGCATGGGTAATAAATATAGACTTGCCCATTTAGACCATATACAAAAATAACAAATTTTAAAATTTAGTAAAATAGCAAAAAATATTCATATCCACAAAATGTTCTACAGTCACACAAGTACTATTGGAGTGTGGCCATTCTGAACAAAAGGAAATTGTGACCAGTACTTTCCATAGCAAGTAAGATTCTATATTCAGCTACAGATTACATTATACATGTCAGCCAGGACACCAGAGGTCTCCTGCTTTTCTTTGAATAGTGACTTGATATCCACTTGAGAGGAACACATAATGAGTGTGTCAATGACAATCTGGTGCAGTCATGGGCTACAAATTTTGGGTTCCCTGAGGCTGTAGTCTGCAGTGAGAAAGGAATGTGTATGGAGAGGTAAAAACTCCAGCCTTGGATCTGATTGGGGGCTTTTGTTTGGTGAATGGGGAGTGATGTTTTGGGGAATTATCTGGGTTGATTGGGACCTGTGGTGAGAGTGGGCTATCAGGGCCAAGGAACTGGGGGACATGGACTGGGGTGAAGGTGAAGGGCCAAGGATCAGTTGGCGAGAGATGAAGATTGCAAGTTAGAATGGGGTGAGGATTGGCACTGAAGATTGGTGGAGGTGGTTGATGATTGACGATTGTCCCCAAAGATCAGTGAAGATGCAGAATGAGGATGTCCCAAGTTTGGGAAGAATTAGGGAACTAAATTGGGGACGTGAGTGTGGAGATCGAGAACTACACCAGTTCTCCATCCTGCACTTACTGCATCCACTTACTACATTCCCAAAAATCATCAAACAGTAGGATTCTGATTTCAATAATCTTGCCTGTTAATTTATTTTGCAATTCAATTACACTTTGTGCTAAAAGATTCACAAAAACTTTTGTTCTGACTCCCAACTTTCCCATTAATATCATGTTAATTGGTTTTGGATATTTGATATGGAACTGGTTGAACCAGATGCTGAGAGATCTCATGCTAACCAATGTTTATGACCTATCTTTTAAGACTGTGAAGAGGCCTCGTAAAGTGCAGATCCCAGTGACCAACCCAGCACCAGCAACAGGTTCCTTCTATTCAAACCGTTCAAATCATTCTGACTATGCACATGATGATGCTTCCGATGAAGATGAGGACTATGATCCTGCTGACAGAAATCTACATAGGACCCGGAATCAAAATTTGTATCACGAGGGTTCTCAATACAGTGATTATGACCAGTACTCTGAAAGGAATCACATCTATGATCGAAGCCCCAGTCCTTCCAGAAGTTATGATCCAAGTCCCAAACACTCTAGGAGCTACAATGACCACAACAACCAAGACTATAATGACAGGGAGTACAGACGAGAAGGCAGCCCAACCTGGAGCCACCATGACATGACTCGCCATAGCCCTGCCATCAAGAAACCCATCAAAAGTTTCCTAATGAAAAAAAATGCATCTGAAGGTTAGAGACATTTCTGTCACATTCCAAAGTCAGGGAGCCTTTCTGGCATTGGTCATACTTAATCACCATTGGTACACAACAGCCACTTGGGTTGTAACCAATCTGGAGTATAAGTGACTTTATGCTTTTCCTTTTTAAGCATCAGTCTCTTGGTTTCACTGTTCACTTGTTTTCTCTTTTTTTTTACTTTTTATTCTTTCCTGTTTTCTCTGTTCCTTTTCTTCCATCTCCCCCTTCCCCCTCCCCATTCTTTCCCTTGTCTTGCCAATTCATGAAAATTTATATACAGTACCTCAAGATTGTAATATAGTCAAAAGTAACCTGCATGTGTCCCCATCGTCCTTAATCACTGAGGTCAAAGTCCAGTCACATTGCTTTCAATAAATTTTTCTCTGAAAGAATAATGAACCGCGTGTTTTCTATTTATAAATCAGAATATACAGAATTGCCTGGTAAACCACCACTGTGTGATCAACATTTCTAAGCAGTTCAATGTCTCATTGTCTAATTTCTTTTGTGGACCATCTTGTTCCACAGAATATGGATTGAGGTTAGGGAGTCAAATTTTCATTAAACACATGACATCTAGTGGACTTGCCTCAAAGGAAGGAGTCTTACAAGAGGGAGACATCATACTAAAGGTAAGAGCAATTCACTTTCAAAGTGCATAGTGCTGTTAATTAATGAAGATAATCAAT
The DNA here is from genome assembly GCF_036971445.1 of Narcine bancroftii. Taxonomy (NCBI): domain Eukaryota; kingdom Metazoa; phylum Chordata; class Chondrichthyes; order Torpediniformes; family Narcinidae; genus Narcine; species Narcine bancroftii. The sequence continues at coordinate 309,327,116 of NC_091471.1, forward strand.
TGCACTTGGACTTTGCTAGTAAAGATCTAAGGGTAATGAAGGATTTTTTTGGACTACATTACAAGAGTGAAGAATTGTTTACAGAAAGCTCAGATCTACAAATCAAGGATATAATAGTGTAGGCAAGGAGAAGCCTCACCCAACCCTTCCCAAGCTCTGGACCTACAGGTGCTTCTGGGATTCATTCCACAGATTTAGAAAATTGGAGCAGAAAATAGCAGAGCATGAAGAGATTTTCAGACACAAGTCCCTGACTTAAAGTATTGAAAAAGTATTAAAATGAAGCAAATAACTTAAAATTAAAAAAAAAATCATTTAGAAACATCGAAAGGCAACTTAAATATAAAAAAAAATCAACTTACAGCAAGCAGATGTAATTTTGGTACTTTATTCTTAACATCTTCACAACAATAAAAGTTTGCACAAATTAAGAAATGAGAGCTCCAGAAAAATCTCTTGTTCAGTGGCACAGTGAGCAGATCTACTGTCTTGCAGCTGCAATGACCTGAGTACAATCCAGACGTCCAGTGATGCCTGTGTGGACTTTGCATGTTCTCCCTCTGTTTGCATGGGTTTTCTCTGGATGTTCCAGTTTCTTCCCATATCCCAAAGACCGGCGGGTTGGTACATTAATTGGTCGCTATAAATTAATCCCATTGTGTAGGTGGAATCTAGGTGGTGGTGAGGGGGAGTGGGAAGGGAACTGAAACAAATTAATGGGGAATACGATTGATCTGTAATCTGGCATAAACCTGAAGGGCCAAATTTCCCCTTTCCTTTTTTTCAATAGTAATTGAGGAAAAATAGAAAATCAAGTGTGGAAATTGCAAGGACAGATCCACCAGCAACAATTTGAGAAAAGGTTCAGGATTTCCATGTCCTGTTTCTACGTCAATGTCCAAAATTTGTGACAAATGACTAATTATCACCAATTTACCAGAAAACTGCTGGAAATACCTGACAAAATCCACACCATTGAAACTTAGAGGCAGTCTTAATTGGAAATTAGATTCTGTTCTGTTGAGGAATATTTGGCATGGTCAGTGGATGATCTGAAATTGGCCTAAATAGGGCAAGTCCCATAGAGCCTGATGGTACATTTCTTAAAGGATAACTGTCACTGGAGGTGAAAGTTAAAGACAACTTTCTGTGTTTGACTAGATTAATGGTGTCGTGACGGAGAACATATCTCTGGAAGATACAAAGTCATTGATTGAGCAATCGGAGGGAAAGCTGAGGTTGGTGGTTCTGCGGGATAATGAACAGTTTCTGATCAACATCCCTGAGCTGGAGGATAGTGAGGAAAACAGCTCCGTGATGGAAGGTAAGAGTCCAAAGCACAAAGTTATTGTTCTCTTGGCAATTTTCTGTTGCCTTTCTAGTAGCTTTCACTTCATACTTTACAATTACTCTCCTCTCTTTCCGAAGATATAATTAAAATAAATTATTGAGGTATTGATATTTCATGGAGGGTTCCAATTTCTGCTGTAACTGGCGGAATATTGGCAGCATTTGATGGGAAAAGACAGTGGACTATACCTTTCTTCCATATCTACAAGATTTCTGTTGATTTATCAAGAATCAGAATCAGAATTTATTGACAGGAACAAGTCACAAAACTTGTTTTTGAAGCAGCATCCACAGTGCAAACATTTATATAAAACCACCTCACTAAGAATAAAAAATAGTGCACGAAAAATCAAAATAAGGCTGGTTCATTTAATTTAATTACTTACATTTGGTTTGTTCTGTCTTCCTGTCTTCTCTTACTTTACTTTTATGGATTATGTCCCATTATGAATTTATGAAAATGACATTGACATATAACATGCTGCATAATATGTTTTTGTACAACATTCAAGGACAATCTAAAGTAAATAGTTAAATTAAACACTGGGCAAAAGCAGCCCGATAATCAGATGTAAATATTACAGATTTCAATTCCTAATGCAGCGAGTCAACATTGTAAAATTAAAAGTGGCATCTTCTGTTGGACTTAAATTGGACAAGGACAAAATTAGATGTGAGGAGTGATGGAAAGAGCAGTGGGTTCAAGGTTCATTCTAATATTTGCTTGGCTGTAGCTCCTACCTCCATAAGGGAGAAGGAAAGCTATAGAAAGAGGCTTCTGACATCCGATTTCCAGTTGAAAAGTCCCATTTGATGGTGGCTTCTGATGACATGTGTTTTATTCCCCAAAAAATGAATGGAGAATAAAGATTTAATTCTCAAACTGTTCTGAATTTTCATAACTTCTTTGCAGAGATTTCAGACTCAGAGCCTGAACGTTCAGATTCACCTGTTGTAGGACCAGAGCCTACCACCATAATGAAGACCAATGGAAGAAGGTAGGTACTTCACAAAATAGGAGTTATGGTTAGGTTACAGAGCACAGTGACGAGAGGTGGTGGCTACATCATAGGGCATAGTACAGGAGATAGTGATTACACTATAGGATACAGTTCAGGAGGTAGTGACTACATGACAGAGCACAGTACAGGAGATAGTGACCTCCTTACAGGACACACTATTGGAGGTAGTGACTATATTTTAGTGCACAGTGATGGAGGTAGATGTCATGATAATGAATATATATGAGAAGTACCGGAAGTCACGTGGTATGAGAGAGACATAAGAACACCAGCAGGAGAACAAAGGAAACGGGAAAATAAAAAGCCACTGAGAAGTTTACCTGATAAAACTTGTGTTTAATGTTTTATTAACTTCTCATTTCGGGCCACAAATGTGACAGTAGTGACCACATTATAGGACACAGTACAGAAGCTAGAACTGCATTACACAAGGTAATGACTTCATTATAGGGCACAGTGATGGGAAGTAATGACCACCTTTTTGGGCACAATGAATGAAGAAGTAGTTACTCTCATAGTGTGCCCACGAAGTGGATCCCAATTCTGGCAACCTGCCGATTTTAACGGAGGGAGCATGTAGGAAGACGACTCCATTGTTTGAAACGACTCAGCCAATGTTCCAATCTGAAGAGATCGATCTAATCTGTGAGTTTTTGAAACAACAGTGAGCTGCGGGGGGAGAACAGTGGCGACCCCCTGAGGAAGTTGGGGTGCCGTCGCTGGGAGTCCAGACCTGCAGTAGAACTGTTAAATTGCCTGTTGTTGAGATGCAGCAGGAGCTGCAGTTACCTGGTTCTGCCACTATGTTAGAGAAAGCAGGACTGAGCTTTTCTGAGCAACAATATAAACAGTTAAATGCTGTCATTCAGCCTATAATGCAAGAGCTGGCTCAAATGAATGTATGAGGTCAGAATTCACTACAATTAAAGCTCGTGTAGAAGCATCTTGTGAAGATTTAAAAAAAAATTCAGTCTGCTTTTTTGGAATGCAAACAGCAAGTGGTCTCTAATACAGAAAAAGTGTTGAAAGTTGAAAAATCCGTTATAGAATTGCAAAAACGTGAAAAGTAGTTAGAGAGGAAAATAGACTACTTGGAGAATCAAAGTAGAAGGAATAATGTGAAAATTGTTGGTTTGCCAGAAGGTGTGGAAGGACAAGATCCTCTTCATTTTTTTTAAAGAATGGATTCCACAAGTATTAGGGCAAGAATTTTTCTCTGGAGGGTTGGTATTGGAAAGAGCTCATAGAGCTTTAAGAAGAACACCTCTACTTGGTCAATCACTGAGACTTGTGATAATTCGATGTTTGAATTACTTGGACAGAGAAGCAACACTTCGTCAAGCAGTGCAAAATGTGAGACAACGACAGGCTCCGTTATCGATTCAGAATAGTAGAGTTTTTTTAAATCCAGATTTGAGTCAAGAGGTTATTCAGCGTCGGTGTCGATTTAATCCAGTTAAAGAAGTTTTGTGGCATAAAGGCTATAAGTCTACTTTTCGCTATCCGGCAGTATTGAAGGTGTTCTATGGAGAATTTCAATCTTGGTTTTTTGACAATGATCGTGAAGCAATGATTTTTGCTGATTCATTGCCGGATGCAAGAGGACAAAGACGTAGTCCACTATTGTCTCTTAAAGAAAAATCTGGTTGTTTTGGAAATGGAAGAAATGGCAGAAATGGGAAAAACAGGAATGGAAAGAGTCCAACTCCTTCTGAAATGGGATCTTCGAGATTGGAATCTTCTGGATGAAAAGAAGAATTTTCTTTTTTTTACTTTTTTTTGTTATTATGATATTTTGATGTTATTAATTGTTTGGCTGGGGAGGGAGAGATTTGCTCTAAATTCTTTACTCGTCATCAATTAAGATGAATATTTTTCTACGTATGCAATATTTATTTCAATCTATTCCGTATTTACTTGATAATATTTTTTTTTGAGCTTTGAATAAAATGGTTAGGGAGTTTTTATGGAGAGGTAAATTTTCAAGAGTAGCCTTGAATAAATTAACTTGGAAATATGAATTAGGGAGACTACGTTTACCATATTTTCAAAATTATTATGAAGCAGCCCAATTTAAATTTATGAGTTCATTGATGGATTTGGAACGGCCCCCTAGTTGGACCAAAATTGAGATGGCAAATATTTCTGAATTTGAAATACATCAATTTTGTTTAGATGGAATATAAATTTGTTACAGCAACATAATGTGCCTATATTAAATCATTTAATGAAGTTATGGACAAAGAAAAAGAAAATGATAGGTTCTGGGGGTGAATTATCGGCCTTGACGCTGTTGTATAATAATCAACATTTCTTTCTCAATACATAATCGAAGTTTATTACATTGGAGATTTAAAGGTGTGGAAAATTTGGATTGTTTTAAAGAAGGTAAATTTTTATCTTTTGACCAGATGAGAGATAGTTATGGTATTGATAAGAACTCTTTGTTTCTTTATTATCAAATTCGATCTTTGGTAAAACATGTGTTTGGTAGAGATATGATTTTACCTGAAATTACTAAATTTGAGACTTTTCTTATGAAGGTACCAAAGAAGGGTTATATTTCATTTATGTATCAAATATTACAGGATGGTATGGATAAAAAGGGTTGGGATAAATCCAAAGGTAAATGGGAAGTGGATATCGGTTTTATTTTTTCCGAGGATAATTGGTTAGATATTTGCTATGATAGTGTAACTAGATTGATAAATGCACATTATGCAATGATTAATTATAATTTTTTACATCAATTATACTTAACATCTGAAAAACTAAAAAAGTATGGCTTTCATGAATCAGATTTGTGTTTTAGATGTGGTAACTCTGTTGGAACTTTTTTTCATGCGGGTTGGTCATGTATACATATACAATCTTTTTGGAAGAAAGTTCAATTGTTTCTAGAATACTTGTATAAGATTAAAATACCTTTAGATCTGACAGTATTTTTATTGGGAAGTTTGCAATCTTTGAAAGGTTTGGGATTAGATAAGTTTCAACTTGCTTTTGTATATTTAGCTTTATCTGTAGCGAAAAAATGTATTGCTAGTACATGGAAAGATACGACTATGATTGATATTAATAGATGGCATAATGAGATGAAATATTGTTTAATAATGGAAAAAATTACATATGTTTCACGTGATAACTATAGTTTCCTTATTAAGAAGTGGTTGTTATATTCAGAATATTTACATTTTGATTTACATTGATTAGAACAGAACAGGACATAGTGTTTACATTATAGAGCATAGTACTTGATTTATTGGCTACATTATAGGGCATATTGACAGAAGGTGATGGCTCCTTTACCAAAGAGCAAGCAGTAGATTCAATTTCCAGCAATATTCCCTTGGAAGACTTGATGGTACATCATGTCACTGAGAAACTAAGGGAAGATGCAAGGGGATACACAGGGGCTCCAACAGCCCTAAAACCTCGAGATCTTCTGAAAGAAAAAAATCTCCTCTCTCTTAAAATGGCAGGGTCTTACTCGTAAACAGAGGCTCCTAGGTCAAGATTCCGCTCTCAAAAGAGCACATCCTCCCATCCCCTCTCGCTCTTCGAAACTGCAACAGGGGAAAATCTACCCCCAACCAAAGATCACTCATTTATTCTAGGGTGTCTAGTAATCCTTCTTTGAACTGCTTCAAAAACATTTACAGGCGATGTTAAATAAAGTGACAAGTTCTGTACACAGTTGCCCTGATGACATCTCAGCTGCGCCTAATATCATTGAAGCCCACCCTCTTTACTTTTGTATTCAACACACTCACAGTGGGCAGTCACATCCTTAGCTGTCCAAATTACTCACTGTAACTGCATGCTAGCCTTTTTTTCTTTGAATCACACACCAGAACACACAAATTCTCTGCATCTCAGAGCTCTGCTATCCCTCACCTTTTAGATTATGCACTTCTCTTTGTATTTTTTCTTGGAAAACTCGGGCAGCCTCATGTTTTGCCATATTTACTACGTCTGTCTATTCAACCTCTTATCCCATTCTCTCTATCCCATTGCAGTCTCTTAGTGTTCTCTTCACATTCTCTCTGATTGATCTTTGTATTATCAGCTAATTTATCCATCATATCAGTACTGTAATTGTTATGTGGTTATGTCTTCAGTGCCCTTATCCAAATCATTTAAATAAATTGTAAAAATAATTAAGGCCCCCGTACTGATCCTTGTGGCATACATTCATTCCATCTTGAACCAGAAAATGACCCATTTATGATTACCTTCTCTTTCCTGTTAATTAGCCAACCTTCTATCCTCACCCATGTTACTTCTAATCCCCATGAATTTTTATTTTCTGTTTTATCCGATTTCAGATTTGTCAGAGTACATACATGACATCACATACAACTCAGAAATTCCTTTTCCTGTGGGCGAGGCAGAATTACCTCTTATTTGTAGTGTAAAAAAATCAGTACACAGTCTATACATGTAAACAAATAAAGAACTGTAAATAGATAACGAATGTAAACAATGTGCAATACAGAGAGAAATTTTAAAAAATCAATAAAGTGCACAAGTAAGAGTCCTTAAATGAGTTCCTTTTATCATTTTACACTTTATTCCTTTCAAATACCTTCTGGAAATCAAAGTATTGCATATTTACTGCTTTGTCCTTATCCATAGCACATGCAACTTCAAAGAATTGCAAATAAATTACTCAGACATAATTTTCCTTTCACAAAGCTATGTTGCCCAATTTCCTTGAAGTATTTAGCTGTGTCTTTTTTTAAAAACTTTATTTATTCATTCAAAAAATAAATATATGACATATGCAACAATTAACCATAAACATGAACATTTTTTTATATATAGAAAAAAAAAGAAAACCCCCCCCTTCAGCCGACTCTCCAAAGGAGAGCCATAAAGAAAGAAAAAAGAATATTAAAGAAAAATTAAATATACATCTTAAGATCTAATCAATATAAATTGAAATGTAAATATTCTGAATATAACAACCACTTATTAATAAAAAAATTATAATGATCACGCGAAACATATGTCATTTTTTCCCATTATTAAACAATATTTCATCTCATTATGCCATCTATTAATATCAATCATATTTGTATCTTTCCACGTACTAGCAATACATTTTTTCACTATGGATAAAGCTAAATATACAAAAGCAAGCTGACCTTATCTAATCCCAAACCTTTCAGAGGTTGAAAACTACCCAATAAAAATACTGTTGGATCTAAAGCTATTTTAATATTATACAGGTATTTGAAAAACAATTGAATTTTCTTCCAAAAAGATTGTATATGTATACATGACCAAACAGCATGAAAAAAGTTCCAACTGTATCACCACATCTAAAACACAAATCTGATTCATGAAAAGCATACTTTAAAAAATTTCAGATGTTAAATATAATTGATGTAAAAAATTGTAATTAATCATTGCATATCGTGCATTTATCAATCTAGTTACACTATCATAACAGATATCTAACCAATCACCTTCGGAAAAAAATAAGACCAGTATCCGCTTCCCATTTACTTTTAGATCTATCCCAGCCCTTTTTAACCATACCATCCTGTAATATTTGATACATAGATGAAATATAACCCTTCTCTGGTACCTTCATAAGAAGTCTCAAATTTAGTCATTTCAGGTAAAATCATATATCTACCAAACATACATTTTACCAAAGATCGAATTTGATAATAAAGAAACAAAGAGTTCTTATCAATACCAAAACCTTCCCTCATCTGATTAAAAGATAAAAATTTACCCTCTTTAAAACAATCTCCCCAATTTTTCATACCTTAAAATCTCCAATGCAATAAACTTTGATTATGTATTGAAAAAGAAATAAGTTGATTATTATACAACAGAGTCAAAGCCGATAATTTACCCCTAGAGCCTTTCAGTTTATTTTTCTTTATTCATAACTTCATTAAATGTTTTAGTATAGGCACATTATATTGTTGTAACAAATTTATATTCCATCTAAACAAAAATTGATATATTTCAAATTCAGAATTACTTGCGATCTCAATTTTAGCCCAACGAGGAGGCCGTACCAAATCCATCAATGAACTAATAAATGTAAGTTGGGCTGCTTCATAATAATTTTGAAAATGTGGTAAACGTAATCCCCTTAACTCATATTTCCAAGTTAATTTATTCAAAGGTACTTTCGAAAATTTATGCCTCCATAAAAACTCCCTAACCATTTTATTCAAATCTCAAAAAAAATATTATCAAGTAGATACGGAATAGATTGAAACAAATATTGTATACGCGGAAATATATTAATCTTAATTGTATTTATCCTACCCATTAAATTAATATGTAAATCTTTCCATTTAATCAAATCAGTTTTAATTTTTTTTCATTAACGGAATATAATTTAATTTATATAAAGATTGATAATTAACATTCAAAATTATACCCAGATATTTAATTCGATCAGTCCATTTCAAATTAATAATATTCTTATAAACTGAATAATCTCCTTCACTTACTGGTAATATTGCACTTTTTTCCCAATTAACTTTATATCCAGATAGAAATCCAGATTGTATTAAACACTCCTTCAAGTGCAAAAGTGACTGAGCTGGGTTTATTAAATACACCAATACATCATCAGCAAATAAATTAATTTTATACTCCTCATCTAAAACTTTCATACCTTGTATCTATGTATTTTGTCTTATCAGCTGTGCTAAAGGTTTAATCACTAATGCAAACAAAGCTGGTGATAAAGGACAACCTTGACGAGTTGATCGAGTCAACTTAAAGGATTCTGAAATCAAACTATTCGTCAATACTCTAGTTACCGGTTTACTATATAGAGCCCTAATCCAACCAATAAAAAAAGGACCAAACTTAAATTTCTCCAAGGACTAGAACAAGACTCAGGTAATTCATAATGTTCTTCAACTTGACGTAATACATCCCCAAACACTGTAGATAAATCATCATAAAAAATTTTATAAAATTCAACTGAAAATCCATCATCACCAGGCGATTTACTGTTCAGCATTTCCAGCATAACCATTTTAATTTCCAAATCAGTAAATGGTTCTTCTAACTCCTGTATATCTCCATCCTCTAATATCGGTAAATTCAACTGTGATAAATAAAGATCAATCGATCCAGTTTCTTGTATTCCTTCAGATGTATATAAAATTTTATAAAATGAATAAAATTCATCATTAATCTCATGAGGTTTATGTAATAAGAGAATTCCGTCTAACAGCATTAATAGTCCTCGAAATCTGTTCTTTCTTTAATTGCCACGCCAGTACCTTATGTGCTTTCTCTCCCCATTCATAATACCATTGTTTAGTCCTATTAATCACACATTCAAATTGATAAGATTGCAAAGTATTATATTCCAATTTCATCCTAGATAATTCTATTTTCTGATCTTCTGTAGCATCTTTCTGAAATTCCTTTTCTAACTCATCAATCTGTTTCTCTAATTCAAGACTCTGATTTAATTGATTCTTTTTTATTTTAGAATTATAACTAATTATTTGTCCTCTCAAATAGGCTTTCATTGCATCCCATAATACAAACTTATGTTGAACAGAATTAGAATTTTCTTTCAAAAAAAATTAATTTGTTTTTTCAAAAAATCAATAAATTCCATATTCTTTAACAACATTGTATTAAACCTCCAACAATAGGCCATTTGAATTTTCTCAGAAGTTGCATATGTAAAATATAACAAAGAATGATCTGAAATCACCCTACTTTTATATTCTGCTTGTTGTATTTTCCCTTGTAAATGTGCCGATACTAAAAAGAAGTCAATCCTTGAAAACGATTCATGTCTAGATCAATAAAAGGAGAAATCTTTCTCTGTCGGATTAAGACGTCTCCAAATATCTACTAAATTAAGATCTTTCATCAATGCTTGAACCTGATTTGCCATCTTGGATTTCTTAATTTTCTTCGGAGATTTATCTAATAAAGGTTCCAAGACACAATTAAAATAACCACCAACTAAAATATTATCATGAGCCTGACCCAAACATAAAAATGCATCTGAAATAAATATTTCATCATCTGCATTTGGGGCATAAATATTAGGCAAAGTCCAAAATTCACTAAAAATCTTACAATTCAATTTAAGAATACATCCTGCATTTTCCTCCATAGATTGTAATTCAGATGATAAATTTTTATGTATCAAACTTGCTACACCTTTAGCCCTAGAATTAAATGAAGAATGTACATGCCCAGTCCCTCTTTATTTTCATGCTTTCCTTCACATTCAAATGTGTTTCTTGTAAAAAAGCAATATCAATTTTCATTTTCTTAATATACGCCAAGACTCGCTTATGCTTAATCGGACTGTTTAATCCTCGAACATTAAAAGTAGCAAACCTCAACTTTGATGTATCTACTATTATTACTAAATACCAGTAATATCTTTATATAAAAACTCAAATCAATGTATATAGGCCCTCCAACAGGAAAAAAAATCACAAATTAAAAATTAACTAAAATGAAAATAGAAAAATAATTTAAAAAAAAAGAAAATCCCCCCCCCAAAAAACTACCAAAAGGTAGTAATCCCCTAAGCAAAAATTGGGTGTGAGTCACCCACCAGTGGCTGATAACTAGTAAAGAACTTAGAGCAAATCTCTCCCTCCCCAGCCAAACAATTAATAACATCAAAATATCATAATAACAAAAAAAAGTAAAAAAAAGAAAATTCTTCTTTTCATCCAAAAGATTGCAATCTCGAAGATCCCATTTCAGAAGGAGTTGGACTCTTTCCATTCCTGTTTTTCCCATTTCTGCCATTTCTTCCGTTTCCAGAACAACCAGATTTTTGTTTAGGAGATAATGGTGGACTACGTCTTTGTCCTCTTATATCTGGCAATGAATCAGCAAAAATCATTGCTTCATGATCAGTTTAAAAAAACCGAAATTGATAGTCTCCATAAAACACCTTCAACACTGCAGTGTAGCAAAAAGTAGACTTATAACCTTTACTCCACAAAACTTCTTTAACTGGATTAAATCGACGTCGACGTTCAATGACCTCTTGACTCAAATCAGGATTTTAAAAAAACTGCTATTCTGAATCAATAACGGAGTTTGTCATTGTCTCGCATTTTGCACTGCTAGTCGAAGTATTGCTTCTATGTCCAAATAACTCAAACATCAAATTATTACCGGTCTCGGTGGTTGACCAGCTGAGGGTGTTCTTCTTAAAGCTTCATGGGCTCTTTCCAGTACCAATCCACCAGAAAAAAATTCTTGCCCTAATACTTGCGGGATCCAGTCTTTCAAGAAACAAAGAGGATCTTGTCTTTCTATACCTTCTGGCAAACCAACAATTTTCACATTATTCCTTCTGTTTTGATTCTCCAAGTAATCTATATTTATTTCTCGCTCCTTCTCATGTTCTCCCAATTCTATGACTGATTTTACACCTTCAACACTTTTTCTGTGTTAGAAGTCATTTGTTGTTTACAGTCCAAAAAAGCAGTCTGAAACTTTTTAAATTCTTCATAAGATGCATCCACACGTGCTTTAACTGTATTTAATTCTGAACTTATACCAGCATTCATTTGAACCATCTCATTCATTAGAGGTTGAATAACTGCATTTAATTACATATACTGTAGGTCAGAAAATCTCAGCTCTGCTCTCTCTGATGTAGTGGCAGAACAAGCTAACTGCAGCTCCTACTGCAACTCAACAGAAGGCATTTTAAAAGTTTTACTGCGGGTCTGGACTCCCAGTGACGCCACCCCGACTTCCTCAGGGGGTCGCCACTGGTCTCCTTCCGCATCTCGTTTTTTCATGAAATCACGAACCTAATCAATTTCTTCAGATTGAAGTGCTTCCTGATGCATTTCCAACAATGGAGTCGTCTTCCTGCGTGCTCCCTCCGTTGAAATTGAATGGCTTTCCAAATTGGGATCCACTTCTTGGGAACACGCACCTTCTTCCAGAGAACGGGTAATTCCAGCGCCGTCCTTCCTTTGGTGAATAATAGACATTTTTTTTCCAGCTCCCACAGGCAGTCATTGAGGTTTAGACACTGAAGAGATTAAGCCTGGGGCTGTATCAAGTCGTCTAGGCCCCAAATCTTCAGCACTTCGAAAATGTAACTTCTTCTGCACTTGAGGTTTAATCTTTTTACCATTAGTAGCCATAATAACTCCTTGATTCTTTAAACTAAAATTTAAAAAGTTTAAACTTGAAAACAAAGAGTTAAAAAACGGATACTTAAAAGTCTGGCCAGAGAGGTCGAGATTACACGTCTAGACTCTACGCCATCTTGCCACGCCCCCTTCAGCTGTGTCTTTGATTAGAATTACTCATTTTCCCAGTGAGTGATATCGGCTATCATTTACCAGTTTCCACCCCTTTTAAATCAATGTTATGTTCCAATGTTAATTTTCAGCCATTAAGATGGGTGACTGGCACGGAACTTGTGCAAGTCCGAATCCTTCCGTTTTGCTGTTCAGAGACAAAATGTGTTGACCAGAGTTAACCCTTTACTTCACTCTTGGTTTTCAGCCTGAGACCAAACAAAAACCCAGCAACAGAGATGGAGGTCAGGCCTGCAGCCTCCCTTCCCCCTAACAGTGAGTATGAATAGGCAAGCAGCAAATTGCAAGTGAGTTGGCTTAGCTATTTTGGTGCTTGCTGATTATTTTTCACAGCAGTGAAATAATTTGGTTTAGAGCAGAGTAGATTGTAATCAACGAGTGAATATTAGCGCACCATTTATCGCAATGTCCTGGGGCTGATGGAAGCTTTCATCCCATTTTCTGTGCATTTCAGAAAGTTGAAAGGCATTCCTGTTCCAAGATTGGCTCAAGGAGCTGGCTTCTGTAACTCTCTCCATGCAATTAAAATAACCCTAGTCTCTCACACAGCCTGAACTAATTTATTTCCATCCCCTCCAGTGGTTGAGCAATTTATAACAATGAGAGAATTAAGTGGAAGGGAGATAAACAGGAGTGCAGAATAAGAGCACTGAAGAAATAAAGAACATTTCCTGTAGATACAGTTGGAGGCAGAAACCAAGCCAGGGAGCAAAATCTAATATGGATAGCCAGAGGTAATGAATACAGAGAGGAATTTCAATTGAGATTCAATTAATGGGCCATTCAGCCCATTTATTCCCACCATCCATCAATCCCCCAGCCACTTACACGAGGGAGAGAGCAGCCAATTAACCTACCAATCAGCACATCTTTGAAATGTAGGGGGGAACCTGAAGGAAATCATGCGACGAGAAGGAGAACTTGCAGACCTGACAGAGGCAGATCAGGGTTGCACTGGGTCCCCAGAGTCATGAGGTATCAGAAATATTTGCTGCATCACCATGCTGTCTACCAATAACAATGGACAACAATTTTTTCTCAAAAAATGTTCGCTTCCTGAAAAAAAAATAGGGATTATGATAGGCAACTTCAAGCTGAACACATATAATTTCAGATTTGCTGTATCACATAGGAAGTTGGAGAAGCATTCAATGAACTTTTATTGAATTTAGCATGTCTAATGCTGCTAATGGTGTTAGTTGAACTGACCTAAAAATGTTTTGCCAGTAATTTTTGTTTATAATCAGCATCTGATGCCTCTCATGTCAGTGTCCAACAATAGTCGACTGGCATTGATGGATTCCAGTTGCCCTGATACCACTTTTCTATGATTGCAATGTCCTGGTGAAGCCTTTCACCATGTTTGTCACTGACTGCACCAAGATCAGCAGGGAAGGAGTCCAAGTGCGACTGTAGAAAATTAATTTTCAATGACACGTTGCACTTCATGATTGAAGCATGTTAAAAATATGCCAGGAAATCACAAAAATATGTTATATATAAACAACAGTACACAATAGTCAAACTTTAAAGTAATCAGTGGCTCAAAATCCATAATATACACAGAAAAGTGTTCAGGAAGTAAAATCTTATTGTCCAGTGTAATAGATTGGTTTCCTGCTTAAAATTCCAGGGTATAGGAAAGAGATGAGATGTATGGTTTGGAGAGGAAATTGGATGTAGTCTCGGGCGGAAAGGGGGTGTACGGGGCGGAGAGGGGGTGTACGGGGCGGAGAGGGGGTGTACGGGGCGGAGAGGGGGTGTACGGGGCGGAGAGGGGGTGTACAGGGCGGAGAGGGGGTGTACGGGGCGGGGCAGAGATGGTACATACGATGTAGTCTTCCCTTAATTGACTTGTTAATTACTGGTTTTCAATATAGTTTTTTGATTTCATTTTTCAAAATGTAGTCATTGAGGAACCAACATATGCTGTCCCGGTGAAGGCATTGAACTCAAGACGACCAGATGAATATAATATTGGGTAAGTCTTATGCAATTATTAATGAACACTCAAAGTAAAATGAGATTTATTAAACATTCATAAATCTTTTTTTTAACCAATATAGTTTGGGGAACACAGGCTTTTTAAGAATATCAAAAACTTCTTTATTCATTTGTTATTTCCTCCATTCTCGTTAAGATGTAATTTAAAACTTAAGAGTACATATCTGAAGCCATCAAGAGATTTTTCTTGGTTAGTTTTGCACATAGAAACAGAGTATTCAGTGAGTTTAGAACCCCTACAATTTTCAGGAAAATTATAGATAGAAAAGTGACTGGTTTTTCTTATTGACTGTTCAAGGACAAGTACAATATGTTAAAAATAAAAAGCTCTTAACATGATAGTGGAATGGACTAATGCCGCCTTCAGATCAGAAGCCAAACCAAACCACTCCGTAAGGGAGGCCTCAGCATTTGCCTTTCTTCCTCTCCAACATAGTTTCTCGAGTCCTCCGTCCAATCGATCTGCACATCACTAAATTTTTCATTCTTTTTTAAATTTTTTTTTATTTTTCATACTATGAACCATACTGATCAAAATGCACACAAACATTTCCCTCTTGAATATACAGTGTCATTTTCTCCCCTTTCCCCCCTCCCTTCCTTCCCTCCTTCACCACCCCTCCCCATCACTCAACGTTCAACATATATGATGCATTAAACCCATTAAACAATGTCATCACACAATGAAAATAAACAAGAAATTTGTGTCATCTACTTTTACATACTGGGTCAGTTCATTTAGTCTTCTTCTCCTGTCATTTTAGGTGATGGAGGTCCGTGGTAGGACTTCTCTGTTGTGTTCCATTTACGGTTCCCAAATTTGTTCGAATACTATGTTATTTCTTGAATTATATGTTATTTTTTCCAATGGAATACATTTATTAATTTCTATGCACCATTGCTGTATTTCTTGAACACAGCCATTAAATCCCCTCTTCTAACATTGCTTGACAGAACTTTTCCTTACCCTCTATAACTTCCCCTTTGACTCCTCCAGATCCCCTTTGACTCCTCCAGATCAAGTGCGCGCCCTGGGCACTCTTTTTTGTTAGGTTTGTGGATCAATCCCTGTCCCAATCATATTTAGTTCCACTCGTCAACTCTTCTTCCGCCACATCAATGATCACATTGGTACTAACTCTTGTACCTGTGCAGAACTCAACAACGTCATTAACGTAGCGAAACACAAGAATCTGCAGATGCTATGATCGCAGTAAAAACACACCGAAATGCTGGAGGAATTCAACCAGTCTTTCAGTGTCCATAAGAAACAAAGATATATTGCCGATGTTTCGGGTCTGAGCCCTTCTTCAAGGAATAACTTGTCTGCCGACTTCCACCTGCCCTTAAATTGTTTGACATCCCTTTTCCTTCCCTGTATCTCTCTTCTCCATCTCAGGAGACAAGGTATCCACAGAAATCTATTTCAGAGCCATAGCTACTTTTCAACCCATCTTATGTGGATGGTTATCTCTTCCTCTGGATCTGCTGTATCTGTTCCCAGGATGACATCTTCCACTCCAGGACATTCAAAATGTCCTTTTCCTTTAATAAATGTGGATTCCCCTGACAAAACCTGCAGCTGTACCTCCTTATACCTCTCCTCTCACTCCACCTCCTCCCTGGGCAGAACAAGGAGAGAAAGAAGACAGAGAGAAGCCTCTGTCAAGTGGCTCTCACTTTCCACCCCACCAGCCTCTACATCCGACACATTATGCTCCAACACTTCCACCAACCTTTGCACAATCCCACTAGCAGCCAAATCTGCCCCTTCTTCATCCCTCTCCACATCGCAGGGATCAGTCTCTCTGACACTCCTTGATCTGTTTTTCCCTCCCCAGCCATCCTCCACCCCTTTCGGCACTTCCCACTGAAAGTCCAAAACTTGTTCTTACATCTCCTCCCTCACACTCAGCTAAGGACACAAATGGATCTTCCAACTGAGGCGGAACTTTTCATGCACATCGCCCAACCTAATCTACTGCCTTCTGTGTACTCGGTATAACCTCCTCCACATCAGTGAGACGAAACACAGATTGGCTGACCACTTCTGTGCATCTAAGCAAGATCATCCAGTAGCCAACCACTTCGATTCTCTTCACCATTCCTACACAGATATGCCTGTCCTCAGCTTACCCATTGTCAGGGTGACACCAAATGTAAACCTGAGGAATAAAACATCATATTCCTCCTGGACAGCCTTAAAACCAATGACATGAACAATAATTTTTGGTAACCCCCATCTGTTTCCACTGTTGCCATCTTCTCCTACTCTCATTTTTACTCTTCTCTTTCACCTTTCCCTCTTCCAGTGCTCTTTCCCTCCACCCATCTCCCCACCTCTCCCACTTTTTGTCCAATACTCTCTCACCTCTTAACCACTCCCCAGTTTATTTTTCCCCTCTAATTTTGCCCCCATGATGTATTTAACATCACCCTTTCCTACGTTAGCCTTGATAAAGGGTGCCTACCCAAAACGTTGACTGACCATTTCTACTCATGGATACTGCCTGATCTTTTGAGTTCCTACATCCTTTGCCTGAAATCTGTTCTTGTTCCTTTCATTCCTGTAGACGTCATTATAATCAATGTCAGTGCAACCTATGCTTTCAAAAGCACAGTTCACTAACAATCCTGTGAACTTGGTTGTTTCTATGCCCTTTGGGTCAGGAGGGTTCAGGTGAGCTACTTGTCTATCCAAAGGAACCCAGAGTTATCCCCTTCGCTGCCCTCCCACACCCCCCCCCCCCCCAACTTTTCACTCGTCTCCTGTAATACAGTGAAATAACTGCACAGAGGACAGGGCTTTGTCTTGAATTTTTCATTGACCTTTAAGCAGACATTCAGAAGGAAACAAGTTACATTGTGCTCACTGACTGGTACTCCTATGCTTAGCTACAGCCCAGACATGAAAGTTGCAAGGTTTGTGAAGGATGCCAGCGTTGGATTGCAGCTAGCAGGAGGCAATGATGTTGGAATATTTGTTTCTCGCGTTCTCGAAGACAGTCCTGCTGCCAAACAGGGAATCCAGAAAGGAGATCAGATCTTAAAGGTAATAAAATGTGAAGCTCTTTATTACTGATATCCCAAGGTATGGATGGCTACAAAGTACTGATCAATAGGAATAGGTAGTTAATGGTGAACATAATCAGAGAGATTTACAGTATGGAAAGGCTCTTTGGCCCAACTCGTCACTGCGGATCAAAACTGGCCATCCGAACTAGTCCGATTGACATGTGTTTAACCCACATTCCTCTCAACGTACCTGCCTAAATGTCCTAAATGCCACAAATATACCCACCACTTCCTGCGGTAGCTCATTCCATTTTCCTAACATACATTGTGAGCTGTTTGGGGCCATATCTAAGGATATGTTGGTGTTAGAGAAGGCGTAGAGGTGATTGATGAGAATGATGAAAGGGTTTACATATGGGGAGTGCTTGATGGATCTCATACTCATGGGAGTTTAGAAGGATAAGGGGAGATCTCATCAAAAGTCATTGAATATTTAAACATCAGAATAAATTGGATGTGCAGAAGATGAGATGCAGCCTCAGAATAAGATGACATCCTGTTAGAACAGAGATGAAGGGAAATTTCTCCAGCCAGTGGTGAATCTGTGGAGTTTGTTGCCACAGACAGTCTTTGGGAATATTCAAAGGAAAGGTTGATAGGTTAATGAGTAGAAAGGGTGTTAAAGGTTATGGGGAAAAAGCAGGAGATTTGGATTGAGAGGAAGAATATATTAGCCATGATTCAAATGGCAGAGCAATACAATGGTTTGAATGAACTAATTCTTCACCAACACCTAATGATCTTACTCATGGAAAAAAAACCAAATTCAGAGTAAATCAGACTGTATTATAAAACATTATAACCCTGCAACATTGCATGCCAGCCAGATGAATGAGAGAAGACCAAAAGGTTGATGTTTGGTCCAATAAGATACCAAACAAAAGCCCAGAGAGTGAAAACTCCTTAAAGTGTTCTCTGAAACCCATCAGTCTGAAAACATCTAACAGAGGCTGTTTCTTCAATTGGTTTGTGATTAAGAGTGATAAACCAATCAGAACCAGGTTAAAATGAAGTTCAACATTGGTCCATTCCAATCACAAGGTCTGGCTTTTACTCAGACAGCTGAATCTATTGGTGAAGATGCTACAGTTGACCTCTTTCTCCTTTTGTTAATGATACCTATTCACCATCCAGCAGTTATTGTCAGACATGCCTCAATAGGTGTCAGGTGAAGAGAGGATTTTGATCTGATCTCACTTCCATGCTATACCTTTCCAATAAGCAATGATGGTAGTCTCTTTGACCTACAATTGTAAAGATGATGCTGAGTTTTCACCAAAAGACTTGAGTTATTTATTCTTTTGCCAAAATAGGTGAACAACATCAACTTCCAAAACCTCACCCGTGAAGAGGCAGTGTTGCTCATGTTGGATATACCAAAAGGACAGCAAGTAGAAATTAGAGCTCAGAGGAAGGAGGACAGTGAGTGCAACCTACTAGTTAATCTTTCATATCCATTTTAGTAAAAAGGTTCTGAGCCTTCTGAGGGCTGACTCTTGCAGGGTATGTCTGTGATTCCCAGCTTCTAACAGCACCTCAGCCAAGTGCTCTCTCTTTCCATGTGTCCTTCAGGCCAGGAGGCCACCATACTCCAGTCACATAAGTAGATCAGGGAGAACTCAAACAAATTTTACTCTTTATTCCAAGGACCGCAAGTTTCCCCCACTTTCCACTTGTGATGAAAACTCCTTGATCTGAAACATTGACCATGTTTTTCTCCCACTGATGTTCCTTAATCTGATGCACACTTGTAGCATTTTCTATTTTGGTTTTGAGCTTTTTTTCACCGTTGTTGCAGCTGAGATCCACTACATCAGTGCCAGATCATGGAATCATAGCCATATAGCTTGTAAAAAGGCACTTCAGCTCACCCAGTACGCACTAGCATGTTTCTACCTATCCCACACTAACACCATGTAATTCTTCCACATACCCATCAACTTCCACCCTCCACCCCCCGAATTTACCACTCACCAACACACTCCAGTCAATTTAGAGTGACCAATGAATCTATCAACCTTTGGGTCTTTGGGATGTAGGAGACAACCAGAACACCTGGAAAACTCCACAGTCACAGGGAGAATGTACAAACTCCACACTGAACCCCAATCACTGGAACTGTGAGGCAGCTGCTCCACTTTTATTGAGTTAATTCCAAGTCTCTTTTTGAAAAGAAGCAAAGTAAAAGTCCAAACTTCAAAAAGATTTGCACTATATGGGTTCAGTACAGACAGTACATTCTCTCCAGAGTGCCATTCTTGGGAACAAAAGATACAGTCTGTCTAGCTCCAAATGTGTGCAAGTGTACGTTTAACTAGATAAATCTATGCTGCTTGAATCCAGTGAGGGCATTGGCTGGTGGGACATATGTTTTCTTCAGCTGACCTGCCCATCTGTTCTAGAGGAGTAAAACACGAAAGTCTGAAGACACAGTGATTGAAGTAAAAGCACAATGCTGGAGAACCTCAGCAGGTCAAACAGTGTACTTTATATAGCACAGATAAAGATACATAACCAACATACCTTGATAACCAAGGTACCTGATGAAGGGCTCAAGTCCAAAACATTGGTTCCATATCTTTATCTTTGCCCTTCTGTTCTATTGGTAAACTAGGAAGGTTGATCAATTAACAACAATACCTTTCCTGCTCAAATCAGTAAGTCTGTCATGGAAGATTAGTTAATTCCATATTGGTCAGTTAAAATCATCTGATCCTGCTAATGTTATCTCAACCTTCATCCACCTACCCTGACCATCACCACTCTTCCCCCCAACTTATGATGAAATTTATAACTTCAAAATAAATATTAGAATTTACGCAAAAAAAAGTAAAACCAAAAAGCAATGCAAATGCAATAAAGGTAGATCAGCATCTAAAGGAGAGAATTTTTTTTTGTATTGGATATAAAACTGTCCTCTTTCTATTTTACTGAAGAAAACTGACCTTCATGGTATAAACAACACATTGTGATCTATGAGTGCTATGGTAGAGCTGTATTTCATTTGATTTGCTCATGGACAACATTTCCTAATCCCACAACCTCCACCAGCTTGGACAAGAGCAGTGAAAGCAGGGGAACACCAGCCCCTGAAAGTAGTCTTACGAATCCCACACCCTCCCGACTTGGAACTACATTTCCATTCCTTCACCATTCATAGTCCTGGAACACTTTCCCGAACAAATTTGTGGTGTACCCACATCTTGAGGGCTGTCACCATTCAAGAAGGCAGCTAACCACCACCTTCTTGAGGGCAAGTAGGGATAGGCAAATGAATGCTGGCTCAGCCTATATCCCTTGAATGAATGAAAAAAAATTTCAAAACCACTTGGGAATAAAGCTTACTTAGAGTGCAAGACAGCGAACATCCACAGTTAATCCCCAAATAATGGTGGCAGCTCAGTTGGAGTAACAGTTACCATAATGCCTTTACAGTGCCAGCAATCAGGATTGTGATTCAAATCCTGCACTGTCTGTAGGAAGTTTGTACACTCTCGCTGTGTCTGTGTGGGTTTTCCCTGGGGGCTCCGATTTCCTCCCACCTTTCTAAACATTCGGGGGGGTGTAGGTTAATTGGGTGGCACAGACTCATGGGCTAAAATGGCAGTAGGTCTAAATTAAAAAAAAAATCATGGCTTTGCGAGAGGCTAGATTCTCCAGATTCACAGAAAACAAAGAAATGCTTGATTTTCTCAAATTTTTCAGTGCATCTTGCATTCTGATGTGCCATATCTTAAACATGATGCAGATTATTAATACCTCGCATTCATTTTCCTTCAATTAAAGTCAGTAATCTGTAATGTTTGAATAAAATGTAAATCAAGGGAGATTAAAGTTCGGACCAGTTTAACTTAAAAACACAAACTGACACAGAAGACCTTTTCTTTCAGTTTATCAAAAAATGATTGACTCAAATGTCGGCGATTCTTTCTACGTACGAACACACTTTGACCACGAGATGGAAGGGTCTCAGGACCTCACCTTCAGCAGGGGTGACGTATTCAGAGTCATCGATACCATGTACAAAGGAAAACTGGGAGCATGGTACGCAGTGAGAATCGGACGAGACTTGAAAGAGAAGGAGAGAGGCAGCATCCCCAACAAAAACAGGTCAGTAGCATGCCTGCAACTCTGTGAAGAACGCAAGGACATGTGGCTAATATATGGGTTTATTTCATGATGGCTCAGGAATGCTAAACAATTGATTTATTTTAGCAGATTCATGTAGTTTCATGCACTTTGCTCCCTCCTGTCTTATTTCATGGATCTGATTCCAATGTGGCAACCTTACTAATGATCGGCTGATATCAACAAACACAGAGCAAGACAAGAGGTGAACAAAGAATTCGCCTCCTCTCTACCTCACAGCTGCTCAGATGTTGAACATTCAAATAATCCTCCCTCACATGAATTTTCTTTTGTATCTGTTTCAGCATGAACTCTGAATATAGCCCTTTGTTGGCCACTTTCTTTTAGGTGACTGGAAGTAAAACACAAAAGTCTGCAAACACCATGGTTCCAGCAGTTCTGGAGAAAGTCAACAGGTCAAACAGTGCCTTTATATAGCAGAGATAAAGATACATAACCAACATACCTTAGATGAAGGGGTCAAGCCCAAAACGTTGGTTAGTTATCTTTACACTTTGACCTTGAGTTTCTCCAGCATTGATTTTACTTCTTTTGGGTGACTGTTAGGTGTGGGTAAAGGACATAATGTGGCCATAGGTCCTGCTCCCCTCCTCCACCTCACCACACTAGACTGACACCAGGACATTCCACATTCACACACTTACTCCCTCACTAAATGCCTCTGTAGCCCGAGGACTCTGACACTTATTGTGTCTGTGTACGACTATGCTCATGGTACTGATCAAAACTCCCTAAAGTTGCACCAACTGATATTAAAGCAGAAATAAGCCAAGGAAGAAAGTTTGGAGTAGGAAATGAGGGCAACATGAGCAAAAGCCGAACACGTTTCCCTTTGCTAAACTGCCCTTGTGAAGGTGGTGGTGAGCTGCCTTCTTGAGTTGTTTAAAATTTAGTAGAATTCCCAACCTTTTAAAGGAGAGTTAACATTTGAACATTCATTGGTATCTGTGTAGTTAAAGGCACAACTCTGGTTGAAAAACGGCAACTCCAGACTCTAAAGGTGATCTAAAACTTAGAAACAAGCCCAGCTCTCTCACACCTGCACCAATAAAGCAATTAAACATACCTGAGTAATCACAAACATGTGAAGCCAAATGTCCCAAACATTATGGTCCCCTAAAATGAGGGGATTATGTATAAAAAATGCTGTAATCTCCACATGGTCAAACCCAAATGTATACAAAAATCCTTTAATAAAATCTGGAACGTGCACTTGAATTATATGTGAATTGTTTGATTACAAATGCAAAACTGTGGAGCACAGGGGGCAAATAAAGGAAAAAGGTCTTTGTCCCAAACATTATGGAGGGCACTATAGTCTGAAGAGTAGTTCACGGACAAGTTTCTCTTGTGTCTTGGTGTGAGCTTGCAGGCGCCTCAGATTGAAGAGACTGCCATCCGTGCGGTACCGGATGTAAACAGCGTCTTCATTGTTGGGGTCTTTCATGGCTTGGTTCAGCATCATGCTGAAGAAGATTGAAAAGAGGGTTGGTGCGAGAACACAGCCTTGCTTCACGCCATTCTTAATGGAGAAGGGTTCAGAGAGCTCATTGCTGTATCTGACCCGACCTTGTTGGTTTTCGTGCAGTTGGATAATCATGTTGAGGAACTTTGGGGGACATCCGATGCGCTCTAGTATTTGCCAAAGCCCTTTCCTGCTCACTCTTTGCAGATGATGCCGCTTTAGTTGCCCATTCAGAGCCAGCTCTTCAGCGCTTGACGTCCTGCTTTGCGGAAACTGCCAAAATGTTTGGCCTGGAAGTCAGCCTGAAGAAAACTGAGGTCCTCCATCAGCCAGCTCCCCACCATGACTACCAGCCCCCCCACATCTCCATCGGGCACACAAAACTCAAAACGGTCAACCAGTTTACCTATCTCGGCTGCACCATTTCATCAGATGCAAGGATCGACAATGAGATAGACAACAGACTCGCCAAGGCAAATAGCGCCTTTGGAAGACTACACAAAAGAGTCTGGAAAAACAACCAACTGAAAAACCTCACAAAGATAAGCGTATACAGAGCCGTTGTCATACCCACACTCCTGTTCGGCTCCGAATCATGGGTCCTCTACCGGCACCACCTACGGCTCCTAGAACGCTTCCACCAGCGTTGTCTCCGCTCCATCCTCAACATCCATTGGAGCGCTCACACCCCTAACGTCGAGGTACTCGAGATGGCAGAGGTCGACAGCATCGAGTCCACGCTGCTGAAGATCCAGCTGCGCTGGATGGGTCACGTCTCCAGAATGGAGGACCATCGCCTTCCCAAGATCGTATTATATGGCGAGCTCTCCACTGGCCACCGTGACAGAGGTGCACCAAAGAAAAGGTACAAGAACTGCCTAAAGAAATCTCTTGGTGCCTGCCACATTGACCACCGCCAGTGGGCTGATAACGCCTCAAACCGTGCATCTTGGCGCCTCACAGTTTGGCGGGCAGCAGCGTCCTTTGAAGAAGACCGCAGAGCCCACCTCACTGACAAAAGGCAAAGGAGGAAAAACCCAACACCCAACCCCAACCAACCAATTTTCCCTTGCAACCGCTGCAATCGTGTCTGCCTGTCCCGCATCGGACTGGTCAGCCACAAACGAGCCTGCAGCTGACGTGGACTTTTTTACCCCCTCCATAAATCTTCGTCCGCGAAGCCAAGCCAAAGATAGTCTGAATAAACACTCTGGTACAATGCTATGATCATGTGATCTGTAACCAGTAACATTTTATTTTAAATTTAAATTCAGAATATCAGAGTTTTGCCCTTGAATTGGTGACTTGTTTGTACAAGTAAGAGACATTTGCAGGCTGTGATATTGGAGTGACATATAAATCTGTCTGGGGCAAGAGAGATTGAAACTCAGTCCCTGATCGTAATCCAGCCCTCAAGACGACCAGTCCAGTAACATATCCACTAGACTTAATGTACCCAAGGGCACAATGACATACACATCAGACGTGCAGTATTGGGGAAATAAGATGGTCAGTGATGCATGAAGGGTATCAATGGAATAATAACCCAACATGGTGTTTGTGTTGCTTACTCCCACACAGAGCTGAACAGATTGCCAAAGTTGAAATGCAGAAAGTTTCATCGAGCACATCGGCTGGAGCACGGGCAGAATTCTGGAAAATGCGCGGCCTGAGAGGGGCCAAGAAAAACTTGCGGAAGAGCAGGGATGACCTTTCAGCCCTGACAATCCAGGGAAAGTTCCCACCCTACGAACGGGTTGTCCTGAGAGAAGGTACAGAAGATCCCAGAAATTAGACTTCATTTGATTTATACACGTGAAGAGTGAGATTACATCAATTGAAAAGAAGGTGGGATAAATAAGTGGGCACTTTGTGACTGAGTGGGATTGAAACACAATGTCAGGCAAAGCAAAACAAAGAGCAGCTGGGTGACAATGTAAAATCGAGAAAGCAATGAGAGAGAGAGAGCATGCATTGGAATGTCACAGAGAAGGGGAATAGAAACGGAAATGTGCAAAATATACAAAGTTTGGATAAAAAGCAAGAAAATTTAGCACAAAATAAGGTATCTATTGGTAATTTGATAAAGAGCTTTTTAAAAAACAGATTAGATATTAGGCATAGAATATGAAAGCCAGAAAGGGTGTGGAAAGAGATTCAATAGTAACTTTTAAAAAAGACAATAGAGTTTAAAATTAAGGGTGTGCTGTACAGTTACAGCAAATTATATAGCTCATACCTTGAATTGCCTGAGACACAATAGTCAATGGGCTCAATTGACATCTGCTTGTGTGACTATGAACAGCTGGGAGCAGGTTCCTAATAATCTCACATCCATTAAATCAGATTCCTGACAGCAACAGGGCACATAATTGGGTCTGCAAATGTTGGAATCTGGAGCAAAACAATCTGCTGGAGAAATCCAGTGGTACACGCATCATCAGTGAGAATTAGAGGTTTCAGGCCAGAACACTTCACAGACACACTGAGCGTTCTTTTTCTCCCACTGACGCTGCTCATCCCACTGGGTTTCTCCAGCAGATTGTGTTTTGCTCCTGACAGTGTCAAATCTCTGACAAACACAGATGCCCAATACATCAGGACTGTGACAGTTGCAGATCAAGTTCAAGTTTGGGGCGGCATGGTTGGCGTAAAGTCTAGTGCGATGCCGTAACCTGATCTATCTCCCTCCTCTTATTTAGAAACTGTAGTATTTATTCATCCACATTAATTACTTTTTTTTGTGTTCCAGCCAGTTATAAGAGGCCTGTTGTAATCCTTGGACCAATTTCAGACATCGCTACTCAAAAGCTGGCCACTGAACTGCCTGACCAGTTTGAGCTTGCCCGTGAGTACCCATAGCTTTGTGAACTTGGTCCTCACTCCCACCACTCTGTTTTAAGGAATTTCCCCCTTATTTTACCACTTTCACTCTTAACCCATGTCCTCTGGTTTGTATCTCACCTACGTTCAGTGGAAAAATCCTACTTGCATTTACTCTGTCCATACCCCTCATCATTTTAAACACCTATCAGATTTCCCCTCATTCTTCTACTCTCCAGGGAATAAAGTCCTAACCTGTTAATCTTTCCCTGCAACTCAGTTCCTTAAGTCCGGGCAACATCCTAGTAAAATCTTCTCTTCACCCTTTCTATCTTATTGATATCTTTCCTGTAGTCAGGTGACCTAAACTGCACACAGCACTTCAAATTTGGCTTCAACAATATCTTATACAACTTTACCATAACATTCCAACTCCTATATTCCATACTTTGATTTATGAAGGCCGATATGTCAAAACTCTCTTTACAACCCTATCCACCTGTGATGATACTTTCAGGGAATTATGTATCTGTATTCCCAGATCCTTCTGTTTTCCACACTCATCAGTGCCTGACCATTTTGTCCTTCCAAAATGCAACACCTACCCTTGTCTGGATTAAATTCCATCCACCATCAGCCCATTTTCCCATCTGGTCCAGATTCCTCTGCAAGCTTTGAAAACCTTCTTCATTGTCCACAATGGCTCCAGTCTTAGTGTCATCTGCCAACTTCCTGATCCAATTTACCACAATATCATCCAGATCATTGATATAGAGGACAAACAAAATGGTACCAGGATCAATCCCTGAGGCACACCACTAGTCACAGGCCTCCAGTTTGAGAAGTAATCATCCACCACTACTCTCTGGGCTTCTTCCATGTAACCATTGTCAAATCTAGTTCACTATGTCACCATGAATACCCAGCGTCTGAACCTTCCTGACTAACCTCCCATACAGGACCTTGTCAAAGGCCTTATTAAAGTCCATGTAGTCAACATCCACAGCCTTTCCTTCATCAGCTTTCCTGGTAACTTCCTCGGAAAAACTAAGATTCGTTAAACATGACCTACCACACACAAAGCCATGTTGATTATCCCTAATCAGTCCCTGGCTTTCCAAATAATTGTATATCCGATCTCTTAGAACATCTTCCAATAATTTACCTACTACTGACATCAGGTTCACCAGCCTATAATTTCCAGGGATTCTTTTGGAAGTGTTTTAAACAACAGAACACTGTGAGCTACCCTCCAATCCTCTGTCACCACACCCATGGCTAAGGATATTTTAAATACTTCTGCCAGAGCCCCTGCAAATTTTAACACTAGTCTCCCTCAATGTCCGAGGGAATATCTTGTCAGGTCCTGGGGATCTATCCACCTTTATTTGCTTAAAGACAGGTGGCACTTCCTTCTCTTTAATCTGTATAGATTAAAACACTGCTTGTTTTTATTACTTCCCATGACTCTGTGCCTGTTTTCTGAGTAAATAATGTTGAAAACAAAACCATTCAAGATCTCCTCCATCTCTTTTAGCTTCATACAAAGCTGACCACTCTGATCTTTAAGGGGACCAATTTTGTCCTTACTGTCCTTTTGCTCTTAATATACCTGTCAAAACCCTTAGGATTTTCCTTCATGTTGTCTGCCAAAGCAACCTCCTTTGTTCTTTTAGCCTCCCTGTTTTCTTTATATAGGTTTTCCTTGAATTTTTTTCTTATACTCCTCAAGTACCTCATTTGGTCCATGTTGCCTATACCTGCTATACACCTTCTGAACCAGATCCCCAATATCCCTTGAAAACCAAGGTTCCCTGTGCCTCTAACCTTGCCTTTAATCCTCACAGGGACATAAACTCTGTACTCTCAAAATTTCACCTTTGAAGGTCCTCCAATTACCTTGCACATCCTTGCCTGAAAACAACTTAACCCAATCCACGCATTCTAGATCCTTTCTCATTTCCTCAGAATTGGCCTTTCTCCAATTTAGAATCTCAACCTGAGGCCCAGTCCTATCCTTCTCCATAATTAACTTGAAACTAATGACATTATGAACACTGGACCCACAATGTTTCACTACACATACATCTGTCACTGGCCCTGTCTCGTTCCCAAATATTGCACTCTCTCTAGTTGGTACCTCTATATATTTATTTAGAAAACTTTCAAGTCATCTAGCCATTTTACAGTATGAGAGTCCCAGTCAAAATGTGGAAAATTAATTTCTCCTTCTATCATAACTTTATGTTCCCTGCAGCTGTCTGCTATCTCTCAACAGATTTGCTTCTCCAATTCTCATTGACTATTGGGAGGTCTATAATACAACTCCATGAATGTAGTCATACCTTTCCTGTTCCTCAGATCTACCCATATAACCTCAATAGTCTGTCCTGCCTGAGCACAGCTGTGATATTTTTCCCGATGAGCAATGCCACTCCTTCCCATCATCCCCCATTCTAGAGTATCTAAAGCAATGGAAGCCTGGATCATTGAGCTTTAAAAAAAAATCAATTAAACCCAAATTAAAACTCTAAAATGGTAAAGCTATAAAGTAAGATAATATAACATATGTTTCTGCATAACATTTTTCACACGGTTGGTGTTTCCATCAAATGAATGGGATTGTTGTTCCTCTGTCTGGCAATCCCGCCATAAAGTGTGAGCACTGGAAGTGAAGTGCATCCAGATTTTTTTTCCTTGGCACATGGTTACTCATGTGCAGGGCTCAGTGGCAGCATTGGAGCAGATAGTCTGATCTGCCAGCATCTAGCATGTAGTGCATCTCTGAATTCATCATGGGAGCACAGGAAGACTGCAGTTACTAGAATTTGGAGCAAAAGACAAACTGCTGGGGAACTCAGAGGGTCAAGCACCTTTGGTGGAGTAAAAGAGATGGCTAACGTTCAAATCGAGACCTCGCGTCAGCTTTTTTTTAATATATATATATCTTTGAATACCAAGTTGATTACTCCCATGCAGGTCCAATTTCTTCTTGGGAAGAAACTGTGCTTTCTTTGGACTGTAGAGAAGCAGCACAATGCAGCAAATAACTCACTACTCTTTGGGAAAGGAGCTCTTCAATTCAAAAGCTCAATCACTGCAACTCCTCCAAATTTTAAATACAAATTCCCCGGAATCCGTGAAATCTGAAATAATCTGATCACGTTACAGAATCAGCCCTTTTAGCTAAACTTCCAAAAGATCACTCTGTCTACATTGCTCTTTAAACATATCCAAGATAATTTGGATTTTTAAATCATTAATCCTTGTTGGGGCACTCCTATGAACATTAATGATCTCTACACCCATTTTGTGAGACTCTAAACCAGATATGAAATTCTGATGCAGTCTCCCCTGTGAGTCAGGGACTCATTTAAGGATTCTTTATTTTTTTAAAAAAATGTAGACATACAGCACTGTTACAGGTCATTTCAGCCCACAAGTCCATGCCGCCTGGTATGTTTTGAAGGGTGGGAAGAAACCGGAGCCTCCGGGGAAAACCCATGCAGACATGAGGAGAACTTACAAACTTCTTACAGACAGGGCAGGATTCAAAGCACAGTTCCAATCGCTGGTGCTGTAACAGTGTTGCACTCACCGTACTGCTCATGTTCTCTGACAATAAATCTGATCTAGTGATACGTTCAGGAACTGTAATGTGCCTGTAGATTTACATTGAAATAGTTCCATGAATACAAGATGTGACTGCAACTTCCCTGCATTAAATGTGGTGCCTGCACAAAGATACTGCAATCCTTTCTAAAGTCTAGTATCACTTCTGGTGAATGTAATTATATTCTGTATGAACTCTGTCTAGGCATATCATGTTGTATTTGCCTATATTAAGTGTTATTTTCTATAGATTGGCCACTCTCCAAGTGCATTCTAATTTTATAACTGATGATTGTACTCCTGTGCTTTCTAACACCAGTCCACATTCCATTGTAGCAACACCCACAATTTGTTTTTGAAATAGTTGCTTTATTTACAAAACTGGCCTCTTTCCACAATGAAATCCAATACTCTTGTGCATTGTACTGATTTCTCCCAATCCACATTCAAACATGCCCAGCAGGTAACCAATGAATAAAAAGGAAACCTTACATAAGGACCAAAGTATTCATAATACCCGCAGTATTTCACAACCAACCTAATACATTTTAAATGTTTCGCTGCCACTTTGCACCAACAGGCTCCCACATTATCTATTGGCATTCATCACTCATATTGCCTGATAATATTGAGGAAGGCCATTCAGCCCATCAAGTACGGAGCCCAGATCTCTGAATGTATTCATTAGTCCGATTCCTCTGACTGGACTTTTTCCTGTGACACGCACCATTTACCGAAGAACTTGCACCTTGACTACTGTGGATGTACTGAACTCATACTGACCCAACAACTTGTCCATTTTAGAAACAGTGCCGAGGAATTCCGATGAGGGATCATCGTCCATCATCAAACTCGAAACTGTGCGACTTATCTCCCAAAAGGTAAGAGTTGGTCATTAACTTTGCTCTAGTCTTATACCGAAATCTAGTTGTCGGACTGTAGATTGGACAGACAACGTAGACCAGAGAAGACCCAGGTTTCACTGTGGCCAGAGTTGCTTGATCCTTTCCTGGCCTTAAATGTTCCAAGTTTAGAAGGAGCAAAATCAGCCACAATATAAAACTTCTTGTATGTAAATATAATGACTACAGATGTAGAGTAATTAATAGTCTATCGCTATTGGAAGTCCAGGTAAGCAATCAGAAGCTCTTGATCCTGTGGGAAGCATGTGGGGGAGGGAAGGGAAAAGAGAATCTGAACCCATGATATTTAGGAGTAGAATCAGAAGAATAATCCAAATGCCTGGAGCATCTGGTGACATGAGTTCAAATTCCATCAGGGTAGCTGAATAACTTAAATTCAGTTAATAGATTAAATTTGGACCAATGATCATTATAAAATTATGGACTATGATTTAAAAAAAAATTCATTTATTTTTATGACACTATGTTCAAAGGAGGAAAAACCCAACACCCAACCCCAACCAACCAATTTTCCCTTGCAACCGCTGCAATCGTGTCTGCCTGTCCCGCATCGGACTGGTCAGCCACAAACGAGCCTGCAGCTGACGTGGACTTTTTACCCCCTCCATAAATCTTCGTCCGCGAAGCCAAGCCAAAGAAAAAAAGAAATGTTCACCTGAAATTCCAGGTCTAAGATCCAAATCTCCATGGTCCTCCAGTGCTCTGCTGATGTTAGTTGTTCTGTCATTGCTAGTCCAGCTTTGCTTTGTCTTGGGCCCGAGCAGCAGAAATGCATTTTTGACCAAAATTTGCCTTTTCTCATTTTTGTGGTTCAATAGCACACATATTTGCTAATGCCACAATTGACAAATAGAGCCACTTCAAAAGCGGTAAAGAAAGCGCATGGCTACGATTAAACAATATGACATCTAATCTCAATACAATTTCCAGAACAAACATGGACTACTTGACATCACTCCTTCTGCCATTGAGCGGCTGAACTATGTGAAGTGGTACCCAATCGTAGTGTTCTTCAATCCGGAGAATAAACAGGAAGTGAAAGCCATGCGGCAACACCTCTACCCTCAGTCCCGGAAAAGTTCCAAGAATCTCTATGCACAGGCTGTCAAACTGAGAAAGTACTGGTCACATCTCTTCACAGGTAAAGACTATGGTGAAAAGCAGATGAAATACTTCAGTGCCATTAATCCTCAGATGAACCCTGACCTTGATTAATGTATTCATAAATATCTGAAAGCTATTAAGTGTTTCATAAGATTACTGAATTTTCTCATTGATGTAAATATCATCTTAATTCATATTTTATTTTGACATTCATATTAGAATACTGTCATCTGTAATTACATTAAATTTAATGCCTTTATGAAAGATCACACAATCACAGGATGGTCACATCTTGGAAGATCATTCAGCCCTTGAGTCCACACCATTCATGCTAGGACAATGCAGTTAGACCCACTCCCCACCCTCTTCCCATAACCACAAATGACCTTCCTCACAAGCGAGAAGGGGATAGGAAGGTTTGCTGATAGAGTGAGATGCTAAAGGACAGGAGTGGTTTCATGCAGAGCAAGAATAGACATGGATCGGTTGGGCTGAATGGCCTGTTTCTGTGCTGTAAGCGCAATGTAACATACCCAAGATCTCTCAATCACCCACAGAACTGATCTCTGCCCCAGCATCGTTGGAGAGATAAACACTTTCAATTCAACTGACATCAGTATATTTCTTTTTCTAATTTGATGAAAGACTGAAATCATTAATGTTCACCACCCCATGCAAGTTCTCCAAAGTGAGTAGACAGAATTGATTCCAATTTATTTTTAATTTAAACATACAGCATGGTGAGGGGCCTTTCAGCCCATGAGCCCTGTGTGCTGCCCAATTACATCCAATTGACCTACATTACATTTTTTTGAATGGTGGGAGGAAACTGGAGCACCTGGAGGTAACCCTCACAGGCACAGGGAGAACCTTGCAGGCAGCGCCAGATTCGAACACCGATCGCTAACCGTGCACATGTGGATTGTAACGGTACTCATTCTCCTGGGGTGGGGCAGGGAAGCATGGTTAGTGCAACACCTTTACAGTACCAGCCACCGGGACCATCCAGGATTAGAGTCCCGTGCTATCTGCAAGGATCTTGCACATTCTCCCCATCTCTGTATGGGTTTTCTCCGGGGGGCTCTGGTTTACTCCCACCTTTCAAAGTGTACCAGGGGTGTAGTCCAATAGGATGGAAATTGTTCAGCATAGATTCATGGGCTGAAATGACCTGTATGTGTAATTTTAAAAAATATTATACTTAAAAATAAAAACTTCTTCGCCTTGTGAGACTGTACATGATTCTACATAATAATGATACAGGAATTTCAATTAATAGTTTTGGGCCACTGCATACAAGCAAGATTGTTCTTTCTACATGCAACTGTTAAGTATCAACTAACTACTTCTCCTTCATGGTAACTTTATGCATTTTATTCCAGGTACAATAAACCTGAATTCTGGATCTAGTTCATGGTATGAAACCCTGAAAGCAATTATCAAAGAGCAGCAGACAAAACCAGTGTGGTTTCCAGAAGAAAAGGTATTTGATTTGGATATTTGCAATGGCTTTGTCTCAATGGTTAAAACTCCAAATACTATCAGTAGTGACATCAGTTCAAAGTTACACAGGGAAGTCTCAGATGTGCAATTCTGGAGAAACTCAGCAGGTCATGCCACATCAGTAGGACGCAAAGGGTAAATAATGATTTGGGCCTGAGCTTTTCATCAAGGTAGAAGCAAAAAGCAAGCGGATGCCCGAAATAAAAAGGTTGGGGGAGGAGAGGAGACAGGAGGGGATGGGGGAATAAGCACAGGCTAAGAGGTCAGAGGTAGATACAAGTGGGAGGGTAGAAGAGAAAATAAGTGAATCTGCATGGGTCATCTACTCCATTCAGTGATTCAGTTGTGGCCTCCTCTACATTGAAGAGACTGGGCGCAGACGGAGATATTGAGCACCTTTGCTTCGCTCTGTCTGCTGCATTACAGTGGCCAACCATTTTAATTCCATAATCAATTCCCACTTCAATATGTCTATCTTGTGCATTGCCAATCCAAGGCTATCCACAAAATGAAGAAACATCACCAAATATTCTGTCTGGGCACTCTCCAACCACAGAGCATTAACAATGATTTCTCCAGTTTCTGTTAAATACCTTCCCCAGTCTCTCCCTATCTCCCTTCCTTCAGCTCTCTCTGTTCTTCCTTTCCCCTCAGCACAGAGAGCTGCCCCCTTCCCCATCACTTCAGCTTTATTTTTCTTCTTCCACCAATTATCCCTGTTGGCCTGTGCACCTCCCCCTCCCCCCCACCTTTTTTATTCAGGCTGCTTTTTGCTCATACCTTGACGTTGGTTACCCTTTACTTCCTATATATAGATGCTGAATGACCTGCTGAGTTTGTGTATTCCAGTAAAAATACAGCCCTACTCCTGATGAAGTGCAGATTGAAGTGCCTTCTTTTTGGCTTCCTAATTGTGTACACCTAAAGTCAGAAGAAATGATGAGAAATAAAAATGTTCATTCTAAAGAAGAGATTTCATGCAATGTTCATAAAAGGGATATTTATCCTTGAACTGTAAAAGAGGGGTACAACAGGGGAAATAGTTCATGAACCACAAAGCAGATTAAATAAATGTTTAGAGTTTTCCACAGTTGGCTTGACTGTATTAATATTATTGTTTGAGGTAAAGTCCATGGAGTAGATCTCTTCTGAATGGTAGAAGGAAATGAAATAGATGCAATGGGATGAAAGAATGCAGAAAGAAGGAATTGATAGTTGATGGGTAGGTTACTGGATCATGTGATTTAAAAAACACAAACGATACAGCATGGTAGAAGGACCTTTCGGCCTATGAAACCCATGCCACCTAATTAATGGACCAACCCTAGACATTTTGGAGGGTGGGAGGAAACCCATGCAGTCACGGTGAAAACATGCAAACTCTTTCCAGGTCGTGGTGGTGTAATAGCATTGCACCAGCCCCAGCATTAACCGTGCCCAACTTAAACCTTGTGTTTCAGGCTGAAGAAACAGAGAATGAAGACATAGAACTACTGAACCATTCAAACAGCGTGAGTATGGATTACCTGAGCTGCGACGAGAGCAGAGCAAACAGTGATTATGAGGACACGGATGGAGAAGGCGGGGCTTATACAGATAATGAAATGGATGACAGACTGGCTGGGCCTGCAATCAGTAGGTCCTCTGAACCAATCAGGACTGGAGCATCTAACATGTTCCCAACAGAAGTACGCGATGCTCCACAGACCCACCCACAAGCACAGGTATGTGAAACCATGGATGGTTAATATTTAACAAGTGAAAGGGAAATGGAAAACAATCTGGTGAAGGAACTCCAGCGATTATGTTTTGCTCCAGATTCTAGCATCTTCAGTCTGTCTTGTGTCCAAAGGGAAATGGAATCTTGGTGAAAAGCAAGCCCTCATGAAATCAGAATATTTTCCAGTGCATTTTACTGGATAGGTTGTAATGTTCTTTTAAAATATGTTTTTGACAAATCCACTCTTATGATCATTGCAAAACTATGGGGCAACTTCAGAAACTAACAGTTGGAACCACATGATTAGAAATCAAATATGAACGCTTTAACCTTCACAATAAATGGGAAATATTGGAGAAAAATTAAGGAAATGCCAACATTGGAATGTAAAGGACTGCAATTTTTAATCTAGCATAATTCTATTCATGTTCACCATCGGCATTTGTGCTAAATAGGATTATGCCCTTTCTGGATCCTTTAGCAATTTGGGCTCCCAGGCCACCCTTCTGAGGCAATGAAAAGAAACACAAGGACTGATGATGCTGGAACCTTAAACAATCAATGAGGAGCTGGAGGGATTCAGCATGCCAGGCAGCAAGCAGGCAGAGTAAATCTTTCAGACCCTTCATCAAGTTTCTGATGGTGGCGAACCATTTCTCTCCATGGATGCTGCTGAGTTGCTCCAGCTTCTGTTTGCTTTGGAGGGCCCACACACAAATGAAGGCATTGGGGTGTTGAAGGGGCTCAAAATAAATATTTTTCATTACTAAATGTTTTTAGAAATTAAAAAGAACACAAACCATTTAATTAAATTCAAGAAAATTATGAAACATGCAATTTCCAAATACTCTTTTTTTTTCTCTTTATCTTAGTGGTTTAGGTGCAAAATGGAGGATCTGCACAGTTTTACATTCCTCCAATGTTTTTGGCCACAGTCAGTCTGAACTTACCTTAACATTTATCTTGGCAAGTGGAAGGCAATGACCAGCAATAGATTTGGTACAGGAATTCCCCCAATACAAATCCATCTAATGTTGTGCTTGATGCAATGCTCTTGTTCAGTCTCTGTTTTTTTCCCAACAGGTAAAACCTCAGGGGCAGTACAGGGGACCCATTTATAGCAGGTAAGTGCCTTTGTATTCTTATCCAAGCCATTTTATTTCACTCTGCTTTCTGTCCATGAGACCAAAACCATCGCTAAACTAGAATTATCATCTGATTTTTCTGTAAAGGAATTGGGTTTAATTCAAATGATAACCAAAAGGTGAATTTAAAAAAAAAAAAAAATCGATAGTCATTCTTTTGAGTGTTTAATTTTCAAATGAGTAATGTTGTTCTACATTAGCAATGTACAGTGACCATCTTTGTACTTTGTTAAGTGCATTTTGGAGAAACATTTGACTTTTACACTGCACTTAAGAGACAGGACTGAACCGCTTCACTTATCTGTGTGATCATGTGAACGTGGGATGGGTGGGGGTGTTTTCATCTCAGTAATTACCCACCAAGGTAGTTAGTATCATAGCCAATGCAAAATGCGTCAGCTCCTGTGTAAAAGGCTTACCTGCCTTCCCAGGATGCAGACGCTGTAACACTGCAAGTCCCGTCTCCTTTGGCACTGGGATGTCAGGTTCCTAAATAAAAGGTCAAACTGACCTGGCTTTTCTTGGTCCAGTGTGAACGACCCGAGCTGACTTTAAATGTGGTCATTCACACACCAATTAAATGGGATGCAGTGTAAAAGGGCTATTAGTTACTTCATAACAGTTACAACTTGGATCTAAACCTGATGCAGTTTACAGATTAAAAACACTCATTGAGCATCTAATAAAGGTCATCCTAGCACAAGGAGTTAAACAAAAAAATCAGATGCTGGGGTCATGAAATACATAGAAGTGCTGGAGAAACACAACGATTCACATATCAGCCACAGAAAGTAAAAGGTAACCAAAGTAACCTAAGAATTTATACTTCTTATCAATGTTGCGATCTGCTAAGTTTCACCAGCACTTTTGTGTACTACATTCATCCGTGTACATGCGGAATACATGTTCTTCTACTGCTCAGTAATTCTTTCAGACTCCACACCTTTCCCACAACTAAGGATCCCACACTGACTGTAAGGAATTTGTACATTCTCCGTGTCTGCATGGGATTTCCTCGTGGGCTCCCGTTTCTTCCCACTGCTCGAATCGTACTGGAGGTGTAGGGTAATTTAGTGTAAATTGGGCGGGGTGGGCTCGTGGGCCAAAATGGCCTGTTACCATGCTGTATGTCTAAATTTAAATCTCTACATTCGATCTCCTTAAAGTTAATAATCAATTATGTAGGTGCAATGGTGTGGGGTGGTTGTCCTCTAATTCCCTGTTCATTATTTCTCTGAAGATGGGAATATCAGGGAACAGATTTTAATTCTAATGCACTGGTGTTCAGATGGACATTGGTGTACTTGTAAGTTGATTTGAAATTTCAACACCCAAATGATGTGCTGGCTTTAATGCAATTAGATTGGAGTACAAGAGCTCAGTTTATTGAGAGTACAGGTGAGAATGCACCTAGAATCATATTGAGGTGAAACCTCTCGTCCTTAGGGAAAAGCAATTTCCAATTTACACACTAACCATCTTTTATCCATATGCCACTGAAATAAATAACATGTATATATTTTATTGTTAAATCCCCAACATGCAAATTGTTTCACTTCTTGGGTGGAAAACTGGTCAAAAACATTGAGCGTGACAGCTTTCAAAAGTGGCCTCACTTTTGCCTGCAATTTTGCTGTTTACTGGTGCCAGTCATGGTTCAGTTAACTAAACCTTAAGTGAGTCAGAAGGTCGTGAGCTCACGTTTTGTTCTGAAGACCTCAAGAACAACAATCAAGGCTGACCCTCCATTGTATTTTGAGGGAGAGCTGGATTTTCCACGTTTTTTTGTTGTTGCATGAAGCATTTACACAGGCCCATTCTGTTCTCTCAGATGGACAAGAAAATTTCCATGGCACTTTTATGAAGGAGAGCACATTGGAGTTACCCCTGGTTTTCTAGTCAACATTTACCCCTCAATGAACACTTTTGGTTTGCAGTTGTGGTGCAGCCAGTGGAGTTTCAGCCTCATAGATCCAATGACCCAAGATGACCCCGTGATGCTGTGTGGAATTTGTGTGTTCTCCATGTGACCCCTGTGGGCTACCTCTAGAAGCTCAGGTTTCCTCAAATTTAGGAGGTGTGGCTTGATAGGTTAACTGGCCACTATAAATCTCTTCTAGTGTGAAAACAAATGTAGAGAATTGGTGGGACTACTGAGAGAATAAAATGAGATTAGTGCAACTGGTTGATTGATGTTTGGCATAGATTCAGAAGTTTAAAGGGCTTGGTTCCCTGACTTTTTTGTAGCAACTTGCTGACCTCAAATTGATGCACTACAAAGCACTACTAAAATACTTCACTGTTTGTAAATGGTCTTGTAACTTCTCTATGAAAACCACCAAACACAAGTGTTATTTACCATGCAAATTGATTACATACTATAGTTCAAAATACTTTACTGATGTCTTACGGTCACATACTATATGCATTCCGAATACACATCTACATTCTTGACGGTTGTCTTCAATCATCATTTTACAGGCCAAGCGAACGGGATTTCAATGCAATCAAGTACAGCCAAGAACCAGTCTACAGCTCCGATGAAGATGATGAATGGAATGGACCAGCTACGGAATTGTAAGCAATGTCCCGTTAGAAGAAACATTCCGCCAATGGAACAATGTCAACGACTGCTCTTAAACAGGAAGATTGAAAAAAAATAACTTCGTAAATGTTAATTTTTAAATAAATGCAATAAATACAGCACAAGCCTTCTCCCCTATTCTGTAACGAGACAAAATGAAAGAATCTCAATGTGATACACGCCTCCCTGAAGACTTGATGGGTCAATGTTTGATTCAGCAAAAGCATGCCCGGATCAGAGTGTTTTGTCCATATTATCATATAAATTAAAGGGATGGAGGCACTGATCCATTTTGCATATGGCAGCCACAAAGGGCAATTTGGGCAATTCTTGATCTGAGGCTCTTTGGGAACTTGCTCATTCAGATTTGTCTCAAATAAGATGCACCAAATGGCTTCCTCCTACACTGTGAGGAAATAGGAAAATTATTAACCATAATACAAAATAAATGATTCCACCTGATCCAACATGCAACTTGGACT
The DNA here is from genome assembly GCF_036971445.1 of Narcine bancroftii. Lineage (NCBI taxonomy): Eukaryota > Metazoa > Chordata > Chondrichthyes > Torpediniformes > Narcinidae > Narcine > Narcine bancroftii. The sequence continues at coordinate 309,366,402 of NC_091471.1, forward strand.
TGCAGCTGAAGACAGTTCCACATGGAAATGAACATCAACAAGAGCAGTATATCCAAGCTTAAAAGGAAATACTAGGCTCATTCATTTCGTGACTTTTCAAACCATAAATATTCCAGACAATTTTGTGGGTTACTAACCTCTGCATTTTTGCTCTCAGTTGGGATTTTTTGAATGACACAAGCTGGAATTATTTGGTGCATGTATTTCTGCACATTGAAAACAAAATGAATAAATTCTTGTACTGAGATACAAGACCCAAAGCATAACTTTCAAATCAACTTGATGGGACACAGGAAATCTTGAAAAGGGCATTCACTTTCTCTCTCTGCAAATTTAACAGAGCAGGAACTAAAGATGGAGACACCTTATGATTGATACTTCAATAGAGCTGTTGCCATGATGGCTTTCAAACATAATGTAATGATCTCTTGAATCACAAGCATCATCTCCAACTATTTCTTTGTTCCCACCAGGTAATGAACTCTCTGCTGAAGTGATTTGCTACTGTGAAGTAGTTTTAAAAATCTATCATTTGCCAGATTCAGATATCTAAAAACTTATCAGGAATGGATCAAAGAACACATATGATAACTAAAACTGAATTGCCTGCAGAATAAATGACAGATAGCTCTGGAAAGTTCTCAAGATGGCTCTGGGTGTAACACAATTGGTCGTCATTCTTCCTGTAACATATACAGCCTTGTTACTGCGGTACATTGCTAGTATTATATAAAGGGGGCTTTATTGTGTCCTTTGAATAGCTGATTCAGGAGGATTTAATACCATCATTTAGAGCCTAAAGTCGGACAATGCTTCCTCACTCAGCATCTAAACCATCAAGTGTTGTACATGCTGTTGTATAAGACGACTCGCATAGGACAACCTTTGAATTTCTACCCAAAATGTAGATTTTGAGCGATAACCTTTGTAACAAGACAACCCAAATCTGGCACTTACCACTGAGCAGTGGATGCTGTTAAAAGCAAATCACAATATTTTAATAACAAATTATTATTCAAAGGCTTGCATTTTATTTGGATATTCAAAAATAAACCACCATTGGCTCCTGTAACAGGCCATTCAAGGCCTGAACAGAGCTGACAGTAGTTGGACCAGGCAGAGGTGCACTGAGACTTTGCCAATAACCAACAGGGCATGTGCGAGATTGCATTGGGAGCTGGCGTGAAGGTGGCAGCGTTGTTGAAGCTTCAAAGGTTCGGATTTTAGACCCGGCATACAGTATGACCCCAGATTTTAAGGTGAAGCTTTTTAAGTTTCAGATCCCCTGATATGACAGCATATACAGTATGTATACCACCTGTCTGACAGTGAGGAATTAACATTTTGTTCCTGCACAAAAATGCAATGAGTAGGTGGTGGGCAAAATAGAACTCCAAATATGGTTCCAATGACTCCAAACAGCTTGCTAATGAGGAATGGTACGAATCACAGTCCCTCCACTGTGGTACATTTCCTTGTAATAACAGGAGTTTTGCATCTTGACAACTTCTCCGGCTATCGAACTGTTTTTGAAAGTTTTCCAATATTTCATTAAAATGTGTATTTTTTTCTATGCATTGACTCATTCCTTTTTATTTACTATGTGCACAAACATTTTCTTGGACTCTCCTAAACCCATTGAGAGGCTTCACCTTTAGGAACTGCAGCCTGCATTTTCAATGAAGTTTAAAAGCTAGTTTTTCCTTTTCTCTTCCAATGTTTTGCTGACTTTTAATGGATGCACTGGAACCAGCAGGCCACATTATTCCACCTACATTGCTGTATCCTACATCACAGTTATTTGTAAACCATTTGGAATTAGAAAGGAAATAATAATTTTACACAATCACAATCAGACTTTTAAACCTACATTTCAACCAACAAAATAATTTTGAACTACTGTCATCGGTAAATAAGTCACTTAATCTGAATGTCCAAAACAGCGATAACACTGGACAATTTTTCCCCCAAAATGTTTGATTGGTGAAAAAAATTATGATAACTTCCAGCTAAACACAAAGATAATTTCAGATTTGCTGCATCACATATGAAGTTGGAGAAACATCGAATTATTTTTTACAATACCACGTCGCAATATCCCGACGAAACCTTTCACCATGTTCTTCACCCAAATCAGCAGGAAAGAAGTCCAAGTGCGAATGCAGAAAATGAATTTTCAGTGGTATGTTGCACTCCATGGTTTTGTATATTTGAAATACTTAAAACGTGACAAGGAAATCACAAATATAGGTTACATCTAAAAACAGTATGTAATATGAACATTTTAAGGCGATTTTCATGATCACCAGCCCAAAATCCATAAAATACACCCAAATGTGTTCAGGAAGAAAAATATTTGTTGTCCAGTGTAACCATTTCCTTGATCTACCTGAATCCATTTGGCTGTGGTTTTAACTTTTATGCATTAGTTCCTATTCTTTTTAAGGATACCACAAGTCTCTTAGATCCAAAACTTCATAGTATTATTCTGCTCGCTTCACACGGTATGGTTATCTCCGCATTGCTCAGTCAGTTTAATGACTCCTGTGAAATACCTTGGAATATTTTACACACATTACATAAATGAAGAGATCATCACTGCTATTGGCATCTTCATCCTCCTATAACCTGTCTTCAGTTAATGATATCAGATGGTTTTATTGTTTGGAAGCTTGCTGAATGGTTGCATAATTGGGTAAATTAGTATCCTGAAAGCAACAATCTCAAATGAGTGCCAACTTGACACAGCTTTGTCCATCAATCTCTAAGAGAATAGGCTCTTAAAACTGCTGATTTCAGAATGGGTTGTATTGAAATTGGAGGCTGACAGATTTGCAGTTGCATTAATTTTCATTTTCTTACAAAGCAGTTTATCGGTAAAGTTGATCCCATCTGATCCTACAGGTAATGGCACATGTGAATATCATACTGAACATGAAATAGATGAATACTAAATAACAATGATCAAGTTGCTGAAAATGCTTATAACTTGGGATAGAATATCAACCAGACTTTCTGTTTCCATGTTCTTATTGCTCCAGTTTTGTGCTCTGCTGGAAACTGAAGACAGGTTTAGTCACCAAACTACATGGAAGACATCAATAATATAGAAAAAGGGCACAGAAGATTTATTCGGATGTTGCCCATATGTCAGGGACAGAGTTAGAGGGAAAGATTAAACAGGTTCTGGAGTTTATCCCATGAAGATTTACTGGAATGTTGCCCAGACATCAGGAATTGAGTTACAGGAAAAGGTTAAACAGGTTTGAGCTTCATTCCCTGGAGCTAAGAAGAAGGAGGGGTGACGTGATGGAGGTATTTAAAATTTTTTTTTAGTCTTGACAAAGTAAATGCAGGTTGGTGAGATACAGACCAAAGGACATGGGTAAAAGGGGAAAGTTGGGGGAACAGAGTAATGGGTGCAATGGAACTAGCTGCCAGCATAAGTGTTGAATGTGGGCACAACTTTCACATTTTAGAATTTAGACAGGTACATGAATGGGAGGGTGTGGAGGGCTATGGACTGGTTGCAGGTCAGTGGGTCAAGGCAGATTAATAGTTCAGCTCAGACCCGAAGGGCCAAAGAGCTTATTTCTGTGCTACAATGTTGTATGGTTCTGTTGGATTTGGGCAGCACAAGGCCCACGAGGTGTTCGGGCCTGTTACACTCTTGAATGTTAAAGGTACAAGATGAAAAGAAATTGATGAATCCAGAAACATTTGTCTCTTTTCAAACTAAAGCACAGATACTCCAAATTTGTCCTCACCCATGTCTTGTATAATTTTACCATAACACCCAACTCCTGTACTCAACACTTTGACAAACTTCAAAGATTGAATAATATTCTTATAAACTGAATAATCTCCTTCACTTACTGGTAATATTGCACTTTTTTCCCAATTAACTTTATATCCAGATAGAAATCCATATTGTATTAAACACTCCTTCAAGTGCAAAAATGACTGAGCTGGGTTTAATAAATACACCAATACATCATCAGCAAATAAATTAATTTTATACTCCTCGTCTAAAACTTTCATACCTTGTATCTATGTATTTTGTCTTATCAGCTGTGCTAAAGGTTTAATCACTAACGCAAACAAAGCTGATGATAAAGGACAACCTTGACGAGTTGATCGACTTAACTTAAAGGATTCCGAAATCAAACCATTTGTCAATACTCGAGCTATTCTTCATAAAACCTGTTTGATCCATATGAATCAACTTAGGTAAAAATTTAGCCAATCTATTCACTAATATTTTAGCTATTATTTTATAATCTACATTTAACAACGAAATTGGTCTATATGAAGGTACTTTCAAAGGATCTCTTTTTTTTATGAATTACTGTAATTAAAGGACTAGAACAAGACTCAGGTAATTCATAATGTTCTTCAACTTGACGTAATACATCCCCAAACACTGTAGATAAATCATCATAAAATTTTTTATAAAATTCAACCAAAAATCCATTATCACCAGGTGATTTACCGTTCGGCATTTCCAGCATAGCCATTTTAATTTCCGAATCAGTAAATGGTTCTTCTAACTCCTGTATATCTCCATCCTCTAATATCAGTAAATTCAACTGTGATATAAAAAGATCAATCGATCCAGTTTCTTGTTTTCCTTCAGATGTATATAACTTTTTATAAAATAAATAAAATTCATCATTAATCTCACGAGGTTCATAAGTAATAAGAGAATTCTGTCTAACAGCATTAATAGTCCTAGATATCTCTTCTTTCTTTAATTGCCATGCCAATACCTTATGTGCTTTCTCTCCCCATTCATAATACTGTTGTTTAGTCCTATTAATCACACATTCAAATTGATAAGATTGCAAAGTATTATATTTCAATTTCAGCCTAAATAATTCTATTTTCTGATCTCTTGTAGCATCTTTCTGAAATTCCTTTTCTAACTCATCGATCTGTTTCTCTAATCCAGGAGTCTGATTTAATCGATTCTTTTTTATTTTAGAATTATAACTAATTATTTGTCCTATCAAATAGGCTTTCATAGCATCTCATAATATAAACTTACATTGAACAGAATTAGAATTTTCAATTAATTTTTTTTTTCAAAAAATCAATAAATTCCATATTTTTTAACAACATTGCATTAAATCTCCAATGATAAGCTATTTGAGTTTGTTCAGAAGTTTCATTTGTAAAATATAACAGAGAATAATCTGAAATCACCCTACCTTTATATTCCACTTGTAGTATTTTCCCTTGTAAATGTGCCGATACTAAAAAGAAGTCAATCCTTGAAAACGATTCATGTCCAGATGAATAAAAGGAAAAATCTTTCTCTGTCAGATTAAGACGTCTCCAAATATCTACTAAATTAAGACTTTCATCAATGCTTGAACCTGAATTGCCATCTTGGTTTTTTAACTTTCTGTGGAGATTTATCTAATAAAGGTTCCAAAACACGATTAAAATCACCACCAACTAAAATATTATCATGAGCCTGACCCAAACATAAAAATGCATCTGAAATAAATATTTCATCCTCTGCATTTGGGACATAAATATTAAGTAAAGTTCAAAATTCACTAAAAATCTTACAATTCAATTTAAGAATACATCCTGCCTTTTCCTCCATTAATTGTAAATCAAAAGATAAATTTTTATGTATAAAACTTGCTGCACCTCTAGCTCTAGAATTAAATGAAGAATATACATGCCCAACCCAGTCCCTTTTTAATTTCATGCTTTCCTTCACATTCAAATGTGTTTCTTGTAAGAAGGCAATATCAATGTTCATTTTCTTAATATACGCCAAGACTCGCTTACACTTAATCGTACTATTTAATCCTCGAACATTAAAAGTAGCAAACCTTAACTTTGACATATCTACTATTAATACCAATAATATCAAAATACCACTAATATCAAAATATCATAATAACAGAAGAAAAAAATATAATAAGAGAATTCTTCTTTTCATCCAGAAGATTCCAATCTCGAAGATCCCATTTCAGAAGGAAGTAGACTCTTTTCATTCCCATTTTTTCCCATTTCTGCCATTTCTTCCATTTCCAGAGCAACCAGATTTTTCTTTAGGAGATAATGGTGGACTACGTCTTTGTCCTCTTATATCTGGCAATGAATCAGCAAAAATAATTGCTTCACGATCAGTTTCAAAAAAAAGAAATTGATAGTTTCCATAAAACACCTTCAACACTGCAGGGTAACAAAAAGTAGACTTTTAACCTTTACGCCACAAAACTTCTTTAACTGGATTGAATTGATGTCAATGTTGAATGATCTCTTGACTCAAATCAGGATAAAAAAGGACTCTGCTATTCTGAATCAATAATGGGGTTTGTCATTGTCTCGCATTTTGTACTGCAAGTCGAAGTATTACTTCTCTGTCCAAATAATTCAAACATCAAATTATTACCGGCCTTGGTGGTTGACCAGCTGAGGGTGTTCTTCTTAAAGTTTCATGAGCTCTTTCCAGTACCAATCCCCCAGAGAAAAATTCTTGCCCTAATATTTGTGGGATCCAGTCTTTAAAGAAACAAAGAGGATCTTGTCCTTCTATACCTTCTGGCAAACCAACAATTTTCAGAATATTCCTTCTGCTTTAATTCTCCAAGTAATCTTATTTTTCTTTCTAGCTCCTTCTCATGTTCTCCTAGTTCTATGATTGATTTTCCACCTTCAACACTTTTTCTGTGTTAGAAGTCATTTGTTGTTTACAGTCCAAGAAAGCAGTTTGAATTTTTAAAAATTCTTCATAAGATGCATCCACACGTGTCTTAACCATATTTAATTCTGAACTTATACCAGCATTCATTTGAACTATTTCATTCATTTGAGATGTCAACAAATCCATTCCAGGTTTTATAACAGCTTGAACAACAGCATTCAATTGCATACACTTTGATTCAGTAAAGCTCAGCTCTGCTCTCTCTGACATAGTGGTAGAACAAGGTAAATGCAGCTCCTGCTGCAACTCAACAGAAAGCATTTTAAAAGTTTTACTGTGGGTCTGGACTCCCACTGACGGCACCCCAACTTCCTCAGGGAGTCGCCGCTGGTCTCCCCCACATCTCATTGTTTTTTCATCAATTCATGAAGAAAAACGATTTCTTCAGATTGAAATGCTACCTGATGCATTTCCAACAATGGAGTCGTCTCCCTGTGTGCTCCCTGCATTGAAATCAAAAGGTTTTCCAAATCGGAGTTCATTTCTTGGGAACACGCACCTTCTTCCGCAGAACGGGTAATTCCAGTGCCATCCTTCACCTGGTGAGAAATAGGTATAATTTTTTCAGTCCCCACAGGCAATCTTTGGGGTTTAGACAATGAAAAGATTAAGCCTGGGGCTGTATCAAGTCTTATAGGCCCCAAATCTTCAGCATCTCGAAAATGTAATTTCTTCTGAACTTGAGGTTTAGTCTTTTTTCATCATTAGTAGCCATAATAATTCATTAATACATTAAACTAAAAATTAAAAAGTTTAAACTTGAAAACAAAGGGTTAAAAAACAGGTATTTAAAAGTCTGGCCAGAGAGGTCGAGATTACATCTCTAGACTCGACACCATCTTGCCACTCCACCAATGAAAAGGTGAGTTGACTATAGTTTGTTTCCAAGGCTTTTGTTTTAATTTGGTATTAAAAACTATTACCAGTTGTTAAAAACTGAATGCTTTAATACTGGGTAGACAATTTAAAAAAAATGTTCCACCTTCAGTGTTCCCTCTATCATAAATGATTTATTTTTAATTGGGTGTTGAGTGCAAAGAAAATAAAATAAAACAGCTTATATTGTTATTTTATTAACCCATAGAATTTTCTCTGTCTTTCTTTTAATCATCTGTTTGTTTGAGTCTTTTAAATGCTTCTAATGTTTCAATCTCCACCACTGCACACAAGGAATGAAAAAAATGTCCCTGGTGTTTCCCCTAAACTTCTCTCCTATCACTTTGTCAAGATGTCCTCTGGGGTTTGCTAATCTTGGCTCGAGCAAGCAGTTGCTGAAATTCTGCCTTATTTCTTCCTCTTGTAACCTTGTATGCCAATGGCTTTGATTTTTATTTCACTAATGTCCCACTTTGAATATTGGTTCCATAATTTTTTTAAAGGGGATGTGAGTGAAAATAAAATGTTTAGAGGAAGACTCCCTCAACAAAGTCAGTTTGACCATAAAATACTTTGTTAAGGAATTTATTACTAATACATATAAAATTATTGGAGACTAAAGAATTATTTTTTTAAGATCTAAAATAAGATGGGAGCAGGATTTAAATATACTAATTTGGATGATATTTGCTCAAAATTATATTGTGATGGTGTTATGAATACAGAACATTATTTCAATATAACTTTCATCAATTGTATTATACTCCACATAAGTTAAATGATCTTGATTCTAATTATTTGAGTAAGTGTTGGGGTGGAAACAGAGCGGTGGAAACAGAGCGGTGGAAATAGAGTGGTGGAAACAGAGGGGCAGAAACAGGGATTGAAACAGGAAAGGAAACAGATGGATGAAGACAGATTGGTTGAATCTGAGGTTTGGAAACAGGGGAGGAAACAGAGGTGGGAAATAAGGAGGTAGAAACAGTGGTGGAAACAGTGGGGTGGAAAGAGAGGGGAGGAAACAGAGGGGTGGAAACAGAGAGGTGTAAACCGAGGAGTGGAAACTGAGGGGTGGAAACCGATGGGAGGAAACCGAGGTGTGGAAACCAAGGTGTGGAAAGTGATGTGTGGAAACTGACATGTGGAAACCGAGAGGTGTGGAAATAGAAGGCTGTCAACAAATAGGTCCAAACAGAATTGTTGAAAATTAGGTGTGGAATCAGAGGTGGAGTATCAGAGATGGTGAATCAGAGGTGGGGAAACAGAAATGGGGAAACAGAGATTGGGAAATATGGTAGGGAAAGAGTGGTGGGGAAACAGAGGTGGGGAAACAGAGATGGGGAATCAGAGATGGGGAATCAGAGATGGGGGAACCGAGGTGTGGAACCGAGGTGTGGAAACCGAGAGTAGCCATAATAATTCCTTAATACTTTAAACTAAAATTTACAAAGTTTAAACTTGAAAACAAAGGGTTAAGAAATAGGATCAGGATTTAAATATACTAATTTGGATGATATTTGATCAAAATTATATTGTGATGGTGTTATGAATACAGTACATAGGTTCAATATAACTTTCATCAATTGTATTATACTCCATATAAGTTAAATGATCTTGAACCTAATTATTTGAGTAAGTGTTGGGGTGGAAACAGAGCGGTGGAAACAGAGCGGTGGAAACAGAGCGGTGGAAACAGAGCGGTGGAAACAGAGCGGTGGAAACAGAGTGGTGAAAAGTGATGGAAACAGGGGGATAAAAACAGTGGGGTGTAAATTGAGGGGTGGAAACACAGGGGTTGAAACAGAGGGGCGAAAACAGAGGTGTGGAAACCGAGAGTAGCCATAATAATTCCTTAATACTTTAAACTAAAATTTAAAAAGTTTAAACTTGAAAACAAAGGGTTAAAAAACAGGTATTTAAAAGTCTGTCCAGAGAGGTTGAGATTACACGTCTGGACTCTACACCATCTTGCCATGCCCCCAAGAAAATGTAAGTTGACTATAGTTTGTTTCCAAGGCTTTTGTTTTAATTTGTTATTGAAAACTATTTCAGTTGTTAAAAACTGAGTGCTTTAATACTGGGTGGACAATTAAAAAAAATATGTTCCACCTTCAGAGTTTCCTCTATCATAAATGGTTTATGTTTAATTGGGTTTTGAGTGCAAAGAAAAAAAAAATTAAAATAGTTTATATTATTATTTTATTAACCCATAGACTTTTCTCTGTCTTTCTTTTAATCATCTGTGGAAACAGAGCGGTGGAAAGTGGTGGAAACAGGGGGATAAAAACAGTGGGATGGAAATGGAGGGGTGGAAACGGAGGGGTGGAAACGGAGGGGTGGAAACGTAGGGGTGGACACAGAGGGGTGGAAACAGAGGGGTGTAAACCAATGGGTGGAAACCGAGGTGTGGAAAGCGAGGTGTGGAAAGCGAGGTGTGGAAACTGACATGTGGAAACCGAGAGGTATGGAAATAGAAGGCTGTCAACAGATGGGTCAAAACAGAATGGTTGAAACTTAGGTGGTGAATCAGAGGTGGAGTATCAGAGATGGTGAATCAGAGGTGGGGAATCAGAGGTGGGGAATCAGAGGTGGGGAAACAGAGGAGGGGAAACAGAGGAGAGGAAACAGAGGAGGGGATATGAGGAGTAGAAACAGAGGCGGGGAAACAGAAATGGGGAAACAGAGATGGGGAAACATGGTAGAGAAAGAGTGGTGGGGAAACAGAGGTGGGGAAACAGAGGTGGGAAAACAGAGGTGGGAAAACAGAGGTGGGGAAACAGAGATGGGGGGAACCGAGGTGTGGAAATCGAGGTGTGGAAACCGAGGTGTGGAAACGAGAGTAGCCATAATAATTCCTTAATACTTTAAACTAAAATTTAAAAAGTTTAAACTTGAAAACAAAGGGTTAAAAACAGGTATTTAAAAGTCTGTCCAGAGAGGTCCAGATTACACGTCTCGACTCTACACCATCTTGCCATGCCCCCAAGAAAATGTAAGTTGACTATAGTTTGTTTCCAAGGCTTTTGTTTTAATTTGTTATTGAAAACTATTTCAGTTGTTAAAAACTGAGTGCTTTAATACTGGGTGGACAATTAAAAAAATATGTTCCACCTTCAGTGTTCCCTCTCTCATAAATGGTTTATGTTTAATTGGGTTTTGAGTGCAAAGAAAAAAAATTAAAATAGTTTATATTGTTATTTTATTAATGCATATGTGGGGAAACCGAGGTTTGGAAAGCCAGGTATGGCAACAGAGGTGTGGAAATTGAGGTGTGTAAACAGGGGTGGAAACAGAGGGGTGGAAACAGAGGGGTGGAAAGAGAGGGACGGAAACATAGCAGTGCAATCAGAGCGGTGGAAAGCGAGGGTGGAAAAAGTGGAGGGGATACAAGGTTGGGAATCAGAGGTGGGGAATCAGGATGGGGAAATCATAGGTTGGGAAATAGAGGTGGGGAACGGAGGTGTGGAAACAGAGGGAGATAATCAGAAATGGGGAAACAGTGGTGGGGAAACAGTGGTGGGGAAACAGAGGACGAGAATCAGAGTTGTGGAATCATAGGTTGGGAAACAGAGGTGCGGAAACAGGTGAGGAAACAGAGGTGGGAAAGGAGTGGTTGGGAAACCGAGGTGTGGAAAGAGATGTGTGGAAAAAGAGGGGGGTCAACAGATGGGTCCAAACAGAATGGTGGAATCATAGGTTGGGAAACAGAGGTGGGGAAACAGAGGTGTGGAAAAAGAGGAGGGGAAATAGAGGTGGGAATGGAGTGGTGGTGAAACAATGGTGGGGAAACAGATGTGTGGAAAAAGAGGGCCGTCAACAGATGGGTCCAAACAGAATGGTGGAATCATAAGTTGGAAAACAGAAGTGGGGAATCAGAGGTGGGGAAATTGAGGTGGGGAAACAGATGTGGGGAAACAGCGGTGGGGAAACAGTGGTGGGGATATAGAGGAGGGGAATCAGAGATGAGGAATCAGAGGTGTGGAATCAGAGGGTGGAATCAGAGGTGGGTAAACAGTGGTGTGGAAACAGAGGAGGGTATCAGAGTTGGGGAATTAGCGGTGGGGATTCAGAGGTGGGGTATTAATGGTTGTGAATCAATGGTGGGGAATCAGAGGTGGGGAATCAGATGTGTGGAAACAGAGGTGGAGAAACAGTGGTGGGGAAACAGTGGTGGCAAATAAGAGGTGGAAACCAGAGGTGGGAAACCAGAGGTGGGTAAATAGAGCTGGGAAATCAGGAGGGGAATCAGACGTGGGGATTCTGAGGTGGTGTATCAGATGTGGGGAAAGAGATGTGCAGAGACATAGGTGGCAGACAGAGCTGGGGAGACAGAGGTGGAGAATCAGAGATTTGGTATCAGAGGTGTGGAAACAGAGAGATATAAACAAAGATATGGTAAAAGAGGGCTGTCAACAGATGGGTCCAAACAGAATGGTTGAAACATAGGTGGTGAATCAGAGGTAGGGAATCAGAGATGGGGAACCGAGGTGGTGCATCTGAGGTGGGTAAACAGAGGTAGGGATTCAGAGGTGGGTAATCAAAGGTGTGGAAACCGAAGTGTTGAAACCCATGTGTGGAAACAGAGGTCTTAGAAAAGAGGTCTGTCAACAAATGGGTCCAAACTAACGTGGGTTATCAGAGATGGGGAATCAGATGTGGCGAATCAGAGATGGGGACTCAGAGTTGGGGTAACACACGTGGGGAAGCAGAGGTGGGGAAACAAGGTGGGGAAACAAAGGTAGGGAAACAGAGGTGAGGAAACAGAGGTGGGGAATCAGATGTGGGGAATCAGAGGTGGGGAAACTGATGTTGGGAAAGAGAGGTGGGAAAATAGAAGGGTGGGAATAGAGGGGTGGAAACAGAATTGTTGAAATTGAGGTGTGGAATCAGAGGTGGGGAATCAGAGGTGCGGAATCAGAGGTTTGGAAACCGATGTGTGGAAACCCATGGGTGGAAACCGAGGTTTGGAATCTGAGGTCAGGAAACTGAGGTATGGAAAACGAGGTGGGGAAACAGAGGTGTTGGAAATGAGGGCTGTCAACAGTTGGGTCCAAACAGAATGGTCAAATCTTAGGTGGAAAATCAGAGATGGGGAATTAGTGGTGGGGAAACATACGTGGGGGGGGGCTGGGGTGTGAGAGGGGGGGAACAGATGTGGAGGACTGAGGTGGCGAAAAAAAGGTGAGTAAACAGAGGTAGGGAAACAGACGTGGGGACACTGATGTTGCGAAACAGAGGTGGGAAACAGATGTGGGGAAATAGCGGTGGGGAAACTGTGGGGGGAAACATTGGTGTGGAATAGAGGCGCAGAATTAGAGGTGGGGAATCAGAGGAGGGAATCAGAGGTGGGGAAACAGAGGTGTGGAATCAGAGGTGTGGAAACAGTGGTGTGGAAAAATATGTCTGTGAACAGTTGTGCCCAAACAAAATGGTTGATACTTAGGTGGTGAATCAGAGGTGGGGAATCAGAGGAGGGAAATCAGATGTGCGGAATGAAAGGTGGCAAAACTGATGTTGGGAAAGAGAGGTGGGGAATCAGATATGGGGAAATAGTGGTGTGGAAAGAGTGGTGTGGAAAGAGTGGGGGTGAACAGAGGTGGGGAATCAGAGGTGGGGAATCAGTGGTGGGGAATCGGAGGTGGGGAAACATACGCGGTGGGGGGGTGTGCTGGGGGGTGAGTGGGGGGGAAACAGATGTGGGGAAACGATGTGGGGAAACAAAGGTGAGTAAACAGAGGTAGTTAAACAGACGTGGGGACACTGATGTTGTCAAAAGAGGAGGGAAACAGATGTGGGGAATTAGCGGTGGGGAAAGAGTGGGGGGAAACAGTGGTGTGGAATAGAGGCGCAGAATTAGAGGTGGCGAATCAGAGGAGGCAATCAGAGATGGGGAAACAGAGGTGGGGAATCAGTGGTGGTGAATCAGATGTGGGGAAACATATGGGGGAGGGGATACATATGTGGGGAAACGAGGTGGGGAAATAGTGGGGGGAAACAGTGGTGTGGAATCAGAGGTGTGGAAACAGTGGTGTGGAAAAAGAGGTCTGTCATTAGTTGTGCGCAAACAAAATGGTTGATACTTAGGTGGTGAATCAGAGGTGGGGAATCAGAGGAGGGCAATCAGATGTGCGGAATCAAAGGTGGCGAAACTGATGTTGGGAAAAAGAGGTGGGGAATCAGATATGGGGAAATAGTGGTGTGGAAAGAGTGGGGGGAATCAGAGGTGGGGAATCAGTGGTGGGGAATCGGAGGTGGGGAAACAAACGCGGGGGGGGGTTGCTGGGGGATGAGGGGGGAAACAGAATTGGGGAAATAGCGGTGGGGAAACTGTGGGGGGAAACAGTGGTGTGGAATAGAGGCGCAGAATTAGAGGTGGGGAATCAGAGGTGGGGAACAGCTGTGTAGAAACAGAAGTGTGGAAACTGATGTGTGGAAAACCATGAGTGGATACTGAGGTTTGGAAACCGAGGTCAGGAAATTGAGGTATGGAAAACGAGGTGTGGAAACAGAGGTGTTGGAAATGAGGGCAGTCAATAGTTGGGTCCAAACAGGATGGTCGAATCTTAGGTGGAGAATCAGAGATGGGGAATCAGATGTGGGGAAACATACACGGGGGGTGTGTGTGAGTGGGAGGGGGAAACAGATGTGGGGAAACGAGGTAGGGAAACAGAGGTGAGTAAACAGAGGTAGGGAAACAGACGTGGGGACACTGTTGTTGCGAAACGGAGGTGGGAAACAGATGTGGGGAAATACCGGTGAGGAAACAGTGGGGTGAAACAGTGGTGTGGAATAGAGGCGCAGAATTAGAGGTGGGGAATCAGAGGAGGGAATCAGAGGTGAGGAAACAGAGGTGGGGAATCAGAGGTTTGGAAACCGAGGTGTGGAAACCCATGTGTGGAAGCCGAGGTGGGGAAACCGAGTGGGGTAACCTAGGTGTGGAATCCGAGGTGTGGAAACAGAGGTGGTGGAAAAGAGGGCTGTGAACAAATGGGTCCAAACAGAATGGTTAAAGCTACGGTGGGGTATGAGAAGTGGGGAATCAGAGTTGGGGACTCAGAATTTGCGTAACACACGTGGGGAAGGAGAGGTGGGAATACAAGGTGGGGAATCAAAGGTAGGGAAACAGAGTTGGGGTAACAGAGGTGGGAAACAAAACTTGAGAAAAAGAGGTGGGGAACAGAGATGGGGAAACAGCACTGGGAATCTGAGTTGGATATGCAGTGGTGGGGTTACCAAGTCTGGAATCAGAAGTGGGGAATCAGTGGTGGAGAATCAGAGGTGGGAATCAGTGGGGTGGTATCAGAAGTGGGGAATCAGTGGTGGGGAAACCAAGGTGGGGTATCAGAGGTGGGGAAACAGAGGTGGGAAAACAGATGGGTGGAAATAGAGGGGTGGAAACAAGGCGGTGCCAGCAGATGTGTGGAATGAGAATGGTTGAAACTGAGGTGGGGAAACAGAGATGGGGAAAAAGAGGTGGGGAAACAGTGGTGGAGAAACAGTGGTGGTGAAACAGTGGTGGCGATACAGTGGTGAGGAAAAGCAGGTGGAGAATCTGTGTGGGAAATCAGAGGTGGGGAACAGCTGTGTAGAAACAGAAGTGTGGAAACCGATGTGTGGAAATAGAGGTGTGGAAACTGAGGAGGGTAAACTGAGGTGTGGAAACCAATGTTGTAAACCGAGGTGTGGGAACCGAGGTGTGGAAACAGTGATGTGGAAAAAGAGGGCTGTCAACAGTTGTGTCGAAAAAGAATGGTTGAAAAGCAGGTGGTGAATCAGAGTGGGGAATCAGAGGTTGGGAATCAGATTTGGGGAATCAGAAGTGGGGAAACAGATGTTAGGAAAGAGAGGTGGGGAAACAGATGTGGGGAAATAGTGGTGAGAAAAGTGTGGGGGGAATACAGGTTTGTGGAATCTGAGGTGGGGAATCATAGGTGGGCTATCAATGGTGGGGAAACAGAGGTGCGGAATCAGAGGTTTGGAACCCGATGTGTGGAAACCCATGAGTGGAAACCGAGGTTTGGAAACCGATGTCAGGTAACTGAGGTATGGAAAACGAGGTGGGGAAACAGAGGTGTTGGAAATGAGGGCTGTCAACAGTTGGGTCCAAACAGAATGGTCGAATCTTAGGTTGAGAATCAGAGATGGGGAATCAGTGGTGGGGAAAAATACGCGGGGCGGGGTGGGGGGGGGGCGGTGGTCGGGTGTGGAGGGAAACATATTTGGCGAAACAAGGTCGGGAAACAAAGGTGAGTAAACAGAAGTAGGGAAACAGACGTGGGGAATCAGAGGTGGGGAAACACAGGTGTGGAATCAGAGGTGTGGAAACAGTGGTGTGGAAAAAGATGTCTGTGAACAGTTGTGCCCAAACAAAATGGTTGATACTTAGGTGGTGAATCAGAGGTGGGTAATCAGAGGAGGGGAATCAGATGTGCAGAATCAAAGGTGGCGAAACTGATGTTGGGAAAGAGAGGTGGGGAATCAGATATGGGGAAATAGTGGTGTGGAAAGAGTGGTGTGGAAAGAGTGGGGGTGAAGAGAGGTGGGAAATAAGAGGTGGGGAATCAGTGGTGGGGATTCGGAGGTGGGGAAACATACGCGGTGGGGGGTGTGCTGGGGGGTGAGTGGGGGGGAAACAGATGTGGGGAAATGATGTGGGGAAACAAAGGTGAGTAAACAGAGGTAGTTAAACAGACGTGGGGCAACTGATGTTTTGAAACAGAGGAGGGAAACAGATGTGGGGAAATAGCGGTGGGGAAAGAGTGGGGGGAAACAGTGGTGTGGAATAGAGGCGCAGAATTAGAGGTGGCGAATCAGAGGAGGGAATCAGAGATGGGGAAACAGAGGTGGGGAAACATACAGGGCGGGGAAACAGATCTGGGAAACGAGGTGGGGAAACAGATTTAGGGAAACAGAGGTGGAGACACTGATGTTGGGATACAGAGGTGGGAAAAAGATGTGGGGAAATAGCGGTGGGGAAACAGTGGGGGGAAACAGAGGTGTGGAATCAGAGGTGGGGCATCAGAGCTTTGGAAACCGATGTGTGGAAACCCATGGGTGGAATCCGAGGTTTGGAATCTGAGTTCAGGAAATTGAGGAATGGAAAACGAGGTGGGGAAACAGAGGTGTTGGAAATTAGGGCTGGCATACGTGGGGTGGGGGCTGGCATGTGAGGGGGAGGGAACAGATTTGGAAAAACGAGGTGGGGAAACAAAGGTGAGTAAACAGAGGTAGGGAAACAGATGTGGGGACACTGATGTTGCGAAACAGAGTTGGGAAACAGATGTGGGGAAATAGCGGTGGGGAAACTGTGGGGGAAAACAGTGGTGTGGAATAGAGGTGCAGAATTAGAGGTGGGGAATCAGAGGTGGGGAATCAGATGTGAGGAAACACAGGTGTGGAATCAGACGTGTGGAAACAGTGGTGTGGAAAAAGAGGTCTGTGAACAGTTGTGCCCGAACAAAATAGTTGATACTTAGGTGGTCAATCAGAGGTGGGGAATCAGATGTGTGGAATCAGAGTTGGGGTATCAGAGGTGGGGAAACAGATGTTGGGAAAGAGAGGTGGGGAAAACAGATGTGGGTAAATAGTGGTGGGAAAAAAGTGGGGGGAATACAGATTTGTGGAATCAGAGGTGGGGAATCAGAGGTGGGGAATCAGAGGTGGGGTATCAGTGGTGGGGAATCATAGGTGGGCAATCAATGGTGGGGAAACAGAGGTGGGGAATCAGAGGTTTGGAACCCGATGTGTGGAAACCCATGAGTGGAAACCCATGAGTGCAAACCGATGTTTGGAATCCGAGGTCAGGAAACTGAGGTATGGAAAACGAGGTGGGGAAATAAGGGCTGTCAACAGTTGCGTCCAAACAGAATGGTCGAATCTTAGGTGGAGAATCAGAGATGGGGAATCAATGGTGGGGTAACATACACGGTGGGGGGTGTTGGGGGGTTAGAGGGGGGGAAACATATGTGGGGAAACAAGATCGGGAAACAAAGGTGAGTAAACAGAGGTAGGGAAACAGATGTGGGGAAACGAGGAGGGGAATCAAAGGTGAGTAAACAGAGGTAGGGAAACAGATGTGGGGAAATAGCGGCGGGGAAACAGTGGGGGGAAGCAGTGGTGTGGAATAGAGTCTGAGAATTAGAGGTGGGGAAACAGAGGAGGGAAACAGACGTGGGGAAACAGAGGTGGGGAATCAGAGGTGGGGAATCAGTGGTGTGGAAACAGTGGTGTGGAAAAAGAGGTCTGTCATCAGTTGTGCCCAAACAAAATGGTTGATACTTAGGTGGTCAATCAGAGGTGGGGAATCAGAGGAGGGGAATCAGATGTGCGGAATCAAAGGTGGCGAAACTGATGTTGGGAAAGAGAGGTGGGGAATCAGATATGGGGAAATAGTAGCGTGGAAAGAGTGGGGGGGAACAGAGGTGGGGAATCAGAGGTGGGGTATCAGAGGTAGGTAAGCAGAGGTGGGAAAACAGAGGGGTGTAAATAGAGGGGTGGAAACAGGGCGGTGCCAGCAAATGTGTGGAATGAGAATGGTTGAAACTGAGGTGGGGAAACACAGATGGGGAAAAAGAGGTGGGGAAACAGTGGCGGAGAAACAGTGGTGGCAAAACAGTGGTGGCGATACAGTGGTGAGGAAAAGCTGGTGGAGAATTTGTGTGGGAAATCAGAGGTGGGGAACAGCTATGTAGAAACAGAAGTGTGGAAACCGATGTGTGGGAACCGAGGTGTAGAAACAGTGCTGTGGAAAAAGAGGGCTGTAAACAGTTGTGTCCATAAAGAATGGTTGAAACTTAGGAGGTGAATCAAAGTGGGGAATCAGAGGTTGGGAATCTGATGTGGGGAATCAGAGGTGGGGAAACAGATGTTGGGAAAGAGAGGTGGGGAAACAGATGTGGGGAAATAGTGGTGGGAAAGAGTGTGGGAATACAGATTTGTGGAATCAGAGGTGGGGTATCAGTGGTGGGGAATCATAGGTGGGCAATCAATGGTGGGGAAACAGAGGTGGGGAATCAGAGGTTTGGAACCCGATGTGTGGAAACCCATGAGTGGAAAACAAGGTTTGGAATCCGAGGTCAGGAAACTGAGGTATGGAAAACGAGGTGGGTAAACAGAGGTGCTGGAAATGAGGGCTGTCAACAGTTGGGTCCAAACAAAATAGTCAAATCTTAGGTGGAAAATCAGAGATGGGGAATCAGTGGTGGGGAAACATACGTGGGGGGGGGGGGAGCTGGGTTGTGAGAGGGGGGAGGGAAACAGATGTGGAGGAACGAGGTGGGGAAACAAAGGTGAGTAAACAGAGGTAGGGAAACAGACGTGGGGACACTGATGTTGCGAAACAGAGGTGGGAAACAGATGTGGGGAAATAGCGGTGGGGAAACTGTGGGGGGAAAAAGTGGTGTGGAATAGAGGCACAGAATTAGAGGTGGTGAATCAGAGGTGGGGAATCAGAGGTGGGGAACAGAGGTTTAGAATCAGAGGTGGGGAATCAGAGTTGGTGAATCAGAGGTGGGGAATCAGTGGTGGGGAATCAGAGGTGGGGAATCAGTGGTGGGGAAACAGAGGTGGGGAATCAGAGGTTTGGAAACCGATGTGTGGAAACCCATGAGTGGAAACTTAGGTTTGGAATCCGAGGTTAGGAAACTGAGGTATGGAAAACGAGGTGGGGAAACAGAAGTGTTGGAAATGAAGGCTGTGGTGTGGAATAGAGGCGCAGAATTAGAGGTGGGGAATCAGAAGAGGGAATTAGAGGTGGGGAAACAGATGTGGGGAATCAGAGGATTTGAAACCGAGGTGTGGAAACCCATGTGTGGAAGCCGAGGTGGGGAATCTGAGTGGGGTAACCGAGGTGTGGAATCAGAGGTGTTGGAAAAGAGGGCTGTGAACAAATGGGTCCAAACAGAATGGTTGAAGCTCAGGTGGGTTATGAGAAGCGGGGAATCAAAGTTGGGGAATCAGATGTGGGGAATCAGAGGTGGGGACTCAGAATTTCGGTAACACACGTGGGGAAGGAGAGGTGGGAATACAAGGTGGGGAATCAAAGTTAGGGAAACAGAGATGGGGTAACAGAGGTGGGAAACAAAACTTGAGAAAAAGAGGTGGGGAACAGCTGTGTAGAAACAGAAGTTTGGAAACGGAGGTGTGGAAATCGAGGTATGGAAACCGAGGAGGGAAAACCGAGGTGTGGAAACCGATGTTGGAAACCGAGGTGTGGAAACAGTGTTGTGGAAAAAGAGGGATGTCAACAGTTGTGTCCAAACAGAATGGTTGAAACTTAGTTGGTGAATCAGAGTAGGAAATCATAGGTTGGGAATCAGATGTGGGGAATCAGAGGTGGGGAAACAGATGTTGGTAAAAAGGTGGGGAAACAGATGTGGGGAAATAGTGGTGGGGAAAGAGTGGGGGGAATACAGATTTGTGGAATCATAGGTGGGGAATCAGAGGAGGGGAATCAGAGGTTTGTAATCAGTGGTGGGGAATCATAGGTGGGCAATAAATGGTGGGGAAACAGAGGTGGGGAATCAGAGATTTGGAACCCGATGTGTGGAAACCCATGAGTGGAAACCGATGTTTGGAAACCGTGGTCGGGAAACTGAGGTATGGAAAACGAGATGTGGAAACAGAGGTGTTGGAAATGAAGGCTGTCAACAGTTGGGTCCAAACAGGATGGTCGAATCTTAGGTGGAGAATCAGAGATGGGGAATCAGAGGTGGGGAAACATACGGGGGTTGGGGTGGGGGGGGGGTGGGGAAACTGATGTGGGGAAACGAGGTGCGGAAACAGAGGTGTTGGAAATGAGGACTGTCAACAGTTGGGTCTGAACAGAATGGTCGAATCTTAGGTGGAGAATCAGATATGGGGAATCAGTGGTGGGGTTACAAAAGGGGGGTGGTGGTGTGGCAGGGGGGAAACAGATGTGGGGAAACGAGGTGGGGAAACAGAGGTGAGTAAACAGAGGCAGGGAAACAGACGTGGGGACAATGATGTTGTGAAACAGAGGTGGGCAAAAGATGTGGGGTAATAGCGGTGGGGAAACAGTGAGGGGAAACAGTGGTGTGGAATAGAGGGGCAGAATTAGAGGTGGGGAATTAGAGGAGCGAATCAGAGTTGGGGAATCAGAGATGGGGACTCAGAGGTTGGTTAACATACGTTGGGAAGGAGAGGTGGGGAAACAGCGTTGGGTGTCGGAGTTTGGGATGCTTTGGTGGGGATACGAGGTCTGGAATCGGAAGTGGGAAATCAGTGGTGGGGAACAGAGGTGTTGAATCAAATGTGGGGTAATAGAGGTGGGGAATTAGTGGTGGGGAATCAGAAGTGGGGAATCAGTGGTGGGGAAAAGGCAGTGGGAAATCAGAGTGGGGAATCAGAGGTGAGGAACAGCTGTGTAGAAACAGATGTGTGAAAAGCGATGTTGGAAACCGAGATGTAGGAACTGAGGTGTGGAAACAGTGGTTTGGAAAAAGAGGGCTGTGAACAATTGTGTCCAAACAGAATGGTTGAAACTTAGGTGGTGAATCAGAGGTCGGGAATCAGGTGTGGGGAATCAGATGTGGGAAATCAGATGTGGGGAATCTGAGGTGCTGCAACATACGGGGGGAAAACAGATGTGGGTAAACGAAGTGGGGATACAGAGGTGGGAAACGGTGTATTAGAGGTGAGGAATGAGAGGTGGGGAATCAGAGATGAGTAACAGAGGTGTGGAATCAGAGGTCGGGAATCAGAGGTGGGGAATCAGAGGTGGGGAATCAGTGGTGGGGAATCAAAGGAGGGGAATCAGTGGTGGGGAAACAGAGGTGGGGAATTAGATATGGGGAAATAGTCGTGGGGAAAGAGCTAGGGGGGAACAGAGGTGTGGAATCAGAGGTGGGCAATCAGAGGTGGGGAATCAGAGGTTTGGAAACCGATGTGTGGAAACCCATGGGTGGAAACCGAGGTTTGGAATCTGAGGTCAGGAAACTGAGGTATAGAAAACGAGGTGGGGAAACAGAGGTGATGGAAATGAGGGCTGTCAAAAGTTGGGTCCAAACAGAATGGTCAAATCTTAGGTGGAAAATCAGAGATGGGGAATCAGTGGTGGGGAAACATACGTGGAGGGGGCCCTGGGGAGTGAGAGGGGGACATAAACAGATGTGGAGGAACGAGGTGGGGAAACAAAGGTGAGTAAACAGAGGTAGGAAACAGACATGGGGACACTGATGTTGCGAAACAGAGGTGGGAAACAGATGTGGGGAAATAGCGGCGGGGAAACAGTGGGGGGAAAACAGTGGTGTGGAATAGAGGCCGAGAATTAGAGGTGGGCAATCAGAGGAGCGAATCAGAGGTGGGGAAACACAGGTTTGGAAACAGCGGTGTGGAAACAGTGGTGTGGAAAAAGAGGTCTGTCATCAGTTGTGCCCAAACAAAATGGTTGATACTTAGGTTGTCAATCAGAGGTGGGGAATCAGAGGAGGGGAATCAGATGTGCGGAATCAAAGGTGGCGAAACTGATGTTGGGAAAGAGAGGTGGGGAATCAGATATGGGGAAATAGTAGCGTGGAAAGAGTGGGGGGGAACAGAGGTGGGGAATCAGAGGTGGGCTATCAGAGGTGGGTAAGCAGAGGTGGGAAAACAGAGGGGTGTAAATAGAGGGGTGGAAACAGGGCGGTGCCAGCAAATGTGTGGAATGAGAATGGTTGAAACTGAGGTGGGGAAACACAGATGGGGAAAAAGAGGTGGGGAAACAGTGGCGGAGAAACAGTGGTGGCAAAACAGTGGTGGCGATACAGTGGTGAGGAAAAGCTGGTGGAGAATTTGTGTGGGAAATCAGAGGTGGGGAACAGCTATGTAGAAACAGAAGTGTGGAAACCGATGTGTGGGAACCGAGGTGTAGAAACAGTGCTGTGGAAAAAGAGGGCTGTAAACAGTTGTGTCCAAAAAGAATGGTTGAAACTTAGGAGGTGAATCAAAGTGGGGAATCAGAGGTTGGGAATCTGATGTGGGGAATCAGAGGTGGGGAAACAGATGTTGGGAAAGAGAGGTGGGGAAACAGATGTGGGGAAATAGTGGTGGGAAAGAGTGTGGGGAATACAGATTTGTGGAATCAGAGGTGGGGTATCAGTGGTGGGGAATCATAGGTGGGCAATCAATGGTGGGGAAACAGAGGTGGGGAATCAGAGGTTTGGAACCCGATGTGTGGAAACCCATGAGTGGAAAACAAGGTTTGGAATCCGAGGTCAGGAAACTGAGGTATGGAAAACGAGGTGGGTAAACAGAGGTGTTGGAAATGAGGGCTGTCAACAGTTCGGTCCAAACAAAATAGTCAAATCTTAGGTGGAAAATCAGAGATGGGGAATCAGTGGTGGGGAAACATACGTGGGGGGGGGGGGGGGGGGAGCTGGGTTGTGAGAGGGGGGAGGGAAACAGATGTGGAGGAACGAGGTGGGGAAACAAAGGTGAGTAAACAGAGGTAGGGAAACAGACGTGGGGACACTGATGTTGCGAAACAGAGGTGGGAAACAGATGTGGGGAAATAGCGGTGGGGAAACTGTGGGGGGAAAAAGTGGTGTGGAATAGAGGCACAGAATTAGAGGTGGGGAATCAGAGGTGGGGAATCAGAGGTGGGGAACAGAGGTTTAGAATCAGAGGTGGGGAATCAGAGTTGGGGAATCAGTGGTGGGGAAACGGAGGTGGGGAATCAGAGGTTTGGAAACCGATGTGTGGAAACCCATGAGTGGAAACTTAGGTTTGGAATCCGAGGTTAGGAAACTGAGGTATGGAAAACGAGGTGGGGAAACAGAAGTGTTGGAAATGAAGGCTGTGGTGTGGAATAGAGGCGCAGAATTAGAGGTGGGGAATCAGAAGAGGGAATTAGAGGTGGGGAAACAGATGTGGGGAATCAGAGGATTTGAAACCGAGGCGTGGAAACCCATGTGTGGAAGCCGAGGTGGGGAATCCGATTGGGGTAACCGAGGTGTGTAATCAGAGGTGTTGGAAAAGAGGGCTGTGAACAAATGGGTCCAAACAGAATGGTTGAAGCTCAGGTGGGTTATGAGAAGCGGGGAATCAAAGTTGGGGAATGAGATGTGGGGAATCAGAGGTGGGGACTCAGAATTTCGGTAACACACGTGGGGAAGGAGAGGTGGGAATACAAGGTGGGGAATCAAAGTTAGGGAAACAGAGATGGGGTAACAGAGGTGGGAAACAAAACTTGAGAAAAAGAGGTGGGGAACAGCTGTGTAGAAACAGAAGTTTGGAAACGGAGGTGTGGAAATCGAGGTATGGAAACCGAGGAGGGAAAACCGAGGTGTGGAAACCGATGTTGGAAACCGAGGTGTGGAAACAGTGTTGTGGAAAAAGAGGGATGTCAACAGTTGTGTCCAAACAGAATGGTTGAAACTTAGTTGGTGAATCAGAGTAGGAAATCATAGGTTGGGAATCAGATGTGGGGAATCAGAGGTGGGGAAACAGATGTTGGTAAAAAGGTGGGGAAACAGATGTGGGGAAATAGTGGTGGGGAAAGAGTGGGGGGAATACAGATTTGTGGAATCATAGGTGGGGAATCAGAGGAGGGGAATCAGAGGTTTGTAATCAGTGGTGGGGAATCATAGGTGGGCAATAAATGGTGGGGAAACAGAGGTGGGGAATCAGAGATTTGGAACCCGATGTGTGGAAACCCATGAGTGGAAACCGATGTTTGGAAACCGTGGTCGGGAAACTGAGGTATGGAAAACGAGATGTGGAAACAGAGGTGTTGGAAATGAAGGCTGTCAACAGTTGGGTCCAAACAGGATGGTCGAATCTTAGGTGGAGAATCAGAGATGGGGAATCAGAGGTGGGGAAACATACGGGGGTTGGGGTGGGGGGGGTGGGGAAATTGATGTGGGGAAACGAGGTGCGGAAACAGAGGTGTTGGAAATGAGGACTGTCAACAGTTGGGTCTGAACAGAATGGTCGAATCTTAGGTGGAGAATCAGATATGGGGAATCAGTGGTGGGGTTACAAAAGGGGGGTGGTGGTGTGGCAGGGGGGAAACAGATGTGGGGAAACGAGGTGGGGAAACAGAGGTGAGTAAACAGAGGGAGGGAAACAGACGTGGGGACAATGATGTTGTGAAACAGAGGTGGGCAAAAGATGTGGGGTAATAGCGGTGGGGAAACAGTGAGGGGAAACAGTGGTGTGGAATAGAGGGGCAGAATTAGAGGTGGGGAATTAGAGGAGCGAATCAGAGTTGGGGAATCAGAGATGGGGACTCAGAGGTTGGTTAACATACGTTGGGAAGGAGAGGTGGGGAAACAGCGTTGGGTGTCGGAGTTTGGGATGCTTTGGTGGGGATACGAGGTCTGGAATCGGAAGTGGGAAATCAGTGGTGGAGAACAGAGGTGTTGAATCAAATGTGGGGTAATAGAGGTGGGGAATTAGTGGTGGGGAATCAGAAGTGGGGAATCAGTGGTGGGGAAAAGGCAGTGGGAAATCAGAGTGGGGAATCAGAGGTGAGGAACAGCTGTGTAGAAACAGATGTGTGAAAAGCGATGTTGGAAACCGAGATGTAGGAACTGAGGTGTGGAAACAGTGGTTTGGAAAAAGAGGGCTGTGAACAATTGTGTCCAAACAGAATGGTTGAAACTTAGGTGGTGAATCAGAGGTCGGGAATCAGGTGTGGGGAATCAGATGTGGGGAATCTGAGGTGCTGCAACATACGGGGGGAAAACAGATGTGGGTAAACGAAGTGGGGATACAGAGGTGGGAAACGGTGTATTAGAGGTGAGGAATGAGAGGTGGGGAATCAGAGATGAGTAACAGAGGTGTGGAATCAGAGGTCGGGAATCAGAGGTGGGGAATCAGTGGTGGGGAATCAGTGGTGGGGAATCAAAGGAGGGGAATCAGTGGTGGGGAAACAGAGGTGGGGAATCAGATATGGGGAAATAGTCGTGGGGAAAGAGCTAGGGGGGAACAAAGGTGTGGAATCAGAGGTGGGCAATCAGAGGTGGGGAATCAGAGGTTTGGAAACCGATGTGTGGAAACCCATGGGTGGAAACCGAGGTTTGGAATCTGAGGTCAGGAAACTGAGGTATAGAAAACGAGGTGGGGAAACAGAGGTGATGGAAATGAGGGCTGTCAAAAGTTGGGTCCAAACAGAATGGTCAAATTTTAGGTGGAAAATCAGAGATGGGGAATCAGTGGTGGGGAAACATACGTGGAGGGGGGCCTGGGGAGTGAGAGGGGGACATAAACAGATGTGGAGGAACGAGGTGGGGAAACAAAGGTGAGTAAACAGAGGTAGGAAACAGACATGGGGACAGCGATGTTGCAAAACAGAGGTGGGAAACAGATGTGGGGAAATAGCGGCGGGGAAACAGTGGGGGGAAAACAGTGGTGTGGAATAGAGGCCGAGAATTAGAGGTGGGGAATCAGAGGAGCGAATCAGAGGTGGGGAAACACAGGTTTGGAAACAGCGGTGTGGAAACAGTGGTGTGGAAAAAGAGTTCTGTGAACAGTTGTGACCAAACAAAATGGTTGATACTTTGGTGGTGAATCAGAGGTGGGGAATCACAGGTGGGGAATCAGATGTGCGTAATAAGAGGTGGGGAAACTGATGTTGGGAAAGAGAGGTGGGGAATCAAATATGGGGAAATAGTGGTGGGGAAAGAGTTAGGGGGGAACAGTGGTGTGGAATCAGAAGTGGGGAATCAGAGGTGTGGAAAAAGAGGTCTGTCATCAGTTGTGCCCAAACAAAATGGTTGATACTTAGGTGGTCAATCAGAGGTGGGGAATCAGAGGAGGGGAATCAGATGTGCGGAATCAAAGGTGGCAAAACTGATGTTGAGAAAGAGAGGTGGGGAATCAGAGGTGGGGAATCAGTGGTGGGGAATCGGAGGTGGGGAAACATACGCGGGGGGGGGTGCTGGGGCGTGAGTGGGGCAAACAGATGTGGGGAAACGAGGTGGGGAAACAAAGGTGAGTAAACAGAGGTCGGGAAACAGACTTGGTGACAGCGATGTTGCAAAACTGAGGTGGGAAACAGATGTGGGGAAATAGCGGTGTGGACACTGTGGGGGGAAACAGTGGTGTGGAATAGAGGTGCAGAATTAGAGGTAGGGAATCAGAGGAGGGAATCATAGGTGGGGAAACACAGGTTTGGAATCAGCGGTGTGGAAACAGTGGTGTGGAAAAAGAGTTCTGTGAACAGTTGTGACCAAACAAAATGGTTGATACTTTGGTGGTGAATCAGGGGGGGGGAATCACAGGTGGGGAATCAGATGTGCGTAATAAGAGGTGGTGAAACTGATGTTGGGAAAGAGAGGTGGGGAATCAGATATGGGGAAATAGTGGTGGGGAAAGAGTTAGGGGGGACAGTGGTGTGGAATCAGAAGTGGGGAATCAGAGGTGGGGAATCAGAGGTTTGGAAACCGATGTGTGGAAACCCATGGGTGGAAACCGAGGTTTGGAGTCTGAGGTCAGGATACAGAGGTATGGAAAACGAGGTGGGAAAACAGAGGTGTTGGAAATGAGGGCTGTCAACAGTTGGGTCCAAACAGAATGGTAAAATCTTAGGTGGAAAATCAGAGATGGGGAATCAGTGGTGGGGAAACATACGTGGGGGGACGGCTTGGGTGTGATGGGGGGGAAACAGATGTGGAGGAACGAGGTGGGGAAACAAAGGTTAGTAAACAGAGGTAGGGAAACAGACGTGGGGACACTGATGTTGCGAAACAGAGGTGCGAAACAGATGTGGGGAAATAGCGGTGGGGAAAGTGTGGGGGGTAACAGTGGTGTGGAATAGAGGCGCAGAATTAGAGGTGGGGAATCAGAGGAGGGAATCAGAGGTGGGGAAAGAGAGGTGGGGAATCAGTGGTTGTGAATCAGATGTGGGGAAACATACGGGGGTGGGAACAGATGTGGGGAAATAGCGGTGGGGAAACAAAGGTGATTAAACAGAGGTAGGGAAACAGACGTGGGGACACTGATGTTGCAAAACAGAGGTGGGAAACAGATGTAGGGATATAGCGGTGGGGAAACAGTGGGGGAAAACAGTGGTGTGAAAAAGAGGCGCAGAATTAGAGGTGGGGAATCAGAGGAGGGAATCCGAGGTGGGGAAACAGAGGTGGGGTATCAGAAGTGGGGAATCAGAGGTGGGGAAACCCAGGTGTGGAATCAGACGTGTGGAAACAGTGGTGTGGAAAAAAGGACTGTGAACCGTTGTGCCCCAACAAAATGGTTGATACTTAGGTGGTGAATCAGAAGTGGGGCCTCATATGTGCGGAATCAGAGGTGGGGAATCACAGGTGTGGAATCAGCTGTGCAGAATCAGAGGTGGGGAAACTGATGTTGGGAAAGAGAGGTGGGGAATCAGATATGGGGAAATAGTGGTGGGGAAAAGAGGCGCAGAAATAGAGGTGGGGAATCAGAGGAGGGAATCAGAGGTGGGTAATCAGAGGTTTGGAAACCGATGTGTGGAAACCCATGGGTGGAAACCGAGGTTTGGAATCTGAGGTCAGGAAACTGAGGTATTGAAAACGAGGTGGGGAAACAGAGGAGTTGGAAATGAGGGCTGTCAACATTTGGGTCCAAACAGAATGTTTGAATCTTAGGTGGAAAATCAGAGATGGGGAATCAGTGGTGGGGATACATACGTGGGGGGGGGGGGGTGGGGCTGGGGTGTGAGGGGGGGGAACAGATGTGTAGAAACGAGGTGGGAAACAAAGGTGAGTAAACAGAGGTAGGGAAGCAGACGTGGGGACACTGATGTTGCGAAACAGAGGTGGGAAACAGATGTGGGGAAATAGCGGTGGGGAAACTGTGGGGGGAAACAGTGGTGTGGAATAGAGGCGCAGAATTAGAGGTGGGGAATCAGAGGAGCGAATCAGAGGTGGGGAAACAGATGTGGGGAATCAGAAGTGGGAAATCAGAGGTGGGGAAACACAGGTGTGGAATCAGAGGTGTGGAAACAGTGGTGTTGAAAAAAGAGGTCTGTGAACAGTTGTGCCCAAACAAAATGGTTGATACTTAGGTGGTGAATCAGAAGTGGGGCCTCAGATGTGCGCAATCAGAGGTGGGGACACTGATGTTGCGAAACAGAGGTGGGAAACAGATGTGGGGAAATAGCGGCGGGGAAACAGTGGTGTGGAATAGAGTCCGAGAATTAGAGGTGGGGAAACAGAGGAGGGAATCAGAGGTGGGGAAACAGAGGTGGGGAATCAGAGGTGGGGAATCAGAGGTGGGGAATCAGAGGTGGGGAAACAGTGGTGTGGAAAAAGAGGTCTGTCATCAGTTGTGCCCAAACAAAATGGTTGATACTTAGGTGGTCAATCAGAGGTGGGGAATCAGAGGAGGGGAATCAGATGTGCGGAATCAAAGGTGGCGAAACTGATGTTGGGAAAGAGAGGTGGGGAATCAGATATGGGGAAATAGTAGCGTGGAAAGAGTGGAGGGGAACAGAGGTGGGGAATCAGAGGTGGGGTATCAGAGGTGGGTAAGCAGAGGTGGGAAAACAGAGGGGTGTAAATAGAGGGGTGGAAACAGGGCGGTGCCAGCAAATGTGTGGAATGAGAATGGTTGAAACTGAGGTGGGGAAACACAGATGGGGAAAAAGAGGAGGGGAAACAGTGGCGGAGAAACAGTGGTGGCAAAACAGTGGTGGCGATACAGTGGTGAGGAAAAGCTGGTGGAGAATCTGTGTGGGAAATCAGAGGTGGGGAACAGCTGTGTAGAAACAGAAGTGTGGAAACCGATGGGTGCAAATCGAGGTGTGGAAACTGAGGTGGGAAAACCGAGGTGTGGGAACCGATGTTGTAAACTGACGTGTGGGAACGGAGGTGTGGAAACAGTGCTGTGGAAAAAGAGGGCTGTAAACAGTTGTGTCCATAAAGAATGGTTGAAACTTAGGTGGTGAATCAAAGTGGGGAATCAGAGGTTGGGAATCTGAAGTGGGGAATCAGAGGTGGGGAAACAGATGTTGGGAAAGAGAGGTGGGGAAACAGATGTGGGGAAATAGTGGTGGGAAAGAGTGTGGGGAATACAGATTTGTGGAATCAGAGGTGGGGTATCAGTGGTGGGGAATCATAGGTGGGTAATCAATGGTGGGGAAACAGAGGTGGGGAATCAGAGGTTTGGAACCCGATGTGTGGAAACCCATGAGTGGAAAACAAGGTTTGGAATCCGAGGTCAGGAAACTGAGGTATGGAAAACGAGGTGGGTAAACAGAGGTGTTGGAAATGAGGGCTGTCAACAGTTGGGTCCAAACAGAATGGTCAAATCCTGGTGGAAAATCAGAGATGGGGAATCAGTGGTGGGGAAACATACGTGGGGGGGGGGGTGGCTGGGTTGTGAGAGGGGGGAGGGAAACAGATGTGGAGGAACGAGGTGGGGAAACAAAGGTGAGTAAACAGAGGTAGGGAAACAGACGTGGGGACACTGATGTTGAGAAACAGAGGTGGGAAACAGATGTGGGGAAATAGCGGTGGGGAAACTGTGGGGGTAAAAAGTGGTGTGGAATAGAGGCACAGAATTAGAGGTGGGGAATCAGAGGTGGGGAATCAGAGGTGGGGAACAGAGGTGTAGAATCAGAGGTGGGGAGTCAGAGGTGGTGAATCAGAGGTGGGGAATCAGTGGTGGGGAAAAAGAGTTCTGTGAACAGTTGTGACCAAACAAAATGGTTGATACTTTGGTGGTGAATCAGGGGGGGGAATCACAGGTGGGGAATCAGATGTGCGTAATAAGAGGTGGTGAAACTGATGTTGGGAAAGAGAGGTGGGGAATCAGATATGGGGAAATAGTGGTGGGGAAAGAGTTAGGGGGGAACAGTGGTGTGGAATCAGAAGTGGGGAATCAGAGGTGGGGAATATGAGGTTTGGAAACCCATGTGTCGAAACCCATGGGTGGAAACCGAGGTTTGGAGTCTGAGGTCAGGAAACAGAGGTATGGAAAACGAGGTGGGAAAACAGAGGTGTTGGAAATGAGGGCTGTCAACAGTTGGGTCCAAACAGAATGGTAAAATCTTAGGTGGAAAATCAGAGATGGGGAATCAGTGGTGGGGAAACATACGTGGGGGGACGGCTTGGGTGTGTGGGGGGGGAAACAGATGTGGAGGAACGAGGTGGGGAAACAAAGGTGAGTAAACAGAGGTAGGGAAACAGACGTGGGGACACTGATGTTGCGAAACAGAGGTGGGAAACAGATGTGGGGAAATAGCGGTGGGGAAAGTGTGGGGGGTAACAGTGGTGTGGAATAGAGGCGCAGAATTAGAGGTGGGGAATCAGAGGAGGGAATCAGAGGTGGGGAAAGAGAGGTGGGGAATCAGTGGTTGTGAATCAGATGTGGGGAAACATACGGGGGTGGGAACAGATGTGGGGAAATAGCGGTGGGGAAACAAAGGTGATTAAACAGAGGTAGGGAAACAGACGTGGGGACACTGATGTTGCAAAACAGAGGTGGGAAACAGATGTGGGGAAATAGCGGTGGGGAAACAGTGGGGGAAAACAGTGGTGTGAAAAAGAGGCGCAGTATTAGAGGTGGGGAATCAGAGGAGGGAATCCGAGGTGGGGAAACAGAAGTGGGGTATCAGAAGTGGGGAATCAGAGGTGGGGAAACCCAGGTGTGGAATCAGACGTGTGGAAACAGTGGTGTGGAAAAAAGGACTGTGAACCGTTGTGCCCAAACAAAATGTTTGATACTTAGGTGGTGAATCAGAAGTGGGGCCTCATATGTGCGGAATCAGAGGTGGGGAATCACAGGTGTGGAATCAGCTGTGCAGAATCAGAGGTGGGGAAACTGATGTTGGGAAAGAGAGGTGGGGAATCAGATATGGGGAAATAGTGGTGGGGAAAAGAGGTGCAGAAATAGAGGTGGGGAATCAGAGGAGGGAATCAGAGGTGGGGAATAGGAGGTTTGGAAACCGATGTGTGGAAACCCATGGGTGGAAACCGAGGTTTGGAATCTGAGGTCAGGAAACTGAGGTATTGAAAACGAGGTGGGGAAACAGAGGAGTTGGAAATGAGGGCTGTCAACATTTGGGTCCAAACAGAATGTTTGAATCTTAGGTGGAAAATCAGAGATGGGGAATCAGTGGTGGGGATACATACGTGGGGGGGGGGGTGGGGCTGGGGTGTGAGAGGGGGGGGAACAGATGTGTAGAAACGAGGTGGGAAACAAAGGTGAGTAAACAGAGGTAGGGAAGCAGACGTGGGGACACTGATGTTGCGAAACAGAGGTGGGAAACAGATGTGGGGAAACAGCGGTGGGGAAACTGTGGGGGGAAACAGTGGTGTGGAATAGAGGCGCAGAATTAGAGGTGGGGAATCAGAGGAGCGAATCAGAGGTGGGGAAACAGATGTGGGGAATCAGAAGTGGGAAATCAGAGGTGGGGAAACACAGGTGTGGAATCAGAGGTGTGGAAACAGTGGTGTTGAAAAAAGAAGTCTGTGAACAGTTGTGCCCAAACAAAATGGTTGATACTTAGGTGGTGAATCAGAAGTGGGGCCTCAGATGTGCGGAATCAGAGGTGGGGACACTGATGTTGCGAAACAGAGGTGGGAAACAGATGTGGGGAAATAGCGGCGGGGAAACAGTGGGGGGAAGCAGTGGTGTGGAATAGAGTCCGAGAATTAGAGGTGGGGAAACAGAGGAGGGAATCAGAGGTGGGGAAACAGAGGTGGGGAATCAGAGGTGGGGAATCAGCAGTGGGGAATCAGAGGTGGGGAAACAGTGGTGTGGAAAAAGAGGTCTGTCATCAGTTGTACCCAAACAAAATGGTTGATACTTAGGTGGTCAATCAGAGGTGGGGAATCAGAGGAGTGGAATCAGATGTGCGGAATCAAAGGTGGCGAAACTGATGTTGGGAAAGAGAGGTGGGGAATCAGATATGGGGAAATAGTAGCGTGGAAAGAGTGGAGGGGAACAGAGGTGGGGAATCAGAGGTGGGGTATCAGAGGTGGGTAAGCAGAGGTGGGAAAACAGAGGGGTGTAAATAGAGGGGTGGAAACAGGGCGGTGCCAGCAAATGTGTGGAATGAGAATGGTTGAAACTGAGGTGGGGAAACACAGATGGGGAAAAAGAGGTGGGGAAACTGCGGCGGAGAAACAGTGCTGGCAAAACAGTGGTGGCGATACAGTGGTGAGGAAAAGCTGGTGGAGAATCTGTGTGGGAAATCAGAGGTGGGGAACAGCAGTGTAGAAACAGAAGTGTGGAAACCGATGGGTGCAAATCGAGGTGTGGAAACTGAGGGGGGAAAACCGAGGTGTGGGAACCGATGTTGTAAACTGACGTGTGGGAACCGAGGTGTGGAAACAGTGCTGTGGAAAAAGAGGGCTGTAAACAGTTGTGTCCATAAAGAATGGTTGAAACTTAGGTGGTGAATCAAAGTGGGGAATCAGAGGTTGGGAATCTGATGTGGGGAATCAGAGGTGGGGAAACAGATGTTGGGAAAGAGAGGTGGGGAAACAGATGTGGGGAAATAGTGGTGGGAAAGAGTGTGGGGAATACAGATTTGTGGAATCAGAGGTGGGGTATCAGTGGTGGGGAATCATAGGTGGGCAATCAATGGTTGGGAAACAGAGGTGGGGAATCAGAGGTTTGGAACCCGATGTGTGGAAACCCATGAGTGGAAAACAAGGTTTGGAATCCGAGGTCAGGAAACTGAGGTATGGAAAACGAGGTGGGTAAACAGAGGTGTTGGAAATGAGGGCTGTCAACAGTTGGGTGCAAACAGAATGGTCAAATCTTAGGTGGAAAATCAGAGATGGGGAATCAGTGGTGGGGAAACATACGTGGGGACACTGATGTTGCGAAACAGAGGTGGGAAACAGATGTGGGGAAATAGCGGCGGGGAAGCAGTGGGGGGAAGCAGTGGTGTGGAATAGAGTCCGAGAATTAGAGGTGGGGAAACAGAGGAGGGAATCAGAGGTGGGGAATCAGTGGTGGGGAATCAGAGGTGGGGAATCAGTGGTGGGGAAACAGAGGTGGGGAATCAGAGGTTTGGAAACCGATGTGTGGAAACCCATGAGTGGAAACTTAGGTTTGGAATCCGAGGTTAGGAAACTGAGGTATGGAAAACGAGGTGGGGAAACAGAAGTGTTGGAAATGAAGGCTGTGGTGTGTAATAGAGGCGCAGAATTAGAGGTGGGGAATCAGTAGAGGGAATTAGAGGTGGGGAAACAGAGGTGGGGAATCAGAGGATTTGAAACCGAGGTGTGGAAACCCATGTGTGGAAGCCGAGGTGGGGAATCCGAGTGGGGTAACCGAGGTGTGGAATCAGAGGTGTTGGAAAAGAGGGCTGTGAACAAATGGGTCCAAACAGAATGGTTAAAGCTCAAGTGGGGTATGAGAAGCGGGGAATCAAAGTTGGGGAATCAGATGTGGGGAAATAGTGGTGGGGAAAGAGTTAGGGGGGAACAGTGGTGTGGAATCAGAAGTGGGGAATCAGAGGTGGGGAATCAGAGGTTTGGAAACCGATGTGTGGAAACCCATGGATGGAAACCGAGGTTTGGAGTCTGAGGTCAGGAAACAGAGGTATGGAAAACGAGGTGGGAACACAGAGGTGTTGGAAATGAGGGCTGTCAACAGTTGGGTCCAAACAGAATGGTAAAATCTTAGGTGGAAAATCAGAGATGGGGAATCAGTGGTGGGGAAACATACGTGGGGGGACGGCTTGGGTGTGAGCGGTGGGAAACAGATGTGGAGGAACGAGGTGGGGAAACAAAGGTGAGTAAACAGAGGTAGGGAAACAGACGTGGGGACACTGATGTTGCGAAACAGAGGTGGGAAACAGATGTGGGGAAATAGCGGTGGGGAAACAAAGGTGATTAAACAGAGGTAGGGAAACAGACGTGGGGACACTGATGTTGCAAAACAGAGGTGGGAAACAGATGTGGGGAAATAGCGGTGGGGAAACAGTGGGGGAAAACAGTGGTGTGAAAAAGAGGCGCAGAATTAGAGGTGGGGAATCAGAGGAGGGAATCCGAGGTGGGGAAACAGAGGTGGGGTATCAGAAGTGGGGAATCAGAGGTGGGGAAACCCAGGTGTGGAATCAGACGTGTGGAAACAGTGGTGTGGAAAAAAGGACTGTGAACCGTTGTGCCCAAACAAAATGGTTGATACTTAGGTGGTGAATCAGAAGTGGGGCCTCAGATGTGCGGAATCAGAGGTGGGGACACTGATGTTGCGAAACAGAGGTGGGAAACAGATGTGGGGAAATAGCGGCGGGGAAACAGTGGGGGGAAGCAGTGGTGTGGAATAGAGTCCGAGAATTAGAGGTGGGGAAACAGAGGAGGGAATCAGAGGTGGGGAAACAGAGGTGGGGAATCAGAGGTGGGGAATCAGCAGTGGGGAATCAGAGGTGGGGAAACAGTGGTGTGGAAAAAGAGGTCTGTCATCAGTTGTACCCAAACAAAATGGTTGATACTTAGGTGGTCAATCAGAGGTGGGGAATCAGAGGAGTGGAATCAGATGTGCGGAATCAAAGGTGGCGAAACTGATGTTGGGAAAGAGAGGTGGGGAATCAGATATGGGGAAATAGTAGCGTGGAAAGAGTGGGGGGGAACAGAGGTGGGGAATCAGAGGTGGGGTATCAGAGGTGGGTAAGCAGAGGTGGGAAAACAGAGGGGTGTAAATAGAGGGGTGGAAACAGGGCGGTGCCAGCAAATGTGTGGAATGAGAATGGTTGAAACTGAGGTGGGAAAACGCAGATGGGGAAAAAGAGGTGGGGAAACAGTGGCGGAGAAACAGTGGTGGCAAAACAGTGGTGGCGATACAGTGGTGAGGAAAAGTTGGTGGAGAATCTGTGTGGGAAATCAGAGGTGGGGAACAGCAGTGTAGAAACAGAAGTGTGGAAACCGATGGGTGCAAATCGAGGTGTGGAAACTGAGGGGGGAAAACCGAGGTGTGGGAACCGATGTTGTAAACTGACGTGTGGAACCGAGGTGTGGAAACAGTGCTGTGGAAAAAGAGGGCTGTAAACAGTTGTGTCCATAAAGAATGGTTGAAACTTAGGTGGTGAATCAAAGTGGGAAATCAGAGGTTGGGAATCTGATGTGGGGAATCAGAGGTGGGGAAACAGATGTTGGGAAAGAGAGGTGGGGAAACAGATGTGGGGAAATAGTGGTGGGAAAGAGTGTGGGGAATACAGATTTGTGGAATCAGAGGTGGGCAATCAATGGTGGGGAAACAGAGGTGGGGAATCAGAGGTTTGGAACCCGATGTGTGGAAACCCATGAGTGGAAAACAAGGTTTGGAATCCGAGGTCAGGAAACTGAGGTATGGAAAACGAGGTGGGTAAACAGAGGTGTTGGAAAT
This sequence comes from Narcine bancroftii, assembly GCF_036971445.1. Lineage (NCBI taxonomy): Eukaryota > Metazoa > Chordata > Chondrichthyes > Torpediniformes > Narcinidae > Narcine > Narcine bancroftii. The sequence goes on from NC_091471.1 coordinate 309,402,268, forward strand.
GAGGGCTGTCAACAGTTGGGTCCAAACAGAATGGTCAAATCTTAGGTGGAAAATCAGAGATGGGGAATCAGTGGTGGGGAAACATACGTGGGGGGGGGGGGGTGGGGCTGGGTTGTGAGAGGGGGGAGGGAAACAGATGTGGAGAAACGAGGTGGGGAATCAAAGGTGAGTAAACAGAGGTAGGGAAACAGACGTGGGGACACTGATGTTGCGAAACAGAGGTGGGAAACAGATGTGGGGAAAAAGCGGTGGGGAAACAGTGGGGGAAAACAGTGGTGTGAAAAAGAGGCGCAGAATTAGAGGTGGGGAATCAGAGGAGGGAATCCGAGGTGGGGAAACAGAGGTGGGGAAAATGAGGTGGGGAAACACAGATGGGGAAAAAGAGGTGGGGAAACAGTGGCGGAGAAACAGTGGTGGCAAAACAGTGGTGGCGATACAGTCCTGAGGAAAAGCTGGTGGAGAATCTGTGTGGGAAATCAGAGGTGGGGAACAGCTGTGTAGAAACAGAAGTGTGGAAACCGATGTGTGGAAATCGAGGTGTGGAAACTGAGGTGGGAAAACCGAGGTGTGGGAACCGATGTTGTAAACCGACGTGTGGGAACCGAGGTGTGGAAACAGTGCTGTGGAAAAAGAGGGCTGTTAAAAGTTGTGTCCATAAAGAATGGTTGAAACTTAGGTGGTGAATCAAAGTGGGGAATCAGAGGTTGGGAATCTGATGTGGGAAATCAGAGGTGGGGAAACAGATGTTGGGAAAGAGAGGTGGGGAAACAGATGTGGGGAAAGAGTGTGGGGAATACAGATTTGTGGAATCAGAGGTGGGGTATCAGTGGTGGGGAATCATAGGTGGGCAATCAATGGTGGGGAAACAGAGTTGGGGAATCAGAGGTTTGGAACCCGATGTGTGGAAACCCATGAGTGGAAAACAAGGTTTGGAATCCGAGGTCAGGAAACTGAGGTATGGAAAACGAGGTGGGGAAACAGAAGTGTTGGAAATGAAGGCTGTGGTGTGTAATAGAGGCGCAGAATTAGAGGTGGGGAATCAGAAGAGGGAATTAGAGGTGGGGAAACAGAGGTGGCGAATCAGAGGATTTGAAACCGAGGTGTGGAAACCCATGTGTGGAAGCCGAGGTGGGGAATCCGAGTGGGGTAACCGAGGTGTGGAATCAGAGGTGTTGGAAAAGAGGGCTGTGAACAAATGGGTCCAAACAGAATGGTTAAAGCTCAGGTGGGGTATGAGAAGCGGGGAATCAAAGTTGGGGAATCAGATGTGGTGAATCAGAGGTGGGGACTCAGAATTACGGTAACACACGTGGGGAAGGAGAGGTGGGAATACAAGGTGGGGAATCAAAGTTAGGGAAAGAGAGGTGGGGTAACAGATGTGGGAAACAAAACTTGAGAAAAAGAGGTGGCGAACAGCTGTGTAGAAACAGAAGTTTGGAAACCGAGGTGTGGAAATCGAGGTATGGAAACCGAGGAGGGAAAACCGAGGTGTGGAAACCGATGTTGGAAACCGAGGTGTGGAAACAGTGTTGTGGAAAAAGAGGGATGTCAACAGTTGTGTCCAAACAGAATGGTTGAAACTTAGTTGGTGAATCAGAGTAGGAAATCATAGGTTGGGAATCAGATGTGAGGAATCAGAGGTGGGGAAACAGATGTTGGGAAAGACGTGGGGAAACAGATGTGGGGAAATAGTGGTGGGGAAAGAGTGGGCGGATTACAGATTTGTGGAATCATAGGTGGGGAATCAGAGGTGGGGAATCAGAGGTGGGGAATCAGAGGTGGGGAGTCATTGGTGGGGAATCATAGGTGGGCAATCAATGGTGGGGAAACAGAGGTGGGGAATCAGAGGTCGGGAATCAGAGGAGGGAATCAGAGGTGGGGAAAGAGAGGTGGGGAATCAGTGATTGTGAATCAGAGATGGGGAAACATACGGGGGGGGTAACAGATGTGGGGAAATAGCAGTGGGGAAACAAATGTGAGTAAACAGAGGTAGGGAAACAGACGTGGGGACACTGATGTTGTGAAACAGAGGTGGGAAAAAGATGTGGGGAAATAGCGGTGGGGAAACTGTGGGGCGAAACAGTGGTGTGGAATAGAGGCGCAGAATTAGAGGTGGGGAATCAGAGGAGGGAATCAGAGGTGGGGAAACAGATGAGGGGAATCAGAAGTGGGGAATCAGAGGTGGGGAAACACAGGTGTGGAATCAGAGGTGTGGAAACAGTGGTGTGGAAAAGAGGTCTGTGAACAGTTGTGCCCAAACAAAATCCTTGATACTTAGGTGGTGAATCAGAGGTGGGGAATCAGAGGAGGGGCGTCAGATGTGCGGAATCAAAGGTGGCGAAACTGATGTTGGGAAAGAGAGGTGGGAATCAGATATGGGGAAATAGTGGTGTGGAATGAGTGGGGTGGGGGAACAGATGTGGGGAATCAGAGGTGGGGAATCAGTGGTGGGGAATCGGAGGTGTGGAAATACGTGGGGGGGGGGTGCTGGGGGTTGTGAGGGGGAAACAGATGTGGGGAAACGATGTGAGGAAACAAAGGTGAGTAAACAGAGGTAGGGAAACAGACTTGGGGACACTGATGTGGCGAAATAGAGGTGGGAAACAGATGTGGGGAAATAGCATTTGGGAAACAGTAGTGGGAGACAGTGGTGTGGAATAGAGGCGCAGAATTAGTGGTGGGGAATCAGAGGAGGGAATCAGAGGTGGGGAATCAGAGATGGGGAGTCAGAGGTGGGTTAACATACGTGGGTAAGGAGAGGTGGGGAAACACGGTGGGGAAACAAAGGTAGGGAAACAGAGGTGGGGAAATGGTGGGAAAAATTTGAGAAAAAGAGGTAGGGAAACAGAGGTGGGGTATCAGAAGTGGGGAATCAGAGGTGGAGAAACACAGGTGTGGAATCAGAGGTGTGGTAACAGTATGTGGAAAAGAGGACTGTGAACAGTTGTGCCCAAACAAAATGGTTGATACTTAGGTGGTGAATCAGAGGTGAGGAATCACAGGTTGGGAATCAGCTTTGCGAAATCAGAGGTGGGGAATCTGATGTTGGGAAAGAAAGGTGGGGAATCACATATGGGGAAATAGTGGTGGGCAAAAGAGGCGCTGAATTAGAGGTGGGGAATCAGAGGTGGGGAATCAGAGGTGGGGGAACAGAGGTGTGGAATCAGAGGTGGGGAAACAGAGGTGGGGAATCAGAGGTTTGGAAACCGATGTGTGGAAACCCATGAGTGGAAACTGAGGTTTGGAATCCGAGGTTAGGAAACAGAGGTATGGAAAACGAGGTGGGGAAACAGAAGTGTTGGAAATGAAGGCTGTGGTGTGGAATAGAGTCGCAGAATTAGAGGTGGGGAATCAGACGAGGGAATCAGAGGTGGGGAAACAGAGGTGGGGAAACAGAAGAGGGAATTAGAGGTGGGGAAACAGAGGTGGGGAATCAGAGGATTTGAAACCGATGTGTGGAAACCCATGTATGGAAGCCCATGTGGGGAATCTGAGTGGGGTAACCGAGGTGTGGAATCAGTGGTGTTGGAAAAGAGGGCTGTGAACAAATCGGTCCAAACAGAATGGTTAAAGCTCAGGTGGGGTATGAGAAGCGGGGAATCAGAGTTGGGGAACCAGATGTGGGGAATCAGAGGTGGGGACTCAGAATTTCGGTAACACACGTGGGGAAGGAGAGGTGGGAATACAAGGTGGGGAATCAAAGTTAGGGAAACAGAGGTGGGGTAACAGAGGTGGGAAACAAAACTTGAGAAAAAGAGGTGGGGAACAGCTGTGTAGAAACAGAAGTTTGGAAACCGAGGTGTGGAAATCGAGGTATAGAAACCGAGGAGGGAAAACCGAGGTGTGGAAACCGATGTTGGAAACCGAGGTGTGGAAACAGTGTTGTGGAAAAAGAGGGATGTCAACAGTTGTGTCCAAACAGAATGGTTGAAACTTAGTTGGTGAATCAGAGTGGGAAATCATAGGTTGGGAATCAGATGTGGGGAATCAGAGGTGGGGAAACAGATGTTGGGAAAGAGAGGTGGGGAAACAGATATGGAGAAATAGTGGTGGGGAAAGAGTAGGGGGAATACAGATTTGTGGAATCATAGGTGGGGAATCAGAGGTGGGGAATCAAAGGTGGGGAATCAGTGGTGGGGAATCATAGGTGGGCAATCAATGGTGGGGAAACAGAGGTGGGGAATCAGAGGTTTGGAACCCGATGTGTGGAAACCCATGAGTGAAAACCGATGTTTGGAAACCGTGGTCGGGAAACTGAGGTATTGAAAACGAGGTGTGGAAACAGAGGTGTTGGAAATGAGGGCTGTCAACAGTTGGGTCCAAACAGGATGGTCGAATCTTAGGTGGAGAATCAGAGATGGGGAATCAGAGGTGGGGAAACATACGGGGGTTGGGGTGGGAGGGGGGGTGGAACAGATGTGGGGAAACGAGGTGGGGAAACAGAGGTGTTCGAAATGAGGACTGTCAACAGTTGGGTCCGAACAGAATGGTCGATTCTTAGGTGGAGAATCAGATATGGGGAATCAGAGGTGGGGTTACAAAAGGGGGGGGGGGTGGTGTGGCAGGGGGGAAACAGATGTGGGGAAACGAGGTGGTGAAACAGAGGTGAGTAAACAGTGGTAGGGAAACAGACGTGGGGACACTGATGTTGTGAAACAGAGGTGGGCAAAAGATGTGGGGAAATAGCGGTGGGGAAACAGTGAGGAGAAACAGTGGTGTGGAATAGAGGCGCAGAATTAGATGTGGGGAATCAGAGGAGGGAATCAGAGGTGGGGAATCAGAGATGGGGACTCAGAGGAGGGTTAACATACGTTGGGAAGGAGAGGTGGGGAAACAGCGTTGGGTGTCGGAGTTTGGGATGCTTTGGTGGAGATACGAGGTCTGGAATCGGAAGTGGGAAATCAGTGGTGTGGAAAAGGCGGTGGGAAATCAGAGTGGGGAATCAGAGGTGACGAACAGCTGTGTAGAAACAGATATGTGAAAACCAATGTTGGAAACCGAGATGTGGGAACTGAGGTGTGGAAACAGTGGTTTGGAAAAAGAGGGCTGTGATCAATTGAGTCCAAAGAGAATGGTTGAAACTTAGGTGGTGAATCAGAGGTCGGGAATCAGGTGTGGGAAATCAGATGTGGGGAATCAGAGGTGGGGAATCTGAGGCGCTGCAACATACGGGGGGGAAACAGATGTGGGTATACGAAGTGGGGATACAGACGTGGGAAACGGTGAATTAGAGGTGAGGAATCAGAGGTGGGGAATCAGAGGTGGGGAACAGAGGTGTGGAATCAGAGGTCGGGAATCAGAGGTGGGGAATCAGAGGTGGGGATTCAGTGGTGGGGAACAAAGGAGGGGAATCAGTGGTGGGGAAACAGAGGTGGGGACACTGATGTTGCAAAACAGAGGTGGGAAACCGATGTGGGGAAACAGCGATGGGGAAACAATGGGGGGAAACAGCGATGGGGAAACAGTGGGGGGGAACAGTGGTGTGGAATAGAGGCGCAGAATTAGAGGTGGGGAATCAGAGGAGGAAATCAGAGGTGGGGAAACACAGATTTGGAATCAGTGGCGTGGAAACAGTGGTGTGGAAAAAGGGTTCTGTGGACAGTTGTGACCAAACAAAATGGTTGATACTTTGCTGGTGAATCACAGGTGGGGAATCACAGGTGGGGAATCAGATGTGCATAATAAGAGGTGGGGAAACTGATGTCGGGAAAGAGAGGTGGGGAATCAGATATGGGGAAATAGTGGTGGGGAAAGAGCTAGGGGGGAACAGAGGTGCGGAATCAGAGGTGGGCAATCAGAGGTTTGGAAACCGATGTGTGGAAACCCATGGGTGGAAACCGAGGTTTGGAATCTGAGGTCAGGGAACTGAGGTATGGAAAACGAGGTGGGGAAACAGAGGTGTTGGAAATGAGGGCTGTCAACAGTTGGGTCCAAACAGAATGGTCAAATCTTAGGTGGAAAATCAGAGATGGGGAATCTGTGGTGGGGAAACATACGTGGGGAGGGGGGGGGGGCTGGGGAGTGAGAGGGGGGTGGGAAACAGATGTGGAGCAACGAGGTGGGGAAACAAAGGTGAGTAAACAGAAGTAGGCAACAGACATGGGGACACTGATGTTGCGAAACAGAGGTGGGAAACAGATGTGGGGAAATAGCGGCGGGGAAACAGTAGGGGGAAACAGTGGTGTGGAATAGAGGTTCAGAATTAGAGGTGGGGAATCAGAGGAGGGAATCAGAGGTGGGGAAACAGAGGTGGGGAATCAGAGGTGGGGAATCAGGTGTGGGGAAACAGAGGTGGGGAAACTGAGGTGTGGAATCAGAGGTGTGGAAACAGTGGTGTGGAAAAAGAGGTGTGTCATCAGTTGTGCGCAAACAAAATGGTTGATACTTAGGTGGTCAATCAGAGGTGGGGAATCAGAGGAGGGGAATCAGATGTGCGGAATCAAAGGTGGCGAAACTTATGTTGGGAAAGAGAGGTGGGTAATCAGATGTGGGGAAATAGTAGTGTGGAAAGAGTGGGGGGGCACAGAGGTGGGGAATCGGAGGTGGGGAATCAGAGGTGGGGAATCAGTGGTGGGGAATCGGAGGTGGGGAAACATACGCGGAGGGGGGGTGCTGGGGGGTGAGTGGGGCAAACCGATGTGGGGAAACGAGGTGGGGAAATAAAGGTGAGTAAACAGAGGTCGGGAAACAGACTTGGGGACAGCGATGTTGCGAAACAGAGGTGGGAAACAGATGTGGGGAAATAGCGGTGTGGAAACTGTGGGGGGGAAACAGTGGTGTGGAATAGAGGCGCAGAATTAGAGGTAGGGAATCAGAGGAGGGAATCAGAGGTGGGGAAACACAGGTTTGGAATCAGCGGTGTGGAAACAGTGGTGTGGAAAAAGTATTCTGTGAACAGTTGTGACCAAACAAAATGGTTGATAATTTGGTGGTGAATCAGAGGTGGGGAATCACAGGTGGGGAATCAGATGTGCATAATAAGAGGTGACGAAACTGATGTTGGGAAAGAGAGTTGGGAAATCAGATATGGGGAAATAGTGGTTGGGAAAGAGTTAGGGGGGAACAGTGGTGTGGAATCAGAATTGGGATTCAGAGGTGGGGAATCAGAGGTTTGGAAACCGATGTGTGGAAACCCATGGGTGGAAACCGAGGTTTGGAGTCTGAGGTCAAGAAACAGAGGTATGGAAAACGAGGTGGGAAAACAGAGGTGTTGGAAATGAGGGCTGTCAACAGTTGGGTCCAAACAGAATGGTCAAATCTTAGGTGGAAAATCAGAGATGGGGAATCAGTGGTGGGGAATCAGTGTTCGGGAATCAGTGGTGGGGAAACAGAGGTGGGGAATCAGAGGTTTGGAAACTGATGTGTGTAAACCCATGAGTGGAAACCGAGGTTTGGAAACCGAGGTCAGGAAATTCAAGTATGTAAATCGAGGTGTGGAAACAGAGGTGTTGGAATTGAGGGCTGTCAACAGTTGGGTCCAAACAGAATGGTCAAATCTTAGGTGGAAAATCAGAGATGGGGAATCAGTGGTGGGGAATCAGTGTTCGGGAATCAGTGGTGGGGAAACAGAGGTGGGGAATCAGAGGTTTGGAAACTGATGTGTGTAAACCCATGAGTGGAAACCGAGGTTTGGAAACCGAGGTCAGGAAATTGAGGTATGTAAAACGAGGTGTGGAAACAGAGTTGTTGGAATTGAGGGCTGTCAACAGTTGGGTCCAAACAGAATGGTCGAATCTTAGGTGGAGTATCAGAGATGAGGAATCAGATGTGGGGAAACATACATGGGGGGCGGGGTGTGTGGGTGGGGAGGGGGAAACAGATGTGGGGAAACGAGGTAGGGAAACAGAGGTGAGTAAACAGATGAAGGGAAACAGACGTGGGGACACTGATGTGGCGAAATAGAGGTGGGAAACAGATGTGGGGAAATAGCATTTGGGAAACAGTGGTGGGAAACAGTGGTGTGGAATAGCAGTGCAGAATTAGTGGTGGGGAGTCAGAGGAGGGAATCAGATGTGGGGAATCAGAGATGGGGAGTCAGAGGTGGGTTAATATACGTGGGTAAGGAGAGGTGGGGAAACACGGTGGGGAAACAAAGGTAGGGAAACAGCTAGGGAAACAGAGGTGGGGAAATGGTGGGAAAAATTTGAGAAAAAGAGGTAGGGAGACAGAGGTGGTGAAACAGCGTTGGGTGTCGGGGTTTGGGATGCAGTGGTGGGGATAAGAGGTCTGGAATCGGAAGTGGGGAATCAGTGGTGGGGAATCAGAGGTGTTGAATCAAATGTGGGTAATAGACGTGGGGAATTAGTGGTGGGGAATCAGAAGTGGGGAATCAGTGGTGGGGAAAAGGCGATGGGAACTCAGAGTGGGGAATCAGAGGTGAGGAACAGCTGTGTAGAAACAGATGTGTGAAAACCGATGTTGGAACCAAGATGTGGGAACTGAGGTGTGGAAACAGTGGTGTGGAAAAAGAGGGCTGTGAACAATCCTGTCCAAACAGAATGGATGAAACTTTGGTGGTGAATCAGAGCTCGGGAATCAGGTGTGGGGAATCAGATTTGGGGAATCAGAGATGGGGAATCTGAGGTGCTGCAACATACGGGGGGGGGGGGGAACAAATGTGGGTAAACGAAGTGGGGAAACAGAGGTATGGAAACAGAGGTGGAGACACTGATGTTGGGATACAGAGGTGGGAAACATATGTGGGGAAATATCGGTGGGGAACAGTGGGGGGAAACAGTGGTGTGAAATCAGAGGCGGGGAATCAGAGGTGTGGAACAGAGGTGTGGAATTAGAGGTCGGGAATCAGAGGTGGGGAATCAGTGGTGGGGAAACAGAGGTGGGGAATCAGTGGTGGGGAAACAGAGGTGGGTTCACTGATGTTGCGAAACAGAGGTGGGAAACAGATGTGGGGAAATAACTGTGGGGAAACAGTGGGGGGAAACAGTGGTGTGGAATAGAGGCGCAGAATTAGTGATGGGGAATTAGAGGAGGGTATCAAAGGTGGGGAAACAGAGGTGGGGAATCAGAGGTGGGGAATCTGAAGTGGGGAATCAGAGGTGTGAAACACAGGTGTGGATTCAGAGGTGTGGAAACAGTGGTGTTGAAAAAGAGGTCTGTGAACAGTTGTGCCCAAACAAAATGGTTGATACTTTGGTGGTGAATCAGAGGTGGGGAATAAGATGTGTGGAATCAGATGTGGCGAAATTGATGTTGGGAAAGAGAATTGGGGAATCAGATATGGAGAAATAGTGGTGTGGAAAGAGTGGGGGGAAACAGAGGTGGGGAAACAGTGGTGTGAAAAAAGAGGTCTGTGAACAGTTGTGCCCAAACAAAATGGTTGATACTTCGGTGGTGAATCAGAGGTGGTGAATCAGTGTGTGGAATCAGAGGTGGGGAAACATACGGGGGGGGGGGAACAGATGTGGGGAAACGAGGTGGGGAAACAAAGGTGAGTAAACAGAGGTAGTTAAACAGACGTGGGGACACTGATGTTGCGAAACAGAGGTGGGAAACAGATGTGGGGAAATAGCTGTGGGGAAACAGCGGGGGGAAACAGTGGTGTGGAATAGAGGCGCAGAATTAGTGGTGGGGAATCAGAGGAGGGTATCAAAGGTGGGGAAACAGAGGTGGGGAATCAGAGGTGGGGAATCTGAAGTAGGGAATAAGAGGTGTGAAACACAGGTGTGGATTCAGAGGTGTGGAAACAGTGGTGTGAAAAAAGAGGTCTGTGAACAGTTGAGCCCAAACAAAATAGTTGATACTTCGGTGGTGAATCAGAGGTGGTGAATCATATGTGTGGAATCAGAGGTGGGGAAACATACGGGGGGAGGGAACAGATGTGGGGAAACGAGGTGGGGAAACAAAGGTGAGTAAACAGAGGTAGTTAAACAGACGTAGGGACACTGATGTTTCGAAACAGAGGTGGGAAACAGATGTGGGGAAATAGAGGTGGGAAAATTGTGGGGGGAAACAGTGGTGTGGAATAGAGGCGCAGAATTAGATGTGGGGAATCAGAGGAGGGAAACAGATGTGGGGAAACGAGGTGGGGAAACAGAGGTAGGGAAACAGAGGTGGAGACACTGATGTTGGGACACAGAGGTGGGAAAAAGATGTGGGGAAATAGCGGTGGGGAAACAGTGGGGGGAAACAGAGGTGTGGAATTAGTGGTGGTGAATCGGAAGTGGGGAATCAGTGGTGGGGAAAAGGCGGTGGGAAATCAGAGTGGGGAATCAGAGGTGAAGAACAGCTGTGTAGAAGCAGATGTGTTAAAACCGATGTTCGAAACCGAGATGTGGGAACTGAGGTGTGGAAACAGTGGTGTGGAAAAAGAGGGCTGTGAACAATTCTGTCCAAACAGAATGTTTGAAACTTAGGTGGTGAATCAGAGGTCGGGAATCAGGTGTGGGGTATCAGAGATGGGGAATCTGAGGTGCTGCAACATACGGGGGGAAAAACAGATGTGGGTAAATGAAGTGGGGAAAAAGAGGTATGGAAACACAGGAGGAGACACTGATGTTGGGATACAGAGGTGGGAAACAGATGTGGGGAAATAGCGGTGGGGAAACAGTGGGAGGAAACAGTCGTGTGAAATCAGAGGTGGGGAATCAGAGGTGGGGAATCAGTGTTGGGGAATCAGAGGCGGGGAATCAGAGGTGGGGAATCAGAGGTGGGGAATCAGAGGTTTGGAAACCGATGTGTGTAAACCCATGGGTGGAAACCGAGCTTGGGAATCTGAGGTCAGGAAACTGAGGTAAGGAAAACGAGGTGGGGAGACAGAGGTGTTGGAAATGAGGGCTGTCAACAGTTGGGCAAAACAGAATGGTCGAATCTTAGGTGGAAAATCAGAGATGGGGAATCAGTGGTGGGGAAACGTACGTGTGGGGGGGGGCTGGGGTGTGAGAGGGGGTGTAAAGAGATGTGGAGAAACGAGGTGGGGAAACAAAGGTGAGTAAACAGAAATGGGGAGACAGACGTAGGGACACTGATGCTGCGAAACAGAGGTGGGAAACAGATGTGGGGAAATAGCGTTTGGGAAACAGTGGTGGGAAACAGTGGTGTGGAATAGAGGCGCAGAATTAGTGGTGGGGAGTCAGAAGAGGGAATCAGAGGTGGGGAATCAGAGATGGGGACTCAGAGGTGGGTTAACATCCGTGGGTAAGGAGAAGTGGGGAAACGAGGTTGGGAAACAGAGATAAGTAAACAGAGGTAGGTAAACAGAAGTGGTGAAATAGCGTTGGGTGTCGGAGTTTGGGATGCAGTGGTGTGGATACGAGGTCTGGAATCGGAAGTGGGGAATCAGTGGTGGGGAATCAGAGGTGTTGAATCAAATGTGGGGTAATAGAGGTGGGGAATTAGTGGTGGGGAATCAGAAGTGGGGAATCAGAGGTGAGGAACAGCTGTGTAGAAACAGATGTGTTAAAACCGATGTTGGAAACCGAGATGTGGGAACTGAGGTGTGGAAACATTGGTGTGGAAAAAGAGGGCTGTGAACAATTCTGTCCAAACAGAATGGTTGAAACTTAGGTGGTGAAACAGAGGTCGGGAATCAGGTGTGGGGAATCAGAGATGGGGAATCTGAGGTGCTGCAATATACGGGGGGAAAACAGATGTGGGTAAATGAAGTGGGGAAACAGAGGTATGGAAACAGAGGTGGAGACACTGATGTTGGGATACAGAGGTGGGAAACAGATGTGGGGAAATAGCGGTGGGGAAACAGTGGGAGGAAACTGTGGTGTGAAATCAGAGGTGGGGAATCAGAGGCGGGGAATCAGAGGTGTGGAACAGAGGTGTGGAATCAGAGGTCGGGAATCAGAGGTGGGGAATCTGAGGTGGGGAATCAGTGGTGGGAAATCAGAGGTGGGGAATCAGTGGTGGGGAAACTGAGGAGGGTTCACTGATGTTGCGAAAATTAGGTGGGAAACAGATGTGGGGAAATAGCTGTGGGGAAAGAATGGGGGGAAACAGTGGTGTGGAATAGAGGAGCAGAATTAGTGGTGGATAATCAGAGGAGGGTATCAAAGGTGGGGAAACAGAGGTGGGGAATCAGAGATGGGGACTCAGAGGTGGGTTATCATACGTGGGTAAGGAGAAGTGGGGAAACGAGGTTGGGAAACAGAGAGAAGTAAACAGAGGTAGGGAAACAGACGTGGGGAAATGGTGGGAAAAATTTGAGAAAAAGAGGTAGGGAAACAGAGGTGGTGAAACAGCGTTGGGTGTCGGAGTTTGGGATGCAGTGGTGGGGATACGAGGTCTGGAATCGGAAGTGTGGAATCAGTGGTGGGGAATCAGAGGTGTTGAATCAAATGTGGGGTAATGGAGGTGGGGAATTAGTGGTGGGGAAAAGGCGGTGGGAAATCAGAGTGGGGATCAGAGGTGAGGAACAGCTGTGTAGAAACAGATTTGTGAAAACCGATGTTGGAAACCGAGATGTGGGAACTGAGGTGTGGAAACAGTGGTGTGGAAAAAGAGGGCTGTGAACAATTCTGTCCAAACAGATTGGTTGAAACTTAGGTGGTGAATCAGAGGTCGGGAATCAGGTGTGGGGAATCAGATGTGGGGAATCAGATATGGGGAATCTGAGGTGCTGCAACATACAGGCGGGAAAACAGATGTGGATAAACGAAGTGGGGAAACAGATGTATGGAAACAGAGATGGAGACACTGATGTTGGGATACAGAGGTGGGAAAAAGATGTGGGGAAATAGCGGTTGGGAAACAGTGGGGGGAAACAGTGGTGTGAAATCAGAGGTGGGGAATCAGAGGTGTGCAACAGAGTTGTGGAATCAGAGGTCGGGAATCAGAGGTTGGGAATCAGAGGTGGGGAATCAGTGGTGGGGAATCAGAGGTGGGGAATCAATGGTGGGGAATCAGTGGTGGTGAATCAGAGTGGGGATTCAGAGGTGGGGAAACATACATGGGGGGCGGGGTGTGTGGGTGGGGAGGGGGAAACAGATGTGGGGAAACGAGGTAGGGAAACAGAGGTGAGTAAACAGATGAAGGGAAACAGACGTGGGGACACTGATGTGGCGAAATAGAGGTGGGAAACAGATGTGGGGAAATAGCATTTGGGAAACAGTGGTGGGAAACAGTGGTGTGGAATAGCAGTGCAGAATTAGTGGTGGGGAGTCAGAGGAGGGAATCAGATGTGGGGAATCAGAGATGGGGAGTCAGAGGTGGGTTAATATACGTGGGTAAGGAGAGGTGGGGAAACACGGTGGGGAAACAAAGGTAGGGAAACAGCTAGGGAAACAGAGGTGGGGAAATGGTGGGAAAAATTTGAGAAAAAGAGGTAGGGAGACAGAGGTGGTGAAACAGCGTTGGGTGTCGGGGTTTGGGATGCAGTGGTGGGGATAAGAGGTCTGGAATCGGAAGTGGGGAATCAGTGGTGGGGAATCAGAGGTGTTGAATCAAATGTGGGTAATAGACGTGGGGAATTAGTGGTGGGGAATCAGAAGTGGGGAATCAGTGGTGGGGAAAAGGCGATGGGAACTCAGAGTGGGGAATCAGAGGTGAGGAACAGCTGTGTAGAAACAGATGTGTGAAAACCGATGTTGGAACCAAGATGTGGGAACTGAGGTGTGGAAACAGTGGTGTGGAAAAAGAGGGCTGTGAACAATCCTGTCCAAACAGAATGGATGAAACTTTGGTGGTGAATCAGAGCTCGGGAATCAGGTGTGGGGAATCAGATTTGGGGAATCAGAGATGGGGAATCTGAGGTGCTGCAACATACGGGGGGGGGGGGGAACAAATGTGGGTAAACGAAGTGGGGAAACAGAGGTATGGAAACAGAGGTGGAGACACTGATGTTGGGATACAGAGGTGGGAAACATATGTGGGGAAATATCGGTGGGGAACAGTGGGGGGAAACAGTGGTGTGAAATCAGAGGCGGGGAATCAGAGGTGTGGAACAGAGGTGTGGAATTAGAGGTCGGGAATCAGAGGTGGGGAATCAGTGGTGGGGAAACAGAGGTGGGGAATCAGTGGTGGGGAAACAGAGGTGGGTTCACTGATGTTGCGAAACAGAGGTGGGAAACAGATGTGGGGAAATAACTGTGGGGAAACAGTGGGGGGAAACAGTGGTGTGGAATAGAGGCGCAGAATTAGTGATGGGGAATTAGAGGAGGGTATCAAAGGTGGGGAAACAGAGGTGGGGAATCAGAGGTGGGGAATCTGAAGTGGGGAATCAGAGGTGTGAAACACAGGTGTGGATTCAGAGGTGTGGAAACAGTGGTGTTGAAAAAGAGGTCTGTGAACAGTTGTGCCCAAACAAAATGGTTGATACTTTGGTGGTGAATCAGAGGTGGGGAATAAGATGTGTGGAATCAGATGTGGCGAAATTGATGTTGGGAAAGAGAATTGGGGAATCAGATATGGAGAAATAGTGGTGTGGAAAGAGTGGGGGGAAACAGAGGTGGGGAAACAGTGGTGTGAAAAAAGAGGTCTGTGAACAGTTGTGCCCAAACAAAATGGTTGATACTTCGGTGGTGAATCAGAGGTGGTGAATCAGTGTGTGGAATCAGAGGTGGGGAAACATACGGGGGGGGGGGAACAGATGTGGGGAAACGAGGTGGGGAAACAAAGGTGAGTAAACAGAGGTAGTTAAACAGACGTGGGGACACTGATGTTGCGAAACAGAGGTGGGAAACAGATGTGGGGAAATAGCTGTGGGGAAACAGCGGGGGGAAACAGTGGTGTGGAATAGAGGCGCAGAATTAGTGGTGGGGAATCAGAGGAGGGTATCAAAGGTGGGGAAACAGAGGTGGGGAATCAGAGGTGGGGAATCTGAAGTAGGGAATAAGAGGTGTGAAACACAGGTGTGGATTCAGAGGTGTGGAAACAGTGGTGTGAAAAAAGAGGTCTGTGAACAGTTGAGCCCAAACAAAATAGTTGATACTTCGGTGGTGAATCAGAGGTGGTGAATCAGATGTGTGGAATCAGAGGTGGGGAAACATACGGGGGGAGGGAACAGATGTGGGGAAACGAGGTGGGGAAACAAAGGTGAGTAAACAGAGGTAGTTAAACAGACGTAGGGACACTGATGTTTCGAAACAGAGGTGGGAAACAGATGTGGGGAAATAGAGGTGGGAAAATTGTGGGGGGAAACAGTGGTGTGGAATAGAGGCGCAGAATTAGATGTGGGGAATCAGAGGAGGGAAACAGATGTGGGGAAACGAGGTGGGGAAACAGAGGTAGGGAAACAGAGGTGGAGACACTGATGTTGGGACACAGAGGTGGGAAAAAGATGTGGGGAAATAGCGGTGGGGAAACAGTGGGGGGAAACAGAGGTGTGGAATTAGTGGTGGAGAATCGGAAGTGGGGAATCAGTGGTGGGGAAAAGGCGGTGGGAAATCAGAGTGGGGAATCAGAGGTGAAGAACAGCTGTGTAGAAACAGATGTGTTAAAACCGATGTTCGAAACCGAGATGTGGGAACTGAGGTGTGGAAACAGTGGTGTGGAAAAAGAGGGCTGTGAACAATTCTGTCCAAACAGAATGTTTGAAACTTAGGTGGTGAATCAGAGGTCGGGAATCAGGTGTGGGGTATCAGAGATGGGGAATCTGAGGTGCTGCAACATACGGGGGGAAAAACAGATGTGGGTAAATGAAGTGGGGAAAAAGAGGTATGGAAACACAGGAGGAGACACTGATGTTGGGATACAGAGGTGGGAAACAGAGGTGGGGAAATAGCGGTGGCGAAACAGTGGGAGGAAACAGTCGTGTGAAATCAGAGGTGGGGAATCAGAGGTGGGGAATCAGTGTTGGGGAATCAGAGGCGGGGAATCAGAGGTGGGGAATCAGAGGTGGGGAATCAGAGGTTTGGAAACCGATGTGTGTAAACCCATGGGTGGAAACCGAGCTTGGGAATCTGAGGTCAGGAAACTGAGGTAAGGAAAACGAGGTGGGGAGACAGAGGTGTTGGAAATGAGGGCTGTCAACAGTTGGGCAAAACAGAATGGTCGAATCTTAGGTGGAAAATCAGAGATGGGGAATCAGTGGTGGGGAAACGTACGTGTGGGGGGGGGCTGGGGTGTGAGAGGGGGTGTAAAGAGATGTGGAGAAACGAGGTGGGGAAACAAAGGTGAGTAAACAGAGGTAGTTAAACAGACGTGGGGACACTGATGTTGCGAAACAGAGGTGGGAAACAGATGTGGGGAAATAGCTGTGGGGAAACAGCGGGGGGAAACAGTGGTGTGGAATAGAGGCGCAGAATTAGTGGTGGGGAATCAGAGGAGGGTATCAAAGGTGGGGAAACAGAGGTGGGGAATCAGAGGTGGGGAATCTGAAGTAGGGAATAAGAGGTGTGAAACACAGGTGTGGATTCAGAGGTGTGGAAACAGTGGTGTGAAAAAAGAGGTCTGTGAACAGTTGAGCCCAAACAAAATAGTTGATACTTCGGTGGTGAATCAGAGGTGGTGAATCAGATGTGTGGAATCAGAGGTGGGGAAACATACGGGGGGAGGGAACAGATGTGGGGAAACGAGGTGGGGAAACAAAGGTGAGTAAACAGAGGTAGTTAAACAGACGTAGGGACACTGATGTTTCGAAACAGAGGTGGGAAACAGATGTGGGGAAATAGAGGTGGGAAAATTGTGGGGGGAAACAGTGGTGTGGAATAGAGGCGCAGAATTAGATGTGGGGAATCAGAGGAGGGAAACAGATGTGGGGAAACGAGGTGGGGAAACAGAGGTAGGGAAACAGAGGTGGAGACACTGATGTTGGGACACAGAGGTGGGAAAAAGATGTGGGGAAATAGCGGTGGGGAAACAGTGGGGGGAAACAGAGGTGTGGAATTAGTGGTGGAGAATCGGAAGTGGGGAATCAGTGGTGGGGAAAAGGCGGTGGGAAATCAGAGTGGGGAATCAGAGGTGAAGAACAGCTGTGTAGAAACAGATGTGTTAAAACCGATGTTCGAAACCGAGATGTGGGAACTGAGGTGTGGAAACAGTGGTGTGGAAAAAGAGGGCTGTGAACAATTCTGTCCAAACAGAATGTTTGAAACTTAGGTGGTGAATCAGAGGTCGGGAATCAGGTGTGGGGTATCAGAGATGGGGAATCTGAGGTGCTGCAACATACGGGGGGAAAAACAGATGTGGGTAAATGAAGTGGGGAAAAAGAGGTATGGAAACACAGGAGGAGACACTGATGTTGGGATACAGAGGTGGGAAACAGAGGTGGGGAAATAGCGGTGGGGAAACAGTGGGAGGAAACAGTCGTGTGAAATCAGAGGTGGGGAATCAGAGGTGGGGAATCAGTGTTGGGGAATCAGAGGCGGGGAATCAGAGGTGGGGAATCAGAGGTGGGGAATCAGAGGTTTGGAAACCGATGTGTGTAAACCCATGGGTGGAAACCGAGCTTGGGAATCTGAGGTCAGGAAACTGAGGTAAGGAAAACGAGGTGGGGAGACAGAGGTGTTGGAAATGAGGGCTGTCAACAGTTGGGCAAAACAGAATGGTCGAATCTTAGGTGGAAAATCAGAGATGGGGAATCAGTGGTGGGGAAACGTACGTGTGGGGGGGGGCTGGGGTGTGAGAGGGGGTGTAAAGAGATGTGGAGAAACGAGGTGGGGAAACAAAGGTGAGTAAACAGAAATGGGGAGACAGACGTAGGGACACTGATGCTGCGAAACAGAGGTGGGAAACAGATGTGGGGAAATAGCGTTTGGGAAACAGTGGTGGGAAACAGTGGTGTGGAATAGAGGCGCAGAATTAGTGGTGGGGAGTCAGAAGAGGGAATCAGAGGTGGGGAATCAGAGATGGGGACTCAGAGGTGGGTTAACATCCGTGGGTAAGGAGAAGTGGGGAAACGAGGTTGGGAAACAGAGATAAGTAAACAGAGGTAGGTAAACAGAAGTGGTGAAATAGCGTTGGGTGTCGGAGTTTGGGATGCAGTGGTGTGGATACGAGGTCTGGAATCGGAAGTGGGGAATCAGTGGTGGGGAATCAGAGGTGTTGAATCAAATGTGGGGTAATAGAGGTGGGGAATTAGTGGTGGGGAATCAGAAGTGGGGAATCAGAGGTGAGGAACAGCTGTGTAGAAACAGATGTGTTAAAACCGATGTTGGAAACCGAGATGTGGGAACTGAGGTGTGGAAACATTGGTGTGGAAAAAGAGGGCTGTGAACAATTCTGTCCAAACAGAATGGTTGAAACTTAGGTGGTGAATCAGAGGTCGGGAATCAGGTGTGGGGAATCAGAGATGGGGAATCTGAGGTGCTGCAATATACGGGGGGAAAACAGATGTGGGTAAATGAAGTGGGGAAACAGAGGTATGGAAACAGAGGTGGAGACACTGATGTTGGGATACAGAGGTGGGAAACAGATGTGGGGAAATAGCGGTGGGGAAACAGTGGGAGGAAACTGTGGTGTGAAATCAGAGGTGGGGAATCAGAGGCGGGGAATCAGAGGTGTGGAACAGAGGTGTGGAATCAGAGGTCGGGAATCAGAGGTGGGGAATCTGAGGTGGGGAATCAGTGGTGGAAAATCAGAGGTGGGGAATCAGTGGTGGGGAAACTGAGGAGGGTTCACTGATGTTGCGAAAATTAGGTGGGAAACAGATGTGGGGAAATAGCTGTGGGGAAAGAATGGGGGGAAACAGTGGTGTGGAATAGAGGAGCAGAATTAGTGGTGGATAATCAGAGGAGGGTATCAAAGGTGGGGAAACAGAGGTGGGGAATCAGAGATGGGGACTCAGAGGTGGGTTATCATACGTGGGTAAGGAGAAGTGGGGAAACGAGGTTGGGAAACAGAGAGAAGTAAACAGAGGTAGGGAAACAGACGTGGGGAAATGGTGGGAAAAATTTGAGAAAAAGAGGTAGGGAAACAGAGGTGGTGAAACAGCGTTGGGTGTCGGAGTTTGGGATGCAGTGGTGGGGATACGAGGTCTGGAATCGGAAGTGTGGAATCAGTGGTGGGGAATCAGAGGTGTTGAATCAAATGTGGGGTAATGGAGGTGGGGAATTAGTGGTGGGGAAAAGGAGGTGGGAAATCAGAGTGGGGATCAGAGGTGAGGAACAGCTGTGTAGAAACAGATTTGTGAAAACCGATGTTGGAAACCGAGATGTGGGAACTGAGGTGTGGAAACAGTGGTGTGGAAAAAGAGGGCTGTGAACAATTCTGTCCAAACAGATTGGTTGAAACTTAGGTGGTGAATCAGAGGTCGGGAATCAGGTGTGGGGAATCAGATGTGGGGAATCAGATATGGGGAATCTGAGGTGCTGCAACATACAGGCGGGAAAACAGATGTGGATAAACGAAGTGGGGAAACAGATGTATGGAAACAGAGATGGAGACACTGATGTTGGGATACAGAGGTGGGAAAAAGATGTGGGGAAATAGCGGTTGGGAAACAGTGGGGGGAAACAGTGGTGTGAAATCAGAGGTGGGGAATCAGAGGTGTGCAACAGAGTTGTGGAATCAGAGGTCGGGAATCAGAGGTGGGGAATCAGAGGTGGGGAATCAGTGGTGGGGAATCAGAGGTGGGGAATCAGTGGTGGGGAATCAGTGGTGGTGAATCAGAGTGGGGATTCAGAGGTGGGGAATAAAATTTGTGGAATTAGAGGTGGAGAAAATGATGTTGGGAAAGAGAATTGGGGAATCAGATATGGAGAAATAGTGGTGTGGAAAGAGTGGGGGGGAACAGAGGTGGGGAAACAGAGGTGGTGAATCAGAGGTGGGGAATCAGAAGTGGGGAACCAGAGATGGGGAAACATACGGGGGGGGGGGGAACAGATGTGGGGAAACGAGGATGGGAAACAAAGGTGAGTAAACAGAGTTAGTTAAACAGACGTGGGGACACTGATGTTGCGAAACTGAGGTGGGAAACAGATGTGGGGAAATAGCGGTGGGAAAAGTGTGTGGGGAAACAGTGGTGTGGAATAGAGGCGCAGAATTAGAGGTGGGGAATCAGAGGAGGGAATCAGAGGTGGGGAAACAGAGGTGGGGAATCAGTGATGGGGAATCAGAGGTGGGGAAACATACGGTGGGGTTGGGGAAATAGATGTGGGGAATCGAGGTGGGGAAACAGAGGTAGGGAAACAGACGTGGAGACACTGATGTTGGGACGCAGAGGTGGGAAAAAGATGTGGGGAAATAGCGCTGGGAAAACAGTGAGGGGATACAGAGGTGTGGAATCAGAGGTCAGGAAACTGAGGTAAGGAAATCGAGGTGGGGAAACAGAGGTGTTGGAAATGAGGGCTGTCAACAGTTGGGCAAAACAGAATGGTCGAATCTTAGGTGGAAAATCAGAGATGGGGAATGAGTGGTGAGGAAACGTACGTGGGGGGGGGGGCTGGGGAGTGAGAGGGGGTGTAAAGAGATGTGGAGAAACGAGGTGGGGAAACAAAGGTGAGTAAACAGAAATAGGGAGACAGACGTGGGGACACTGTTGCTGCGAATCAGAGGTGGGAAACAGATGTGGGGAAATAGCGTTTGGGAAACAGTGGTGGAAACAGTGGTGTGGAATAGAGGCGCAGAATTAGTGGTGGGGATTCAGAGGAGGGAATCAGAGGTGGGGAATCAGAGATGGGGACTCAGAGGTGGGTTAACATACGTGGGTAAGGAGAAGTGGGGAAACGAGGTTGGGAAACAGAGATAAGTAAACAGAGGTAGGGAAACAGAGGTGGGGTAATGGTGGGAAAAATTTGAGAAAAAAGGTAGGGAAACAGAGGTGGTGAAACAGCGTTGGGTGTCGGTTTGGGATGCAGTGGTAGGGATAAGAGGTCTGGAATCGGAAGTTGGGAATCTGTGGTGGGGAATCAGAGGTGTTGAATCAAATGTGGGTATTAGAGGTGGGGAATTAGTGGTGGGGAATCAGAAGTGGGGAATCAGTGGTGGGGAAAAGGCGTTGGGAAATCAGAGTGGGGAATCAGAGGTGAGGAACAGCTGTGTAGAAACAGATGTGTGAAAACCGATGTTGGAACCAAGATGTGGGAACTGAGGTGTGGAAACAGTGGTGTGGAAAAAGAGGGCTGTGAACAATTCTGTCCAAACAGAATGTTTGAAACTTAGGTGGTGAATCAGAGGTCGGGAATCAGGTGTGGGGTATCAGAGATGGGGAATCTGAGGTGCTGCAACATACGGGGGGAAAAACAGATGTGGGTAAATGAAGTGGGGAAAAAGAGGTATGGAAACACAGGAGGAGACACTGATGTTGGGATACAGAGGTGGGAAACAGAGGTGGGGAAATAGCGGTGGCGAAACAGTGGGAGGAAACAGTCGTGTGAAATCAGAGGTGGGGAATCAGAGGTGGGGAATCAGTGTTGGGGAATCAGAGGCGGGGAATCAGAGGTGGGGAATCAGAGGTGGGGAATCAGAGGTTTGGAAACCGATGTGTGTAAACCCATGGGTGGAAACCGAGCTTGGGAATCTGAGGTCAGGAAACTGAGGTAAGGAAAACGAGGTGGGGAGACAGAGGTGTTGGAAATGAGGGCTGTCAACAGTTGGGCAAAACAGAATGGTCGAATCTTAGGTGGAAAATCAGAGATGGGGAATCAGTGGTGGGGAAACGTACGTGTGGGGGGGGGCTGGGGTGTGAGAGGGGGTGTAAAGAGATGTGGAGAAACGAGGTGGGGAAACAAAGGTGAGTAAACAGAGGTAGTTAAACAGACGTGGGGACACTGATGTTGCGAAACAGAGGTGGGAAACAGATGTGGGGAAATAGCTGTGGGGAAACAGCGGGGGGAAACAGTGGTGTGGAATAGAGGCGCAGAATTAGTGGTGGGGAATCAGAGGAGGGTATCAAAGGTGGGGAAACAGAGGTGGGGAATCAGAGGTGGGGAATCTGAAGTAGGGAATAAGAGGTGTGAAACACAGGTGTGGATTCAGAGGTGTGGAAACAGTGGTGTGAAAAAAGAGGTCTGTGAACAGTTGAGCCCAAACAAAATAGTTGATACTTCGGTGGTGAATCAGAGGTGGTGAATCAGATGTGTGGAATCAGAGGTGGGGAAACATACGGGGGGAGGGAACAGATGTGGGGAAACGAGGTGGGGAAACAAAGGTGAGTAAACAGAGGTAGTTAAACAGACGTAGGGACACTGATGTTTCGAAACAGAGGTGGGAAACAGATGTGGGGAAATAGAGGTGGGAAAATTGTGGGGGGAAACAGTGGTGTGGAATAGAGGCGCAGAATTAGATGTGGGGAATCAGAGGAGGGAAACAGATGTGGGGAAACGAGGTGGGGAAACAGAGGTAGGGAAACAGAGGTGGAGACACTGATGTTGGGACACAGAGGTGGGAAAAAGATGTGGGGAAATAGCGGTGGGGAAACAGTGGGGGGAAACAGAGGTGTGGAATTAGTGGTGGAGAATCGGAAGTGGGGAATCAGTGGTGGGGAAAAGGCGGTGGGAAATCAGAGTGGGGAATCAGAGGTGAAGAACAGCTGTGTAGAAACAGATGTGTTAAAACCGATGTTCGAAACCGAGATGTGGGAACTGAGGTGTGGAAACAGTGGTGTGGAAAAAGAGGGCTGTGAACAATTCTGTCCAAACAGAATGTTTGAAACTTAGGTGGTGAATCAGAGGTCGGGAATCAGGTGTGGGGTATCAGAGATGGGGAATCTGAGGTGCTGCAACATACGGGGGGAAAAACAGATGTGGGTAAATGAAGTGGGGAAAAAGAGGTATGGAAACACAGGAGGAGACACTGATGTTGGGATACAGAGGTGGGAAACAGAGGTGGGGAAATAGCGGTGGGGAAACAGTGGGAGGAAACAGTCGTGTGAAATCAGAGGTGGGGAATCAGAGGTGGGGAATCAGTGTTGGGGAATCAGAGGCGGGGAATCAGAGGTGGGGAATCAGAGGTGGGGAATCAGAGGTTTGGAAACCGATGTGTGTAAACCCATGGGTGGAAACCGAGCTTGGGAATCTGAGGTCAGGAAACTGAGGTAAGGAAAACGAGGTGGGGAGACAGAGGTGTTGGAAATGAGGGCTGTCAACAGTTGGGCAAAACAGAATGGTCGAATCTTAGGTGGAAAATCAGAGATGGGGAATCAGTGGTGGGGAAACGTACGTGTGGGGGGGGGCTGGGGTGTGAGAGGGGGTGTAAAGAGATGTGGAGAAACGAGGTGGGGAAACAAAGGTGAGTAAACAGAAATGGGGAGACAGACGTAGGGACACTGATGCTGCGAAACAGAGGTGGGAAACAGATGTGGGGAAATAGCGTTTGGGAAACAGTGGTGGGAAACAGTGGTGTGGAATAGAGGCGCAGAATTAGTGGTGGGGAGTCAGAAGAGGGAATCAGAGGTGGGGAATCAGAGATGGGGACTCAGAGGTGGGTTAACATCCGTGGGTAAGGAGAAGTGGGGAAACGAGGTTGGGAAACAGAGATAAGTAAACAGAGGTAGGTAAACAGAAGTGGTGAAATAGCGTTGGGTGTCGGAGTTTGGGATGCAGTGGTGTGGATACGAGGTCTGGAATCGGAAGTGGGGAATCAGTGGTGGGGAATCAGAGGTGTTGAATCAAATGTGGGGTAATAGAGGTGGGGAATTAGTGGTGGGGAATCAGAAGTGGGGAATCAGAGGTGAGGAACAGCTGTGTAGAAACAGATGTGTTAAAACCGATGTTGGAAACCGAGATGTGGGAACTGAGGTGTGGAAACATTGGTGTGGAAAAAGAGGGCTGTGAACAATTCTGTCCAAACAGAATGGTTGAAACTTAGGTGGTGAATCAGAGGTCGGGAATCAGGTGTGGGGAATCAGAGATGGGGAATCTGAGGTGCTGCAATATACGGGGGGAAAACAGATGTGGGTAAATGAAGTGGGGAAACAGAGGTATGGAAACAGAGGTGGAGACACTGATGTTGGGATACAGAGGTGGGAAACAGATGTGGGGAAATAGCGGTGGGGAAACAGTGGGAGGAAACTGTGGTGTGAAATCAGAGGTGGGGAATCAGAGGCGGGGAATCAGAGGTGTGGAACAGAGGTGTGGAATCAGAGGTCGGGAATCAGAGGTGGGGAATCTGAGGTGGGGAATCAGTGGTGGGAAATCAGAGGTGGGGAATCAGTGGTGGGGAAACTGAGGAGGGTTCACTGATGTTGCGAAAATTAGGTGGGAAACAGATGTGGGGAAATAGCTGTGGGGAAAGAATGGGGGGAAACAGTGGTGTGGAATAGAGGAGCAGAATTAGTGGTGGATAATCAGAGGAGGGTATCAAAGGTGGGGAAACAGAGGTGGGGAATCAGAGATGGGGACTCAGAGGTGGGTTATCATACGTGGGTAAGGAGAAGTGGGGAAACGAGGTTGGGAAACAGAGAGAAGTAAACAGAGGTAGGGAAACAGACGTGGGGAAATGGTGGGAAAAATTTGAGAAAAAGAGGTAGGGAAACAGAGGTGGTGAAACAGCGTTGGGTGTCGGAGTTTGGGATGCAGTGGTGGGGATACGAGGTCTGGAATCGGAAGTGTGGAATCAGTGGTGGGGAATCAGAGGTGTTGAATCAAATGTGGGGTAATGGAGGTGGGGAATTAGTGGTGGGGAAAAGGCGGTGGGAAATCAGAGTGGGGATCAGAGGTGAGGAACAGCTGTGTAGAAACAGATTTGTGAAAACCGATGTTGGAAACCGAGATGTGGGAACTGAGGTGTGGAAACAGTGGTGTGGAAAAAGAGGGCTGTGAACAATTCTGTCCAAACAGATTGGTTGAAACTTAGGTGGTGAATCAGAGGTCGGGAATCAGGTGTGGGGAATCAGATGTGGGGAATCAGATATGGGGAATCTGAGGTGCTGCAACATACAGGCGGGAAAACAGATGTGGATAAACGAAGTGGGGAAACAGATGTATGGAAACAGAGATGGAGACACTGATGTTGGGATACAGAGGTGGGAAAAAGATGTGGGGAAATAGCGGTTGGGAAACAGTGGGGGGAAACAGTGGTGTGAAATCAGAGGTGGGGAATCAGAGGTGTGCAACAGAGTTGTGGAATCAGAGGTCGGGAATCAGAGGTGGGGAATCAGAGGTGGGGAATCAGTGGTGGGGAATCAGAGGTGGGGAATCAGTGGTGGGGAATCAGTGGTGGTGAATCAGAGTGGGGATTCAGAGGTGGGGAATAAAATTTGTGGAATTAGAGGTGGAGAAAATGATGTTGGGAAAGAGAATTGGGGAATCAGATATGGAGAAATAGTGGTGTGGAAAGAGTGGGGGGGAACAGAGGTGGGGAAACAGAGGTGGTGAATCAGAGGTGGGGAATCAGAAGTGGGGAACCAGAGATGGGGAAACATACGGGGGGGGGGGAACAGATGTGGGGAAACGAGGATGGGAAACAAAGGTGAGTAAACAGAGTTAGTTAAACAGACGTGGGGACACTGATGTTGCGAAACTGAGGTGGGAAACAGATGTGGGGAAATAGCGGTGGGAAAAGTGTGTGGGGAAACAGTGGTGTGGAATAGAGGCGCAGAATTAGAGGTGGGGAATCAGAGGAGGGAATCAGAGGTGGGGAAACAGAGGTGGGGAATCAGTGATGGGGAATCAGAGGTGGGGAAACATACGGTGGGGTTGGGGAAATAGATGTGGGGAATCGAGGTGGGGAAACAGAGGTAGGGAAACAGACGTGGAGACACTGATGTTGGGACGCAGAGGTGGGAAAAAGATGTGGGGAAATAGCGCTGGGAAAACAGTGAGGGGATACAGAGGTGTGGAATCAGAGGTCAGGAAACTGAGGTAAGGAAATCGAGGTGGGGAAACAGAGGTGTTGGAAATGAGGGCTGTCAACAGTTGGGCAAAACAGAATGGTCGAATCTTAGGTGGAAAATCAGAGATGGGGAATGAGTGGTGAGGAAACGTACGTGGGGGGGGGGGCTGGGGAGTGAGAGGGGGTGTAAAGAGATGTGGAGAAACGAGGTGGGGAAACAAAGGTGAGTAAACAGAAATAGGGAGACAGACGTGGGGACACTGTTGCTGCGAATCAGAGGTGGGAAACAGATGTGGGGAAATAGCGTTTGGGAAACAGTGGTGGAAACAGTGGTGTGGAATAGAGGCGCAGAATTAGTGGTGGGGATTCAGAGGAGGGAATCAGAGGTGGGGAATCAGAGATGGGGACTCAGAGGTGGGTTAACATACGTGGGTAAGGAGAAGTGGGGAAACGAGGTTGGGAAACAGAGATAAGTAAACAGAGGTAGGGAAACAGAGGTGGGGTAATGGTGGGAAAAATTTGAGAAAAAAGGTAGGGAAACAGAGGTGGTGAAACAGCGTTGGGTGTCGGTTTGGGATGCAGTGGTAGGGATAAGAGGTCTGGAATCGGAAGTTGGGAATCTGTGGTGGGGAATCAGAGGTGTTGAATCAAATGTGGGTATTAGAGGTGGGGAATTAGTGGTGGGGAATCAGAAGTGGGGAATCAGTGGTGGGGAAAAGGCGTTGGGAAATCAGAGTGGGGAATCAGAGGTGAGGAACAGCTGTGTAGAAACAGATGTGTTAAAACCGATGTTGGAAACCGAGATGTGGGAACTGAGGTGTGGAAACAGTGGTGTGGAAAAAGAGGGCTGTGAACAATTCTGTCCAAACAGAATGGTTGAAACTTAGGTGGTGAATCAGAGGTCGGGAATCAGGTGTGGGGAATCAGAGATGGGAAATCTGAGGTGCTGCAACATACGGGGGGGAAAACAGATGTGGGTAAATGAAGTGGGGAAACAGTGGGAGGAAACAGTGGTGTGAAATCAGAGGTGGGGAATCAGAGGTGTGGAATCAGAGGTCGGGAATCATAGATGGGGAATCAGAGGTGGGGAATCAGTGGTGGGGAATCAGAGGTGGGGAATCAGTGGTGGGGAATTTGAAATGGGGAATCAGAGGTGTGAAACACAGGTGTGGATTCAGAGGTGTGGAAACAGTGGTTTGAAAAAGAGGTCTGTGAACAGTTGTGCCCAAACAAAATGGTTGATACTTTGGTGGTGAATCAGAGGTGGGGAATCAGAGGTGGGGAATAAAATGTGTGGAATCAGAGGTGGCGAAACTGATGTTGGGAAAGAGTATTGGGGAATCAGATATGGAGAAATAGTGGTGTGGAAAGAGTGGGAGGAACAGAGGTGGGGAAACAGAGGTAGGGAAACAGAGGTGGAGACACTGATGTTGGGACACAGAGGTGGTAAAAAGATGTGGGGAAATAGCGCTGGGGAAACAGTGGGGGTAAACAGAGGTGGGGAATCAGAGGTGGGGAATCAGAGGTGGGGAATCAGAGGTGGGGAATCAGTGGTGGGGAATCGGAGGTGGGGAAACATACGCGGCGCGGGGGCGGGTGCTGGGGGGTGAGTGGGGCAAAGAGATGTGGGGAAACGAGGTGGGGAAACAAAGGTGAGTAAACAGAGGTCGGGAAACAGACTTGGGGACAGCGATGTTGCGAAACAGAGGTGGGAAACAGATGTGGGGAAATAGCGGTGTGGAAACTGTGGGGGAAAACAGTGGTGCGGAATAGAGGCACAGAATTAGAGGTAGGGAATCAGAGGAGGGAATCAGAGGTGGGGAAACACAGGTTTGGAATCAGCGGTGTGGAAACAGTGGTGTGGAAAAGGAGTTCTGTGAACAGTTGCGACCAAACAAAATGGTTGATACTTTGCTGGTGAATCACAGGTGGGGAATCACAGGTGGGGAATCAGATGTGCGTAATAAGAGGTGGGGAAACTGATGTTGCGAAAGAGAGGTGGGGAATCAGATATGGGGAAATAGTGGTGGGGAAACATACGTGTGGGGTGGGGGGGGCTGGGGAGTGAGAGGGGGGTGGGAAACAGATGTGGAGGAACGAGGTGGGGAAACAAAGGTGAGTAAACAGAGGTAGGGAAACAGACGTGGGGACACTGATGTTGCGAAACAGAGGTGGGAAACAGATGTGGGGAAAAAGCAGTGGGGAAAGTGTGGGGGGTAACAGTGTTGTGGAATAGAGGCGCAGAATTAGAGGTGGGGAATCAGAGGAGCGAATCAGAGGTGGTGAAACAGATGTGGGGAATCAGAAGTGGGAAATCAGAGGTGGGGAAACACAGGTGTGGAATCAGAGGTGTGGAAACAGTGGTGTTGAAAAAGAGGTCTGTGAACAGTTGTGCCCAAACAAAATGGTTGATAATTAGGTGGTGAATCAGAAGTGGGGACTCAGATGTGCGGAATCAGAGGTGGGGAAACTGATGTTGTGAAAGAGAGGTGGGGAATCAGATATGTGGAAATAGTGGTGGGGAAAGAGTGGGAGGGGGTGAACAGAGGTGTGGAATCAGAGGTGCGGAGTCAGAGGTGGGGAGTCAGTGGTGGGGAATCAGTGGTGGGGAATCAGTGTTCGGGAATCAGTGGTGGGGAAACAGAGGTGGGGAATCAGAGGTTTGGATACTGATGTGTGTAAACCCATGAGTGGAAACCGAGGTTTGGAAAGCGAGGTCAGGAAATTGAAGTATGTAAATCGAGGTGTGGAAACAGAGGTGTTGGAATTGAGGGCTGTCAACAGTTGGGTCCAAACAGAATGGTCGAATCTTAGGTGGAGAATCAGAGATGGGGAATCAGATGTGGGGAAACATACATGGGGGGCGGGGTGTGTGGGTGGGGAGGGGGAAACAGATGTGGGGAAACGAGGTAGGGAAACAGAGGTGAGTAAACAGATGAAGGGAAACAGACGTGGGGACACTGATGTGGCGAAATAGTGGTGGGAAACAGATATGGGGAAATAGCATTTGGGAAGCAGTGGTGGGAAACAGTGGTGTGGAATAGAGGCGCAGAATTAGTGGTGGGGAGTCAGAGGAGGGAATCAGATGTGGGGAATCGGAGATGGGGACTCAGAGGTGGGTTAACATACGTGGGTAAGGAGAGGTGGGGAAACACGGTGGGGAAACAAAGATAGGGAAACAGGTAGGGAAACAGAGGTGGGGAAATGGTGGGAAAAATTTGAGAAAAAGAGGTAGGAAAACAGAGGTGGTGAAACAGCGTTGGGTGTCGGGGTTTGGGATGCAGTGGTGAGGATAAGAGGTCTGGAATCGGAAGTGGGGAATCAGTGGTGAGGAATCAGAGGTGTTGAATCAAATGTGGGTAATAGAGGTGGGGAATTAGTGGTGGGGAATCAGAAGTGGGGAATAAGTGGTGGGGAAAAGGCGATGGGAACTCAGAGTGGGGAATCAGAGGTGAGGAACAGCTGTGTAGAAACAGATGTGTTAAAACCGATGTTGGAACCAAGATGTGGGAACTGAGGTGTGGAAACAGTGGTGTGGAAAAAGAGGGCTGTGAACAATCCTGTACAAACAGAATGGTTGAAACTTTGGTGGTGAATCAGAGGTCGGGAATCAGGTGTGGGGAATCAGATGTGGGGAATCAGAGATGGGGAATCTGAGGTGCTGCAACATACGGGGGGGGGGGGGTAACAGATGTGAGTAAACGAAGTGGGGAAACAGAGGTATGGAAACAGAGGTGGAGACACTGATGTTGGGATACAGAGGTGGGAAACATATGTGGGGAAATATAGGTGGGGAACAGTGGGGGGAAACAGTGGTGTGAAATCAGAGGCGGGGAATCAGAGGTGTGGAACAGAGGTGTGGAATTAGAGGTCGGGAATCAGAGGTGGGGAATCAGTGGTGGGGAATCAGAGGTGGGGAATCAGTGGTGGGGAAACAGAGGTGGGTTCACTGATGTTGCGAAACAGAGGTGGAAAACAGATGTGGGGAAATAGCTGTGGGGAAACAGTGGGGGGAAACAGTGGTGTGGAATAGAGGCGCAGAATTAGTGGTGGGGAATCAGAGGAGGGTATCAAAGGAGGGGAAACAGAGGTGGGGAATCAGAGGTGGGGAATCTGAAGTAGGGAATCAGAGGTGTGAAACACAGGTGTGGATTCAGAGGTGTGGAAACAGTGGTGTTGAAAAAGAGGTCTGTGAACAGTTGTGCCCAAACAAAATGGTTGATACTTTGGTGGTGAATCAGAGGTGGGGAATAAGATGTGTGGAATCAGAGGTGGCGAAACTGCTGTTGGGAAAGAGAATTGGGGAATCAGATATGGAGAAATAGTGGTGTGGAAAGAGTGGGGGGGAACAGAGGTGGAGAAACAGAGGTGGGGAATCAGAGGTGTGGAATCAGAAGTGGGGAACCAGAGATGGGGAAACACAGGTGTGGAATCAGAGGTGTGGAAACAGTGGTGTGAAAAAAGAGGTCTGTGAACAGTTGTGCCCAAACAAAATGGTTGATACTTCGGTGGTGAATCAGAGGTGGTGAATCAGATGTGGGGAAACGAGGTGGGGAAACAAATGTGAGTAAACAGAGGTAGTTAAACAGACGTGGGGACACTGATGTTTCGAAACAGAGGAGGGAAACAGATGTGGGGAAATAGAGGTGGGAAAAGTGTGGGTGGAAACAGTGGTGTGGAATAGAGGCACAGAATCAGAGGTGGGGAAACATACGGTGGGGTCGGGGAAACAGATGTGGGGAAACGAGGTGGGGAAACAGAGGTAGGGAAACAGAGGTGGAGACACTGATGTGGGAACACAGAGGTGGGAAAAAGATGTGGGGAAATAGCGGTGGGGAAACAGTGGGGGGAAACAGAGGTGTGGAATCAGAGATGGCGAATCAGAGGTTTGGAAACCGATGTGTGTAAACCCATGGGTGGAAACCGAGCTTTGGAATCTGAGGTCAGGAAACTGAGGTAACGAAAACGAGGTGGGGAAACAGAGGTGTTGGAAATGAGGGCTGTCAACAGTTGGGCAAAACAGAACGGTCGAATCTTAGGTGGAACATCAGAGATGGGGAATCAGTGGTGGGGAAACGTACGTGTGGGGGTGGGCTGGGGTGTGAGAGGGGGTGTAAAGAGATGTGGAGAAACGAGGTGGGGAAACAAAGGTGAGTAAACAGAAATAGGGACACAGACATGGGGACGCTTATGCTGGGAATCAGAGGTGGGAAACAGATGTGGGGAAATAGCGTTTGGGAAACAGTGGTGAGAAACAGTGGTGTGGAATAGAGGCGCAGAATTAGTGGTGGGGAGTCAGAAGAGGGAATCAGAGGTGGGGAATCAGAGATGGGGACTCAGAGGTGGGTTAACATATGTGGGTAAGGAGAAGTGGGGAAACGAGGTTGGGAAACAGAGATAAGTAAACAGAGGTAGGGAAACAGAGGTGGTGAAATAGCGTTGGGTGTCGGAGTTTGGGATGCAGTGGTGGGGATACGAGGTCTGGAATCAGAAGTGGGGAATCAGTGGTGGGGAATCAGAGGTGTTGAATCAAATGTAGGGTAATAGATGTGGGGAATTAGTGGTGGGGAATCGGAAGTGGGGAATCAGTGGTGGGGAAAAGGCGTTGGGAAATCAGAGTGGGGAATCAGAGGTGAGGAACAGCTGTGCATAAACAGATGTGTTAAAACCGATGTTGGAAACCGAGATGTGGGAACTGAGGTGTGGAAACAGTGGTGTGGAAAAAGAGGGCTGTGAACAATTCTGCCCAAACAGAATGGTTGAAACTTAGGTGGTGAATCAGAGGTCGGGAATCAGGTGTGGAGAATCAGAGATGGGGAATCGGAGGTGCTGCAACATACGGGGGGGAAACAGATGTGGGTAAATGAAGTGGGGAAACAGAGGTATGGAAACAGAGGAGGAGACACTGATGTTGGGATACAGAGGTGGGAAACAGATGTGGGGAAATAGAGGTGGGGAAGCAGTGGGAGTAAACAGTGGTGTGAAATCAGAGGTGGGGAATCAGAGGTGGGGTATCAGTGGTGGGGAATCAGAGGCGGGGAATCAGAGGTGTGGAACAGAGGTGTGGAATCAAAGGTCGGGAATCAGAGGTGGGGAATCAGAGGTGGGGAATCAGTGGTGGGGAATCAGAGGTGGGGAATCAGTGGAGGGGAAACTGAGGTGGGTTCACTGATGTTGCGAAACAGAGGTGGGAAACAGATGTGGGGAAATAGCTGTGGGGAAACAGAGGTGGGGAATCAGAGGTGTGGAATCTGAAGTGGCGAGTCAGAGGTGTGAAACACAGGTGTGGATTCAGAGGTGAGGAAACAGTGGTTTTAAAAAGAGGTCTGTGAACAGTTGTGCCCAAACAAAATGGTTGATACTTCGGTGGTGAATCAGAGGTGGTGAATCAGATGTGTGGAATCAGAGGTGGGGAAACATACTGGGGGGGGGGGAACAGATGAGGGGAAACGAGGTGGGGAAACAAAGGTGAGTAAACAGAGGTAGTTAAACAGTCGTGGGGACACTGAGGTTGCGAAACAGAGGTGGGAAACAGATGTGGGGAAATAGCTGTGGGGAAACAGTGGGGGGAAACAGTGTTGTGGAATAGAGGCGCAGAATTAGTGGTGGGGAATCAGAGGAGGGTATCAAAGGTGGGGAAACAGAGGTGGTGAATCAGAGGTGGGGAATCTGAAGTAGGGAATCAGAGATGGGGAAACACAGGTGTGGAATCAGAGGTGTGGAAACAGTGGTGTGGAAAAAGAGGGCTGTGAACAATCCTGTCCAAACAGAATGGTTGAAACTTTGGTGGTGAATCAGAGGTCGGGAATCAGGTGTGGGGAATCAGATGTGGGGAATCAGAGATGGGGAATCTGAGGTGCTGCAACATACGGAGGGGGGGGGGGAACAGATGTGGGTAAACGAAGTGGGGAAACCGAGGTATGGAAACAGAGGTGGAGACACTGATGTTGGGATAAAGAGGTGGGAAACATATGTGGGGAAATATCGGTGGGGAACAGTGGGGGGAAACAGTGGTGGGGAATCAGAGGTGGGAATCAGTGGTGGGGAAACAGAGGTGGGTTCACTGATGTTACGAAACAGAGGTGGGAAACAGATGTGGGGAAATAGGTGTGGGGAAACAGTGGGGGGAAACAGTGGTGTGGAATAGAGGCGCAGAATTAGTGGTGGGGAATCAGAGGAGGGTATCAAAGGTGGGGAAACAGAGGTGGGGAATCAGAGGTGGGGAATCTGAAGTGGGGAATCACAGGTGTGAAACACAGGTGTGGATTCAGAGGTGTGGAAACAGTGGTGTTGAAAAAGAGGTCTGTGAACAGTTGTGCCCAAACAAAATGGTTGATACTTTGGTGGTGAATCAGAGGTGGGGAATAAGATGTGTGGAATCAGAGGTGGCGAAACTGATGTTGGGAAAGAGAATTAGGGAATCAGATATGGAGAAATAGTGGTGTGGAAAGAGTGGGGGGGGGGGGTACAGAGGTGGGGAAACAGAGGTGGGGAATCAGAGGTGGGGAATCAGAAGTGGGGAACCAGAGATGGGGAAACACAGGTGTGGAATCAGAGGTGTGGAAACAGTGGTGTGAAAAAAGAGGTCTGTGAACAGTTGTGTCCAAACAAAATAGTTGATACTTCGGTGGTGAATCAGAGGTGGTGAATCAGATGTGTGGAATCAGAGGTGGGGAAACATACGGGGGGGGGGGGAAACAGATGTGGGGAAACAAGTTGGGGAAACAAAGGTGAGTAAACAGAGGTAGTTAAACAGACGTGGGGACACTGATGTTGCGAAACAGAGGTGGGAAACAGATGTGGGGAAATAGCTGTGGGGAAACAGTGGGGGGAAACAGTGGTGTGGAATAGAGGCGCAGAATTAGATGTGGGGAATCAGAGGAGGGAATCAGAGGTGGGGAAACATACGGTGGTGTCGGGGAAACAGATGTGGGGAAACGAGGTGGGGAAACAGAGGTAGGGAAACAGAGGTGGAGACACTGATGTTGGGACACAGAGGTGGGAAACAGATGTGGGGAAATAGCGGTGTGGAAACTGTGGGGGAAAACAGTGGTGCGGAATAGAGGCACAGAATTAGAGGTAGGGAATCAGAGGAGGGAATCAGAGGTGGGGAAACACAGGTTTGGAATCAGCGGTGTGGAAACAGTGGTGTGGAAAAGGAGTTCTGTGAACAGTTGCGACCAAACAAAATGGTTGATACTTTGCTGGTGAATCACAGGTGGGGAATCACAGGTGGGGAATCAGATGTGCGTAATAAGAGGTGGGGAAACTGATGTTGCGAAAGAGAGGTGGGGAATCAGATATGGGGAAATAGTGGTGGGGAAACATACGTGTGGGGTGGGGGGGCTGGGGAGTGAGAGGGGGGTGGGAAACAGATGTGGAGGAACGAGGTGGGGAAACAAAGGTGAGTAAACAGAGGTAGGGAAACAGACGTGGGGACACTGATGTTGCGAAACAGAGGTGGGAAACAGATGTGGGGAAAAAGCAGTGGGGAAAGTGTGGGGGGTAACAGTGTTGTGGAATAGAGGCGCAGAATTAGAGGTGGGGAATCAGAGGAGCGAATCAGAGGTGGTGAAACAGATGTGGGGAATCAGAAGTGGGAAATCAGAGGTGGGGAAACACAGGTGTGGAATCAGAGGTGTGGAAACAGTGGTGTTGAAAAAGAGGTCTGTGAACAGTTGTGCCCAAACAAAATGGTTGATAATTAGGTGGTGAATCAGAAGTGGGGACTCAGATGTGCGGAATCAGAGGTGGGGAAACTGATGTTGTGAAAGAGAGGTGGGGAATCAGATATGTGGAAATAGTGGTGGGGAAAGAGTGGGAGGGGGTGAACAGAGGTGTGGAATCAGAGGTGCGGAGTCAGAGGTGGGGAGTCAGTGGTGGGGAATCAGTGGTGGGGAATCAGTGTTCGGGAATCAGTGGTGGGGAAACAGAGGTGGGGAATCAGAGGTTTGGATACTGATGTGTGTAAACCCATGAGTGGAAACCGAGGTTTGGAAAGCGAGGTCAGGAAATTGAAGTATGTAAATCGAGGTGTGGAAACAGAGGTGTTGGAATTGAGGGCTGTCAACAGTTGGGTCCAAACAGAATGGTCGAATCTTAGGTGGAGAATCAGAGATGGGGAATCAGATGTGGGGAAACATACATGGGGGGCGGGGTGTGTGGGTGGGGAGGGGGAAACAGATGTGGGGAAACGAGGTAGGGAAACAGAGGTGAGTAAACAGATGAAGGGAAACAGACGTGGGGACACTGATGTGGCGAAATAGTGGTGGGAAACAGATATGGGGAAATAGCATTTGGGAAGCAGTGGTGGGAAACAGTGGTGTGGAATAGAGGCGCAGAATTAGTGGTGGGGAGTCAGAGGAGGGAATCAGATGTGGGGAATCGGAGATGGGGACTCAGAGGTGGGTTAACATACGTGGGTAAGGAGAGGTGGGGAAACACGGTGGGGAAACAAAGATAGGGAAACAGGTAGGGAAACAGAGGTGGGGAAATGGTGGGAAAAATTTGAGAAAAAGAGGTAGGAAAACAGAGGTGGTGAAACAGCGTTGGGTGTCGGGGTTTGGGATGCAGTGGTGAGGATAAGAGGTCTGGAATCGGAAGTGGGGAATCAGTGGTGAGGAATCAGAGGTGTTGAATCAAATGTGGGTAATAGAGGTGGGGAATTAGTGGTGGGGAATCAGAAGTGGGGAATAAGTGGTGGGGAAAAGGCGATGGGAACTCAGAGTGGGGAATCAGAGGTGAGGAACAGCTGTGTAGAAACAGATGTGTTAAAACCGATGTTGGAACCAAGATGTGGGAACTGAGGTGTGGAAACAGTGGTGTGGAAAAAGAGGGCTGTGAACAATCCTGTACAAACAGAATGGTTGAAACTTTGGTGGTGAATCAGAGGTCGGGAATCAGGTGTGGGGAATCAGATGTGGGGAATCAGAGATGGGGAATCTGAGGTGCTGCAACATACGGGGGGGGGGGTAACAGATGTGAGTAAACGAAGTGGGGAAACAGAGGTATGGAAACAGAGGTGGAGACACTGATGTTGGGATACAGAGGTGGGAAACATATGTGGGGAAATATAGGTGGGGAACAGTGGGGGGAAACAGTGGTGTGAAATCAGAGGCGGGGAATCAGAGGTGTGGAACAGAGGTGTGGAATTAGAGGTCGGGAATCAGAGGTGGGGAATCAGTGGTGGGGAATCAGAGGTGGGGAATCAGTGGTGGGGAAACAGAGGTGGGTTCACTGATGTTGCGAAACAGAGGTGGAAAACAGATGTGGGGAAATAGCTGTGGGGAAACAGTGGGGGGAAACAGTGGTGTGGAATAGAGGCGCAGAATTAGTGGTGGGGAATCAGAGGAGGGTATCAAAGGAGGGGAAACAGAGGTGGGGAATCAGAGGTGGGGAATCTGAAGTAGGGAATCAGAGGTGTGAAACACAGGTGTGGATTCAGAGGTGTGGAAACAGTGGTGTTGAAAAAGAGGTCTGTGAACAGTTGTGCCCAAACAAAATGGTTGATACTTTGGTGGTGAATCAGAGGTGGGGAATAAGATGTGTGGAATCAGAGGTGGCTAAACTGCTGTTGGGAAAGAGAATTGGGGAATCAGATATGGAGAAATAGTGGTGTGGAAAGAGTGGGGGGGAACAGAGGTGGAGAAACAGAGGTGGGGAATCAGAGGTGTGGAATCAGAAGTGGGGAACCAGAGATGGGGAAACACAGGTGTGGAATCAGAGGTGTGGAAACAGTGGTGTGAAAAAAGAGGTCTGTGAACAGTTGTGCCCAAACAAAATGGTTGATACTTCGGTGGTGAATCAGAGGTGGTGAATCAGATGTGGGGAAACGAGGTGGGGAAACAAATGTGAGTAAACAGAGGTAGTTAAACAGACGTGGGGACACTGATGTTTCGAAACAGAGGAGGGAAACAGATGTGGGGAAATAGAGGTGGGAAAAGTGTGGGTGGAAACAGTGGTGTGGAATAGAGGCACAGAATCAGAGGTGGGGAAACATACGGTGGGGTCGGGGAAACAGATGTGGGGAAACGAGGTGGGGAAACAGAGGTAGGGAAACAGAGGTGGAGACACTGATGTGGGAACACAGAGGTGGGAAAAAGATGTGGGGAAATAGCGGTGGGGAAACAGTGGGGGGAAACAGAGGTGTG
This sequence comes from Narcine bancroftii, assembly GCF_036971445.1. Lineage (NCBI taxonomy): Eukaryota > Metazoa > Chordata > Chondrichthyes > Torpediniformes > Narcinidae > Narcine > Narcine bancroftii. The sequence goes on from NC_091471.1 coordinate 309,439,032, forward strand.
GAATCAGAGATGGCGAATCAGAGGTTTGGAAACCGATGTGTGTAAACCCATGGGTGGAAACCGAGCTTTGGAATCTGAGGTCAGGAAACTGAGGTAACGAAAACGAGGTGGGGAAACAGAGGTGTTGGAAATGAGGGCTGTCAACAGTTGGGCAAAACAGAACGGTCGAATCTTAGGTGGAACATCAGAGATGGGGAATCAGTGGTGGGGAAACGTACGTGTGGGGGTGGGCTGGGGTGTGAGAGGGGGTGTAAAGAGATGTGGAGAAACGAGGTGGGGAAACAAAGGTGAGTAAACAGAAATAGGGACACAGACATGGGGACGCTTATGCTGGGAATCAGAGGTGGGAAACAGATGTGGGGAAATAGCGTTTGGGAAACAGTGGTGAGAAACAGTGGTGTGGAATAGAGGCGCAGAATTAGTGGTGGGGAGTCAGAAGAGGGAATCAGAGGTGGGGAATCAGAGATGGGGACTCAGAGGTGGGTTAACATATGTGGGTAAGGAGAAGTGGGGAAACGAGGTTGGGAAACAGAGATAAGTAAACAGAGGTAGGGAAACAGAGGTGGTGAAATAGCGTTGGGTGTCGGAGTTTGGGATGCAGTGGTGGGGATACGAGGTCTGGAATCAGAAGTGGGGAATCAGTGGTGGGGAATCAGAGGTGTTGAATCAAATGTAGGGTAATAGATGTGGGGAATTAGTGGTGGGGAATCGGAAGTGGGGAATCAGTGGTGGGGAAAAGGCGTTGGGAAATCAGAGTGGGGAATCAGAGGTGAGGAACAGCTGTGCATAAACAGATGTGTTAAAACCGATGTTGGAAACCGAGATGTGGGAACTGAGGTGTGGAAACAGTGGTGTGGAAAAAGAGGGCTGTGAACAATTCTGCCCAAACAGAATGGTTGAAACTTAGGTGGTGAATCAGAGGTCGGGAATCAGGTGTGGAGAATCAGAGATGGGGAATCGGAGGTGCTGCAACATACGGGGGGGAAACAGATGTGGGTAAATGAAGTGGGGAAACAGAGGTATGGAAACAGAGGAGGAGACACTGATGTTGGGATACAGAGGTGGGAAACAGATGTGGGGAAATAGAGGTGGGGAAGCAGTGGGAGTAAACAGTGGTGTGAAATCAGAGGTGGGGAATCAGAGGTGGGGTATCAGTGGTGGGGAATCAGAGGCGGGGAATCAGAGGTGTGGAACAGAGGTGTGGAATCAAAGGTCGGGAATCAGAGGTGGGGAATCAGAGGTGGGGAATCAGTGGTGGGGAATCAGAGGTGGGGAATCAGTGGAGGGGAAACTGAGGTGGGTTCACTGATGTTGCGAAACAGAGGTGGGAAACAGATGTGGGGAAATAGCTGTGGGGAAACAGAGGTGGGGAATCAGAGGTGTGGAATCTGAAGTGGCGAGTCAGAGGTGTGAAACACAGGTGTGGATTCAGAGGTGAGGAAACAGTGGTTTTAAAAAGAGGTCTGTGAACAGTTGTGCCCAAACAAAATGGTTGATACTTCGGTGGTGAATCAGAGGTGGTGAATCAGATGTGTGGAATCAGAGGTGGGGAAACATACTGGGGGGGGGGGAACAGATGAGGGGAAACGAGGTGGGGAAACAAAGGTGAGTAAACAGAGGTAGTTAAACAGTCGTGGGGACACTGAGGTTGCGAAACAGAGGTGGGAAACAGATGTGGGGAAATAGCTGTGGGGAAACAGTGGGGGGAAACAGTGTTGTGGAATAGAGGCGCAGAATTAGTGGTGGGGAATCAGAGGAGGGTATCAAAGGTGGGGAAACAGAGGTGGTGAATCAGAGGTGGGGAATCTGAAGTAGGGAATCAGAGGTGTGAAACACAGGTGTGGATTCAGAGGTGTGGAAACAGTGGTGTTGAAAAAGAGGTCTGTGAACAGTTGTGCCCAAACAAAATAGTTGATACTTTGGTGGTGAATCAGAGGTGGGGAATAAGATGTGTGGAATCAGAGGTGGCGAAACTGCTGTTGGGAAAGAGAATTGGGGAATCAGTTATGGAGAAATAGTGGTGTGGAAAGAGTGGGGGGGAACAGAGGTGGGGAAACAGAGTTGGGGAATCAGAGGTGGGGAATCAGAAGTGGGGAACCAGAGATTGGGAAACACAGGTGTGGAATCAGAGGTGTGGAAACAGTGGTGTGGAAAAAGAGGGCTGTGAACAATCCTGTCCAAACAGAATGGTTGAAACTTTGGTGGTGAATCAGAGGTCGGGAATCAGGTGTGGGGAATCAGATGTGGGGAATCAGAGATGGGGAATCTGAGGTGCTGCAACATACGGAGGGGGGGGGGGAACAGATGTGGGTAAACGAAGTGGGGAAACCGAGGTATGGAAACAGAGGTGGAGACACTGATGTTGGGATAAAGAGGTGGGAAACATATGTGGGGAAATATCGGTGGGGAACAGTGGGGGGAAACAGTGGTGGGGAATCAGAGGTGGGAATCAGTGGTGGGGAAACAGAGGTGGGTTCACTGATGTTACGAAACAGAGGTGGGAAACAGATGTGGGGAAATAGGTGTGGGGAAACAGTGGGGGGAAACAGTGGTGTGGAATAGAGGCGCAGAATTAGTGGTGGGGAATCAGAGGAGGGTATCAAAGGTGGGGAAACAGAGGTGGGGAATCAGAGGTGGGGAATCTGAAGTGGGGAATCACAGGTGTGAAACACAGGTGTGGATTCAGAGGTGTGGAAACAGTGGTGTTGAAAAAGAGGTCTGTGAACAGTTGTGCCCAAACAAAATGGTTGATACTTTGGTGGTGAATCAGAGGTGGGGAATAAGATGTGTGGAATCAGAGGTGGCGAAACTGATGTTGGGAAAGAGAATTAGGGAATCAGATATGGAGAAATAGTGGTGTGGAAAGAGTGGGGGGGGGTACAGAGGTGGGGAAACAGAGGTGGGGAATCAGAGGTGGGGAATCAGAAGTGGGGAACCAGAGATGGGGAAACACAGGTGTGGAATCAGAGGTGTGGAAACAGTGGTGTGAAAAAAGAGGTCTGTGAACAGTTGTGTCCAAACAAAATAGTTGATACTTCGGTGGTGAATCAGAGGTGGTGAATCAGATGTGTGGAATCAGAGGTGGGGAAACATACGGGGGGGGGGGAAACAGATGTGGGGAAACAAGTTGGGGAAACAAAGGTGAGTAAACAGAGGTAGTTAAACAGACGTGGGGACACTGATGTTGCGAAACAGAGGTGGGAAACAGATGTGGGGAAATAGCTGTGGGGAAACAGTGGGGGGAAACAGTGGTGTGGAATAGAGGCGCAGAATTAGATGTGGGGAATCAGAGGAGGGAATCAGAGGTGGGGAAACATACGGTGGTGTCGGGGAAACAGATGTGGGGAAACGAGGTGGGGAAACAGAGGTAGGGAAACAGAGGTGGAGACACTGATGTTGGGACACAGAGGTGGGAAACAGATGTGGGGAAATAGAGGTGGGAAAAGTGTGGGGGGAAACAGTGGTGTGGAATAGAGGCGCAGAATTAGATGTGGGGAATCAGAGGAGGGAATCAGAGGTGGGGAAACATAAGGTGGGGTCGGGGAAACAGATGTGGGGAAACGAGGTGGGGAAACAGAGGTAGGGAAACAGAGGTGGAGACACTGATGTTGGGACACAGAGGTGGGAAAAAGATGTGGGGAAATAGCGGTGGGGAAACAGTGGGGGGAAACAGAGGTGTGGAATCAGATGTGGGGAATCAGAGGTGGGGAATCAGAGGTTTGGAAACCGATGTGTGTAAACCCATGGGTGGAAACCGAGCTTTGAAATCTGAGGTCAGGAAACTGAGGTAAGGAAAACGAGGTTGGGAAACAGAGGTGTTGGAAATGAGGGCTATCAACAGTTGGGCAAAACAGAATGGTCGAATCTTAGGTGGAAAATCAGAGATGGGGAATCAGTGGTGGGGAAACGTACGTGTGGGGGGTGGGCTGGGGTGTGAGAGGGGGTGTAAAGAGATGTGGAGAAACGAAGTGGGGAAACAAAGGTGAGTAAACAGAAATAGGGAGACAGACGTGGGGATACTGATGCTGGGAATCAGAGGTGGCGAACAGATGAGGGGAAATAGCATTTGGGAAACAGTGGTGGGAAACAGTGGTGTGGAATAGAGGCGCAGAATTAGTGGTGGGGAGTCAGAAGAGGGAATCAGAGGTGGGGAATCAGAGATGGGGACTCAGAGGTGGGTAAACATATGTGGGTAAGGAGAAGTGGGGAAACGAGGTTGGGAAACATAGCTATGTAAACAGAGGTAGGGAAACAGACGTGGGGAAATGGTGGGAAAAATTTGAGAAAAAGAGGTAGGGAAACAGAGGTGGTGAAACAGCGTTGGGTGTCGGAGTTTGGGATGCAGTGGTGGGGATACGAGGTCTGGAATCGGAAGTGGGGAATCAGTGGTGGGGAAAAGGCGGTGGGAAATCAGAGTGGGGAATCAGAGGTGAAGAACAGCTGTGTAGAAACAGATGTGTTAAAACCGATGTTGGAAACCGAGATGTGGGAACTGAGGTGTGGAAACAGTGGTGTGGAAAAAGAGGGCTGTGAACAATTCTGTCCCAACAGAATGTTTGAAACTTAGGTGGTGAATCAGAGGTCGGGAATCAGGTGTGGGGTATCAGAGATGGGGAATCTGAGGTGCTGCAACATACGGAGAGAAAAACAGATGTGGGTAAATGAAGTGGGGAAAAAGAGGTATGGAAACACAGGAGGAGACACTGATGTTGGGATACAGAGGTGGGAAACAGATGTGGGGAAAAAGCAGTGGGGAAACCGTGGGAGAAAACAGTCGTGTGAAATCAGAGATGGGGAATCAGAGGTGGGGAATCAGTGTTGGGGAATCAGAGGCGGGGAATCAGAGGTGGGGAATCAGAGGTTTGGAAACCGATGTGTGTAAACCCATGGGTGGAAACCGAGCTTTGGAATCTGAGGTCAGGAAACTGAGGTAAAGAAAACGATGTGGGGAGACAGAGGTGTTGGAAATGAGGGCTGTCAACAGTTGGGCAAAACAGAATGGTCGAATCTTAGGTGGAAAATCAGAGATGGGGAATCAGTGGTGGGGAAACGTACGTGTGGGGGGGGGGGCTGGGGTGTGAGAGGGGGTGTAAAGAGATGTGGAGAAACGAGGTGGGGAAACAAAGGTGAGTAAACAGAAATAGGGAGACAGACGTAGGGACACTGATGCTGCGAATCAGAGGTGGGAAACAGATGTGGGGAAATAGCTGTGGGGAAAGAATGGGGGGAAACAGTGGTGTGGAATAGAGGAGCAGAATTAGTGGTGGATAATCAGAGGAGGGTATCAAAGGTGGGGAAACAGAGGTGGGGAATCAGAGGTGGGGAATCTGAAGTGGGGAATCAGAGGTGTGAAACACAGGTGTGGATTTAGATGTGTGGAAACAGTGGTTTGAAAAAGAGGTCTGTGAACAGTTGTGCCCAAACAAAATGGTTGATACTTTGGTGGTGAATCAGAGGTGGGGAATCAGAGGTGGGGAATAAAATGTGTGGAATCAGAGGTGGCGAAACTGATGTTGGGAAAGAGAATTGGGGAATCAGATATGGAGAAATAGTGGTGTGGAAAGAGTGGGGGGAACAGAGATGGGGAAACACAGGTGTGGAATCAGAGGTGTGGAAACAGTGGTGTGAAAAAAGAGGTCTGTGAACAGTTGTGACCAAACAAAATGGTTGATACTTCGGTGGTGATTCAGAGGTGGTGAATCAGATGTGTGGAATCAGAGGTGGGGAAAAATACGGGGGGGGGGGGACAGATGTGGGGAAACGAGGTGGGGAAACAAAGGTGAGTAAACAGAGGTAGTTAAACAGACGTGGGGTCACTGATGTTGCGAAACAGAGGTGGGAAACAGATGTGGGGAAATAGCGGTGGGAAAAGTGTGGGGGGGAAACAGTGGTGTGGAATAGAGGCGCAGAATTAGAGGTGGGGAATCAGAGGAGGGAATCAGAGGTGGGGAAACAGAGGTGGGGAATCAGAGGTTTGGAAACCGATGTGTGTAAACCCATGGGTGGAAACCGAGGTTGGGAATCTGAGGTCAGGAAACTGAGGTAAGGAAAACGAGGTGGCGAGACAGAGGTGTTGGAAATGAGGGCTGTCAACAGTTGGGCAAAACAGAATGGTCGAATCTTAGGTGGAAAATCAGAGATGGGGAATCAGTGGTGGGGAAACGTACGTGTGGGGGGGTGGGGGGGCTGGGGTGTGAGAGGGGGTGTAAAGAGATGTGGAGAAACGAGGTGGGGAAACAAAGGTGAGTAAACAGAAATAGGGAGACAGACGTAGGGACACTGATGCTGCGAATCAGAGGTGGGAAACAGATGTGGGGAAATAGCGTTTGGGAAACAGTTGTGGGAAACAGTGGTGTGGAATAGAGGCGCAGAATTAGTGGTGGGGAGTCAGAAGAGGGAATCAGAGGTGGGGAATCAGAGATGGGGACTCAGAGGTGGGTTAACATACGTGGGTAAGGAGAAGTGGGGAAACGAGGTTGGGAAACAGAGATAAGTAAACAGAGGTAGGAAAACAGAGGTGGTGAAATAGCGTTGGGTGTCGGAGTTTGGGATGCAGTGGTGTGGATACGAGGTCTCAAATCGGAAGTGGGGAATCAGTGGTGGGGAATCAGAGGTGTTGAATCAAATGTGGGTATTAGAGGTGGGGAATTAGTGGTGGGGAATCAGAAGTTGGGAATCAGTGGTGGGGAAAAGGCGTTGGGAAATCAGAGTGGGGAATCAGAGGTGAGGAACAGCTGTGTAGAAACAGATGTGTTAAAACCGATGTTGGAAACCGAGATGTGGGAACTGAGGTGTGGAAACATTGGTGTGGAAAAAGAGGGCTGTGAACAATTCTGTCCAAACAGAATGGTTGAAACTTATGTGGTGAATCAGAGGTCGGGAATCAGGTGTGGGGAATCAGAGATGGGGAATCTGAGGTGCTGCAACATACGGGGGGGAAAACAGATGTCGGTAAATGAAGTGGGGAAACAGAGGTATGGAAACAGAGGTGGAGACACTGATGTTGGGATACAGAGGTGGGAAACAGATGTGGGGAAATATAGGTGGGGAACAGTGGGGGGAAACAGTGGTGTGAAATCAGAAGCGGGGAATCAGAGGTGGGGAATCAGAGGTCGGGAATCAGTGATGGGGAATCTGAGGTGGGGAATCAGTGGTGGGGAATCAGAGGTGGGGAATCAGTGGTGGGGAAACTGAGGTGGGTTCACTGATGTTGCGAAACTGAGGTGGGAAACAGATGTGGGGAAATAGCTGTGGGGAAAGAATGGGGGGAAACAGTGGTGTGGAATAGAGGAGCAGAATTAGTGGTGGATAATCAGAGGAGGGTATCAAAGGTGGGGAAACAGAGTTGGGGAATCAGAGGTGGGGAATCTGAAGTGGGGAATCAGAGGTGTGAAACACAGGTGTGGATTCAGAGGTGTGGAAACATTGGTTTGAAAAAGAGGTCTGTGAACAGTTGTGCCCAAACAAAATGGTTGATACTTTGGTGGTGAATCAGACGTGGGGAATCAGAGGTGGGGAATAAAATGTGTGGAATCAGATGTGGCGAAACTGATGTTGGGAAAGAGAATTGGGGAATCAGATATGGAGAAATAGTGGTGTGGAAAGAGTGGGGGGAACAGAGGTGGGGAAACAGAGGTGGGGAAACACAGGTGTGGAATCAGAGGTGTGGAAACAGTGGTGTGAAAAAAGAGGTCTGTGAACAGTTGTGACCAAACAAAATGGTTGATACTTCGGTGGTGATTCAGAGGTGGTGAATCAGATGTGTGGAATCAGAGGTGGGGAAAAATACGGGGTGGGGGACAGATGTGGGGAAACGAGGTGGGGAAACAAAGCTGAGTAAACAGAGGTAGTTAAACAGACGTGGGGTCACTGATGTTGCGAAACAGAGGTGGGAAACAGATGTGGGGAAATAGCGGAAGGAAAAGTGTGGGGGGGAAACAGTGGTGTGGAATAGAGGCGCAGAATTAGAGGTGGGGAAACAGAGGTGGGGAATCAGTGATGGGGAATCAGAGGTGGGGAAGCATATGGTGGGGTCGGGGAAATAGATGTGTGGAAACGAGGTGGGGAAACAGAGGTAGGGAAACAGAGGTGGAGACACTGATGTTGGGACACAGAGGTGGGAAAAAGATGTGGGGAAATAGCGCTGCGAAAACAGTGGGGGGATACAGAGGTGTGGAATCAGAGGTGGGGAATCAGAGGTGGGGAATCAGAGGTTTGGAAACCGATTTGTGTAAATCCATGGGTGGAAACCGAGTTTTGGAATCTGAGGTCAGGAAACTGAGTTAAGGAAATCGAGGTGGGGAAACAGAGGTGTTGGAAATGAGGGCTGTCAACAGTTGGGCAAAACAGAATGGTCGAATCTTAGGTGGAAAATCAGAGATGGGGAATGAGTTGTGAGGAAACGTACGTGGTGGGGGGGTTGCTGGGGAGTGAGAGGGGGTGTAAAGAGATGTGGAGAAACGAGGTGGGTAAACAAAGGTGAGTAAACAGAAATAGGGAGACAGACGTAGGGACACTGATGCTGCGAATCAGAGGTGGGAAACAGATGTAGGGAAATAGCGTTTGGGAAACAGTGGTGGAAACAGTGGTGTGGAATAGAGGCGCAGAATTAGTGGTGAGGATTCAGAGGAGGGAATCAGAGGTGGGGAATCAGAGATGGGGACTCAGAGGTGGGTTAACATACGTGGGTAAGGAGAAGTGGGGAAACGAGTTTGGGAAACAGAGATAAGTAAACAGAGGTAGGGAAACAGACGTGGGGAAATGGTGGGAAAAATTTGAGAAAAAGAGGTAGGGAAACAGAGGTGGTGAAACAGCGTTGGGTGTCGGAGTTTGGGATGCAGTGGTGGGGATACGAGGTCTGGAATCGGAAGTGGGGAATCAGTGGTGGGGAATCAGAGGTGTTGAATCAAATGTGGGGTAATAGAGGTGGGGAATTAGTGGTGGGGAAAAGGCGGTGGGAAATCAGAGTGGGGATCAGAGGTGAGGAACAGCTGTGTAGAAACAGATGTGTGAAAACCGATGTTGGAAACCGAGATGTGGGAACTGAGGTGTGGAAACAGTGGTGTGGAAAAAGAGGGCTGTGAACAATTCTGTCCAAACAGAATGGTTGAAACTTAGGTGGTGAATCAGAGGTCGGGAATCAGGTGTGGGGAATCAGAGATGGGAAATCTGAGGTGCTGCAACATACGGGGGGGAAAACAGATGTGGGTAAATGAAGTGGGGAAACAGTGGGAGGAAACAGTGGTGTGAAATCAGAGGTGGGGAATCAGAGGTGTGGAATCAGAGGTCGGGAATCATAGATGGGGAATCAGAGGTGGGGAATCAGTGGTGGGGAATCAGAGGTGGGGAATCAGTGGTGGGGAATTTGAAATGGGGAATCAGAGGTGTGAAACACAGGTGTGGATTCAGAGGTGTGGAAACAGTGGTTTGAAAAAGAGGTCTGTGAACAGTTGTGCCCAAACAAAATGGTTGATACTTTGGTGGTGAATCAGAGGTGGGGAATCACAGGTGGGGAATAAAATGTGTGGAATCAGAGGTGGCGAAACTGATGTTGGGAAAGAGTATTGGGGAATCAGATATGGAGAAATAGTGGTGTGGAAAGAGTGGGAGGAACAGAGGTGGGGAAACAGAGGTAGGGAAACAGAGGTGGAGACACTGATGTTGGGACACAGAGGTGGTAAAAAGATGTGGGGAAATAGCGCTGGGGAAACAGTGGGGGTAAACAGAGGTGGGGAATCAGAGGTGGGGAATCAGAGGTGGGGAATCAGAGGTGGGGAATCAGTGGTGGGGAATCGGAGGTGGGGAAACATACGCGGCGCGGGGGGGGGTGCTGGGGGGTGAGTGGGGCAAAGAGATGTGGGGAAACGAGGTGGGGAAACAAAGGTGAGTAAACAGAGGTCGGGAAACAGACTTGGGGACAGCGATGTTGCGAAACAGAGGTGGGAAACAGATGTGGGGAAATAGCGGTGTGGAAACTGTGGGGGAAAACAGTGGTGCGGAATAGAGGCACAGAATTAGAGGTAGGGAATCAGAGGAGGGAATCAGAGGTGGGGAAACACAGGTTTGGAATCAGCGGTGTGGAAACAGTGGTGTGGAAAAGGAGTTCTGTGAACAGTTGCGACCAAACAAAATGGTTGATACTTTGCTGGTGAATCACAGGTGGGGAATCACAGGTGGGGAATCAGATGTGCGTAATAAGAGGTGGGGAAACTGATGTTGCGAAAGAGAGGTGGGGAATCAGATATGGGGAAATAGTGGTGGGGAAACATACGTGTGGGGTGGGGGGGGCTGGGGAGTGAGAGGGGGGTGGGAAACAGATGTGGAGGAACGAGGTGGGGAAACAAAGGTGAGTAAACAGAGGTAGGGAAACAGACGTGGGGACACTGATGTTGCGAAACAGAGGTGGGAAACAGATGTGGGGAAAAAGCAGTGGGAAAAGTGTGGGGGGTAACAGTGTTGTGGAATAGAGGCGCAGAATTAGAGGTGGGGAATCAGAGGAGCGAATCAGAGGTGGTGAAACAGATGTGGGGAATCAGAAGTGGGAAATCAGAGGTGGGGAAACACAGGTGTGGAATCAGAGGTGTGGAAACAGTGGTGTTGAAAAAGAGGTCTGTGAACAGTTGTGCCCAAACAAAATGGTTGATAATTAGGTGGTGAATCAGAAGTGGGGACTCAGATGTGCGGAATCAGAGGTGGGGAAACTGATGTTGTGAAAGAGAGGTGGGGAATCAGATATGTGGAAATAGTGGTGGGGAAAGAGTGGGAGGGGGTGAACAGAGGTGTGGAATCAGAGGTGCGGAGTCAGAGGTGGGGAGTCAGTGGTGGGGAATCAGTGGTGGGGAATCAGTGTTCGGGAATCAGTGGTGGGGAAACAGAGGTGGGGAATCAGAGGTTTGGATACTGATGTGTGTAAACCCATGAGTGGAAACCGAGGTTTGGAAAGCGAGGTCAGGAAATTGAAGTATGTAAATCGAGGTGTGGAAACAGAGGTGTTGGAATTGAGGGCTGTCAACAGTTGGGTCCAAACAGAATGGTCGAATCTTAGGTGGAGAATCAGAGATGGGGAATCAGATGTGGGGAAACATACATGGGGGGCGGGGTGTGTGGGTGGGGAGGGGGAAACAGATGTGGGGAAACGAGGTAGGGAAACAGAGGTGAGTAAACAGATGAAGGGAAACAGACGTGGGGACACTGATGTGGCGAAATAGTGGTGGGAAACAGATATGGGGAAATAGCATTTGGGAAGCAGTGGTGGGAAACAGTGGTGTGGAATAGAGGCGCAGAATTAGTGGTGGGGAGTCAGAGGAGGGAATCAGATGTGGGGAATCGGAGATGGGGACTCAGAGGTGGGTTAACATACGTGGGTAAGGAGAGGTGGGGAAACACGGTGGGGAAACAAAGATAGGGAAACAGGTAGGGAAACAGAGGTGGGGAAATGGTGGGAAAAATTTGAGAAAAAGAGGTAGGAAAACAGAGGTGGTGAAACAGCGTTGGGTGTCGGGGTTTGGGATGCAGTGGTGAGGATAAGAGGTCTGGAATCGGAAGTGGGGAATCAGTGGTGAGGAATCAGAGGTGTTGAATCAAATGTGGGTAATAGAGGTGGGGAATTAGTGGTGGGGAATCAGAAGTGGGGAATAAGTGGTGGGGAAAAGGCGATGGGAACTCAGAGTGGGGAATCAGAGGTGAGGAACAGCTGTGTAGAAACAGATGTGTTAAAACCGATGTTGGAACCAAGATGTGGGAACTGAGGTGTGGAAACAGTGGTGTGGAAAAAGAGGGCTGTGAACAATCCTGTACAAACAGAATGGTTGAAACTTTGGTGGTGAATCAGAGGTCGGGAATCAGGTGTGGGGAATCAGATGTGGGGAATCAGAGATGGGGAATCTGAGGTGCTGCAACATACGGGGGGGGGGGGTAACAGATGTGAGTAAACGAAGTGGGGAAACAGAGGTATGGAAACAGAGGTGGAGACACTGATGTTGGGATACAGAGGTGGGAAACATATGTGGGGAAATATAGGTGGGGAACAGTGGGGGGAAACAGTGGTGTGAAATCAGAGGCGGGGAATCAGAGGTGTGGAACAGAGGTGTGGAATTAGAGGTCGGGAATCAGAGGTGGGGAATCAGTGGTGGGGAATCAGAGGTGGGGAATCAGTGGTGGGGAAACAGAGGTGGGTTCACTGATGTTGCGAAACAGAGGTGGAAAACAGATGTGGGGAAATAGCTGTGGGGAAACAGTGGGGGGAAACAGTGGTGTGGAATAGAGGCGCAGAATTAGTGGTGGGGAATCAGAGGAGGGTATCAAAGGAGGGGAAACAGAGGTGGGGAATCAGAGGTGGGGAATCTGAAGTAGGGAATCAGAGGTGTGAAACACAGGTGTGGATTCAGAGGTGTGGAAACAGTGGTGTTGAAAAAGAGGTCTGTGAACAGTTGTGCCCAAACAAAATGGTTGATACTTTGGTGGTGAATCAGAGGTGGGGAATAAGATGTGTGGAATCAGAGGTGGCGAAACTGCTGTTGGGAAAGAGAATTGGGGAATCAGATATGGAGAAATAGTGGTGTGGAAAGAGTGGGGGGGAACAGAGGTGGAGAAACAGAGGTGGGGAATCAGAGGTGTGGAATCAGAAGTGGGGAACCAGAGATGGGGAAACACAGGTGTGGAATCAGAGGTGTGGAAACAGTGGTGTGAAAAAAGAGGTCTGTGAACAGTTGTGCCCAAACAAAATGGTTGATACTTCGGTGGTGAATCAGAGGTGGTGAATCAGATGTGGGGAAACGAGGTGGGGAAACAAATGTGAGTAAACAGAGGTAGTTAAACAGACGTGGGGACACTGATGTTTCGAAACAGAGGAGGGAAACAGATGTGGGGAAATAGAGGTGGGAAAAGTGTGGGTGGAAACAGTGGTGTGGAATAGAGGCACAGAATCAGAGGTGGGGAAACAGAGGTAGGGAAACAGAGGTGGAGACACTGATGTGGGAACACAGAGGTGGGAAAAAGATGTGGGGAAATAGCGGTGGGGAAACAGTGGGGGGAAACAGAGGTGTGGAATCAGAGATGGCGAATCAGAGGTTTGGAAACCGATGTGTGTAAACCCATGGGTGGAAACCGAGCTTTGGAATCTGAGGTCAGGAAACTGAGGTAACGAAAACGAGGTGGGGAAACAGAGGTGTTGGAAATGAGGGCTGTCAACAGTTGGGCAAAACAGAACGGTCGAATCTTAGGTGGAACATCAGAGATGGGGAATCAGTGGTGGGGAAACGTACGTGTGGGGGTGGGCTGGGGTGTGAGAGTGGGTGTAAAGAGATGTGGAGAAACGAGGTGGGGAAACAAAGGTGAGTAAACAGAAATAGGGACACAGACATGGGGACGCTTATGCTGGGAATCAGAGGTGGGAAACAGATGTGGGGAAATAGCGTTTGGGAAACAGTGGTGAGAAACAGTGGTGTGGAATAGAGGCGCAGAATTAGTGGTGGGGAGTCAGAAGAGGGAATCAGAGGTGGGGAATCAGAGATGGGGACTCAGAGGTGGGTTAACATATGTGGGTAAGGAGAAGTGGGGAAACGAGGTTGGGAAACAGAGATAAGTAAACAGAGGTAGGGAAACAGAGGTGGTGAAATAGCGTTGGGTGTCGGAGTTTGGGATGCAGTGGTGGGGATACGAGGTCTGGAATCAGAAGTGGGGAATCAGTGGTGGGGAATCAGAGGTGTTGAATCAAATGTAGGGTAATAGATGTGGGGAATTAGTGGTGGGGAATCGGAAGTGGGGAATCAGTGGTGGGGAAAAGGCGTTGGGAAATCAGAGTGGGGAATCAGAGGTGAGGAACAGCTGTGCATAAACAGATGTGTTAAAACCGATGTTGGAAACCGAGATGTGGGAACTGAGGTGTGGAAACAGTGGTGTGGAAAAAGAGGGCTGTGAACAATTCTGCCCAAACAGAATGGTTGAAACTTAGGTGGTGAATCAGAGGTCGGGAATCAGGTGTGGAGAATCAGAGATGGGGAATCGGAGGTGCTGCAACATACGGGGGGGAAACAGATGTGGGTAAATGAAGTGGGGAAACAGAGGTATGGAAACAGAGGAGGAGACACTGATGTTGGGATACAGAGGTGGGAAACAGATGTGGGGAAATAGAGGTGGGGAAGCAGTGGGAGTAAACAGTGGTGTGAAATCAGAGGTGGGGAATCAGAGGTGGGGTATCAGTGGTGGGGAATCAGAGGCGGGGAATCAGAGGTGTGGAACAGAGGTGTGGAATCAAAGGTCGGGAATCAGAGGTGGGGAATCAGAGGTGGGGAATCAGTGGTGGGGAATCAGAGGTGGGGAATCAGTGGAGGGGAAACTGAGGTGGGTTCACTGATGTTGCGAAACAGAGGTGGGAAACAGATGTGGGGAAATAGCTGTGGGGAAACAGAGGTGGGGAATCAGAGGTGTGGAATCTGAAGTGGCGAGTCAGATGTGTGAAACACAGGTGTGGATTCAGAGGTGAGGAAACAGTGGTTTTAAAAAGAGGTCTGTGAACAGTTGTGCCCAAACAAAATGGTTGATACTTCGGTGGTGAATCAGAGGTGGTGAATCAGATGTGTGGAATCAGAGGTGGGGAAACATACTGGGGGGGGGGGAACAGATGAGGGGAAACGAGGTGGGGAAACAAAGGTGAGTAAACAGAGGTAGTTAAACAGTCGTGGGGACACTGAGGTTGCGAAACAGAGGTGGGAAACAGATGTGGGGAAATAGCTGTGGGGAAACAGTGGGGGGAAACAGTGTTGTGGAATAGAGGCGCAGAATTAGTGGTGGGGAATCAGAGGAGGGTATCAAAGGTGGGGAAACAGAGGTGGTGAATCAGAGGTGGGGAATCTGAAGTAGGGAATCAGAGGTGTGAAACACAGGTGTGGATTCAGAGGTGTGGAAACAGTGGTGTTGAAAAAGAGGTCTGTGAACAGTTGTGCCCAAACAAAATAGTTGATACTTTGGTGGTGAATCAGAGGTGGGGAATAAGATGTGTGGAATCAGAGGTGGCGAAACTGCTGTTGGGAAAGAGAATTGGGGAATCAGTTATGGAGAAATAGTGGTGTGGAAAGAGTGGGGGGGAACAGAGGTGGGGAAACAGAGTTGGGGAATCAGAGGTGGGGAATCAGAAGTGGGGAACCAGAGATGGGGAAACACAGGTGTGGAATCAGAGGTGTGGAAACAGTGGTGTGGAAAAAGAGGGCTGTGAACAATCCTGTCCAAACAGAATGGTTGAAACTTTGGTGGTGAATCAGAGGTCGGGAATCAGGTGTGGGGAATCAGATGTGGGGAATCAGAGATGGGGAATCTGAGGTGCTGCAAAATACGGAGGGGGGGGGGAACAGATGTGGGTAAACGAAGTGGGGAAACCGAGGTATGGAAACAGAGGTGGAGACACTGATGTTGGGATAAAGAGGTGGGAAACATATGTGGGGAAATATCGGTGGGGAACAGTGGGGGGAAACAGTGGTGGGGAATCAGAGGTGGGAATCAGTGGTGGGGAAACAGAGGTGGGTTCACTGATGTTACGAAACAGAGGTGGGAAACAGATGTGGGGAAATAGGTGTGGGGAAACAGTGGGGGGAAACAGTGGTGTGGAATAGAGGCGCAGAATTAGTGGTGGGGAATCAGAGGAGGGTATCAAAGGTGGGGAAACAGAGGTGGGGAATCAGAGGTGGGGAATCTGAAGTGGGGAATCACAGGTGTGAAACACAGGTGTGGATTCAGAGGTGTGGAAACAGTGGTGTTGAAAAAGAGGTCTGTGAACAGTTGTGCCCAAACAAAATGGTTGATACTTTGGTGGTGAATCAGAGGTGGGGAATAAGATGTGTGGAATCAGAGGTGGCGAAACTGATGTTGGGAAAGAGAATTAGGGAATCAGATATGGAGAAATAGTGGTGTGGAAAGAGTGGGGGGGGGGTACAGAGGTGGGGAAACAGAGGTGGGGAATCAGAGGTGGGGAATCAGAAGTGGGGAACCAGAGATGGGGAAACACAGGTGTGGAATCAGAGGTGTGGAAACAGTGGTGTGAAAAAAGAGGTCTGTGAACAGTTGTGTCCAAACAAAATAGTTGATACTTCGGTGGTGAATCAGAGGTGGTGAATCAGATGTGTGGAATCAGAGGTGGGGAAACATACGGGGGGGGGGGGGGAAACAGATGTGGGGAAACAAGTTGGGGAAACAAAGGTGAGTAAACAGAGGTAGTTAAACAGACGTGGGGACACTGATGTTGCGAAACAGAGGTGGGAAACAGATGTGGGGAAATAGCTGTGGGGAAACAGTGGGGGGAAACAGTGGTGTGGAATAGAGGCGCAGAATTAGATGTGGGGAATCAGAGGAGGGAATCAGAGGTGGGGAAACATACGGTGGTGTCGGGGAAACAGATGTGGGGAAACGAGGTGGGGAAACAGAGGTAGGGAAACAGAGGTGGAGACACTGATGTTGGGACACAGAGGTGGGAAACAGATGTGGGGAAATAGAGGTGGGAAAAGTGTGGGGGGAAACAGTGGTGTGGAATAGAGGCGCAGAATTAGATGTGGGGAATCAGAGGAGGGAATCAGAGGTGGGGAAACATAAGGTGGGGTCGGGGAAACAGATGTGGGGAAACGAGGTGGGGAAACAGAGGTAGGGAAACAGAGGTGGAGACACTGATGTTGGGACACAGAGGTGGGAAAAAGATGTGGGGAAATAGCGGTGGGGAAACAGTGGGGGGAAACAGAGGTGTGGAATCAGATGTGGGGAATCAGAGGTGGGGAATCAGAGGTTTGGAAACCGATGTGTGTAAACCCATGGGTGGAAACCGAGCTTTGAAATCTGAGGTCAGGAAACTGAGGTAAGGAAAACGAGGTTGGGAAACAGAGGTGTTGGAAATGAGGGCTATCAACAGTTGGGCAAAACAGAATGGTCGAATCTTAGGTGGAAAATCAGAGATGGGGAATCAGTGGTGGGGAAACGTACGTGTGGGGGGTGGGCTGGGGTGTGAGAGGGGGTGTAAAGAGATGTGGAGAAACGAAGTGGGGAAACAAAGGTGAGTAAACAGAAATAGGGAGACAGACGTGGGGATACTGATGCTGGGAATCAGAGGTGGCGAACAGATGAGGGGAAATAGCGTTTCGGAAACAGTGGTGGGAAACAGTGGTGTGGAATAGAGGCGCAGAATTAGTGGTGGGGAGTCAGAAGAGGGAATCAGAGGTGGGGAATCAGAGATGGGGACTCAGAGGTGGGTAAACATATGTGGGTAAGGAGAAGTGGGGAAACGAGGTTGGGAAACATAGCTATGTAAACAGAGGTAGGGAAACAGACGTGGGGAAATGGTGGGAAAAATTTGAGAAAAAGAGGTAGGGAAACAGAGGTGGTGAAACAGCGTTGGGTGTCGGAGTTTGGGATGCAGTGGTGGGGATACGAGGTCTGGAATCGGAAGTGGGGAATCAGTGGTGGGGAAAAGGCGGTGGGAAATCAGAGTGGGAAATCAGAGGTGAGGAACAGCTGTGTAGAAACAGATGTGTTAAAACCGATGTTGGAAACCGAGATGTGGGAACTGAGGTGTGGAAACAGTGGTGTGGAAAAAGAGGGCTGTGAACAATTCTGTCCCAACAGAATGTTTGAAACTTAGGTGGTGAATCAGAGGTCGGGAATCAGGTGTGGGGTATCAGAGATGGGGAATCTGAGGTGCTGCAACATACGGAGAGAAAAACAGATGTGGGTAAATGAAGTGGGGAAAAAGAGGTATGGAAACACAGGAGGAGACACTGATGTTGGGATACAGAGGTGGGAAACAGATGTGGGGAAAAAGCAGTGGGGAAACCGTGGGAGAAAACAGTCGTGTGAAATCAGAGATGGGGAATCAGAGGTGGGGAATCAGTGTTGGGGAATCAGAGGCGGGGAATCAGAGGTGGGGAATCAGAGGTTTGGAAACCGATGTGTGTAAACCCATGGGTGGAAACCGAGCTTGGGAATCTGAGGTCAGGAAACTGAGGTAAAGAAAACGATGTGGGGAGACAGAGGTGTTGGAAATGAGGGCTGTCAACAGTTGGGCAAAACAGAATGGTCGAATCTTAGGTGGAAAATCAGAGATGGGGAATCAGTGGTGGGGAAACGTACGTGTGGGGGGGGGGGGCTGGGGTGTGAGAGGGGGTGTAAAGAGATGTGGAGAAACGAGGTGGGGAAACAAAGGTGAGTAAACAGAAATAGGGAGACAGACGTAGGGACACTGATGCTGCGAATCAGAGGTGGGAAACAGATGTGGGGAAATAGCTGTGGGGAAAGAATGGGGGGAAACAGTGGTGTGGAATAGAGGAGCAGAATTAGTGGTAGATAATCAGAGGAGGGTATCAAAGGTGGGGAAACAGAGGTGGGGAATCAGAGGTGGGGAATCTGAAGTGGGGAATCAGAGGTGTGAAACACAGGTGTGGATTTAGATGTGTGGAAACAGTGGTTTGAAAAAGAGGTCTGTGAACAGTTGTGCCCAAACAAAATGGTTGATACTTTGGTGGTGAATCAGAGGTGGGGAATCAGAGGTGGGGAATAAAATGTGTGGAATCAGAGGTGGCGAAACTGATGTTGGGAAAGAGAATTGGGGAATCAGATATGGAGAAATAGTGGTGTGGAAAGAGTGGGGGGAACAGAGATGGGGAAACACAGGTGTGGAATCAGAGGTGTGGAAACAGTGGTGTGAAAAAAGAGGTCTGTGAACAGTTGTGACCAAACAAAATGGTTGATACTTCGGTGGTGATTCAGAGGTGGTGAATCAGATGTGTGGAATCAGAGGTGGGGAAAAATACGGGGGGGGGGGGACAGATGTGGGGAAACGAGGTGGGGAAACAAAGGTGAGTAAACAGAGGTAGTTAAACAGACGTGGGGTCACTGATGTTGCGAAACAGAGGTGGGAAACAGATGTGGGGAAATAGCGGTGGGAAAAGTGTGGGGGGGAAACAGTGGTGTGGAATAGAGGCGCAGAATTAGAGGTGGGGAATCAGAGGAGGGAATCAGAGGTGGGGAAACAGAGGTGGGGAATCAGAGGTTTGGAAACCGATGTGTGTAAACCCATGGGTGGAAACCGAGGTTGGGAATCTGAGGTCAGGAAACTGAGGTAAGGAAAACGAGGTGGCGAGACAGAGGTGTTGGAAATGAGGGCTGTCAACAGTTGGGCAAAACAGAATGGTCGAATCTTAGGTGGAAAATCAGAGATGGGGAATCAGTGGTGGGGAAACGTACGTGTGGGGGGGTGGGGGGGCTGGGGTGTGAGAGGGGGTGTAAAGAGATGTGGAGAAACGAGGTGGGGAAACAAAGGTGAGTAAACAGAAATAGGGAGACAGACGTAGGGACACTGATGCTGCGAATCAGAGGTGGGAAACAGATGTGGGGAAATAGCGTTTGGGAAACAGTTGTGGGAAACAGTGGTGTGGAATAGAGGCGCAGAATTAGTGGTGGGGAGTCAGAAGAGGGAATCAGAGGTGGGGAATCAGAGATGGGGACTCAGAGGTGGGTTAACATACGTGGGTAAGGAGAAGTGGGGAAACGAGGTTGGGAAACAGAGATAAGTAAACAGAGGTAGGAAAACAGAGGTGGTGAAATAGCGTTGGGTGTCGGAGTTTGGGATGCAGTGGTGTGGATACGAGGTCTCAAATCGGAAGTGGGGAATCAGTGGTGGGGAATCAGAGGTGTTGAATCAAATGTGGGTATTAGAGGTGGGGAATTAGTGGTGGGGAATCAGAAGTTGGGAATCAGTGGTGGGGAAAAGGCGTTGGGAAATCAGAGTGGGGAATCAGAGGTGAGGAACAGCTGTGTAGAAACAGATGTGTTAAAACCGATGTTGGAAACCGAGATGTGGGAACTGAGGTGTGGAAACATTGGTGTGGAAAAAGAGGGCTGTGAACAATTCTGTCCAAACAGAATGGTTGAAACTTATGTGGTGAATCAGAGGTCGGGAATCAGGTGTGGGGAATCAGAGATGGGGAATCTGAGGTGCTGCAACATACGGGGGGGAAAACAGATGTCGGTAAATGAAGTGGGGAAACAGAGGTATGGAAACAGAGGTGGAGACACTGATGTTGGGATACAGAGGTGGGAAACAGATGTGGGGAAATATAGGTGGGGAACAGTGGGGGGAAACAGTGGTGTGAAATCAGAAGCGGGGAATCAGAGGTGGGGAATCAGAGGTCGGGAATCAGTGATGGGGAATCTGAGGTGGGGAATCAGTGGTGGGGAATCAGAGGTGGGGAATCAGTGGTGGGGAAACTGAGGTGGGTTCACTGATGTTGCGAAACTGAGGTGGGAAACAGATGTGGGGAAATAGCTGTGGGGAAAGAATGGGGGGAAACAGTGGTGTGGAATAGAGGAGCAGAATTAGTGGTGGATAATCAGAGGAGGGTATCAAAGGTGGGGAAACAGAGTTGGGGAATCAGAGGTGGGGAATCTGAAGTGGGGAATCAGAGGTGTGAAACACAGGTGTGGATTCAGAGGTGTGGAAACATTGGTTTGAAAAAGAGGTCTGTGAACAGTTGTGCCCAAACAAAATGGTTGATACTTTGGTGGTGAATCAGACGTGGGGAATCAGAGGTGGGGAATAAAATGTGTGGAATCAGATGTGGCGAAACTGATGTTGGGAAAGAGAATTGGGGAATCAGATATGGAGAAATAGTGGTGTGGAAAGAGTGGGGGGAACAGAGGTGGGGAAACAGAGGTGGGGAAACACAGGTGTGGAATCAGAGGTGTGGAAACAGTGGTGTGAAAAAAGAGGTCTGTGAACAGTTGTGACCAAACAAAATGGTTGATACTTCGGTGGTGATTCAGAGGTGGTGAATCAGATGTGTGGAATCAGAGGTGGGGAAAAATACGGGGTGGGGGACAGATGTGGGGAAACGAGGTGGGGAAACAAAGCTGAGTAAACAGAGGTAGTTAAACAGACGTGGGGTCACTGATGTTGCGAAACAGAGGTGGGAAACAGATGTGGGGAAATAGCGGAAGGAAAAGTGTGGGGGGGAAACAGTGGTGTGGAATAGAGGCGCAGAATTAGAGGTGGGGAAACAGAGGTGGGGAATCAGTGATGGGGAATCAGAGGTGGGGAAGCATATGGTGGGGTCGGGGAAATAGATGTGTGGAAACGAGGTGGGGAAACAGAGGTAGGGAAACAGAGGTGGAGACACTGATGTTGGGACACAGAGGTGGGAAAAAGATGTGGGGAAATAGCGCTGCGAAAACAGTGGGGGGATACAGAGGTGTGGAATCAGAGGTGGGGAATCAGAGGTGGGGAATCAGAGGTTTGGAAACCGATTTGTGTAAATCCATGGGTGGAAACCGAGTTTTGGAATCTGAGGTCAGGAAACTGAGTTAAGGAAATCGAGGTGGGGAAACAGAGGTGTTGGAAATGAGGGCTGTCAACAGTTGGGCAAAACAGAATGGTCGAATCTTAGGTGGAAAATCAGAGATGGGGAATGAGTTGTGAGGAAACGTACGTGGTGGGGGGGTTGCTGGGGAGTGAGAGGGGGTGTAAAGAGATGTGGAGAAACGAGGTGGGTAAACAAAGGTGAGTAAACAGAAATAGGGAGACAGACGTAGGGACACTGATGCTGCGAATCAGAGGTGGGAAACAGATGTAGGGAAATAGCGTTTGGGAAACAGTGGTGGAAACAGTGGTGTGGAATAGAGGCGCAGAATTAGTGGTGAGGATTCAGAGGAGGGAATCAGAGGTGGGGAATCAGAGATGGGGACTCAGAGGTGGGTTAACATACGTGGGTAAGGAGAAGTGGGGAAACGAGTTTGGGAAACAGAGATAAGTAAACAGAGGTAGGGAAACAGACGTGGGGAAATGGTGGGAAAAATTTGAGAAAAAGAGGTAGGGAAACAGAGGTGGTGAAATAGCGTTGGGTGTCGGAGTTTGGGATGCAGTGGTGGGGATACGAGGTCTGGAATCGGAAGTGGGGAATCAGTGGTGGGGAATCAGAGGTGTTGAATCAAATGTGGGGTAATAGAGGTGGGGAATTAGTGGTGGGGAATCAGAAGTGGGGAATCAGAGTGCGGATCAGAGGTGAGGAACAGCTGTGTAGAAACAGATGTGTTAAAACCGATGTTGGAAACCGAGATGTGGGAAATGAGGTGTGGAAACAGTGGTGTGGAAAAAGAGGGCTGTGAACAATTCTGTCCAAACAGATTGGTTGAAACTTAGGTGGTGAATCAGAGGTCGGGAATCAGAGGTGGGGAATCAGAGGTGGGGAATCAGTGGTGGGGAATCAGAGGTGGGGAATCAGAGGTGTGGAATAAAATGTGTGGAATTAGAGGTGGCGAAACTGATGTTGGGAAAGAGAATTGGGGAATCAGATATGGAGAAATAGTGGTGTGGAAAGAGTGGGGGGGAACAGAGGTGGGGAAACAGAGGTGGTGAATCAGAGGTGGGGAATCAGAAGTGGGGAACCAGAGATGGGGAAACACATGTGTGGAATCAGAGGTGTGGAAACAGTGGTGTGAACAAAGAGGTCTGTGAACAGTTGTGCCCAAACAAAATGGTTGATACTTCGGTGGTGAATGAGATGTGGTGAATCATATGTGTGGAATCAGAGGTGGGGAAACATACGGGGGGGGGGGGAACAGATGTGGGGAAACGAGGATGGGAAACAAAGGTGAGTAAACAGAGGTAGTTAAACAGACGTGGGGACACTGATGTTGCGAAACTGAGGTGGGAAACAGATGTGGGGAAATAGCGGTGGGAAAAGTGTGTGGGGAAACAGTGGTGTGGAATAGAGGCGCAGAATTAGAGGTGGGGAATCAGAGGAGGGAATCAGAGGTGGGGAAACAGAGGTGGGAAATCAGTGATGGGGAATCAGAGGTGGGGAAACATACGGTGGGGTCGGGGAAATAGATGTGGGGAAACGAGGTGGGGAAACAGAGGCAGGGAAACAGAGGTGGAGACACTGATGTTGGGACAAAGAGGTGGGAAAAAGATGTGGGGAAATAGCGCTGCGAAAACAGTGGGGGGATACAGAGGTGTGGAATCAGAGGTGGGGAATCAGAGGTGGGGAATCAGAGGTTTGGAAACCGATTTGTGTAAATCCATGGGTGGAAACCGAGTTTTGGAATCTGAGGTCAGGAAACTGAGGTAAGGAAATCGAGGTGGGGAAACAGAGGTGTTGGAAATGAGGGCTGTCAACAGTTGGGCAAAACAGAATGGTCGAATCTTAGGTGGAAAATCAGAGATGGGGAATGAGTGGTGAGGAAACGTACGTGGGGGGGGGGTTGCTGGGGAGTGAGAGGGGGTGTAAAGAGATGTGGAGAAACGAGGTGGGGAAACAAAGGTGAGTAAACAGAAATAGGGAGACAGACGTGGGGACACTGATGCTGTGAATCAGAGGTGGGAAACAGATGTGGGGAAATAGCGTTTGGGAAACAGTGGTGGGAAACAGTGGTGTGGAATAGAGGCGCAGAATTAGTGGTGGGGAGTCAGAGGAGGGAATCAGAGGTGGGGAATCAGAGATGGGGACTCAGAGGTGGGTTAACATACGTGGGTAAGGAGAAGTGGGGAAACGAGGTTGGGAAACAGAGATAAGTAAACAGAGGTAGGGAAACAGACGTGGGGAAATGGTGGGAACAATTTGAGAAAAAGAGGTAGGGAAACAGAGGTGGTGAAACAGCGTTGGGTGTCGGAGTTTGGGATGCAGTGGTGGGGATACGAGGTCTGGAATCGGAAGTGGGGAATCAGTGGTGGGGAATCAGAGGTGTTGAATCAAATGTGGGGTAATAGAGGTGGGGAATTAGTGGTGGGGAAAAGGCGGTGGGAAATCAGAGTGGGGATCAGAGGTGAGGAACAGCTGTGTAGAAACAGATGTGTGAAAACCGATGTTGGAAACCGAGATTTGGGAACTGAGGTGTGGAAACAGTGGTGTGGAAAAAGAGGGCTGTGAACAATTCTGTCCAAACAGATTGGTTGAAACTTAGGTGGTGAATCAGAGGTCGGGAATCAGGTGTGGGGAATGAGATGTGGGGAATCAGAGATGGGGAATCTGAGGTGCTGCAACATACAGGGGGGAAAACAGATGTGGGTAAACGAAGTGGGGAAACAGATGTATGGAAACAGAGGTTGAGACACTGATGTTGGGATACAGAGGTGGGAAAAAGATGTGGGGAAATAGCGGTGGGGAAACAGTGGGGGGAAACTGTGGTGTGAAATCAGAGGCGAGGAATCAGAGGTGTGGAACAGAGGTGTGGAATCAGAGGTCGGGAATCAGAGGTGGGGAATCAGTGGTGGGGAATCAGAGGTGGGGAACCTGATGTTGGGAAAGAGAGGTGGGGAATCAGATATGCAGAAATAGTGGTGTGGAAAGAGTGGGGAAACGAGGTGGGGAAACAAAGGTGAATAAACAGAGGTAGTTAAACAGACGTGGGGTCACTGATGTTGCGAAACAGAGGTGGGAAACAGATGTGGGGAAATAGCGGTGTGAAAAGTGTGGGGGGAAACAATGGTGTGGAATAGAGGCGCAGAATTAGAGGTGGGGAATCAGAGGAGGGAATCAGAGGTGGGGAAACAGAGGTGGGGAATCAGTGATGGGGAATCAGAGGTGGGGAAACATACGGTGGGTCCGTGGAAACAGATGTGGGGAAACGAGGTGGGGAAACAGAGGTAGGGAAACAGAGGTGGAGACACTGATGTTGGGACACAGAGGTGGGAAAAAGATGTGGGGAAATAGCGCTGCGAAAACAGTGGGGGGATACAGAGGTGTGGAATCAGAGGTGGGGAATCAGAGGTGGGGAATCAGAGGTTTGGAAACCGATGTGTGTAAACCCATGGGTGGAAACCGAGCTTGGGTATCTGAGGTCAGGAAACTGAGGTAAGGAAAACGAGGTGGGGAAACAGAGGTGTTGGAACTGAGGGCTGTCAACAGTTGGGCAAAACAGAATGGTCGAATCTTAGGTGGAAAATCAGAGATGGGTAATCACTGGTGGGGAAACGTACGTGTGGAGGGGGGCTGGGATGTGAGAGGGGGTGTAAAGAGAGGTGGGAAACAGATGTGGGGAAGTAGCGTTTGGGAAACAGTGGTGGGAAACAGTGGTGTGGAATAGAGGCGCAGAATTAGTGGTGGGGAGTCAGAAGAGGGAATCAGAGGTGGGGAATCAGAGATGGGGACTCAGAGGTGGGTTAACATACGTGGGTAAGGAGAAGTGGGGAAACGAGGTTGGGAAACAGAGATAAGTAAACAGAGGTAGGGAAACAGACGTGGGGAAATGGTGGGAAAAATTTGAGAAAAAGAGGTAGGGAAACAGAGGTGGTGAAATAGCGTTAGTTGTCGGAGTTTGGGATGCAGTGGTGGGGATACGAGGTCTGGAATCGGAAGTGGGGAATCAGTGGTGGGGAATCAGAGGTGTTGAATCAAATGTGGGGTAATAGAGGTGGGGAATTAGTGGTGGGGAATCAGAAGTGGGGAATCAGTGGTGGGGAAAAGGCGTTGGGAAATGAGAGTGGGGAATCAGAGGTGAGGAACAGCTGTGTAGAAACAGATGTGTTAAAACCGATGTTGGAAACCGAGATGTGGGAACTGAGGTGTGGAAACAGTGGTGTGGAAAAAGAGGGCTGTGAACAATTCTGTCCAAACAGAATGGTTGAAACCTAGGTGGTGAATCAGAGGTCGGGAATATGGTGTGGGGAAACAGAAGTGGGGAATCAGAGGTGTGAAACACCGGTGTGGATTCAGAGGTGTGGAAACAGTGGTTTGAAAAAGAGGTCTGTGAACAGTTGTGCCCAAACAAAATGGTTGATACTTTGGTGGTGAATCAGAGGTGGGGAATCAGAGGTGGGGAATAAAATGTGTGGAATCAGAGGTGGCGAAACTGATGTTGGGAAAGAGAATTGGGGAATCAGATATGGAGAAATAGTGGTGTGGAAAGAGTGGGGGGAACAGAGGTGGGGAAACAGAGGTGGGGAATCAGAGGTGGGGAATCAGAAGTGGGGAACCAGAGATGGGGAAACACAGGTGTGGAATCAGAGGTGTGGAAACAGTGGTGTGAAAAAAGAGGTCTGTGAACAGTTGTGACCAAACAAAATGATTGATACTTCGGTGGTGATTTAGAGGTGGTGAATCAGATGTGTGGAATCAGAGGTGGGGAAACATACGGGGGGGGGGACAGATGTGGGG
Source organism: Narcine bancroftii (assembly GCF_036971445.1). Lineage (NCBI taxonomy): Eukaryota > Metazoa > Chordata > Chondrichthyes > Torpediniformes > Narcinidae > Narcine > Narcine bancroftii. The sequence goes on from NC_091471.1 coordinate 309,465,152, forward strand.
AAACGAGGATGGGAAACAAAGGTGAGTAAACAGAGGTAGTTAAACAGACGAGGGGACACTGAGGTTGCGAAACTGAGGTGGGAAACAGATGTGGGAAATAGCGGTGGGAAAAGTGAATGGGGAAACAGTGGTGTGGAATAGAGGTGCAGAATTAAAGGTGGGGAATCAGAGGAGGGAATCAGAGGTGGGGAAACATACGGTGGGGTCGGGGAAATAGATGTGGGGAAACGAGGTGGGGAAACAGATGTAGGGAAACAGAGGTGGAGACATTGATGTTGGGACACAGAGGTGGGAAAAAGATGTGGGGAAATAGCGCTGGGAAAAAAGTGGGGGGATACAGAGGTGTGGAATCAGAGGTGGGGAATCAGAGGTGGGGAATCAGAGGTTTGGAAACCGATTTGTGTAAACCCATGGGTGGAAACCGAGCTTGGGAATCTGAGGTCAGGAAACTGAGGTAAGGAAAACGAGGTGGGGAGACAGAGGTGTTGGAAATGAGGGCTGTCAACAGTTGGGCAAAACAGAATGGTCGAATCTTAGGTGGAAAATCAGAGATGGGGAATAAGTGGTGTGGAAAAGACGTTGGGAAATCAGAGTGGGGAATCAGAGGTGATGAACAGCTGTGTAGAAACAGATGTGTTAAAACCGATGTTGGAAACCGAGATGTGGGAACTGAGATGTGGAAACAGTGGTGTGGAAAAAGAGGGCTGTGGACAATTCTGTTCAAACAGAATGGTTGAAACTTAGGTAGTGAATCAGAGGTCGGGATCAGGTGTGGGGAATCAGAGATGGGGAATCTGAGATGCTGCAACATACGGGGGGGAAAACAGATGTGGGTAAATGAAGTGGGGAAACAGAGGGATGGAAACAGAGGTGGAGACACTGATGTTGGGATATAGAGGTGGGAAACAGATGTGTGGAGATAGCGGTGGGGAAACAGTGGGAGGAAACAGTGGTGTGAAATCAGAGGTGGGGAATCAGAGGTGGGGAATAAAATGTGTGGAATCAGAGGTGACGAAACTGATGTTGGGAAAGAGTATTGGGGAATCAGATATGGAGAAATAGTGGTGTGGAAAGAGTGGGGGGAACAGAGGTGGGGAAACAGAGGTAGGGAAACAGAGGTGGAGACACTGATGTTGGGACACAGAGGTGGGAAAAAGATGTGGGGAAATAGCGCTGGGGAAACAGTGGGGGGAAACAGAGGTGGGGAATCAGAGGTGGGGAATCAGAGGTTTGGAAACCGATGTGTGTAAACCCATGGGTGGAAAGCGAGGTTTGGAATCTGAGGTCAGGAAACTGAGGTAAGGAAAACGAGGAGGGGAAACAGATGTGTTGGAAATGAGGGCTGTCAACAGTTGGGCAAAACAGAATGGTCGAATCTTAGGTGGAAAATCAGAGATGGGGAATCAGTGGTGGGGAAACGTACGTGGGGGGGGTTGGGGTGTGAGAGGGGGTGGAAACAGATGTGGAGAAACGTGGTGGGGAAACAAAGGTGAGTAAACAGAAATAGGGAGACAGACGTGGGGACACTGATGCTGCGAATCAGAGGTGGGAAACAGATGTGGGGAAATAGCGTTTGGGAGACAGTGGTGGGAAACAGTGGTGTGGAATAGAGGCGCAGAATTAGTGGTGGGGAGTCAGAGGAGGGAATCAGAGGTAGGGAATCAGAGATGGGGACTCAGAGGTGGGTTAACATACGTGGGTAAGGAGAAGTGGGGAAACGAGGTTGGGAAACAGAGATAAGTAAACAGAGGTAGGGAAACAGACGTGGGGAAATGGTGGGAAAAATTTGAGAAAAAGAGGTAGGGAAACAGAGGTGGTGAAACAGCGTTGGGTGTCGGAGTTTGGGATGCAGTGGTGGGGATACGAGGTCTGGAATCGGAAGTTGTGAGTCAGTGGTGGGGAATCAGAGGTGTTGAATCAAATGTGGGGTAATAGAGGTGGGGAATTAGTGGTGGGGAAAAGGCGGTGGGAAATCAGAGTGGGGATCAGAGGTGAGGAACAGCTGTGTAGAAACAGATGTGTGAAAACCGATGTTGGAAACCGAGATGTGGGAACTGAGGTGTGGAAACATTGGTGTGGAAAAAGAGGGCTGTGAACAATTCTGTCCAAACAGAATGGTTGAAACATAGGTGGTGAATCAGAGGTCGGGAATCAGGTGTGGGGTATCAGAGATGGGGAATCTGAGGTGCTGCAACATACGGGGGGGAAAACAGATGTGGGTAAATGGAGTGGGGAAACGGAGGTATGGAAACAGAGGTGGAGACACTGATGTTGGGATACAGAGGTGGGAAACAGATGTGGGGAAATAGCGGTGGGGAAACAGTGGGAAGAAACAGTGGTGTGAAATCAGAGGTGGGGAATCAGTGGTGGGGAATCAGAGGCGGGTAATCAGAGGTGTGGAATCAGAGGTCGGGAATCATAGGTGGGGAATCAGAGGTGGGGAATCAGTGGTGGGGAATCAGAGGGGGGGAATCAGTGGTGGGGAAAATGAGGTGGGTTCACTGATGTTGCGAAACTGAGGTGGGAAACAGATGTGGGGAAATAGCTGTGGGGAAAGAATGGGGGAAACAGTGGTGTGGAATAGAGGAGCAGAATTAGTGGTGGATAATCAGAGGAGGGTATCAAAGGTGGGGAAACAGAGGTGGGGAATCAGAGGTGGGGAATCTGAAGTGGGGAATCAGAGGTGTGAAACACAGGTGTGGATTCAGAGGTGTGGAAACAGTGGTTTTAAAAAGAGGTCTGTGAACAGTTGTGCCCAAACAAAATGGTTGATACTTTGGTGGTGAATCAGAGGTGGGGAATCAGAGGTGGGGAATAAAATGTGTGGAATCAGAGGTGGCGAAACTGATGTTGGGAAAGAGAATTGGGGAATCAGATATGGAGAAATAGTGGTGTAGAAAGAGTGGGGGGAACAGAGATGGGGAAACACAGGTGTGGAATCAGAGGTGTGGAAACAGTGGTGTGAAAAAAGAGGTCTGTGAACAGTTGTGACCAAACAAAATGGTTGATACTTCGGTGGTGATTCAGAGGTGGTGAATCAGATGTGTGGAATCAGAGGTGGGGAAAATACGGGGGGGGGGGACAGATGTGGGGAAACGAGGTGGGGAAACAAAGGTGAGTAAACAGAGATAGTTAAACAGATGTGGGGTCACTGATGTTGCGAAACAGAGGTGGGAAACAGATGTGGGGAAATAGCGGTGTGAAAAGTGTGGGGGGGAAACAGTGGTGTGGAATAGAGGCGCAGAATTAGAGGTGGGGAATCAGAGGAGGGAATCAGAGGTGGGGAAACAGAGGTGGGGAATCAGAGGTTTGGAAACCGATGTGTGTAAACCCATGGGTGGAAACCGAGCTTGGGAATCTGAGGTCAGGAAACTGAGGTAAGGAAAACGAGGTGGGGAGACAGAGGTGTTGGAAATGAGGGCTGTCAACAGTTGGGCAAAACAGAATGGTCGAATCTTAGGTGGAAAATCAGAGATGGGGAATCAGTGGTGGGGAAACGTACGTGTGGGGGGGGGGGTGGGGGGGGGCTGGGGTGTGAGAGGGGGTGTAAAGAGATGTGGAGAAACGAGGTGGGGAAACAAAGGTGATTAAACAGAAATAGGGAGACAGACGTAGGGACACTGATGCTGCGAATCAGAGGTGGGAAACAGATGTGGGGAAATAGCGTTTGGGAAACAGTTGTGGGAAACAGTGGTGTGGAATAGAGGCGCAGAATTAGTGGTGGGGAGTCGGAAGAGGGAATCAGAGGTGGGGAATCAGAGATGGGGAATCAGAGGTGGGTTAACATACGTGGGTAAGGAGAAGTGGGGAAACGAGGTTGGGAAACAGAGATAAGTAAACAGAGGTAGGAAAACAGAGGTGGTGAAATAGCGTTGGGTGTCGGAGTTTGGGATGCAGTGGTGTGGATACGAGGTCTGGAATCGGAAGTGGGGAATCAGTGGTGGGGAATCAGAGGTGTTGAATCAAATGTGGGGTAATAGAGGTGGGGAATTAGTGGTGGGGAATCAGAAGTTGGGAATCAGTGGTGGGGAAAAGGCGTTGGGAAATCAGAGTGGGGAATCAGAGGTGAGGAACAGCTGTGTAGAAACAGATGTGTTAAAACCGATGTTGGAAACCGAGATGTGGGAACTGAGGTGTGGAAACATTGGTGTGGAAAAAGAGGGCTGTGAACAATTCTGTCCAAACAGAATGGTTGAAACTTATGTGGTGAATCAGAGGTCGGGAATCAGGTGTGGGGAATCAGAGATGGGGAATCTGAGGTGCTGCAACATACGGTGGGGAAAACAGATGTGGGTAAATGAAGTGTGGAAACAGAGGTATGGAAACAGAGGTGGAGACACTGATGTTGGGATACAGAGGTGGGAAACAGATGTGGGGAAATAGCGGTGGGGAAACAGTGGGAGGAAACAGTGGTGTGAAATCAGAGGTGGGGAATCAGTGGTGGGGAATCAGAGGCGGGGAATCAGAGGTGTGGAATCAGAGGTCGGGAATCATAGGTGGGGAATCAGAGGTGGGGAATCAGTGGTGGGGAATCAGAGGGGGGGAATCAGTGGTGGAGAAACTAAGGTGGGTTCACTGATGTTGCGAAACTGAGGTGGGAAACAGATGTGGGGAAATAGCTGTGGGGAAAGAATGGGGGGAAACAGTGGTGTGGAATAGAGGAGCAGAATTAGTGGTGGATAATCAGAGGAGGGTATCAAAGGTGGGGAAACAGAGGTGGGGAATCAGAGGTGGGGAATCTGAAGTGGGGAATCAGAGGTGTGAAACACAGGTGTGGATTCAGAGGTGTGGAAACAGTGGTTTGAAAAAGAGGTCTGTGAACAGTTGTGCCCAAACAAAATGGTTGATACTTTGGTGGTGAATCAGAGGTGGGGAATCAGAGGTGGGGAATAAAATGTGTGGAATCAGAGGTGGCGAAACTGATGTTGGGAAAGAGAATTGGGGAATCAGATATGGAGAAATAGTAGTGTGGAAAGAATGGGGTGAACAGAGGTGGGGAAACAGAGGTAGGGAAACAGAGGTGGAGACACTGATGTTGGGACACAGAGGTGGGAAAAAGATGTGGGGAAATAGCGCTGGGGAAACAGTGGGGGGAAACAGAGGTGGGGAATCAGAGGTGGGGAATCAGAGGTTTGGAAACCGATGTGTGTAAACCCATGGGTGGAAAGCGAGGTTTGGAATCTGAGGTCAGGAAACTGAGGTAAGGAAAACGAGGAGGGGAAACAGATGTGTTGGAAATGAGGGCTGTCAACAGTTGGGCAAAACAGAATGGTCGAATCTTAGGTGGAAAATCAGAGATGGGGAATCAGTGGTGGGGAAACGTACGTGGGGTGGGGGGGTTGGGGTGTGAGAGGGGGTGGAAACAGATGTGGAGAAACGTGGTGGGGAAACAAAGGTGAGTAAACAGAAATAGGGAGACAGACGTGGGGACACTGATGCTGCGAATCAGAGGAGGGAAACAGAGGTGTGGAATCAGAGGTCGGGAATCATAGGTGGGGAACCAGAGGTGGGGAATCAGTGGTGGGGAAAATGAGGTGGGTTCACTGATGTTGCGAAACTGAGGTGGGAAACAGATGTGGGGAAATAGCTGTGGGGAAAGAATGGGGGGAAACAGTGGTGTGGAATAGAGGAGCAGAATTAGTGGTGGATAATCAGAGGAGGGTATCAAAGGTGGGGAAACAGAGGTGGGGCATCAGAGGTGGGGAATCTGAAGTGGGGAATCAGAGGTGTGAAACACAGGTGTGGATTCAGAGGTGTGGAAACAGTGGTTTGAAAAAGAGGTCTGTGAACAGTTGTGCCCAAACAAAATGGTTGATACTTTGGTGGTGAATCAGAGGTGGGGAATCAGAGGTGGGGAATAAAATGTGTGGAATCAGAGGTGGCGAAACTGATGTTGGGAAAGAGAATTGGGGAATCAGATATGGAGAAATAGTGGTGTAGAAAGAGTGGGGGGAACAGAGATGGGGAAACACAGGTGTGGAATCAGAGGTGTGGAAACAGTGTTGTGAAAAAAGAGGTCTGTGAACAGCTGTGACCAAACAAAATGGTTGATACTTCGGTGGTGATTCAGAGGTGGTGAATCAGATGTGTGGAATCAGAGGTGGGGAAAATACGGGGGGGGGGTACAGATGTGGGGAAACGAGGTGGGGAAACAAAGGTGAGTAAACAGAGATAGTTAAACAGACGTGGGGTCACTGATGTTGCGAAACAGAGGTGGGAAACAGATGTGGGGAAATAGCGGTGTGAAAAGTGTGGGGGGGAAACAGTGGTGTGGAATAGAGGCGCAGAATTAGAGGTGGGGAATCAGAGGAGGGAATCAGAGGTGGGGAAACAGAGGTGGGGAATCAGAGGTTTGGAAACCGATGTGTGTAAACCCATGGGTGGAAACCGAGGTTGGGAATCTGAGGTCAGGAAACTGAGGTAAGGAAAACGAGGTGGGGAGACAGAGGTGTTGGAAATGAGGGCTGTCAACAGTTGGGCAAAACAGAATGGTCGAATCTTAGGTGGAAAATCAGAGATGGGGAATAAGTGGTGTGGAAACGTACTTGGGGGGGGGCTGGGGATTGAGAGGGGGTGTAAAGAGATGTGGAGAAACGAGGTGGGGAAACAAAGGTGAGTAAACAGATATAGGGAGACAGACGTGGGGACACTGATGCTGCGAATCAGAGGTGGGAAACAGATGTGGGGAAATAGCGTTTGGGAAACAGTTGTGGGAAACAGTGGTGTGGAATAGAGGCGCAGAATTAGTGGTGGGGAGTCAGAAGAGGGAATCAGAGGTGGGGAATCAGAGATGGGGACTCAGAGGTGGGTTAACATACGTGGGTAAGGAGAAGTGGGGAAACGAGGTTGGGAAACAGAGATAAGTAAACAGAGGTAGGAAAACAGAGGTGGTGAAATAGCGTTGGGTGTCGGAGTTTGGGATGCAGTGGTGTGAATACGAGGTCTGGAATCGGAAGTGGGGAATCAGTGGTGGGGAATCAGAGGTGTTGAATCAAATGTGGGGTAATAGAGGTGGGGAATTAGTGGTGGGGAATCAGAAGTTGGGAATCAGTGGTGGGGAAAAGGCGTTGGGAAATCAGAGTGGGGAATCAGAGGTGAGGAACAGCTGTGTAGAAACAGATGTGTTAAAACCGATGTTGGAAACCGAGATGTGGGAACTGAGGTGTGGATACATTGGTGTGGAAAAAGAGGGCTGTGAACAATTCTGTCCAAACAGAATGGTTGAAACTTATGTGGTGAATCAGAGGTCGGGAATCAGGTGTGGGGAATCAGAGATGGGGAATCTGAGGTGCTGCAACATACGGTGGGGAAAACAGATGTGGGTAAATGAAGTGGGGAAACAGAGGTATGGAAACAGAGGTGGAGACACTGATGTTGGGATACAGAGGTGGGAAACAGATGTGGGGAAATAGCGGTGGGGAAACAGTGGGAGGAAACAGTGGTGTGAAATCAGAGGTGGGGAATCAGAGGTGTGGAATCAGAGGTCGGGAATCATAGGTGGGGAATCAGAGGTGGGGAATCAGTGGTGGGGAATCAGAGGGGGGGAATCAGTGGTGGAGAAACTGAGGTGGGTTCACTGATGTTGCGAAACTGAGGTGGGAAACAGATGTGGGGAAACAGAGGTAGGGAAACAGATGTGGAGAAACGTGGTGGGGAAACAAAGGTGAGTAAACAGAAATAGGGAGACAGACGTGGGGACACTGATGCTGCGAATCAGAGGAGGGAAACAGATGTGGGGAAATAGCGTTTGGGAAACAGTGGTGGGAAACAGTGGTGTGGAATAGAGGCGCAGAATTAGTGGTGGGGAGTCAGAGGAGGGAATCAGAGGTGGGGAATCAGAGGTGGGGACTCAGAGGTGGGTTAACATACGTGGGTAAGGAGAAGTGGGGAAACGAGGTTGGGAAACAGAGATAAGTAAACAGAGGTAGGGAAAGAGACGTGGGGAAATGGTGGGAAAAATTTGAGAAAAAGAGGTAGGGAAACAGAGGTGGTGAAACAGCGTTGGGTGTCGGAGTTTGGGATGCAGTGGTGGGGATACGAGGTCTGGAATCGGAAGTGGGGAATCAGTGGTGGGGAATCAGAGGTGTTGAATCAAATGTGGGGTAATAGAGGTGGGGAATTAGTGGTGGGGAAAAGGCGGTGGGAAATCAGAGTGGGGATCAGAGGTGAGGAACAGCTGTGTAGAAACAGATGTTTGAAAACCGATGTTGGAAACCGAGATGTGGGAACTGAGGTGTGGAAACAGTGGTGTGGAAAAAGAGGGCTGTGAACAATTCTGTCCCAACAGATTGGTTGAAACTTAGGTGGTGAATCAGAGGTCGGGAATCAGGTGTGGGGAATGAGATGTGGGGAATCAGAGATGGGGAATCTGAGGTGCTGCAACATACAGGGGGGAAAACAGATGTGGGTAAACGAAGTGGGGAAACAGATGTATGGAAACAGAGGTTGAGACACTGATGTTGGGATACAGAGGTGGGAAAAAGATGTGGGGAAATAGCGGTGGGGAAACAGTGGGGGGAAACAGTGGTGTGAAATCAGAGGCGAGGAATCAGAGGTGGGGAATCAGTGGAGGGGAATCAGTGGTGGTGAATCAGAGGTGGGGAATCAGAGGTGGGGAACAAAATGTGTGGAATCAGAGGTGGCGAAACTGATGTTGGGAAAGAGAATTGGGGAATCAGATATGGAGAAGTAGTGGTGTGGAAAGAGTGGGGGGAACAGAGGTGGGGAAACAGAGGTGGGGAATCAGAGGTGGGGAATCAGAAGTGGGGAACCAGAGATGGGGAAACACAGGTGTGGAATCAGAGGTGTGGAAACAGTGGTGTGAAAAAAGAGGTCTGTGAACAGTTGTGCCCAAACAAAATGGTCGGTGGTGAATCAGAGGTGGTGAATCAGATGTGTGGAATGTGTGGAATCAGAGGTGGGGAATCATACGGGGGGGGGGGGAACAGATGTGGGGAAACGAGGATGGGAAACAAAGGTGAGTAAACAGAGGTAGTTAAACAGACGTGGGGACACTGATGTTGCAAAACTGAGGTGGGAAACAGATGTGGGGAAATAGCGGTGGGAACAATGTGTGGGGAAACAGTGGTGTGGAATAGAGGCGCAGAATTAGAGGTGGGGAATCAGAGGAGGGAATCAGAGGTGAGGAAACAGAGGTGGGGAATCAGTGATGGGGAATCAGAGGTGGGGAAACATACGGTGGGGTCGGGGAAATAGATGTGGGGAAACGAGGTGGGGAAACAGAGGTAGGGAAACAGAGGTGGAGACACTGATGTTGGGACACAGAGGTGGGAAAAAGATGTGGGGAAATAGCGCTGGGAAAACAGTGGGGGGATACAGAGGTGTGGAATAAGAGGTGGGGAATCAGAGGTGGGGAATCAGAGGTTTGGAAACCGATTTGTGTAAATCCATGGGTGGAAACCGAGGTTTGGAATCTGAGGTCAGGAAACTGAGGTAAGGAAATCGAGGTGGGGAAACAGAGGTGTTGGAAATGAGGGCTGTCAACAGTTGGGCAAAACAGAATGGTCGAATCTTAGGTGGAAAATCAGAGATGGGGAATCAGTGGTGGGGAAACGTACGTGTGGGGGGGGGGCTGGGGTGTGAGAGGGGGTGTAAAGAGATGTGGAGAAATGAGGTGGAGAAACAAAGGTGAGTAAACAGAAATAGGGAGACAGACGTAGGGACACTGATGCTGCGAATCAGAGGAGGGAAACAGATGTGGGGAAATAGCGTTTGGGAAACAGTGGTGGGAAACAGTGGTGTGGAATAGAGGCGCAGAATTAGTGGTGGGGAGTCAGAAGAGGGAATCAGAGGTGGGGAATCAGAGATGGGGACTCAGAGGTGGGTTAACATACGTGGGTAAGGAGAAGTGGGGAAACGAGGTTGGGAAACAGAGATAAGTAAACAGAGGTAGGGAAACAGACGTTTGAAATGGTGGGAAAAATTTGAGAAAAAGAGGTAGGGAAACAGAGGTGTTGAAATAGCGTAGGGTGTCGGAGTTTGGGATGCAGTGGTGGGGATACGAGGTCTGGAATCGGAAGTGGGGAATCAGTGGTGGGGAATCAGAGGTGTTGAATCAAATGTGGGGTAATAGAGGTGGGGAATTAGAAGTGGGGAATCAGAAGTGGGGAATCAGTGGTGGGGAAAAGGCGTTGGGAAATCAGAGTGGGGAATCAGAGGTGTGAAACACCGGTGTGGATTCAGAGGTGGAAACAGTGGTTTGAAAAAGAGGTCTGTGAACAGTTGTGCCCAAACAAAATGGTTGATACTTTGGTGGTGAATCAGAGGTGGGGAATCAGAGGTGGGGAATAAAATGTGTGGAATCAGAGGTGGCGAAACTGATGTTGGGAAAGAGAATTGGGGAATCAGATATGGAGAAATAGTGGTGTGGAAAGCGTGGGGGAAACAGAGGTGGGGAATCAGAGGTGGGGAATCAGAAGTGGGGAACCACAGATGGGGAAACACAGGTGTGGAATCAGAGGTGTGGAAACAGTGGTGTGAAAAAAGAGGTCTGTGAACAGTTGTGACCAAACAAAATGGTTGATACTTCGGTGGTGATTCAGAGGTGGTGAATCAGATGTGTGGAATCAGAGGTGTGGAAAAATACGGGGGGGGGGGAACAGATGCGGGGAAACGAGGTGCGGAAACAAAGGTGAGTAAACAGAGGTAGTTAAACAGACGTGGGGTCACTGATGTTGCGAAACAGAGGTGGGAAACAGATGTGGGGATATAGCGGTGGGAAAAGTCTGGGGGGAAACAGTGGTGTGGAATAGAGGCGCAGAATTAGAGGTGGGGAATCAGAGGAGGGAATCAGAGGTGGGGAAACAGAGGTGGGGAATCAGTGATGGGGAATCAGAGGTGGGGAAACATACGGTGGGGTCGTGGAAACAGATGTGGGGAATCGAGGTGGGGAAACAGAGGTAGGGAAACAGAGGTGGAGACACTGATGTTGGCACACAGAGGTGGGAAAAAGATGTGGGGAAATAGCGGTGGGGAAACAGTGGGGGGAAACAGAGGTGTGGAATCAGAGGTGGGGAATCAGAGGTGGGGAATCAGAGGTTTGGAAACCGATGTGTGTAAACCCATGGGTGGAAACCGAGCTTGGGAATCTGAGGTCAGGAAACTGAGGTAAGGAAAACGAGGTGGGGAAACAGAGGTGTTGGAAATGAGGGCTGTCAACAGTTGGGCAAAACAGAATGGTCGAATCTTAGGTGGAAAATCAGAGATGGGGAATCACTGGTGGGGAAACGTACGTGTGGGGGTGGGCTGGGGTGTGAGAGGGGGTGTAAAGAGATGTGGAGAAATGAGGTGGGGAAACAAAGGTGAGTAAACAGAAATAGGGAGACAGACGTAGGGACACTGATGCTGCGAATCAGAGGTGGGAAACAGATGTGGGGAAATAGCGTTTGGGAAACAGTGGTGGGAAACAGTGGTGTGGAATAGAGGCGCAGAATTAGTGGTGGGGAGTCAGAAGAGGGAATCAGAGGTTGGGAATCAGAGATGGGGACTCAGAGGTGGGTTAACATACGTGGGTAAGGAGAAGTGGGGAAACGAGGTTGGGAAACAGAGATAAGTAAACAGAGGTAGGGAAACAGACGTTTGAAATGGTGGGAAAAATTTGAGAAAAAGAGGAAGGGAAACAGAGGTGTTGAAATAGCGTAGGGTGTCGGAGTTTGGGATGCAGTGGTGGGGATACGAGGTCTGAAATCGGAAGTGGGGAATCAGTGGTGGGGAATCAGAGGTGTTGAATCAAATGTGGGGTAATAGAGGTGGGGAATTAGTGGTGGGGAATCAGAAGTGGGGAATCAGTGGTGGGGAAAAGGCGTTGGGAAATCAGAGTGGGGAATCAGAGGTGAGGAACAGCTGTGTAGAAACAGATGTGTTACAACCGATGTTGGAAACCGAGATGTGGGAACTGAGGTGTGGAAACAGTGGTTTGGAAAAAGAGGGCTGTGAACAATTCTGTCCAAACAGAATGGTTGAAACTTAGGTGGTGAATCAGAGGTCGGGAATCAGGTGTGGGGAATCAGAGATGGGGAATCTGAGGTGCTGCAACATACGGGGGGGAAAACAGATGTGAGTAAATGAAGTGGGGAAACAGAGGTATGGAAACAGAGGAGGAGACACTGATGTTGGGATACAGAGGTGGGAAACAGATGTGGGGAGATAGCGGTGGGGAAACAGTGGGAGGAAACAGTGGTGTGAAATCAGAGGTGGGGAATCAGAGGTGGGGAATCAGTGGTGGGGAATCGGAGGCGGGGAATCAGAGGTGTGGAACAGAGGTGTGGAATCAGAGGTCGGGAATCAGAGGTGGGGAATCAGAGGTGGGGAATCAGTGGTGGGGAATAAGAGGTGGGGAATCAGTGGTGTGGAATAGAGGAGCAGAATTAGTGGTGGATAATCAGAGGAGGGTATCAAAGGTGGGGAAACAGTGCTGGGTAATCACAGGTGAGGAATCTGAAGTGGGGAATCAGAAGTGGGGAACCAGAGATGGGGAAACACAGGTGTGGAATCAGAGGTGTGGAAAAAGTGGTGTGAAAAAAGAGGTCTGTGAACAGTTGTGACCAAACAAAATGGTTGATACTTCGGTGGTGATTCAGAGGTGGTGAATCAGATGTGTGGAATCAGAGGTGGGGAAAAATACGGGGGGGGGGGGGAACAGATGTGGGGAAACGAGGTGGGGAAACAAAGGTGAGTAAACAGAGGTAGTTAAACAGACGTGGGGCCACTGATGTTGCGAAACAGAGGTGGGAAACAGATGTGGGGAAATAGCGGTGGGAAAAGTGTGGGGGGAAACAGTGGTGTGGAATAGAGGCGCACAATTAGAGGTGGGGAATCAGAGGAGGGAATCAGAGGTGGGGAATCAGAGGTTTGGAAACCGATGTGTGTAAACCCATGGGTGGAAAGCGAGGTTTGGAATCTGAGGTCAGGAAACTGAGGTAAGGAAAACGAGGTGGGGAAACAGATGTGTTGGAAATGAGGGCTGTCAACAGTTGGGCAAAACAGAATGGTCGAATCTTAGGTGGAAAATCAGAGATGGGGAATCAGTGGTGGGGAAACGTACGTGGGGGGGGGGGGGGTTGGGGTGTGAGAGGGGGTGGAAACAGATGTTGAGAAACGTGGTGGGGAAACAAAGGTGAGTAAACAGAAATAGGGAGACAGACGTGGGGACAATGATGCTGCGAATCAGAGGTGGGAAACAGATGTGGGGAAATAGCGTTTGGGAGACAGTGGTGGGAAACAGTGGTGTGGAATAGAGGCGCAGAATTAGTGGTGGGGAGTCAGAGGAGGGAATCAGAGGTAGGGAATCAGAGATGGGGACTCAGAGGTGGGTTAACATACGTGGGTAAGGAGAAGTGGGGAAACGAGGTTGGGAAACAGAGATAAGTAAACAGAGGTAGGGAAACAGAGGTGGTGAAACAGCGTTGGGTGTCGGAGTTTGGGATGCAGTGGTGGGGATACGAGGTCTGGAATCGGAAGTGGGGAATCAGTGGTGGGGAATCAGAGGTGTTGAATCAAATGTGGGGTAATAGAGGTGGGGAATTAGTGGTGGGGAAAAGGCGGTGGGAAATCAGAGTGGGGATCAGAGGTGAGGAACAGCTGTGTAGAAACAGATGTGTGAAAACCGATGTTGGAAACCGAGATGTGGGAACTGAGGTGTGGAAACAGTGGTGTGGAAAAAGAGGGCTGTGAACAATTCTATCAAACAGATTGGTTGAAACTTAGGTGGTGAATCAGAGGTCGGGAATCAGGTGTGGGGAATCAGAGATGGGGAATCTGAGGTGCTGCAACATACAGGGGGGAAAACAGATGTGGGTAAACGAAGTGGGGAAACAGATGTATGGAAACAGAGATGGACACACTGATGTTGGGATACAGAGGTGGGAAAAAGATGTGGGGAAATAGCGGTGGGGAAACAGTGGGGGGAAACAGTGGTGTGAAATCAGAGGCGGGGAATCAGAGGTGTGGAACAGAGGTGTGGAATCAGAGGTCGGGAATCAGAGGTGCGGAACCAGAGGTGGGGAATCAGTGGTGGGGAATCAGAGGTGGGGAATCATTGGTGGGGAATCAGTGGTGGTGAATCAGAGGTGGGGAATCGGAGGTGGGGAATAAAATGTGTGGAATCAGAGGTGGCGAAACTGATGTTGGGAAAGAGAATTGGGGAAACAGGTATGGAGAAATAGTGGTGTGGAAAGACTTGGGGGGAACAGAGGTGGGGAAACAGAGGTGGTGAATCAGAGGTGGGGAATCAGAAGTGGGGAACCAGAGATGGGGAAACACAGGTGTGGAATCAGAGGTGTGGAAACAGTGGTGTGGGAAAAGAGGACTGTGAACAGTTGTGCCCAAACAATATGGTTGATTCTTCGGTGGTGAATCAGAGGTGGTGAATCAGATGTGTGGAATCAGAGGTGGGGAAACATACGGGGGGGGGGGGACAGATGTGGGGAAACGAGGATGGGAAACAAAGGTGAGTAAACAGAGGTAGTTAAACAGACGTGGGGACACTGATGTTGCGAAACTGAGGTGGGAAACAGATGTGGGGAAATAGCGGTGGGAAAAGTGTGTGGGGAAACAGTGGTGTAGAATAGAGGCGCAGAATTAGAGGTGGGGAATCAGAGGAGGGAATCAGAGGTGGGGAAACAGAGGTGGGGAATCAGTGATGGGGAATCAGAGGTGGGGAAACATACAGAGGGGTCGGGGAAATAGATGTGGGGAAACGAGGTGGGGAAACAGAGGTAGGGAAACAGAGGTGGAGACACTGATGTTGGGACACAGAGGTGGGAAAAAGATGTGGGGAAATAGCGCTGGGAAAACAGTGGGGGGATACAGAGGTGTGGAATCAGAGGTGGTGAATCAGAGGTTGGGAATCAGAGGTTTGGAAACCGATTTGTGTAAATCCATGGGTGGAAACCGAGGTTTGGAATCTGAGGTCAGGAAACTGAGGTAAGGAAATCGAGTTGGGGAAACAGAGGTGTTGGAAATGAGGGCTGTCAACAGTTGGGCAAAACAGAATGGTCGAATCTTAGGTGGAAAATCAGAGATGGGGAATCAGTGGTGGGGAAACGTACGTGGGGGGGGGGCTGGGGAGTGAGATGGGGTGTAAAGAGATGTGGAGAAACGAGGTGGGGAAACAAAGATGAGTAAACAGAAATATGGAGACAGACGTGGGGACACTGATGCTGCGAATCAGAGGTGGGAAACAGATGTGGGGAATAGCGTTTGGGAAACAGTGCTGGTAAACAGTGGTGTGGAATAGAGGCGCAGAATTAGTGGTGGGGAGTCAGAGGAGGGAATCAGAGGTGGGGAATCAGAGATGGGGACTCAGAGGAGGGTTAACATACGTGGGTAAGGAGAAGTGGGGAAACGAGGTTGGGAAACAGAGATAAGTAAGTAGAGGTAGGGAAACAGACGTGGGGAAATGGTGGGAAAAATTTGAGAGAAAGAAGTTGGGAAACAGAGGTGGTGAAACAGCGTTGGGTGTCAGAGTTTGGGATGTAGTGGTGGGGATACGAGGTCTGGAATCGGAAGTGGGGAATCAGTGGTGGGGATCAGAGGTGTTGAATCAAATGTGGGGTAATAGAGGTGGGGAATTAGTGGTGGGGAATCAGAAGTGGGGAATCAGTGGTGGGGAAAAGGCGATGGGAACTCAGAGTGGGGAATCAGAGGTGAGGAACAGCTGTGTAGAAACAGATGTGTGAAAACCGATGTTGGAAACCGAGATGTGTGAACAGAGGTGTGGAAACAGTGGTGTTGAAAAAGGAGGCTGTGAACAATTCTGTCCAAACAGAATGGTTGAAACTTAGGTGGTGAATCAGAGGTCGGGAATCAGGTGTGGGGAATCAGATGTGGGGAATCAGAGATGGGGAATATGAGGTGCTGGAACATACAGGGGGGAAAACAGATGTGGATAAATGAAGAGGGGAAACAGAGTTATGGAAACAGAGGTGGAGACACTGATGTTGCGATACAGAGGTGGGAAACAGATGTGGGAAAATAGCGGTGGGGAAACAGTGGGGGGAAACAGTGGTGTGAAATCAGAGGCGGGGTATAAGAGGTGTGGAACAGAGGTGTTGAATCAGAGGTCGGGAATCAGAGGTGGGGAACCAGAGGTGGGGAATGAGTGGTGGGGAATCAGAGGAGGCTATGAAAGGTGGGGAAACAGAGGTGGGGAATCTGAAGTGGGGATTCAGAGGTGTGAAACACAGGTGTGGAAGCCGAGGTGGGGAAACCGAGTGGGGTAACCGAGGTGTTGAAACAGAGGTGTTGGAAAAGAGGGCTGTGAACAAATGGGTCCAAACAGAATGGTTAAAGCTAAGATGGGGTGGGAGAAGCGGGAAATCAGAGTTGGGGAATAAGATGTGGGGAATCGGAGGTGGGGACTCAGAATTTGGGTAACACACGTGGGGAAGGAGAGGTGGGAATACAAGGTGGGGAATCAAAGGTAGGGAAACAGAGTTGGGGTAACAGAGGTGGGAAACAAAACTTGAGAAAAAGAGGTGGGGAACAGAGATGGGGAAACAGCACTGGGAATCTGAGTTGGGGATGCAGTGGTGGGGTTACCAAGTCTGGAATAGGAAGTGGGGAATCAGTGGTGAGGAATCAGAGGTGGGGAATCAGTGGGGAGGTATCAGAAGTGGGGAATCAGTGGTGGGGAAACGAAGGTGGGGTACCAGAGGTGGGGAAACAGAGGTGGGAAAACAGAGGGGTGGAAATAGAGGGGTGGAAACAGGGCGGTGCCAACAGATGTGTGGAATGAGAATGGTTGAAACTGAGGTGGGGAAACAGAGATGGGGAAAAAGAAGTGGGGAAACAGTGGTGGAGAAACAGTGGTGGCGAAACAGTGGTGGCGATACAGTGGTGAGGAAAAGGAGGTGGAGAATCTGTGTGGGAAATCAGAGGTGGGGAACAGCTGTGTAGAAACAGAACTGTGGAAACCGATGTGTGGAAATCGAGGTGTGGAAACTGAGGAGGGAAAACCAAGGTGTGGAAACCGATGTTGGAAACCGAGGTGTGGGATCCGAGGTGTGGAAACATTGGAGTGGAAAAAGAGGGCTGTCAGCAGTTGTTTCCAAAAAGAATGGTTGAAACTTAGGTGGTGAATCAGAGTGGGGATTCAGAGGTTGGGAATCAGATGTGGGGAATCAGAGGTGTGGAAACAGATGTTGGAAAACAGAGGTGGGGAAACAGATGTGGGGAAATAGTGGTGGGAAAAGAGTGGGGGGAATACAGGTTTGTGGAATCAGAGGTGGGGAATCATAGATGGGCAATCAATGGTGGGGAAACAGAGGTGCGGAATCAGAGGTTTGGAACCCGATGTGTGGAAACCCATGAGTGGAAACCGAGGTTTGGAATGCGATGTCAGTAAACTGAGGTATGGAAAACGAGGTGGGGAAACAGAGGTGTTGGAAATGAGGGCTGTCAACAGTTGCGTCCAAACAGAATGGTCGAATCTTACGTGGAGAATCAGAGATGGGGAATCAGTGGTGGTGGGAAATATACGCGGAGCGGGGGGTGGTGAGCTGGGGTGTGAGAAAGGGGGAAACATATTTGGGGAAATGAGGTCGGGAAGCAATGCTGAGTAAACAGAGGTAGGGAAACAGACGTGGGGACACTGATGTTGCGAAAGGGAGGTGGGAAACAGATGTGGGGAAATAGCGGTGGGGAGACAGTGGGGGGAAACAGTGGTGTGGAATAGAGGCGCAGAATTAGAGGTGGGGAATCAGATGAGGGAATCAGAGGTGGGGAAACAGAGGTGAGGAGACAAACGGGGGGGGGAACAGATGTGGAGAAACGAGGTGGGGAAACAGAGGTAGGGAAACAGAGGTGGAGATACTGATGTTGGGATACAGAGGTGGGAACAAGATGTGGGGAAATAGCGGTGGGGAAACAGTGGGGGGAAACAGAGGTGGGGAATCAGAAATGGGGAATCAGAGGTGGGGAAACACTGGTTTGGAATCAGAAGTGTGGAAACAGTGGTGTGGAAAAAGAGGTCTGTGAACAGTTGTGCCCAAACAAAATGTTTGATAGGTAGCTGGTGAATCAAACGTGGGAAATCAGAGGTGGGGAATCAGATGTGCGGAATCAGAGGTGGGGAAACTGATGTTGGGAAAGAGAGGTGGGGAATCAAATATGGGGAAATAGTGGTGTGGAAAGAGTGGGGGGGAACAGAGGTGGGGAATCAGAGGTGGGGAATCAGTGGTGGGGAATCAGAGGTGGGGAAAAATACGGGCGGGGAAACAGATATGGGGAAAGGAGGTGGGGAAACAAAGGTGAGTAAACAGAGGTAGTTAAACAGACGTGGGGACACATGTTGCGAAACAGAGGTTGGAAACAGATGTGGGGAAATAGCGGTGCGGAAAGTGTGGGGGGAAACTGTGGTGTGGAAAAAAGACGCAGAATTAGAGCTGGGGAATCAGTGGAGGGAATCAGAGGTGGGCAAACAGAGGTGGGGAATCAGTGGTGTGGAATCAGAGGTGAGGAGACAAACGGGGGGGAGGGACAGAGATGTGGGGAAACGCGGTGGGGAAACAGAGGTAGGGAAACAGAAGTGGAGACACTGATGTTGGGATACAGAGGTGGGAACGAGATGTGGGGAAATAGCGATGGGGAAACAGTGGGGGGAAACAGAGGTGTGGAATCAGAGGTGGGGATTCAGAGGTGGGGAAACAGAGATTTGGAAACCGATGTGTGGAAACCCATGGGTGGAAAACGAGGTTTGGAATCTGAGGTCAGGAAACTGAGGTATGGCAAACGAGGTGGGGAAACAGAGGTGTTGGAAATGAGGGCTGTCAACAGTTGGGTCCAAACAGAATGGTCGCATTTTAGGTGGAAAATCAGAGATGGGGAATCAGTGGTGGTGAAACATACGTGGGGGGGGGGGTTGTAGTGTGAGGGGGGGGGAAACAGATGTGGAGAAACGAGTGGGGAAACAAAGGTGTGTAAACAGAGGTAGGGAAACAGACCTGGGGACACTGATGTGTCGAAACAGAGGTGGGAAACAGAGGTAGGGAAACAGAGGTGGAGACACTGATGTAGCGAAACAGAGGTGGGAAACAGATGTGGGGAAATAGCAATGGGGAATGTGTGGGGGGTAACAGTGGTGTGGAATAGAGCGCAGAATTAGAGGTGGGGAATCAGAGGTGGAGAAAGAGAGGTGGGGAATAAGTGATTGTGAATCAGAGGTGGGGAATCATACGGGGGTGGGAACAGATGTGGGGAAATAGCGTTGGGGAAACAAAGGTGAGTAAACAGAGGTAGGGGAACAGACGTGGAGTCACTGATGTTGCGAAACAGAGGTGGGAAACAGATGTGGGGAAATAGCGGTGGGGAAACAGTGGGGGAAAACAGTGGTGTGGAAAAGAGGCGCAGAATTAGAGGTGGGGAATCAGAGGAGGGAATCCGAGGTGGGGAAACAGAGGTGGGGTATCAGAAGTGGGGAATCAGAGGTGGGGAAACCCAGGTGTGGAATCAGACGTGTGGAAACAGTGGTGTGGAAAAAAGGACTGTGAACAGTTGTGCCCAAACAAAATGGTTGATACTTAGGTGGTGAATCAGAGGTGAGGAATCAGAGGTGGGGAATCAGCTGTGCGGAATCAGAGGTTGCGAACCTGATGTTGGGAAAGAGAGGTGGGGAATCAGATATGGAGAAATAGTGGTGTGGAAAGAGTGTGGGGGAACAGAGGTGGGGAAACACAGGTGTGGAATCAGAGGTGTGGAAACAGTGGTGTGAAAAAAGAGGTCTGTGAACAGTTGTGCCCAAACAAAATGGTTGATACTTCGGTGGTGAATCAGAGGTGGGGAATGAGATGTGTGGAATCAGAGGTGGGGAAACATACGGGGTGGGGGGGGAACAGATGTGGGGAAACGAGGTGGGGAAACAAAGGTGAGTAAACAGAGGTAGTTAAACAGACGTGGGAAAACTGATGTTGCGAAACAGAGGTGGGAAACAGATGTGGGGAAATAGCGGAGGGAAAAGTGTGGGGGGGAAACAGTGGTGTGGAATAGAGGCGCAGAATTAGAGGTGGGGAATCAGAGGAGGGAATCAGAGGTGGGGAAACAGAGGTAGGGAAACAGGTGGAGACACTGATGTTGGGACACTGAGGTGGGAAAAAGATGTGGGGAAATAGCGGTGGGGAAACAGTGGGGGGAAACAGAGGTGTGGAATCAGAGGTGGGGAATCAGAGGTGGGCAATCAGAGGTGGGGAATCAAAGGTTTGGAAACCGATGTGTGGAAACCCATGGGTGGAAACCGAGGTATGGAATCTGAGGTCAGGAAACTGAGGTAAGGAAAACGAGGTGGGGAAACAGAGGTGTTGGAAATGAGGGCTGTCAACAGTTGGGCAAAACAGAATGGTCGAATCTTAGGTGGAAAATCAGAGATGGGGAATCAGTGGTGGGGAAACGTACGTGTGGGGGGGGGGCTGGGGTGTGAGAGGGGGTGTAAACAGAAGTGGAGAAACGAGGTGGAGTAACAAAGGTGAGTAAACAGAAATAGGGAGACAGACGTGGGGACACTGATGCTGCGAATCAGAGGTGGGAAACAGATGTGGGGAAATAGTGGTGGGGAAACTGTGGGGGGAAACAGTGGTGTGGAATAGAGGCGCAGAATTGGAGGTGGGGAATCAGAGGAGTGGAATCAGAGGTGTGGAAACAGATGTGTGGAATCAGAGGTGGGGAAACTGATGTTGGGAAAGAGAGGTGGGGAATCAGATATTGTGAAATAGTGGTGGGGAAAGAGTTGGGGGGCAACAGAGGTGTGGATTCAGAGGTTTCGAAACCGATGTGTGGAAACCCATGGGTGGAAACCGAGGTTTGGAATCTGAGGTCAGGAAACTGAGGTATGGAAAACGAGGTGGGGAAAAAGAGGTGTTGGAAATGAGGGCTGACAACAGTTGGGTCCAGAAAGAATGGTCGAATCTTAGGTGGAAAATCAGTGAATGGGAAACATTCGTGGGGTGGGGGGGTTGGGTTGTGAGAGGGGGTGAAACAGATGTGGGGAAGCCATGTGGGGAAACAAAGGTGAGTAAACAGAGGTAGGGAAACAGACGTGGGGACACTGATGTTGCGAAACAGAGGTGGGAAACAGATGTGGGGAAATAGCGGTGGGGAAACAGTGGGGGGAAATAGTGGTGTGGAATAGAGGCGCTGAAATAGAGTTGGGGAATCAGAGGAGGGAATCAGAGGTGGGGAGTCAGAAGTGGGGAATCACAGGAGGGGAATCAGAGGTTTGGAAAGAGAGGTCGGGAAACAGATGTGGGGAAATAGTGGTGGGGAAAGAGTGGGGGGAATACAGATTTGTGGAATTAGAGGTGGGGAATCAGAGGTGGGGAATCAGAGGTGGGGAATCAGTGGTGGGGAATCATAGGTGGGCAATCAATGGTGGGGAAACAGAGGTGGGGAATCAGAGGTTTGGAACCCGATGTGTGGAAACCCATGAGTGGAAACCGAGGTTTGGAATCTGAGGTCAGGAAACTGAGATATGGAAAACGAGGTGGGGAAACAGGGGTGTTGGAAAAGAGGGCTGTGAACAAATGGGTCCAAACAGAATGGTTGAAGCTAAGATGGGGTAGGAGAAGAGGGGAATCAGAGTTGGGGAATAAGATGTGGGGAATCAGAGGTAGGGACTCAGAATTTGGGTAACACACGTGGGGAAGGAGAGGTGGGAATACAAGGTGGGGCATCAAAGGTAGGGAAACAGAGTTGGGGTAACAGAGGTGGGAAACAAAACTTGAGAAAAAGAGGTGGGGAACAGAGATGGGGAAACAGCACTGGGAATCTGAGTTGGGGATGCAGTGGTGGGGTTACCCAGTCTGGAATAGGAAGTGGGGAATCAGTGGTGAGGAATCAGAGGTTTTGAATCAGTGGGGTGGTATCAGAAGTGGGGAATCAGTGGTGGGGAAACGAAGGTGGGGTACCAGAGGTGGGGAAACAGAGGTGGGAAAACAGAGGGGTGGAAATAGAGGGGTGGAAACAGGGCGGTGCCAACAGATGTGTGGAATGAGAATGGTTGAAACTGAGGTGGGGAAACAGAGATGGGGAAAAAGAAGTGGGGAAACAGTGGTGGAGAAACAGTGGTGGCGAAACAGTGGTGGCGATACAGTGGTGAGGAATAGGAGGTGGAGAATCTGTGTGGGAAATCAGAGGTGGGGAACAGCTGTGTAGAAATGGAAGAGTGGAAACCGATGTGTGGAAATCGAGGTGTGGAAACTGAGGAGGGAAAACCGAGGTGTGGAAACCGATGTTGGAAACCGAGGTGTGGGAACCGAGGTGTGGAAACATTGGTGTGGAAAAAGAGGGCTGTCAGCAGTTGTGTCCAAAAAGAATGGTTGAAACTTAGGTGGTGAATCAGAGTGGGGAATCAGAGGTTGGGAATCAGATGTGGGGAATCAGAGGTGTGGAAACAGATGTTGGGAAAGAGAGGTGTGGAAACAGATGTGGGGAAATAGTGGTGGGAAAAGAGTGGGGGGAATACAGGTTTGTGGAATCAGAGGTGGGGAATCATAGGTGGGCAATCAATGGTGGGGAAACAGAGGTGCGGGATCAGAGGTTTGGAATCCGATGTCAGGAAACTGAGTTATGGAAAACGAGGCGGGGAAACAGAGGTGTTGGAAATGAGGGCTGTCAACAGTTGCGTCCAAACAGAATGGTCGAATCTTAGGTGGAGAATCAGAGATGGTGAATCAGTGGTGGTGGGAAACATACGCGGGGCGGGGGTTGGGGAGCTGGGGTGTGAGAAAGGGGGAAACATATTTGGGGAAATGAGGTCGGGAAGCAATGCTGAGTAAACAGAGGTAGGGAAACAGACGTGGGGACACTGATGTTGCGAAAGAGAGGTGGGAAACAGATGTGGGGAAATAGCGGTGGGGAAACAGTGGGAGGAAACAGTGGTGTGGAATAGAGGTGCAGAATTAGAGGTGGGGAATCAGAGGAGGGTAACAGAGGTGGGGAAACAGAGGCGAGGAGACCAACGGGGGGGGGGGGAACAGATGTGGAGAAACGAGGTGGGGAAACAGAGGTAGGGAAACAGAGGTGGAGATACTGATGTTGGGATACAGAGGTGGGAACAAGATGTGGGGAAATAGCGGTGGGGAAACAGTGGGGGGAAACAGAGGTGGGGAATCAGAAATGGGGAATCAGAGGTGGGGAAACACTGGTTTGGAATCAGAAGTGTGGAAACAGTGGTGTGGAAAAAGAGGTCTGTGAACAGTTGTGCCCAAACAAAATGTTTGATAGGTAGCTGGTGAATCAAACGTGGAAAATCAGAGGTGGGGAATCAGATGTGCGGAATCAGAGGTGGGGAAACTGATGTTGGGAAAGAGAGGTGGGGAATCAAATATGGGGAAATAGTGGTGTGGAAAGAGTGGGGGGGAACAGAGGTGGGGAATCAGAGGTGGGGAATCAGTGGTGGGGAATCAGAGGTGGGGAAAAATACGGGCGGGGAAACAAATGTGGGGAAAGGAGTTGGGGAAACAAAGGTGAGTAAACAGAGGTAGTTAAACAGACGTGGGGACACATGTTGCGAAACAGAGGTTGGAAACAGATGTGGGGTAATAGCGGTGGGGAAAGAGTGGGGGGAAACTGTGGTGTGCAAAAAAGGCGCAGAATTAGAGCTGGGGAATCAGTGGAGGGAATCAGAGGTGGGGAGACAGAGGTGGGGAATCAGTGGTGTGGAATCAGAGGTGAGGAGACAAACGGGGGGGAGGGAAACAGATGTGGGGAAACGAGGTGGGGAAACAGAGGGAGGGAAACAGAGGTGGAGACACTGATGTTGGGATACAGAGGTGGGAACGAGATGTGGGCAAATAGCGAGGGTGAAACAGTGTGGGAAACAGAGGTGTGGAATCAGAGGTGGGGCTTCAGAGGTGTGGAACAGAGATTTGGAAACCGATGTGTGGAAACCCATGGGTGGAAACCGAGGTATGGAATCTGAGGTCAGGAAACTGAGGTAAGGAAAACGAGGTGGGGAAACAGAGGTGTTGGAAATGAGGGCTGTCAACAGTTGGGCAAAACAGAATGGTCGAATCTTAGGTGGAAAATCAGAGATGGGGAATCAGTGGTGGGGAAACGTACGTGTGGGGGGGGGGCTGGGGTGTGAGAGGGGGTGTAAACAGATGTGGAGAAACGAGGTGGAGTAACAAAGGTGAGTAAACAGAAATAGGGAGACAGACGTGGGGACACTGATGCTGCGAATCAGAGGTGGGAAACAGATGTGGGGAAATAGTGGTGGGGAAACTGTGGGGGGAAACAGTGGTGTGGAATAGAGGCGCAGAATTGGAGGTGGGGAATCAGAGGAGTGGAATCAGAGGTGTGGAAACAGATGTGTGGAATCAGAGGTGGGGAAACTGATGTTGGGAAAGAGAGGTGGGGAATCAGATATTGTGAAATAGTGGTGGGGAAAGAGTTGGGGGGCAACAGAGGTGTGGATTCAGAGGTTTCGAAACCGATGTGTGAAAACCCATGGGTGGAAACCGAGGTTTGGAATCTGAGGTCAGGAAACTGAGGTATGGAAAACGAGGTGGGGAAACAGAGGTGTTGGAAATGAGGGCTGACAACAGTTGGGTCCAGAAAGAATGGTCGAATCTTAGGTGGAAAATCAGTGAATGGGAAACATTCGTGGGGTGGGGGGGTTGGGTTGTGAGAGGGGGTGAAACAGATGTGGGGAAGCCATGTGGGGAAACAAAGGTGAGTAAACAGAGGTAGGGAAACAGACGTGGGGACACTGATGTTGCAAAACAGAGGTGGGAAACAGATGTGGGGAAATAGCGGTGGGGAAACAGTGGGGGGAAATAGTGGTGTGGAATAGAGGCGCAGAATTAGTGGTGGGGAGTCAGAGGAGGGAATCAGAGGTGGGGAATCAGAGGTGGGGACTCAGAGGTGGGTTAACATACGTGGGTAAGGAGAAGTGGGGAAACGAGGTTGGGAAACAGAGATAAGTAAACAGAGGTAGGGAAAGAGACGTGGGGAAATGGTGGGAAAAATTTGAGAAAAAGAGGTAGGGAAACAGAGGTGGTGAAACAGCGTTGGGTGTCGGAGTTTGGGATGCAGTGGTGGGGATACGAGGTCTGGAATCGGAAGTGGGGAATCAGTGGTGGGGAATCAGAGGTGTTGAATCAAATGTGGGGTAATAGAGGTGGGGAATTAGTGGTGGGGAAAAGGCGGTGGGAAATCAGAGTGGGGATCAGAGGTGAGGAACAGCTGTGTAGAAACAGATGTTTGAAAACCGATGTTGGAAACCGAGATGTGGGAACTGAGGTGTGGAAACAGTGGTGTGGAAAAAGAGGGCTGTGAACAATTCTGTCCCAACAGATTGGTTGAAACTTAGGTGGTGAATCAGAGGTCGGGAATCAGGTGTGGGGAATGAGATGTGGGGAATCAGAGATGGGGAATCTGAGGTGCTGCAACATACAGGGGGGAAAACAGATGTGGGTAAACGAAGTGGGGAAACAGATGTATGGAAACAGAGGTTGAGACACTGATGTTGGGATACAGAGGTGGGAAAAAGATGTGGGGAAATAGCGGTGGGGAAACAGTGGGGGGAAACAGTGGTGTGAAATCAGAGGCGAGGAATCAGAGGTGGGGAATCAGTGGAGGGGAATCAGTGGTGGTGAATCAGAGGTGGGGAATCAGAGGTGGGGAACAAAATGTGTGGAATCAGAGGTGGCGAAACTGATGTTGGGAAAGAGAATTGGGGAATCAGATATGGAGAAGTAGTGGTGTGGAAAGAGTGGGGGGAACAGAGGTGGGGAAACAGAGGTGGGGAATCAGAGGTGGGGAATCAGAAGTGGGGAACCAGAGATGGGGAAACACAGGTGTGGAATCAGAGGTGTGGAAACAGTGGTGTGAAAAAAGAGGTCTGTGAACAGTTGTGCCCAAACAAAATGGTCGGTGGTGAATCAGAGGTGGTGAATCAGATGTGTGGAATGTGTGGAATCAGAGGTGGGGAATCATACGGGGGGGGGGGGAACAGATGTGGGGAAACGAGGATGGGAAACAAAGGTGAGTAAACAGAGGTAGTTAAACAGACGTGGGGACACTGATGTTGCAAAACTGAGGTGGGAAACAGATGTGGGGAAATAGCGGTGGGAACAATGTGTGGGGAAACAGTGGTGTGGAATAGAGGCGCAGAATTAGAGGTGGGGAATCAGAGGAGGGAATCAGAGGTGAGGAAACAGAGGTGGGGAATCAGTGATGGGGAATCAGAGGTGGGGAAACATACGGTGGGGTCGGGGAAATAGATGTGGGGAAACGAGGTGGGGAAACAGAGGTAGGGAAACAGAGGTGGAGACACTGATGTTGGGACACAGAGGTGGGAAAAAGATGTGGGGAAATAGCGCTGGGAAAACAGTGGGGGGATACAGAGGTGTGGAATAAGAGGTGGGGAATCAGAGGTGGGGAATCAGAGGTTTGGAAACCGATTTGTGTAAATCCATGGGTGGAAACCGAGGTTTGGAATCTGAGGTCAGGAAACTGAGGTAAGGAAATCGAGGTGGGGAAACAGAGGTGTTGGAAATGAGGGCTGTCAACAGTTGGGCAAAACAGAATGGTCGAATCTTAGGTGGAAAATCAGAGATGGGGAATCAGTGGTGGGGAATCTGAAGTGGGGAATCAGAGGTGTGAAACACCGGTGTGGATTCAGAGGTGGAAACAGTGGTTTGAAAAAGAGGTCTGTGAACAGTTGTGCCCAAACAAAATGGTTGATACTTTGGTGGTGAATCAGAGGTGGGGAATCAGAGGTGGGGAATAAAATGTGTGGAATCAGAGGTGGCGAAACTGATGTTGGGAAAGAGAATTGGGGCATCAGATATGGAGAAATAGTGGTGTGGAAAGCGTGGGGGGAACAGAGGTGGGGAAACAGAGGTGGGGAAACAGAGGTGGGGAATCAGAAGTGGGGAACCACAGATGGGGAAACACAGGTGTGGAATCAGAGGTGTGGAAACAGTGGTGTGAAAAAAGAGGTCTGTGAACAGTTGTGACCAAACAAAATGGTTGATACTTCGGTGGTGATTCAGAGGTGGTGAATCAGATGTGTGGAATCAGAGGTGGGGAAAAATACGGGGGGGGGGACAGATGTGGGGAAACGAGGTGGGGAAACAAAGGTGAGTAAACAGAGGTAGTTAAACAGACGTGGGGTCACTGATGTTGCGAAACAGAGGTGGGAAACAGATGTTGGGAAATAGCGGTGTGAAAAGTGTGGGGGGGAAACAGTGGTGTGGAATAGAGGCGCAGAATTAGAGGTGGGGAATCAGAGGAGGGAATCAGAGGTGGGGAAACAGAGGTGGGGAATCAGAGGTTTGGAAACCGATGTGTGTAAACCCATGGGTGGAAACCGAGGTTGTGAATCTGAGGTCAGGAAACTGAGGTAAGGAAAACGAGGTGGGGAGACAGAGGTGTTGGAAATGAGGGCTGTCAACAGTTGGGCAAAACAGAATGGTCGAATCTTAGGTGGAAAATCAGAGATGGGGAATCACTGGTGGGGAAACGTACGTGTGGGGGGGGCTGGGGTGTGAGAGGGGGTGTAAAGAGATGTGGAGAAATGAGGTGGAGAAACAAAGGTGAGTAAACAGAAATAGGGAGACAGACGTAGGGACACTGATGCTGCGAATCAGAGGAGGGAAACAGATGTGGGGAAATAGCGTTTGGGAAACAGTGGTGGGAAACAGTGGTGTGGAATAGAGGCGCAGAATTAGTGGTGGGGAGTCAGAAGAGGGAATCAGAGGTGGGGAATCAGAGATGGGGACTCAGAGGTGGGTTAACATACGTGGGTAAGGAGAAGTGGGGAAACGAGGTTGGGAAACAGAGATAAGTAAACAGAGGTAGGGAAACAGACGTTTGAAATGGTGGGAAAAATTTGAGAAAAAGAGGTAGGGAAACAGAGGTGTTGAAATAGCGTAGGGTGTCGGAGTTTGGGATGCAGTGGTGGGGATACGAGGTCTGGAATCGGAAGTGGGGAATCAGTGGTGGGGAATCAGAGGTGTTGAATCAAATGTGGGGTAATAGAGGTGGGGAATTAGAAGTGGGGAATCAGAAGTGGGGAATCAGTGGTGGGGAAAAGGCGTTGGGAAATCAGAGTGGGGAATCAGAGGTGTGAAACACCGGTGTGGATTCAGAGGTGGAAACAGTGGTTTGAAAAAGAGGTCTGTGAACAGTTGTGCCCAAACAAAATGGTTGATACTTTGGTGGTGAATCAGAGGTGGGGAATCAGAGGTGGGGAATAAAATGTGTGGAATCAGAGGTGGCGAAACTGATGTTGGGAAAGAGAATTGGGGAATCAGATATGGAGAAATAGTGGTGTGGAAAGCGTGGGGGAAACAGAGGTGGGGAATCAGAGGTGGGGAATCAGAAGTGGGGAACCACAGATGGGGAAACACAGGTGTGGAATCAGAGGTGTGGAAACAGTGGTGTGAAAAAAGAGGTCTGTGAACAGTTGTGACCAAACAAAATGGTTGATACTTCGGTGGTGATTCAGAGGTGGTGAATCAGATGTGTGGAATCAGAGGTGGGGAAAAATACGGGGGGGGGGGAACAGATGCGGGGAAACGAGGTGCGGAAACAAAGGTGAGTAAACAGAGGTAGTTAAACAGACGTGGGGTCACTGATGTTGCGAAACAGAGGTGGGAAACAGATGTGGGGATATAGCGGTGGGAAAAGTCTGGGGGGAAACAGTGGTGTGGAATAGAGGCGCAGAATTAGAGGTGGGGAATCAGAGGAGGGAATCAGAGGTGGGGAAACAGAGGTGGGGAATCAGTGATGGGGAATCAGAGGTGGGGAAACATACGGTGGGGTCGTGGAAACAGATGTGGGGAATCGAGGTGGGGAAACAGAGGTAGGGAAACAGAGGTGGAGACACTGATGTTGGCACACAGAGGTGGGAAAAAGATGTGGGGAAATAGCGGTGGGGAAACAGTGGGGGGAAACAGAGGTGTGGAATCAGAGGTGGGGAATCAGAGGTGGGGAATCAGAGGTTTGGAAACCGATGTGTGTAAACCCATGGGTGGAAACCGAGCTTGGGAATCTGAGGTCAGGAAACTGAGGTAAGGAAAACGAGGTGGGGAAACAGAGGTGTTGGAAATGAGGGCTGTCAACAGTTGGGCAAAACAGAATGGTCGAATCTTAGGTGGAAAATCAGAGATGGGGAATCACTGGTGGGGAAACGTACGTGTGGGGGTGGGCTGGGGTGTGAGAGGGGGTGTAAAGAGATGTGGAGAAATGAGGTGGGGAAACAAAGGTGAGTAAACAGAAATAGGGAGACAGACGTAGGGACACTGATGCTGCGAATCAGAGGTGGGAAACAGATGTGGGGAAATAGCGTTTGGGAAACAGTGGTGGGAAACAGTGGTGTGGAATAGAGGCGCAGAATTAGTGGTGGGGAGTCAGAAGAGGGAATCAGAGGTTGGGAATCAGAGATGGGGACTCAGAGGTGGGTTAACATACGTGGGTAAGGAGAAGTGGGGAAACGAGGTTGGGAAACAGAGATAAGTAAACAGAGGTAGGGAAACAGACGTTTGAAATGGTGGGAAAAATTTGAGAAAAAGAGGTAGGGAAACAGAGGTGTTGAAATAGCGTAGGGTGTCGGAGTTTGGGATGCAGTGGTGGGGATACGAGGTCTGAAATCGGAAGTGGGGAATCAGTGGTGGGGAATCAGAGGTGTTGAATCAAATGTGGGGTAATAGAGGTGGGGAATTAGTGGTGGGGAATCAGAAGTGGGGAATCAGTGGTGGGGAAAAGGCGTTGGGAAATCAGAGTGGGGAATCAGAGGTGAGGAACAGCTGTGTAGAAACAGATGTGTTACAACCGATGTTGGAAACCGAGATGTGGGAACTGAGGTGTGGAAACAGTGGTTTGGAAAAAGAGGGCTGTGAACAATTCTGTCCAAACAGAATGGTTGAAACTTAGGTGGTGAATCAGAGGTCGGGAATCAGGTGTGGGGAATCAGAGATGGGGAATCTGAGGTGCTGCAACATACGGGGGGGAAAACAGATGTGAGTAAATGAAGTGGGGAAACAGAGGTATGGAAACAGAGGAGGAGACACTGATGTTGGGATACAGAGGTGGGAAACAGATGTGGGGAGATAGCGGTGGGGAAACAGTGGGAGGAAACAGTGGTGTGAAATCAGAGGTGGGGAATCAGAGGTGGGGAATCAGTGGTGGGGAATCGGAGGCGGGGAATCAGAGGTGTGGAACAGAGGTGTGGAATCAGAGGTCGGGAATCAGAGGTGGGGAATCAGAGGTGGGGAATCAGTGGTGGGGAATAAGAGGTGGGGAATCAGTGGTGTGGAATAGAGGAGCAGAATTAGTGGTGGATAATCAGAGGAGGGTATCAAAGGTGGGGAAACAGTGCTGGGTAATCACAGGTGAGGAATCTGAAGTGGGGAATCAGAAGTGGGGAACCAGAGATGGGGAAACACAGGTGTGGAATCAGAGGTGTGGAAAAAGTGGTGTGAAAAAAGAGGTCTGTGAACAGTTGTGACCAAACAAAATGGTTGATACTTCGGTGGTGATTCAGAGGTGGTGAATCAGATGTGTGGAATCAGAGGTGGGGAAAAATACGGGGGGGGGGGGAACAGATGTGGGGAAACGAGGTGGGGAAACAAAGGTGAGTAAACAGAGGTAGTTAAACAGACGTGGGGCCACTGATGTTGCGAAACAGAGGTGGGAAACAGATGTGGGGAAATAGCGGTGGGAAAAGTGTGGGGGGAAACAGTGGTGTGGAATAGAGGCGCAGAATTAGAGGTGGGGAATCAGAGGAGGGAATCAGAGGTGGGGAAACAGAGGTGGGGAATCAGTGATGGGGAATCAGAGGTGGGGAATCAGAGGTTTGGAAACCGATGTGTGTAAACCCATGGGTGGAAAGCGAGGTTTGGAATCTGAGGTCAGGAAACTGAGGTAAGGAAAACGAGGTGGGGAAACAGATGTGTTGGAAATGAGGGCTGTCAACAGTTGGGCAAAACAGAATGGTCGAATCTTAGGTGGAAAATCAGAGATGGGGAATCAGTGGTGGGGAAACGTACGTGGGGGGGGGGGTTGGGGTGTGAGAGGGGGTGGAAACAGATGTTGAGAAACGTGGTGGGGAAACAAAGGTGAGTAAACAGAAATAGGGAGACAGACGTGGGGACAATGATGCTGCGAATCAGAGGTGGGAAACAGATGTGGGGAAATAGCGTTTGGGAGACAGTGGTGGGAAACAGTGGTGTGGAATAGAGGCGCAGAATTAGTGGTGGGGAGTCAGAGGAGGGAATCAGAGGTAGGGAATCAGAGATGGGGACTCAGAGGTGGGTTAACATACGTGGGTAAGGAGAAGTGGGGAAACGAGGTTGGGAAACAGAGATAAGTAAACAGAGGTAGGGAAACAGAGGTGGTGAAACAGCGTTGGGTGTCGGAGTTTGGGATGCAGTGGTGGGGATACGAGGTCTGGAATCGGAAGTGGGGAATCAGTGGTGGGGAATCAGAGGTGTTGAATCAAATGTGGGGTAATAGAGGTGGGGAATTAGTGGTGGGGAAAAGGCGGTGGGAAATCAGAGTGGGGATCAGAGGTGAGGAACAGCTGTGTAGAAACAGATGTGTGAAAACCGATGTTGGAAACCGAGATGTGGGAACTGAGGTGTGGAAACAGTGGTGTGGAAAAAGAGGGCTGTGAACAATTCTATCAAACAGATTGGTTGAAACTTAGGTGGTGAATCAGAGGTCGGGAATCAGGTGTGGGGAATCAGAGATGGGGAATCTGAGGTGCTGCAACATACAGGGGGGAAAACAGATGTGGGTAAACGAAGTGGGGAAACAGATGTATGGAAACAGAGATGGACACACTGATGTTGGGATACAGAGGTGGGAAAAAGATGTGGGGAAATAGCGGTGGGGAAACAGTGGGGGGAAACAGTGGTGTGAAATCAGAGGCGGGGAATCAGAGGTGTGGAACCAGAGGTGGGGAATCAGTGGTGGGGAATCAGAGGTGGGGAATCATTGGTGGGGAATCAGTGGTGGTGAATCAGAGGTGGGGAATCGGAGGTGGGGAATAAAATGTGTGGAATCAGAGGTGGCGAAACTGATGTTGGGAAAGAGAATTGGGGAAACAGGTATGGAGAAATAGTGGTGTGGAAAGACTTGGGGGGAACAGAGGTGGGGAAACAGAGGTGGTGAATCAGAGGTGGGGAATCAGAAGTGGGGAACCAGAGATGGGGAAACACAGGTGTGGAATCAGAGGTGTGGAAACAGTGGTGTGGGAAAAGAGGACTGTGAACAGTTGTGCCCAAACAATATGGTTGATTCTTCGGTGGTGAATCAGAGGTGGTGAATCAGATGTGTGGAATCAGAGGTGGGGAAACATACGGGGGGGGGGGGACAGATGTGGGGAAACGAGGATGGGAAACAAAGGTGAGTAAACAGAGGTAGTTAAACAGACGTGGGGACACTGATGTTGCGAAACTGAGGTGGGAAACAGATGTGGGGAAATAGCGGTGGGAAAAGTGTGTGGGGAAACAGTGGTGTGGAATAGAGGCGCAGAATTAGAGGTGGGGAATCAGAGGAGGGAATCAGAGGTGGGGAAACAGAGGTGGGGAATCAGTGATGGGGAATCAGAGGTGGGGAAACATACAGAGGGGTCGGGGAAATAGATGTGGGGAAACGAGGTGGGGAAACAGAGGTAGGGAAACAGAGGTGGAGACACTGATGTTGGGACACAGAGGTGGGAAAAAGATGTGGGGAAATAGCGCTGGGAAAACAGTGGGGGGATACAGAGGTGTGGAATCAGAGGTGGTGAATCAGAGGTTGGGAATCAGAGGTTTGGAAACCGATTTGTGTAAATCCATGGGTGGAAACCGAGGTTTGGAATCTGAGGTCAGGAAACTGAGGTAAGGAAATCGAGTTGGGGAAACAGAGGTGTTGGAAATGAGGGCTGTCAACAGTTGGGCAAAACAGAATGGTCGAATCTTAGGTGGAAAATCAGAGATGGGGAATCAGTGGTGGGGAAACGTACGTGGGGGGGGGGCTGGGGAGTGAGATGGGGTGTAAAGAGATGTGGAGAAACGAGGTGGGGAAACAAAGATGAGTAAACAGAAATATGGAGACAGACGTGGGGACACTGATGCTGCGAATCAGAGGTGGGAAACAGATGTGGGGAATAGCGTTTGGGAAACAGTGCTGGTAAACAGTGGTGTGGAATAGAGGCGCAGAATTAGTGGTGGGGAGTCAGAGGAGGGAATCAGAGGTGGGGAATCAGAGATGGGGACTCAGAGGAGGGTTAACATACGTGGGTAAGGAGAAGTGGGGAAACGAGGTTGGGAAACAGAGATAAGTAAGTAGAGGTAGGGAAACAGACGTGGGGAAATGGTGGGAAAAATTTGAGAGAAAGAAGTTGGGAAACAGAGGTGGTGAAACAGCGTTGGGTGTCAGAGTTTGGGATGTAGTGGTGGGGATACGAGGTCTGGAATCGGAAGTGGGGAATCAGTGGTGGGGATCAGAGGTGTTGAATCAAATGTGGGGTAATAGAGGTGGGGAATTAGTGGTGGGGAATCAGAAGTGGGGAATCAGTGGTGGGGAAAAGGCGGTGGGAAATCAGAGTGGGGAATCAGAGGTGAGGAACAGCTGTGTAGAAACAGATGTGTGAAAACCGATGTTGGAAACCGAGATGTGTGAACAGAGGTGTGGAAACAGTGGTGTTGAAAAAGGAGGCTGTGAACAATTCTGTCCAAACAGAATGGTTGAAACTTAGGTGGTGAATCAGAGGTCGGGAATCAGGTGTGGGGAATCAGATGTGGGGAATCAGAGATGGGGAATATGAGGTGCTGGAACATACAGGGGGGAAAACAGATGTGGATAAATGAAGAGGGGAAACAGAGTTATGGAAACAGAGGTGGAGACACTGATGTTGCGATACAGAGGTGGGAAACAGATGTGGGAAAATAGCGGTGGGGAAACAGTGGGGGGAAACAGTGGTGTGAAATCAGAGGCGGGGTATAAGAGGTGTGGAACAGAGGTGTTGAATCAGAGGTCGGGAATCAGAGGTGGGGAACCAGAGGTGGGGAATGAGTGGTGGGGAATCAGAGGAGGCTATGAAAGGTGGGGAAACAGAGGTGGGGAATCTGAAGTGGGGATTCAGAGGTGTGAAACACAGGTGTGGAAGCCGAGGTGGGGAAACCGAGTGGGGTAACCGAGGTGTTGAAACAGAGGTGTTGGAAAAGAGGGCTGTGAACAAATGGGTCCAAACAGAATGGTTAAAGCTAAGATGGGGTGGGAGAAGCGGGAAATCAGAGTTGGGGAATAAGATGTGGGGAATCGGAGGTGGGGACTCAGAATTTGGGTAACACACGTGGGGAAGGAGAGGTGGGAATACAAGGTGGGGAATCAAAGGTAGGGAAACAGAGTTGGGGTAACAGAGGTGGGAAACAAAACTTGAGAAAAAGAGGTGGGGAACAGAGATGGGGAAACAGCACTGGGAATCTGAGTTGGGGATGCAGTGGTGGGGTTACCAAGTCTGGAATAGGAAGTGGGGAATCAGTGGTGAGGAATCAGAGGTGGGGAATCAGTGGGGAGGTATCAGAAGTGGGGAATCAGTGGTGGGGAAACGAAGGTGGGGTACCAGAGGTGGGGAAACAGAGGTGGGAAAACAGAGGGGTGGAAATAGAGGGGTGGAAACAGGGCGGTGCCAACAGATGTGTGGAATGAGAATGGTTGAAACTGAGGTGGGGAAACAGAGATGGGGAAAAAGAAGTGGGGAAACAGTGGTGGAGAAACAGTGGTGGCGAAACAGTGGTGGCGATACAGTGGTGAGGAAAAGGAGGTGGAGAATCTGTGTGGGAAATCAGAGGTGGGGAACAGCTGTGTAGAAACAGAACTGTGGAAACCGATGTGTGGAAATCGAGGTGTGGAAACTGAGGAGGGAAAACCAAGGTGTGGAAACCGATGTTGGAAACCGAGGTGTGGGATCCGAGGTGTGGAAACATTGGAGTGGAAAAAGAGGGCTGTCAGCAGTTGTTTCCAAAAAGAATGGTTGAAACTTAGGTGGTGAATCAGAGTGGGGATTCAGAGGTTGGGAATCAGATGTGGGGAATCAGAGGTGTGGAAACAGATGTTGGAAAACAGAGGTGGGGAAACAGATGTGGGGAAATAGTGGTGGGAAAAGAGTGGGGGGAATACAGGTTTGTGGAATCAGAGGTGGGGAATCATAGATGGGCAATCAATGGTGGGGAAACAGAGGTGCGGAATCAGAGGTTTGGAACCCGATGTGTGGAAACCCATGAGTGGAAACCGAGGTTTGGAATGCGATGTCAGTAAACTGAGGTATGGAAAACGAGGTGGGGAAACAGAGGTGTTGGAAATGAGGGCTGTCAACAGTTGCATCCAAACAGAATGGTCGAATCTTACGTGGAGAATCAGAGATGGGGAATCAGTGGTGGTGGGAAATATACGCGGAGCGGGGGGTGGTGAGCTGGGGTGTGAGAAAGGGGGAAACATATTTGGGGAAATGAGGTCGGGAAGCAATGCTGAGTAAACAGAGGTAGGGAAACAGACGTGGGGACACTGATGTTGCGAAAGGGAGGTGGGAAACAGATGTGGGGAAATAGCGGTGGGGAGACAGTGGGGGGAAACAGTGGTGTGGAATAGAGGCGCAGAATTAGAGGTGGGGAATCAGATGAGGGAATCAGAGGTGGGGAAACAGAGGTGAGGAGACAAACGGGGGGGGGGAACAGATGTGGAGAAACGAGGTGGGGAAACAGAGGTAGGGAAACAGAGGTGGAGATACTGATGTTGGGATACAGAGGTGGGAACAAGATGTGGGGAAATAGCGGTGGGGAAACAGTGGGGGGAAACAGAGGTGGGGAATCAGAAATGGGGAATCAGAGGTGGAGAAACACTGGTTTGGAATCAGAAGTCTGGAAACAGTGGTGTGGAAAAAGAGGTCTGTGAACAGTTGTGCCCAAACAAAATGTTTGATAGGTAGCTGGTGAATCAAACGTGGGAAATCAGAGGTGGGGAATCAGATGTGCGGAATCAGAGGTGGGGAAACTGATGTTGGGAAAGAGAGGTGGGGAATCAAATATGGGGAAATAGTGGTGTGGAAAGAGTGGGGGGGAACAGAGGTGGGGAATCAGAGGTGGGGAATCAGTGGTGGGGAATCAGAGGTGGGGAAAAATACGGGCGGGGAAACAGATATGGGGAAAGGAGGTGGGGAAACAAAGGTGAGTAAACAGAGGTAGTTAAACAGACGTGGGGACACATGTTGCGAAACAGAGGTTGGAAACAGATGTGGGGAAATAGCGGTGCGGAAAGTGTGGGGGGAAACTGTGGTGTGGAAAAAAGACGCAGAATTAGAGCTGGGGAATCAGTGGAGGGAATCAGAGGTGGGCAAACAGAGGTGGGGAATCAGTGGTGTGGAATCAGAGGTGAGGAGACAAACGGGGGGGAGGGACAGAGATGTGGGGAAACGCGGTGGGGAAACAGAGGTAGGGAAACAGAAGTGGAGACACTGATGTTGGGATACAGAGGTGGGAACGAGATGTGGGGAAATAGCGATGGGGAAACAGTGGGGGGAAACAGAGGTGTGGAATCAGAGGTGGGGATTCAGAGGTGGGGAAACAGAGATTTGGAAACCGATGTGTGGAAACCCATGGGTGGAAAACGAGGTTTGGAATCTGAGGTCAGGAAACTGAGGTATGGCAAACGAGGTGGGGAAACAGAGGTGTTGGAAATGAGGGCTGTCAACAGTTGGGTCCAAACAGAATGGTCGCATTTTAGGTGGAAAATCAGAGATGGGGAATCAGTGGTGGTGAAACATACGTGGGGGGGGGGGGGTTGTAGTGTGAGGGGGGGGGAAACAGATGTGGAGAAACGAGTGGGGAAACAAAGGTGTGTAAACAGAGGTAGGGAAACAGACCTGGGGACACTGATGTGTCGAAACAGAGGTGGGAAACAGAGGTAGGGAAACAGAGGTGGAGACACTGATGTAGCGAAACAGAGGTGGGAAACAGATGTGGGGAAATAGCAATGGGGAATGTGTGGGGGGTAACAGTGGTGTGGAATAGAGCGCAGAATTAGAGGTGGGGAATCAGAGGTGGAGAAAGAGAGGTGGGGAATAAGTGATTGTGAATCAGAGGTGGGGAATCATACGGGGGTGGGAACAGATGTGGGGAAATAGCGTTGGGGAAACAAAGGTGAGTAAACAGAGGTAGGGGAACAGACGTGGAGTCACTGATGTTGCGAAACAGAGGTGGGAAACAGATGTGGGGAAATAGCGGTGGGGAAACAGTGGGGGAAAACAGTGGTGTGGAAAAGTGGCGCAGAATTAGAGGTGGGGAATCAGAGGAGGGAATCCGAGGTGGGGAAACAGAGGTGGGGTATCAGAAGTGGGGAATCAGAGGTGGGGAAACCCAGGTGTGGAATCAGACGTGTGGAAACAGTGGTGTGGAAAAAAGGACTGTGAACAGTTGTGCCCAAACAAAATGGTTGATACTTAGGTGGTGAATCAGAGGTGAGGAATCAGAGGTGGGGAATCAGCTGTGCGGAATCAGAGGTTGCGAACCTGATGTTGGGAAAGAGAGGTGGGGAATCAGATATGGAGAAATAGTGGTGTGGAAAGAGTGTGGGGGAACAGAGGTGGGGAAACACAGGTGTGGAATCAGAGGTGTGGAAACAGTGGTGTGAAAAAAGAGGTCTGTGAACAGTTGTACCCAAACAAAATGGTTGATACTTCGGTGGTGAATCAGAGGTGGGGAATGAGATGTGTGGAATCAGAGGTGGGGAAACATACGGGGTGGGGGGGGAACAGATGTGGGGAAACGAGGTGGGGAAACAAAGGTGAGTAAACAGAGGTAGTTAAACAGACGTGGGAAAACTGATGTTGCGAAACAGAGGTGGGAAACAGATGTGGGGAAATAGCGGAGGGAAAAGTGTGGGGGGGAAACAGTGGTGTGGAATAGAGGCGCAGAATTAGAGGTGGGGAATCAGAGGAGGGAATCAGAGGTGGGGAAACAGAGGTAGGGAAACAGGTGGAGACACTGATGTTGGGACACTGAGGTGGGAAAAAGATGTGGGGAAATAGCGGTGGGGAAACAGTGGGGGGAAACAGAGGTGTGGAATCAGAGGTGGGGAATCAGAGGTGGGCAATCAGAGGTGGGGATTCAAAGGTTTGGAAACCGATGTGTGGAAACCCATGGGTGGAAACCGAGGTATGGAATCTGAGGTCAGGAAACTGAGGTAAGGAAAACGAGGTGGGGAAACAGAGGTGTTGGAAATGAGGGCTGTCAACAGTTGGGCAAAACAGAATGGTCGAATCTTAGGTGGAAAATCAGAGATGGGGAATCAGTGGTGGGGAAACGTACGTGTGGGGGGGGGGCTGGGGTGTGAGAGGGTGTGTAAACAGATGTGGAGAAACGAGGTGGAGTAACAAAGGTGAGTAAACAGAAATAGGGAGACAGACGTGGGGACACTGATGCTGCGAATCAGAGGTGGGAAACAGATGTGGGGAAATAGTGGTGGGGAAACTGTGGGGGGAAACAGTGGTGTGGAATAGAGGCGCAGAATTGGAGGTGGGGAATCAGAGGAGTGGAATCAGAGGTGTGGAAACAGATGTGTGGAATCAGAGGTGGGGAAACTGATGTTGGGAAAGAGAGGTGGGGAATCAGATATTGTGAAATAGTGGTGGGGAAAGAGTTGGGGGGCAACAGAGGTGTGGATTCAGAGGTTTCGAAACCGATGTGTGGAAACCCATGGGTGGAAACCGAGGTTTGGAATCTGAGGTCAGGAAACTGAGGTATGGAAAACGAGGTGGGGAAACAGAGGTGTTGGAAATGAGGGCTGACAACAGTTGGGTCCAGAAAGAATGGTCGAATCTTAGGTGGAAAATCAGTGAATGGGAAACATTCGTGGGGTGGGGGGTTGGGTTGTGAGAGGGGGTGAAACAGATGTGGGGAAGCCATGTGGGGAAACAAAGGTGAGTAAACAGAGGTAGGGAAACAGACGTGGGGACACTGATGTTGCGAAACAGAGGTGGGAAACAGATGTGGGGAAATAGCGGTGGGGAAACAGTGGGGGGAAATAGTGGTGTGGAATAGAGGCGCTGAAATAGAGTTGGGGAATCAGAGGAGGGAATCAGAGGTGGGGAATCAGAAGTGGGGAATCACAGGAGGGGAATCAGAGGTTTGGAAAGAGAGGTCGGGAAACAGATGTGGGGAAATAGTGGTGGGGAAAGAGTGGGGGGAATACAGATTTGTGGAATTAGAGGTGGGGAATCAGAGGTGGGGAATCAGAGGTGGGGAATCAGTGGTGGGGAATCATAGGTGGGCAATCAATGGTGGGGAAACAGAGGTGGGGAATCAGAGGTTTGGAACCCGATGTGTGGAAACCCATGAGTGGAAACCGAGGTTTGGAATCTGAGGTCAGGAAACTGAGATATGGAAAACGAGGTGGGGAAACAGGGGTGTTGGAAAAGAGGGCTGTGAACAAATGGGTCCAAACAGAATGGTTAAAGCTAAGATGGGGTAGGAGAAGAGGGGAATCAGAGTTGGGGAATAAGATGTGGGGAATCAGAGGTAGGGACTCAGAATTTGGGTAACACACGTGGGGAAGGAGAGGTGGGAATACAAGGTGGGGCATCAAAGGTAGGGAAACAGAGTTGGGGTAACAGAGGTGGGAAACAAAACTTGAGAAAAAGAGGTGGGGAACAGAGATGGGGAAACAGCACTGGGAATCTGAGTTGGGGATGCAGTGGTGGGGTTACCCAGTCTGGAATAGGAAGTGGGGAATCAGTGGTGAGGAATCAGAGGTTTGGAATCAGTGGGGTGGTATCAGAAGTGGGGAATCAGTGGTGGGGAAACGAAGGTGGGGTACCAGAGGTGGGGAAACAGAGGTGGGAAAACAGAGGGGTGGAAATAGAGGGGTGGAAACAGGGCGGTGCCAACAGATGTGTGGAATGAGAATGGTTGAAACTGAGGTGGGGAAACAGAGATGGGGAAAAAGAAGTGGGGAAACAGTGGTGGAGAAACAGTGGTGGCGAAACAGTGGTGGCGATACAGTGGTGAGGAAAAGGAGGTGGAGAATCTGTGTGGGAAATCAGAGGTGGGGAACAGCTGTGTAGAAATGGAAGAGTGGAAACCGATGTGTGGAAATCGAGGTGTGGAAACTGAGGAGGGAAAACCGAGGTGTGGAAACCGATGTTGGAAACCGAGGTGTGGGAACCGAGGTGTGGAAACATTGGTGTGGAAAAAGAGGGCTGTCAGCAGTTGTGTCCAAAAAGAATGGTTGAAACTTAGGTGGTGAATCAGAGTGGGGAATCAGAGGTTGGGAATCAGATGTGGGGAATCAGAGGTGTGGAAACAGATGTTGGGAAAGAGAGGTGTGGAAACAGATGTGGGGAAATAGTGGTGGGAAAAGAGTGGGGGGAATACAGGTTTGTGGAATCAGAGGTGGGGAATCATAGGTGGGCAATCAATGGTGGGGAAACAGAGGTGCGGGATCAGAGGTTTGGAATCCGATGTCAGGAAACTGAGTTATGGAAAACGAGGCGGGGAAACAGAGGTGTTGGAAATGAGGGCTGTCAACAGTTGCGTCCAAACAGAATGGTCGAATCTTAGGTGGAGAATCAGAGATGGTGAATCAGTGGTGGTGGGAAACATACGCGGGGCGGGGGTTGGGGAGCTGGGGTGTGAGAAAGGGGGAAACATATTTGGGGAAATGAGGTCGGGAAGCAATGCTGAGTAAACAGAGGTAGGGAAACAGACGTGGGGACACTGATGTTGCGAAAGAGAGGTGGGAAACAGATGTGGGGAAATAGCGGTGGGGAAACAGTGGGAGGAAACAGTGGTGTGGAATAGAGGTGCAGAATTAGAGGTGGGGAATCAGAGGAGGGTAACAGAGGTGGGGAAACAGAGGCGAGGAGACCAACGGGGGGGGGAACAGATGTGGAGAAACGAGGTGGGGAAACAGAGGTAGGGAAACAGAGGTGGAGATACTGATGTTGGGATACAGAGGTGGGAACAAGATGTGGGGAAATAGCGGTGTGGAAACAGTGGGGGGAAACAGAGGTGGGGAATCAGAAATGGGGAATCAGAGGTGGGGAAACACTGGTTTGGAATCAGAAGTGTGGAAACAGTGGTGTGGAAAAAGAGGTCTGTGAACAGTTGTGCCCAAACAAAATGTTTGATAGGTAGCTGGTGAATCAAACGTGGAAAATCAGAGGTGGGGAATCAGATGTGCGGAATCAGAGGTGGGGAAACTGATGTTGGGAAAGAGAGGTGGGGAATCAAATATGGGGAAATAGTGGTGTGGAAAGAGTGGGGGGGAACAGAGGTGGGGAATCAGAGGTGGGGAATCAGTGGTGGGGAATCAGAGGTGGGGAAAAATACGGGCGGGGAAACAGATGTGGGGAAAGGAGTTGGGGAAACAAAGGTGAGTAAACAGAGGTAGTTAAACAGACGTGGGGACACATGTTGCGAAACAGAGGTTGGAAACAGATGTGGGGTAATAGCGGTGGGGAAAGAGTGGGGGGAAACTGTGGTGTGCAAAAAAGGCGCAGAATTAGAGCTGGGGAATCAGTGGAGGGAATCAGAGGTGGGGAGACAGAGGTGGGGAATCAGTGGTGTGGAATCAGAGGTGAGGAGACAAACGGGGGGGAGGGAAACAGATGTGGGGAAACGAGGTGGGGAAACAGAGGGAGGGAAACAGAGGTGGAGACACTGATGTTGGGATACAGAGGTGGGAACGAGATGTGGGCAAATAGCGAGGGTGAAACAGTGTGGGAAACAGAGGTGTGGAATCAGAGGTGGGGCTTCAGAGGTGTGGAACAGAGATTTGGAAACCGATGTGTGGAAACCCATGGGTGGAAACCGAGGTATGGAATCTGAGGTCAGGAAACTGAGGTAAGGA
This sequence comes from Narcine bancroftii, assembly GCF_036971445.1. Taxonomy (NCBI): domain Eukaryota; kingdom Metazoa; phylum Chordata; class Chondrichthyes; order Torpediniformes; family Narcinidae; genus Narcine; species Narcine bancroftii. The sequence goes on from NC_091471.1 coordinate 309,507,002, forward strand.
AAACGAGGTGGGGAAACAGAGGTGTTGGAAATGAGGGCTGTCAACAGTTGGGCAAAACAGAATGGTCGAATCTTAGGTGGAAAATCAGAGATGGGGAATCAGTGGTGGGGAAACGTACGTGTGGGGGGGGGGCTGGGGTGTGAGAGGGGGTGTAAACAGATGTGGAGAAACGAGGTGGAGTAACAAAGGTGAGTAAACAGAAATAGGGAGACAGACGTGGGGACACTGATGCTGCGAATCAGAGGTGGGAAACAGATGTGGGGAAATAGTGGTGGGGAAACTGTGGGGGGAAACAGTGGTGTGGAATAGAGGCGCAGAATTGGAGGTGGGGAATCAGAGGAGTGGAATCAGAGGTGTGGAAACAGATGTGTGGAATCAGAGGTGGGGAAACTGATGTTGGGAAAGAGAGGTGGGGAATCAGATATTGTGAAATAGTGGTGGGGAAAGAGTTGGGGGGCAACAGAGGTGTGGATTCAGAGGTTTCGAAACCGATGTGTGGAAACCCATGGGTGGAAACCGAGGTTTGGAATCTGAGGTCAGGAAACTGAGGTATGGAAAACGAGGTGGGGAAACAGAGGTGTTGGAAATGAGGGCTGACAACAGTTGGGTCCAGAAAGAATGGTCGAATCTTAGGTGGAAAATCAGTGAATGGGAAACATTCGTGGGGTGGGGGGGTTGGGTTGTGAGAGGGGGTGAAACAGATGTGGGGAAGCCATGTGGGGAAACAAAGGTGAGTAAACAGAGGTAGGGAAACAGACGTGGGGACACTGATGTTGCAAAACAGAGGTGGGAAACAGATGTGGGGAAATAGCGGTGGGGAAACAGTGGGGGGAAATAGTGGTGTGGAATAGAGGCGCTGAAATAGAGTTGGGGAATCAGAGGAGGGAATCAGAGGTGGGGAATCAGAAGTGGGGAATCACAGGAGGGGAATCAGAGGTTTGGAAAGAGAGGTCGGGAAACAGATGTGGGGAAATAGTGGTGGGGAAAGAGTGGGGGGAATACAGATTTGTGGAATTAGAGGTGGGGAATCAGAGGTGGGGAATCAGAGGTGGGGAATCAGTGGTGGGGAATCATAGGTGGGCAATCAATGGTGGGGAAACAGAGGTGGGGAATCAGAGGTTTGGAACCCGATGTGTGGAAACCCATGAGTGGAAACCGAGGTTTGGAATCTGAGGTCAGGAAACTGAGATATGGAAAACGAGGTGGGGAAACAGGGGTGTTGGAAAAGAGGGCTGTGAACAAATGGGTCCAAACAGAATGGTTAAAGCTAAGATGGGGTAGGAGAAGAGGGGAATCAGAGTTGGGGAATAAGATGTGGGGAATCAGAGGTAGGGACTCAGAATTTGGGTAACACACGTGGGGAAGGAGAGGTGGGAATACAAGGTGGGGCATCAAAGGTAGGGAAACAGAGTTGGGGTAACAGAGGTGGGAAACAAAACTTGAGAAAAAGAGGTGGGGAACAGAGATGGGGAAACAGCACTGGGAATCTGAGTTGGGGATGCAGTGGTGGGGTTACCCAGTCTGGAATAGGAAGTGGGGAATCAGTGGTGAGGAATCAGAGGTTTGGAATCAGTGGGGTGGTATCAGAAGTGGGGAATCAGTGGTGGGGAAACGAAGGTGGGGTACCAGAGGTGGGGAAACAGAGGTGGGAAAACAGAGGGGTGGAAATAGAGGGGTGGAAACAGGGCGGTGCCAACAGATGTGTGGAATGAGAATGGTTGAAACTGAGGTGGGGAAACAGAGATGGGGAAAAAGAAGTGGGGAAACAGTGGTGGAGAAACAGTGGTGGCGAAACAGTGGTGGCGATACAGTGGTGAGGAAAAGGAGGTGGAGAATCTGTGTGGGAAATCAGAGGTGGGGAACAGCTGTGTAGAAATGGAAGAGTGGAAACCGATGTGTGGAAATCGAGGTGTGGAAACTGAGGAGGGAAAACCGAGGTGTGGAAACCGATGTTGGAAACCGAGGTGTGGGAACCGAGGTGTGGAAACATTGGTGTGGAAAAAGAGGGCTGTCAGCAGTTGTGTCCAAAAAGAATGGTTGAAACTTAGGTGGTGAATCAGAGTGGGGAATCAGAGGTTGGGAATCAGATGTGGGGAATCAGAGGTGTGGAAACAGATGTTGGGAAAGAGAGGTGTGGAAACAGATGTGGGGAAATAGTGGTGGGAAAAGAGTGGGGGGAATACAGGTTTGTGGAATCAGAGGTGGGGAATCATAGGTGGGCAATCAATGGTGGGGAAACAGAGGTGCGGGATCAGAGGTTTGGAATCCGATGTCAGGAAACTGAGTTATGGAAAACGAGGCGGGGAAACAGAGGTGTTGGAAATGAGGGCTGTCAACAGTTGCGTCCAAACAGAATGGTCGAATCTTACGTGGAGAATCAGAGATGGGGAATCAGTGGTGGTGGGAAATATACGCGGAGCGGGGGGTGGTGAGCTGGGGTGTGAGAAAGGGGGAAACATATTTGGGGAAATGAGGTCGGGAAGCAATGCTGAGTAAACAGAGGTAGGGAAACAGACGTGGGGACACTGATGTTGCGAAAGGGAGGTGGGAAACAGATGTGGGGAAATAGCGGTGGGGAGACAGTGGGGGGAAACAGTGGTGTGGAATAGAGGCGCAGAATTAGAGGTGGGGAATCAGATGAGGGAATCAGAGGTGGGGAAACAGAGGTGAGGAGACAAACGGGGGGGGGAACAGATGTGGAGAAACGAGGTGGGGAAACAGAGGTAGGGAAACAGAGGTGGAGATACTGATGTTGGGATACAGAGGTGGGAACAAGATGTGGGGAAATAGCGGTGGGGAAACAGTGGGGGGAAACAGAGGTGGGGAATCAGAAATGGGGAATCAGAGGTGGGGAAACACTGGTTTGGAATCAGAAGTCTGGAAACAGTGGTGTGGAAAAAGAGGTCTGTGAACAGTTGTGCCCAAACAAAATGTTTGATAGGTAGCTGGTGAATCAAACGTGGGAAATCAGAGGTGGGGAATCAGATGTGCGGAATCAGAGGTGGGGAAACTGATGTTGGGAAAGAGAGGTGGGGAATCAAATATGGGGAAATAGTGGTGTGGAAAGAGTGGGGGGGAACAGAGGTGGGGAATCAGAGGTGGGGAATCAGTGGTGGGGAATCAGAGGTGGGGAAAAATACGGGCGGGGAAACAGATATGGGGAAAGGAGGTGGGGAAACAAAGGTGAGTAAACAGAGGTAGTTAAACAGACGTGGGGACACATGTTGCGAAACAGAGGTTGGAAACAGATGTGGGGAAATAGCGGTGCGGAAAGTGTGGGGGGAAACTGTGGTGTGGAAAAAAGACGCAGAATTAGAGCTGGGGAATCAGTGGAGGGAATCAGAGGTGGGCAAACAGAGGTGGGGAATCAGTGGTGTGGAATCAGAGGTGAGGAGACAAACGGGGGGGAGGGACAGAGATGTGGGGAAACGCGGTGGGGAAACAGAGGTAGGGAAACAGAAGTGGAGACACTGATGTTGGGATACAGAGGTGGGAACGAGATGTGGGGAAATAGCGATGGGGAAACAGTGGGGGGAAACAGAGGTGTGGAATCAGAGGTGGGGATTCAGAGGTGGGGAAACAGAGATTTGGAAACCGATGTGTGGAAACCCATGGGTGGAAAACGAGGTTTGGAATCTGAGGTCAGGAAACTGAGGTATGGCAAACGAGGTGGGGAAACAGAGGTGTTGGAAATGAGGGCTGTCAACAGTTGGGTCCAAACAGAATGGTCGCATTTTAGGTGGAAAATCAGAGATGGGGAATCAGTGGTGGTGAAACATACGTGGGGGGGGGGGGTTGTAGTGTGAGGGGGGGAGGAAACAAATGTGGAGAAACGAGTGGGGAAACAAAGGTGTGTAAACAGAGGTAGGGAAACAGACCTGGGGACACTGATGTGTCGAAACAGAGGTGGGAAACAGAGGTAGGGAAACAGAGGTGGAGACACTGATGTAGCGAAACAGAGGTGGGAAACAGATGTGGGGAAATAGCAATGGGGAATGTGTGGGGGGTAACAGTGGTGTGGAATAGAGCGCAGAATTAGAGGTGGGGAATCAGAGGTGGAGAAAGAGAGGTGGGGAATAAGTGATTGTGAATCAGAGGTGGGGAATCATACGGGGGTGGGAACAGATGTGGGGAAATAGCGTTGGGGAAACAAAGGTGAGTAAACAGAGGTAGGGGAACAGACGTGGAGTCACTGATGTTGCGAAACAGAGGTGGGAAACAGATGTGGGGAAATAGCGGTGGGGAAACAGTGGGGGAAAACAGTGGTGTGGAAAAGAGGCGCAGAATTAGAGGTGGGGAATCAGAGGAGGGAATCCGAGGTGGGGAAACAGAGGTGGGGTATCAGAAGTGGGGAATCAGAGGTGGGGAAACCCAGGTGTGGAATCAGACGTGTGGAAACAGTGGTGTGGAAAAAAGGACTGTGAACAGTTGTGCCCCAACAAAATGGTTGATACTTAGGTGGTGAATCAGAGGTGAGGAATCAGAGGTGGGGAATCAGCTGTGCGGAATCAGAGGTTGCGAACCTGATGTTGGGAAAGAGAGGTGGGGAATCAGATATGGAGAAATAGTGGTGTGGAAAGAGTGTGGGGGAACAGAGGTGGGGAAACACAGGTGTGGAATCAGAGGTGTGGAAACAGTGGTGTGAAAAAAGAGGTCTGTGAACAGTTGTGCCCAAACAAAATGGTTGATACTTCGGTGGTGAATCAGAGGTGGGGAATGAGATGTGTGGAATCAGAGGTGGGGAAACATACGGGGGGGGGGGGAACAGATGTGGGGAAACGAGGTGGGGAAACAAAGGTGAGTAAACAGAGGTAGTTAAACAGACGTGGGAAAACTGATGTTGCGAAACAGAGGTTGGAAACAGATGTGGGGAAATAGCGGAGGGAAAAGTGTGGGGGGGAAACAGTGGTGTGGAATAGAGGCACAGAATTAGAGGTGGGGAATCAGAGGAGGGAATCAGAGGTGGGGAAACAGAGGTAGGGAAACAGGTGGAGACACTGATGTTGGGACACTGAGGTGGGAAAAAGATGTGGGGAAATAGCGGTGGGGAAACAGTGGGGGGAAACAGAGGTGTGGAATCAGAGGTGGGAAATCAGAGGTGGGCAATCAGAGGTGGGGAATCAAAGGTTTGGAAACCGATGTGTGGAAACCCATGGGTGGAAACCGAGGTATGGAATCTGAGGTCAGGAAACTGAGGTAAGGAAAACGAGGTGGGGAAACAGAGGTGTTGGAAATGAGGGCTGTCAACAGTTGGGCAAAACAGAATGGTCGAATCTTAGGTGGAAAATCAGAGATGGGGAATCAGTGGTGGGGAAACGTACGTGTGGGGGGGGGGGGCTGGGGTGTGAGAGGGGGTGTAAACAGATGTGGAGAAACGAGGTGGAGTAACAAAGGTGAGTAAACAGAAATAGGGAGACAGACGTGGGGACACTGATGCTGCGAATCAGAGGTGGGAAACAGATGTGGGGAAATAGTGGTGGGGAAACTGTGGGGGGAAACAGTGGTGTGGAATAGAGGCGCAGAATTGGAGGTGGGGAATCAGAGGAGTGGAATCAGAGGTGTGGAAACAGATGTGTGGAATCAGAGGTGGGGAAACTGATGTTGGGAAAGAGAGGTGGGGAATCAGATATTGTGAAATAGTGGTGGGGAAAGAGTTGGGGGGCAACAGAGGTGTGGATTCGGAGGTTTCGAAACCGATGTGTGGAAACCCATGGGTGGAAACCGAGGTTTGGAATCTGAGGTCAGGAAACTGAGGTATGGAAAACGAGGTGGGGAAACAGAGGTGTTGGAAATGAGGGCTGACAACAGTTGGGTCCAGAAAGAATGGTCGAATCTTAGGTGGAAAATCAGTGAATGGGAAACATTCGTGGGGTGGGGGGGTTGGGTTGTGAGAGGGGGTGAAACAGATGTGGGGAAGCCATGTGGGGAAACAAAGGTGAGTAAACAGAGGTAGGGAAACAGACGTGGGGACACTGATGTTGCAAAACAGAGGTGGGAAACAGATGTGGGGAAATAGCGGTGGGGAAACAGTGGGGGGAAATAGTGGTGTGGAATAGAGGCGCTGAAATAGAGTTGGGGAATCAGAGGAGGGAATCAGAGGTGGGGAATCAGAAGTGGGGAATCACAGGAGGGGAATCAGAGGTTTGGAAAGAGAGGTCGGGAAACAGATGTGGGGAAATAGTGGTGGGGAAAGAGTGGGGGGAATACAGATTTGTGGAATTAGAGGTGGGGAATCAGAGGTGGGGAATCAGAGGTGGGGAATCAGTGGTGGGGAATCATAGGTGGGCAATCAATGGTGGGGAAACAGAGGTGGGGAATCAGAGGTTTGGAACCCGATGTGTGGAAACCCATGAGTGGAAACCGAGGTTTGGAATCTGAGGTCAGGAAACTGAGATATGGAAAACGAGGTGGGGAAACAGGGGTGTTGGAAAAGAGGGCTGTGAACAAATGGGTCCAAACAGAATGGTTAAAGCTAAGATGGGGTAGGAGAAGAGGGGAATCAGAGTTGGGGAATAAGATGTGGGGAATCAGAGGTAGGGACTCAGAATTTGGGTAACACACGTGGGGAAGGAGAGGTGGGAATACAAGGTGGGGCATCAAAGGTAGGGAAACAGAGTTGGGGTAACAGAGGTGGGAAACAAAACTTGAGAAAAAGAGGTGGGGAACAGAGATGGGGAAACAGCACTGGGAATCTGAGTTGGGGATGCAGTGGTGGGGTTACCCAGTCTGGAATAGGAAGTGGGGAATCAGTGGTGAGGAATCAGAGGTTTGGAATCAGTGGGGTGGTATCAGAAGTGGGGAATCAGTGGTGGGGAAACGAAGGTGGGGTACCAGAGGTGGGGAAACAGAGGTGGGAAAACAGAGGGGTGGAAATAGAGGGGTGGAAACAGGGCGGTGCCAACAGATGTGTGGAATGAGAATGGTTGAAACTGAGGTGGGGAAACAGAGATGGGGAAAAAGAAGTGGGGAAACAGTGGTGGAGAAACAGTGGTGGCGAAACAGTGGTGGCGATACAGTGGTGAGGAAAAGGAGGTGGAGAATCTGTGTGGGAAATCAGAGGTGGGGAACAGCTGTGTAGAAATGGAAGAGTGGAAACCGATGTGTGGAAATCGAGGTGTGGAAACTGAGGAGGGAAAACCGAGGTGTGGAAACCGATGTTGGAAACCGAGGTGTGGGAACCGAGGTGTGGAAACATTGGTGTGGAAAAAGAGGGCTGTCAGCAGTTGTGTCCAAAAAGAATGGTTGAAACTTAGGTGGTGAATCAGAGTGGGGAATCAGAGGTTGGGAATCAGATGTGGGGAATCAGAGGTGTGGAAACAGATGTTGGGAAAGAGAGGTGTGGAAACAGATGTGGGGAAATAGTGGTGGGAAGAGAGTGGGGGGAATACAGGTTTGTGGAATCAGAGGTGGGGAATCATAGGTGGGCAATCAATGGTGGGGAAACAGAGGTGCGGGATCAGAGGTTTGGAATCCGATGTCAGGAAACTGAGTTATGGAAAACGAGGCGGGGAAACAGAGGTGTTGGAAATGAGGGCTGTCAACAGTTGCGTCCAAACAGAATGGTCGAATCTTAGGTGGAGAATCAGAGATGGTGAATCAGTGGTGGTGGGAAACATACGCGGGGCGGGGGTTGGGGAGCTGGGGTGTGAGAAAGGGGGAAACATATTTGGGGAAATGAGGTCGGGAAGCAATGCTGAGTAAACAGAGGTAGGGAAACAGACGTGGGGACACTGATGTTGCGAAAGAGAGGTGGGAAACAGATGTGGGGAAATAGCGGTGGGGAAACAGTGGGAGGAAACAGTGGTGTGGAATAGAGGTGCAGAATTAGAGGTGGGGAATCAGAGGAGGGTAACAGAGGTGGGGAAACAGAGGCGAGGAGACCAATGGGGGGGGGGAACAGATGTGGAGAAACGAGGTGGGGAAACAGAGGTAGGGAAACAGAGGTGGAGATACTGATGTTGGGATACAGAGGTGGGAACAAGATGTGGGGAAATAGCGGTGGGGAAACAGTGGGGGGAAACAGAGGTGGGGAATCAGAAATGGGGAATCAGAGGTGGGGAAACACTGGTTTGGAATCAGAAGTGTGGAAACAGTGGTGTGGAAAAAGAGGTCTGTGAACAGTTGTGCCCAAACAAAATGTTTGATAGGTAGCTGGTGAATCAAACGTGGAAAATCAGAGGTGGGGAATCAGATGTGCGGAATCAGAGGTGGGGAAACTGATGTTGGGAAAGAGAGGTGGGGAATCAAATATGGGGAAATAGTGGTGTGGAAAGAGTGGGGGGGAACAGAGGTGGGGAATCAGAGGTGGGGAATCAGTGGTGGGGAATCAGAGGTGGGGAAAAATACGGGCGGGGAAACAGATGTGGGGAAAGGAGTTGGGGAAACAAAGGTGAGTAAACAGAGGTAGTTAAACAGACGTGGGGACACATGTTGCGAAACAGAGGTTGGAAACAGATGTGGGGTAATAGCGGTGGGGAAAGAGTGGGGGGAAACTGTGGTGTGCAAAAAAGGCGCAGAATTAGAGCTGGGGAATCAGTGGAGGGAATCAGAGGTGGGGAGACAGAGGTGGGGAATCAGTGGTGTGGAATCAGAGGTGAGGAGACAAACGGGGGGGAGGGAAACAGATGTGGGGAAACGAGGTGGGGAAACAGAGGTAGGGAAACAGAGGTGGAGACACTGATGTTGGGATACAGAGGTGGGAACGAGATGTGGGCAAATAGCGAGGGTGAAACAGTGTGGGAAACAGAGGTGTGGAATCAGAGGTGGGGCTTCAGAGGTGTGGAACAGAGATTTGGAAACCGATGTGTGGAAACCCATGGGTGGAAACCGAGGTTTGGAATCTGAGGTCAGGAAACTGAGGTATGGAAAACGAGGTGCGGAAAAAGAGGTGTTGGAAATGAGGGCTGTCAACAGTTGTGTCCAAACAGAATGGTCGCATTTTAGGTGGAAAATCAGAGATGGGGAATCAGTGGTTGTGAAACATACATGGGGGTGGGGCGCTGTGGTGTGAGGGGGGGGGGTGGAAACAGATGTGGAGAAACGAGGTGGGGAAACAAAGGTGAGTAAACAGAGGTAGGGAAACAGACCCGGGGACACTGATGTGTCTAAACAGAGGTGGGAAACAGAGGTAGGGAAACAGAGGTGGAGACACTGATGTTGGGATACAGAGGTGGGAACGAGATGTGGGGAAATAGCGATGGGGAAACAGTGGGGCTAAACAGTGGTGTGGAATAGAGGCGCAGAATTAGAGGTGGGGATTCAGACGAGGGAATCAGATGTGGGGAAACAGAGGTTGGGAATCAGATGAGTGAATTTGAGGTGGGGAAACAGAGCTGGGGAATCAGAGGTTTGGAAACCGAGGTGTGGAAACCCATGTGTGGAAGCCGAGGTGGGGAAACCGAGTGGGGTAACCGAGGTGTGGAAACAGAGGTGTTGGAAAAGAGGGTTGTGAACAAATGGGTCCAAACAGAATGGTTAATGCTAAGGTGGGGTATGAGAAGCGGGGAATCAGAGTTGGAGAATAAGATGTGGGGAATAAGAGGTGGGGACTCAGAATTTGGGAAACACACATGGGGAAGGAGAGGTGGGAATACAAGGTGGGGAATCAAAGGTAGGGAAACAGAGTTGGGGTTACAGAGGTGGGGTGACCAAGTCTGGAATAGGAAGTGGGGAATCAGTGGTGAGGAATCAGAGGTGGGGAATCAGTGGTGGGGAAACGAAGGTGGGGTACCAGAGGTGGGGAAACAGAGGTGGGAAAACAGAGGGGTGGAAATAGAGGGGTAGAAACAGGGCGGTGCCAACAGATGTGTGGAATGAGAATGGCTGAAACTGAGGTGGGGAAACAGAGATGGGGAAAAAGAAGTGGGGAAACAGTGGCGGAGAAACAGTGGTGGCTAAACAGTGGTGGCGATACAGTGGTGAGGAAAAGGAGGTGGAGAATCTGTGTGGGAAATCAGAGGTGGGGAACAGCTGTGTAGAAACGGAAGTGTGGAAACCGATGTGTGGAAATCGAGGTGTGGAAACTGAGGAGGGAAAACCGAGGTGTGGAAACAGATGTTGGAAACCGAGGTGTGGGAAGCGAGGTGTGGAAACATTGGTGTGGAAAAAGAGGGCTGTCAACAGTTGTGTCCAAAAAGAATGGTTGAAACTTAGGTGGTGAATCAGAGTGGGGAATCAGAGGTTGGGAATCAGATGTGGGGAATCAGAGGTGTGGAAACAGATGTTGGGAAAGAGAGGTGGGGAAACAGATGTGGGGAAATAGTGGTGGGAAAAGAGTGGGGGGAATACAGGTTTGTGGAATCAGAGGTGGGGAATCATAGGTGGGCAATCAATGGTGGGGAAACAGAGGTGCGGAATCAGAGGTTTGGAATCCGATGTCAGGAAACTGAGTTATGGAAAACGAGGCGGGGAAACAGAGGTGTTGGAAATGAGGGCTGTCAACAGTTGCGTCCAAACAGAATGGTCGAATCTTAGGTGGAGAATCAGAGATGGGGAATCAGTGGTTGTGGGAAACATACGCGGGGCGGGGGTTGAGGAGCTGGGGTGTGAGAAAGGGGGAAACATATTTGGGGAAATGAGGTCGGGAAGCAATGCTGAGTAAACAGAGGTAGGGAAACAGACGTGGGGACACTGATGTTGCGAAAGAGAGGTGGGAAACAGATGTGGGGAAATAGCGGTGGGGAAACAGTGGGGGGAAACAGTGGTGTGGAATAGAGGCGCAGAATTAGAGGTGGGGAATCAGAGGAGGGTATCAGAGGTGGGGAAACAGAGGTGAGGAGACCAACGGGGGGGGGGGGAACAGATGTGGAGAAACGAGGTGGGGAAACAGAGGTAGGGAAACAGAGGTGGAGATAATGATGTTGGGATACAGAGGTGGGAACAAGATGTGGGGAAATAGCGGTGGGGAAACAGTGGGGGGAAACAAAGGTGGGGAATCAGAAATGGGGAATCAGAGGTGGGGAAACACTGGTTTGGAATCAGAAGTGTGGAAACAGTGGTGTCGAAAAAGAGGTCCGTGAACAGTTGTGCCCAAACAAAATGGTTGATAGGTAGCTGGTGAATCAAAGGTGGGAAATCAGAGTTGGGGAATAAGATGTGCGGAATCAGAGGTGGGGAAACTGATGTTGGGAAAGAGACGTGGGGAATCAAATATGGGGAAATAGTGGTGTGGAAAGAGTGGGGGGGAACAGAGGTGGGGAATCAGAAGTGGGGAATCAGTGGTGGGGAATCAGAGGTGGGGAAAAATACGGGCGGGGAAACAGATGTGGGGAAAGGAGTTGGGGAAACAAAGGTGAGTAAACAGAGGTAGTTAAACAGACGTGGGGACACATGTTGCGAAACAGAGGTTGGAAACAGATGTGGGGTAATAGCGGTGGGGAAAGAGTGGGAGGAAACTGTGGTGTGCAAAAAAGGCGCAGAATTGGAGCTGGGGAATCAGTGGAGGGAATCAGAGGTGGGGAGACAGAGGTGGGGAATCAGTGGTGTGGAATCAGAGGTGAGGAGACAAACGGGGGGGAGGGAAACAGATGTGGGGAAACGAGGTGGGGAAACAGAGGTAGGGAAACAGAGGTGGAGACACTGATGTTGGGATACAGAGGTGGGAACGAGATGTGGGCAAATAGCGAGGGTGAAACAGTGTGGGAAACAGAGGTGTGGAATCAGAGGTGGGGCTTCAGAGGTGTGGAAACAGAGATTTGGAAACCGATGTGTGGAAATTCATGGGTGCAAAACGAGGTTTGGAATCTGAGGTCAGGAAACTGAGGTATGGAAAACGAGGTGCGGAAAAAGAGGTGTTGGAAATGAGGGCTGTCAACAGTTGGGTCCAAACAGAATGGTCGCATTTTAGGTGGAAAATCAGAGATGGGGAATCAGTGGTTGTGAAACATACATGGGGGGGGGGGCGCTGTGGTGTGAGGGGGTGGTGGAAACAGATGTGGAGAAACGAGGTGGGGAAACAAAGGTGAGTAAACAGAGGTAGGGAAACAGACCCGGGGACACTGATGTGTCTAAACAGAGGTGGGAAACAGAGGTAGGGAAACAGAGGTGGAGACACTGATGTTGGGATACAGAGGTGGGAACGAGATGTGGGGAAATAGCGATGGGGAAACAGTGGGGCTAAACAGTGCTGTGGAATAGAGGCGCAGAATTAGAGGTGGGGAATCAGACGAGGGAATCAGATGTGGGGAAACAGAGGTTGGGAATCAGATGAGTGAATTTGAGGTGGGGAAACAGAGGTGGGGAATCAGAGGTTTGGAAACCCATGTGTGGAAGCCGAGGTGGGGAAACCGAGTGGGGTAACTGAGGTGTGGAAACAGAGGTCTGGAAACATAGGTGTTTGAAAAGAGGGCTGTGAACAAATGGGTCCAAACAGAATGGTTAAAGCTAACGTGGGGTATGAGAAGAGGGAAATCAGAGTTGGGGAATAAGATGTGGGGAATCAGAGGTGGGAACTCAAAATTTGGGTAACACACGTGGGGAAGGAGAGGTGGGAATACAAGGTGGGGAATCAAAGGTAGGGAAACAGAGTTGGGGTAACAGAGGTGGGAAAAAAAACTTGAGAAAAAGATGTGGGGAACTGAGATGGGAAAACAGCACTGGGCATCTGAGTTGGGGATGCAGTGGTGGGTTTACCAAGTCTGGAATAGAAAGTGGGGAATCAGTGGTGAGGAATCAGAGGTGGGGAATCAGTGGGGAGGTATCAGAAGTGGGGAATCAGTGGTGGGGAAACGAAGGTGGGGTACCAGAGGTGGGGAATCAGAGGTGGGAAAACAGAGGGGTGGAAATAGAGGGGTGGAAACAGGGCGGCGCCAACAGATGTGTGGAATAAGAATGGTTGAAACTGAGGTGGGGAAAAAGAGATGGGGAAAAAGAATTGGGGAAACAGTGGTGGAGAAACAGTGGTGGCGAAACAGTGGTGGCGAAACAGTGGTGGTGATACAGTGGTGAGGAAAAGGAGGTGGAGAATCTGTGTGGGAAATCAGAGGTGGGGAACCACATGTGGGGATTCAGAGGTGTGGAAACAGATGTTGGGAAAGAGACGTGGGGAAACAGACGTGGGGAAATAGTGGTGGGAAAAGAGTGTGGGGAATACAGGTTTGTGGAATCAGAGGTGGGGAATCATAGGTGGGCAATCAATGGTGGGGAAACAGAGGTGAGGAATCAAAGGTTTGGAACCCGATGTGTGGAAACCCATGAGTGGAAACCGAGGTTTGGAATGCGATGTCAGGAATCTGAGGTATGGAAAACGAGGTGGGGAAACAGAGGTGTTGGAAATGAGGTCTGTCAACAGTTGCGTCCAAACAGAATGGTCGAATCTTAGGTGGAGAATCAGAGATGGGGAATCAGTGGTGGTGGGAAACATACACGGGGCGGGTGGTTGGGTGCTGGGGTGTGGAAAGGGGGAAACATATTTGGGGAAATGAGGTCGGGAAGGAAAGCTGAGTAAACAGAGGTAGGGAAACAGACGTGGGGACACTGATGTTGCGAAAGAGAGGTGGGAAACAGATGTGGGGAAATAGCAGTGGGGAGACAGTGGGGGGAAACAGTGGTGTGGAATAGAGGCGCAGAATTAGAGGTGGGGAATCAGAGGAGGGAATAAGAGGTGGGGCAACAGAGGTGAGGAGACAAACGGGGGGGGGAACAGATGTGGGGAAACAGAGGTTGGGAATCAGATGAGTGAATTTGAGGTGGGGAAACAGAGGTGGGGAATCAGAGGTTTGGAAACCCATGTGTGGAAGCCGAGATGGGGAAACCGAGTGGGGTAACCGAGGTGTGGAAACAGAGGTGTGGAAACATAGGTGTTTGAAAAGAGGGCTGTGAACAAATGGGTCCAAACAGAATGGTTAAAGCTAAGGTGGGGTATGTGAAGCGGGGAATCAGAGTTGGGGAATAAGATGTGGGGAATCAGAGGTGGGGACTCAGAATTTGGGTAACACACGTGGGGTAGGAGAGGTGGGAAACAAAACTTGAGAAAAAGAGGTGTTGAACAGAGATGGGGAAACAGCACTGGGAATCTGAGTTGGGGATGCAGTGATGGGGTTACCAAGTCTGGAATAGGAAGTGGGGAATCAGTGGTGAGGAATCAAAGGTGGGGAATCAGTGGGGAGGTATCAGAAGTGGGGAATCAGTGGTGGGGAAACGAAGGTGGGGTACCAGAGATGGGGAAAGAGAGGTGGGAAAACAGAGGGGTGGAAATAGAGGGGTGGAAACAGGGCGGTGGCAACAGATGTGTGGAATGAGAATGGTTGAAACTGAGGTGGGAAAACAGAGATGGGGAAAAAGAAGTAGGGAAACAGTGGCGGAGAAACAGTGGTGGCAAAACAGTGGTGGCGATACAGTGGTGAGGAAAAGGAGGTGGAGAATCTGTGTGGGAAATCAGAGGTGGGAAACAGCTGTGTAGAAACAGAAGTGTGGAAACCGATGTGTGGAAATCGAGGTGTGGAAACTGAGGAGGGAAAACCGAGGTGTGGAAACCGATGTTAGAAACCGAGGTGTGGGAACCGAGGTGTGGAAATATTGGTATGGAAAAAGAGGGCTGTCAGCAGTTGTGTCCAAAAAGAATGGTTGAAACTTAGGTGTTGAATCAGAGTGGGGAATCAGAGGTTGGGAATCAGATGTGGGGAATCAGAGGTGTGGATATAGATGTTGGGAAAGAGAGGTGGGGAAACAGATGTGGGGAAATAGTGGTGGGAAAAGAGTGTGGGGAATACAGGTTTGTGGAATCAGAGGTGGGGAATCATAGGTGGGCAATCAATGGTGGGGAAACAGAGGTGAGGAATCAGAGGTTTGGAACCCGATGTGTGGAAACCCATGAGTGGAAACCGAGGTTTGGAATGCGATGTCAGGAAACTGAGGTATGGAAAACGAGGTGGGGAAACAGAGGTGTTGGAAATGAGGGCTGTCAACAGTTGCGTCCAAACAGAATGGTCGAATCTTAGGTGGAGAATCAGAGATGGGGAATCAGTGGTGGTGGGAAACATACGCGGGGCGGGGGGTTGGGTGCTGGTGTGTGAGAAAGGGGGAAACATATTTGGGGGAATGAGGTCGGGAAGAAAAGCTGAGTAAACAGAGGTAGGGAAACAGACGTGGGGACACTGATGTTGCGAAAGAGAGGTGGGAAATAGCGGTGGGGAGACAGTGGGGGGAAACAGTGGTGTGGAATAGAGGCACAGAATTAGAGGTGGGGAATCAGAGGAGGGAATAAGAGGTGGGGCAACAGAGGTGAGGAGACAAACGGGGGAAACAGATGCGGAGAAACGAGGTGGGGAAACAGAGGTGGAGACACTGATGTTGGGATACATAGGTGGGAACGAGATGTGGGGAAATAGCGATGGGAAAACAGTGAGGGGAAACAGAGGTGTGGAATCAGAGGAGGGGATTCAGAGGTGGGGAAACAGAGATTTGGAAACCTATGTGTGGAAACCCATGGATGGAAAACGAGGTTTGGAATCTGAGGTCAGGAAACTGAGGAATGGAAAACGAGGTGGGGAAACAGAGGTGTTGGAAATGAGGGCTGTCAACAGTTGGGTCCAAACAGAATGGTCGAATTTTACTTGGAAAATCAGAATTGGGGAATCAGTGGTGGTGAAACATTCGTGGGGTGGGGGGCTGGGGTGTGAGGGGGGGAAACAGATTTGGAGAAACGAGGTGGGGAAACAAAGGTGAGTAAACAGAGGTAGGGAAACAGACCTGGAGATACTGATGTGTCTAAACAGAGGTGGGAAACAGAGGTAGGGAAACAGAGGTGGAGATACTGATGTTGGGATACAGAGGTGGGAACAAGATGTGGGGAAATAGCGGTGGGGAAACAGTGGGGGGAAACTGAGGTGGGGAATCAGAAATGGGGAATCAGAGGTGGGGAAACACTGGTTTGGAATCAGAAGTCTGGAAACAGTGGTGTGGAAAAAGAGGTCTGTGAACAGTTGTGCCCAAACAAAATGTTTGATAGGTAGCTGGTGAATCAAACGTGGGAAATCAGAGGTGGGGAATCAGATGTGCGGAATCAGAGGTGGGGAAACTGATGTTGGGAAAGAGAGGTGGGGAATCAAATATGGGGAAATAGTGGTGTGGAAAGAGTGGGGGGGAACAGAGGTGGGGAATCAGAGGTGGGGAATCAGTGGTGGGGAATCAGAGGTGGGGAAAAATACGGGCGGGGAAACAGATATGGGGAAAGGAGGTGGGGAAACAAAGGTGAGTAAACAGAGGTAGTTAAACAGACGTGGGGACACATGTTGCGAAACAGAGGTTGGAAACAGATGTGGGGAAATAGCGGTGCGGAAAGTGTGGGGGGAAACTGTGGTGTGGAAAAAAGACGCAGAATTAGAGCTGGGGAATCAGTGGAGGGAATCAGAGATGGGCAAACAGAGGTGGGGAATCAGTGGTGTGGAATCAGAGGTGAGGAGACAAACGGGGGGGAGGGACAGAGATGTGGGGAAACGCGGTGGGGAAACAGAGGTAGGGAAACAGAAGTGGAGACACTGATGTTGGGATACAGAGGTGGGAACGAGATGTGGGGAAATAGCGATGGGGAAACAGTGGGGGGAAACAGAGGTGTGGAATCAGAGGTGGGGATTCAGAGGTGGGGAAACAGAGATTTGGAAACCGATGTGTGGAAACCCATGGGTGGAAAACGAGGTTTGGAATCTGAGGTCAGGAAACTGAGGTATGGCAAACGAGGTGGGGAAACAGAGGTGTTGGAAATGAGGGCTGTCAACAGTTGGGTCCAAACAGAATGGTCGCATTTTAGGTGGAAAATCAGAGATGGGGAATCAGTGGTGGTGAAACATACGTGGGGGGGTGGTTGTAGTGTGAGGGGGGGGGGAAACAGATGTGGAGAAACGAGTGGGGAAACAAAGGTGTGTAAACAGAGGTAGGGAAACAGACCTGGGGACACTGATGTGTCGAAACAGAGGTGGGAAACAGAGGTAGGGAAACAGAGGTGGAGACACTGATGTAGCGAAACAGAGGTGGGAAACAGATGTGGGGAAATAGCAATGGGGAATGTGTGGGGGGTAACAGTGGTGTGGAATAGAGCGCAGAATTAGAGGTGGGGAATCAGAGGTGGAGAAAGAGAGGTGGGGAATAAGTGATTGTGAATCAGAGGTGGGGAATCATACGGGGGTGGGAACAGATGTGGGGAAATAGCGTTGGGGAAACAAAGGTGAGTAAACAGAGGTAGGGGAACAGACGTGGAGTCACTGATGTTGCGAAACAGAGGTGGGAAACAGATGTGGGGAAATAGCGGTGGGGAAACAGTGGGGGAAAACAGTGGTGTGGAAAAGAGGCGCAGAATTAGAGGTGGGGAATCAGAGGAGGGAATCCGAGGTGGGGAAACAGAGGTGGGGTATCAGAAGTGGGGAATCAGAGGTGGGGAAACCCAGGTGTGGAATCAGACGTGTGGAAACAGTGGTGTGGAAAAAAGGACTGTGAACAGTTGTGCCCAAACAAAATGGTTGATACTTAGGTGGTGAATCAGAGGTGAGGAATCAGAGGTGGGGAATCAGCTGTGCGGAATCAGAGGTTGCGAACCTGATGTTGGGAAAGAGAGGTGGGGAATCAGATATGGAGAAATAGTGGTGTGGAAAGAGTGTGGGGGAACAGAGGTGGGGAAACACAGGTGTGGAATCAGAGGCGTGGAAACAGTGGTGTGAAAAAAGAGGTCTGTGAACAGTTGTGCCCAAACAAAATGGTTGATACTTCGGTGGTGAATCAGAGGTGGGGAATGAGATGTGTGGAATCAGAGGTGGGGAAACATACGGGGGGGGGAACAGATGTGGGGAAACGAGGTGGGGAAACAAAGGTGAGTAAACAGAGGTAGTTAAACAGACGTGGGAAAACTGATGTTGCGAAACAGAGGTGGGAAACAGATGTGGGGAAATAGCGGAGGGAAAAGTGTGGGGGGGAAACAGTGGTGTGGAATAGAGGCGCAGAATTAGAGGTGGGGAATCAGAGGAGGGAATCAGAGGTGGGGAAACAGAGGTAGGGAAACAGGTGGAGACACTGATGTTGGGACACTGAGGTGGGAAAAAGATGTGGGGAAATAGCGGTGGGGAAACAGTGGGGGGAAACAGAGGTGTGGAATCAGAGGTGGGGAATCAGAGGTGGGCAATCAGAGGTGGGGAATCAAAGGTTTGGAAACCGATGTGTGGAAACCCATGGGTGGAAACCGAGGTATGGAATCTGAGGTCAGGAAACTGAGGTAAGGAAAACGAGGTGGGGAAACAGAGGTGTTGGAAATGAGGGCTGTCAACAGTTGGGCAAAACAGAATGGTCGAATCTTAGGTGGAAAATCAGAGATGGGGAATCAGTGGTGGGGAAACGTACGTGTGGGGGGGGGGGCTGGGGTGTGAGAGGGGGTGTAAACAGATGTGGAGAAACGAGGTGGAGTAACAAAGGTGAGTAAACAGAAATAGGGAGACAGACGTGGGGACACTGATGCTGCGAATCAGAGGTGGGAAACAGATGTGGGGAAATAGTGGTGGGGAAACTGTGGGGGGAAACAGTGGTGTGGAATAGAGGCGCAGAATTGGAGGTGGGGAATCAGAGGAGTGGAATCAGAGGTGGGGAAACTGATGTTGGGAAAGAGAGGTGGGGAATCAGATATTGTGAAATAGTGGTGGGGAAAGAGTTGGGGGGCAACAGAGGTGTGGATTCAGAGGTTTCGAAACCGATGTGTGGAAACCCATGGGTGGAAACCGAGGTTTGGAATCTGAGGTCAGGAAACTGAGGTATGGAAAACGAGGTGGGGAAACAGAGGTGTTGGAAATGAGGGCTGACAACAGTTGGGTCCAGAAAGAATGGTCGAATCTTAGGTGGAAAATCAGTGAATGGGAAACATTCGTGGGGTGGGGGGGTTGGGTTGTGAGAGGGGGTGAAACAGATGTGGGGAAGCCATGTGGGGAAACAAAGGTGAGTAAACAGAGGTAGGGAAACAAACGTGGGGACACTGATGTTGCGAAACAGAGGTGGGAAACAGATGTGGGGAAATAGCGGTGGGGAAACAGTGGGGGGAAATAGTGGTGTGGAATAGAGGCGCTGAAATAGAGTTGGGGAATCAGAGGAGGGAATCAGAGGTGGGGAATCAGAAGTGGGGAATCACAGGAGGGGAATCAGAGGTTTGGAAAGAGAGGTCGGGAAACAGATGTGGGGAAATAGTGGTGGGGAAAGAGTGGGGGGAATACAGATTTGTGGAATTAG
Source organism: Narcine bancroftii (assembly GCF_036971445.1). Lineage (NCBI taxonomy): Eukaryota > Metazoa > Chordata > Chondrichthyes > Torpediniformes > Narcinidae > Narcine > Narcine bancroftii. The sequence goes on from NC_091471.1 coordinate 309,526,196, forward strand.
AGGTGGGGAATCAGAGGTGGGGAATCAGAGGTGGGGAATCAGTGGTGGGGAATCATAGGTGGGCAATCAATGGTGGGGAAACAGAGGTGGGGAATCAGAGGTTTGGAACCCGATGTGTGGAAACCCATGAGTGGAAACCGAGGTTTGGAATCTGAGGTCAGGAAACTGAGATATGGAAAACGAGGTGGGGAAACAGGGGTGTTGGAAAAGAGGGCTGTGAACAAATGGGTCCAAACAGAATGGTTAAAGCTAAGATGGGGTAGGAGAAGAGGGGAATCAGAGTTGGGGAATAAGATGTGGGGAATCAGAGGTAGGGACTCAGAATTTGGGTAACACACGTGGGGAAGGAGAGGTGGGAATACAAGGTGAGGCATCAAAGGTAGGGAAACAGAGTTGGGGTAACAGAGGTGGGAAACAAAACTTGAGAAAAAGAGGTGGGGAACAGAGATGGGGAAACAGCACTGGGAATCTGAGTTGGGGATGCAGTGGTGGGGTTACCCAGTCTGGAATAGGAAGTGGGGAATCAGTGGTGAGGAATCAGAGGTTTGGAATCAGTGGGGTGGTATCAGAAGTGGGGAATCAGTGGTGGGGAAACGAAGGTGGGGTACCAGAGGTGGGGAAACAGAGGTGGGAAAACAGAGGGGTGGAAATAGAGGGGTGGAAACAGGGCGGTGCCAACAGATGTGTGGAATGAGAATGGTTGAAACTGAGGTGGGGAAACAGAGATGGGGAAAAAGAAGTGGGGAAACAGTGGTGGAGAAACAGTGGTGGCGAAACAGTGGTGGCGATACAGTGGTGAGGAAAAGGAGGTGGAGAATCTGTGTGGGAAATCAGAGGTGGGGAACAGCTGTGTAGAAATGGAAGAGTGGAAACCGATGTGTGGAAATCGAGGTGTGGAAACTGAGGAGGGAAAACCGAGGTGTGGAAACCGATGTTGGAAACCGAGGTGTGGGAACCGAGGTGTGGAAACATTGGTGTGGAAAAAGAGGGCTGTCAGCAGTTGTGTCCAAAAAGAATGGTTGAAACTTAGGTGGTGAATCAGAGTGGGGAATCAGAGGTTGGGAATCAGATGTGGGGAATCAGAGGTGTGGAAACAGATGTTGGGAAAGAGAGGTGTGGAAACAGATGTGGGGAAATAGTGGTGGGAAAAGAGTGGGGGGAATACAGGTTTGTGGAATCAGAGGTGGGGAATCATAGGTGGGCAATCAATGGTGGGGAAACAGAGGTGCGGGATCAGAGGTTTGGAATCCGATGTCAGGAAACTGAGTTATGGAAAACGAGGCGGGGAAACAGAGGTGTTGGAAATGAGGGCTGTCAACAGTTGCGTCCAAACAGAATGGTCGAATCTTAGGTGGAGAATCAGAGATGGTGAATCAGTGGTGGTGGGAAACATACGCGGGGCGGGGGTTGGGGAGCTGGGGTGTGAGAAAGGGGGAAACATATTTGGGGAAATGAGGTCGGGAAGCAATGCTGAGTAAACAGAGGTAGGGAAACAGACGTGGGGACACTGATGTTGCGAAAGAGAGGTGGGAAACAGATGTGGGGAAATAGCGGTGGGGAAACAGTGGGAGGAAACAGTGGTGTGGAATAGAGGTGCAGAATTAGAGGTGGGGAATCAGAGGAGGGTAACAGAGGTGGGGAAACAGAGGCGAGGAGACCAACGGGGGGGGGGGGGGAACAGATGTGGAGAAACGAGGTGGGGAAACAGAGGTAGGGAAACAGAGGTGGAGATACTGATGTTGGGATACAGAGGTGGGAACAAGATGTGGGGAAATAGCGGTGGGGAAACAGTGGGGGGAAACAGAGGTGGGGAATCAGAAATGGGGAATCAGAGGTGGGGAAACACTGGTTTGGAATCAGAAGTGTGGAAACAGTGGTGTGGAAAAAGAGGTCTGTGAACAGTTGTGCCCAAACAAAATGTTTGATAGGTAGCTGGTGAATCAAACGTGGGAAAGCAGAGGTGGGGAATCAGATGTGCGGAATCAGAGGTGGGGAAACTGATGTTGGGAAAGAGAGGTGGGGAATCAAATATGGGGAAATAGTGGTGTGGAAAGAGTGGGGGGGAACAGAGGTGGGGAATCAGAGGTGGGGAATCAGTGGTGGGGAATCAGAGGTGGGGAAAAATACGGGCGGGGAAACAGATGTGGGGAAAGGAGTTGGGGAAACAAAGGTGAGTAAACAGAGGTAGTTAAACAGACGTGGGGACACATGTTGCGAAACAGAGGTTGGAAACAGATGTGGGGTAATAGCGGTGGGGAAAGAGTGGGGGGAAACTGTGGTGTGCAAAAAAGGCGCAGAATTAGAGCTGGGGAATCAGTGGAGGGAATCAGAGGTGGGGAGACAGAGGTGGGGAATCAGTGGTGTGGAATCAGAGGTGAGGAGACAAACGGGGGGGGAGGGAAACAGATGTGGGGAAACGAGGTGGGGAAACAGAGGTAGGGAAACAGAGGTGGAGACACTGATGTTGGGATACAGAGGTGGGAACGAGATGTGGGCAAATAGCGAGGGTGAAACAGTGTGGGAAACAGAGGTGTGGAATCAGAGGTGGGGCTTCAGAGGTGTGGAACAGAGATTTGGAAACCGATGTGTGGAAACCCATGGGTGGAAACCGAGGTATGGAATCTGAGGTCAGGAAACTGAGGTAAGGAAAACGAGGTGGGGAAACAGAGGTGTTGGAAATGAGGGCTGTCAACAGTTGGGCAAAACAGAATGGTCGAATCTTAGGTGGAAAATCAGAGATGGGGAATCAGTGGTGGGGAAACGTACGTGTGGGGGGGGGGCTGGGGTGTGAGAGGGGGTGTAAACAGATGTGGAGAAACGAGGTGGAGTAACAAAGGTGAGTAAACAGAAATAGGGAGACAGACGTGGGGACACTGATGCTGCGAATCAGAGGTGGGAAACAGATGTGGGGAAATAGTGGTGGGGAAACTGTGGGGGGAAACAGTGGTGTGGAATAGAGGCGCAGAATTGGAGGTGGGGAATCAGAGGAGTGGAATCAGAGGTGTGGAAACAGATGTGTGGAATCAGAGGTGGGGAAACTGATGTTGGGAAAGAGAGGTGGGGAATCAGATATTGTGAAATAGTGGTGGGGAAAGAGTTGGGGGGCAACAGAGGTGTGGATTCAGAGGTTTCGAAACCGATGTGTGGAAACCCATGGGTGGAAACCGAGGTTTGGAATCTGAGGTCAGGAAACTGAGGTATGGAAAACGAGGTGGGGAAACAGAGGTGTTGGAAATGAGGGCTGACAACAGTTGGGTCCAGAAAGAATGGTCGAATCTTAGGTGGAAAATCAGTGAATGGGAAACATTCGTGGGGTGGGGGGGTTGGGTTGTGAGAGGGGGTGAAACAGATGTGGGGAAGCCATGTGGGGAAACAAAGGTGAGTAAACAGAGGTAGGGAAACAGACGTGGGGACACTGATGTTGCGAAACAGAGGTGGGAAACAGATGTGGGGAAATAGCGGTGGGGAAACAGTGGGGGGAAATAGTGGTGTGGAATAGAGGCGCTGAAATAGAGTTGGGGAATCAGAGGAGGGAATCAGAGGTGGGGAATCAGAAGTGGGGAATCACAGGAGGGGAATCAGAGGTTTGGAAAGAGAGGTCGGGAAACAGATGTGGGGAAATAGTGGTGGGGAAAGAGTGGGGGGAATACAGATTTGTGGAATTAGAGGTGGGGAATCAGAGGTGGGGAATCAGAGGTGGGGAATCAGTGGTGGGGAATCATAGGTGGGCAATCAATGGTGGGGAAACAGAGGTGGGGAATCAGAGGTTTGGAACCCGATGTGTGGAAACCCATGAGTGGAAACCGAGGTTTGGAATCTGAGGTCAGGAAACTGAGATATGGAAAACGAGGTGGGGGAACAGGGGTGTTGGAAAAGAGGGCTGTGAACAAATGGGTCCAAACAGAATGGTTAAAGCTAAGATGGGGTAGGAGAAGAGGGGAATCAGAGTTGGGGAATAAGATGTGGGGAATCAGAGGTAGGGACTCAGAATTTGGGTAACACACGTGGGGAAGGAGAGGTGGGAATACAAGGTGGGGCATCAAAGGTAGGGAAACAGAGTTGGGTTAACAGAGGTGGGAAACAAAACTTGAGAAAAAGAGGTGGGGAACAGAGATGGGGAAACAGCACTGGGAATCTGAGTTGGGGATGCAGTGGTGGGGTTACCCAGTCTGGAATAGGAAGTGGGGAATCAGTGGTGAGGAATCAGAGGTTTGGAATCAGTGGGGTGGTATCAGAAGTGGGGAATCAGTGGTGGGGAAACGAAGGTGGGGTACCAGAGGTGGGGAAACAGAGGTGGGAAAACAGAGGGGTGGAAATAGAGGGGTGGAAACAGGGCGGTGCCAACAGATGTGTGGAATGAGAATGGTTGAAACTGAGGTGGGGAAACAGAGATGGGGAAAAAGAAGTGGGGAAACAGTGGTGGAGAAACAGTGGTGGCGAAACAGTGGTGGCGATACAGTGGTGAGGAAAAGGAGGTGGAGAATCTGTGTGGGAAATCAGAGGTGGGGAACAGCTGTGTAGAAATGGAAGAGTGGAAACCGATGTGTGGAAATCGAGGTGTGGAAACTGAGGAGGGAAAACCGAGGTGTGGAAACCGATGTTGGAAACCGAGGTGTGGGAACCGAGGTGTGGAAACATTGGTGTGGAAAAAGAGGGCTGTCAGCAGTTGTGTCCAAAAAGAATGGTTGAAACTTAGGTGGTGAGTCAGAGTGGGGAATCAGAGGTTGGGAATCAGATGTGGGGAATCAGAGGTGTGGAAACAGATGTTGGGAAAGAGAGGTGTGGAAACAGATGTGGGGAAATAGTGGTGGGAAAAGAGTGGGGGGAATACAGGTTTGTGGAATCAGAGGTGGGGAATCATAGGTGGGCAATCAATGGTGGGGAAACAGAGGTGCGGGATCAGAGGTTTGGAATCCGATGTCAGGAAACTGAGTTATGGAAAACGAGGCGGGGAAACAGAGGTGTTGGAAATGAGGGCTGTCAACAGTTGCGTCCAAACAGAATGGTCGAATCTTACGTGGAGAATCAGAGATGGGGAATCAGTGGTGGTGTGAAATATACGCGGAGCGGGGGGTGGTGAGCTGGGGTGTGAGAAAGGGGGAAACATATTTGGGGAAATGAGGTCGGGAAGCAATGCTGAGTAAACAGAGGTAGGGAAACAGACGTGGGGACACTGATGTTGCGAAAGAGAGGTGGGAAACAGATGTGGGGAAATAGCGGTGGGGAGACAGTGGGGGGAAACAGTGGTGTGGAATAGAGGCGCAGAATTAGAGGTGGGGAATCAGATGAGGGAATCAGAGGTGGGGAAACAGAGGTGAGGAGACAAACGGGGGGGGGAACAGATGTGGAGAAACGAGGTGGGGAAACAGAGGTAGGGAAACAGAGGTGGAGATACTGATGTTGGGATACAGAGGTGGGAACAAGATGTGGGGAAATAGCGGTGGGGAAACAGTGGGGGGAAACAGAGGTGGGGAATCAGAAATGGGGAATCAGAGGTGGGGAAACACTGGTTTGGAATCAGAAGTCTGGAAACAGTGGTGTGGAAAAAGAGGTCTGTGAATAGTTGTTCCCAAACAAAATGTTTGATAGGTAGCTGGTGAATCAAACGTGGGAAATCAGAGGTGGGGAATCAGATGTGCGGAATCAGAGGTGGGGAAACTGATGTTGGGAAAGAGAGGTGGGGAATCAAATATGGGGAAATAGTGGTGTGGAAAGAGTGGGGGGGAACAGAGGTGGGGAATCAGAGGTGGGGAATCAGTGGTGGGGAATCAGAGGTGGGGAAAAATACGGGCGGGGAAACAGATATGGGGAAAGGAGGTGGGGAAACAAAGGTGAGTAAACAGAGGTAGTTAAACAGACGTGGGGACACATGTTGCGAAACAGAGGTTGGAAACAGATGTGGGGAAATAGCGGTGCGGAAAGTGTGGGGGGAAACTGTGGTGTGGAAAAAAGACGCAGAATTAGAGCTGGGGAATCAGTGGAGGGAATCAGAGGTGGGCAAACAGAGGTGGGGAATCAGTGGTGTGGAATCAGAGGTGAGGAGACAAACGGGGGGAGGGACAGAGATGTGGGGAAACGCGGTGGGGAAACAGAGGTAGGGAAACAGAAGTGGAGACACTGATGTTGGGATACAGAGGTGGGAACGAGATGTGGGGAAATAGCGATGGGGAAACAGTGGGGGGAAACAGAGGTGTGGAATCAGAGGTGGGGATTCAGAGGTGGGGAAACAGAGATTTGGAAACCGATGTGTGGAAACCCATGGGTGGAAAACGAGGTTTGGAATCTGAGGTCAGGAAACTGAGGTATGGCAAACGAGGTGGGGAAACAGAGGTGTTGGAAATGAGGGCTGTCAACAGTTGGGTCCAAACAGAATGGTCGCATTTTAGGTGGAAAATCAGAGATGGGGAATCAGTGGTGGTGAAACATACGTGGGGGGGGGGTTGTAGTGTGAGGGGGGGGGGAAACAGATGTGGAGAAACGAGTGGGGAAACAAAGGTGTGTAAACAGAGGTAGGGAAACAGACCTGGGGACACTGATGTGTCGAAACAGAGGTGGGAAACAGAGGTAGGGAAACAGAGGTGGAGACACTGATGTAGCGAAACAGAGGTGGGAAACAGATGTGGGGAAATAGCAATGGGGAATGTGTGGGGGGTAACAGTGGTGTGGAATAGAGCGCAGAATTAGAGGTGGGGAATCAGAGGTGGAGAAAGAGAGGTGGGGAATAAGTGATTGTGAATCAGAGGTGGGGAATCATACGGGGGTGGGAACAGATGTGGGGAAATAGCGTTGGGGAAACAAAGGTGAGTAAACAGAGGTAGGGGAACAGACGTGGAGTCACTGATGTTGCGAAACAGAGGTGGGAAACAGATGTGGGGAAATAGCGGTGGGGAAACAGTGGGGGAAAACAGTGGTGTGGAAAAGAGGCGCAGAATTAGAGGTGGGGAATCAGAGGAGGGAATCCGAGGTGGGGAAGCAGAGGTGGGGTATCAGAAGTGGGGAATCAGAGGTGGGGAAACCCAGGTGTGGAATCAGACGTGTGGAAACAGTGGTGTGGAAAAAAGGACTGTGAACAGTTGTGCCCCAACAAAATGGTTGATACTTAGGTGGTGAATCAGAGGTGAGGAATCAGAGGTGGGGAATCAGCTGTGCGGAATCAGAGGTTGCGAACCTGATGTTGGGAAAGAGAGGTGGGGAATCAGATATGGAGAAATAGTGGTGTGGAAAGAGTGTGGGGGAACAGAGGTGGGGAAACACAGGTGTGGAATCAGAAGTGTGGAAACAGTGGTGTGAAAAAAGAGGTCTGTGAACAGTTGTGCCCAAACAAAATGGTTGATACTTCGGTGGTGAATCAGAGGTGGGGAATGAGATGTGTGGAATCAGAGGTGGGGAAACATACGGGGGGGGGGGAACAGATGTGGGGAAACGAGGTGGGGAAACAAAGGTGAGTAAACAGAGGTAGTGAAACAGACGTGGGAAAACTGATGTTGCGAAACAGAGGTGGGAAACAGATGTGGGGAAATAGCGGAGGGAAAAGTGTGGGGGGGAAACAGTGGTGTGGAATAGAGGCGCAGAATTAGAGGTGGGGAATCAGAGGAGGGAATCAGAGGTGGGGAAACAGAGGTAGGGAAACAGGTGGAGACACTGATGTTGGGACACTGAGGTGGGAAAAAGATGTGGGGAAATAGCGGTGGGGAAACAGTGGGGGGAAACAGAGGTGTGGAATCAGAGGTGGGGAATCAGAGGTGGGCAATCAGAGGTGGGGAATCAAAGGTTTGGAAACCGATGTGTGGAAACCCATGGGTGGAAACCGAGGTATGGAATCTGAGGTCAGGAAACTGAGGTAAGGAAAACGAGGTGGGGAAACAGAGGTGTTGGAAATGAGGGCTGTCAACAGTTGGGCAAAACAGAATGGTCGAATCTTAGGTGGAAAATCAGAGATGGGGAATCAGTGGTGGGGAAACGTACGTGTGGGGGGGGGCTGGGGTGTGAGAGGGGGTGTAAACAGATGTGGAGAAACGAGGTGGAGTAACAAAGGTGAGTAAACAGAAATAGGGAGACAGACGTGGGGACACTGATGCTGCGAATCAGAGGTGGGAAACAGATGTGGGGAAATAGTGGTGGGGAAACTGTGGGGGGAAACAGTGGTGTGGAATAGAGGCGCAGAATTGGAGGTGGGGAATCAGAGGAGTGGAATCAGAGGTGTGGAAACAGATGTGTGGAATCAGAGGTGGGGAAACTGATGTTGGGAAAGAGAGGTGGGGAATCAGATATTGTGAAATAGTGGTGGGGAAAGAGTTGGGGGGCAACAGAGGTGTGGATTCAGAGGTTTCGAAACCGATGTGTGGAAACCCATGGGTGGAAACCGAGGTTTGGAATCTGAGGTCAGGAAACTGAGGTATGGAAAACGAGGTGGGGAAACAGAGGTGTTGGAAATGAGGGCTGACAACAGTTGGGTCCAGAAAGAATGGTCGAATCTTAGGTGGAAAATCAGTGAATGGGAAACATTCGTGGGGTGGGGGGGTTGGGTTGTGAGAGGGGGTGAAACAGATGTGGGGAAGCCATGTGGGGAAACAAAGGTGAGTAAACAGAGGTAGGGAAACAGACGTGGGGACACTGATGTTGCAAAACAGAGGTGGGAAACAGATGTGGGGAAATAGCGGTGGGGAAACAGTGGGGGGAAATAGTGGTGTGGAATAGAGGCGCTGAAATAGAGTTGGGGAATCAGAGGAGGGAATCAGAGGTGGGGAATCAGAAGTGGGGAATCACAGGAGGGGAATCAGAGGTTTGGAAAGAGAGGTCGGGAAACAGATGTGGGGAAATAGTGGTGGGGAAAGAGTGGGGGGAATACAGATTTGTGGAATTAGAGGTGGGGAATCAGAGGTGGGGAATCAGAGGTGGGGAATCAGTGGTGGGGAATCATAGGTGGGCAATCAATGGTGGGGAAACAGAGGTGGGGAATCAGAGGTTTGGAACCCGATGTGTGGAAACCCATGAGTGGAAACCGAGGTTTGGAATCTGAGGTCAGGAAACTGAGATATGGAAAACGAGGTGGGGAAACAGGGGTGTTGGAAAAGAGGGCTGTGAACAAATGGGTCCAAACAGAATGGTTAAAGCTAAGATGGGGTAGGAGAAGAGGGGAATCAGAGTTGGGGAATAAGATGTGGGGAATCAGAGGTAGGGACTCAGAATTTGGGTAACACACGTGGGGAAGGAGAGGTGGGAATACAAGGTGGGGCATCAAAGGTAGGGAAACAGAGTTGGGGTAACAGAGGTGGGAAACAAAACTTGAGAAAAAGAGGTGGGGAACAGAGATGGGGAAACAGCACTGGGAATCTGAGTTGGGGATGCAGTGGTGGGGTTACCCAGTCTGGAATAGGAAGTGGGGAATCAGTGGTGAGGAATCAGAGGTTTGGAATCAGTGGGGTGGTATCAGAAGTGGGGAATCAGTGGTGGGGAAACGAAGGTGGGGTACCAGAGGTGGGGAAACAGAGGTGGGAAAACAGAGGGGTGGAAATAGAGGGGTGGAAACAGGGCGGTGCCAACAGATGTGTGGAATGAGAATGGTTGAAACTGAGGTGGGGAAACAGAGATGGGGAAAAAGAAGTGGGGAAACAGTGGTGGAGAAACAGTGGTGGCGAAACAGTGGTGGCGATACAGTGGTGAGGAAAAGGAGGTGGAGAATCTGTGTGGGAAATCAGAGGTGGGGAACAGCTGTGTAGAAATGGAAGAGTGGAAACCGATGTGTGGAAATCGAGGTGTGGAAACTGAGGAGGGAAAACCGAGGTGTGGAAACCGATGTTGGAAACCGAGGTGTGGGAACCGAGGTGTGGAAACATTGGTGTGGAAAAAGAGGGCTGTCAGCAGTTGTGTCCAAAAAGAATGGTTGAAACTTAGGTGGTGAATCAGAGTGGGGAATCAGAGGTTGGGAATCAGATGTGGGGAATCAGAGGTGTGGAAACAGATGTTGGGAAAGAGAGGTGTGGAAACAGATGTGGGGAAATAGTGGTGGGAAAAGAGTGGGGGGAATACAGGTTTGTGGAATCAGAGGTGGGGAATCATAGGTGGGCAATCAATGGTGGGGAAACAGAGGTGCGGGATCAGAGGTTTGGAATCCGATGTCAGGAAACTGAGTTATGGAAAACGAGGCGGGGAAACAGAGGTGTTGGAAATGAGGGCTGTCAACAGTTGCGTCCAAACAGAATGGTCGAATCTTACGTGGAGAATCAGAGATGGGGAATCAGTGGTGGTGGGAAATATACGCGGAGCGGGGGGTGGTGAGCTGGGGTGTGAGAAAGGGGGAAACATATTTGGGGAAATGAGGTCGGGAAGCAATGCTGAGTAAACAGAGGTAGGGAAACAGACGTGGGGACACTGATGTTGCGAAAGGGAGGTGGGAAACAGATGTGGGGAAATAGCGGTGGGGAGACAGTGGGGGGAAACAGTGGTGTGGAATAGAGGCGCAGAATTAGAGGTGGGGAATCAGATGAGGGAATCAGAGGTGGGGAAACAGAGGTGAGGAGACAAACGGGGGGGGGAACAGATGTGGAGAAACGAGGTGGGGAAACAGAGGTAGGGAAACAGAGGTGGAGATACTGATGTTGGGATACAGAGGTGGGAACAAGATGTGGGGAAATAGCGGTGGGGAAACAGTGGGGGGAAACAGAGGTGGGGAATCAGAAATGGGGAATCAGAGGTGGGGAAACACTGGTTTGGAATCAGAAGTCTGGAAACAGTGGTGTGGAAAAAGAGGTCTGTGAACAGTTGTGCCCAAACAAAATGTTTGATAGGTAGCTGGTGAATCAAACGTGGGAAATCAGAGGTGGGGAATCAGATGTGCGGAATCAGAGGTGGGGAAACTGATGTTGGGAAAGAGAGGTGGGGAATCAAATATGGGGAAATAGTGGTGTGGAAAGAGTGGGGGGGAACAGAGGTGGGGAATCAGAGGTGGGGAATCAGTGGTGGGGAATCAGAGGTGGGGAAAAATACGGGCGGGGAAACAGATATGGGGAAAGGAGGTGGGGAAACAAAGGTGAGTAAACAGAGGTAGTTAAACAGACGTGGGGACACATGTTGCGAAACAGAGGTTGGAAACAGATGTGGGGAAATAGCGGTGCGGAAAGTGTGGGGGGAAACTGTGGTGTGGAAAAAAGACGCAGAATTAGAGCTGGGGAATCAGTGGAGGGAATCAGAGGTGGGCAAACAGAGGTGGGGAATCAGTGGTGTGGAATCAGAGGTGAGGAGACAAACGGGGGGAGGGACAGAGATGTGGGGAAACGCGGTGGGGAAACAGAGGTAGGGAAACAGAAGTGGAGACACTGATGTTGGGATACAGAGGTGGGAACGAGATGTGGGGAAATAGCGATGGGGAAACAGTGGGGGGAAACAGAGGTGTGGAATCAGAGGTGGGGATTCAGAGGTGGGGAAACAGAGATTTGGAAACCGATGTGTGGAAACCCATGGGTGGAAAACGAGGTTTGGAATCTGAGGTCAGGAAACTGAGGTATGGCAAACGAGGTGGGGAAACAGAGGTGTTGGAAATGAGGGCTGTCAACAGTTGGGTCCAAACAGAATGGTCGCATTTTAGGTGGAAAATCAGAGATGGGGAATCAGTGGTGGTGAAACATACGTGGGGGGGGGGTTGTAGTGTGAGGGGGGGGGGAAACAGATGTGGAGAAACGAGTGGGGAAACAAAGGTGTGTAAACAGAGGTAGGGAAACAGACCTGGGGACACTGATGTGTCGAAACAGAGGTGGGAAACAGAGGTAGGGAAACAGAGGTGGAGACACTGATGTAGCGAAACAGAGGTGGGAAACAGATGTGGGGAAATAGCAATGGGGAATGTGTGGGGGGTAACAGTGGTGTGGAATAGAGCGCAGAATTAGAGGTGGGGAATCAGAGGTGGAGAAAGAGAGGTGGGGAATAAGTGATTGTGAATCAGAGGTGGGGAATCATACGGGGGTGGGAACAGATGTGGGGAAATAGCGTTGGGGAAACAAAGGTGAGTAAACAGAGGTAGGGGAACAGACGTGGAGTCACTGATGTTGCGAAACAGAGGTGGGAAACAGATGTGGGGAAATAGCGGTGGGGAAACAGTGGGGGAAAACAGTGGTGTGGAAAAGAGGCGCAGAATTAGAGGTGGGGAATCAGAGGAGGGAATCCGAGGTGGGGAAGCAGAGGTGGGGTATCAGAAGTGGGGAATCAGAGGTGGGGAAACCCAGGTGTGGAATCAGACGTGTGGAAACAGTGGTGTGGAAAAAAGGACTGTGAACAGTTGTGCCCCAACAAAATGGTTGATACTTAGGTGGTGAATCAGAGGTGAGGAATCAGAGGTGGGGAATCAGCTGTGCGGAATCAGAGGTTGCGAACCTGATGTTGGGAAAGAGAGGTGGGGAATCAGATATGGAGAAATAGTGGTGTGGAAAGAGTGTGGGGGAACAGAGGTGGGGAAACACAGGTGTGGAATCAGAAGTGTGGAAACAGTGGTGTGAAAAAAGAGGTCTGTGAACAGTTGTGCCCAAACAAAATGGTTGATACTTCGGTGGTGAATCAGAGGTGGGGAATGAGATGTGTGGAATCAGAGGTGGGGAAACATACGGGGGGGGGGGGGAACAGATGTGGGGAAACGAGGTGGGGAAACAAAGGTGAGTAAACAGAGGTAGTTAAACAGACGTGGGAAAACTGATGTTGCGAAACAGAGGTGGGAAACAGATGTGGGGAAATAGCGGAGGGAAAAGTGTGGGGGGGAAACAGTGGTGTGGAATAGAGGCGCAGAATTAGAGGTGGGGAATCAGAGGAGGGAATCAGAGGTGGGGAAACAGAGGTAGGGAAACAGGTGGAGACACTGATGTTGGGACACTGAGGTGGGAAAAAGATGTGGGGAAATAGCGGTGGGGAAACAGTGGGGGGAAACAGAGGTGTGGAATCAGAGGTGGGGAATCAGAGGTGGGCAATCAGAGGTGGGGAATCAAAGGTTTGGAAACCGATGTGTGGAAACCCATGGGTGGAAACCGAGGTATGGAATCTGAGGTCAGGAAACTGAGGTAAGGAAAACGAGGTGGGGAAACAGAGGTGTTGGAAATGAGGGCTGTCAACAGTTGGGCAAAACAGAATGGTCGAATCTTAGGTGGAAAATCAGAGATGGGGAATCAGTGGTGGGGAAACGTACGTGTGGGGGGGGGGGGCTGGGGTGTGAGAGGGGGTGTAAACAGATGTGGAGAAACGAGGTGGAGTAACAAAGGTGAGTAAACAGAAATAGGGAGACAGACGTGGGGACACTGATGCTGCGAATCAGAGGTGGGAAACAGATGTGGGGAAATAGTGGTGGGGAAACTGTGGGGGGAAACAGTGGTGTGGAATAGAGGCGCAGAATTGGAGGTGGGGAATCAGAGGAGTGGAATCAGAGGTGTGGAAACAGATGTGTGGAATCAGAGGTGGGGAAACTGATGTTGGGAAAGAGAGGTGGGGAATCAGATATTGTGAAATAGTGGTGGGGAAAGAGTTGGGGGGCAACAGAGGTGTGGATTCAGAGGTTTCGAAACCGATGTGTGGAAACCCATGGGTGGAAACCGAGGTTTGGAATCTGAGGTCAGGAAACTGAGGTATGGAAAACGAGGTGGGGAAACAGAGGTGTTGGAAATGAGGGCTGACAACAGTTGGGTCCAGAAAGAATGGTCGAATCTTAGGTGGAAAATCAGTGAATGGGAAACATTCGTGGGGTGGGGGGGTTGGGTTGTGAGAGGGGGTGAAACAGATGTGGGGAAGCCATGTGGGGAAACAAAGGTGAGTAAACAGAGGTAGGGAAACAGACGTGGGGACACTGATGTTGCAAAACAGAGGTGGGAAACAGATGTGGGGAAATAGCGGTGGGGAAACAGTGGGGGGAAATAGTGGTGTGGAATAGAGGCGCTGAAATAGAGTTGGGGAATCAGAGGAGGGAATCAGAGGTGGGGAATCAGAAGTGGGGAATCACAGGAGGGGAATCAGAGGTTTGGAAAGAGAGGTCGGGAAACAGATGTGGGGAAATAGTGGTGGGGAAAGAGTGGGGGGAATACAGATTTGTGGAATTAGAGGTGGGGAATCAGAGGTGGGGAATCAGAGGTGGGGAATCAGTGGTGGGGAATCATAGGTGGGCAATCAATGGTGGGGAAACAGAGGTGGGGAATCAGAGGTTTGGAACCCGATGTGTGGAAACCCATGAGTGGAAACCGAGGTTTGGAATCTGAGGTCAGGAAACTGAGATATGGAAAACGAGGTGGGGAAACAGGGGTGTTGGAAAAGAGGGCTGTGAACAAATGGGTCCAAACAGAATGGTTAAAGCTAAGATGGGGTAGGAGAAGAGGGGAATCAGAGTTGGGGAATAAGATGTGGGGAATCAGAGGTAGGGACTCAGAATTTGGGTAACACACGTGGGGAAGGAGAGGTGGGAATACAAGGTGGGGCATCAAAGGTAGGGAAACAGAGTTGGGGTAACAGAGGTGGGAAACAAAACTTGAGAAAAAGAGGTGGGGAACAGAGATGGGGAAACAGCACTGGGAATCTGAGTTGGGGATGCAGTGGTGGGGTTACCCAGTCTGGAATAGGAAGTGGGGAATCAGTGGTGAGGAATCAGAGGTTTGGAATCAGTGGGGTGGTATCAGAAGTGGGGAATCAGTGGTGGGGAAACGAAGGTGGGGTACCAGAGGTGGGGAAACAGAGGTGGGAAAACAGAGGGGTGGAAATAGAGGGGTGGAAACAGGGCGGTGCCAACAGATGTGTGGAATGAGAATGGTTGAAACTGAGGTGGGGAAACAGAGATGGGGAAAAAGAAGTGGGGAAACAGTGGTGGAGAAACAGTGGTGGCGAAACAGTGGTGGCGATACAGTGGTGAGGAAAAGGAGGTGGAGAATCTGTGTGGGAAATCAGAGGTGGGGAACAGCTGTGTAGAAATGGAAGAGTGGAAACCGATGTGTGGAAATCGAGGTGTGGAAACTGAGGAGGGAAAACCGAGGTGTGGAAACCGATGTTGGAAACCGAGGTGTGGGAACCGAGGTGTGGAAACATTGGTGTGGAAAAAGAGGGCTGTCAGCAGTTGTGTCCAAAAAGAATGGTTGAAACTTAGGTGGTGAGTCAGAGTGGGGAATCAGAGGTTGGGAATCAGATGTGGGGAATCAGAGGTGTGGAAACAGATGTTGGGAAAGAGAGGTGTGGAAACAGATGTGGGGAAATAGTGGTGGGAAAAGAGTGGGGGGAATACAGGTTTGTGGAATCAGAGGTGGGGAATCATAGGTGGGCAATCAATGGTGGGGAAACAGAGGTGCGGGATCAGAGGTTTGGAATCCGATGTCAGGAAACTGAGTTATGGAAAACGAGGCGGGGAAACAGAGGTGTTGGAAATGAGGGCTGTCAACAGTTGCGTCCAAACAGAATGGTCGAATCTTAGGTGGAGAATCAGAGATGGTGAATCAGTGGTGGTGGGAAACATACGCAGGGCGGGGGTTGGGGAGCTGGGGTGTGAGAAAGGGGGAAACATATTTGGGGAAATGAGGTCGGGAAGCAATGCTGAGTAAACAGAGGTAGGGAAACAGACGTGGGGACACTGATGTTGCGAAAGAGAGGTGGGAAACAGATGTGGGGAAATAGCGGTGGGGAAACAGTGGGAGGAAACAGTGGTGTGGAATAGAGGTGCAGAATTAGAGGTGGGGAATCAGAGGAGGGTAACAGAGGTGGGGAAACAGAGGCGAGGAGACCAACGGGGGGGGGGAACAGATGTGGAGAAACGAGGTGGGGAAACAGAGGTAGGGAAACAGAGGTGGAGATACTGATGTTGGGATACAGAGGTGGGAACAAGATGTGGGGAAATAGCGGTGGGGAAACAGTGGGGGGAAACAGAGGTGGGGAATCAGAAATGGGGAATCAGAGGTGGGGAAACACTGGTTTGGAATCAGAAGTGTGGAAACAGTGGTGTGGAAAAAGAGGTCTGTGAACAGTTGTGCCCAAACAAAATGTTTGATAGGTAGCTGGTGAATCAAACGTGGGAAAGCAGAGGTGGGGAATCAGATGTGCGGAATCAGAGGTGGGGAAACTGATGTTGGGAAAGAGAGGTGGGGAATCAAATATGGGGAAATAGTGGTGTGGAAAGAGTGGGGGGGAACAGAGGTGGGGAATCAGAGGTGGGGAATCAGTGGTGGGGAATCAGAGGTGGGGAAAAATACGGGCGGGGAAACAGATGTGTGGAAAGGAGTTGGGGAAACAAAGGTGAGTAAACAGAGGTAGTTAAACAGACGTGGGGACACATGTTGCGAAACAGAGGTTGGAAACAGATGTGGGGTAATAGCGGTGGGGAAAGAGTGGGGGGAAACTGTGGTGTGCAAAAAAGGCGCAGAATTAGAGCTGGGGAATCAGTGGAGGGAATCAGAGGTGGGGAGACAGAGGTGGGGAATCAGTGGTGTGGAATCAGAGGTGAGGAGACAAACGGGGGGGAGGGAAACAGATGTGGGGAAACGAGGTGGGGAAACAGAGGTAGGGAAACAGAGGTGGAGACACTGATGTTGGGATACAGAGGTGGGAACGAGATGTGGGCAAATAGCGAGGGTGAAACAGTGTGGGAAACAGAGGTGTGGAATCAGAGGTGGGGCTTCAGAGGTGTGGAACAGAGATTTGGAAACCGATGTGTGGAAACCCATGGGTGGAAACCGAGGTTTGGAATCTGAGGTCAGGAAACTGAGGTATGGAAAACGAGGTGCGGAAAAAGAGGTGTTGGAAATGAGGGCTGTCAACAGTTGTGTCCAAACAGAATGGTCGCATTTTAGGTGGAAAATCAGAGATGGGGAATCAGTGGTTGTGAAACATACATGGGGGTGGGGCGCTGTGGTGTGAGGGGGGGGGTGGAAACAGATGTGGAGAAACGAGGTGGGGAAACAAAGGTGAGTAAACAGAGGTAGGGAAACAGACCCGGGGACACTGATGTGTCTAAACAGAGGTGGGAAACAGAGGTAGGGAAACAGAGGTGGAGACACTGATGTTGGGATACAGAGGTGGGAACGAGATGTGGGGAAATAGCGATGGGGAAACAGTGGGGCTAAACAGTGGTGTGGAATAGAGGCGCAGAATTAGAGGTGGGGATTCAGACGAGGGAATCAGATGTGGGGAAACAGAGGTTGGGAATCAGATGAGTGAATTTG
Source organism: Narcine bancroftii (assembly GCF_036971445.1). Lineage (NCBI taxonomy): Eukaryota > Metazoa > Chordata > Chondrichthyes > Torpediniformes > Narcinidae > Narcine > Narcine bancroftii. Next base: position 309,543,355 of record NC_091471.1, read on the forward strand.
AGGTGGGGAAACAGAGCTGGGGAATCAGAGGTTTGGAAACCGAGGTGTGGAAACCCATGTGTGGAAGCCGAGGTGGGGAAACCGAGTGGGGTAACCGAGGTGTGGAAACAGAGGTGTTGGAAAAGAGGGTTGTGAACAAATGGGTCCAAACAGAATGGTTAATGCTAAGGTGGGGTATGAGAAGCGGGGAATCAGAGTTGGAGAATAAGATGTGGGGAATAAGAGGTGGGGACTCAGAATTTGGGAAACACACATGGGGAAGGAGAGGTGGGAATACAAGGTGGGGAATCAAAGGTAGGGAAACAGAGTTGGGGTTACAGAGGTGGGGTTACCAAGTCTGGAATAGGAAGTGGGGAATAAGTGGTGAGGAATCAGAGGTGGGGAATCAGTGGTGGGGAAACGAAGGTGGGGTACCAGAGGTGGGGAAACAGAGGTGGGAAAACAGAGGGGTGGAAATAGAGGGGTAGAAACAGGGCGGTGCCAACAGATGTGTGGAATGAGAATGGCTGAAACTGAGGTGGGGAAACAGAGATGGGGAAAAAGAAGTGGGGAAACAGTGGCGGAGAAACAGTGGTGGCTAAACAGTGGTGGCGATACAGTGGTGAGGAAAAGGAGGTGGAGAATCTGTGTGGGAAATCAGAGGTGGGGAACAGCTGTGTAGAAACGGAAGTGTGGAAACCGATGTGTGGAAATCGAGGTGTGGAAACTGAGGAGGGAAAACCGAGGTGTGGAAACAGATGTTGGAAACCGAGGTGTGGGAAACGAGGTGTGGAAACATTGGTGTGGAAAAAGAGGGCTGTCAACAGTTGTGTCCAAAAAGAATGGTTGAAACTTAGGTGGTGAATCAGAGTGGGGAATCAGAGGTTGGGAATCAGATGTGGGGAATCAGAGGTGTGGAAACAGATGTTGGGAAAGAGAGGTGGGGAAACAGATGTGGGGAAATAGTGGTGGGAAAAGAGTGGGGGGAATACAGGTTTGTGGAATCAGAGGTGGGGAATCATAGGTGGGCAATCAATGGTGGGGAAACAGAGGTGCGGAATCAGAGGTTTGGAATCCGATGTCAGGAAACTGAGTTATGGAAAACGAGGCGGGGAAACAGAGGTGTTGGAAATGAGGGCTGTCAACAGTTGCGTCCAAACAGAATGGTCGAATCTTAGGTGGAGAATCAGAGATGGGGAATCAGTGGTTGTGGGAAACATACGCGGGGCGGGGGTTGAGGAGCTGGGGTGTGAGAAAGGGGGAAACATATTTGGGGAAATGAGGTCGGGAAGCAATGCTGAGTAAACAGAGGTAGGGAAACAGACGTGGGGATACTGATGTTGCGAAAGAGAGGTGGGAAACAGATGTGGGGAAATAGCGGTGGGGAAACAGTGGGGGGAAACAGTGGTGTGGAATAGAGGCGCAGAATTAGAGGTGGGGAATCAGAGGAGGGTATCAGAGGTGGGGAAACAGAGGTGAGGAGACCAACGGGGGGGGGGAACAGATGTGGAGAAACGAGGTGGGGAAACAGAGGTAGGGAAACAGAGGTGGAGATAATGATGTTGGGATACAGAGGTGGGAACAAGATGTGGGGAAATAGCGGTGGGGAAACAGTGGGGGGAAACAAAGGTGGGGAATCAGAAATGGGGAATCAGAGGTGGGGAAACACTGGTTTGGAATCAGAAGTGTGGAAACAGTGGTGTGGAAAAAGAGGTCCGTGAACAGTTGTGCCCAAACAAAATGGTTGATAGGTAGCTGGTGAATCAAACGTGGGAAATCAGAGTTGGGGAATAAGATGTGCGGAATCAGAGGTGGGGAAACTGATGTTGGGAAAGAGACGTGGGGAATCAAATATGGGGAAATAGTGGTGTGGAAAGAGTGGGGGGGAACAGAGGTGGGGAATCAGAATTGGGGAATCAGTGGTGGGGAATCAGAGGTGGGGAAAAATACGGGCGGGGAAACAGATGTGGGGAAAGGAGTTGGGGAAACAAAGGTGAGTAAACAGAGGTAGTTAAACAGACGTGGGGACACATGTTGCGAAACAGAGGTTGGAAACAGATGTGGGGTAATAGCGGTGGGGAAAGAGTGGGAGGAAACTGTGGTGTGCAAAAAAGGCGCAGAATTGGAGCTGGGGAATCAGTGGAGGGAATCAGAGGTGGGGAGACAGAGGTGGGGAATCAGTGGTGTGGAATCAGAGGTGAGGAGACAAACGGGGGGGAGGGAAACAGATGTGGGGAAACGAGGTGGGGAAACAGAGGTAGGGAAACAGAGGTGGAGACACTGATGTTGGGATACAGAGGTGGGAACGAGATGTGGGCAAATAGCGAGGGTGAAACAGTGTGGGAAACAGAGGTGTGGAATCAGAGGTGGGGCTTCAGAGGTGTGGAAACAGAGATTTGGAAACCGATGTGTGGAAATTCATGGGTTCAAAACGAGGTTTGGAATCTGAGGTCAGGAAACTGAGGTATGGAAAACGAGGTGCGGAAAAAGAGGTGTTGGAAATGAGGGCTGTCAACAGTTGGGTCCAAACAGAATGGTCGCATTTTAGGTGGAAAATCAGAGATGGGGAATCAGTGGTTGTGAAACATACATGGGGGGGGGGGCGCTGTGGTGTGAGGGGGTGGTGGAAACAGATGTGGAGAAACGAGGTGGGGAAACAAAGGTGAGTAAACAGAGGTAGGGAAACAGACCCGGGGACACTGATGTGTCTAAACAGAGGTGGGAAACAGAGGTAGGGAAACAGAGGTGGAGACACTGATGTTGGGATACAGAGGTGGGAACGAGATATGGGGAAATAGCGATGGGGAAACAGTGGGGCTAAACAGTGCTGTGGAATAGAGGCGCAGAATTAGAGGTTGGGAATCAGATGAGTGAATTTGAGGTGGGGAAACAGAGGTGGGGAATTAGAGGTTTGGAAACCCATGTGTGGAAGCCGAGGTGGGGAAACCGAGTGGGGTAACTGATGTGTGGAAACAGAGGTGTGGAAACATAGGTGTTTGAAAAGAGGGCTGTGAACAAATGGGTCCAAACAGAATGGTTAAAGCTAACGTGGGGTATGAGAAGAGGGAAATCAGAGTTGGGGAATAAGATGTGGGGAATCAGAGGTGGGAACTCAAAATTTGGGTAACACACGTGGGGAAGGAGAGGTGGGAATACAAGGTGGGGAATCAAAGGTAGGGAAACAGAGTTGGGGTAACAGAGGTGGGAAAAAAAACTTGAGAAAAAGATGTGGGGAACTGAGATGGGAAAACAGCACTGGGCATCTGAGTTGGGGATGCAGTGGTGGGTTTACCAAGTCTGGAATAGAAAGTGGGGAATCAGTGGTGAGGAATCAGAGGTGGGGAATCAGTGGGGAGGTATCAGAAGTGGGGAATCAGTGGTGGGGAAACGAAGGTGGGGTACCAGAGGTGGGGAATCAGAGGTGGGAAAACGGAGGGGTGGAAATAGAGGGGTGGAAACAGGGCGGCGCCAACAGATGTGTGGAATAAGAATGGTTGAAACTGAGGTGGGGAAAAAGAGATGGGGAAAAAGAAGTGGGGAAACAGTGGTGGAGAAACAGTGGTGGCGAAACAGTGGTGGCGAAACAGTGGTGGTGATACAGTGGTGAGGAAAAGGAGGTGGAGAATCTGTGTGGGAAATCAGAGGTGGGGAACCACATGTGGGGATTCAGAGGTGTGGAAACAGATGTTGGGAAAGAGACGTGGGGAAACAGACGTGGGGAAATAGTGGTGGGAAAAGAGTGTGGGGAATACAGGTTTGTGGAATCAGAGGTGGGGAATCATAGGTGGGCAATCAATGGTGGGGAAACAGAGGTGAGGAATCAAAGGTTTGGAACCCGATGTGTGGAAACCCATGAGTGGAAACCGAGGTTTGGAATGCGATGTCAGGAATCTGAGGTATGGAAAACGAGGTGGGGAAACAGAGGTGTTGGAAATGAGGTCTGTCAACAGTTGCGTCCAAACAGAATGGTCGAATCTTAGGTGGAGAATCAGAGATGGGGAATCAGTGGTGGTGGGAAACATACACGGGGCGGGGGGTTGGGTGCTGGGGTGTGAGAAAGGGGGAAACATATTTGGGGAAATGAGGTCGGGAAGGAAAGCTGAGTAAACAGAGGTAGGGAAACAGACGTGGGGACACTGATGTTGCGAAAGAGAGGTGGGAAACAGATGTGGGGAAATAGCAGTGGGGAGACAGTGGGGGGAAACAGTGGTGTGGAATAGAGGCGCAGAATTAGAGGTGGGGAATCAGAGGAGGGAATAAGAGGTGGGGCAACAGAGGTGAGGAGACAAACGGGGGGGGGGAACAGATGTGGGGAAACAGAGGTTGGGAATCAGATGAGTGAATTTGAGGTGGGGAAACAGAGGTGGGGAATCAGAGGTTTGGAAACCCATGTGTGGAAGCCGAGATGGGGAAACCGAGTGGGGTAACCGAGGTGTGGAAACAGAGGTGTGGAAACATAGGTGTTTGAAAAGAGGGCTGTGAACAAATGGGTCCAAACAGAATGGTTAAAGCTAAGGTGGGGTATGTGAAGCGGGGAATCAGAGTTGGGGAATAAGATGTGGGGAATCAGAGGTGGGGACTCAGAATTTGGGTAACACACGTGGGGTAGGAGAGGTGGGAATACTAGGTGGGGAATCAAAGGTAGGTAAAACAGAGTTGGGGTAACAGAGGTGGGAAACAAAACTTGAGAAAAAGAGGTGTTGAACAGAGATGGGGAAACAGCACTGGGAATCTGAGTTGGGGATGCAGTGATGGGGTTACCAAGTCTGGAATAGGAAGTGGGGAATTAGTGGTGAGGAATCAAAGGTGGGGAATCAGTGGGGAGGTATCAGAAGTGGGGAATCAGTGGTGGGGAAACGAAGGTGGGGTACCAGAGATGGGGAAAGAGAGGTGGGAAAACAGAGGGGTGGAAATAGAGGGGTGGAAACAGGGCGGTGGCAACAGATGTGTGGAATGAGAATGGTTGAAACTGAGGTGGGAAAACAGAGATGGGGAAAAAGAAGTAGGGAAACAGTGGCGGAGAAACAGTGGTGGCAAAACAGTGGTGGCGATACAGTGGTGAGGAAAAGGAGGTGGAGAATCTGTGTGGGAAATCAGAGGTGGGAAACAGCTGTGTAGAAACAGAAGTGTGGAAACCGATGTGTGGAAATCGAGGTGTGGAAACTGAGGAGGGAAAACCGAGGTGTGGAAACCGATGTTAGAAACCGAGGTGTGGGAACCGAGGTGTGGAAATATTGGTATGGAAAAAGAGGGCTGTCAGCAGTTGTGTCCAAAAAGAATGGTTGAAACTTAGGTGTTGAATCAGAGTGGGGAATCAGAGGTTGGGAATCAGATGTGGGGAATCAGAGGTGTGGATATAGATGTTGGGAAAGAGAGGTGGGGAAACAGATGTGGGGAAATAGTGGTGGGAAAAGAGTGTGGGGAATACAGGTTTGTGGAATCAGAGGTGGGGAATCATAGGTGGGCAATCAATGGTGGGGAAACAGAGGTGAGGAATCAGAGGTTTGGAACCCGATGTGTGGAAACCCATGAGTGGAAACCGAGGTTTGGAATGCGATGTCAGGAAACTGAGGTATGGAAAACGAGGTGGGGAAACAGAGGTGTTGGAAATGAGGGCTGTCAACAGTTGCGTCCAAACAGAATGGTCGAATCTTAGGTGGAGAATCAGAGATGGGGAATCAGTGGTGGTGGGAAACATACGCGGGGCGGGGGGTTGGGTGCTGGTGTGTGAGAAAGGGGGAAACATATTTGGGGGAATGAGGTCGGGAAGAAAAGCTGAGTAAACAGAGGTAGGGAAACAGACGTGGGGACACTGATGTTGCGAAAGAGAGGTGGGAAATAGCGGTGGGGAGACAGTGGGGGGAAACAGTGGTGTGGAATAGAGGCACAGAATTAGAGGTGGGGAATCAGAGGAGGGAATAAGAGGTGGGGCAACAGAGGTGAGGAGACAAACGGGGGGAACAGATGCGGAGAAACGAGGTGGGGAAACAGAGGTGGAGACACTGATGTTGGGATACATAGGTGGGAACGAGATGTGGGGAAATAGCGATGGGAAAACAGTGAGGGGAAACAGAGGTGTGGAATCAGAGGAGGGGATTCAGAGGTGGGGAAACAGAGATTTGGAAACCTATGTGTGGAAACCCATGGATGGAAAACGAGGTTTGGAATCTGAGGTCAGGAAACTGAGGAATGGAAAACGAGGTGGGGAAACAGAGGTGTTGGAAATGAGGGCTGTCAACAGTTGGGTCCAAACAGAATGGTCGAATTTTACTTGGAAAATCAGAATTGGGGAATCAGTGGTGGTGAAACATTCGTGGGGTGGGGGGCTGGGGTGTGAGGGGGGGAAACAGATTTGGAGAAACGAGGTGGGGAAACAAAGGTGAGTAAACAGAGGTAGGGAAACAGACCTGGAGATACTGATGTGTCTAAACAGAGGTGGGAAACAGAGGTAGGGAAACAGAGGTGGAGACAGTGATGTTGGGATACAGAGGTGGGAACGAGATGTGGGCAAATAGCGAGGGTGAAACAGTGTGGGAAACAGAGGTGTGGAATCAGAGGTGGGGCTTCAGAGGTGGGGAAACAGAGATTTGGAAACCGATGTGTGGAAACCCATGGGTGCAAAACGAGGTTTGGAATCTGAGGTCAGGAAACTGAGGTATGGAAAACGAGGTGCGGAAACAGAGGTGTTGGAAATGAGGGCTGTCAACAGTTGGGTCCAAACAGAATGGTCGCATTTTAGGTGGAAAATCAGAGATGGGGAATCAGTGGTGGTGGGAAACATACACGGGGCGGGGGGTTGGGTGCTGGGGTGTGAGAAAGGGGGAAACATATTTGGGGAAATGAGGTCAGGAAGCAAAGCTGAGTAAACAGAGGTAGGGAAACAGACGTGGGGACACTGATGTTGCGAAAGAGAGGTGGGAAGCAGATGTGGGGAAATAGCAGTGGGGAGACAGTGGGGGGAAACAGTGGTGTGGAATAGAGGCGCAGAATTAGAGGTGGGGAATCAGAGGAGGGAATAAGAGGTGGGGCAACAGAGGTGAGGAGACAAACGGGGGGGGGGAACAGATGTGGGGAAACAGAGGTTGGGAATCAGATGAGTGAATTTGAGGTGGGGAAACAGAGGTGGGGAATCAGAGGTTTGGAAACCCATGTGTGGAAGCCGAGATGGGGAAACCGAGTGGGGTAACCGAGGTGTGGAAACAGAGGTGTGGAAACATAGGTGTTTGAAAAGAGGGCTGTGAACAAATGGGTCCAAACAGAATGGTTAAAGCTAAGGTGGGGTATGTGAAGCGGGGAATCAGAGTTGGGGAATAAGATGTGGGGAATCAGAGGTGGGGACTCAGAATTTGGGTAACACACGTGGGGTAGGAGAGGTGGGAATACTAGGTGGGGAATCAAAGGTAGGTAAAACAGAGTTGGGGTAACAGAGGTGGGAAACAAAACTTGAGAAAAAGAGGTGTTGAACAGAGATGGGGAAACAGCACTGGGAATCTGAGTTGGGGATGCAGTGATGGGGTTACCAAGTCTGGAATAGGAAGTGGGGAATTAGTGGTGAGGAATCAAAGGTGGGGAATCAGTGGGGAGGTATCAGAAGTGGGGAATCAGTGGTGGGGAAACGAAGGTGGGGTACCAGAGATGGGGAAAGAGAGGTGGGAAAACAGAGGGGTGGAAATAGAGGGGTGGAAACAGGGCGGTGGCAACAGATGTGTGGAATGAGAATGGTTGAAACTGAGGTGGGAAAACAGAGATGGGGAAAAAGAAGTAGGGAAACAGTGGCGGAGAAACAGTGGTGGCAAAACAGTGGTGGCGATACAGTGGTGAGGAAAAGGAGGTGGAGAATCTGTGTGGGAAATCAGAGGTGGGAAACAGCTGTGTAGAAACAGAAGTGTGGAAACCGATGTGTGGAAATCGAGGTGTGGAAACTGAGGAGGGAAAACCGAGGTGTGGAAACCGATGTTAGAAACCGAGGTGTGGGAACCGAGGTGTGGAAATATTGGTATGGAAAAAGAGGGCTGTCAGCAGTTGTGTCCAAAAAGAATGGTTGAAACTTAGGTGTTGAATCAGAGTGGGGAATCAGAGGTTGGGAATCAGATGTGGGGAATCAGAGGTGTGGATATAGATGTTGGGAAAGAGAGGTGGGGAAACAGATGTGGGGAAATAGTGGTGGGAAAAGAGTGTGGGGAATACAGGTTTGTGGAATCAGAGGTGGGGAATCATAGGTGGGCAATCAATGGTGGGGAAACAGAGGTGAGGAATCAGAGGTTTGGAACCCGATGTGTGGAAACCCATGAGTGGAAACCGAGGTTTGGAATGCGATGTCAGGAAACTGAGGTATGGAAAACGAGGTGGGGAAACAGAGGTGTTGGAAATGAGGGCTGTCAACAGTTGCGTCCAAACAGAATGGTCGAATCTTAGGTGGAGAATCAGAGATGGGGAATCAGTGGTGGTGGGAAACATACGCGGGGCGGGGGGTTGGGTGCTGGTGTGTGAGAAAGGGGGAAACATATTTGGGGGAATGAGGTCGGGAAGAAAAGCTGAGTAAACAGAGGTAGGGAAACAGACGTGGGGACACTGATGTTGCGAAAGAGAGGTGGGAAATAGCGGTGGGGAGACAGTGGGGGGAAACAGTGGTGTGGAATAGAGGCACAGAATTAGAGGTGGGGAATCAGAGGAGGGAATAAGAGGTGGGGCAACAGAGGTGAGGAGACAAACGGGGGGAACAGATGCGGAGAAACGAGGTGGGGAAACAGAGGTGGAGACACTGATGTTGGGATACATAGGTGGGAACGAGATGTGGGGAAATAGCGATGGGAAAACAGTGAGGGGAAACAGAGGTGTGGAATCAGAGGAGGGGATTCAGAGGTGGGGAAACAGAGATTTGGAAACCTATGTGTGGAAACCCATGGATGGAAAACGAGGTTTGGAATCTGAGGTCAGGAAACTGAGGAATGGAAAACGAGGTGGGGAAACAGAGGTGTTGGAAATGAGGGCTGTCAACAGTTGGGTCCAAACAGAATGGTCGAATTTTACTTGGAAAATCAGAATTGGGGAATCAGTGGTGGTGAAACATTCGTGGGGTGGGGGGCTGGGGTGTGAGGGGGGGAAACAGATTTGGAGAAACGAGGTGGGGAAACAAAGGTGAGTAAACAGAGGTAGGGAAACAGACCTGGAGATACTGATGTGTCTAAACAGAGGTGGGAAACAGAGGTAGGGAAACAGAGGTGGAGACAGTGATGTTGGGATACAGAGGTGGGAACGAGATGTGGGCAAATAGCGAGGGTGAAACAGTGTGGGAAACAGAGGTGTGGAATCAGAGGTGGGGCTTCAGAGGTGGGGAAACAGAGATTTGGAAACCGATGTGTGGAAACCCATGGGTGCAAAACGAGGTTTGGAATCTGAGGTCAGGAAACTGAGGTATGGAAAACGAGGTGCGGAAACAGAGGTGTTGGAAATGAGGGCTGTCAACAGTTGGGTCCAAACAGAATGGTCGCATTTTAGGTGGAAAATCAGAGATGGGGAATCAGTGGTGGTGAAACATACATGGGGGGGGGGGGGGGCTGTGGTGTGAGAGGGGGGCGGGAACAGATGTAGAGAAACGAGGTGGGGAAACAAAGGTGAGTAAACAGAGGTAGGGAAACAGACCTGGGGACACTGATGTGTCTAAACAGAGGTGGGAAACAGAGGTAGGGAAACAGAGGTGGAGACACTGATGTTGGGATACAGAGGTGGGAACGAGATGTGGGGAAACAGCGATGGGGAAACAGTGGGGCTAAACAGTGGTGTGGAATAGAGGCGCAGAATTAGAGGTGGGGAATCAGACGAGGGAATCAGATGTGGGGAAACAGAGGTTGGGAATCAGATGAGTGAATTTGAGGTGGGGAAACAGAGGTGGGGAATCAGAGGTTTGGAAACCGAGGTGTGGAAACCCATGTGTGGAAGACGAGGTGGGGAAACCGACTGGGGTAACCGAGGTGTGGAAAGAGAGGTGTGGAAAGAGAGGTGTTTGAAAAGAGGGCTGTGAACAAATGGGTCCAAACAGAATGGTTAAAGCTAAGGTGGGGTATGAGAAGCGGGAAATCAGAGTTGGGGAATAAGACGTGGGGAATCAGAGGTGGGGACTCAAAATTTGGGTAACACACGTGGGGAAGGAGAGGTGGGAATACAAGGTGGGGAATCAAAGGTAGGGAAACAGAGTTGGGGTAACAGAGGTGGGAAACAAAACTTGAGAAAAAGATGTGGGGAACAGAGATGGGAAAACAGCACTGGGAATCTGAGTTGGGGATGCAGTGGTGGGGTTACCAAGTCTGGAATATGAAGTGGGGAATCAGTGGTGAGGAATCAGAGGTGGGGAATCAGTGGGGAGGTATCAGAAGTGGGGAATGAGTGGTGGGGAAACGAAGGTGGGGTACCAGAGGTGGGGAAACAGAGGTGGGAAAACAGAGGGGTGGAAATAGAGGGGTGGAAACAGGGCGGTGCCAACAGATGTGTGGAATGAGAATGGTTGAAACTGAGGTGTAGAAACAGAGATGGGGAAAAAGAAGTGGGGAAACAGTGGTGGAGAAACAGTGGTGGCGAAACAGTGGTGGCGAAACAGTGGTGGTGATACAGTGGTGAGGAAAAGGAGGTGGAGAATCTGTGTGGGAAATCAGAGGTGGGGAACAGCTGTGTAGAAACAGAAGTGTGGAAACCGATGTGTGGAAATCGAGGTGTGGAAACTGAGGAGGGAAAACCGAGGTGTGGAAACCGATGTTGGAAACCGAGGTGTGGGAACCGAGGTGTGGAAATATTGGTGTGGAAAAAGAGGGCTGTCAGCAGTTGTGTCCAAAAAGAATGGTTGAAACTTAGGTGGTGAATCAGAGTGGGGAATCAGAGGTTGGGAATCAGATGTGGGGATTCAGAGGTGTGGAAACAGATGTTGGGAAAGAGACGTGGGGAAACAGACGTGGGGAAATAGTGGTGGGAAAAGAGTGTGGGGAATGCAGGTTTGTGGAATCAGAAGTGGGGAATCATAGGTGGGCAATCAATGGTGGGGAAACAGAGGTGAGGAATCAAAGGTTTGGAACCCGATGTGTGGAAACCCATGAGTGGAAACCGAGGTTTGGAATGCGATGTCAGGAATCTGAGGTATGGAAAACGAGGTGGGGAAACAGAGGTGTTGGAAATGAGGTCTGTCAACAGTTGCGTCCAAACAGAATGGTCGAATCTTAGGTGGAGAATCAGAGATGGGGAATCAGTGGTGGTGGGAAACATACACGGGGCGGGGGGTTGGGTGCTGGGGTGTGAGAAAGGGGGAAACATATTTGGGGAAATGAGGTCAGGAAGCAAAGCTGAGTAAACAGAGGTAGGGAAACAGACGTGGGGACACTGATGTTGCGAAAGAGAGGTGGGAAACAGATGTGGGGAAATAGCAGTGGGGAGACAGTGGGGGGAAACAGTGGTGTGGAATAGAGGCGCAGAATTAGAGGTGGGGAATCAGAGGAGGGAATAAGAGGTGGGGCAACAGAGGTGAGGAGACAAACGGGGGGGGGGAACAGATGTGGGGAAACAGAGGTTGGGAATCAGATGAGTGAATTTGAGGTGGGGAAACAGAGGTGGGGAATCAGAGGTTTGGAAACCCATGTGTGGAAGCCGAGATGGGGAAACCGAGTGGGGTAACCGAGGTGTGGAAACAGAGGTGTGGAAACATAGGTGTTTGAAAAGAGGGCTGTGAACAAATGGGTCCAAACAGAATGGTTAAAGCTAAGGTGGGGTATGTGAAGCGGGGAATCAGAGTTGGGGAATAAGATGTGGGGAATCAGAGGTGGGGACTCAGAATTTGGGTAACACACGTGGGGTAGGAGAGGTGGGAATACTAGGTGGGGAATCAAAGGTAGGTAAAACAGAGTTGGGGTAACAGAGGTGGGAAACAAAACTTGAGAAAAAGAGGTGTTGAACAGAGATGGGGAAACAGCACTGGGAATCTGAGTTGGGGATGCAGTGATGGGGTTACCAAGTCTGGAATAGGAAGTGGGGAATCAGTGGTGAGGAATCAAAGGTGGGGAATCAGTGGGGAGGTATCAGAAGTGGGGAATCAGTGGTGGGGAAACGAAGGTGGGGTACCAGAGATGGGGAAAGAGAGGTGGGAAAACAGAGGGGTGGAAATAGAGGGGTGGAAACAGGGCGGTGGCAACAGATGTGTGGAATGAGAATGGTTGAAACTGAGGTGGGAAAACAGAGATGGGGAAAAAGAAGTAGGGAAACAGTGGCGGAGAAACAGTGGTGGCAAAACAGTGGTGGCGATACAGTGGTGAGGAAAAGGAGGTGGAGAATCTGTGTGGGAAATCAGAGGTGGGAAACAGCTGTGTAGAAACAGAAGTGTGGAAACCGATGTGTGGAAATCGAGGTGTGGAAACTGAGGAGGGAAAACCGAGGTGTGGAAACCGATGTTAGAAACCGAGGTGTGGGAACCGAGGTGTGGAAATATTGGTATGGAAAAAGAGGGCTGTCAGCAGTTGTGTCCAAAAAGAATGGTTGAAACTTAGGTGTTGAATCAGAGTGGGGAATCAGAGGTTGGGAATCAGATGTGGGGAATCAGAGGTGTGGATATAGATGTTGGGAAAGAGAGGTGGGGAAACAGATGTGGGGAAATAGTGGTGGGAAAAGAGTGTGGGGAATACAGGTTTGTGGAATCAGAGGTGGGGAATCATAGGTGGGCAATCAATGGTGGGGAAACAGAGGTGAGGAATCAGAGGTTTGGAACCCGATGTGTGGAAACCCATGAGTGGAAACCGAGGTTTGGAATGCGATGTCAGGAAACTGAGGTATGGAAAACGAGGTGGGGAAACAGAGGTGTTGGAAATGAGGGCTGTCAACAGTTGCGTCCAAACAGAATGGTCGAATCTTAGGTGGAGAATCAGAGATGGGGAATCAGTGGTGGTGGGAAACATACGCGGGGCGGGGGGTTGGGTGCTGGTGTGTGAGAAAGGGGGAAACATATTTGGGGGAATGAGGTCGGGAAGAAAAGCTGAGTAAACAGAGGTAGGGAAACAGACGTGGGGACACTGATGTTGCGAAAGAGAGGTGGGAAATAGCGGTGGGGAGACAGTGGGGGGAAACAGTGGTGTGGAATAGAGGCACAGAATTAGAGGTGGGGAATCAGAGGAGGGAATAAGAGGTGGGGCAACAGAGGTGAGGAGACAAACGGGGGGAACAGATGCGGAGAAACGAGGTGGGGAAACAGAGGTGGAGACACTGATGTTGGGATACATAGGTGGGAACGAGATGTGGGGAAATAGCGATGGGAAAACAGTGAGGGGAAACAGAGGTGTGGAATCAGAGGAGGGGATTCAGAGGTGGGGAAACAGAGATTTGGAAACCTATGTGTGGAAACCCATGGATGGAAAACGAGGTTTGGAATCTGAGGTCAGGAAACTGAGGAATGGAAAACGAGGTGGGGAAACAGAGGTGTTGGAAATGAGGGCTGTCAACAGTTGGGTCCAAACAGAATGGTCGAATTTTACTTGGAAAATCAGAATTGGGGAATCAGTGGTGGTGAAACATTCGTGGGGTGGGTGGCTGGGGTGTGAGGGGGGGAAACAGATTTGGAGAAACGAGGTGGGGAAACAAAGGTGAGTAAACAGAGGTAGGGAAACAGACCTGGAGATACTGATGTGTCTAAACAGAGGTGGGAAACAGAGGTAGGGAAACAGAGGTGGAGACAGTGATGTTGGGATACAGAGGTGGGAACGAGATGTGGGCAAATAGCGAGGGTGAAACAGTGTGGGAAACAGAGGTGTGGAATCAGAGGTGGGGCTTCAGAGGTGGGGAAACAGAGATTTGGAAACCGATGTGTGGAAACCCATGGGTGCAAAACGAGGTTTGGAATCTGAGGTCAGGAAACTGAGGTATGGAAAACGAGGTGCGGAAACAGAGGTGTTGGAAATGAGGGCTGTCAACAGTTGGGTCCAAACAGAATGGTCGCATTTTAGGTGGAAAATCAGAGATGGGGAATCAGTGGTGGTGAAACATACATGGGGGGGGGGGGGGCTGTGGTGTGAGAGGGGGGCGGGAACAGATGTAGAGAAACGAGGTGGGGAAACAAAGGTGAGTAAACAGAGGTAGGGAAACAGACCTGGGGACACTGATGTGTCTAAACAGAGGTGGGAAACAGAGGTAGGGAAACAGAGGTGGAGACACTGATGTTGGGATACAGAGGTGGGAACGAGATGTGGGGAAACAGCGATGGGGAAACAGTGGGGCTAAACAGTGGTGTGGAATAGAGGCGCAGAATTAGAGGTGGGGAATCAGACGAGGGAATCAGATGTGGGGAAACAGAGGTTGGGAATCAGATGAGTGAATTTGAGGTGGGGAAACAGAGGTGGGGAATCAGAGGTTTGGAAACCGAGGTGTGGAAACCCATGTGTGGAAGACGAGGTGGGGAAACCGACTGGGGTAACCGAGGTGTGGAAAGAGAGGTGTGGAAAGAGAGGTGTTTGAAAAGAGGGCTGTGAACAAATGGGTCCAAACAGAATGGTTAAAGCTAAGGTGGGGTATGAGAAGCGGGAAATCAGAGTTGGGGAATAAGACGTGGGGAATCAGAGGTGGGGACTCAAAATTTGGGTAACACACGTGGGGAAGGAGAGGTGGGAATACAAGGTGGGGAATCAAAGGTAGGGAAACAGAGTTGGGGTAACAGAGGTGGGAAACAAAACTTGAGAAAAAGATGTGGGGAACAGAGATGGGAAAACAGCACTGGGAATCTGAGTTGGGGATGCAGTGGTGGGGTTACCAAGTCTGGAATATGAAGTGGGGAATCAGTGGTGAGGAATCAGAGGTGGGGAATCAGTGGGGAGGTATCAGAAGTGGGGAATGAGTGGTGGGGAAACGAAGGTGGGGTACCAGAGGTGGGGAAACAGAGGTGGGAAAACAGAGGGGTGGAAATAGAGGGGTGGAAACAGGGCGGTGCCAACAGATGTGTGGAATGAGAATGGTTGAAACTGAGGTGGAGAAACAGAGATGGGGAAAAAGAAGTGGGGAAACAGTGGTGGAGAAACAGTGGTGGCGAAACAGTGGTGGCGAAACAGTGGTGGTGATACAGTGGTGAGGAAAAGGAGGTGGAGAATCTGTGTGGGAAATCAGAGGTGGGGAACAGCTGTGTAGAAACAGAAGTGTGGAAACCGATGTGTGGAAATCGAGGTGTGGAAACTGAGGAGGGAAAACCGAGGTGTGGAAACCGATGTTGGAAACCGAGGTGTGGGAACCGAGGTGTGGAAATATTGGTGTGGAAAAAGAGGGCTGTCAGCAGTTGTGTCCAAAAAGAATGGTTGAAACTTAGGTGGTGAATCAGAGTGGGGAATCAGAGGTTGGGAATCAGATGTGGGGATTCAGAGGTGTGGAAACAGATGTTGGGAAAGAGACGTGGGGAAACAGACGTGGGGAAATAGTGGTGGGAAAAGAGTGTGGGGAATACAGGTTTGTGGAATCAGAAGTGGGGAATCATAGGTGGGCAATCAATGGTGGGGAAACAGAGGTGAGGAATCAAAGGTTTGGAACCCGATGTGTGGAAACCCATGAGTGGAAACCGAGGTTTGGAATGCGATGTCAGGAATCTGAGGTATGGAAAACGAGGTGGGGAAACAGAGGTGTTGGAAATGAGGTCTGTCAACAGTTGCGTCCAAACAGAATGGTCGAATCTTAGGTGGAGAATCAGAGATGGGGAATCAGTGGTGGTGGGAAACATACACGGGGCGGGGGGTTGGGTGCTGGGGTGTGAGAAAGGGGGAAACATATTTGGGGAAATGAGGTCAGGAAGCAAAGCTGAGTAAACAGAGGTAGGGAAACAGACGTGGGGACACTGATGTTGCGAAAGAGAGGTGGGAAACAGATGTGGGGAAATAGCAGTGGGGAGACAGTGGGGGGAAACAGTGGTGTGGAATAGAGGCGCAGAATTAGAGGTGGGGAATCAGAGGAGGGAATAAGAGGTGGGGCAACAGAGGTGAGGAGACAAACGGGGGGGGGGAACAGATGTGGGGAAACAGAGGTTGGGAATCAGATGAGTGAATTTGAGGTGGGGAAACAGAGGTGGGGAATCAGAGGTTTGGAAACCCATGTGTGGAAGCCGAGATGGGGAAACCGAGTGGGGTAACCGAGGTGTGGAAACAGAGGTGTGGAAACATAGGTGTTTGAAAAGAGGGCTGTGAACAAATGGGTCCAAACAGAATGGTTAAAGCTAAGGTGGGGTATGTGAAGCGGGGAATCAGAGTTGGGGAATAAGATGTGGGGAATCTGAGGTGGGGACTCAGAATTTGGGTAACACACGTGGGGTAGGAGAGGTGGGAATACTAGGTGGGGAATCAAAGGTAGGTAAAACAGAGTTGGGGTAACAGAGGTGGGAAACAAAACTTGAGAAAAAGAGGTGTTGAACAGAGATGGGGAAACAGCACTGGGAATCTGAGTTGGGGATGCAGTGATGGGGTTACCAAGTCTGGAATAGGAAGTGGGGAATCAGTGGTGAGGAATCAAAGGTGGGGAATCAGTGGGGAGGTATCAGAAGTGGGGAATCAGTGGTGGGGAAACGAAGGTGGGGTACCAGAGATGGGGAAAGAGAGGTGGGAAAACAGAGGGGTGGAAATAGAGGGGTGGAAACAGGGCGGTGGCAACAGATGTGTGGAATGAGAATGGTTGAAACTGAGGTGGGAAAACAGAGATGGGGAAAAAGAAGTAGGGAAACAGTGGCGGAGAAACAGTGGTGGCAAAACAGTGGTGGCGATACAGTGGTGAGGAAAAGGAGGTGGAGAATCTGTGTGGGAAATCAGAGGTGGGAAACAGCTGTGTAGAAACAGAAGTGTGGAAACCGATGTGTGGAAATCGAGGTGTGGAAACTGAGGAGGGAAAACCGAGGTGTGGAAACCGATGTTAGAAACCGAGGTGTGGGAACCGAGGTGTGGAAATATTGGTATGGAAAAAGAGGGCTGTCAGCAGTTGTGTCCAAAAAGAATGGTTGAAACTTAGGTGTTGAATCAGAGTGGGGAATCAGAGGTTGGGAATCAGATGTGGGGAATCAGAGGTGTGGATATAGATGTTGGGAAAGAGAGGTGGGGAAACAGATGTGGGGAAATAGTGGTGGGAAAAGAGTGTGGGGAATACAGGTTTGTGGAATCAGAGGTGGGGAATCATAGGTGGGCAATCAATGGTGGGGAAACAGAGGTGAGGAATCAGAGGTTTGGAACCCGATGTGTGGAAACCCATGAGTGGAAACCGAGGTTTGGAATGCGATGTCAGGAAACTGAGGTATGGAAAACGAGGTGGGGAAACAGAGGTGTTGGAAATGAGGGCTGTCAACAGTTGCGTCCAAACAGAATGGTCGAATCTTAGGTGGAGAATCAGAGATGGGGAATCAGTGGTGGTGGGAAACATACGCGGGGCGGGGGGTTGGGTGCTGGTGTGTGAGAAAGGGGGAAACATATTTGGGGGAATGAGGTCGGGAAGAAAAGCTGAGTAAACAGAGGTAGGGAAACAGACGTGGGGACACTGATGTTGCGAAAGAGAGGTGGGAAATAGCGGTGGGGAGACAGTGGGGGGAAACAGTGGTGTGGAATAGAGGCACAGAATTAGAGGTGGGGAATCAGAGGAGGGAATAAGAGGTGGGGCAACAGAGGTGAGGAGACAAACGGGGGGAACAGATGCGGAGAAACGAGGTGGGGAAACAGAGGTGGAGACACTGATGTTGGGATACATAGGTGGGAACGAGATGTGGGGAAATAGCGATGGGAAAACAGTGAGGGGAAACAGAGGTGTGGAATCAGAGGAGGGGATTCAGAGGTGGGGAAACAGAGATTTGGAAACCTATGTGTGGAAACCCATGGATGGAAAACGAGGTTTGGAATCTGAGGTCAGGAAACTGAGGAATGGAAAACGAGGTGGGGAAACAGAGGTGTTGGAAATGAGGGCTGTCAACAGTTGGGTCCAAACAGAATGGTCGAATTTTACTTGGAAAATCAGAATTGGGGAATCAGTGGTGGTGAAACATTCGTGGGGTGGGGGGCTGGGGTGTGAGGGGGGGAAACAGATTTGGAGAAACGAGGTGGGGAAACAAAGGTGAGTAAACAGAGGTAGGGAAACAGACCTGGAGATACTGATGTGTCTAAACAGAGGTGGGAAACAGAGGTAGGGAAACAGAGGTGGAGACAGTGATGTTGGGATACAGAGGTGGGAACGAGATGTGGGCAAATAGCGAGGGTGAAACAGTGTGGGAAACAGAGGTGTGGAATCAGAGGTGGGGCTTCAGAGGTGGGGAAACAGAGATTTGGAAACCGATGTGTGGAAACCCATGGGTGCAAAACGAGGTTTGGAATCTGAGGTCAGGAAACTGAGGTATGGAAAACGAGGTGCGGAAACAGAGGTGTTGGAAATGAGGGCTGTCAACAGTTGGGTCCAAACAGAATGGTCGCATTTTAGGTGGAAAATCAGAGATGGGGAATCAGTGGTGGTGAAACATACATGGGGGGGGGGGGCTGTGGTGTGAGAGGGGGGCGGGAACAGATGTAGAGAAACGAGGTGGGGAAACAAAGGTGAGTAAACAGAGGTAGGGAAACAGACCTGGGGACACTGATGTGTCTAAACAGAGGTGGGAAACAGAGGTAGGGAAACAGAGGTGGAGACACTGATGTTGGGATACAGAGGTGGGAACGAGATGTGGGGAAACAGCGATGGGGAAACAGTGGGGCTAAACAGTGGTGTGGAATAGAGGCGCAGAATTAGAGGTGGGGAATCAGACGAGGGAATCAGATGTGGGGAAACAGAGGTTGGGAATCAGATGAGTGAATTTGAGGTGGGGAAACAGAGGTGGGGAATCAGAGGTTTGGAAACCGAGGTGTGGAAACCCATGTGTGGAAGACGAGGTGGGGAAACCGACTGGGGTAACCGAGGTGTGGAAAGAGAGGTGTGGAAAGAGAGGTGTTTGAAAAGAGGGCTGTGAACAAATGGGTCCAAACAGAATGGTTAAAGCTAAGGTGGGGTATGAGAAGCGGGAAATCAGAGTTGGGGAATAAGACGTGGGGAATCAGAGGTGGGGACTCAAAATTTGGGTAACACACGTGGGGAAGGAGAGGTGGGAATACAAGGTGGGGAATCAAAGGTAGGGAAACAGAGTTGGGGTAACAGAGGTGGGAAACAAAACTTGAGAAAAAGATGTGGGGAACAGAGATGGGAAAACAGCACTGGGAATCTGAGTTGGGGATGCAGTGGTGGGGTTACCAAGTCTGGAATATGAAGTGGGGAATCAGTGGTGAGGAATCAGAGGTGGGGAATCAGTGGGGAGGTATCAGAAGTGGGGAATGAGTGGTGGGGAAACGAAGGTGGGGTACCAGAGGTGGGGAAACAGAGGTGGGAAAACAGAGGGGTGGAAATAGAGGGGTGGAAACAGGGCGGTGCCAACAGATGTGTGGAATGAGAATGGTTGAAACTGAGGTGGAGAAACAGAGATGGGGAAAAAGAAGTGGGGAAACAGTGGTGGAGAAACAGTGGTGGCGAAACAGTGGTGGCGAAACAGTGGTGGTGATACAGTGGTGAGGAAAAGGAGGTGGAGAATCTGTGTGGGAAATCAGAGGTGGGGAACAGCTGTGTAGAAACAGAAGTGTGGAAACCGATGTGTGGAAATCGAGGTGTGGAAACTGAGGAGGGAAAACCGAGGTGTGGAAACCGATGTTGGAAACCGAGGTGTGGGAACCGAGGTGTGGAAATATTGGTGTGGAAAAAGAGGGCTGTCAGCAGTTGTGTCCAAAAAGAATGGTTGAAACTTAGGTGGTGAATCAGAGTGGGGAATCAGAGGTTGGGAATCAGATGTGGGGATTCAGAGGTGTGGAAACAGATGTTGGGAAAGAGACGTGGGGAAACAGACGTGGGGAAATAGTGGTGGGAAAAGAGTGTGGGGAATACAGGTTTGTGGAATCAGAAGTGGGGAATCATAGGTGGGCAATCAATGGTGGGGAAACAGAGGTGAGGAATCAAAGGTTTGGAACCCGATGTGTGGAAACCCATGAGTGGAAACCGAGGTTTGGAATGCGATGTCAGGAATCTGAGGTATGGAAAACGAGGTGGGGAAACAGAGGTGTTGGAAATGAGGTCTGTCAACAGTTGCGTCCAAACAGAATGGTCGAATCTTAGGTGGAGAATCAGAGATGGGGAATCAGTGGTGGTGGGAAACATACACGGGGCGGGGGGTTGGGTGCTGGGGTGTGAGAAAGGGGGAAACATATTTGGGGAAATGAGGTCAGGAAGCAAAGCTGAGTAAACAGAGGTAGGGAAACAGACGTGGGGACACTGATGTTGCGAAAGAGAGGTGGGAAACAGATGTGGGGAAATAGCAGTGGGGAGACAGTGGGGGGAAACAGTGGTGTGGAATAGAGGCGCAGAATTAGAGGTGGGGAATCAGAGGAGGGAATAAGAGGTGGGGCAACAGAGGTGAGGAGACAAACGGGGGGGGGAACAGATTTGGGGAAACAGAGGTTGGGAATCAGATGAGTGAATTTGAGGTGGGGAAACAGAGGTGGGGAATCAGAGGTTTGGAAACCCATGTGTGGAAGCCGAGATGGGGAAACCGAGTGGGGTAACCGAGGTGTGGAAACAGAGGTGTGGAAACATAGGTGTTTGAAAAGAGGGCTGTGAACAAATGGGTCCAAACAGAATGGTTAAAGCTAAGGTGGGGTATGTGAAGCGGGGAATCAGAGTTGGGGAATAAGATGTGGGGAATCAGAGGTGGGGACTCAGAATTTGGGTAACACACGTGGGGTAGGAGAGGTGGGAATACTAGGTGGGGAATCAAAGGTAGGTAAAACAGAGTTGGGGTAACAGAGGTGGGAAACAAAACTTGAGAAAAAGAGGTGTTGAACAGAGATGGGGAAACAGCACTGGGAATCTGAGTTGGGGATGCAGTGATGGGGTTACCAAGTCTGGAATAGGAAGTGGGGAATCAGTGGTGAGGAATCAAAGGTGGGGAATCAGTGGGGAGGTATCAGAAGTGGGGAATCAGTGGTGGGGAAACGAAGGTGGGGTACCAGAGATGGGGAAAGAGAGGTGGGAAAACAGAGGGGTGGAAATAGAGGGGTGGAAACAGGGCGGTGGCAACAGATGTGTGGAATGAGAATGGTTGAAACTGAGGTGGGAAAACAGAGATGGGGAAAAAGAAGTAGGGAAACAGTGGCGGAGAAACAGTGGTGGCAAAACAGTGGTGGCGATACAGTGGTGAGGAAAAGGAGGTGGAGAATCTGTGTGGGAAATCAGAGGTGGGAAACAGCTGTGTAGAAACAGAAGTGTGGAAACCGATGTGTGGAAATCGAGGTGTGGAAACTGAGGAGGGAAAACCGAGGTGTGGAAACCGATGTTAGAAACCGAGGTGTGGGAACCGAGGTGTGGAAATATTGGTATGGAAAAAGAGGGCTGTCAGCAGTTGTGTCCAAAAAGAATGGTTGAAACTTAGGTGTTGAATCAGAGTGGGGAATCAGAGGTTGGGAATCAGATGTGGGGAATCAGAGGTGTGGATATAGATGTTGGGAAAGAGAGGTGGGGAAACAGATGTGGGGAAATAGTGGTGGGAAAAGAGTGTGGGGAATACAGGTTTGTGGAATCAGAGGTGGGGAATCATAGGTGGACAATCAATGGTGGGGAAACAGAGGTGAGGAATCAGAGGTTTGGAACCCGATGTGTGGAAACCCATGAGTGGAAACCGAGGTTTGGAATGCGATGTCAGGAAACTGAGGTATGGAAAATGAGGTGGGGAAACAGAGGTGTTGGAAATGAGGGCTGTCAACAGTTGCGTCCAAACAGAATGGTCGAATCTTAGGTGGAGAATCAGAGATGGGGAATCAGTGGTGGTGGGAAACATACGCGGGGCGGGGGGTTGGGTGCTGGTGTGTGAGAAAGGGGGAAACATATTTGGGGGAATGAGGTCGGGAAGAAAAGCTGAGTAAACAGAGGTAGGGAAACAGACGTGGGGACACTGATGTTGCGAAAGAGAGGTGGGAAATAGCGGTGGGGAGACAGTGGGGGGAAACAGTGGTGTGGAATAGAGGCACAGAATTAGAGGTGGGGAATCAGAGGAGGGAATAGGAGGTGGGGCAACAGAGGTGAGGAGACAAACGGGGGGAACAGATGCGGAGAAACGAGGTGGGGAAACAGAGGTGGAGACACTGATGTTGGGATACAGAGGTGGGAACGAGATGTGGGCAAATAGCGAGGGTGAAACAGTGTGGGAAACAGAGGTGTGGAATCAGAGGTGGGGCTTCAGAGGTGGGGAAACAGAGATTTGGAAACCGATGTGTGGAAACCCATGGGTGCAAAACGAGGTTTGGAATCTGAGGTCAGGAAACTGAGGTATGGAAAACGAGGTGCGGAAACAGAGGTGTTGGAAATGAGGGCTGTCAACAGTTGGGTCCAAACAGAATGGTCGCATTTTAGGTGGAAAATCAGAGATGGGGAATCAGTGGTGGTGAAACATACATGGGGGGGGGGGGGGCTGTGGTGTGAGAGGGGGGCGGGAACAGATGTAGAGAAACGAGGTGGGGAAACAAAGGTGAGTAAACAGAGGTAGGGAAACAGACCTGGGGACACTGATGTGTCTAAACAGAGGTGGGAAACAGAGGTAGGGAAACAGAGGTGGAGACACTGATGTTGGGATACAGAGGTGGGAACGAGATGTGGGGAAACAGCGATGGGGAAACAGTGGGGCTAAACAGTGGTGTGGAATAGAGGCGCAGAATTAGAGGTGGGGAATCAGACGAGGGAATCAGATGTGGGGAAACAGAGGTTGGGAATCAGATGAGTGAATTTGAGGTGGGGAAACAGAGGTGGGGAATCAGAGGTTTGGAAACCGAGGTGTGGAAACCCATGTGTGGAAGACGAGGTGGGGAAACCGACTGGGGTAACCGAGGTGTGGAAAGAGAGGTGTGGAAAGAGAGGTGTTTGAAAAGAGGGCTGTGAACAAATGGGTCCAAACAGAATGGTTAAAGCTAAGGTGGGGTATGAGAAGCGGGAAATCAGAGTTGGGGAATAAGACGTGGGGAATCAGAGGTGGGGACTCAAAATTTGGGTAACACACGTGGGGAAGGAGAGGTGGGAATACAAGGTGGGGAATCAAAGGTAGGGAAACAGAGTTGGGGTAACAGAGGTGGGAAACAAAACTTGAGAAAAAGATGTGGGGAACAGAGATGGGAAAACAGCACTGGGAATCTGAGTTGGGGATGCAGTGGTGGGGTTACCAAGTCTGGAATATGAAGTGGGGAATCAGTGGTGAGGAATCAGAGGTGGGGAATCAGTGGGGAGGTATCAGAAGTGGGGAATGAGTGGTGGGGAAACGAAGGTGGGGTACCAGAGGTGGGGAAACAGAGGTGGGAAAACAGAGGGGTGGAAATAGAGGGGTGGAAACAGGGCGGTGCCAACAGATGTGTGGAATGAGAATGGTTGAAACTGAGGTGGAGAAACAGAGATGGGGAAAAAGAAGTGGGGAAACAGTGGTGGAGAAACAGTGGTGGCGAAACAGTGGTGGCGAAACAGTGGTGGTGATACAGTGGTGAGGAAAAGGAGGTGGAGAATCTGTGTGGGAAATCAGAGGTGGGGAACAGCTGTGTAGAAACAGAAGTGTGGAAACCGATGTGTGGAAATCGAGGTGTGGAAACTGAGGAGGGAAAACCGAGGTGTGGAAACCGATGTTGGAAACCGAGGTGTGGGAACCGAGGTGTGGAAATATTGGTGTGGAAAAAGAGGGCTGTCAGCAGTTGTGTCCAAAAAGAATGGTTGAAACTTAGGTGGTGAATCAGAGTGGGGAATCAGAGGTTGGGAATCAGATGTGGGGATTCAGAGGTGTGGAAACAGATGTTGGGAAAGAGACGTGGGGAAACAGACGTGGGGAAATAGTGGTGGGAAAAGAGTGTGGGGAATACAGGTTTGTGGAATCAGAAGTGGGGAATCATAGGTGGGCAATCAATGGTGGGGAAACAGAGGTGAGGAATCAAAGGTTTGGAACCCGATGTGTGGAAACCCATGAGTGGAAACCGAGGTTTGGAATGCGATGTCAGGAATCTGAGGTATGGAAAACGAGGTGGGGAAACAGAGGTGTTGGAAATGAGGTCTGTCAACAGTTGCGTCCAAACAGAATGGTCGAATCTTAGGTGGAGAATCAGAGATGGGGAATCAGTGGTGGTGGGAAACATACACGGGGCGGGGGGTTGGGTGCTGGGGTGTGAGAAAGGGGGAAACATATTTGGGGAAATGAGGTCAGGAAGCAAAGCTGAGTAAACAGAGGTAGGGAAACAGACGTGGGGACACTGATGTTGCGAAAGAGAGGTGGGAAATAGCGGTGGGGAGACAGTGGGGAGAAACAGTGGTGTGGAATAGAGGCACAGAATTAGAGGTGGGGAATCAGAGGAGGGAATAAGAGGTGGGGCAACAGAGGTGAGGAGACAAACGGGGGGGGGACAGATGTGGAGAAACCAGGTGGGGAAACAGAGGTGGAGACACTGATGTTGGGATTCAGAGGTGGGAACGAGATGTGGGGAAATAGCGATGGGAAAACAGTGAGGGAAACAGAGGTGTGGAATCAGAGGAGGGGATTCAGAGGTGTGGAAACAGGGATTTGGAATCCTATGTGTGGAAACCCATGGGTGGAAAACTAGGTTTGGAACCTGAGGTCAGGAAACTGAGGAATGGAAAACGAGGTGGGGAAACTGAGGTGTTGGAAATGAGGGCTGTCAACAGTTGGGTCCAAACAGAATGGTCGAATTTTAGGTGGAAAATCAGAGATGGGGAATCAGTGGTGGTGAAACATACGTGGGGGGGGGGGCTTGGGTGTGAGGGGGGGGTGAAACAGATGTGGAGAAACGAGGTGGGGAAACAAAGCTGAGTAAACAGAGGTAGGGAAACAGACCCGGGGACACTGATGTGTCTAAACAGAGGTGGGAAACAGAGGTAGGGAAACAGAGGTGGAGACACTGATGTTGGGATGCAGAGGTGGGAACGAGATGTGGGGAAATAGCGATGGGGAAACAGTGGGGCTAAACAGTAGTGTGGAATAGAGGCGCAGAATTAGAGGTGGTGAATCAGACGAGGGAACCAGATGTCGGGAAAAAGAGGTTGGGAATCAGATGAGTGAATTTGAGGTGGGGAAACAGAGGTGGGGAATCAGAGGTTTGGAAACCGATGTGTGGAAGCCGAGGTGGGGAAACCGAGTGGGGTAACTGAGGTGTGGAAACAGAGGTCTGGAAACATAGGTGTTTGAAAAGAGGGCTGTGAACAAATGGGTCCAAACAGAATGGTTAAAGCTAAGGTGGGGTATGAGAAGCGGGGAATCAGAGTTGGGGAATAAGATGTGGGGAATCAGAGGTGGGGACTCAGAGTTTGGGTAACACACGTGGGGTAGGAGAGGTGGGAATACAAGGTGGGGAATCAAAGGTAGGGATACAGAGTTGGGGTAACAGAGGTGGGAAACAAAACTTGAGAAAAAGAGGTGGGGAACAGAGATGGGGAAACAGCACTGGGAATCTGAGTTGGGGATGCAGTGATGGGGTTACCAAGTCTGGAATAGGAAGTGGGGAATCAGTGGTGAGGAATCAAAGGTGGGGAATCAGTGGGGAGGTATCAGAAGTGGGGAATCAGTGGTGGGGAAACGAAGGTGGGGTACCAGAGGTGGGGAAACAGAGGTGGGAAAACAGAGGGGTGGAAATAGAGGGGTGGAAACAGGGCGGTGCCAACAGATGTGTGGAATGAGAATGGTTGAAACTGAGGTGGGGAAACAGAGATGGGGAAAAAGAAGTAGGGAAACAGTGGGGCAGAGACAGTGGTGGCAAAACAGTGGTGGCGATACAGTGGTGAGGAAAAGGAGGTGGAGAATCTGTGTGGGAAATCAGAGGTGGGGAACAGCTGTGTAGAAACAGAAGTGTGGAAACCGATGTGTGGAAATCGAGGTGTGGAAACTGAGGAGGGAAAACCGAGGTGTGGAAACCGATGTTGGAAACCGAGGTGTGGGAACCGAGATGTGGAAACATTGGTGTGGAAAAAGAGGGCTGTCAGCAGTTGTGTCCAAAAAGAATGGTTGAAACTTAGGTGGTGAATCAGAGTGGGGAATCAGAGGTGAGGAGACAAACGGGGGGGGGGGGGATCAGATGTGTAGAAACGAGGTGTGGAAACAGAGGTGTTGGAAATGAGGGCTGTCAACAGTTGGGTTCAAACAGAATGGTCGAATCTTAGGTGGAAAATCAGAGATGGGGAATCAGTGGTCGGGAAACATACGTGTGGGGGGGCTTAGGTGTGAGGGGGGGGAAACAGATGTGGAGGAACGAGGTGGGGAATCGAAGGTGAGTAAACAGAGGTAGGGAAACAGACGTGGGGACACTGATGTGTCGAAACAGAGGTGGGAAACAGATGTGGGGAAATAGCGGTGGGGAAACAGTCGGGGGAAACAGTGGTGAGGAATAGAGGCCGAGAATTAGAGGTGGGGAAACAGAGGTGGGGAATCAGAGGTGTTGAAACAGTTGTGTGGAAAAAGAGGTCAGTCATCAGTTGTGCCCAAACAAAATGGTTGATACTTAGGTGGTCAATCAGAGGTGGGGAATCAGAGGAGGGGAATCAGATGTGCGGAATCAAAGGTGGCGAAACTGATGTTGGGAAAGAGAGGTGGGGAATCAGATGTGGGGAAATAGTACTGTGGAAAGAATGGGTGGGGAACAGAGGTGGGGAATCGGAGGTGGGGAATCGGAGGAGGGGAAACATACGTGGGGGGGGGGGCTGGGGTGTGAGGGGGGGGGGGTAAACAGATGTGTAGAAACGAGGTGGGAAAAAAAGGTGAGTAAGCAGAGGTGGGGAAACTGTGGGGGGAAATAGTGGTGTGGAATAGAGGCGCAGAATTAGAGGTGGGGAATCAGAGGAGGGAATCAGAGGTGGGGAATCAGAGATGGGGAATCAGAGGTGGGTTAACATACGTTGGGAAGGAGAGGTGGGGAAACAAGGTGGGGAAACAAAGGAAGGGAAATAGGTGGGGAAACAGAGGTGGGGAAATGGTGGGAAAAATTTGAGAGAAAGAGGTAGGGCAACAGAGGTGGGGAAACAGCGTTGGGTGTCGGAGTTTGGGATGCAGTGGTGGGGATACGAGGTCTGGAATCGGAAGTGGGGAATCAGTGGTGGGCAATCAGAGGTGTTGAATCAAATGTGGGGTAATAGAGGTGGGGAATTAGTGGTGGGGATTAGAAGTGGGGAATCAGTGGTGGGGAAAAGGCGGTGGAAAATCAGAGTGGGGAATCAAGGTGAGGAACAGCTGTGTAGAAACAGATGTGTGAAAACCGATATTGGAAACCGAGATGTGGGAACTGAGGTGTGGAAACAGTGGTGTGGAAAAAGAGGGCTGTGAACAATTGTGTCCAATCAGAATGGTTGAAACTCAGGTGGTGAATCAGAGGTCGGGAATCAGGTGTGGGGAATCAGATGTGGGGAATCAGAGGTGGGGAATCTGAGGTGCTGCAACTTACGTGGGGGAAAAGAGATGTGGGTAAACGAAGTGGGGAAACAGAGGTATGGAAACAGACGTGGGGACACTGATGTTGGGATACAGAGGTTGGAAAGAGATGTGGGGAAATAGCGGTGGAGAAACTGTGGGGGGAACAGTGGTGTGGAATAGAGGCGCAGAATTAGATGTGGGGAATCAGAGTTGTGGGAACAGAGGTGTGGAATCAGAGGTGGGGAATCAGAGGTGGGGAATCAGTGGTGGGGAATCAGAGGTGGGGAATCAGAGGTGGGTAAACAGAGGTGGGGAATCAGAGGTTTGGAAACCGATGTGTGGAAACCCATGAGTGGAAACTGAGGTTTGGAATCCGAGGTCAGGAAACTGAGGTATGGAAAACGAGGTGGGGAAACAGAAGTGTTGGAAATGAAGGCTGTGGTGTGGAATAGAGGCGCAGAATTAGAGGTGGGGAATCAGAAGAGGGAATTAGAGGTGAGGAAACAGAGGTGGGGAATCAGAGGATTTGAAACCGAGGTGTGGAAACTGAGGTTTTGAAATCGAGGCATGGAAATCGAGGTGAGGAAACAGAGGTGTTGGAAATGAGGGCTGTCAACAGTTGGGTTCAAACAGAATGGTCAAATCTTAGGTGGAAAATCAGAGATGGGGAATCAGTGGTCGGGAAACATACGTGTGGGGGGGGCTTGGTTGTGAGGGGGGGAAACAGATGTGGAGGAACGAGGTGGGGAATCAAAGGTGAGTAAACAGAGGTAGGGAAACAGACGTGGGGACACTGATGTGTCGAAACAGAGGTGGGAAACAGATGTGGGGAAATAGCGGTGGGGAAACAGTCGGGGGAAACAGTGGTGAGGAACAGAGGCCGAGAATTAGAGGTGGGGAAACAGAGGTGGGGAATCAGAGGTGGGGAATCAGGAGTGGGGAATCAGAGGTGGGGAAACAGAGGTGTGGAATCAGAGGTGTTGAAACAGTGGTGTGGAAAAAGAGGTCTGTCATCAGTTGTGCCCAAACAAAATGGTTGATACTTAGGTGGTCAAACAGAGGTGGGGAATCAGAGGAGGGGAATCAGATGTGCGGAATCAAAGTGGCGAAACTGATGTTGGGAAAGAGAGGTGGGGAATCAGATGTGGGGAAATAGTACTGTGGAAAGAATGGGTGGGGAACAGAGGTGGGGAATCGGAGGTGGGGTATCGGAGGTCGGGAAACATATGTGGGGGGGGTGCTGGGGTGTGAAGGGGGGGGGTAAACAGATGTGTAGAAACGAGGTGGGAAAAAAAGGTGAGTAAACAGAGGTGGGGAAACTGTGGGGGGAAACAGTGGTGTGGAATAGAGGCGCAGAATTAGAGGTGGGGAATCAGAGGAGGGAATCAGAGGTGGGGAATCAGAGATGGGGAATCAGAGGTGGGTTAACATACGTTTGGAAGGAGAGGAGGGGAAACAAGGTGGGGAAACAAAGGAAGGGAAACAGGTGGGGAAACAGAGGTGGGGAAATGGTGGGAAAAATTTGAGAGAAAGAGGTAGGGCAACAGAGGTGGGGAAACAGCGTTGGGTGTCGGAGTTTGGGATGCAGTGGTGGGGATACGAGGTCTGGAATCGGAAGTGGGGAATTAGTGGTGGGCAATCAGAGGTGTTGAATCAAATGTGGGGTAATAGAGGTGGGGAATTAGTGGTGGGGATTAGAAGTGGTGAATCAGAGGTGAGGAACAGCTGTGTAGAAACAGATGTGTGAAAACCGATATTGGAAACCGAGATGTGGGAACTGAGGTGTGGAAACAGTGGTGTGGAAAAAGAGGGCTGTGAACAATTGTGTCCAATCAGAATGGTTGAAACTCAGGTGGTGAATCAGAGGTCGGGAATCAGGTGTGGGGAATCAGATGTGGGGAATCAGTGGTGGGGAATCTGAGGTGCTGCAACTTACGTGGGGGAAAAGAGATGTGGGTAAACGAAGTGGGGAAACAGAGGTATGGAAACAGACGTGGGGACACTGATGTTGGGATACAGAGGTTGGAAACAGATGTGGGGAAATAGCGGTGGGGAAACTGTGGGGGGAAACAGTGGTGTGGAATAGAGGTGCAGAATTAGATGTGGGGAATCAGATTTGTGGGAACAGAGGTGTGGAATCAGAGGTGGGGAATCAGAGGTGGGGAATCAGTGGTGGGGAATCAGAGGTGGGGAATCAGAGGTGGGGAATCAGTGGTGGGGAATCAGAGGTGGGGAATCAGAGGTGGGTAAACAGAGGTGGGGAATCAGAGGTTTGGAAACCGATGTGTGGAAACCCATGAGTGGAAACTGAGGTTTGGAATCCGAGGCATGGAAATCGAGGTGAGGAAACAGAGGTGTTGGAAATGAGGGCTGTCAACAGTTGGGTTCAAACAGAATGGTCGAATCTTAGGTGGAAAATCATAGATGGGGAATCAGTGGTCGGGAAACATACGTGTGGGGGGGCTTGGGTGTGAGGGGGGGAAACAGATGTGGAGGAACGAGGTGGGGAATCAAAGGTGAGTAAACAGAGGTAGGGAAACAGACGTGGGGACACTGATGTGTCGAAACAGAGGTGGGAAACAGATGTGGGGAAATAGCGGTGGGGAAACAGTCGGGGGAAACAGTGGTGAGGAATAGAGGCCGAGAATTAGAGGTGGGGAAACAGAGGTGGGGAATCAGAGGTGGGGAATCAGGAGTGGGGAATCAGAGGTGGGGAAACAGAGGTGTGGAATCAGAGGTGTTGAAACAGTGGTGTGGAAAAAGAGGTCTGTCATCAGTTGTGCCCAAACAAAATGGTTGATACTTAGGTGGTCAAACAGAGGTGGGGAATCAGAGGAGGGGAATCAGATGTGCGGAATCAAAGGTGGCGAAACTGATGTTGGGAAAGAGAGGTGTGGAATCAGATGTGGGGAAATAGTACTGTGGAAAAAATGGGTGGGGAACAGAGGTGGGGAATCGGAGGTGGGGTATCGGATGTGGGGAAACATACGTGGGGGGGGGCTGGGGTGTGAGAGGGGGGGTAAACAGATGTGTAGAAACGAGGTGGGAAAAAAAGGTGAGTAAACAGAGGTGGGGAAACTGGGGGGAAACAGTGGTGTGGAATAGAGGCGCAGAATTAGAGGTGGGGAATCAGAGGAGGGAATCAGAGGTGGGGAATCAGAGATGGGGAATCAGAGGTGGGTTAACATACGTTGGGAAGGAGAGGTGGGGAAACAAGGTGGGGAAACAAAGGAAGGGAAACAGGTGGGGAAACAGACGTGGGGAAATGGTGGGAAAAATTAGAGAGAAAATGGTAGGGCAACAGAGGTGGGGAAACAGCGTTGGGTGTCGGAGTTTGGGATGCAGTGGTGGGGATACGAGGTCTGGAATCGGAAGTGGGGAATCAGTGGTGGGCAATCAGAGGTGTTGAATCAAATGTGGGGTAATAGAGGTGGGGAATTAGTGGTGGGGATTAGAAGTGGGGAATCAGTGGTGGGGAAAAGGCGGTGGAAAATCAGAGTGGGGAATCAGAGGTGAGGAACAGCTGTGTAGAAACAGATGTGTGAAAACCGATATTGGAAACCGAGATGTGGGAACTGAGGTGTGGAAACAGTGGTGTGGAAAAAGAGGGCTGTGAACAATTGTGTCCAATCAGAATGGTTGAAACTCAGGTGGTGAATCAGAGGTCGGGAATCAGGTGTGGGGAATCAGATGTGGGGAATCAGAGGTGGGGAATCTGAGGTGCTGCAACTTACGTGGGGGAAAAGAGATGTGGGTAAACGAAGTGGGGAAACAGAGGTATGGAAACAGACGTGGGGACACTGATATTGGGATACAGAGGTTGGAAACAGATGTGGGGAAATAGCGGTGGGGAAACTGTGGGGGGAAACAGTGGTGTGGAATAGAGGCGCAGAATTAGATGTGGGGAATCAGAGTTGTGGGAACAGAGGTGTGGAATCAGAGGTGGGGAATCAGAGGTGGGGAATCAGTGGTGGGGAATCAGAGGTGGGGAATCAGAGGTGGGGAATCAGTGGTGGGGAATCAGAGGTGGGGAATCAGAGGTGGGTAAACAGAGGTGGGGAATCAGAGGTTTGGAAACCGATGTGTGGAAACCCATGAGTGGAAACTGAGGTTTGGAATCCGAGGTCAGGAAACTGAGGTATGGAAAACGAGGTGGGGAAACAGAAGTGTTGGAAATGAAGGCTGTGATGTGGAATAGAGGCGCAGAATTAGAGGTGGGGAATCAGAAGAGGGAATTAGAGGTGGGGAAACAGAGGTGGGGAATCAGAGGATTTGAATCCGAGGTGTGGAAACTGAGGTTTTGAAATCGAGGCATGGAAATCGAGGTGAGGAAACAGAGGTGTGGAAACCGAGGTGGCGAAACAGGTCTGCTGAATCAGAGGTGGGGAATTAGGGCTGGGGATAAAGAGGTGGCGACTCGGAGATGGGGAATCAGAGGTGAGGAAAGCGAGGTGTGCAAACCGAGGTGTGGAAATAGAGTTGTGCAAAACAAAGTGTGGAAACCGATGAGTGGAAAGAATAGGCTGTTAACAGATGTGTCCAAAGAGATTTGTTGAAATTGAGGTGTGGAATCAAGGGTGCGGAATATGAGGTGGGGAATCAGAGGTGGTGAAACGAGGTGGGGAAACAGAAGTGAGGACATAGAGGTGGGGAAACAGAGATGGGGAAATAGAGGTGGTGAAACAGAGGTGGCAAAACAGATGTGGGGAAACAGAGGTGCGGAAAGACCATTGGTGAAACGGAGGAGAGGAATCAGAGGTGGGGGGTCAGAAGTGGGGAAACAGAAGAGGCGAAATAGCAGTGATGAAACAGATGTGGGGAAATAGAGGTGTGTAAAAAATGGACAGGAAACAGACGAGTGAAACTGATGTTTCAAACCGGTGTGGACAGCGATGTGTGGAAACTGAGGTATGCAAAACGAGGAGTGGAAATCGACGTGTGGTAATCGAGTTGAGGAAACAAGGGTGGGGAATAAGGAGTGGCGACGCAGACGTATGGAATCAGAGGTGGTCAAATAGCGCTGGGGAAAAAGAAGTGGGGAAACAGAGTTGGGGAATCAGAGGTGGCGAAACAGAGGTGTGGAATCAGAGGTGGGGAAACCTAATTGTGGAAAACGAGGTGTGGAAACGAATGAGTGGAAACAGAGGGCTGTCAACAGTTGTGTCCAAACAGAATTGTTGAAATTGAGGTGTGTAATTAGGGGAGCAGAATCAGGGGTGGGGAATCAGAGGTGGAGAAGCATCGTGGGGAAACAGATGTGGTGAAAGAGAGGTGGGGAAAGACAGGTGGGGAAATGGAGTACAGGAATCAGAGGTAGGGAATCAGAGGTGGGGAATCAGAGGTGGGTTAACCGAGATGTGGAAACCGAGGTGTGGAAATCACGGTGAGGGAACAGAGGTGGGGAAACGAATGAGTGGAAACAGAGGGCTGTTAACAGTTGTGTCCAAACAGAATTGTTGAAATTGAGGTGTGGAATTAGGGGTATGGAATCAGGGGTGGGGAATCAGAGGTGGGTTAACTGAGATGTGGAAACCGAGGTGTGGAAATCGCGGTGAGGGAACAGAGGTGTGGAAACCGAGGTGTGAAAACCTAGTTGTGGAAACCGAGGTGTGGAAACGAATGATTGGAAACAGAGGTGGAGAATCGTGGTGGGGAAACAGAGGTGGTGAAACAGATGTGGGGAACAGAAGTGTGGAAACAGAAATGGTGAAATAGCGGTGACGAAACAGATGTGGGGAAACAGAGGTGGGGAATCAGTGTTGGGGAAGCAGAGGTGGGTTAACTGAGATGTGGAAACTGAGGTGTGGAAATCACGGTGAGGGAACAGAGGTGGGGAATCCAAGGTGTGAAAACCTAGTTGTGGAAACCGAGATGTGGAAACGAATGAGTGGAAACAGAGGGCTGTCAACAGTTGTGTCCAAACAGAATTGTTGAAATCGAGGACTGGAATTAGGGGTGTGGAATCAGAGGAGGGGAATCAGAGGTGGGGAATCAGAGGTGTGGAATTAGAGGTGGGGAAACAGAGGTGTAGAATCAGAGGTGGCAAAACAGAGGTGGCAAAACAGAGGTGGCGAAACAGATGTGGGGAAACAGTGGACGGGAAAGACCGTTGGAGAAATGGAGGAGAGGAATCAGAGTTGGGGAATCAGAGCTGGGGAAACATGTGTTGGGAGACAGAGGTGGGGAATCAGAAGTGGGGAAACAGAAGTGGTGAAATAGCGGTGATGAAACATATGTGGGGAAACAGAGGTGGGGAATCACTGTTGGGGAAGAAGAGGTGGGTTAACCGAGATGTGGAAACCGAGGTATGGAAATCGTGGTGATGGAATAGAGGTGGGGAATCCGAGGTGTGAAAACCTAGTTGTGGAAATCGAGATGTGGAAATGAATGAGTGGAAACAGAGGGCTGTCAACAGTTGTGTCCAAACAGAATTGTTGAAATTGAGGTCTGGAATTAGGGGTGTGGAATCAGAGGAGGGGAATCAGAGGTGGGGAAACTGAGGTGGGGAAAGTCCATTGGGGAAACGGAGCAGAGGAATCGGAGGTGGGGAATCAGAGGTGTGGAATCAGTGTTGGGAAATCAGAGGTGGGGAATGAGAGGTGGGGAATCAGAAGTGGTGAAACAGAAAAGGCGAAATAGCGGTTAACCAAGGTGTGGAGACTGAGGTGTGGAAATCGCGGTCAGGGAACAGAGGTGGGGAAATCGAGGTGTGGAAACCTAGTTGTGGAAACCGAGATGTGGAAACGAATGAGTGGAAACAGAGGGCTGTCAACAGTTGTGTCCTAACAGAATTGTTGAAATTGAGGTGTGGAATTGGGGGTGCAGAATCAGAGGTGGGGAATCAGAGGTGGGGGAAACCGAGGTGTGAAAACTGAGGTGAAGAAACAGAGGTGTGGAAACCCAGGTGACGAAACTGATCTGCTAAATCAGAGGTGGGGAATGTGAGGTGTGCAAACCGAGGTGTGGATATAGAGTTGTGCAAACCAAAGTGTGGAAACGGATAAGTGGAAACAATGGGCTGTCAACAGATGTGTCCAAACAGAATTGTTGAAATTGAGGTGTGGAATCAAGGTTGCGGAATATGAGGTGGGGAATGAGAGGTGGTGAAACGAGGTGGGGAAACAGAAGTGAGGAAATAGAGGTGTGAAAACCGAGATGGGGAAATAGAGATGGGGAAACAGAGGTGTGGAATCAGAGGTGGGGAAACAGAGTTGGGGAAAGACCGTTGGGGAAACGGAGGAGAGGAATGAGAGGTGGGGAATCAGAGGTGGAGAAACGAGGTGGGGAAACAGAAGTGAGGAAATAGAGGTGTGGAAACAGAGGTGGCGAAACAGAGATGTGGAGTAAGAGCTGGGCAAATAGACCTGGTGATAAAGAGGTGGAGAATCAGAGGTGGAGAAACAGAGGTTGGGAAACAGAGGTGGGGAATCAGAGATGGGGGTAACCGAGGTGTGAAAACCGAGATGTGGAAACAGTGGTTGGGAAATAGAGCTCGGGATAAAGAGGTGGGGAAACCAAGGTGGGTAATCGGAGGTGGGGAAACCGAGGTGACCAAATGGAGGTGTGAAAACTGAGGTGTGGAAAACGAGGTGTGGAAACGAATGAGTGGAAACAGAGGGATGTCAACAGATGTGTCAAAACAGAATTGTTGAAATTGAGGTGTGGAAGTAGGGGTGCAGAATCAGATATGTTGAATCAGAGGTGGAGAAACGTGGTGGGGAAACAGAAGGGATGAAATAGAGGTGGGGAATCAGAGGTGGGGAAACAGAGGTGTAGAATCAGAGGTGGGGAAACTGAGGTGGCGAAACAGATGTGTGGAAACAGTGGTAGGGAAAGACCGTTGGAGAAACGGAGGAGAGGAATCAGAGTTGGGGAATCAGAGCTGGGGAAACATATGTTGGGAGACAGAGGTGGGGAATCAGAGGTGGGGAATCAGAGTTGGAGAATCAGTGTTGGGAAATCAGAGGTGGGAAATCAGAGGTGAGGTATCAGAAGTGGGGAAACAGAAAAAGCGAAATAGCGGTGATGAAATAGATGTGGGGAAACAGAGGTGGGGAAAGACAGGTGGGTAAATGGAGTAGAGGAATCAGAGGTCGGGAATCAGAGGTAGGGAATCAGAGGTTGGGAATCTGTGTTTGGGAATCAGAGGTGCGTTATCCAAGGTGTGGAAACCGAGATGTGGAAATCACGGTGAGGAAACAGAGGTGGGGAAACCGAGGTGTGGAATCCTAGTTTAGGAAACCGAGATGTGGAAACGAATGAGTGGAAACAGAGGGCTGTCAACAGTTGTGATCAAACAGAATCGTTGAAATTGAAGTGTGGAATTGGGGGTGCAGAATCAGAGGTGGGGAATCAGAGGTGGGGGAAACCGAGGTGTGAAAACTGAGGTGAGGAAACAGAGGTGTGCAAACCAAAGTGTGGAAACGGATGAGTGGAAACAGTGGGCTGTCAACAGATATGTCCAAACAGAATTGTTGAAATTGAGGTGTGGAATCAAGGTTGCAGAATATAAGGTGGGGAATCAGAGGTGGTTAAACGAGATGGGGAAACAGAAGTGAGGAAATAGAGGTGGAGAAACAGAGGTGGTGAAACAGAGATGCGGAGTAAGAGGTGGGCAAATAGACCTGGTGATAAAGAGGTGGAGAATCAGAGGTGAAGAAACAGATGTGGAGAAACAGAGGATGGGAAATAGAGCTGAGGATAAAGAGGTGGGGAAACCAAGGTGGGTAATCGGAGGTGGGGAAACCGAGGTGAGCAAATGGAGGTGTGCGAACTGAGGTGTGGAAAACGAGGTGTGGAAACGAATGAGTGGAAACAGAGGGATGTCAACAGATGTGTCGAAACAGAATTGTTGAAATTGAGGTGTGGAAGTAGGGATGCAGAATCAGATATGGTGAATCAGAGGTGGAGAAACAGAGGTTGGGAAACAGAAGTGGGGAAACAGATGTGGGGAAACAGTGGTGGGGAAACAGAGGTGTGGAATCAGAGGTGGTGAATTAGAGGTGGGGAATCAGAGGTGGGGATTCAGAGGTAGGGAAACAGAGGTGGGGAATTAGTGGTGGGAAATCAGAAGTGGACAATCAGTAGTGGGAAAAGAGAGGTGGGGAATCAGAGGTGGGGAAAGGGAGGTGGGGTAATAAAGGGGTGGAAAATGAGGAGAGCAAACAGACGGGTCGAAACAGAGTGGTCAAAACCGAGGTGTGGAAACCAAGGTGTGGGAACAGAGGTGTGGAGACAGTGATGTGTAAAAAGAAGGCTGTCAACGGTTGTGTCCAAACAGAATGATTGAAACTTAGGTGCTGAATCAGAAGTGGGGATTCAGAGGTGGGGAATCAGATATGAGGAATCAGAGGTGGGGAATTGGTGGTGGCGAATCAGAGATGGGGAATCAGAGGTTGGGAAACAGAGAAGGGGATACACATTTGGGGAGACTCAGGTGGGGAAACAGTGCTGAGGAAACAGTGTTGGCGAAACAGTGGTGATGATACAGAGGTGGGGAAACTGAGTTGTGGAATCCGAGCTGGGGAAACCGAGGTGGTTAACCGAAGTGTGTAGATCGAGTTGCAGAAACTGAGGTGTGGAAACCGATGTTTGGAAACAGAGTGCTGTTACCAGAAGTGTCCAAACAGAATGGTTGAAACTTAGGTGGGGAATCAAAGGTGTTGAATCAGAGGTAATGAATCAGAGGTGGGGAAACAGAGGTTGGGAAACAGAAGTGGGGAAACAGAGGTGGGGAAACAGAGGTGGGGAAACAGTTGTGGGGAAATAGTGGTTGGGAAAAAGAGGTCTGTCAACAGTTGGGTCCAAAAAGAATGTTTGAAACTTAGGTGGTGAATCAGAGATGGGGAATCAGATGTGGGCAAATAGACCAGGGGTGGGGGGGGGGTGGGGGGAAACAGCGGTGGGAAAACGAGGTGGGGAAACAGAGGTGGGTAAATAGAGTGATGGAAACAGAGGAGGGAAAACTGATGTTGGGAAACAGATGTGGGGAAACAGTGGTCGGGAAACAAAGGTGGGGAATCAGAGGTGTGGAAACCGAGGTGAGGAACCCATGTGTGGAAACAGAGGTGGGGAATTAGTGGTGGGAAATCAGAAGTGGACAATCAGTGGTGGGAAAACAGAGGTTGGGAAACAGTGGTGGAGAAACAGTGGTGGGGAAACAGTAGTGGCGATACAGTGGTTTTCAAACGGAGGTGGGCAAACCGAGGTGTGGAAACCGAGGTGTGAAAGAGAGGGCTGTCAACAGATGTGTCCAAACAGAATGATTGAACATTAGCTGGTGAATCAGAGGTGGAGAATCAAAGGTGGACAAGCAGAGGTGGGAAAAGAGTAGTGGGGAAACGGAGGTGGGTAATCGAGGTGGGGAAACAGCTGTTTGGAAACAGAGGTGGGGAATCAGAGGTGAGGAAACAGAAGTGGGGAATCAGAGATGTGGAAACCGAGGTGGGGAAACCAAAGTGTGGAAGCCGAGGTGTGGAAACAGAGGTGTGGAAAAAGAGGACTGTCAACAGATGGGTCCAAACAGAATGGTTGGGGAAACAGAGATTGGGACACAAAGGTGGGGAAACAGAGGTTGGGAATCAGAAGTGGGGAAACAGAAAAGGCGAAATAGCAGTGATGAAACAGATGTGGGGAAACAGAGGTGGGGAAAGACAGGTGGGTAAATGGAGTAGAGGAATCAGAGGTGGGGAATCAGAGGTAGGGAATCAGAGGTTGGGAATCTGTGTTTGGGAATCAGAGGTGGGTTAACCAAGGTGTGGAAACCGAGGTGTGAAAAAGAGGGCTGTCAACATTTGTGTCCAAACAGAATGGTTAAAACTTAGGTGGTGAATCAGAGGTGGGGAATCAAAGGTGGGTAAACGAGGTGGGGAATCAGAGGTGCGGAATCAGAGGTGGGGAATCAGATGTGAGGAATGAGAAGTGGGGAAACACACGTGGGGAGACAGAGGTGGGGAACGAGAGGTGGGGAATCAGAGATGGAGATACGAGGTGGGGAAACAGAAGTGTGAAACAGAAGTTGGGAAAAGGTGTTGAGGAAACAAAGGTTGGGGAACAGAGGTGGTGAAACAGCGGTGGGAAAACAGAGGTGGGGATTCAGTGGTGGGGAAACAGAGGTAGGGGAATAGAGGGGTGGAAAAGCAGGAGAGGAAACAGATGGGACAAAACAGAGTGGTCGAAACAGAAGTGTGGAAACTGAGGTGTGGAATCCAAGGTGAGGAAACTGAGGTGTGGAAACCGAGATGTGGAAACAGAGATGGGGAAACAGAAGTGGGGGAAACAAAGATGGGAAATAGACGTAGGGAAACAGATGTGGGGAATCAAAGGTGGGGAATTAGAGGTGTGGAATCCGAGGTGGGCAAACCGAGGTGATGAAACCGAGGTGAGGAAACCGAGGTGTGGAAACCGAGGTGTGGAAAGCGAGGTGTGAAAAAGAGGGCTGGCAACAGTTGTGTGCAAAGAGAATGGTTGAAACGTGGGTGGTGAATCAGAGGTGGGAATCAAAGGTGGAGAATCACAGGTGGGGAATCAGAGGTGGGCAAACAGATGTGGGGAAACAGAGGTGGGAAACAGAGGTGGGGAAACAGATATAGGGAAACAGTGGTGGGGAGAAAGTGATGGGGAATCAGAGGTGGGGAATCAGAGGTGGGGAATTAGAGGCGTGGAATCCAAGGTGGAGAAACCGAGGTGTGAAAACCGAGGTGTGGAAACAGAGGTGTGGAAAAATAAGGACTGTCAAACAGAATGGTTGAAACTAAGCTGGGGAATCAGAGGTGGGGAATCAGGAGGGGTGGAATCAGAGGTGGGAAACAGAGGTGGTAAAACAGATTTCGTGAAACAGTCATGCAGAAAGAGTGGTGGGGAAACAAAGGTCTGGAATCAGATGTGGGGAATCAGAGGTCGGAATCAGAGCTGTGGAATTATAGGTGGAGAATCATAGGTGGGGAATGAGATGTCTTGAATGAGAGGCGGGGATCAGAGCTGCGGAATTAGAGGTGGGGAATCATAGGTGGGCAATCAGTGGTGGGGAATCAGAGCTGGGGATTTAGAAGTGGGGAATCAGAGGTCGGGAATCAGAGGAGGGGAATAAGCAGTGGGGAAACTGAGAGATGGAAACAAAGAGATTGAAACAGGGTGCTGTCAACAAATGGGTTGATATTGGTGGCGTTGTGAGGAGCAAGTAAAAGTTTCAAAATTTAAAATGAGTTAAATATCAGTTAGAAGATTAGACTCAACGATGGCAGACAAATTTTAATTAAT
Organism: Narcine bancroftii; assembly: GCF_036971445.1. Lineage (NCBI taxonomy): Eukaryota > Metazoa > Chordata > Chondrichthyes > Torpediniformes > Narcinidae > Narcine > Narcine bancroftii. Next base: position 309,583,049 of record NC_091471.1, read on the forward strand.
CTTAGTAGGATATATCAACAAAAGTCATATGCCTTAAATTGAGGAGTACAGTAGAACAGAACAATTTAGGTATAATGATGCATAAATCTTTGAAAGTGGAGTCACAGGTTGAAAGTGGTGGCAAAGAAAGGTTTGGCTTTCATAATCAGAGGACGGAATATAATGTTTTGATGCCATATTATCCATGTATTGGGCATAGTTAAGGTAAGATTTGTAATATTATGCACAGATTTGATGTTCGAAAGATAGGAAGGACGTCAACAAAATAGAACATGATTTATAAGAATGTTGCCTGGGTTTCAGGATACGACCGTCAGGGAAAGGTTAAATGGGCTAGGACATCACTCTCTGGGGCATAGAGGAATGACGGGAGATTTTGTAGATGTATTTAAAATTGAGTGTGCCTGAGAGAATAAATGTGAATAGACTTTTTTTTCCATTGAGAACGGGAGAGATTCAAAAAAGTGGACACGGATTAAATTCAAGTGACCATGATCTCGGGAAAATAAGAGGGAGTACCTCTTCGTTTCTAAGATTGTGCGAGAATTGAATTAGCTTTTGGTCAAATTGGTAGATGCTGAATCGATTTTAAAATTGGAATAGAGGATAGAAAGGTATATGGACGAGAAAGATATGAATAATATGGTGTAGTGTGGGTGAATGGTAGTAGTTTGGAAAATGTGTTCGGCACTGAAAAGAAGGGCTGAACTGACCGTTTATGAAATGATGTAGTTGTTTTATGATTACATATGGTTCCCCACACTGTCCCCTTCCTCATTTTTCCATCTATCATCTCGTGCCGTTTGTCAACTTTTCCCCTATATTTCTGTTCGGACGCCTGCCGGCATTGTTTCATACCTTGATGAAGGGCTCAAGCCGGAAACCTCGGTTATATATTTTTACATTTGCTACATAAAGGACGATGTCTCGTCATCTGAGATTCTCCAGCATTTTGTGCTTTTGTTGAAAAGATAGCATTGCTACTCTTGCAGACCCGCGGAATGCTGTGTTCAGTGTTACAGTGCTTCCCTGGCTTCACACCGCTCAGTGTGACTGCCGTTCTATCCGTCAAGGTTTTAAAAAAAGAGTAAACCAAACATACTTTGGCGTTATGTCATTATACTGCAAGAGCGGAGTCTGCAACCGAGATGGTGGCACTAATGATCGGTGGCAACCACGAGGGTTTTCAGAATCTGAGGAAGCGGAGAACTGGCACAAGGCAGCAGAAAAGCAGGAGACTCTACAACCACGTTATAGTTGGGGAAGCGGGGGAGATGGTCCACAGGTGGTTGAAAATACAGTGATCAGTGAAGGGTTCTGCGGATAACATATACGCAGACGATTGTTTAATGTCATCCATTTTGGCGATTCGAGGTGAAAAATCAGGTAGACCGTGGGCAATTCGCAACTGCGGTGGAAGGATTTACATCGGGATGTTGGCTGTTGGAAAGTGGCTCAGGTGTGGCTTTAGGTGCACGAGGAATTGTAAAGGGGATACAAGAAGTGGTGGGGACGCTAATGGGCTCCATAACATTTCAGATGTTCCCAGCCGGTTTGGATTGATCTCCCGTGTGGCTCTACCGGCTGATTGAGCGCTGGAAACGAATCTATGGACACTCAGTGACTCCTAGGATTAATTTTTAATTATAATTTCCCTGTGTGTAAGATGAGCTTCAGGAAATGTCTGCCGATGGAAAATCTGTCTGACTACCGGCGAATTGAAAACACTTCATGTAATATTGCAGTGTCAATATTGCAGGAAAATAAATTCAATTTTGAGCCTTGAGTCTTGAATCGATCGATCATAGATTGCTACGACGCATCAAAACGTATTGTATGCTGCAGTCGATCAAATGTTTTATCCTGCAATGTGTTAACTGCGAATATTTGTGACCATTATACCTTTATTTTTAATAATATTTGAAAATCTAATTTCACAAGTGACATTTTTGTAGATTTTTAAGACCCTCAGTTTGATCGCAGCAATTACAAATTCAGGCACCCAGGAGAAATATAGTGTAAAACGTTAGCAATACATTCATCATTGTGTAAAGATAAGAGTATGTCGGGATATATCACAGGATATATGCCATTCCCTGACTCCATCTCTTATGTTAAGTCTTCGCTGTTTGCTGGTATGACTTCGGTATGTGTGCAGACATGACCCTCGGTGCCCACTATCTCCTGCCATGGTAACAGCAGCAATGATGATACAATGGGCTGATAATTGAGTTTATTAGTGGATGTGATGGAGTAGTTTATGCACTCGCAATTGGATACATGGATTGGATGTGTCTGGAGGGTGGTGGAATGGGTGCAGAGTAGTAGGACTAGTGGGATGATATTTTTGGCACAGAATAGAAGGGCCGATTGGCTTGTTTGTCTGTTCTGCAGTTTTCTATGGTTCTAACATGGTCCCTTGGTTGAGCATGTGCAATCTTAACAGTTTGTCAGTGTAGGATGGTATTTCGTGAAAATTCAGGGCTATGATGTCTGTAAATTTTGATGTTGTATGATGAAGAATCACCATGTTACCCTGTTGGAATGCATCGTGCTTCAAGGCAGAATAGAATAGTTTGTTTATTTGAGTAACAGTGTTTAACATTAATTATGCTACGCTGTTTTCAACATTGGGTATTTATTTGTTCATTGGAAAAGCAATAGCACAGAGTCTGAAAAATACTTCAGGCTGAAACTCACGTGCATCCTGATCGCATTCGAATAAGTGAAATGACGAATCTGTAAGATGATTTTTTTGGATGACTATAAAAAAAGAAATCTTCTTCTGTTTATATGCAACTAATTTTTAACACGACTTATTAATCAACAGCATATATTTCGAATCATTTGCAAATATCAATATCTAGTTGAAGATGCTAAACGCCAAACAATGTGGGATTTCAGGCATGTACTGTACCCAGCTATTACGGTCATTGGTATAGCTGATAAGTAATTTCTTGCCACCGTTTCCATCCTAAAACTTAACATGCGCATGTTTAAATTGTCTTTTAGGACTGCCATCCATTATTAATAGTTGTCCTTCATTCCGCCATCAGCAGACGTACCGTCCAGATTGGTTTTGTTGTGACACAAGAAGTCCGGAAGCTGAGTGGCGCAGATGAAAAAAGCGCAACATGGAACAAATGTGTGACAAGCCAGGAGTAAATCTCTATGGTATTAATGTTGGAAATGAGTGTTTTGGGAACCCTGGGAGAGCCAATGTATTATTTATATTTAAAGTTTGCTAAAAATTTAAATTGGACAGTGAGTTGCACAACTCCAAAGGTAGGGTGCCAGGAAAGGGCTGGCCTGGTCAATTTATAGAAGAGTTAAAATCGTTTTGATATATCAGAAAAGGGACCGGTCCCATTTATGTTTCAATTACATGGAGCAGGAAGAATATTTATAATGGTAGTTATGCAGCCATGCGAATACAACTAATGTGGAGAAAAGTATAAGAGCTGGAGAGATAATGGGAGGCACAGTTGAGGAAAAGTTGGGGATCTCAATTATATGCCTGGAATAATGCTTGATAATAGAAGAAAATTTAATATTGATTGACAGCTACAGCCTTATCTCTGCAGTATATTTATTTAAGACTGAAATTAAACATTTCTACACATAAGATGTGTAATAAAATTAAATTAAAATAAGAATCAGACCAGCACCAACCACATAATGTGATATGATTAACATTTCATCTTAAAGAGATGATAATTACGATTACAGTTGTTACATTTTATTTTACAAAATGTTAAATAAGCAGAAGGTGAAAAAATAAAACACCGGAACCCGATGTCAGGAATGGCGACCCTATTTTTGCTGAGAGATGAGAATGAGGAATCAACTTTTTCTTTGTTGGGAAGGCTACCCCCAAATGTACCTAGCTGCCACAGTGTCCAGACCTATGTCTCAATAGTTACTATAACGAAGAAGGTTTCAAATGTAGTTTTGATATAAAATTGTTGCTAATTGTGGAAAATAAAATAAACTTGGAACTCGCCTCGCACTTTCATTGACAATATAAATACTATACATGTATGAGGAAATAGTGGTTAAAGAGCTTGAATTGAAAGTTATCTGCAGTAATTTGAAACCTGCCTTCCAAAGAGCTTCAATAATGCAGCAATTTCACAAGTTTCAGGACTTTAGAAAAACAATGAGAAATTGTGTTCCACTTATGCAGCACTTCCTGGTTCTAAATTTTATTGAAGACTAAAAAATAAATCAAACTGAAGAAAAAAATATTTTAAAGAAACTTGCCACGTTGTTTAAAACTATTTGAAACTGGCCTAATACCAATAACAACCTAGAAGCGTGTCAATGACTCCTGGGCCATTTATTAAAGAGAGCCAGTTGAAGTACCATCGGAACACGGAGTATAATACATTGAACATTATGGAGAAGCTCTCATGATGTCTAATTCAATAGATGACTCAGGCACTTTGGAGCCACTATGAGGCATTTCCTTCATGAATTCATATGTCTTTATATGACTGTATTACTGTTAACTCAATAGCCTTTTAAAACTGCTTTGTGAAAAACACAGAAATCAAGTAATGAAGATCCTGTCTTCTAACTTTCAGTTTTCCCAGGAATTTTAATTGCCCGTGTTAGAGCCTAGATGTTAGGAAAAGGAATATTTATACCAATACTAGAACTTTTTAACCCCTTGACAGTGCATATGCAGATGCTACTGCAAACACTGCTGTTATAAATGGTCCCTTCACTGCTTATTCAGAAAGAGATGAGCTGCTTGATTATAACGGTCTTGGCTGATATTGTGATGAAGCATAAGTTCAGGGGGACGCCCCTACATTTCATTATGCTCTGTTAACAGTAGGTGTGTGCCAGATATCAAATTGTGAACTACCCTGATGGACAATAGGAGGGAAACGTCACTAATCTAAGAAAGTAGGACGTTATTATAATAATAATAATAATTATTATTATTATTATTATTGTTATTATATTATTATAATAATCATTATCATTATTATTGTTATTATATTTTATTATTAGTAGTAGTATTTTATTATTTTTTTATTATTATTATTATCATCATCATCTGCCTACAAAATGATCCTGGTAAAGATATTGAATGCTTACCATTTGGGTGCATATGGATTGGTTTTTATAGAATAAATTACGTATAAATAAGTATTGTCTCATTATTGATTTGCCTGGGTCTTTAAAGAACAAATAGGCCAAGATTTAAGCAGAAACCTGGTTGAATATGATGAAAGAATTGGGGAATCCACTACTGCCATTAACTCCAGCCAGCATTAACAGTGGAATGTACCAATAAAGATACTATACTGGCCAAAACATGCTGCATAAAGTGCTACCTGTACCATTGTTTAAAATGCAGATGACACTGCAGGCTATTTCAGGGCTATCTACTGCAGATATGATCCACGGGCAGCCTATACCTACATCTTGCGGAGCAAAGTCCACACCACATTAGGGATGGATTTATTATTAAAATGTGAGGATGTAATCAAATATTTGAGAAATTTAACTAAAGTCCTTTTGAGAGATGTATTCACAGGTAAAACAAACACACCAAAGTGGTGAACATCCTAATATCAAACCTGAGAATTACGTTCTGGGAAATAATTGGATCGGAAGAAATTGGGAACTCGCTGGAAAAGACAAGTTCAGGTCACGGTATTAACATTGACTACAATAATGCTTGAAGGACTGCATCACAAGATGCTCCAAACAGGCTTAAGATTAAAAGGCATATTTAATACATTAAGAATTTTTAATTATAATAATCTTAAAAAGAGATGCCTACATACAACACATGAAGGTTATTTTTATGCCTCATTGCAATGACATTTGACCAGAAGACAATTTATGGTGACAGCATAACACCTTTATAAATGTGTCTTACTTATATGTTGCTAAGATGAATGCTTAGAACACCAATCAGAAGTTAGAGCTATTGGCTAATGAATCAGCAAAGTGGTTCCAAGAGGCTAAAGCAAGGTGTATAGAATGCTATCCATTCTTATTTGATCAGATAGGGAGTATGACTAGAGGATTTTGCCAGGGTATTTGCTTTACAACGCAATCACTACTGAATTAACACATCCAGCATATTTCTCAAATAACAGTTACACCGTGTGTCTTTTGAGATCCGAGATGGGGATGTGGGATGCTAAAATTGAAAGATTATTTGCCTTTTAAAGAACACTGCTAAGAACACGATTATGAGATTAAGGAAGGACACTTCACATGCACTTGTTTAAATAAGGAATGTTTGTATTTTACTCATGAATCTTGGTTAGTTTGTGAGGATGCTGCTGGGAAGAACAAATGGGAAAGTGAGAGAGAGAGAGAGAGAGTGAGAGAGAGAGAGAGAGAATGAAATTTTAAGGTGTATTAAACATGTGATGTGATGCACAACAAATTTGATGTAATGCAAATTTGATGCGATGCAGATTTGATGCCATACAAAATTTGGTGCAACGCATTCTGCAGCACAAATTTGATGCAATGCAAATTGCAAGAAGTGCAAAATTGCATGCAATACAAATTTGATGCAATGAAAAATTGAAGCAATGCCATTTGATGCAGTGCAAACTTGATGAAACACAATGCAAATTGCATGAAACACAAAATTGCATGAAACACAAAATTTAATGTGACACAAATTTTGATGTGATGTTAAACTGATGCAAAATTTGACATGTCACAAAGTTAATGAGAAACAAATTTGATGATATGCACTATAGATGCAATGCAAATTTAATATGATGCACAATTTCATTTTTAAAAATTAAAGTGACACAAATTTGATGTGATTAAAAATTTGATGCAAAGCAAATTTGATTCAATGCAATATTTCATTTCGAATTAATGCAAATAAAAATAATGTAATGCAAAATTTATAAACGCAAGTTCAATATGACACACATTTGATGTGACATAAAATAGAGGTGACAAACAATTGATGCAAAACAAAACTAATGCAATGCAAATATCATGTGATGCAAAACTTGTTGCAATATAATATTTCATTTTTGAAAATGAATGTGACACAAATTTGATGAAAAGCAATATTGATACATGCAAATTTAATATTACACATGTTTGATGCAATGCAAAATTTAATGTGACGCATAATTTAACGTGATTCCAGTGTAAAATGACGCCAAATTTATGCAACACATAATTGGTGCGACACCAATTTTGATGCTATGTGAGAATGATGCAATGCAAAATTGATGTGACACAAAATTTTATGTGACTCAAAATTGATGCAATGCAATATTGATGTGACACAAAATTCATGATGATGCAACATTTCAGCAACAAAAATTCAACGTGACACAAATTTGATATGATGCAAAATTGATGCATGTGTGACACACATTTGATGTGATGTACAATTGATCTGACAAAGAATTGATGCAAAACAAAATTGATGGAATGCAAATTTAATGTGATTCAAAATTTTATGTGATGCAATATTTCATTTTTAAAAATTAATGCAACATAATTATGATGCAAATGCAAATGTTATGCTATTGCAAATTGAATGCAACACAAATTTGCTGCAGCACCTATTTGATGTAATGCAAATTTAATGAAATGCAAAATTTAATGTGATTCAAAATTAGATGCAATGCATATTTGATGCAATGCAATTTATTTTAAAAAGTAACATGGTAAAATTTGATGTGATGCAAATTTAATGCCATACAAAATTGTTTGTAACACAAAATTTCATTGCAAAAAATAATGCAACACACATTGACGGAACACAAACTTGATGTAATGCAAAATATATTCAATGTCAATTTGATGTGGTGCAAATTTGATTCGATACTAATTGCATGAAGCACACAATTTACTGATGCATAATTTGATGCAATGTAAAATTGATGAGAAAAATGATATGTCACAAATATAATGGGAAACAAAATTGATGAGATACAATATGGATGCAATGCAAATTAAATGTAATGCAAGATATCATTTTAAAAATTAAAGCAACACATATTTGATGTGATGCAAAATTTGATGCAATGCAATATTTCATTTTTGAAATTGAATGTGACTCACATTTGATGGGATGCAAAATTAATCCATGCAAATTTACTTCAACATGCATTTGATGCTATGCAAAGTTTAATGTGACTCATAAATTGATGTGACAATTGATGTAAAATTGGTGTGATGAACAATAGATAAGACACAAAATTGATAGAATGCAAACTTGAGGCAATGCAAAATTTGGTGTGATGCAAATGTGATGCATTGCAAAATTTAATGGCATTCAAATTTGACACAACACAATATTTTAATTATTGCAACACAAAATTAATGTGATGCAAAATTCATGAAACACAAAATTTAATGTGATGCAAAATTTGATTCAATTCAAATTTGATGTGATACAACATTACATTTCAAATTGATGCAACACAAATTGATGTCCTGCAAAATTGATGCATGCAAATTTAATGCAACATTCATTTTAGGTGATGCAAAATTTAAAGTGATGCATAATTTAACATGACAATTGATGAAAATTTAGTGTGACAAACAATTGATGAAACCCAAAATCAATGCACACAAAATTGAATGCAACACAAATTTGCTGTAGCACAAATTTGATGCAATGCAAATTACATTAAACACAAAATTTGATGCAATGCATAATTTGATGCGATTCAATAATATACTTTTAAAATTGAATGTAACACATATTTAATGCAATGAAAATGTAATGATATACAAAATTGGATGAAACACAAATTTCATTTTGAAAAATGAATGTGACTCAAATTTGATGTGATGCAAATGTGATATGATGAAAAAATGAATGGCATTCAAATTTGATGCAATATAATATTTTCAAAAAATTATTGGAAGTTAAATTTGATGTGATACAAATATCCTGAAACTCAAAATTTAATGTGATGCAAAATATGATGCAATGAAAATTTGATGTGACACAATATTTCATTTCAAACTGATGTGATTAATATTGATGTCCTGTGAAATTGATGCATGCAAATTTAATGCAACATGCATTGTATGTGATTCAAAATTTAACGTGATGCATAATTTGACATGACAATTGATGTAAAATTGGTGTGACGAACAATTGATGAAACACAAAATCAATGCATATAAAATTGGATGCAACGCACATTTGCTGCAGCAAAAATTTGATGAAATGCAAATTACATTAAACACAAAATTTGATGCAATGCAAAATTTGATGCGATGCAACATTACATTTCAAATTGATGCCACAAAAATTGATGTCCTGTAAAATTGATGCATGCAATTTAATGCAACATGCATTTGATGTGAGGCAAATTTTAATGTGATGCATAATTTGACATCACAATTGAAATAAAATATGTGTGACAAACAATTGATTTTACTGAAAATTGATGCAATGAAAATTTGATGTGACGCAATATTGTATTTTTAAAAATTAATGCAACACATTTGATGTGATGCTAATGGTATGACATACACAATTGGATGTAATGGAAATTTTCTGCAGCACAAATTTGATGGAATGCAAATTTCATTAAACACAAAATTTAATGTGATGTAAAATTTAATGCAATGCAAAATTGATGTGACACAATATTTCATTTCAAATTAATTTGACAAAATTTGATATGATGCAAAATTGATGCCTACAAATTTAATGCAAGAAACATTTGATTTGATGTAACATTTATATGACAAATAATTGATGGAACACAAAATTGATGGAATCCAAATTGTATGAAATGCAAATTTGATTCAATGAAATCTTTCATTTTTAAAATGAATGTAACTCAAATTTGATGCGATGAAAATTGATGTTTGCAATTTTTTGCAACATAATTTGATGTGATGCAAAAATTAATGCAATGCATAATTTGATGTGACAGTTGATGTAATATTGTTGTGACAAACAATTGATGAAACTGAAAATTGATGCAACACAAATTTGATGCAATACTAATGTTATGACATAGAAAATTGGATGCAATGCAAATTTACCACAGCACAAATTTGATGTATTGGAAATATCATGAAACACAAAATTTAATGTGATACAAAATTTGAGGCAATGCAAATTTGATGTAATGCAATATTTTCTTTTTAAAAATTAATACAACATGAACTTGATGCAATGCAAATGTTATGACATACAAATTTAGATGCAATGCAAATTTGCTACAGCACATATTCCATGCGATGCAAATTTGCTACAGCACAAATTCCATGCGATGCAAATTTCATGAAACACAAAATTTAATGTGATGCAAAATTTGATGCAATGGAAATATGATACAACACATTAGTTCATTTCGAATTGATGTGACAATAATAATGGGATGCAAAATTATTGCATGCAAGTTTTATGTGAAATACATTTGATGCGATTTTAAAATTGAGATGACAAATGATTGATACAATGCAAATTTGATGTTATTCAAAATTTGATAAAATGAAAATTTGATGCAATGCCAAATTTAATTTTAAAAATGAATGTGAGTCAAATTTGATGTGAATCAAAATTTGATGCAATGAAAATTTGATGTGACACAATATTTTATTTCCAATTGATGTGATTAATATTGATCTCCTGCGAAATAGATGCATGCAAATTTAATGCAACATGCATTTGATGTGACTCAAAATTTAATGTGATGCATAATTTGACATGACAATTGATGTACAATTGGCGTGACAAACAATTGATGAAACACAAAATCAATGCACACAAAATTGATTGCCAAGCAAATTTTCTTTAGCACAAATTTGATGCAATGCAAATTACATTAAACAAAAATTTGATGCAATGCAAAATTTGATGCAATGCCATATTACATTTCAAATTGATGCAACAAAAATTGAGGTCCTGTAAAATTGATGTGTGCAAATTTAACACAACATGATTTGATGTGATGCAAAATTTAATGCAATGCATAATTTGATATGACAGTTGATGTAAAATTGTTGTTACAAACAATAGATAAAACTGAAATTTGACACAACACAAGTTTGTTGCAATGCAAATGTTATGACACACAAAATTTCATGTATTGCAAATTTCAAGAAACAAAATTTAATATGAAGCAAAATTTGAAGCAAAGCAAATTTAATGTAATGCAATATTTTCTTTTTAGAAATTAATGCAACACAAATTTGATGCAATGCAAATGTTATGACATACAAATTTAGATGGAACACAAATTTGCTACAGTACAAATTTGATGTGATGCAAATTATATTAAACACAAACTTTGATACAATGCATAATGTGATGCAATACAAATGTGATATGATGCAATATTACATTTCAAATTCATGCAACATGAATTGATGTCCTGTAAATTTGATGCATGCAAATTTAATGCAGCATGCATTTGATGTGATGCAAAATTTTATGTGATCCATAATTCGCGTACAATTGATGTAAAATTAGTGTGACAAACAATTGATGAAACACAAAATCAAGGCACAGAAAATTAGATGCAATGCAAATTTGCTGTAGCTCAATTTTGATGTGATGCAAATTAGATTAAAAACAAAATTTGATGCAATGCATAATTTGATGCAAGGCAATATTTAATGCAATGAAAATGTAATGACAAACAAAATCGGATGAAACACAAATTTATTACGGAACAAATTTAATATGATGCATATTTCAAGAAATACAATATTTAATATGATGCAACATTCAATGCAATGGAAATTTGACATGACACAATATTTCAGTTATAATTGATGCGACAATAAAAATGTGACACAAAGTTTATGCATACAAATTTTACGTGAAAAACATTTGATGTGATGTAAAATTGAGATGACAAATAAGTGATCCAATGCAAATTTGATGCAATGCCAAATTTAATTTTTAAAAATGAATGTGACTCAAATTTGATGTGATGCAAATGTGATATGATGAAAAATTAAATGGCATTCAAATTTGATGCGATACAATGTTTTAAAACAATTATTGGAAGGCAAGTCTGATGTGATGTAAACATGATAAAACTCAAAATATAATGTATTGCAAACTTTGATGCAATAAAAATTTGATGTGATGCAATATTTCTTTTCAAATTGATATGATTAATATTGATGTCCTACGAAATTGATGAATGCAAATTTAATGCAACATGCATATGATGTGATTCAAAACTTGATGGAATGCATAATTTGATGTAATACTTGATATAAAACTGGTGTGTCAAACAATTGAAGAAACACAAAATCAATGCACACAATATTGGATGCAACACTAATTTGATGTAGCACAAATTTGATGCAATGCAAATTACATGAAACACAAAATTTGCTGCAATGCATAATTTGATTTAATGCAATATTACATTTCAAATTGATGCAAAATAATTGAAGTCCTGCAAAATCCATGCATGCATATTTAATGAAACATGCATTTGATGTGATGCAAAGGTTTATGTGATGCATAATTTGACGTGACAATTGAAATAAATTTGATGTGACAAACAATTGATGCATGCAAATTTAATGTGATGTAATATTATATTTTAAAAAAGTAATGCAAAACATATTTGATGTGATGCAAATGGTAAGACATATGCAATTGGATGCAATGGAAATTTGCTGCAGCACAAATTTGATGCAATGCAAATTTCATTAAACACAAAATTTAATGTGATGCAAAATTTAATGCAATGCATAATTGATGTGACACAATATTTCATTTCAAAATGATGTGACAAAATTTGATATGATGCAAAACTGATGAATGAAAATTTAATGTCAGAAACATTTGATTTGATGTAACATTAATATGACAAATAATTGGTGCAACACAAAATTGATGGAATCCAAATTTGATGCAATGCAAAACTTGATGAAATTCAACTTTGATTCATTGAAATCTTTTGTTTTAAAAATGAATGTAATTCAAACTTGATGCGATGCAAAATTCATGAAACACAAAATTGAATGTGATGCAAAATTTGACGCCATGGAAATATGACACCACACAATATTTCATTTCAAATTGATGCAACAAAATTAAGGTAAATCAAAAGTTATGGATGCAAATTTAATGTGCAAATACATTTGATGTGATGGAAAATTGAGATGACAAATGATTGATACAATGGAAATGTGATGTGATTCAAAATGTGATGAAATTCAAATTTGATGCAATGCCGAATTTCATTTTAAAAATGAATGTGAGTCAAATTTGATGTGATGCAAATGTGATACGATGCACAATTTAATAGCATTCAAATTTGATGCGATACAATATTTTCAAACAATTATTGCAAGACAAATATGATGTGATGCAAATATCATGAAACACAAAATTTAATGTGATGCAATATTTGATGCAATGGACATTTGATATGACACAATTTTTCATTTCAAATTGATACGACAAATATTGATATCCTGTGAAATTAGTGGATGCAAATTTAATGCTACATGATTTGCTATGATACAGAATTTAATGCAATGCATAATTTGATGTGACAATTGATATAAAATTGGTGTGACAAACAATTTAGGAAAATGAAAATTGATGGAATGCAAATATTATGACATACAAAATTGGATGCAATGCAAATTTACCACAGCACAAAATTGATGTATTCCAAATTACAAGAAACACAAAATTTAATGTTATGCAAAATTGATGCATGCAAATTTAATGTAATGTGCATTTAATGTGATGCAAATTTTAATGTAATGCATAATTTCAGGAGACATTTGATATAAAATTGGTGTGACAAATAATAGATAAAACACAAATTTGATGCAATTTAAATTTGATGAAATGCAAAATTTAACATCATTCAAATTTGATGTGATTAAATATTTTATTTTTAAAAAATTATTGCAACACTATCAATGTTTTTTGTGAAATGTATAAACATTGTAGTCACAGTTATGAACTGTCCTGTATAACTAGTCATAGCACTTGTAATACATTTACTCAAGTTTCAATATGTACTTTACAACCAGAACACCAAATGTAGATCAGTATATTCACATTTAAATTTGATATATAAATGCTAAACTGAAACTACATACATAAAAAGAAAGGCTTTTTTTTTTTAGAAATGATTAAACATTATATTTAGAGCTATGAATTATACTGTTTACTGGTTAATATCACTTTAACATGTTTACACAGAGGTTTACAAATATTATTTACAACAAAAATAAAATGTAGATAAGGAAATTTGCATTTATAGTTCATTTTTTTCAATGACAAAATAACTGATAAATTAAAACTGCAAATATTAAAAAATGAATTTTTGTGTACACTTTAAATATTATTTTCACAGCTATGATTTGTGTTGTGTATATATCACCAACACATGTAAAAACACTTACAGAAGTTTAAAAATATACTTTACAGAAGAAAACAAATGTAAGTAAGGAAATTATGTTTACTTTTCAATTTTATCAAGTATAAATAAATGCTGAAATGAAGCAGCCAACATTAAAATAAAATCATTTTGGTGAATAATTTAATCATTGTTTTCACAGCTTTGAACTATCCTGTTTAAATATTATTAGCACATAAAACATTTACAGTATTTTAAAATATACTTTACAACCATACACCAAATGTAGATAAGGAAAATCGCATATGAATTTCAATTTCATCAAGGATAAATATTATTTAAATTTCACATTAATCAAGGATAAATAAATTCAAAAATGAAACTACATACATTAATAAATGATTTTTGAAAAATGCCTAAACATTGTTTTTAGAGCTATGTACTGTCTTATTTATTTGTTAATATCACTTTAAAATGTTTACAGAAAAGTTTACAAATATTCTTTACACCGAAAACAAAATGTAGTTCAGGAAATTTGCTAAAGTAAAACAGTAAACATTAAAATAAATTCACTTTGGTGCACAGACTAAATATTCAAATTGATGAGACAAATATTGATGTCCTGTCAATGTAATGGAAGATTCTAACCTGTTTTTTTTAAATTGCAGCTCTGGGTTCTGCAAGTCTGAGGGGCCAGAGATGCTGTTATCTGAAGAAAGGGCATCTGTGTACTGAGAACATTTAATCTTCCTGCTTGTTTTGGCCACAGACTGTCAGAGGCCTAGCCTTGATGCAAAATAAACCATTGTATTCAAAGTGATAAGCTGAAAATTATGTTATTCGTTAGAAGCCTAGCATGCTAGCTTGCTTGCTTATCTTTCTTGCTGTACTGGGAATAGATGCTTAGGTATGCAGTTTTTGGGTAATATAAGTCATGGTCCCGCTGCTGAAGTTTGAGATTCTCCGAGAGGTGGCAACATCTCTCAGCAAGAAGAAGAACTTCTGGAGTCCAGCCAACATCCCGGTCAGGGGAGGTGGAGAAGCTGCTACCAGCGCCCTGACAACCTACTACAAGTGTGCAGTCATTGCCTCGCTTAGACAGTTGAGACCAGTCCAAGCGTTGATAAGTATAGTTGGGAAGGGCTTGCATATTGTAGTGTGAAATCAGTTTTTGAATTTGTAATAAACATTTGTATAATCTGAATTGCTCTCGGTGTGTGTGTGTCTATTTTCTTTCGGAAGCTCAAACACTGTGACCAATCTAAAATGAACAAAATGAGAGGTATAAGTTTACCCAAGACAATTGGCGCTGCGAGCAGGGTTGGTCTCAAGATGTTTTGCTGAAAGAAAGAGGTGAGCCCTCAGCAGTTCTTGATTCCTGGATGGACTTCCAAAGACGATGGGTTTGGCATGTTGGCCAATACCCTGTCTTTGTTGGGACTACCCATTAGTTGGGATGAGAAGTTAGATTCATCAAGTGCACCTCTGGGAGAGTGGGTTTCCACTGTCCTTTGAGAAAGTAATTTTCCTGATAAAAAGGGGACGCTGACGGATGGTTTTTGGTTGCTGGCCACAGCCTTATGCCAGTCCGTTCAGCGTGAAGCAGAATCAGTTCAAAGAGAAGTAGTATCTCAGCGCAAGAGAAAGTAATTAGAGGAGGAGCTAGAAGCCATGCGACAAAGCTGTTCCATGATGAGTGAGATTGGTTGCACCAGTCAGGACAGAGCCAAAGAATGGGAAGATAAGCATGTCCAAATGATCTGCCATAATATTAAAGTAGGGCAGCAGCTCTGTGCAGATAAGGAAAGGCATGGAGTAGAACCCGATCCATATAGTTTTCGTGCCATGATAATGAATGGTGACGATCCTGATGTAATTGAGGATTGGGATTGGAATATCTGGAATGACAATTGTAATAATGCAGATACTCCCCAGCATGTGTCTAACATACTGTCCTCTCCACATGCTGTTCACGCCCGCCCTATAAGGCAGCAGACTTCCCAAACAGACGGAAGGGGGGATGATGTAAGGGTAGAGATGGAAGGGATAGATACCCTGATCTCCCAAGTGGACCCAGGGGAAAATACCCAAACCCCTGCTTATGCTCTATGGCCTACTCCCTCTACAGGATGGCCTCA
This sequence comes from Narcine bancroftii, assembly GCF_036971445.1. Classification (NCBI taxonomy): domain Eukaryota; kingdom Metazoa; phylum Chordata; class Chondrichthyes; order Torpediniformes; family Narcinidae; genus Narcine; species Narcine bancroftii. The sequence continues at coordinate 309,599,520 of NC_091471.1, forward strand.
GAATCCTCCCCTAGACTGGGTGGAGGGTCCTGTGGGTCAAAGTGGGAACAGGGGTCGGAAGCCGTCAATGATACGTGATTTCTCTGTAAAAGAGCTGGCTGCCATTGGAGATTGATTTAGGCAAAAGGCGGGAGAAACTCTGGCAGCCTGGCTCCTGCGTGTCTGGGAACAAGGAGGGTGTAATGTATTTTTAACCCCTGAGGAATTGTTGGGATTAGGAACATTGTCTACTGATATCAGGGTCACTGCTGAGCTGCGGGGTCGAGGGAGAGAGATGAATTACTTACTTACTACTCTAGGGGATGCCCTGCTAGGAGCATACCCATCACCAGTAGATGGGTATTTACATTTGCAGAACAATTGGAGAACCCCAGAGGAGGGTATAGCAGTAATTCGTCAATAGGCCCTGGCTGCCTTGTATGCAGGGCGTTTGAGGCTATGGGTACATGGGGGGAGCCCTGATGAAGAGATATTCACGGCCCGAATGCATACCAGATTGTTTCGTTCCATCCAACCCACTACACGGGGACTGGTTCTGTCCGTAACTAGTCCACTAATTGGGCACCCTGTGTCTGAGGCGGTGCATGCCTTATCTGGGCTTTGAGAATTAGAGTTGGGAGATAAAATCCACTCACGTACAACCCAGGTTAAATCAGACAAGCAGGATGAAAAGAGAGGGGCTGCTGCTAATAACGGACCGACAAGGAAGGACCTTTTTCTAAACTTGTTAAAGTTAGGCGTACCTAAAAGTGATATTGATGGGAAACCTACTGCAGTCCTTTATGCCCTTTATAAGACAAAAGCAGGGGAACATGATCCCCAGCTGCTGAGTCCTCCTGGCCCAGCTGTGCCCTCTGCTCCCCCTGCTGCGTCTATCGAGCAGGCTTCTCCTGCTCCAGTTACCCGTGATGAGGTACAACAAATGGTTAACAAAGCTCTTATGAATAATAGTGGCATGTGGGCCTGGAAGCCCCTGAACCCTACTAAAGCATGAAGGTGTGGGCAGGGCTCCCGTGTCTACTCCATTGAGATACAGCAGATTCACGGGGACCCACAGCCCTACATACCGTTTTCAATCCACTGGGGGTGGGGGTAATGACCGCCAATATTTGGCCTTGGTCGATACCAGTGCAGAGCACTCGGTGATTCCGGGTAACCCTGACCTCTGGACTGGACCGACCGTTTCAATAGAGGGGCTGGGAGGAAATAAAAGTCCATGCCACTGTGGGTGATAGCCCTTCCCCTATCTGGTTATATGCCCTCGTGGCTGCTACTGACGAGTGTATCCTGGGTTTTAATATGTTGGCTTACGAATTAGCAGACGTAAGCTAAATTCCACCGAGGGGCCAGAGATGCTGTTATCTGAAGAAAGGACATCTGTGTACTGAGAATATTTAATCTTCCTGCTTGTTTTGGTCACAGACTGTCAGAGGCCTAGCCTTGATGCAAAATAAACCATTGTATTCAAAGTGATAAGCTGAAAATTATGTTATTCATTAGAAGCCTAGCATGCTAGCTTGCTTGCTTATCTTTCTTGCTGTGCTGGGAATAGGTTCTTGGGTATGCAGTTTTTGGGTAATATAAGTCATGGTCCCGCTGATGAAGTTTGAGACTCTCCAAGAGGTGGCAACACCTCTCAGCAAGAAGAACTTCTGGAGTCCAGCTAATGTCCCGGTCAGGGGAGGTGGAGAAGCTACTACCAGCGCCCTGACAACCTACTATAAGTGAGCAGCCGTTGCCTCGCTTCGGCAGTTGGGACCAGTCCAAGTGTAGATAAGTATAGTTGTGAAGTGCTTTCATATTGTAGCGTGAAATCAGCTTTTGAATTTGTAATAAACATTTGTTTTATCTGAACTGCTCTCGGCGTGTGTGTCTATTTTCTTTTGGTAGCTCAAACACTGTGACCAATCTAAAATGAACAAAATGAGAGGTATAAGTTTAGCCAAGACAGCCAAATTAGTTGATGCAAATTTAATGCAACATGATTTGATATGATACAGAATTGAATGCAATGCATAATTTGATGTGACAATTTATGTAAATGAAAATTGATGCAACACATATTTGATGCAATGAAAATGTTATGACATACAAAATTGGATACAATGCAAATTTAACACAGCACAAATTTGATGTATTGCAAATTTCAACAAACACAAAATTTAATGTGATGCAAAATTTGAGACAATGCAAATTTGATGTAATGCAATATTTTATTTTTAAAATGTAATGCAACACAAATTTAATGCAATGAAAATGTTATGACATACAAAATTGGGAAACCCAAATTTACTGCAGAACAAATTTGATATGATGCAAATTTCAAGGAACACAATATTTAATGTGATGCAACATTTGATGCAATGGAAATTTGACACAACACAGTATTTCATTTCTAATTGATGAGCCAATAAAAATGTGACACAAAATTTATGCATGCAAATGTAATGTGAAACACATTTGATGTGATGTAAAATTAAGATGACAAACAAGTGATGCAATGCAAATTTGATGCAATGCCAAATTTCATTTAAAAAAATGAATATGACTCAAATTTGATGCGATGGAAAATTAAATGGCATTCAAATTTGATGGTACAATATTGTTTTCACAGCTAAGCATTGTGTTGTGTATTTGTCACCAACACGTAAAATATTTACAGAAGTTTAAAAATATATTTTACATCAAGAAAACAAATGTAGGTAAGGAAAATCTGATTTACTTTTAAATTTTATCAAGTATAAATAAATGCTAAAATGAAGTAGCCAACATTAAAATAAAAGCATTTCTGGGATGTTTAATCATGGTTTTCACACCTATGAACTAACCTCTTTAAATATTAATAGCACTTGTAAAACCTTTACAGAAGTTTGTTTAAATATGTACTTTACAACCAGAATACAAATTTGAAAAATAAACATTGTTATACAAGAAAACAAAATGTAGATGAGGAAATTCTCATCAACTTTTCCATTTGAAAAAGCATAATATAAATGGGAAAATGAAACTACGAACATTAAAATTAATGTTTTTTGTGAAATTTGTAAACATATTTTTTTCACAGCTATGAACAGTCCTGTTTGAATATTAAAAGCACGTAAAATGTTTCTTTTCTTTCTTTTCTTTGGCTTGGCTTCGCGGACGAAGATTTATGGAGGGGGTAAAAAGTCCACGTCAGCTGCAGGCTCGTTTGTGGCTGACCAGTCCGATGCGGGACAGGCAGACACGATTGCAGCGGTTGCAAGGGAAAATTGGTTGGTTGGGGTTGGGTGTTGGGTTTTTCCTCCTTTGCCTTTTGTCAGTGAGGTGGGCTCTGCGGTCTTCTTCAAAGGAGGCTGCTGCCCGCCAAACTGTGAGGCGCCAAGATGCACGGTTTGAGGCGTTATCAGCCCACTGGCGGTGGTCAATGTGGCAGGCATCAAGAGATTTCTTTAGGCAGTCCTTGTACCTTTTCTTTGGTGCACCTCTGTCACGGTGGCCAGTGGAGAGCTCGCCATATAATACGATCTTGGGAAGGCGATGGTCCTCCATTCTGGAGACGTGACCCATCCAGCGCAGCTGGATCTTCAGCAGCGTGGACTCGATGCTGTCGACCTCTGCCATCTCGAGTACCTCGACGTTAGGGGTGTGAGCGCTCCAATGGATGTTGAGGATGGAGCGGACAACGCTGGTGGAAGCGTTCTAGGAGCCGTAGGTGGTGCCGGTAGAGGACCCATGATTCGGAGCCGAACAGGAGTGTGGGTATGACAACGGCTCTGTATACGCTTATCTTTGTGAGGTTTTTCAGTTGGTTGTTTTTCCAGACTCTTTTGTGTAGTCTTCCAAAGGCGCTATTTGCCTTGGCGAGTCTGTTGTCTATCTCATTGTCGATCCTTGCATCTGATGAAATGGTGCAGCCGAGATAGGTAAACTGGTTGACCGTTTTGAGTTTTGTGTGCCCGATGGAGATGTGGGGGGGCTGGTAGTCATGGTGGGGAGCTGGCTGATGGAGGACCTCAGTTTTCTTCAGGCTGACTTCCAGGCCAAACATTTTGGCAGTTTCCGCAAAGCAGGACGTCAAGCGCTGAAGAGCTGGCTCTGAATGGGCAACTAAAGCGGCATCGTCTGCAAAGAGTAGTTCACGGACAAGTTTCTCTTGTGTCTTGGTGTGAGCTTGCAGGCGCCTCAGATTGAAGAGACTGCCATCCGTGCGGTACCGGATGTAAACAGCGTCTTCATTGTTGGGGTCTTTCATGGCTTGGTTCAGCATCATGCTGAAGAAGATTGAAAAGAGGGTTGGTGCCAGAACACAGCCTTGCTTCACGCCATTGTTAATGGAGAAGGGTTCAGAGAGCTCATTGCTGTATCTGACCCGACCTTGTTGGTTTTCGTGCAGTTGGATAATCATGTTGAGGAACTTTGGGGGACATCCGATGCGCTCTAGTATTTGCCAAAGCCCTTTCCTGCTCACAGTGTCGAAGGCTTTGGTGAGGTCAACAAAGGTGATGTAGAGTCCTTTGTTTTGTTCTCTGCATTTTTCTTGGAGCTGTCTGAGGGCAAAGACCAAGTTAATAGTTCCTCTGTTTGCGCGAAAGCCGCACTGTGATTCTGGGAGAATATTCTCGGCGACACTAGGTATTATTCTATTTAGTAGAATCCTAGAGAAGATTTTGCCTGCAATGGAGAGCAACGTGATTCCCCTGTAGTTTGAGCAGTCTGATTTCTCGCCTTTGTTTTTGTACAGGGTGATGATGGTGGCATCACGAAGATCCTGAGGCAGTTTACCTTGGTCCCAACAAAGCTTGAAAAACTCATGCAGTTTGGCATGCAGAGTTTTGCCGCCAGCCTTCCAGACTTCTGGGGGGATTCCATCCATACCTGCTGCTTTGCCACGTAAAATGTTTACAGAACTTTAAAATATACTTGAAAACCAAAAACAAAATGTAGATCAGGATATTTGCATTTGAATTTCAAGATCATCAAGGATAAACAAATGCTAAAATGAAACTTCATACGTTAAATTTTTTTTTGTATGTTAAACATTGTTTTTAGAGCTAGGAACTGTACTGTTTACTTGTTAATATCACATTAAAATGTTTATACAGAAGTTTACAAATATTTACAATGAAAATAAAATGTAGATCAGGAAATTCCCATTTACGGTTCAATTTTTTCAAGGATCAAGTAACTACTAAAGTAAAACTGCAAACATTAAAATAAATGCATTTTTGTGTAAATTTTAAATATTGTGTTTACAGCTATGAATTTTGTTGTGTATTTCTCACCAACACATGTAAAACATTTACAGAATTTTAAAAATATACTTTACAAGAAGAAAACAAATGTAAGTAAGGAAAATTTGTTTTTGTTTCAATTTTATCATGTATAAATAAATGCTAAAAATGAAGCAGCCAACATTAAAATTAAATCATTTTTGGGATGTTTAATCATTGTTTTCACAGCGATGAACTAACCTGTTTAAGTATTAATATCACTTCAAAAACATTTACAGAAGTTTGTTTAAAGATGTACTTTATAACCAGAACACAAATTTGAAAAAAATATTTTTCTTCAAGAAAACAAAATGTAGATGAATAAATTCACATCCACATTTACATTTTAAAAAGAATAATATAAATGATAAAATGAAACTACCAACATTAAAATAAATGGTTTTTTTTGGAAATGATTAAACATTGTTTTCACAACTATGATTGACCTCATTAAATATTAATAGCACTTGAAAAACTTTTAGAGAATTTTAAAATATACTTTACAACCCAAAAACAAAATATAGATAAGGAAATTCACATTTAAATTTGAATTTCATCAAGGATACATCAATGCTAAATGAAACCGCATAAATTAAAATAACTGTTTTTTTTTTGGATATGGTTAAACATGTTTTTAGAGTAATGAACTGAACTGTTTAATTGTTAACATCACCTTAAAATGCTTATAGAGAAAATTAAAAATATGCCTTCCAATGAAAACAAAATGTAGACCAGGAAATTCGCATTTACATGTCAATTTATTAAAGAAAGAAAAGTTCATTTTTCAGCCTCTGACAACATTTTAAATAATCTATTCATATATAGAGAATACAACTAATAGCTTTTGAAAACAGTTTAACCTGTTCCCCAAAAAACCATTGAATTTAATGTTTGTAATTCCATGTTACAATGTATATTATGCTTTGTGAAATTGAAATATAGATGTGAATATCCTAATCAACATTTTGTTTTATTGAAGGAAAATTTAATTTTACACCCCTGACAAAGTATTACATATGCTATTAATATATACAGAGCAGAGTTCATGCCTCGTGTAAACAATATTTAACTTTCTCGCAAAAAGTGCATTTATTTTAGGTTTTAGTTTTTTTAAAATACATATGCATTGTAAAATTGAAATGTAGATGTGAAATTGTTGATCTACATTGTCATTTCTTGAATAAAAATATATCTTTAACTTCTGAAAGCTTTTTAATGTGCTGTTATCAAATAAACTTATCTGTGAAAACAATGTTTAAAGTTTTTGAAAAAGAGCATTTACTTTAATGTGTGCTGCTTCATGTTAGTATTTATTTATACACTGAAATTGAAATGTAAATCAGAATTTCCATATCTATATTTGTTTTGATGTTGTAAGGTATAATTCTAAACTTCTGTAAATATTCGACATGTGCTGGTGACAAATAGACTACACAGTTCATAGCTCTGAAAACAATGTTTAAACATTTCCCCAAAAAACATTTATTTTAATGTTTGTAATTTCATTTTAGCATTTACGTTATGCTTTTTAAAATGGGAAAGAGTTGGATTTCCAGATCTACACTTTGTTTTCTTGTAGAAAATTACATTTCCGAGCCTCTGACAAAGTTTTACGTGCTGTTAATAGTAACAGTTCATAGCTGTGAAAATAATGTTGAAACATTTCCCAAACAAACATTTATTATAGTGTTTGTAGCTTCATTTTAGCATATATGCTTTTTAATATTGAAATATTTCTAAATGTCTCTAAATATTTGCATGTACTGATAACAAATACCAATACAAATTCATAACTCTGAAATCAATGTTCACCAAAAAAAACAATTAATTTAATGCTTGAGTTTTCATTTTATATATTATGCTCTCTCAAATTGAAATGTCGGTGTGATTTTCTTTATCCATGTTTTGATTTCTTGTGGAAAAGTATTTGTTTCAACCTCTGATAATTTTTACATGTGCTCTTAATATAAACACAACACAGTTCATAGATGTGAAAACACTATTTAACCTGTACACCAAAATGCATTTATTTTAATGTTTGAGGATTTACTTTATCATTTATTTTATCCATGATAAAAGTGAAATGTAAGTGCAAATTTCCTAATCTATATTTTGTTTTCTTGTCAAGAATATTACATCAAACTCTGACAACATGTTATATGTGCTGTTAATATAAATACAATACTGTTCATAGCTGTGAATACAATGTTTAACCTGTACACCAAAGTATATTCATTTTGTTGTTTGCAGTTTTACATGATCATTTTTGTTATCCTTGATAACATTGAAATGTAAATGCTAATTTCCTGATCTATAATTTGTTTTCACTGTAAGGAATATTTGTAAACATCTCTATAAACATTTTACAAGTGATATTAACAAATAGAGTGTATGGTTCATAGCTCTAATAACAATGTTTAACCTTTTCTCAAAATGCATTTATTTTAATGTATGTAGTTTCATTTTAGCATGTAATTATCCTTGATGAAATTGAACTGTAAAGGCAAATTTGCTAACCTTCATTTTTTGAAGATACATTTACCTTTCAACCTATTTGAACATTGCCATTTCAATTTAGCATTTATTTTACCCTTCATAAAGGCGAATTTACTTGTCTACATTTTTTCCTAAAGAAAAATTTATTTGTCAACCTCTGACAACGTTTTAAATGTGCCATTAATATATACAGAACACAGTTGCTACTTCCTCAAAACAACATATAACTTTCGCATAAAAAACATTTATTTTAGATTTTAGTTTGATTTCAATACAAATGCATTTTAAAATTCAAATATAAATATGACTTTGTTAATCTCCATTTTTTATTCTTGAAGAAAAATATATTTTTAATTTCAGAAATATGTTCTGTCAACAAATAAACAGAGCTTTAAAAACAATGTTTAAACTTAAAAAAACATTTACTTTAATGTTTAATGCTTCATTTTTGGATTTATGATAGAATTGAGATGTAAATCAGAATTTCCCTATCTATATTTGTTTTCTTGTTGTAAGGTGTATTTTTAAACTTCTGTAAATATTTTACATGTGCTGGTGACAAATAAACAACACAATTCATAGCTGTGAAAACAATGTTTAACCTGTTTCCAAAAAAAATTGAATTTAAAGTATGAATTTTAATTTTAACATGTATACTATGTGATAAAACTGAAATGACAACGTGAATTTCCTTTTCTACATTTTGTTTTCTTGGAGAAAATATTGTATCAACCTCTGACAATGTTTTACATGTTCTGTTAATATAAAAACAATATTTAACATGTACACCAATATGAATTTATTTTAATGTTTATGGATTCACTTTATCATTTATTTATCCTTTATAAACTTGAAATGTAAATGCAAATTTCCTAAACTATATGTTGTTTTCATTGTAAAGAATATTTGTAAATGCTAATTTCCTGAACTATATTTTGTTTTCGATGTAAAGAATATTTGTAAACGCTTCTGTAAACATTTTACAAGTGATATTAACAAATAGACAATACAGTTCATAGCTCTAAAATCAATGTTTATTCTTTTCTCAGAAAGCATTTATTTTTATGTATGTAGATTCAGTTTAGCATTTAATAACCTTGATGAAATTGAAATTCAAAGGGGAATTTCGAAACCTACATTTTTTGAAGACATATTTATTTTTCATGCTATTTGAATGTTGCTGTTTCAAGTTAGCATTTATTTTACACTTGATAAAGGCGAACCTCCTTGTATATATTTTTTTCTGCAAAAAAGATTTTTCAACCTCTGACAACATTTTAAATGTACTATTAATATATAGAGCACACATGTCAAACTCTGGCCCGCGGGCCAAATTATTTGGCCCGCAAGATCATTTCAAAACTGTATTAGAGGTGGCCTGCCCTGCAGCGAGAGCCGATGCTGTTTTTTAGTAATGTCACCCCCACCATCCTCCCCCTTCATTGCACATCCTTCCCCGCCCCATAACTATCCCCTCCCCCCTAAAACCACCCCCTTAAAAGATGGCCAGAATATTCTCAAAAAGGAATCCAGAATGGTAAAGTTCCACAAACCTTCTGCGGGGATTCCTAACAACACCCGGGCATCAGATCTGCGGGACGCAGAGGGAGCAAGAGTGTTGCAGGTTGACCATGCAAACATTGAGAACGGGGAAAACAAAATTGTAACATGAGAAGTCTGTCGATGTCATCAGCCGGCAAGCCAGTTGGAAGGCTCCCCGCACAACCAGTCACTTTTCCCACCTGTCGAGCGGTGCGGCGGATTGGCAAGCGCCTGTGACTTCCTGTCAGTGCAATGGACATGGCAGGCTGCGCACGGCCCCAGCTGTTCCGCAAAGGCTGATCGGCAGCATGCTGGGCCTGAGTGTGTGGGTAAGCAGGGGTGGGCAGAGGGTGTAGGTGAGGAGTAATGGGCAGGGGAAGTTATTGTGGTGCGAGTGGCAGTTAGAGGGAGGGATGAGTAGAAGGAGGGGTGGATAGGGAAGAGGAAAAAGGGGAGGGGCAAGGAGAGTGGGGAGGGGTGATTAGAGGGTGAGAGACGGGTAGAGGGAGGAACAGGTTGAGGGGAGAGGCAGTAGAGGGGTATGTATAGGATGGGGTGGGTAGAAGCAGAGCGAGTGGAGGGAGGGGTGAGTAGAGGTTGGGTAAAGGACTAGTCAGGTAGAGGGATGGTGGGTCGAGGGTGAATAGAGGCCTAGAGCCTGAGGAGTGAGCAGGAAATTCTGAGTCCTGATGCAGGCCAAAATGGACACAGCCTGTGAATGCTAACTACATCTCCACAGGGACCAAATATGTTTCCCTCAGGTCAAGCAAAGGGTGAACTTGAGATACCTACTCCTGACCTGTAACATTATCCTCCTAAAGTTATATCCTAAAGTTTAACATTACATATGTTGAAAGAAGAGAAAACATGCAGATGTTGTTAAAAACTTTAAATAAATATTTAGTTTGGCCCTCGACTTAGTCCAAGTTTTTAATTTTGGCCCTCCGTGAATATAAGTTTGACACCCCTGATATAGAGAATACAGCTAATAGCTTTTGAAAACAGTTTAACCAGTTCCAAAATGAGCATTGAATTTAATGTTTGTAATTTCATGATAAAATTTATAATAAGCTTTGTAAAATTAAAATATAGATGTGAATTTCCCGATTAACATTTTGTTTTATTGAAGGAAAGTTTAAATTTCATCCTCCAATAAAGTTTTACATATGCTGTTAATATCTACAGAGCACAGTTCATATCTCATGAAAACAATATTTAAACTTCTCACAAAAAACATTTATTTTAGATTTTAGTTTAACCTTTTAACACATATGCATTATAAAATTTAAATGTAGATGTTCATTTGTTTATTTATGCTTTCATTTCATGAAATTTTTTTTTTAAATTCTGAAACCTTTTTCATGTACTGGTAAGAAATAAACATAGCTGTGAAAACAATGTTTAAACTTTTCCTACAAATGCATTTACTTTAATGTTTTATGCTTCATTTTAGCATTTATTTATTCAATAAAATTTAGATGTAAATCAGAATTTCCCTATCTACATTTGTTTTCTTGTTTTAAGGTGTATTTTTTAAACTTCTGTAAATATTGTACGTACTGGTGAAAAATAAACAACACAATTCATAGCTGTGAAAAAAATGTTTAACCTCTTCCCAAAAAAACATTGAATTTAAATTTGTTTTCATATTAACATTTATATTATGTGATAAAATTGAAATGTAAATGTCCATTTCCTTATCTACATTTTGTTTTTTTGTAGAGAGTAGTGCATCAACCTCTGACAATGTTTTACATGTGCTGTTAATATAAATGCAACCCAGTTCATTGCTGTGAAAACAATATTTAACATGTATGCCAAAATTAATTTTAGCATTTATTTATCCTTGATGAAATTGAAATATAATGGTGAAGATACATTTATTTTTCAACATATTTGAATGTTGCATTTTCAATTGAACATTTATTTTACCCTTGATAAAGGCAATTCTTCTTGTCTACACTTTTTTCCGAATGAAAAGATCATTTTACAACCTCTGACAACGTTTTAAATGTGCTATTAATATATACAGAATATAGATCATAGCTTGTGAAAACAGTTTAACCATTTCCCAAAAAATCATTGAATTTAATGTTTGTAATTCCGTTAAAATTTATATTATGCTTCGTAAAATTGAAATATAGATATGAATTTCCTGATCAACATTTTGCTTTATTGAAGGAAAGTTTATTTTTAACCCTTGACATATGCTATCAATATATATAGAACACAGTTCATACCTCCTGAAAATAATATTTAACGTTCTAAAAAGAAACCATTTATTTTAGATTTTAGTTTAACCTTTTAACACATATGCATTTTAAAATTGAAATGTAGATGTGAATTTGTTAATCTATGTTTATATTTCTTGAAGAAAAATATATTTTCAATTTCTGAATTTTTTAAATCTGCTGTCAACAAATAAATATAGCTGCAAAAACAATGTTTAACCTTTTCCCAAGAAAGCATTTACTTTAATGTTTGCTGCTTCATTTTAGCATTTATTTATAAGATAAAATTTAGATGTACATCAGAATTTCCCTATCTATATTTGTTGTCTTGTTGTAAGGTTTTTTTTAAACTTCTGTAAATATTTTACATGTGCTGGTGACAAATAAACAACTCAATTCATAGCTGTGAAAACAATGTTTAACCTGTTCCCAAAAAAAAACAATGAAGTTAATGTTTGAGTTTTCATTTGAACATGTATAGTAAGGGATAAAATTGAAATATAATTGTAAATTTGCTTATCTACATTTTGTGTTCTTCTAGTCAATATTGCATCAACCTCTGACAACATTTTTTACATGTGCAGTAAAATAAATACAACACAGTTCATAGCTGTGAAAACAATATTTAACCTGTATGACAAAATGCATTTATTTTAATGTTTGCAGTTTTACTTTCGCATTTATTTTATCCTTGATAAAATTGAAATGTAAATGCGAATTACCTGATCTATATTTTATTTATGTTGTAAATTACATTATGCATTCTAAAATGGGAATGTGGTGGATTTCATGATCTACATTTTGTTGTCTTGTAGAAAAGTACTTTTGCCAGCATCTGACAATGTTTTACATGTGGTGCTTATTTATCCACAACAGTTCATAGCTGTGAAAAAATGGTTGAAACATTAAAAAAAAACATTTATTTTAGTGTTTGTTGATTCATTTTAGATTATATGCCTTTTAATATTGAAATTTGTGATTTTTGTGATCTACATTTGTTTTCTGTTTGTAAAATATATTTCTATATTTGTAAATGTTTATATGTACTAATAACAAATACAAATACAAATTCATAGCTCTGAAAACAATGTTCACCAAAAAACAATGAATTTTACGTTTGTTTTCATTTTGTATATTATGCTCTTTAAAATTGAAATGCAGATGTGAATTTCCTTTTCCACTTTATGTTTTCTTATAGAAAAGTATTTGTTTCAACCTCTGACAATATGTTACATGTGCTCTTAAAATAAACACAACACAGTCCGTAGCTGTGAAAACAACATTTAACCTGTATGCAAAAAAGCATTTATTTTAAAGTTTGTAGTTTCATTTCAGCATTTATATTATATTTTCTAAATTGGAAATGTGGTGGATTTCCTGATCTACATTTTGTTTTCTTGTAGAGAAGTATTTATATCAACCTCTGACAATTTTGACATGTGCTCTTAATATAAACACAACACAGTTAATAGCTGTGAAAACAATTTTTAACCTGTACACCAAAATGCATTTATTTTAATGTTTACAGTTTTACTTTATCATTTAACTTATCCTTGACAAAATTTCAAATATAAATGTGAATTTCCTTATCTATATTTTGTTTTCATTGTAAATAAAATTTGTAAACTTCACTGTAAAGTTTTACAAGTGATATTAACAAATGGACAGTACAGTTCAAAGCTCTAAAAATAATATTTAAACTTTTATCAGAAAGCATATATTTTAATGGATGTAGTTTCATTTTAGCATTTATTTATCATTGATGAAATTTAAAGGCAAATTTTCTAACCAACATTTTTTGCATATATTTACTGTTTAACCTATTTGAACGTTGCAGATACAATTTATCATTTATTTTACACTTGATAAATGCGAATCTCCTTGTCTGCATTTTTATTCTGTAATATAACTTTATTTTTTTCATCTCTTACAATGATTTAAATGTGTTATTAATATGTACAGAATAAATTTAATTGCTTGTGAAAGCAGTTTAACCATTGAACTTATAGTTTGAGTTTTCATTTTAACATATAATATGCGATAGAATTGAAATGTAAATGTCATATTTTTATCTACATTTTGTGTTCTTGTAGTAGATATTGTATCATCCTCTGAGAAAATTTTATATGTGCTGCTAATACGAATACCACACTCTTCATAGCTGACAAGCAATATTTAACCTGTATGCCAAGAAGCATTTATTTTAATGTTTGCAGTTTTAATATATCATTTATTTTATCCTTGATAAAATTGAAATGTAATTGCGAATTTCCCAATCTATATTTTATTTTTGTGGTAAAGTATATTTTAAAACCTCTCTGTAAATATTTTACAAGTGATATTAACAAATAGACTGTCCAGAGCATAGCTCTAAAGACAATGTTTAACCTTTTCTGAAAAAAAGTTTTATTTTAATGTGTGTAGTTTCATTTTATCATTTATTTATCCTTGATGAAATTGAAATCTAATGGTGAATTTATTAATCTACCTTTTTTTGAAGATACATTTATTTTTCAAACTATTTGAATGTTGCACTTGCAAATTACCTTTTATTTTACCCTTCAAAAATGTGAATTATTTTGTCTACATCTTCTTCTGAATGAAAAGGTTACTTTTCAACCTCTAACAACATTTTTTAATGTGCTATTAATACATACAGAATATTGTTCATAGCTTATGAAAACAGTTTAACAATTTCCCAAAAAGCATTGAAATTAATGTTTGTAAATTCATGTTAACATTTATATTATGCTTTGTAAAATTGAAATGTAGATGTGAATTTCCTGATCAACATTGTGTTTTATTGAAGGAAATTTTAATTTTCACCTGGACAAAATTTTACATGTTATTAATATATACAGAATACAGTTAATACCTCCTGAAAACTATATTTAACCTTCTCACAGAAAATATTTATTTTAGATTTTAGTTTCATTTTAACACATATGCATTTTAACATTGAAATGTAGATATGAATTCGTTGATCTATGTTTATATTTCTTGAAGAAAAATATATTTTTAATTTCTGAAATTGTTTAATGTGCTGTTAACAAATAAATATTGCTGTGAAAACAATGTTTAACCTTTTCTAAAAATAAATATTTATTTTAAAGTTTGCTGCTTCATTTTAGCATTTATTCATACGATGAAATTGTGATGTGAATCAGAATTTCCCTATCTACATTTTTTTTCTAGTACTCAGGTATATTTTTAAACATCTGTAAATTTTTACATGTGCTGGTGACAAATAAACAACACAATTCATAGGTGTGAGAAAAATGTTTAACCTGTTCCCCAAAAATTGCATTTAAGGTTTGAGTTTTCATTTTAACATGTATATTATGCAATTAAATTGAACTTTAAATGCAAATTTCCTTATTTAAATTTGTTTTCTGGATATAAAGTATATTTTAAAATTTCTTCAAACATTTTACAAGTACTAATAATATTTAAACAGCACAGATCAGAGATGTTAAAAACAAGTTTAAATATTTTCCAAAAAACATTTATTTTAATGTTGGAAGTTTCATTTGAGCATTTATATTATCCTTGTTAAATGGAAATGTGGATGTGTATTTCCAGATCTACAATTTAGTTAGGTGTTGAAAGTATTTTAATAAGGTTTTTGTATAGGATAACCCTAACCCTAACCCTAACCCTAACCCTAACCCTAACCCTAACCCTAACCCTAACCCTTAACCCTAACCCTAACCCTAACCCTAACCCTAACCCTAACCCTAACCCTAATATTTTGAGCGCGAAAGCATTTAAAGGATATCTTTAAACGGCTCTGAATGTTTTCCAAGTGCTATTAATCTTTAACAAGGTAGTTCATAGCTGTAAAAACAATGTTGAAAAATTTCCCAAAAAAACATTTATTTTAATATTTGTAGTTTCATTTCAGCTTTTATATTATGCTTTCTAAATTGGAAATGCTGTGGATTTCCTGATTTACATTTTGTTTTCTTCTAGAGAAGTATTTGTATCAATCTCGGACAATTTTGACACATGCTCTTAATGTAAGCATAACACAGTTCATAGCTGTGAAAACAATCTTTAACCTGTACACCAGAATGCATTTATTTTAATATTTGCACTTTTACTTTATCATTTATCTTATTCCTAATAAAATTGAAAAATAAATCCGAAAATCTTTATCTATACATTTTTTCATTGTAAAGAATATTTGTAAACTTCTCTGTAAACATTTTACAAGTAATATTAACAGACAATACAGTTCATAGCTATAAAAACCATGTTAAAACTCGTCTCACAAAGCATATATTTCAATGTATGTAGTTTCATTTTAGCATTTATTTATCATTTATGAAATTGAAATTTAAAGGTGAATTTCCTAACTTATATTTTCTGAAGATATATTTACTTTTCAACTTTTTAAATGTTGCACTTTCAATTTATCATTTATTTTACACTTGATAATCGTGAAATTCCTTTTATACATTTTTATTCTGAGATATTTATTTTTCAATACCTGTGAACGTTTTAAATGTGCTATTAATATATACAGAATACACTTAATAGCTTGTGATAACAGTTGAACAATTTCCCAAAACACATTGAACTTAATGTTTGAATTTTCATTTTAACATGTATATTATGTGATAAAATTGAAATGTAAATGTGATTTTTTAAATGTACATTTTGTTTTCTTGTAGTAAATATTGTATCATCCTCTGACACTGTTATAGAAATTTGCATATTAACCAGTGGCCATTCTTATAAAAGGGGGGAATTTGAATTAAAATTTGTAGGTGAAAATTTTGTTAATAAACGTATTGTTCATCTTTACCCCTGTGTGAAATGCCTTATTTGTGGTTGCTGGTTTGATCTTGTATCAATACTGACTCTCAATCAACTTCAGCATTTACGCTGGATTTATCCACCTGATGATATGGTTACCGTCCACAATGATCATTCCTCGCTGATATTTGGGGATGTAAAGTGATACCGCAGAGCACTGAGGATTACTATTGGAAACCAGTAATGACTTCTACTCATGTATCGTTGAAATTTAGGGATATGTTGTGCCCATTAAGTTAATTCCATATTCAAAAGGGGAAAAGAGGCAAAACATTTATTCGAAATTAGGCAAAAAAATATTGCGTGAAACATGGGAAAGAATGAGCATTTAAAGGTCCACACAGACACAACCCTGGTATCATGTTATCAGTGCATCTGCAGAACAATAGCCGCTACAGAGCCGAAAGGTATGAAGATGAGAAGTCCTGTTGTGCAAATGAGTGGGCTAAAACGTGCGATTGCTGTGGGTAGTAAATTAACGCACGTTATGTGCACAGATTATCTTATGGGCTATTGACATTTCCATCTCTTACATAATGGCGTAAATATCCTCTACTATTACAGGAATACAAGAATGAACAATAAATCTGAGCGCTTCGTGGGCATGGAGAAGGATATCTTGCTGGTGTAAAAAACCATCACATCATTCGGATGAATATAAAGTACGAATAATGTTCTCTGTAAAACATTCCGATCATAGATTTTCAATTACCTTCGGTCAAGGGAAAGAGTAGAAATTCGTTTGGACACGTTCACCTGCGCGGTGAGCTGGTCCTGCATATTTGGAAAAGCCAATAAGCGGGAGAGAGCAGAATAATCTTCAGCTGCTCCCTGAATTTTGTCTGGGTCACTCCGTAAATAAACGTGTTGGTGCAACAGCTGAAAAGCTGAATAATGGCCCCCCTTTTTCTTGCCAAATAAAGGCTGATAGACGTTTCCAGGTCCGTGTAAAGAGAGTGTGTGAGGATGAAGACCAAGGTGGAGGTCGCCCAGCACAGAAGGAAACTCGCCGACAGGAGGAAGAGCAGAATGATGGATTGTCTCCGACGCACCATCTCTGGATCCCGCTGCTTCTCGCAATATCTCTGCCCCGTGAGCCTGTGGCGGAGTCTACTCGCAGCCACGATCTGCCTCGCCGTCAACGCATTGAAGATCAAAATAGTGTAAAAAGGAACCACAGGGTTCAACAGCTGATCCATCCAGTAAAACCAATTAAATTTAAAATTCCATAGGATAACGGGTTTCGCTGCACAAACCCATGTATCTCGAATGTATCTCACTAAAATATCCAGATAGAGGAAATAAAACGGGATGTTCTTTATACAGAGTCCAATGCATATTGTGCCGATAACAAACCCTGCAACCTTTGGAGTGCAATACTTTCTCTTGAACTTATTGAAGCAAATGAACACACATCGATCAAAGGTAAAAGCCACCGTAAACCACACTGAACAATCTATAGCTATATTACATAAGGTATAGTGGACAAGACAATAAGGAACTCTGCGCATATTCATTACAACTGTGAAGAAACCATCCTCGTCGAGCCAAAAGTATCTGTAGTAATGAACTATCTGGTAGAATATGACTTCAATAACCACCACCATGAGATCCGCTGCAGCCATCGCCACCAGATAACGAGTGATACACTTGGAGAGAGCACAGTTTCCTCGGCAGAGAATGACGACAGCCATCAGGTTAACTAGGGGAAAAACAGAGGTAACGCAGTGCCAAATAATTGAAATTTGAAATATTTTCGTGAGCAAATAAACATTATTTCCTGGGATCTCGCGGACAATTTAATCTTCCTGTCTTTCTCAAATGAAAAGATTAGTTTCAATATCCTGGCTTCTATGAAGTATTTTGCACCGACCTTCTACTCTTTCTGACTGAACAGAGTCATCACCGCATTGTTTGGGTAAAGGATGTATGGCGTTCTGTCCACTGAGATTTACATATCTAACGCACGTTTACCCGTGACAAGACTGGTTTGAATATTGGTATAAACACACATATTTTATATCAAACCTATTTTCTGGCGACAGTCTCCTGAATCAACTGGCTTATCAATAGCTTATCAAGAAAATAGCTTTCTTTTTTCAGTCATTGGGGTGCTGGTCTTGTGAAGGCCAAACCAGGACAATTTGACTATCCTTTGAACGAATTCCGTGAATTGTCAAGATAATCAAGGGATGTATGAGCACATCGATAAATATATACATGATGCAATGGGAATTGGAAATATTTTTACTACAATTCTCGATACGAAGGTCCTGAAACTTGTGATGATATATGAGGTTAACTGTGAGCTCGGCCCACTGCTCATAGATTGGCGAAATTTATTTGGTGGAATTTATCCCTATGCTTCCCAACGTCCAAAATAGTTGAAATTCATAAGTAAAATAGCGAATATTTACGTATTGGAGCATTAAGTTGACAACGCTGAGGATTAATGGAAATAATCAAATCAGATTCGCCGGTGATTGACAGTTACAAGCTGACATTTCCAATACCAAAGTTTATCATATGGAAGAAAACTTTTACCAGGGACGCCGATTACGGCAATGAGTGGGTAGCACACTTCCGATAAAGATTTCATCGTATTCCGCTGCTAGATTCTTCCTGACGGCAAACCACTGCAGGTTATTCTTGATGTAACTCAAACAACTATTAAAAATATATCGATGTAAAATGTGATACGTCCCACGTTAGATGCAAATAAAGGGGAAAAATATACTTTACAAATTCAAATGAACATTAATATTCTTCTATTCTCTCCTTCCTTTCTTCAAGAAGGCGCATCAGAGATGCATGATCGTTCTGTCCGAAGTTCACTTACCATTCTGATATAACTCTTACTTATAGATGAATCGGTGAGCCGATGAAGCAAATAACTTAACATTAATTAATTTAATTCCCCGTCATTGAACAAACATTGAAATATTTTATGCTTCAGTGCAAATAGAAGTTCAAGGAGAAGCGATGTTCTCGCTTAACCATTGCACAGCAAATCGGCATCTAACGTTATTACTCCAACCCTTGTGACAGTTTCAGTGTTGTGATATAGAGAATTTAGGTTAAAAAGACTTAAGTTAAAATGTGATGATTAATCATAAACAGGGAAGCCAGAATGGACAGGGAGCTTACTAGCAGTCAAGGACAGAAGGAGCTGCTGAATATGTTTTTTTAAACCTATCTTTTCATGGTCATAGTGAGAGACATGCAGGAGACAAAGGATTGATAAGAAGGGTGAGAAACAGAATTCAGTGAATGTAGAGTTCACAGCGTACGTAACGAACGTGATAATTAATAATGCAGTTATACTTAGAATGTTTTTGTAATACTAACCAATTAAAACAGTATTAATAAGAAGGGGAAGGGCAAATAATAAAGGTATTAAAAATCAATGCACTGTATGTATCGGGGCTTAACTGGTGAGAAACCAGTTGAGTCCAACTCTGCAGACTTGTAAATAAAGCTTGTCGTGTCATCAGTTTTAAAGAGACTCATGTGTGAGAAGTTTTATTTCTGACAAATGGGGGCTCGTCCGGGATCTACACTCCGGCCGTGAGGGGAGGCGAGAAGAGGGACATCGGAGGCGGTGCACCCCGCTGAGTTCAGCGGCTCCTAGTCCCTTGCTCGTCGCTTCGGGCGGCTTGAGCGAGTGGTATCCGGACAGGGTGACACGACAAGACGGAGAGGAGAAGGGTGACGGTTCAATCCCCGGGAAGACACCGGTAAGTGACGACTTACGATTGTGGTGTGGGGATTGGGTAACAGGTGTAACGGGATACACCTGTTTGGATAAAAACCTAACAGAATAGATTAAGTATAGATCTTTTGTCGTTGTGTGAGAACCCTGTCGCGGGACTCTAGGATAGACCCCAGGGAAACCTCGGCGGTAACCGGAGGAGGGACAGCACCTCCGACGAAGTGCCGAGAAGAGAGGGGTCAACCCCAGGAAAACCTCAGCGGTAACCGAAGGAGGGACAGCACCTCCGACGAGGCGTCTGAGAGGAAGGGAGTAGGGTCCAGAGCGAGAGGGTCCTCAGCAACGATAAACAGATCTAGGTGGGAAAATGGGAGGATCAAAATCTAAGGGCTCGTCTGAAAATTCAGGACAATTCCTGGGAGTACCCCTTGACAGCCCTTTGGGGAGAATGTTTGAAAATTGGGATAGTAAAAGATATCGGGACAAAAACAAGAAAAAGATGGTCCAATATTGTCTCCTTTGGTCAAAACAACCTATTAAAGGTTCCTCGGTCTGGTGGCCGAAATTTGGATCTGATGAGGATTGGGTTAGACAAGCATTAAACATATATGTAAATTCGAGACCAAAGGTGAATCAAGAAGAGTCAGCATATGCATTTTGTTGGGTTCCCTGGCCAGGATCCTTAACAGAATGTTTTAAATTGAGAGTGGCAGGAGAAAAGAAATGGGAACCTCTGGACAACCTTCCCCCTCCTTATATTCCCCCGGTGCCTACTGCGCCCGAGGAAAGCTTATTACCGGAGGGGAAAGGTGATGAATCTGATTGCCCCGAAGGGGGCTGGGAAAAAAAGGATGAATTAAGGGAGTCGGACCCTAAACTTCCACCGGTAAACCGACCCTGGACAAGATCCCAGACTGGTCCAGGACCATCAAAGTTTTCAATAAACCTAAATCCCCTGAGAGAAGTTCCTATGGGAGGACCGGGAGGGGGAACGGGATATGTGAATGTTCCCCTAACTAGTACAGAGGTGCGGGGATTTAAGAAAGAAATGAAAAAGTTATTGGAAGATCCTATAGGACTGGCTGAACAGCTTGACCAATTCTTGGGACCAAACACATATACGTGGGAAGAGATGCAGGCAATAATGGGAACATTATTTTCACCCCAGGAGAGGCAGATGATTCGACGGGCTGCCCTCCTCATGTGGGAATATGAACAACCTGGGGACCCTAGACCCCATGAACAAAAATATCCCTTAAATGAACCCAGGTGGGACAAACGAACACCCGAGGGATTGGCAAGTATGAGACAATATAGAGAGTGGACAATTAAAGGGATACGGGAGGCTGTGCCAAAGGGTCACAATTTTACCAAGGCATTTGGGAACCACCAGGGGCAAGACGAGTCCCCTACTGATTTTTTGGAGAGGGTGAGAAAGAATGTCCAACAGTATGCTGGTGTGGACCCTAGTACACCAATGGGTGAACAGCTTATTCGAATTGAATTTGTTTCCAAATCATGGCAAGACATTAGAAAGAAACTAGAAAAGGAGGAGGACTGGAGTGAAAAACCCCTAAGTGAACTGTTAAAAAAGGCACAAAAAGTATATGTGCAGAGAGAAGAAGAAGATCAAAAGAAGGCGACAAAGGTTATGGTACAGACTATCCGACAGATGAATGCTGAATCCAGAGGGGAAAGAAAACAAAACCTTCCTCTAAACAATCCAAAATATCCAAGAGAGGGAAGACCCCGGAGATTTGTTAAATGCTATTACTGCAATGAGGAAGGACACTTTAAGAGGGAATGCCCCCGATACAAGAGGGAATTGCGTGCCCTCGAACTTATGGAAGAAGATTAGGGGTGTCAGGGGTTCCAAATGTTAGGGACCAAATATAAGAGGGAACCCCTGGTAAAACTAAAAATTGGTCCCAAGGGAGAAGAGGTGGTGTTTATGGTGGACACAGGAGCGGAACGAAGTAGTGTAATAACTGTGCCAATCGGAACTGAGCCTATAAAAAGTAATTTGACAATTTCTGGGATAGAAGGAGCTCCCAGAATGGTATCAATAATTCCCCAAGTAACAGTGAAACTGGAAGAAAGAGAAGGGGTACAAGACCTCTTGTTATTACCTTCGGCTGGATTTAACCTCCTAGGAAGGGACTTACAGGCTCTCCTAGGTTTGGGTGCTCTCCCTGTGGACGGAGAAGTGCGAGTCCACCTCTGCGCTTTAAAGGAAGAGGATGAACGGCAGATTGACGAGAGAGTCTGGTATAAGGAGGGAAATCGAGGAGGTCTGGACATCCCACCTTTACATGTCACATTAATACCAGGTCATCAGCCGGTAAGGAAACGTCAGTATCCTATTTCTTTGGAAGGGAGAAAAGGGCTACAGCCGGTAATTGAGACTTTAATACGAGACGGACTATTAGAAGAATGCATGTCACCTTATAACACCCCTATACTCCCAGTAAAAAAGTCAGATGGATCCTATCGCCTAGTTCAGGATCTAAGAAGTTTGAATGCTATTGTTCAGACCCGCCACCCAGTGGTGCCTAATCCCTATACTATTATGAGTCGGATTCCCCCAGACCATGAGTGGTTTAGTGTTATCGACTTGAAGGATGCCTTCTGGACTTGTCCGTTAGAAGAGGAAAGTAGAGATATGTTTGCGTTTGAATGGGAAAATCCATGGACAGGTAGACGGAGACAGTTTCGATGGACTATATTGCCCCAAGGGTTCACTGAATCTCCAAACCTGTTTGGACAAATGCTAGAACAAATCCTGATGGACTATCCACAATCTGATGATTCCCAACTAATGCAGTATGTGGATGATTTACTATTATCAGGACCCAAGGAACAAGAAATGAGGAGAGAGACCATTAGACTCTTGAATTATCTGGGGAAAAAGGGTCTACGAGTGTCCAGAAACAAGTTACAGTTTGTTGAGAAAACTGTGATATATCTGGGACACCAGATAAGTAAAGGACAGAAACGAATTACCCCTGAACGAATTGCGGGAATCACTAGAATGCCTTTACCCCGTAATAAGAAGGAAATAAGACAATTCCTGGGACTCTTAGGATACTGTAGGTTATGGATAGAGGACTACTCAGCTTTGGTGAAGTTTATGTATGATAAACTGACAAATGAAAATGACTATCCATTGAAATGGACCCAGGAGGAGGAGGGATGGTTCGAGGACTTGAAACATCGCCTAACACGAGCAGTGCTCACTCTGCCCTCTTTAAAACAGCCCTTCCAGCTATTTGTCACTCATAACCAAGGAACAGCTGTGGGAGTTTTAACACAGGAAAAAGGTGGTCAGCGACACCCAGTGGCTTTCCTTTCCAAAATGATGGACCCAGTGTCTCGCGGATGGCCGACGTGTATCCAGGGAGTAGCGGCTGCTGCTCTGTTGGTAGAGGAAGCACGTAAACTTACTTTTGGAGGAAAGATGACTGTGTACACCTCCCATTCTGTGAGTGTTTTATTAACACAAACTGCCCATCGATGGCTGACTGATTCTCGTATATTAAAGTATGAAACCATTTTAATGGTTGGAGAAGATTTACAGTTTGCAAAAATTAATAGCTGCAACCCAGCTCAGTTTTTATACGGCAGTGAAACAGAGAAAGAGGTGGAGCATGACTGTGTCGAGTTGACAGATCTTCAGACCAAGACCCGAGAAGACCTTTGCGATACTCCGCTGGGAGAAGGATATGAATTCTACATTGACGGCTCCGCCAGATGTGTTGACGGAATGAGAAGAAATGGGTATGCTATAATAGAAGGAAATACTTGGAAAGTAGTAGAATCCACGAGACTACCCGGAAGCTGGTCAGCACAATCCTGTGAACTATATGCCTTGCAGAGAGCCCTCAGAATACTGGCAAAGAAAATTGGAACGATTTACACAGATTCCAAATACGCATACGGGGTAGTGCATACCTTTGGTAAGATCTGGAAGGAGCGTGGTCTAATTACATCAAGAGGAAAGGAATTGGCACACGAACAGATGATTACTCTGACTTTAGAAGCCTTAACATTACCCCAAGAAATAGCAGTGGTCTACATACCAAGCCATCAAAGGGGAGATAACCCGACAGCAATTGGAAACAGACTGGCTGATGAAGAAGCCAAAAGAGCAGCCATGCAACAAGAAGTCCGTTTGCTGACTTTAATCCCAATAAGGCAAGGCATAAAGACAGCTCCCATTTTCACTGCTAAGGAAGAAAAGAACATGGATCAGCTGGGCGCAAGCCAATTACCTGATGGAACATGGAAAACACCAGATGGAAGAACTGTTCTAAATAAAGAAATAACTCGCAACATTTTAAAACACCTGCATCAACAGAGCCACTGGGGCACTCAAGCCTTATGTGACACAGTGCTTCGAGAATATGTGTGTAAGGGAATCTACACCTTGGCCCAACAAGAGGTGCAAAATTGTTACCTATGCACAAAAATTAATAAGAAGATAATGAGGACAGGGACCATGGGAGGTCAACCATTAGCCATACGCCCTTTTCAACGTATCCAGATCGACTTCACAGAGTTACCTCAAGTTCAAAGATGGAAATATCTGTTGGTGATAATAGATCACTTTACCCGATGGGTAGAAGCCTTCCCAACAATAAATACTACAGCCTCTACAGTAGCTCGCCTCCTCCTAGAGCAGATAATCCCCAGATATGGTATAATGGATTCTATAGACTCAGACAGGGGTCCACATTTTTCTTCAAAAATCCAGCAATTGATTTGTGATGCATTACAGGTCTCTTGGAAATTACATACCCCTTGGCATCCACAAAGCTCAGGGAAGGTCGAACGTATGAATGGAACACTAAAAATCCAATTGACAAAGTTAATGGTGGAAACTAAAATGCCTTGGATAAAGTGTCTGCCCCTAGCCTTATTGAGAATTCGTACAGCCCCACGAAAAGATGTAGGGCTGTCCCCTTATGAAATGATGTTTGGGCTTCCCTTCTGGAGTACAGTTGAGGGGTGTCCCACCTTGGGGGAAGGGGATATATTTGTTAGGAACTATTTACAGGCACTGTCACGCTCTCTTACAGATTTACGAAAGAGAGGACTATTGGCACAAACACCGCCTCTAGACTTTTCTTTACACAAAGTGGAACCAGGAGACTGGATTCTTATCAAGACCTGGAAGACTGAAAAACTCCAGCCCCAGTGGGAAGGTCCATACCAAGTTCTCTTAACTACAGAAGCTGCAGCACGAACAAGAGAGAAGGGGTGGACACACGCATCCAGATTTAAGGGACCTGTAGAGGCGCCACAGGACCCTGATACGAACTCAGATTGGACTTGTATTCCTGGAGAAAAACCTCTTACCTTACGATTTCGCAAAAAGACTTAATTCACAATGTTATTGTTATGTTCTTTGATTTTTCTTAGTTTGCCTATGTCTTTATCAGGTGTGAAATGTAAGAAATGCAGAGATACAGTGGTCCTGTTTCAGGACCACATTTGGGGAAGAAAGGAAGGTAATTTCATTTCCCATACCTCAGTTCCTGAGAAATGTTGGGCAGAAAATACCACCCAACATCCATATACCCCTTGTGTGGAAAAAGAAGGAAATAATATGGGTCATTATATACAGATTCCTAATACCACTCCTTTCCCTCTTAACGGTTGGAAAGGTGACTCAAGCCCACCATGCCCTGATGGACTCTGGTTTTGCATACACCAACGTACTGTTCCAATGAAAAGTTACACTCCACACTTGAAATTGCCTGTCCCTTTAAGACAGCCGGACTTAGTTCGAGTCCATCCAAATAACCATGTAAGTTTCGGTAATGCAATTGGGGGAGATAACCTTTTTGTAGATCTGGCAACTAAAATTGCAGGAACTTTTAATGTAACTAATTGTTGGGTCTGCGGGGGTCCACGGATGTCAGAACAATGGCCTTGGTGGGGAGAACCTCTCAATTCATTGACCATGATTTCCCGCATTTGGACAACTAACCGAACGAGATCAAGAGAAACCTGGTCTCTCTCTAATGTCCCCTCTGGTTTTTATTGTCTCTCACGAGCCGGCAAATACCCAGTAGGAGAAAGTCCCTGCAAGGCTGTATGGATTCGCATTTCACCTGGTGTTTTCACTTGGTTTCCTAAACCTCAGACTTGGTTCTTATCCACTGTTTTTAAAACTAATTGCCTACCCCTATCTAATAGCAGTATTCAGTTTTGGAATTGTACCACTTCCACCATCACAGGACCATACCAATCAAATCCTGTTCTTAAAAGAGTTTGGGAAAGGGGGTATGGAGTATCCCCAAATGGATTATTCTGGGTATGTGGTAATAAAGGTTATACTCGTCTTCCCTCACAGTGGAGTGGAACTTGTTTCCTAGGAATAATCTGCCCAGAATTTTTCCTTCTACCCCACGATCACGGTCATAAATTAGGCGTGAAGGTCTTTGATACATTACATCGTGAACCCCGCTCTACCACGGTACATTTGGGAGAATGGAGAGATGATTGGCCTCCAGAGCGCATAATTCAATATTATGGTCCCGCGACATGGGCTCAAGATGGATCTTGGGGTTATCGTACTCCTATATATATGTTAAATCGCATAATTCGCTTACAAGCAGTGCTTGAAATTGTTACAAATCAAACAGCTATAGCCCTGCAATTACTTGCATCCCAGCAAGGTCAAATGCGCTCTGCTATATATCAGAACCGTCTAGCCCTAGACTATCTCCTAGCCACGGAAGGAGGTGTATGTGGCAAACTTAATTTGACTAACTGCTGCTTACAGATTGATGATAATGGAAAAGCCATTCGTAAAATCGCTGATAATATTCGTACATTGTCCCATGTACCGATTCAAACCTGGCATCCTTTCCCACAATTTAATTGGATGGACAAATGGTTTGGAGGAACCTGGTGGCGTACCTTCTTGTGGGTCATCGGAGGTATTTTATTCCTCCTACTTATTTTGCCCTGTATTATTCCCTGTCTACGCAGCCTGGTGATTTCCATGGTCGAACAAGCTATGCAACCAGGGGGGATGGGAGACCCTGTAAGACTTTTATTTCAGCGTGAGATTAATGTATCATAAAACATTTCTCTTCCCTAGCTTAGAATCCCCATTCATATCTATACATATATTCAACACATTTTAAAGAGAGAAAGGGGTGGATTGTGATATAGAGAATTTAGGTTAAAAAGACTTAAGTTAAAATGTGATGATTAATCATAAACAGGGAAGCCAGAATGGACAGGGAGCTTACTAGCAGTCAAGGACAGAAGGAGCTGCTGAATATGTTTTTTTAAACCTATCTTTTCATGGTCATAGTGAGAGACATGCAGGAGACAAAGGATTGATAAGAAGTGTGAGAAACAGAATTCAGTGAATGTAGAGTTCACAGCGTACGTAACGAACGTGATAATTAATAATGCAGTTATACTTAGAATGTTTTTGTAATACTAACCAATTAAAACAGTATTAATAAGAAGGGGAAGGACAAATAATAAAGGTATAAAAATCAATGCACTGTATGTATCGGGGCTTAACTGGTGAGAAACCAGTTGAGTCCAACTCTGCAGACTTGTAAATAAAGCTTGTCGTGTCATCAGTTTTAAAGAGACTCATGTGTGAGAAGTTTTATTTCTGACAAGTGTGATCTATTAATTCTGTCTGTGAATCGGAGTGCTTTTTCTATTGTGGTTTAGCGAGTTGATCCCTCATTTAGTCACTGTGTGAGGGTGTTATTGGGCATGTGTATGTTTGAAACGGCGTGTGTGTGTGTGTGTGTGTGTGTGTGTGTGTGTGTGTGTGAGTGAGTGTGTGTGTGTGTGTGTGTGTGTCTGCCTCGGTTGCTCATTTATCGACTCTTAATTGCCTTTCACTTTAGATTCCCTTCCACTCAGAAAAGGACCTTCCATTTACAACTAAACCTCTAAGTTTACCACATTGGTTCAAAGACAACCTCTTTGCAAGATGATTATCCATCTTCTTAATTTGAAAGAAACGTCCGTGACATAAACCCTGGTCTCTTCCTCGGGAACTTCAACTTGATGATAAGATTAGTGGTAGGTTATTGCTGTAAAATTAGGGACATATTTTCAACACATATGAAAAGAAACACAACTTGGAGAATGACTGATGAGTCAAGGCTGAAAGAAGCTTTCAATGTTTTAGAGACATGTTCTCTTCGATAAGCAACGAGATATTGGATTATCCTCCTCTGCATGCAGCGTACAATTCTTTAAAATGCAGCGGGAAAGATTGGCCCGGGTTTAAATGTCTTCTTTGACTTATGAACTAGACAATACGTTGCGGTGACGCTCAAGCTGAGCACCCATGATATAGCGGTCAGTGTGTAGGTGGATCAGTCGTGAGTTGACGCATTTGCCCGCAAACCTCCGGCGACGAGGAGCTGGTGAGGAGCAGGTAATGCTTTGATACTGATTGTGTAAACTCAAGTAATTAAATAAAGTAGGCCTGCAGTACCAGGTGTTGGGTTTAAACTGCATGGTATGAAAACAGTTGGATCGCTTTGTTGATTCGAATGACAACATCGGCAGAAAGTAGTAGCTGTTCGAAGAATTCAAGTGCAAAGTTGATGAACATTTATCTGCGCTTCACAAATTGGGCACTTTGATTCACGAGACTCTTACAGATATTTAGTTATCTGTCTCAAATTAGGTCTGTGATCATGGAGAACAATTTGAGATTGCTAGTGAGGCAGAGAGTGTGATCCAAGTGAGGGATTTGGAGGAGCGTCAACGACGAGATTCACAGCATTTGTGTTGATCGGAGTGGTCGGTGCAGCAAAGATATGCGCCTTATGTGTAACACGGTGATTCAGGGAGCCATTCATGTGGGCAAGGGTAGATAGAGCACTGCTAATTGCAGAAAGCAATTAGAAAGTTCTGTCGCAGTGATAGAGCGTTCGGAAGGCCGTGTTGCCTCCACGTTTTTCTGGATCGGGACATCAGATACAACGCACTGAGGGATATCCAGTTGAAGAGAAAAGATCCAATTACTGTGATCTATGTGGTCACAAATGACGGAGGCATAACCAGTGAATATGTGGAGCTAGGATAAAAAATGAAAAGAAGAAACAGAAAGATTGTTAGTATTTTAGAGAAGATATAAAATCTGCGAGGCAGAGGAGGGGGGCGGGAAATGATGGCCAGTGGGGTCTCTGCGGCAGAAAGAGGCAAACGCTTTAAAATATTCATGGAGGATTACGGCATTAAAGATTTGAGAAAGCATCGTGATGTTGAGCCTGTCTAATTCGCAAAATCTGAAGTCATTGGAGAGAAGCTGGGCATGTGATGTTTCGTAAATATATGTGGGGAGCCATTTGACATGGGAAGAAATTATTTCAGTTGAGCAAGAGCAAGCAGAAATAATGGGTTTACGTATATTGGGGAGGGATTAAAAACGTGCAGAGCAGTGATTACTTTTGAGGCCGCGGGAACGCGTTGACCATGTGGTTGGGAATGATGTTGGAGTTGATGGTTTGATGAGCGTTGATATGGTCGTGTCGAAGAGATATGTCGGAGTTGGCCACTGTCCCGCGAAAACCGAAAATTATGCTTATGAAATAATCTCAAATTAACCATCAAGCCCCACAAAAACATGATGTCTACAGACGTTCGTGTTTTATATTTAACTAAAAAGGTGGTAATGTCTGTATAAAACTCAAAACGGTCAACCAGTTTACCTATCTGGGCTGCACCATTTCATCAGATGCAAGGATCGACAATGAGATAGACAACAGACTCGCCAAGGCAAATAGCGCCTTTGGAAGACTACACAAAAGAGTCTGGAAAAACAACCAACTGAAAAACCTCACAAAGATAAGCGTATACAGAGCCGTTGTCATACCCACACTCCTGTTCAGCTCCGAATCATGGGTCCTCTACCGGCACCACCTACGGCCCCTAGAACGCTTCCACCAGCGTTGTCTCCGCTCCATCCTCAACATCCATTGGAGCGCTTACATCCCTAACGTCGAAGTACTCGAGATGGCAGAGGTCGACAGCATCGAGTCCACGCTGCTGAAGATCCAGCTGCGCTGGATGGGTCACGTCTCCAGAATGGAGGACCATCGCCTTCCCAAGATCGTGTTATATGGCGAGCTCTCCACTGGCCACCGTGACAGAGGTGCACCAAAGAAAAGGTACAAGGACTGCCTAAAGAAATCTCTTGGTGCCTGCCACATTGACCACCGCCAGTGGGCTGATAACGCCTCAAACCGTGCATCTTGGCGCCTCACAGTTTGGCGGGCAGCAACCTCCTTTGAAGAAGACCGCAGAGCCCACCTCACTGACAAAAGGCAAAGGAGGAAAAACCCAACACCCAACCCCAACCAACCAATTTTCCCCTGCAACCGCTGCAATCGTGTCTGCCTGTCCTGCATCGGACTTGTCAGCCACAAACGAGCCTGCAGCTGACGTGGACTTTTTACCCCCTCCATAAATCTTCGTCCGCGAAGCCAAGCCAAAGAAAAATTACCTTGTACACCTGCAAATTGCAGATGTTTCAATGTCTGCCTATTCAGGATTGCTGTGATTTCTAATATATCAGAAATAATTACCATTTATGTGGTAGGAAGCAACCATGGAAATGACACCGGATCCATAATGGTATCTTGATAATCGCCATTAGCATAACTAGGACTGTGGACAGGGCGTTCAAATTAATTGTAGGAGAGTTATAAAACATAAAGTGTGGATAAAGTAAAAACAAATGCCAATTAAAAAAGAAAGAATTAAAAGTAGAGTATATCAATTTCAAGTCCAAAATCGGCAGAGAGGGTATTATTTGAAGAACACGAAAAGGGTAAGGGCATTTTATTTTAATGTTCGTGGTATTCACAATAAGGTCAATTAACTTGTGGAGCAAATCAGTATAAAGACGTATATTTTACTCATCATTTGAGAAAGGAGTTTGCTGAATGGAGATGAATGGAATTAAATATCCCAGGATATCATATAATACGGAAGGAGAGGCATGATATCATGTGCAGTCGGGCAGCGATCTTAGTTCAGGACAATTTCAGGTCAATAGTAATAGCTGATGTAGAATAGAAGGCGCAAACTGCAGAATCAATTACTGAACACATTAGGACATCTACTGGTCAAAATCACTGATAGGAGCTGTCTCTCTACCATCCAAAAATTACTGACTATTGCAGAAAAAAATAAAACAAGAGATTCCGGAGGTATATGGGGACGGTCGAGGAAGCCTTATGATCATCAGTGATGGCTTAATAAACAGAATGGTATTAAACCTAAAGTTGAGCATGGGTCTCGTCCTATGTAATGAGTTTGGTAAAGTGACCGATCTCCAAGTTAGGAGTTGTCTTCCATTTTAAAAAAATTATTTTAAATTTGTTTCAAGAACAAATATCAATATTTATGAAAAATCATACCGAATTATAAAATGATGCAAAAAATACATCATAGTATATTTCGTCCCCCATCCTCACTATCCCTCCCCAAAGCAGTTAGAGAAAAAGGAAAATATCGCCTTTCTGATTTTGTCTTATATCATTGAACAAGGTGTAACCTGCTAATTTTATATTATATATTGTGTAATAAATAGGCATACTAATGTTTTTCAGGTTCACGCAGAATTACAAGTATATGAGAACCTTTTAAAGTTATTTCATGTGGTCAAAATTGTAGACCTTCAATCTAAATCAAACCAGAAAGCGCAGCTTCAATAATGAGCTGGAATGGAATGTTGGTAAGCAATGTGATAAGCAAATGTTTTCATTTAAAGAATGTCCATAAGATACAAAAATCGGCAATAGATAATAGAAAGAAATGTAGAAGGAATAGCCATCCATCAGCGGTGTTAAACATAGACTAAGAACGTCCCACCCTTTTCTACTAAATTTATTATCATATAATATTTGACTTAAATGTTCACACATTTATTAATATTCGGATATCGAAAATGACAATCATATATTTAAATCAATTATACATGCTGCAAATTATACTAGTATAAACCCAATAACCCGCTCCCAATATACTAATCCCCAAAATAAAATTTTTAAAAATTGGAAAAAAGAAAGAAAAATATAGAAAACAAAATGCTCAAAAGTTAAAAAATTGAAATAAATGGTCCTGGTTACGAAAATACTATAATAATTAAAACAAATGTAATTTTAAAATTACCATCTATTTATGCCAATAAGTTTTCGATGATTCCTGTGGTTCAATGAATGCTTTTTTAAAATAAATTCATAACCTCCTTATGTATGTATGGGCGCGGAATGTTCAGAATTTGTTTTAACTTATTACTTAAATTATATGTAATGTCCTCAGGAGTGAACAAAGATGTATTTTTTGATCCCATCTTTCATTCCTCAAGGGAAATCTAATTTCCATGACACTGCATTGGTAATAAATATCGTTCCAAGTCTATCGCGGATCAATGAAATTTTACAGAGACGCAGCACGATCTTTGTTTTCGCTGCAGATCTTTCAATTCACTTTTTCGCCTATGTCGAAACACTGGCAGTCTTTTTGTCTAGTACCAGAATTGAGAACTCCCTCTTATGTCCGTTAAAATGAATTGTCAATACCAATGAGACAGTGAATATTCCAATCAAATTCCATTTGGTGTGAGTTTTCCAGTTGAATTTTTTATAGACATTCCATAATGCAAGCCTTATTACTGAAAACAAAAACATCTGATTCGATTTTTTTGGCCACATTCAATGTATCCATCAGAAGTTTGGTTTGAGAGATCAGCCGTTCACGTGCAATGTAGTGACAGATTACATGAGATCAATTGTTCACAACGTTGTTCCTTTCACTCAAATGCCACGTTATTAATCCCTGTTTAGATATGCTCGGTAAGGGATTACTGAAAGTGGTACGTGAGTGGAAAGGGAAAGTTGATAATCACTGCTCCCGAACCAATTATCACTGAAATAATTTGCTTTAGAAAAAAATATAATTGGCCCATTTCCTTTGGAATTATGAAACAGTGCACATATCGAGTGAATTTGGTACGATACATACGATGGATTTCCAACCTTTTCTTTACACCCACATACTACCTAAAGCGATACCTTACTAATCAAACGGTATCTACGGCATAGGAATTACTTCAAGTGGTACGTGAGAAGAAAGGATAAAGTTTAATGACCACTGGATTAAACATTGTTGTTTCTATATCATATTTACAGAAAATGCACAATTCTCTGAAAGTAATAAGTTAAAAGAACATTCATGGAAGCGTATTTTTCATTTATTTCATTTGATAATTGAATTCAATATATTTTCAATATGGTTTTCATTGCTCATATCTTTAATTAACATAGAATACACCATTCCATAAAGGGATTGTTTAATTTAGTCATCAGAAAAGAAATATTGGTATATACATAATGTGAAACGGATAAACTGTTAATTTTACATATATAGAATTTGATGTGTAAAGAACTAATATAAATAAACTATTATAGAAAGGCTGTATATCTACATTCTATGTTTAATTTGAGTTATGTATGTGACACAACCTCATGTTATATTTGATGATTTTCTAAGTGGGATTTATATTTAATATCGATAAAATATTTCGAAAGAAAGGACTAACTATAGAAGGCTGAGGATTTCTGCCACTCAATTGTAGAGTCATTGAATCAATAGAACCCACACATACAGATGGATGGTCCAGCATGATTCCCAGTCGTGCCCCTGTCATGAAACAGTTCAACCATGGTTATCCTTGTAAGAGTTCGCTTTTCCATGCTCTGCAAGTCTGCCGAACAGAAGGGAAGAAGAATGGAAACATATTCAATATGAATATATGCATTGTGTACCCTGTACACTTCATACAACATGTCAATTTTGGTGATAATGAATACCATTTTTCTCTCCTTTCTTGTCATTTAGAAACAATTTAATTTCTGACTCATGTGCAATGTGGTCATTCTTCATAGATTACTCAATACATTGAGGAAATGGCAATGGCTGAGTTAAATGATGTTTATATTTGGTGTTTTAATGGATCAGATTGATAAAATATACTCTATTGCAAGTGAAACATCAGACAGATAGCACCTAGCCATCTACGTCTCTGGAACCTGCTATCATCAGGTTCCCTTGATTGTACTTTTCACTTACTTGTCAATGTCCCACACACTGACTGAATGACTGAGCTGTTAACTCAACTCTCTATCTCTCTCTTCCCACTGCCACACCAAATAGAGAATGTGACTCATGTCGTTCAAAACCACCACCTTCTCCATCAAAACAACAGGAGTTCTTTATTCTTCTCAATTTTTAATCTTTGGTAAACAATGCAGAATTGACCTTTCTGTGAACACTTTGCAGAAAGTGTACTGATAGACAGCATGACTCCAGTAAGACAATGGTCAAGCATTTTATGACATCAGTGCAAATGACACCAACTGGTGCTTACATTCTACAGAGATCTTGGAATGCGAATTCTTCAGTCTTTCAAATAAGATCTGTTTTAAAATGTGTTGTATGTATGTGACCTACTCTAAATCTTATAAATTCTCCCCAAATATTAATATTGTTACACATGGTAATCATTAATTCTGATCATTACCCCTTTAACATATTTCAATTTATTGATGTTGTAAGTTCGTTCACAACAGCATTCAGAATTGACAGCGTTTTTAGTACAACCAATATATATAAACTTGTAAGTTAATGCACAGATGAAATCAGAAAAAATGGTTGCATGTGGATTTGGATAAGAATGAAGATGCATTTGAATTTTAGGTATATTAAAACTGATGTAATTGGACAAAACATGCTTTTTTATTATCATTTCTGCCTTTTGCCATATCTAATTCCACCATTCAACATTAAGTGTTGCATAGTCACAGTTGATTTACCCAATATATTTTTAGTAAATGCTCTCTTGATTCAACTGTGCAAACAGAGAATGCTGTAATCACACTAGTGGAATGAAAGGTATGACGTAAAATGACCTAGTATTTTGTTAGATTCTTGCAATTTCCTCACACAAATATTCTTCTATGTTTTATGGACTATTTGGATGCACATAATGAACAGCATTCAAAATTATGATTTATATTTTATTCTCCCTACATACCTGAACACGAGGTCGTAAATTTTTCATTCAAAGCAGATTCATTCATGGTCCTGAGCTGCAGCTCGATGACTTCCCTCTTGTTAGGGAGAGTGTGGCCTTCACGGACAAGAAGTGTAGTCTAAAGGAAAGGGTGAAGGAACTTGAACTGAAACTAGATTACCTCACTCTGGTTAGGGAGAATGAGAATATCGTGATGAGGTGGTCGCACAGGTGGCACGGGAGGAGTGGCAGTGTGTTACCATTAGGAGGAAGAAAGGGATGGGTCAGGTTCATGTGCAAGCAACCGAGCCCACAATCCTCAGAAATATGCACTCCTCCTTGAGTACTGAGGAGGGGCATAGTCAGACTATAGTGGGCCAAGGTGTGGTATCAACCTCTGAGGCCCAGAAAGGTAGGGATAAAAGGAGAAAGGTGATAGTCATAGCTGATTCAAGACAGACAGAGGATTTTGTGGACGCCATAAGGAAAACAGGGTGGTAGTTTGCATTCCTGGTGCTAAGGTTTGGGATATGACTATAAATGTTCAGAACATACTAAAATGGGAGGGTAACGAGCTTGAGGTTGTAGTACATGTTGGTACCAATGATATTGGAAGGATGGAGAAAGTGGTCCTGCAGAATGAGTACAGGGAGTTGGGTAGGTATCTAGAAAGGAGGACTGCTACGGTGTAATCTCTGGATTGCTTCCTGTGCCACATAAAAGTGAAGGCAGAAATAGAATTAGGAGGAGGTTGAACACATGGCTAAAGGAGTGGAGTACGAGACAAGGTTTCAAGTTCTTGGACACTGGGAACTTTTTGGGAGAGATGGGACCTCTAGCATAATGATGGGTTACATCGTAATCCCAGAGGAATCTGTCTTCTGGCGGGGGAGTTTGCAAGGTTGGTCAGTGGATGTTTAAATTAGTATGGTTGAGGAAAGGGTTTCAATTTAGGCAGGAGAGCAGGGAGAGGGTTTGTAGGCTAAGGAAAGAACCGTGTTTCAAAAATCTGATGGAGGAACTGCAGGGAGTAATAAGAAGATGTCGTATCAGTAAATTCAACTGTGTTTAAAAAATGATCAAATGTTCCAGTTTCTTTTTTTCCTTCAGATGTATATAACTTCTTATAAAATAAGTAAAATTCATCATTAATCTCACGAGGTTTATAAATAATAAGGGAATTCCGTCTAACAGCTTTAACAGTCCTCGAGATCTGTTCTTTCTTTAATTGCCACACCAGTACCTTATGTGATTTCTCTCCTCATTCATAATACCTTTGCTTAGTCCTATTAATCACACATTCAAATTGATAAGATTGCAAAGTATTATATTCCAATTTCAACCTAGATAATTCTATTTTCTGATCTTCTGTAACATCTTTCTGAAATTCCTTTTCTAACTCATCAGTGTGTTTCTCTAATTCAAAACTCGGATTTAATCGATTTTTTTTTTAAATTTTAGAAGTATAATTCATTATTTGTCCTCTCAAATAGGCTTTCATAGCATCCCATAATAAAAACTTACTTTGAACAGAATTAGAATTTTCTTTCAAAAAAATTAATTTGTTTTTTTTTAAATTCAATAAATTCCATATTTTTAACAACATGGTATTACAACTCCAACAATAGGCCACTTGGACAATCTCAAAAGTTGCATATGTAAAATATAACAAAGAATTATCTGAAATCACCCTACTTTTATATTCCGCATATTGTATTTTCCCTTGCAAATGTGCCTACACAAAAAAAGAAGTCAATCATTGAAAACGATTCATGTCTAGATGAATAATAGGAGAAATCTTTCTCTGTCAGATTAAGACATCCCCAAATATCTACTAAATTAAGATCTTTCATCAACGCTTGAATCTGAACTGCCATCTTGGATTTCTTAACTTTCTTCAGAGATTTATCTAATAAAAGTTCCAAATCACAATTAAAATCACTACAAACTAAAATATTATCATTAGTCTGATCAAAATAAATATTTCATCATCTGCATTTGGAGCATAAATATTAAACAAAGTCCAAAATTCACTAAAAATCTTACAATTAAATTTAAGAATACATCCTGCCTTTTCCTCCATTGATTGTAATTCAAAAGATCAATTTTTATGTATCAAAATTGCTACAGCTTTAGCCCTAGAATTAAATGAGGAATATACATGCCCAACCAAGACCTTCTTTAATTTCATACTTTCCTTCACATTCAAATGTGTTTTTTTGTAAAAATGCAATATCAATTTTCATTTTCTTAATATATGCCAAGACTCGCTAACAGTTAATCGCACTGTTTAATCCTCGAACATTAAAAGTAGCAAACTTCAACTTTGACATATCTACTATTGTCACTAAATATCAAAAATATCTTTTTATAAAAAACTCAAATCAATGTATTTAGGCCCTCCAATAGGATAATAAACATCACAAATTAAAAATTAACTAAAATGAAAATTTATAAAATAATAAAGAAATTTCCCCCTCCCAAAAAAACTACCAAAAGGTATTAATCCCCTAAGCAAAAATTGGATGTGGGTCACCCACCAGTGGCTGATGACTAGTAATGAACTTAGTGCAAATCTCTCCCTCCCCAGCCAAACAATCAATAACATCAAAATATCATAAAAACAAAAAAAAAATAGTGTAAGGAAAAGAAAATTCTTCTTTTCATCCAAGAGATTCCAATCTCGAAGATCCCATTTCAGAAGAAGTTAGACTCCTTCCATTCCCATTTTCCTCATTTCTGCCATTACTTCCATTTCCAGAACAACCAGATTTTTCTTTAGGAGATAATGGTGGACGACGTATTTGTCCTCATAACTGGCAATAAATCAGCAAAAATCATTCTTTCATGATCATTTTCAAAAAAACGAAATTGATAGTCTCCATTAAACACCTTCAACACTGCAGGGTAGTGAAAAGACTTATAACCTTTACGCCATACAACTTCTTTAGCTGGATTAAATCAACATCGATGTTGAATGACCTCTTGACTCAAAGCAGGGTAAAATAAAACTCAGCTATTCTGAATCAATAATACAGTTTGTCATTGTCTCGCATTCTGCACTGCTAGTCGAAATATTGCTTCTCTGTTCAAATAATTCAAACATCAAATTATTACCTGTCTCGGTGGTTGACCAGCTGAGGGTGTTCTTCTTAGAGTTCTATGGGTTCTTTCCAGTACCAATCCCCCAGAAATATAATCTTGCCCTAAATCCTGCGGGATCCAGTCTTTAAAGAAATGAAGAGGATCTTGTCCTTCTATACCTTCTGGAAAACCAACAATTTTCAGATTATTCGTTCTACTTTGATTCTCCAAGTAGTCTATTTTCCTCTCTAGCTCCTTCTCTCCTTCTCCCAATTCTATGACTGATTTTTCAACCTTCAGCACGTTGTCTGTGTTAGAAGCCACTTGTTGTTTACAGTCGAAAAAAGCAGTCTGAATTAAAAAAAAATCTTCATAAGATGCACCTACATGTGTCTTAACCATATTTAATTCTGAACTTATACCAGCATTCATTTGAGTCATTTCATTCATTTAAGATGTCAGTTTTTTTAACAGCTTGAACAATATCATTTAGTTGCATACACTGTAGGTCAGAAAAGCTCAGCCTTGCTCTCTCTGAGGTAGTGGCAGAACACGGTAACTGCAGCTCCTGCTGCAACTTAATGGAAGGCATTTTAAATGTTTTACTGCGGGTCTGGACTCCCAGTGATGGCACTCCGACTTCCTCAGGGAGTCGCCACTGATCTCCCCCTCATCTCATTGTTTTTTTTATGAAATCACGAAGAAAAGCAATTTCTTCAGGATGAAGTGCTGCCTGATGCATTTCCAACAATGGAATCGTCTTCCTGTGTGCTCCCTCTGTTGAAAGCGAAAGGCTTTCCAAATCGGGGTCCACTTATTGGGAACACGCACCTTCTTCCAGAGAATGATTAATTCCAGTGCCATCCTTCACTTGGTGAGTTATAGACACTTTTACCAGCTCCCACAGGCAGTCTTCGAGGTTTAGACAATGAAGAGATTGAGCCTAGGGCTTTATCAAGTTGTCTTGGCCCCAAATCTTCAGCACTTCGATAATGTAACTTCTTCTGCACTTAAGGTTTAATCTTTTTACCATTAATGGCCATAATAATTCCTTGATACTTTAAACTAAAATTTAAAAAGTTTAAACTTGAAAACAAAGAGTTAAAAGTCTGTCCAGAGAGGTCGAGATTACACATCTAGACTCTACGCCATATGACTAAACAGCAGTATTACGAATGGGGAGATAAAGCACATAAGGTATTGGTATGGCAATTAAAGAAAGAACAGATTTTGAAGACTATTAATGCTGTTTGACAGAATTCTCTTATTACATAAACGTCATGAGATTAATGATTAATTTTATATATTTTATAAAAGTTTTATACATCTGAAGGAAAACAAGAAACTGGATTGATTGATTTTTTTTATCACAGTTGAATTTACCAATATTTTTCTTTGGCTTGGCTTCGCGGACGAAGATTTATGGAGGGGGTAAAAAGTCCACGTCAGCTGCAGGCTCGTTTGTGGCTGACAAGTCCGATGCGGGACAGGCAGACACGATTGCAGCGGTTGCAAGGGAAAATTGGTTGGTTGGGGTTGGGTGTTGGGTTTTTCCTCCTTTGCCTTTTGTCAGTGAGGTGGGCTCTGCGGTCTTCTTCAAAGGAGGTTGCTGCCCGCCAAACTGTGAGGCGCCAAGATGCACGGTTTGAGGCGTTATCAGCCCACTGGCGGTGGTCAATGTGGCAGGCACCAAGAGATTTCTTTAGGCAGTCCTTGTACCTTTTCTTTGGTGCACCTCTGTCACGGTGGCCAGTGGAGAGCTCGCCATATAACACGATCTTGGGAAGGCGATGGTCCTCCATTCTGGAGACGTGACCCATCCAGCGCAGCTGGATCTTCAGCAGCGTGGACTCGATGCTGTCAACCTCTGCCATCTCGAGTACTTCGACGTTAGGGGTGTAAGCGCTCCAATGGATGTTGAGGATGGAGCGGAGACAACGCTGGTGGAAGCGTTCTAGGAGCCGTAGGTGGTGCCGGTAGAGGACCCATGATTCGGAGCTGAACAGGAGTGTGGGTATGACAACGGCTCTGTATACGCTTATCTTTGTGAGGTTTTTCAGTTGGTTGTTTTTCCAGACTCTTTTGTGTAGTCTTCCAAAGGCGCTATTTGCCTTGGCGAGTCTGTTGTCTATCTCATTGTCGATCCTTGCATCTGATGAAATGGTGCAGCCGAGATAGGTAAACTGGTTGACCGTTTTGAGTTTTGTGTGCCCGATGGAGATGTGGGGGGGCTGGTAGTCATGGTGGGGAGCTGGCTGATGGAGGACCTCAGTTTTCTTCAGGCTGACTTCCAGGCCAAATATTTTGGCAGTTTCCGCAAAGCAGGACGTCAAGCGCTGAAGAGCTGGCTCTGAATGGGCAACTAAAGCGGCATCATCTGCAAAGAGTAGTTCACGGACAAGTTTCTCTTGTGTCTTGGTGTGAGCTTGCAGGCGCCTCAGATTGAAGAGACTGCCATCCGTGCGGTACGAGGATGCAGATATACTGGATTTGGAAGAACCATTTAGTGATTCAGAAATTAAAATGGCTAAGCTGGAAATGCCGAACGGTAAATCTGCTGGTGATGATGGATTATCGATTGAATTTTATAAATGTTTTTTATGATGATTTATCTACAGTGTTTGGGGATGTATTACGTCAAGTTGGAGAACATTATGAACTGCCTGAGCCCTGTTCTAGTGCTTTAATTACAGTAATTCTAAAGAAAGATAGAGATCCTTTGAAGATATCTTCATATAGACCAATTTCATTGTTAAATGTAGATTATAAAATAATACCTAAAAATTAGCGAATTGATTGGTTACATTTTTACCTAGGTTGATTCATGGATCAAACAGGTTTTATAAAGAATAGATATGCTTCAGATAACATTTTGCATGTGATCAGTTTGATTAATCAATTTTGACAATCTTCAGATAATCCGATAGTGATATCTCTAGCTGCAGAAAAGGCATTTGATAGAGTTGAATGGAACTTTTTGTTTACAGTTTTGAAGAAATTCAAGTTTGGTCCTTTTTTATTGGTTGGATTACGGCTCTATATAGTAAACTGGTAGCTAGAGTATTGATGAATGGTTTGATTTTGGAACCCTATAAGCTATCTCGATCAACTCATGAAGGTTGTCCTTTATCAATGGCTTTGATTGCATTAGTGATTGAACCTTTAGCACAATTGATAAGACAAAATGCACAGATACAAGCTATAAAAGTTTTAGACGAGGAGTATAAAATTAATTTATTTGCTGATGATGTATTGGTGTATTTAATAAACCCAGCTCAGTCACTTTTGCACTTGCAGGAGTGTTTAATACAATATAGATGTCTTTCTGAATATAAAGTTAATTGGGAAAAAAGTGAAGTATTACAAGTAAGTGAAGGAGCTTATTCAATTTATAATTATATTATTAATTTGAAATGGACTGATCAAATTAAATATTTGGGTATAGTTTTGAATGTTAATTATCAATCTTTATATAAATTAAATTATTTTCTGTTAATGAAAAAAATTAAAACTGATTTGATTAAATGGAAAGATTTATCTATTCATTTAATGGGTAGGATAAATCCAATTAAGATGAATATCTTTCCGTGTATACAATATTTGTTTCAATCTATTCTGTATTTACTTGACAATATTTTTTTTGAGATTTGAATAAAATGGTTAGGGAGTTTTTATGGAGAGGTAAATTTTTGAGAGTAGCTTTGAATAAATTAACTTGGAAATATGAGTTGGGGGATTACGTTTACCACATTATCAAAATTATTATGAAGGAGCCCAACTTAAATTTATTAGTTCATTGATGGATTTGGTATGACCTCCTAGTTGGGCCAAAATTGAGATGGCAAATATTTCTGAATTTGAAAGACATCAATTTTTGTTTAGATGGAATATAAATTTGTTACAACAATATAATGTGCCTATACTGAAACATTTAATGAAGTTATGGATAAAGAAAAATAAAATGACAGGCTCTAGGGGTAAATTATCGGCTTTGACTCCATTGTATAATAATCAACTTATACCATTTTCAATACATAATTGAAGTATATTGAATTGGAAATTTAAAGGTATGAAAAATTTGGAAGATTGTTTTAAAGAGGGTAATTTTTTAACTTTTAATCAGATGAGGGAACGTTTTGGTATTGATAAGAATTCTTTGTTTCTATATTATCAAATTTGATCTTTGGTATGATGTATGTTTGGTAGAGATATGATTTTACCTGAAATGACTAAATTTGAGACTTTTCATATGAATGTACCAGAGAAGGGTTATATTTCATTTATGTATCAAATATTACAGGATGGTTTGGATAAAAAGGGTTTGGATAGATCTAAGTGTAAATGGGAAGCGGATACTTGTTTTATTTTTTCTGAAGATGATTGGTTAGATATTTGTTATGATAGTGTTACTAGATTGATAAATTCCCGTTATGCAATGATTAACTATAATTTTTACATCAATTATATTGAATACCTGAAAAATTTTAAGAAAGTATGGTTTTCATGAATCAGACTTGTGTTTTAGATGTGGTGATACAGTTGGAATTTTTTCATGCCGTTTGGTCATGTACACATATACCATTTTTTTGGAAGAAATTCAATCGTTTTTAGAACATCTGTATAAGATTAAAATAGTTTTAGATCGAACAGTATTTTTATTGGGTAGTTTTCAACCTTAGAAAGGCTTTGGATTAGTTACGTTTCAGCTTGGTTTTATATATTTAGCTTCATCCGTAACAAAAAATGTATTGTCAGTACGTGGAAATATACAAATATGATTGATATTAATAGATGGCATAATGAGATTAAACATTGTTTAATAATGGAAACAATTACATATGTTTCGCGTGATAATTATATTTTTTTATTAATAAGTGGTCGTTATATTCAGAATATTTACATTTCAATTTACATTGATTAGATTTTAATATGTATATTTAATTTATCTTTATTTTTTTTCTTTATGGCTCTCCTTAGGAGAGTTGGCTGAAGGGGGGGTCTTTTCTTTTCTCTTTATATATATATATATATATATATATATATATACATACATACATATAAATATAAAATAACATTCATGTTTTGGTTAATTGTTGTATATGTCATATTATTTGTTTTTTGAATGAATAAATAAAGTTAAAAAAATTAAAAGATGTAGTGATAATTGTGAGAA
Organism: Narcine bancroftii; assembly: GCF_036971445.1. NCBI lineage: Eukaryota > Metazoa > Chordata > Chondrichthyes > Torpediniformes > Narcinidae > Narcine > Narcine bancroftii. The sequence goes on from NC_091471.1 coordinate 309,642,910, forward strand.
TGGTAGAGAGGAGGATAGGCAGAAGGTATGATGTAGGAGATCGTTCAGATGTATTTATTTTAATGCGAGGAGGGTAGTAAGGACATTGGATGAACTAAATGTTTGGATTGACACCTGGCATTCTGATTGCCATTAGGGAGACATGGTTGAAGGAAGGTTGGGATCAGCAGTTAAATGTGTCAGGAGTTCGCTGCTATAGATGTGACAGTGTTGGTGGATTAAGAGGGGGATATATGACATTACTTCTCAGGGAGGATATTACAGTGGTGCTGATGCAAAGAGACCTGATGACTGGAGGGCTCATCGAGGAATGCAGTGTGGTTAGAACTGAAATATAAGAATGGTGAAGTAAGAAGTGTGGGAATATATTATAGGACTCCAAATGGGGGAAGGGAACTAAAGAGCAAGGAAATAGGTGAGATGTGTAGTAGAAATAGTGTAATTCTGGTTGCAGATTTCAATTTTCCAAACATAGTTTGGTAAACGTATTCAGTAAAATGTCAGGTTGGCTTAGTATTTATGTATTGTGTTCTGGATGGCTTTTGTCAGCAATATGTTGTGAAACCCTCTATAGGGGGAGCAGTGTTAGGTCTGTTACTTGGAAATGAAATGGGGCAGGTGAGCATTACAGAGAACTTCGTATCCAGTGATCACTGGTTCATTAGCTTTAGATTAATGATGGAAAGGGATAGGTCAGGTGCAAGGTTGATGGTCTTCGAGTGGGGGAAGGCCAGGTATGGAGAAATGAGAAATGACTTTCAGAGAGTTGTGTGGACTGATCCTTTTGACAGAAATGATGTTGTGGAAATTTGGAGGCCATTTAGGGCTGAGAATTTGAGAGTACAGGATCTTTATGTTCCAGGGCAGCCGAAAGGGAGGACTAAAGGGATCTGTGGTTTTCTTTTGAAATTAAGAAGTTGGTTTGGGACAAGTGGGAGGCCTATACTAAATATATAAAAATCAAGGGATTGAGGAGATGCATGGTTGTTACTTAGATTTCAGGAAGAACCTTAAGAGGGAAATTAGAAAGGCAAAAAGAAGGTATGAGGTGTCCATAGCTAATATGGTGAAGGTGAATCCTAAGGTTGTTTACAGATATGTAAAGAGTAAATGGAGGGTTAACGATAGAATAGGTCCACTGTATGATGGGATAAGTGAACTATGCAAGGGACCGTATGAGATGAGAGAAATATTGAAGCTTTTGTTCTCATCTGAATTCACGAAGGAAAGTGACATTGGGCTATATGTGATAAGAGAGGCAAAAGGCTTAGTTATGGAGAGGATAGGGATTAGTAAAGCGAGGATATTAGAGATTCTAGGGACAATTATGGAGGATAAGTCTCCTGGATGATTGGATTTTTTCCAGGACTTTAAGGGAATTCTGGAAACAAGTATCTGGTGCAATGTTAGTATATATTTTAAGATCACAGGAGGAGGGGATGGTACCATGGGTTTGGAGGGTTGCGAAATTTGTTCTGTTGTTTAAAAAATACATTAGGTGTAGGCCACATAATTTTAAGCTAGTAAGTTTGACTTCGGTGGTGGAAAAGGTTATGGTGAGTATTCTTTGAGATAGAATATACCCATATCTATATAGGCAGGGATTCATTAGGGCCACCCAGCATGGGTTTGTAAAATGAAAGTCATGTTTTATGAACCTTGTTTAGATTTCTGAGGAAGTGACAAACAGTTGGATGAAGGATGAGAGGTTGATGTAATATTTTTGGACTTTAGTAAGACTTTTGATAAGGTTCTGCATGGAAGGTTAATAAAGAATGTTCAGTCACTAGGACTTAGTAGAGAGATATAAAATGGGTTCAGTGGTGGCTGGACGATAGAAAGCAGAGATACCTGGTGGACAACTGCCTGTCAGGTTGGAAGCCTGTGACAAACGGGGTGCCTCAGTGATCAGTGCTGGGTTCCTTGTTGTTTGTCTTTTATGTTAATGATTTAGAGGAGGGTGTGGTTAACTGGGTAAGCCAATATGCGGATTAATTGAAAATAGGGTGAGTGGTGGATATTAAAGAGGGTTTACTTGGATTACAAAAGGATTTGGTTTCTTAGGAAGTGTGGGCTGAAAGATGACAGATGGAGTTCAATGTAGACAAGTGCAAGGTGTGGCATTTCAGTAAAAATAACCAGAATAGGACATATGCAGTTAAGAGGAGGGCATTGAGGTATGCAGAGGATCAGAGAGACCTGGAAGTTATGGTACAGAGTTCACTGAAGGTGGATTCCCATGGTGACAGGGTGGCTAAGAAGACATATGGCATGTTGGCCTTCATAAATCATAGTATGGAGTATGGCAGCTGTGAAATGATGCTGCGTCTTGTTTAAGGCATTGGTGAGACAATGTTTGGAGTACAGTGCTCGGTTATGGTCTCCAAATTATAGAAACCATATAGATAATTTGGAGAGTGTGCAGAGAAGGATTACAAGGATGTTGCCTTGCTTACAGACTCTGGATTAAAGGAAGAGATTAAGGAGACTGGGACTTTATTCAATGTAACATCGACGACTGAGAGGGGAATTTATATATTAATTTAAAATTATGAAAGGAATAGTGATCAAAGCATGGCCGAAATGTTATATGAGGAACTGATCTCCCATTCTTGGTTACCCAGAGTAATGAAAACACAGACACATAGATTTCCATTAACACTGTGCTCTTTACTACAAGATCTCCAGACATTGACTAACATACAAAATGGCGTAAATAATTTATAAAGTTTACATAAAGCTTGTGACTTAAAGTCACAAGGCACTCTCGTGAGTCCTGGACTCCCTAGCACCTCCACCTTTGAGTTATTATTCATACGAGTGTAGCCTTGGGTCTACTTGGAAGGACTGTTCTGGTTTGTGAACTCTTTGTGAAGTTGGTACAGGTTCCTGTGGTGTAGCAGGTAAAATCTCATTTTCCTGTGATGGCTGTTCTTGGTTGGTCACTGGTTTCTGCAGTTCAAATATTTCGAACAGAGAATCCAAGTTCAGTTGCCCAGATGTCTCAGTGAGAATACATTTGGTTTGTTGCAACTTGTTGGCATATCTCGTCCATCTGTCCGGGCCAACCTGCACATGATAGAGAACCTCCTCGATCTTCCTCAGAATCCACCACTGCAGCCATTCAGCTGACTTCATCCTGTAGTCTCAAACTAACACACCTAGTCCATCATGAAAAGTTGAGTAACAAATCAAAGGGGGAGATGTTACGGAATCCAAGACTCACAGGATTGCCTTGCTCCTATAAGCCAAAATTAATGTTGCAGAAGCACTCAAATGATGGAACATGAATTTGAGTTCCATGATTGTGGCCCATGCATTTGGATTGGTTACTTTGATGATCTCTACCATTCTGAGTATGTATCCACTATGATTAGATAGTACACCCCATTAATGGGTCCTGCATAGTCTACATGGAGATGATTCCATGGTTGTGGCCAGGAATGTAAATTTGACTTGATGAGGAATTCCGCAGCCAAGGCACACCTGATACATGACTGTGTTAGTTGTTCAATCTTGACATCCATCATAGACCAATAAATATATCTTTGTGGAAGGGCTTTCTGATGATTTGTTCCAGGATGTCCCCAATGAAGCTGTTTTAAGATTGCTGATTGCAGTGTTTGTTGTATCATAATCTTTTTCTGTAAACAAATGACAGCCATTAAAGATTGTTAATGAACCTCGTCTTTTCCAAAAAAATGTTGAATTTCCATTCGTGGACAAGTTTTTGGAGACCCTGTCCGACGGTAATGCATTATTTCTTGAAGAATGTCATCTTCGCTCGTTGCTTCTCTGACTCTTTCTGCTTATCTCACTGGCAGTGAGATAATATCATCTTTAAATACTTGATTGACTTCTGTCTCAACTGAGTGTTTTTCGACAAGTATATTTTCTGGCTGTTTCTTGTTCACTAATGAGTCATGAGAATGCATCAGCTTGTCCGATACTTGTAGTCGGCAGGTATTTAATTTTAAAATTATGCACAAGAAGCATGGTTGCCTATCTTTGCAGTTGGGATGGAATTCCTTGTTTTGAACAAAATATGCTAATAACAGCTTGGGATCTGACAGAAGGGTTAGTTGCCGTCAATAGAGCATTTTATGGAATTTCCTCACCGCAAAAACAATTGCTAGAGCCTCCTTTTCGATTTGTACATAGTTACAGTCTGCGCCGGTTAGAGAGTGTGCTGTGTGTGCTATGGCTTTTTGCTTCTCATCAGGGAATATATGTGAAATTACTGCACACATCCCATCTGAAGCTACATCAATCTCCAAGTTTGGATTATAGTGCGTCAAAAGAAAGTTCGATTTCAACATAGCCTTAACTCAATTAAACAATTCTAGACATTCAGAAGTCCAATTCTATTGGCTACCCTTTGTAAGAAGCTTGTTGAGTGGATCACCGAGTTTATGTATCTCTGGCAGGAATGAATTAGAATGACTCATAATACTAAAAAATGAATGTAACGTGATCACATTTGTGGGTGCAGTCATGCACCAGATGGCATCAATGTTTTGGGGATCTGGCCGTTGTCCATCTACATCAGTGATAAAACCCAGATATTTCACTGATTTCATGAAAAATACATGTTTTTCTGGATGCACTCGAAACCCATGTGTCTGATGTGGGACAGAACGCAATCAAAACAATCAATCAAATAATTCGCGAGCATGTGCTCCCATGACCAGGATATCATCTCAATACACTGCAACTCCTGGAACCCCAATCAGCATTGCCTCTATGATCTGTTGAAATATAGCTGGAGCAGTCTTCACTCAAAATGGTAGACGGGTGTATCTGAACAGTCCTCGATGCGTGTTGATGGTCAGCCATTCTCTGTATTCGGCATGAGCCTCCACCTCCAGATATGCTTCTGCTAAGTCGATCATTGCAAATCATTTGCCCACATTTAGTTGCAGAAAAGATGATCAGGCAATGACAGTGGGTATTTATGGTCATCCAATGCTGCATTCAAACCAGTTGAGAAATCAACACACAGACGTAAGGATCCATTAGGTTTCATCACTACCACGATAGGAGCAGCCCATGATGAGTAGTTGACTGGTTAATTCACTCCTTCATGTTGAAGCAATTCCATTTCATGCTCCATTCCTTGCAGTGCAGCATATGGGACAGTCCCTTTCATCTTGAAAGTCGGTCTCACATTTTATAAAAGACAGAATTTTGCCTTTGTTTTCGTGCACTGTCCGAGATCTTTGGAAAATACCTGTGCATGGCGTTGTTTCAACTTTATCAGCAACACTTGTGCAGTATTTGCCGCTGATGGTTTATGTGCCGGTTCCAATGTTTGACAAATATCATTGAGTGTATGGTCATGTAGGTTCAACCTTTCAATCCAGTCGGGGTCCATGAGATGGGCGTTAGAACATTTTACCAAATTACATGATCCATTCCCTTTTGGACCATTTAAGCTGATGCAACAGTCAACTGTACCTAAGAATTCCAGGATCCCCCCAGCAGCGTTCTGTGCCATGTGTTGGGTTGAAGTCACCGCTGGCTGACCAATCTGTTTCCACGTTTTCTATAATATTCAAGTTCTATCAGACCCTATATCAATTTGCAACCTCACTGGAATGGCGTTAATGTGCACTTTTGCATATTTCCTGCATTTGGCATTTGCGACTTTAAAAGTCATTTCGATGGGTTTCACTTTTTTGTGTGAACTTAATGGATGTTTTCGCTCTGCAGAATTCTGGTTTATATACTCGACGCATCCATTTACTGCAATGCAGACGCTGGGCGGTTTGGTTGGATGGGTCGGACTTTTATTCGATCCAGCAGGATCTGCTGACTTGACTGTCTGAACACAGCTTGAAGTTGAGTGCGTCTCTTCCACCATTTTGTTGTCGTGTTTCAAATTAATTAAGTATTGGCATTCAGCGATTAATTTTCAAATGTTCATGTCAGACTCCTGTTTAGTCTTCACCAGCAACCGCGTTCTGAGGTCTAAATCTTGGTGCGACTGCATTCCTGCTGCAAAGATTAGACACCTGAACTGGTCTTCAGTCAGTGTAGAGTTTAAAACGCTCGCACTGTTGATTTAACCTACTCGCATATGTCACAAAACCTTCAATATTTTCCTTGGTCATTTTTAAACACTGATACCGAATGTTGAACAGTGATATTTCTTCACCCAATATTTCTGCCATTACCTCGTGTTTACCTGAAGCTGAGCTTCTGGTGAAGTTTTGGCAGAATGAAGTTCATGTAGCACTCGTGTTCTCGAGTGCCTAACTTCCTCAACAAAAGCGTAATCTTCCATGCCTCACTGAACTTGGAAAGGTCTACTGAAAACAAGTCTTCATACTTTCTATACCAAGGTTCGAAGGTGCACGAGTCCAAGTCATAATTAAACTCAGTGATAGAGTTCATCAAGGCGTCTGCAGAATTTGTTTTAATGGTTAAAGCTCCCAGGGACATTTTTACTGTCAGCTGGTCCATTAGTTTTGATTGCATGAGCTCAAACCTCCATTGTAGCAATTTCTGAGTTTCCTATTCCCAATGGCAAGAAGGCAATGAGAAGGTTCTGAGGTAAGGCAAGATATTATAGGAAGTTCTGCAGAAATTTTGCTTTCCTTTAAGAAATATTTTGAAGAAAGAGGAGAGATTTGTGTGGACTAAAGAATGTCAGACAGCTTTAGAAAATTTAAATGATATACTATCCATTATCCTGTTAAAATCTCCCGATGTTGATAAACCTTTTTCTGTAGCAGTGTCCACGAGTGAGGGAGCAGCAGGGTCAGTTTTATTGCAAGAATTTAATGAAATTGACCATCCAGTTGCCTACGTTTCAAAGAAATTAAATGTTCATCGCAAAACCATTCTACTATTGAGAAAGAACTATTGTCTATTGTGTTATCTCTGAAGAATTTTTGATGTGTATCTCAGTACATCTCAATAACCAATTGTGGTACTTACTGACCACAATCTATTACTGTTTGCGAATAGAGCGAAGAAAAAGAACAGGAGATTGTTAACTTGAGTTTGATATTGTAAGAATATAATCTGTAAATTATTCATATCAGAAGTTAAAATAATATTATAGACAATTGTCTGTTAAGATGTTTATATTGATCATGTATAAAATGCTCTCAAAATTGTTACTTTATAATAACATGTATATATTGTGAATTGTTATATTTTTAGTGCTTTTAAAGAGAGTTTAGTTATTACTGAATTTTAACTTGGTCTCTCCAGTGTATTTGATGTTTTGGTGTCTGATGTGGTGAGGCTCATATATCTGTACCTATTTTCCCATCGCAGTAGCGACAACGGAGCATGTCCGCTCTGTCGAGAATACTTGATTATTGCAATTGCGCTCCAACGGCAGTTTTCCATGTACAGGATCTAAATGGCGGGGTGAATTTGGTCTGTCATATTTTGGGCTGCGTCCACTACCTTGTCCAAGGACGTGTTCTCAGAATTAATGGAGCTTCTGCACCGTAGCCTTGACGCAGCTCATCCGTCCGTCCACTTTCCGTGACACGTTTGCCACCGTTTGCGAAGGTTTTTCAAACTTCCGATCATGCCTCATGAAGAAAAGGCACTGACGTGCTTTCATCATTATTATATTTGAGTCTTGGGTCCAGGATGAATCCTCCGAGATATAAGTAATTTAAATTTTCTGAGCTTCACCGCCTCTGACTCGACAATGATCACAAGATCGTACACTTGTTGGTGCCTTTTCATCCATTCCACTTAATCTCCTGGTCTTGGTGCCATGGTCGGGAGAGTTTCATGAACTGAAATACCCCACCAGTTTCCTGGCTGCTTTCTCATTGCCGACAGAGAAATGTTAAACTCGTTAAATTGGGTCGTACATCATTCCCACAATCTGGGTGTTCTGGGCAACAAACTTTGGTTGTTTGTGCATATGTTTCCATGTGCTTAAATCAATGATAAATCAAAGAAACAAAAACTTATTTAGGACTATGTAAGATTTTTTCCTACTGTACTTCAGATGAAGTCATTCTATAATATGTATTTTAAGAAAAATTAAAACAAATGGATCTAATATATGAAAAGGAGGAAAATATCTAATTTACACAGCATCTCCAACATAGCCGCCTTAATCGCTAATTCTGTAAACGGAGCTTCCAGATCAAAAAAAGACTTCTTCCTCTTCTATGCTGATGACGTTAACTTTGATAAATAAGAATCGATAGAACCATTATCCAGTTTCCCCTCAGAAGTATATATTCTTTAAATAAAATAAATAAAACTGCTCATTAATTTCCTGGGGTATATAGGGAACTATTGAATACCTTTTTATAGCATTAACAGTCCGTGAAACCCGGTCTATCTTAACTGGCATGCAAGTACCTTATGTGCCCTCTCACCCAACTCATCTTAACGCCATGACGGAGTTAACCCATTAACGGTCTTCAAATTGATATGTCTGCAACGTATTATAACGTTTTATAACGCAATTTCAGTTTAGTCAAAGATATTTTTTCTGACTTTTATATTATTTGCATTTTTTGAAAATCTTAAATAAAGTTTAAAAAAACATTGGAGATCAGAGGAATTAATAAAAATGATTCTAGTTCTTGCATCAAACTTGTGAAATAACAATTGTTAAATCGAAATGTTTGCAATAGCTGTTAGAGGTTAAAAAAAAACCTCCGCAGCCGGGCGACAGGAAGCCACCAGCAGAGTAATGCTGTGATATCTTTTCAGGAATTCTGCTACCCATTTATAGGAGTAATCGGTGTCCCTGGTAAGTCCTTTTTTAAAATTCTTCAATAGATTAATTGTTGTTCATAGAGACGCCGTTTTGTCACCGGCGATGACTGTTACATCATATGTTATAATTTATAAACATTTCTCGTTTGTAATTTCAGACAGCCACAGCAGACTTATTTGTGCCTTTACTGTGAATGTAATAGTGGTACCGATCCCGGCAAGAGCAAAGGGGAGGCGTCGGCCCCGATCCGTGCAAGAGCAAATGGGAGGCGGCGGCCCCGGCCTCAGTTGAGTGAGACAGGTGGTCCGGGCAGAAAGTAGGAGGTGGCGGCCCCAGTCCGCGCACAGGGAAAGCAGCGGCGGCCTCGGCCCCCATCCGGGCAGTATGGACCGACCTAGGAGGGGAGACAGACCCCTCCAGCGCGGGTAAGAAACTTGCATAGGAGAAGGCCACTCCGATATAAAACCTAGACCCAAGGACCTCGCTGCCACGTCCCAGCTTGACAAACCATGGGTGTAAAGGGTGGGGCCAGTACTGCTCACATTGCACTCCACCTAAAAGCTCCTTTGCGCAGGCCCAAGGACAGATCCACGTCCTCTCCCTCCATGTCCTCCCCCTCCACGTTCTCCCCCTCCACGTCCTCCCCCTCAAACGATGCTCACAAACTCAAGCTAGCTTGCTGGAACATCAGAACCATGCTAGACAAGGCTGACAGCCACCGACCTGAACGTCAGTCTGCCCTCATTGCACATGAACTCCTCAGACTTGACATCGACATAGCCGCTCTCAGTAAAGTCCGCCTTGCAGATGTAGGCAGCCTCCAAGAATGCGGCGTGGGCTACACACTCTACTGGTCTGGCAAGCCTATGGATGAACAACGCCTATCTGGTGTAGGCTTCATGGTTAAGAACTCCATTGCCTCCAAACTCGAAAACCTCCTGACAGGCCACTCAGACTGGATCATGTCCATGCGACTCCCCCTTCAAAACAAGCGTTGCATCACCCTCATCAGTGTCTATGCTCCAACCCTCCAGGCAGAACCAGCAGAAAAGGAGAAGTTCTACACTGACCTGCGCAACCTCATTCAACGCACCCCTACAGCTGACAAGGTTGTCATCCTTGGCGACTTCAATGCTCACGTCGGCAAAGACTCAGAAACCTGGACAGGAATCCTGTGCAAGCATGGTGTCGGCAAGTGTAACGACAACAGGCGCCTCCTGTTGGAGCTCTGCGGAGAACAGCGGCCTGACATTACAAACACCCTTTTTCAGCAGAGGGACAGCCTGAAGACTACCTGGATGCATCCCCGATCCAAACACTGGCACCTCCTGGACTACATCCTGGTGCGAGAAAGAGACCAACGAGATGTGCTCTACACCAGGGTCATGCCCAGCGTGGAATGCCACACTGACCACCAGCTGGTTCACTGCAAGCTCAACCTTCACTTCAAGCCAAAGCCCAGGAACAGTAAAGCCCCCAGAAAGAGGTTCAATGTTGGAAACCTGCAGTCAGACGAAGTGAGAGGAAACTTCCAGACACACCTCAAAGCAAAGCTCGAGGATGCAATCCGCCTCACGGACTCATCCCCTGAAACTCTCTGGGATCAGCTAAAGACTACCATACTGCAATCCACTGTGGAGGTACTGGGATTCACCTCCAGGAAAAACAAGGACTGGTTCGATGAAAACAGCCAGGAAATCCAGGAGCTGCTGGCAAAGAAGTGAGCTGCCCACCAGGCTCACCTTACAAAGCCGTCCTGGCCAGAGAAGAAACAAGCCTTCCGTCGCCCATGCAGCCATCTTCAGCGCAAACTCCGGGAGACCCAAAATGAGTGGTGGACTAGCCTCGCCAAGCGAACCCAGCTCAGCGCGGACATTGGGGTTTTTACGAGGCTCTAAAGGTTGTGTACGGCCCCTCACCCCAAGTCCAAAGCCCGCCTCGCAGCTCAGACAGCAAAGTCCTCCTCAGCGACAAGATCTCCATCCTCAACCGATGGTCAGAACACTTCCAATTTCTTTTCAGTGCCAACCGCTCAGTCCAAGATTCCGCCCTGCTCCAGCTCCCTCAACAGCCCCTAAGGCAAGAGCTGGATGAGGTCCTCACCCGGGAAGAGACATATAAGGCAATTGAACAACTGAAAAATGGCAAAGCAGCAGGTATGGATGGAATCACCCCCAGAGGTCTGGAAGGCTGGCGGCAAAACTCTGCATGTCAAACTGAATGAGTTTTTCAAGCTTTGTTGGGACCAAGGAAAACTGCCTCAGGACCTTTGTGATGCCATCATCATCACCCTGTACAAAAACAAAGGCGAGAAATCAGACTGCTCAAACTACAGGGGAATCACGCTGCATTCCATTGCAGGCAAAATCTTCACTAGGATTCTCCTAAATAGAATAATACCTAGTGTCACTGAGAATGTTCTCCCAGAATCATAGTGCGGCTTTCGTGCAAACAGAGAAACTACTGACATGGTCTTTGCCCTCAGACAGCTCCAAGAAAAGTGCAGAGAACAAAACAAAGGACTCTACATCACCTTTGTTGACCTCACCAAAGCCTTCGACACCGTGAGCAGGAAAGGGCTTTGGCAAATACTAGAGCACATCGGTTGCCCCCCAAATTTCCTCAACATGGTTATCCAACTGCACGAAAACCAACAAGGTCGGGTCAGATACAGCAATGAGCTCTCTGAACCCTTCTCCATTAACAATGGCGTGAAGCAAGGCTGTGTTCTCGCACCAACCCTCTTTTCAATCTTCTTCAGCATGATGCTGAACCAAGCTATGAAGGACCTCAACAATGAAGACGCTGTTTACATCCGGTACCGCACGGATGGCAGTCTCTTCAATCTGAGGCGCCTGCAAGCTCACACCAAGACACAAGATCAACTTGTCCATGAACTATTCTTTGCAGATGATGCCGCTTTAGTTGCCTATTCAGAGCTACCTCTTCAGCACTTGACGTCCTGTTTTGCGGAATCTGCCAAAATGTTTGGCCTGGAAGTCAGCCTGAACAAAACTGAGGTCCTCCATCAACCAGCTCCCCACCATGATTACCAGCCCCCCCACATCTCCATCGGGCACACAAAACTCAAAACGGTCAACCAGTTTACCTATCTCAGCTGCACCATTTCATCAGATGCAAGGATAGACAACGAGATAGACAAAAGACTCGCCAAGGCAAATAGCGCCTTTGGAAGACTACACAAAAGAGTCTGGAAAAACAACAAAAAGAAAAACCTCACAAAGATAAGCGTATACAGAGCCGTTGTCATACCCACACTCCTGTTCGGCTCCGAATCATGGGTCCTCTACCGGCATCACCTACGGCTCCTAGAATGCTTCCACCAGCATTGTCTCCGCTCCATCCTCAACATTCATTGGAGTGATTTCATCCCTAACATCGAAGTACTCGAGATGGCAGAGGCCAACAGCATCGAATCCACGCTGCTGAAGATCCAACTGTGCTGGGTAGGTCACGTCTCCTGAATGGAGGACCATCCCCTTCCCAAGATCGTGTTATATGGCGAGCTCTCCACTGGCCACCGTGACAGAGGTGCACCAAAGAAGAGGTACAAGGACTGCCTAAAGAAATCTCTTGGTGCCTGCCACATTGACCACCGCCAGTGGGCTGATATCGCCTCAAACCGTGCATCTTGGCACCTCACAGTTCGGCGGGCAGCAACCTCCTTTGAAGAAGACCGCAGAGCCCACCTCACTGACAAAAGACAAAGGAGGAAAATCCCAATACCCAAACCCAACCAACCAATTTGCAATCCCTGCAACCGTGTCTGCCTGTCCCGCATCGGACTTGTCAGCCACAAACGAGCCTGCAGCTGACGTGGACATTTACCCCCTCCATAAATCTTCGTCCGCGAAGTCAAGCCAAAGAAGACAAAGAATAGTGGTACCATGAGGAATTGTTTCCCAATATATAAATTATTTTTGCTGAATTATGAACGCGAGGCAGTTCATAATTAAATGTAATGATCATGACAGATTTTATGGGAAATGTCAACGGAATTCACTTTTAAAATAATCCTGAATTTAGATCTATTTACCAATTAATTGTTTGCAAAATCTGATTGGTTGTCGATATATGTGAGCACTAACACATCTTCTGATCCCCTGGATAATACGCAATATAAAGATGTTTAAATGTATTCAAGAGAAACAATGTCATTTTACCGTGCAATTATAGATTAAACATCTCAGTCGATCGCTGGGAAAGTTTAAAGTGAAAATACAATGAATGACAATTGCGTATTTGTACCAATATTTGATAGTTTTCTGTTTTCGGGTATCAAACGTACCTGTTACAGACATGTAAGTCTCATTCAACAGATCGAAAAATACTCACATGTCATTGTTGGTGACTATTCTGTTGTGCTTTCAAGTGGAAAATGCAGGTGGAAATTACCTCAGAGGAGCAATGTTATTAATCTTAATCTCATATTACTGGGACTCGCGTCCCAGAGTCCCCGAATTCCAAGGTAGGCATGGTTTTTTTTTATTTACACGCGGTATTCAAATTTCATTAATTGTTATACTTTTCTTTTTCTAGTTAACCTGGTGGTAATCGTCATTATCTGCCAAGAAAAAATACGGTCTCTCCTGACAGATCACCCGCGATCTTGTGGCGATGGATGCGGTGGATCTCATGCTGGTGGTTATTGAAGTTATCTTCTGCCAGATAATTCAGGTGCACATATTCGGCTGGCCTCAGTCTGACGAACATTTAGACAGAATGTACATCGGACAGCGTAAAGCTCCAGACTGCTTTGTCCATTATGCCTTATGTCATGTAGCAGTCGATTGTTCCATTTGGCTGACGGTTTCTTTCTCGTTTCATCGCTTTGTGGCCATTTGCTGCACTGGCATGAACCAGTCGAAAGTCTGTTGATTCTGCCATGTCATTTTGCTGGTCGCATTAACCTATTCTCCCAGGGCACTCAAATACATCATTGGATTAATTTATAAATCTCTGTTGGTTATAATAAATATAGTTAATTCATTATGCATTCTTCGCAATTTCAATTATTGAGAGTAAAGCTTCCCATTGTTAAAATACAAACCTAGCAACGTATAAACTAATTAATATCTATTCCATAGATTTCTTCTGTCTTTTCTTCTTCTACCTTATCAACCCCCTTTCCAATCGAATCAGATCTCCCAGGGAATCTAAACAGAGAACATGTCATGTTTTGTTTCTTTTCTGCACTGCCTGCATTCCAAAGCAATCTGTTGATACCATCTCGAATGATTCATGGAGCCTCTTCTCAATGCAGACGTCTGGCTTTCATTTTGTGTTTTAATTCACTTTAATACTATATTCTGTGACAGAGTATTTAGAGGTCGTTTGGTAGGAATTGTTAGAGCAAATGTTCTGTTCCCATAATTGTATGATCCACCACTTCCTCCACTCCTGATTTTGACAGACCATTTTCAGTAGCAGTGGATGCCAGTGAGGGAGTAACAGGTGCAGTTTTATTGCAAATAACATAATTAAATTGAGCATCCAGTTGTCTACTTTTCAAAAGATTTCCTGGTTCATCAAAAGAACTATTCCACTATTCAAAAAGATCTGTTATCTATCATATTTACTTTGCAGAATTTTTACGTGTATCTTGGTATCTCTTAAGAACCAATTGTTATATATTCTGACGACAATGCTCCATTGATTTTGACTGAAATGAAGAATAAAAACAGAAGATTGTTAAACGGGAGTTTGATATTACAAAAATATAATCTGAAAATTAACCATGTCACAGGTGTAAATAACGTGATTGCCGATTGTTTGGCAAGGTGTTATAATTGATCTTTTAAAGATATACTCTCAAAATTGAATTACTGTATTATAACGTTATATATTATGTATTGTGAGAGATAATAGATTATAGGAAGTAAAGTTAGTATGAATGAAATAAAGAATAATAGACTAGACTAGAGGTAGTTAAGTAAGTGCTGAGTGGGGATGAATTCTAATAAGAGTGTGAGGATAGGTTACGCAAGTATAATAGAAGAAAGGTCTTATAGTGATAGAAAGAATTAGCAAATTCTGCATATAGAATTAGTAACTCCTGGGGGTTGAGATGGTTGAATAAGAACAAAGGCAGATTCATGAATAAGGACAATGACATGATGGGACCCGGACAGGATACCCCATGGTCTTTCAAGTTTACAGAAACTGCACGTCGGCAGACAGAATTATGAAATGCCAAACCAATCCAGGAGGCAGAAGAATGTTAAGTGGGGGGGGGGGGGGTGGGTATCTCTTCACTGAAATGAACTGTATAAAAGTTGGGTGAGTCCCAGTATGTGTGTGTATTCCCATGGTAAGGGGAAGCACCCAACTTTGCACTGTTGTACAATAAATGTTCTTTGTTCTCAATTTTTGTCTCAAGCGAAATCTGTGAAGGTACTTCTGTTTCTCACAAATGGGGGCTTGTCCGGGATCCCACTCCCTCCACTGACAGAGTGCCCGATGATGAGGGTAGGGGCACCTCAGCTGATTCAGCTGGACTCCCGGACGAAGGGTGACTGGTCAGTGGACGAAGCAAGTGATATCCGAGAAGAGGCACTGAGATCAAAAGACGGAAGGACGTTAAGGAAGCATGCTAGGAATAGCTACTGGATCCCGGTAAGAGGAATTTATTTACCTGCTAGTATGGGAGGAATAAGTAGCAAGGTAAACAGTCCTGGAGAAGGACGGGAAGATCAGACTCCTAAACATAGTCCATTAGGATTAATGTTATCTGATTGGGGTGCAGGGAAAACCCGTGGGAAAGACAAACAGACCATTGTCAGGTATTGCTATCAGGAATGGGTTAAGAATCTGATAAAAGGGAATTCGGTATATTGGCCAAAGTTCGGATCTCATGAGGACTGGATGTGTCAGGCATTGAACATCTGGCTCTACCAAAATCAAGGAGGTAATACCGAGAGCAGAGAATATGCAGCTCAGTGGATCAGTGGATCGTTTGATGAAATGATTTTGAGTGAGAAGGAATTTAGAAATAAGAAGGATAAGGAACCTTCTGCCCCCGAAATAAAATGATGGGATGTGTTACATTCCCTTCCTCCACCTTATGCTCCCCCTGTGCCGGCTCCTATCTTCCCCCTCTCACCTACACTTTACCCTTTTTCACCTTCCCCTCTTCCTCCACAGTTAGAGAAAGAAGAAGAAAGTAAGGGTGGTATGATGACCCGCTCACAGAGTACAAGATTACCACCACAATTGACATGAGAGGGAGGAGAATTTGATTATGAGGGTCATTTGGAACATCATAGCGGAGGGGATAAGCCAGAAATTAACTGGATGAGACCGTTACGAGAGGTTCCCTTGGGAGGGGATGTGGGGGGTCTGGGTCCGTAAATGTGCCTCTGTTGGTGTGCAATTTTAAAAAGGAAATTTAAGAAGGAAATGACCTCTCTGATAGAAGACCCTCAGGGATGTGCAGAACAATTAGATCAATTTTTAGGTCCTAATATATATACCTGGGATGAATTAATGTCTATCTTTAATACTCTGTTTACTTTGGATGAGCGTGGAATGATTTGCCAGTCAGGGATTAGAGTCTGGGATAGGGAACACCAAGGGGGGCCAGAGGCGATACCTGGAGAAGCTAAATTTCCCCTGCCGAACCCAAATTGGGATAAGACTACTAATGACGGTTGTACGCGAATGGATGAGTACAGGGTTAATCTAATAAAAGGAATGAAGGAGTCTGTTCCAAAAGGACAGAACTTTAAGAAGGCATTTGAGGTTCCCCAACGTCCTGAGGAGACCCCCTCTGCATTTCTGAATAGATTGCGAGCGTCCATACAGCAATATGGGGGGGGGGGGGGTTGGATATAGGATCCCCAGGAAGTGAACAGTTGGAATTGACGGGCTTTGTTACTAATTCAGCCCAGATATCAGGAAGAAATTACAAAATACAGAGAATTGGCATGAACAGGGAATAACCCAGCTTTTACAGATCGCTCAAAGGGCATACGTCCAGAGGTCTGAAGATCAACAGAAAGGAAAGGCTAAGATTTGGATGCAGGCAGTCAAGGAAGTTGTGGAGGGACAGCAGGGAAATGTTAGGAGCTGTGTTCCAGCTCCTGGACGTTGGGAGGAGCGCAAGGGGTGTGGAAGTAGTGACCAGAGCAGAGGCAGGGGTAGAGGAGAATTCCGGTGAAAACGAGCATCCCCGGGACCCCGTGGAGACCCTGGTATAAATTGGGAAACAGGAGCATTAGTTTGCTATTATTGCACTGGATGGGAATGAAGGATTTGTGATTGAAGCCGGTTGTCTTCCCGGTCATTGGTCGGCACAATCCTGTGAATTATATGCCCTCTGTTGAGCTCTCCAGGGTTTAGAGGGAAAGGTGGGCACCATCTACACTGACTCAAAGTATGCTTTTGGTGTAGTGCACACCTTTGGAAAGATTTGGAAAGGGCAGGGAATGATAACTGGGAAAGGACAAAAGTTGATCCATGAAAACTTAATTGTTCAATCCTTAGATGCTCTTATGTTACTTGAGGAGATAGTTGTGGCTCATGTACGGGGCCATCAAATTACTGACAGTCCTGAAGCACAGGGGAACAGACAGGCAGACGAAGCTGCCAAACAGGCTGCACTCACAGAAAAAATAGACATGCAGCTGTTAATCCCCACCCCACATGAGGTTCAAAAGACTCCCATCCTTTCACGGGAAGAGGAGGTTTGTATGAAAAACCAGGGAATGCATCAAATTGCCGATGGGTTGTGGTGGACGGCAGAGGACGCCAAGTACTGAACAAAGCCTTGGCTCATCAGATTATTGATCAGCTCCACCAGCAGACACATTGGGGAACATAGGCACTTGTTGATGCTTTTGTACAGTCCATTAATTGCTCGGGAATATACACCATAGCAAAGCAAATTACTCGGGGGTGCCCAATCTGTCAGTGAGCGAATAAGAACGTCAAGCACCAGGTAATGCCTGGCGGTCGTGATATAGCCGTATGCCTGTTTCAACGACTACAGATTGACTTCACAGAATTACCTAAGATAGGGGTTTATAAATACCTACTGGTGATGGTGGATCATTTTACTCAATGGGTTGAGGCTTTCCCGAACCCTAATGATCGTGCTACCACTGTTATTCCACGCTATGGCATTAGATCAAGGTACACATTTTACCTCTCAGGTACTCCAGGGTGTGTGTAAAATTCTGGGAATAGATTGGCAGTTACATACCCCATGGCACCCGCAGAGTTCAGGCCGTGTTGAATGGATAAATCAGACCCTGAAAAATCAACTCACTCGACTTCATGAGGAAACTGGCCTCTGCTGGATTAAATGCTTACCCTTAGCTTTAATTAGGACTCGCACAGCTCCTCGTAAGGACCTTGCTTGCTCACCATATGAAATGATGTTTGATCTTCCTTACATTGGATTCCACACTGATACCCCTATCCCTGAGGCTAATGACCAGTACATATCTAAATATTTACAGGGACTTTCTACTTCTCTGTATGACTTACGACAGAAGGGTTTTAGCTCAAAACCCACCCCTGGACTATCCTATTCATTTTGTTAAACCTGGTGATTGGGTATATGTAAAAACGTGGCAAGACCATAAACTAAAACCGATATGGGACGGCCCTAATTGTACTTCAGATTACAGACACTGCAGTGCGAACAAAAGAAAAGGGGTGGACTCACATACAACGCATTAAACAAGCTAATACACGAACTAAAGACATTGATAATGCACCCTCCACCTGGTGTGCAGTCTTGCATCCTTCTGGTATGAAAGTTACGCTACGCCGGGAAAAAGTGCTGTAATGTTATTTTTATTATTTGCTGTATTGTTTTTCTGCTGGTTCCCAATTTTTGGGAAACCACCCAATTGTACACAATGTATTAAGTCCTCCTGGAATAGGGGCAGCAGAAGTGAAAATTACTTTGAAGAATGGACAAGTTTACCTTTAGAATGCAGACAGGGCACAGGTATAAAGTCTATTCATAGTGGGGTACCTTATTTAGTAATTTAGGATCCCAACATGGACCAGGGAAACAGAACTGCCCTAGGGGAGTGGATTGGGTTGGCATCCTGGCCTCTACAGATATTAAAGAGATGAGTGCTAAGAATATGTTACAAAGAAGATGGTGGGAAAACGATAGGCAGAACATTAGTCAGGGCTATACCTGGAGTAGAGATAAAGGGTGTATATATGCTAATGCTCGCAGACAAGCTGCTACTCACAGGTTAGGTAACAATAAACGCTCCCCCCCCCCCCAACCTGGCATCTTTTAAATCATCCTTTGGGTCACGAATACATTTGGAAGGCTAAAGGCAATCACTATAAGGGGGATTCGAGCAGCTCAAGCTGCTCCAGAATACCACAGCTGATTGGCATTTAAACCGTTTAACTAGACTCCAGGCAGTTAAGAAGATTATCACCAAACAGACAGTGATGGCCTTGGATTTATTGGCTGAAGAACAACGACAGATATGAGCTACAGCTTATCAAAACCGCCTGGCTCTAGATTACTTGTTAGCTGCTGAGGGCAGCGTTTGTGGAAGATCGATTGATGACAATGGTCACAATGGTCAGGCGGTTGAACTTTTTACTGGTGACTGGAGGTGGACACACAGCCCTTACAGCAGTTGGACTCATTTCTTTAGCCATCATGAAACTTCCCTGCCTAATGACTTGTGTGCAGTGTTTAATTCAATGGACCCTTCGTCAGATCACTACAACCCAAAGGATGTATGTTTCCCAAACTCCATCTGATGATGCTGAGATTACAGTTCGTTTGCTGACTCGCTGGGAAAAAGACCAAGTTTCCAGTTGAGAATACTAAGCGTAGCTAAAGAAAAAGCGGGGATTGTGAGAGATAATAGAATATAGGAAGTAAAGTTAGTATGAATGAAATAAAGAATAATAGACTAGACTAGAAGAAGTTAAGTAAGTGCTGAATAGGGATGAATTCCGATGAGAGTGCGAGGAAGGGTTACACAAGTATAATAGAAGAAGGGTCTTATGGTGATAGAAAGAATTAGCAAATTCTGCATATAGAAATAGTAACTCCTGGGGGTTGAGATGTTTGAATAAGAACAAAGGCAGATTCATGAATAAGGACAATGACATGATGGGACCCAGACAGGATACCCCATTGTCTTTCAAGTTTACAGAAACTGCAGCACGTACGCAGACAGAATTACCAAATGCCAAACCAATCCAGGAGGCAGAAGAATGTTAAGGGGGGGGGTTGTATCTCTACACTGAAATGAACTGTATAAAAGTTGGGTGAGCCCCAGTATGTGTGTGTATTCCCATGGTAAGGGGAAACACCCAACTTTGCATTGTTGTACAATAAATGTTCTTTGATTTCAATTTTTGTCTCGAGCGAATTCTGTGAAGGTACTTCTGTTGATCACAGTATTGATTTCTCTTTAGTGATTTTGAGATAGTTTAGTTATAACTGAATTGTAACTCAAGAGTTAAAATTCCCTTCAAAGGGGGAAGGTTTGAAAGTGTATTTAAAGGTGGTTTGAGAGGAATTGTTAGAGCAGCTTGCACAGACACATATTAAAAGGCAGAATATTTGCAGGACTTTTGCAGAATGCTTTTTGCAAGAGGCAACAAGTATCGACAGCAGTTTGCCTTGTACAGCAGGTGATCTTAATGGGTAGAAGAGAACAGTTTTGCTCAGGGAGGGAGGGTGTGAAGAAAGGAAATCAGTTCCAGGAGGACAAGCTGGCAAACTTTGGAAGGCTGCCTGGTCAAAGGAGGAGATTCACGATCTGAAAAGTGACCTGAAAGAAAGAGGACAATCTGGAGAACCCTGAAGGGGAGAGTTTTGTCAGCAAGTCATATTGAGAAGGAATCAGTGGCAGATATCTTGGAAAAGGAATCTCTCTGAAAACCAGCATAAACCCCTCCTGAGTGGTAACCATTTGCCTGTTTAGCACCAAAGACTGTAACTTTGTTAACGCTAACTTCTGTGCACAGTACAGGAATTGTCTGCAACCAGTGAGATTGGATTGTGATCAAAAGAAAGTTTCTCACTTAAACATACATTACACACACCTGCGCTTAGTATTAGAGGTGGGGGGGATTAAGTAGTTCGGTAGGTAAAGTGATATGTTAAAGTTTAATTCTGTTTTCCTGTTCAAATATAATTAAAAACAACTTTTGTTTAAGTAACCCTGTGTTGTGGTGCATATCCATAGCTGCTGGATTCTTGGGTCCTCTGGAATCCGTAACGATTCATTTTGATTTATAATTTTTAATTATCTAACATCACAATTGCATGTAAGATATATGACCCCCTCATGGTCCTCCAAATATTCAAGTTAACCAAGCAAGCCATCTATTCTGCCATTCGGTCCCTATCTAAAACTGTCTAACTATTTATGGATATCTTGCATCACCTCTAAAGATTCATCTGCAACATTGGTAATGCATTAATGCCCTATGATTGAGTATACACAACCCGGGGTGGCAAATTGATTATCCACCGCATATCTGATTTGTTGTGAGAAAAGCCTCGATTCTACCAATTCTCAAATAGCACCTTCCAAACCTGCCACTGTCCCATTGCCTAAAGCTATTAAGCCACAGATTATAGGATTGCGATTCTTGTGGCCACAACCCCAGCTGATTTTCCAAGAAATATGGAGCTGAGGACTCGCCATCCAATGTCAGATCATATCGTAACATGATTGTTATGGTCCTTTGACACTCCTTGGTGATAATCCGTTTCTGACTCAGACTCTTGCATTTTCTGGGTATGGGACTTTATTTGTCCCATTGTTTTTCCCAGCAGCATCCCCACAAACTACTTTGGATCCTGGAGTTAAATTCAAACATTCCTTCCTTAAAAAAATGGCATGACAAGTATCCCTCCTTAATCTCATGATCGTGTTCCCAGCAGTGTTCTTCAATACAAGGCAAATCATCTTTCAAGTTTCTGATCCCACAACCCTAACTTGGTCATCAAAACACATGGGGTAACAGCTAATTAAGAAATATGCTGGCAGCGTTAATTCAGAATTGATTGCATTGCAAAAGCTAGTACTTTGGCAACCTTCTCTACTCATGCAGTCTATATAAACAAATAAGCGTGGCTGGGTTTCCATACACCTTCCTTTAGCTGTTTGGAACCACTTAGCAGATTCATTAGCCAATAGCCCTGTGGTGAATTTATTTCAAGCTGCCTGCCTCCCCTCTGGCGAACCTTGCTGTACTAACATTGGCTGTGCATTATGTCTACTGTTGAGTTCACTCTACATGGTTTTAACGCTGTCTGCCACTATTGTCTTTCATTATTGTACTACGAGTTTCTGCTAATAAAAGTAATGATTATTGTTTGACGACATTGTCTTTGTCTACTTCAACTGGCACTTCAAGCCCTAACTTCAGATTGATGTTATAAAGAATCATCTTATCAACATATAAGTAAGGCACTTTTAAAACGGTATTATACTCTCACCAAAAATCCTATTTTCTGTCTCAATCCAGAGTTCAGGTCAAATGTCAAGGTGTTGAGGTATAAAATAACATTCTCGTGTTGCATGTGAGTGTCTCTTTTTTAGTCCATTATAATAAAAGTATTAATATCTTAGTTATGTCTTTTTTTCTTGTCTATTATGAGAATATTGTGAGGGTGTCCTTAAAGCATTAGTGTAGTCATTGTTATTACCGGGACTCAATTTATAAAATTAATCCATATACACTCAAAATGTAAGCATTTAATTTCTTTACCAGGATCATTTTGTAGGCAGGTAATAATTCCTTCCTTTGGAATGTCCAACTGACGTTCCCCTCCTATTGTCCAGCAGGGGTTGTTCTTAATTTGATTTCTGGCACACGCCTTTTGTTTACAGAGCTTATTGAAATGTAAGGACATTGCCCTTGAACTTATGCTTCATCACAGTATTAGGCAATACCGTTCTATTCAAGCAGTTCATCTCTTTCTGAATAAACAAGTGAAGGAACTGTTTATAACAGCAGTTTGTGCAGTAGCATCTGCATAAGCACTCCCAAGGGGTAAAAAGATCTAGGATTGGCAGACGTATCCCTTTCCCTATCATGAAGGGACTAACAAGTGCAACAAATTCAAATTCATGGGAAATCTGGAAGATAGAAAACAGCCGTCGTCATTACCTCATTTCTGCATTTTTTTAAAGAGGTCATCGAGTCAAAAGTAATACATACATTGAAGGTTATATGAATTCACTAAGGGAATGATTCATAGTGGCTCAAAAGTGGTTGAGTCATCCATTGGACTAGACGTCAGGAGAGCTTTTCCTAAATGTAGGATTTATTTTACTTTTGATTTTGAAGGTATCTCACCTCTCTCTCTCTCTCTCTCTCCCTCTCCCTCTCCCTCTCCCTCTCCCTCTCCCTCTCCCTCTCCCTCTCTCCCTCTCTCCCTCTCTCCCTCTCTCTCTCTCTCTCTCTCTCTCTCTCTCCCTCTCTCTCTCACCCTCTCCCTCTCCCTCTCCCTCTCCCTCTCCCTCTCTCCCTCTCCCTCTCTCTCTCTCTCTCTCTCTCTCTCTCTCTCTCTCTCTCTCTCTCTCTCTCTAATAATTGACCAAGGTGTCTTTGCCACTATTCTAGGTTGTTAATGTTATAAGGTCATTTTCAAGTAGTCTTAAACGAAGTTTCAGTTTTTTTTAAAATACTTGCTATTTCTTTTTTATTTATTTTTCTCTTTCCATACAAGTTCCAACCAGAGAACACTGCATAAGTGGAACACCATTTCTTCATTGATTCTTTTAAACTTGTGAAATTTCTGCATTATTGAAGCTGTCTGGAAGGCAGATTTCAAATTACTGCAGACAACTTTCAATATAACCTCTTTAACCACCTTTTCCCCACACATCTATAGTCATTCTATTGTCAATGAAAGTGCGGGGCAAGCTGCAAGTTTGTTTTATATTCCACAATTAGCAACATTTGTACATCAAAGCTACGTTTGAAACCTTCTTCATTATCGTAATTAGTGAGACATTTGTATGGACCCTGTGGCAGGTAGGAACATTTCGGGGTGGCCTTCCCCACAACGAATCTTTAGATTCCTTTTTCTCATCTCTCTGTAAGAATAGGGTCGCCATGCCTGACATTGGGTCCCCGCGGTTTTATTTTTTCACCTACTGCTTGTTAAACATTTAGTGCCTGAGAGAATGTTGCTATTTTAATCGTAATTATCATCTCTTTAAGCTGAAATGCTGAAATGCTAAATCATTTCACATTCTGTGGCTGGCGCTGCTCTCTTTCTTATTTTTATTTAATTTTATTTCAGAATCACTTGGCAAATCTCTGTCAACTGGATGTTCATCATCTCTCCATAATTTCTTAGGCATGGACCATGTTACTGCACACGCAGTATATATATCACAATTCTCTTTCACCTCATCTTTCCTAGGGCTGCTTGTAAATCTCAAAACTGACCCAACTTTGTCTTATGCCAAATCATTCCCTAATAGAATTCAGAACCCCTGCATAGATAACTTTGAAATTACTCCTACCAGAACAGGTCCTGTAACAAACTCTTATTTTAACAACATTCTATGAAGTGAAATCGATTCCACCTTATCTCCAACATCTTTCATCAAAGTTGTCTAACCTGTGTCAGTTGTTTGATCAAGAGATAAAACTCCTTGTACTATCAATAGTTGTGCTGAACCAGTATCTGAACCTGAGAATTTTAAAAGGAACGTGATCCTCCCTCCTTTACTGACACAAAACCATCTGAAAAAAAAGATTTGAAATCATCCATGACACCCTTGTCAGATTTAGAATGTCTAATTTCAACTGTTTGATGGTCGAACATTCTATTTTTTTGGTTGCTTTTAAATACTGGACAATTTGCAATAACGTGATAAGGTTTTTTTTTACAAAAATGACACACAAATCCTAAAGTTCTGTCCTTTCAAACATTCTCTCCAGATAATATCAGGCTTACTATCCTGTTCCACATTAATCCCTGGAACAGGCTATTACTCCGCTCCACATTAACTTTTAACTTTTTGAAAATGTCTACCATTTTGAGATGTCTTTTTATGAATTAAAGCAAATTGATCTGCGTATCTAGCTGCATCCTGACACGTAGTCAAATCTTTCTCATCTATGTATCATTTAATCTCCTTTGGAACATACTGTTTATTTTTTTCAATCAAAATCAATTCTCTCAAACTTTAAAATTCATTATTTGTTCCTTTTGAAGTACACCAACAGTCAATTCATACAGATTTTTTTCAAAGAAAAATTCAAATAAGATTGATTCCATGTTTTTATCAAACTCCTACATTATTTCGGTATGCTTCAGGAACCAACTCATAAGCTTTCAAAACAGCTATATCGTAATTAGCCACTGGTTGTGCAGTCAAGCTACAGTATGCAATTTGTGCTTTTCCCTTCAATACACCAAAGTCCATTTTTCTTTTGGCCCTTTTGAGCTTTCAGCAACCATTTCAAAAGTTGAAATTAGGTACCCATATCATCCTCATCAAAAGGAGTCACCTCTTAACTCGGCAAAATCTTCTGCCCAGAAGTTAAATCCTCAGCTCTCTTATTTTCCTCCCAATCAATTTTCATCCTCTCTAATTTAATGTATCTTTCAGCTAAACTCTAACTCATACACACTCTGCTTTTCAGCTTCCTCCGTCAGATATTGTTGTCTCCGCAACTCAAAATTACGTTTCTCTCTTTCTTCTTAATTTCTCCAATTCCAATTGCAATTCACCAGATCTATTCTGTGGAACATCTTATGTCTTTCTGAACAGATTTACCCTCATCTATATAATATTTCACTACAAACGTCTGCATTTTACTTTCCTCATCAAATATTTAAATTCATTCCATTTTAATGTCTTATAAATAACCATCAGTTCCTCTTTTCACTTGCTTTTCAGCTCTGCAAATGATGGTTCTGACAAAAACATCAAAATTAATTGCTGCTGTTTTTCACACTCGAGCATTAAATTAGCTTTAAAAACAACCAATTGAGTAATAACCGAAAAAAATCATGTTCAATCGACCGGACGAGACCCCATCAAATTTTACCAGCACAACGGACCCCAAAACCCAACAGCAATAGACATTCACGAAGACAAGTGGCTTTCAAAAAACAAAGTTATTTTTAATCAACTTCAAACATGAAAATAGAATAAAACATTAAATTACCTCTATACTAACCCAAATTACCCCCTTCTAATTCTAAGTGCACATACATGTAATGTGTGCATAAATTCAAGTAAAGTTATTTGGTTCACAGTTCAGTCTTTCTTCTCCTTCTTCCAAGTTCTCTGGTTGCCAGTAATCACCATACAGTGCCCAGAATTTAACATGTATAACGTTCACCAGGCTTGATGCTTGAAAAGTGAATGTTTACCACTCAAGAAGGTTCTTGTAGTGTTGGCAGATAGAGATATTTGTTGATCGTCGAATTCTGCAACTGAAGTACCACCACTGGTCACCTCAGTGTCTCGCTGATGAAACTTGCTCCATCGGGGACATTGAGATGGTAACCTATTTCTTCAAGCTACCACAGAGTTGCATTTCTTCCTCTATAACAGTAGAAACATCAGACAGATATCACTTTGAGGCATCTACTGCTCTGGAACTTGCCTACATCAGTTTGAAACAATTTTCCTTGGATTGCACTTTTCAGTTACTTGACAATGTCCCACATTCTGACTGACTGACTGAATGAGTTTTAACATGTGACTCATGTCTCATGTCTTACAAAATCCCCACCTTCTCCAGCAAACAAAAGGAGTTCTATCTTCTGCTCCACCTTTTGTTATCATAGGTAAACAATCCAGAATTGTCCTTTCTGTGAGCACTTTGCAGAAAGTGAACTGATAGACAGCATGACTCCAGCAAGCAATGGTGAAGCATTTTCAATTCAATTAACACCTACTTGTAAACGGTGCTTACATTCTCCAGAGATTTTGCAAGGTGAATTGTACAGAGTTACAAATAAGAGCTGTTTCAAAATGTGTGTATTTATGTGACCTACTCTAAATCTCATACATTCTCCCTAAATATTAAAATTGTTAAACTTTGTTTAATGTTTCTAGAATGCAACTCAATCAACCAATGATAGTATCTTTAAATGTTGAAAAAGCATTCAATATATTGGAATTTAATTTTATTTAACATTTTAGAGAAATTTAAGTTAGGACCAGTCTTTATTGATTGGGTTAAGGATTTGTATAAGAATTAATCAGCTAGGATGGTGATAAATGTACAATTATTATCTTAATGTATGTTAGCTGGATCAATTAGACAAGGATGCACTTTGACAGCAGCCTGATGTGCATTGGTGATAGAACCATTGGCTTAAGTGATTAGACAAAATGTTAATATTAAAGGTATTAAAGTAGGTTCAGTTAAATATAAAAATAATTTATTTTAGGATATTGCTTTAATATAGTTAACACACCCTAAGCAATTGTTGGGCTATTTAAAAAAGCAATTGGAACAATATGGGGGAAGGTCAGGTTATAAAGTTAATTGGGAGAAGCATGAAATATTACTGGTAGCTGATGAGGAATATTTAGATTTTAAGCAGATGACAAAATTTCGATGGTTAAATAAAATTAAATATTTAAGAATAGTTATTGATGCTAATTATCAACATTTATATTTTAAACTATATACCATTAAATAAAATTAAATTTGATGGAAAGAAGTGGAAATATTTATCATTAACCTTCACTCAGCTTCCCAAAGGACCATTTATATCTGAGCCTGTTGCTCCTTCTCATTGCACTGCTCAGTGGCTGCCTCATAATTCCTTCTTTTGCAGCATCATAGGGGCGGAGGGTCGTACCCAAGTAAACAAACTCCGGTCAAGAGCTGAATTACTAATATGCCTACTACAATAATAATAATGTTAGTAACCCTTGAACCCCAAAGTCCAAAGTTGGCATGTAGGCAGTTAAAGAAATGGTGACCATAACCAACATTCTCCTTTAATGCTTGCCGCACATTCTTATGTCTATATATAACCTGAGTAAATGAACCATCGGGAGCAGTGTTGTTTGGAATAAAGGTACAACATTTCTTGCCAAACTTAATGCTGGCACCTTTTTCATTAGCCAATAACCAGTCAAAATTCTGTTGATTCTGCATTCTTCACAATTCCAATTATTGTTAATAAGGCTTCCTATCCTGTTCGAGAACAAATCCTGCAATATATTAACTAATTAATATCCTTTCAGTACATTTCTTCTGTCTTTTATTCTTCTCCCTTATCATTCCTCCTTTTGAATCGAACCACGGTCTCCCAGAGAATCTAAACAGAGGCATTGTCATGTATTTCTTATTTGCACTGTTTTCATTCCAAAGCCTTCTCTTGATCCCAATATGTGGAATTCATGGAGCATCTTCTACATCTAGACACCAGGCTTCCATTTTCTGTTTTAATGCACTTTAGTACTACATTCCTTTCCTTACATTTGTATTTGGGTTTATAATTTTTTTATTATCTTCCAAGGGATTTGGAGCTGGGGACTCTCCATCCAATGTCATATCCAAATGTAACCGGATTGTTATTGTCCTTTTACACTCCTCAGCATTCATCAGCCTTCTGACACTTGCATTTTCTGGTAGGGAAGCTCTTTTCTGTAACACATATACTTTCTTAAACTGATAACATGCGGTGGGGTCTCAGTACATTTGCTATAACAAAGTCTGTGATCTCTCTCTCTCTCTCTCTCTCTCTCTCTCTCTCTCTCTCTCTCTCTCTCTCTCTCTCTCTCTCTCCCCCTCACTCTCTCTAAGCCATATCGAGGCTGATTTTACCTACGCTTACTTTTTTACTTAATTTTTTCACATTTGTTTTTCTCAGCAGCATCCTCAGAAACGATCCAGGTTTCTCTAGTCAAATTCAAATATTCCTTCTTTAAATAAGTGCAAGTGAAGTGTCCTTCCTTAATCTTTTTTTAAACTTTATTTATTCGGTCAAAAAACAAATAATATATGACATATACAACAATTAACCATAAACATGAACGTTATTTTATATATATATGAAAAAGAGAAAAGAAAAGAACTCCCCACCTTTCAGTCAACTCTCCCGAGGAGAGCCATAAAGAAAGAAAAAAGAAAAAATATTAAAGAAAAATTAAATATGCATATTAAGGTCTAATCAATGTAAATTGGAATGAAAATATTCTGAATATAATGACCACTTATTAATAAAAAAATTATCATGCAAAACATATGTATTTTTTTCCATTATGAAACAATATTTCATCTCATTATGCCATCCATTAATATCAATCATATTTGTATCTTTCCACATACTAGCAATACATTTTTTTTTGCTACGGATAAAGCTAAATATACAAAACCAAGGTGAAAATTATCTAAGGTACTTTCAAAGGTTGCAAAGTACCCAATAAAAAGTGTTGGATCTAAATTTATTTTAATCATACAGATATTCTAAAAACGATTCCAAAAAGATTGTATATGTATACATGACCAAACGGCATGAAAAAAAGTTCCAACTATATCACCACATCTAAAACACAAGTCTGATTCATGAAAACCATACTTTTTAAATATTTCAGGTGTTAAATATAATTGATGTAAAAATATTATAGTTAATCAATCTAGTTACACTACAATAACAAATTTCTAAACAATCATGTTCAGAAAAAATAAAACCGGTATCCACTTCCCATTTACTTTTAGATCTATCCTGACCCTCTTTATCCATACCATCCTGTAATATTTGATACATAGATGAAATATAACCCTTCTCTGGTATCTTCATAAGAAAAGTCTCAAATTTAGTCATTTCAGTTAAAATCATATATCTACCAAACATACATCTTACCAAAGATCGAATTTGATAATATAGAAACAAAGAATTCTTATCAATACCAAAATCTTCCCTCATCTGGTTAAAAGATAAAAACTTATCCTCTTTAAAACAATCTCCCAAATTTTTCACACCTTTAAATTTCCAATGCAATAAACTTCGATTATGTATTAAAAAAGGAATAAGTTGATTATTATACAACAGCGTCAAAGCCGATAATTTACCCCAAGAGCCTGTCATTTTATTTTTCTTCATCCATAACTTCATTAAATGTTTTAGTATAGGCACATTATATTGTTGTAAAAAAATAATTACATCTAAACAAAAATTGATGTATTTCAATTTCAGAAATATTTGCCATCTAAATTTTGGCCCAACTAGGAGGCCATACCAAATCCATCAATGAACTAATAAATTTAAGTTGGGCTGCTTCATAATAATTTTGAAAATGTGGTAAACATAATCCCGCTAACTCATATTTCCAATTTAATTTATTCAAAGCTACTCTCGAAAATTTAACTCTCCATAAAAACTCCCTAACCATTTTATTCAAATCTTGAAAAAAATATTATTAAGTAAATACGGAATAGATTGAAACAAATATTGTATACGTGGAAATATATTCATCTTAATTGTATTTATCCTTCCCATTAAAATAATAGTTAAATCTTTCCATTTAATCAAATCATTTTAATTTTTTTCATTAACAGATCATAATTTAATTTATATAAAGATTGATAAATAACATTCAAAATAATACCCAAATATTTCTTAATATATGCCATGACTCGCTTACACTTAATTGGACTGTTTAATCCTCGAACATTAAAAGTAGCAAACCTCACCTTTGACATATCTATATAGACACAAGAGAAACTTGTCCGTGAACTACTCTTTGCAGACGATGCCGCTTTAGTTGCCCATTCAGAGCCAGCTCTTCAGCGCTTGACATCCTGCTTTGCGGAAACTGCCAAAATGTTTGGCCTGGAAGTCAGCCTGAAGAAAACTGAGGTCCTCCATCAGCCAGCTCCCCACCATGACTACCAGCCCCCCCACATCTCCATCGGGCACACAAAACTCAAAACGGTCAACCAGTTTACCTATCTCGGCTGCACCATTTCATCAGATGCAAGGATCGACAATGAGATAGACAACAGACTCGCCAAGGCAAATAGCGCCTTTGGAAGACTACACAAAAGAGTCTGGAAAAACAACCAACTGAAAAACCTCACAAAGATAAGCGTATACAGAGCCGTTGTCATACCCACACTCCTGTTCGGCTCCGAATCATGGGTCCTCTACCGGCACCACCTACGGCTCCTAGAACGCTTCCACCAGCGTTGTCTCCGCTCCATCCTCAACATCCATTGGAGCGCTTACATCCCTAACGTCGAAGTACTCGAGATGGCAGAGGTCGACAGCATCGAGTCCACGCTGCTGAAGATCCAGCTGCGCTGGATGGGTCACGTCTCCAGAATGGAGGACCATCGCCTTCCCAAGATCGTGTTATATGGCGAGCTCTCCACTGGCCACCGTGACAGAGGTGCACCAAAGAAAAGGTACAAGGACTGCCTAAAGAAATCTCTTGGTGCCTGCCACATTGACCACCGCCAGTGGGCTGATAACGCCTCAAACCGTGCATCTTGGCGCCTCACAGTTTGGTGGGAAGCAACCTCCTTTGAAGAAGACCGCAGAGCCCACCTCACTGACAAAAGGCAAAGGAGGAAAAACCCAACACCCAACCCCAACCAACCAATTTTCCCCTGCAACCGCTGCAATCGTGTCTGCCTGTCCCGCATCAGACTTGTCAGCCACAAACGAGCCTGCAGGTGACGTGGACATTTTACCCCCTCCATAAATCTTCATCCGCGAAGCCAAGCCAAAGAAAAGAAATACCAATAATATCTTCTTTGAAAACTCAAAT
This sequence comes from Narcine bancroftii, assembly GCF_036971445.1. Lineage (NCBI taxonomy): Eukaryota > Metazoa > Chordata > Chondrichthyes > Torpediniformes > Narcinidae > Narcine > Narcine bancroftii. Next base: position 309,674,365 of record NC_091471.1, read on the forward strand.
CAATGTATATAGGCCCTCCAATAGGAAAAAAAATCACAAATTAAAAATTAACTAAAATGAAAATTAAAAAAATAATAACGAAAAAAAAGAAAATCCCCCCACCAAAAAACTACCAAAAGCTAGTAATCCCCTAAGCAAAAATTGGGTGTGGGTCACCCACCAGTGGCTGATGACTAGTAAAGAACTTAGAGCAAATCTCTCCCTCCCCAGCCAAACAATCAATAACATCAAAATATCATAATAACAAAAAAAAGAGTAAGAAAAAGAAATTCTTCTTTTCATCCAAGAGATTCCAATCTCGAAGATCCCATTTTAGAAGAAGTTGGACTCTTTCCATTCCCATTTTTCCAATTTCTGCCATTTCTTCCATTTCCAGAACAACCAGATTTTTCTTTAGGAGATAATGATGAACTACGTCTTTGTTCTGTTATATCTGGCAAAAATCAGCAAAAATCATTTCTTCACGATCATTTTCAAAAAAAACCATTGCTTCACTATCATTTTCAAAAAAACAAAATTGATAGCCTCCATAAAACACCTTTAACACTGCAGGGTGATGAAAAGTAGACATAACTTTTACGCCACGGAACTTATTTAACTGGATTAAATCGACGTCGACGTTGAATGACCTCTTGACTCACATCAGAGTAACAGAAAACTCTGCTATTCTGAATCAATAACGGAGTTTGTCGTTGTCTCACATTCTGCACTGCTAGTCGAAATATTGCTTCTCTGTCCAAATAATTCAAACGTCGAATTATTACCGGTCTCGGTGGTTGACCAGTTGAGGGTGTTCTTCTTAGAGCTCTATGGGCTCTTTCCAGTACCAATCTCCCAGAAAAAAAAGATCTTGCCCTAATGCTTGTGGGATCCAGTCTTTAAAGAAACAAAGAGGATCTTGTCCTTCTATACCTTCTGTCAAACCAACAATTTTCACATTATTCCTTCTGCTTTGATTCTCCAAGTAGTCTATTTTCCTCTCTAGCTCCTTCTCACATTCTCCCAATTCTATGACTGATTTTTCAACCTTCAGCACTTTTTCTGTGTTAGAAGCCACTTGTTGTTTACAGTCCAAAAAAGCAGCCTGAAATTTTTTTAAATTCTTCATAAGATGCACTCACATGTGTCTTAACCATATTTAATTTTGAACTTATACCACAATTCCTTTGAGCCATTTCATTCATTTGAGATGTCAAAGGTTTTATAACAGCTTGAACAATATCATTAAGCTGCATACACTGTAGGTCAGAAAAGCTCAGCCCTGCTCTGATTGACGTAGTGGCAGAAAAAGGTAACTGCAGCTCCTGCTGCAACTCAACAGAAAGTATTTTAAAAGTTTTACTGCGGGTCTGAACTCCCAGCAACGGCACCCTGACTTCGTCAGGGGGTCGCCGCTGGTCTCACCCCGCATCTCGTTGTTTTTTTATGAAATCACGAAGAAAAGCTATTTCTTCAGATTGAAGTTATTCCTGATGCATTTCCAACAATGGAGACATCTTCCTGCATGCTCCCGCTGTTGAAATCTAAAGGCTTTCCAAATTGGGGTCCACTTCTTGGGAACATGCACCTTCTTCCAGAGAACGGGTAATTCCAGCGCCATCCTTCACTTGGTGAGTAATGGATATTTTTTTTCAACTCCCACAGGCAGTCTTTGAGGTTTGAGGTATCAAATCGTCTAGGCCCCAAATCTTCAGCACTTCAAAAATGTAACTTCTTCTGCACTTGATGTTTAATCTTTTTTTTTTACCATTAGTGGTCATAATAATTCCTTGATACTTTAAACTAAAATTTAAAAAGTTTAAACTTGAAAACAAAGAATTAAAAAACAGGCACTTAAAAGTCCGGCCAGAGAGGTCGAGATTACACGTCTAGACTCTATGCCATCTTGCCATGCCCCCGTAATATATATTTAATATTAGAAATAATATTTGGATCGCAATCCAATCTCACTGGTGACAGACATTTATGGTACTGTACACAGAAGTTAACATTAACAAAGTTCTCCAGACTTTGGTGCTTAACAGGCAAATGGTTACCACTCAAGAGGGTTCTTGCTAGTTTTCAGAGAGAGATTCCTTTTACAGAACCTTTCATATCAATCAGTTTTGCTGACGAAACTTGCCACCTTCAGGGTTCTCCAGATGACTCTGTTTCTTTCAGGTCATATTTCGCACCGCCAGTCTTCTCCTTTGAACAGACAGCCTTCCAAAGTTTGCCAGCTTGTCCCACTTGAACGGATTTCTGTCTCTCTCCTCTCTGTTTCACACCCTTTATCTCTGAAAGCAAAACTGTTCTCCTCTGCCTACAAAGATCATATGCTCTCCCAGGCAAGCTGCTGTTGGTACATGGTTGCTTCCTGCCAAAAGCATTCTGCAAAAGTTCTGCAAATATTCTGTGTTTTAAAATGTGTGTGTGCAAGCTGCTCTAACAATTCCTCCTAAACCACCTCTAAATACTCTGTCACACGATGATCAGTGAGGTGGGGATGTTATTTCCAATTTGCACTAAGTGTTCTTCCACATTCTTAAGTAACCAACCATTAACTCTGTATTCAGACTTCTGGTTTGTCTTTCCAAATAGCATCATCTCACACTCATCCTGATTGAAATCCATCTTACACTTTTATGACAAACTCCACATCCTGTTGATATCCTATTGTAACCTACTGTGGTGATACACCACTGCCTAAATATTACTTGGTTACCTGCACAGTGTACAGATATGGTCCATATGCATGGCTGGTTCTCTTTCCATCAGTGATCCAAACCCCTTGAATGCCCTAAGAAGCCAGTTAAGCCACGTCCCTCCCTCAGTACGAGTCCTGGGATCATCCCAGAACAGGACCATGGTCCAGGACCTATTGTATTATAATCCTCTCGTCCTGAATTTGCAACCTTTTGGTATTATTGATAATGAATCAATTTCAAAACCAAATATATTTTTTTTCGTTTTGGAATGGACAAGCTGTTAAGCTGGACAAATCAGATGTTGATCCGCAAACTCACCACGTCCCATATTAATTTGTTCTCTGGCTTATCTGTTCAATGACTTATTTTACACCAGCACTCAAGTCGTCAGTATCGACAACAATAACTACGCTTGGTGCGAGTGAGGGTCGGTAATCGGGACTACACCTTCATCAGATGCTCACGGGATTCGACGTGGCCATGAATAAACACCAACACAGGTACTGCCTCAAGGCTAATGTGATCTGTTCCAGGCACCTCCTTGCTACCCACAAGAAACGACCAGGTGAGTTCCTCTCGGATTATGCTTGGGCCCTGCATGAACTTGGTCATGCATGTGATGGTAAAATCGTGACCAATGAAGTCTATACGGACGAACTCATCTTCTCAGCATATATCTAACATTGGCTACAGGAACTCAAAGAAATCACCTTCTAGAATGACGTCGACATTGCCAAAATGATGGAATTATCCCTCCATAAATCAGACAATATAGCCATCTGTTGAGGAAAATGAGTGCCGTCATCTTGGGACAAGGGGTCCCACTCCGCTACAGCACAGAAATTTCCCAACTTCACCATTTCCACTGCCCCTAACTACTAATACTGTGGTCAATCGATGCAGGCCTGGAAGCGCTACCCAGCCAAAGTGATGTGGTAAGAAAGGGCACTTTGTTTAAGTATGCGAGTCCAGAACTTTCCTCCTGAGAAGTGCGGCGTGCAGACAAAGGATCAGCCGGCTTTGCCAACATCACTTCCGCCATCACTTCAGTCCCCAAAGCGCAGTAATTTGTGTATGCCATGGAAACTGATACCTTCCCAGCCAAGGCCACGGGCGCTATCTCACCAGTCTGATACTGACAGCATCTCTGACTAGCGCAGGATACAGGCTTCCATTATACTCGATCAGCACAGCTCTCACCAACTCACTCACTTGATGATGCAGATCGAAATTAAGGAACATCCTACCACCTGCCTGTTCGAAAGTGGCAGCACCGAACGTTTTGTGTACCCTAATGCTGAACAGGACTGTTTACTCTTGGTGAATCCATCCATTTCCAATATATTCCTGGCATCCTGGACACAGTTGACTGACACTCTTTGCATGGTATCACGAATTCTACAGGTTACTACTTATAGCAATTTTAGATTGTTGGTCATGCCCTAGCTCTGCCACCTCAAGAGCATCACTTTGGAATTCAACAGCTTCATCCTACTCTCAAAGTCCGCAACCACCAATTTTTAAATTGCCCGCCCTCCACTATAAACGTGACCAATCAGACAACCACGACCCACCCACAATATCCGACTTGGGGGCTATCCAGTCTTTGGGAACTTCCCCCACCCCGTTCACTAACCGCACCCCAACTGCAAGAACAGGAGACAGAGCGTTGGGGACAGGGCATTCATTAAGTCAGAGATTCAATGGCTGCTGACAGAGGGGATCATAGAATTTGGCACACACCCCTAAAAGGCACAGGTTGTGGTGGTCCAGAACAGGGAAAAACTCCGCATGCTCATTGACTACAGTCAAACTCCAAACCATTTCACACATTCCCACATAGCCGACATGGTGAACCAATACCAGGTATTCTCTATCATTGATTTAAAATGAGCGTATCACCAACTCCCCATCCTACCACTTTCTAAGGGTTCTTTTTGTGGTCAACAATGAGGTCTCTGTTTTCACCAGCAAATGGATAGGATGGTGAACCAGCACGGGCTCAATGCCACGTTCCCATACTTGGATGATGTGACAAATTTCGGCCATGATATGCAGGACCATGATTGAAACCTGGAGAAATTTCTTCAGACTTAACATCACTAAATAACAACGGCCATCAGGCCTGGCCATTTTAGTTTATGTTGTGAAGCACAGTGTCATTGCGCCAGACCCCGACCAAATGTGCCTCTGATAGAACTCATTCTGCCTTGCAGCCTCAACGCTTTGAAGAGATGCCTTGGGTTTTTCTCTTATTATTCACAATGGGTCCCAATTACAATGACAAGTCCTGACCCGTGTGAAAGCCACAACCTTCAAGCTCCTGATGGAGATCGAGAGGCCTTCACCCCATCAAAGGGGACATCACCATGCCCACGATGCATGCCGTGGACGAGTCCACACCTTTCCAGGTGGGGAGTCATGCCTAGTAGCAGGTTTCAAACAAGTAAGCGACTTGTAGAATTCCTCTCCCGCACCCTCCATCATCCCGATTTCCGAGACTCCTCCATTGAATAGGAGGTCCAAGCATTCATTGAGGTGGTGGACTACTGGAAGCCTTACTTTGTCATTAAGCAATTTACTGTAATGACTGACCAACATGCAGTCTCATTCGTGTTCCACAACAAACAGCGGGTTAAAATTATAAACGAAAAAATGCTGAAGTGGAGGAGAGAACTCTCCACCTTTAATTATGACATACTGTACTGGTCTGGGAAGCTCAACGATCCCCCAGATGCCCTGCCCCAGGAAACATGCATTAACGCACAATATGACCAGCACCACCCCGTGCACATGGCAAGTTTCATTTTGTCAAGCCAAAAACCTCTCCTACTCAATCATTTATGTCCAGACACTGACTAGAAACTGCCCTGATTGCACTGAATGCAAACCATCATTCTGCAGGCCCGACAAGTCATATGTAATCAAGGCTACTCGACCCTTCGAACGCCTGAATGTGGATTTCAAGGGGGCCCTGCTCTCATCCAATTCTAATCTGAATTTCCCTAATATTGTTGAGGTGTACTACGTTTCACCTGCCCAGATATGATCACGACCACTGTGAAAAGGCACTACGTGGCATCTCCGCCCTATTCAGCTACCCAGGCTACATGCATAGTGAGCAGGTGTCCTCTTTTATAAGAAATGAGGTGCGACATTACCTGTTGGTGTGGGACACCACGACGGTCCACGAGGTACAGAAGACCAATCTATTAGCTAATGTTGTGATGTAGTCTGGATTTTCTGCCCCAGGACTATTCAAATAGGAGATAAATGTGGTGATACACCATTGAGTACTGTTACTTTGTTACTGGCACTGTGTAGATATATGATCCATATGTACGGCTGGCCCGCATTTTCTCAGTGACCCCCTGTAATCACCTAATAAAGGCAGTTAAGTCAAGTACCTCCCTCAGCATCTGGCCAGAAAAGGAGCATGGTCTAGCCTTATGGTATGAAAAGCCTGTTGTCCTGCACTCCAACATTTTGTTATTATTCAGCTCCATTCACAACACCTCTACCCTTCCTGTTATCCGTGAACATACTGACCCATCCTTCCGCTTCTTAATCCAGGTTATTTATAAAAATCACAAGGAGCACGGGTTCCAAAACAGATCCGTGTGGCACTCCTCTAGTCACTGACTTCCAGGCAGAATACTTTCATTCAACTGCTACTCTCTGCTTTCTTCCGACAATCCAATATTTTATCCACACAGCCAAGGTTCCACTGATCCAATGCCTCATGACTTTTTGCTTGAGTCTCTCTGGAGAAATCTTGTAAAATATAACCATATAGCAATTACAGTCCAGAAGCACACCATCTCGGCCCTCTTAGTCTGCACCGATTTAAGTGAACTCCACTAGTCTCACATAATTGCTCCCTGTCCATAATCCTCCAATCCCCTCACATCCATGCACTCGCTCAACCTTCTATTAAGTGACAAAATTGACCCTGCTGCATCCACGTCTTTCGGAAGATCATTCCAAGCAGCTACCACTCTCTCAATGAATAAGCTTCCTCTCATGTTACTTCTAAAATTTTGCTCCTAAACCTTCACTTATGGCCCCTCGTTCCAATCACACCTACCCTCAAGGGGACAAGCCTATTCACATCTACTCTGTCTATTCCCCACAAATTTTTAAATATATAAATCAAATCCCCTCTCACCCTTCTACACTCCTATGAATATAGACCCAGTATATTCAATCTTTATTTGTATTCTCGATACTGCAATCCAGGGAACATTTTAATAAATAATCTCGACACTCTCTCTACCTTATAATATCATTCCTATGATTTAGGGAACACAACTGCATACAGTATTCCAAATTTGACCTCACTGATGCTTTGAACAGTCTAAGCCTCACCTCCCAGCTCTTACATAATATGCTTTGATTTATAATGGCCAGCATACCAAAAGCCGTCTTTACCACCCTATCTACATGAGAATCCACTTTCAAAGAACGATGAACCATTATTCCAAGGTCTCTTTGTCCCTCTGCATTTCTTAATGCCCTGCCCTTCACTGCATATGACCTGTTTTGATTATTCTTCCCAAAATGAAGCACTTCACACATCGATGTTACACTCCATCTGCCATCTTTCAGCCCACTCCTCGAAGCAGTGTAAATCCCCTTGCAGTTTCTTAAAACCATTTTCACTCCCCTATTTTCTAATGCAATTTACCAAACCATCAACCAAATCATTAATGTAAATGACGAACAACAAGAGATCCAACACCGATCCCATGAGGGATCCCACTCATTACTGGCCTCCGTCCTGACAGACAGTTATCCACCTTGACTCTCTGGCATCTATCTTCTAACCATGATCGAATCCATCTAAACATTAAAACCTAACACCTGATCCTTTCTTACCAAACTTCCATGTGAAATTTTATCGAAGGCTTTACTGAAATCCATATAGACTTGCATCTACTGCTCTACCCTCATTAACCATCCTCGTCATCTCTTCAGAAAATTCAACAAGATCAACAAGATTTGTCAAACATGACCTTGCCTGCACAACCCATGTTGGGTGTTTCACATCGCTCATCACTCACTACAGTCTATATGTCTCTCAGATACGTATATATATAAGAATATTTTCCATGAGTTTACCAACCACCGACATCAGAATGACTGGCCAATAATTGCTGGGTCTACACCTCGATCCATTTTTAACAGAGGAACCTCGTTTGCAACACACCAGTCCCGTGACACCGCACCTTCCTCCAGTAACTGTTGACAAATCTCTCTCTCTCTCTCTCACACACACACACACACACACACACACACACACACACACACACACACACACACACACACACACACACACACACACACACACACACACACACACACACACAGAGACACAGAGTTCTTTTGTCTTCAGTTTACCAAACAAACTGAATTTTGTTTATGATCTTTGCTTCAGTTGAGATCGAAGTTTTGTGAGTCTTGTGTGTTTTGTGTCTAAGTTTTTCAGTGGGCAGGTTGGAAATATAACTTAGACATTAATTGAATATGTTATATTTATGTTGGTCAATTTATTAATTTTACATTCTTACATAAATTTGTTTAGTGACCAGGGGCATTGGCATTGTTATAAAAGGTGAGATTTTGAATTAAGGTTTGAAAGTGATTTTTTTTTTGTTAATAAAGAAATTGTTAATCTTTACCGCTTTTTTGTGATTGCTGGTTTGATCTTGTAACATAATTTGGGGAAATCGTACGGGATCAAAACATTTGGAAGCTTTTGGAGCGATTGACATGCTTAGTTATCAGTCATCTGAATTTGACTCAACATTCAGCTTGAAATTAAAAATAAATGGTTAGTGTATAAATTACCAGCAGAAAAACCACCAACTATGAATATTTATTTACCAATTGACAGCTAACACTTCAGTGTTTAATTTAAAAATGGTTAAAAATTCAGAACTGATGATTATAGTTAGCAAGTTAAAACATCTTACAGTGAGCACTGGGGTGAAAAAAAGGAAATTGTCCTAAAAATTGTAAAGCACTATGTAGGAAAGGGGGTACATGAAGAAGCTGCATTAGAATAGTTTCCAAAGGGGATACTGTAATTCAGAGGAATTACAGTTGGCTTTGAGAAAACTAGAGTTAGAGGAAAAAAGAGAGGCAGTGAGGAAAGCCGAATGGGAAGCAGTAAGGCAGGGAGAAATGGAGGAAAGGGCAGCTACAAGGGTGGAGAGAGCAGCTTGAAGGGAGGAGAGAGAGAAAGAATGGAACCATGAGCTAGAACTAGCTATATCGAGGCAGACCCTAACCCAAGAAGAGGGGAATCCCAAAACCCCGTGCTGGTGAGGAGGAGAATTTTCTGGTCAGTAAAGAAGTGGGGGTAGTTCCTCTGTTTGATAAAGCTGAAATAGACCAGTATTTTCAGTATTTTGAGAAATTATCTGTAAATTTAAAATGGTTAGATAGACAAAAGCATGGTCCCGATCTTGCTGGGATAAGAGATACAATTCTGTCTAAACAGCAAATTGAAACTGTGCCAATAGGTTCCTTTGTTCAAGATGGAATATTGATAAGAAAGTGGAGATCACAAGCGATACCTGACAATGAAAACTTGGTGATAAGTTGTAATTTCTAAAACTTACAGGAATGAAATATTAAAGTTGGCACATAGTACACATTTAGGAGGTCATCGTGTAGTGAGGAAGACAATAGAAAAGATAAGGAAACATTTTTATTGGCCAAAATTATGAAAGGATGTTGTGAACTTTTGGAGAACCTGTCACACTTGTCAACTGGTGGGCAAGCCTAATCAAGGACTACCAGTTGCACCTTTACAACCCATCCCTGCTTTCGGGGAGCCCTTCTCAAAAGTGATAGTGGATTGTGTTGGCCCATTGCCAAAAACCAAAGCTTCAAGGTTTCCAAGGCTATTCCACTGAGAAACATTAAAGCAAATACGATTGTGAAAGCTATGCTAAAATGTTTCACACTGTTTGGCCTACCAAGGGAAATGCAATCGGGCCAAGGGAGTAATTTTATGTCTGGAATATTTCAGCAGGTGGTCTATGAATTGGGAGCCCTTCAGATTGTGTCATTTGCCTATTAACCGGAAAGTCAAGGGGCCTGGGAAAAAGTTCCATTCAACTGTGAAAAATGTGATGAGGGCTTATTGCGTGGAAAATAAAAATGATTTGGATGAAGGAATTCATTTGTTATTGTTTGCTGTTAGAGAAGCAACTCAGGGGTCTCTTGGCTTTAGTCCATTTGAGTTGGTGTTTGGACATGAAGTCAGGGGACCATTACTATTGTTGTAGGAACAGTGCTGATGTTGATATCATGTATGATGATATCAGTAATGATATACAATCAAATCTGTTGGATTTTGTTTTAAAATTTAAAAAAACAGCTTACATCTGACTTGCAAGATGACAAGGAAAATTTAAAAACTGTTAAGGGAAAAATGAAAATTCGGTATGATCAAAAAGCAAAAATTAGGGACATTAAACCTGGCATCAAAGTATTGGTTTTGTTTCCAATGCATTGAAACCCTGTGAGCGCTCAGTTTTCTGAAGCATTTAAGGCAAAATCAAAATTTTATCTGGTCACCTATGTCATTGAGGCCCCTGTTCGTCAAATAGAGACACAGGTCTGTCAGGTGAACATGAATAAACCTTACTTTGTGAAAATGACTGAGGAGGTGACTAGCATTCCAGCCAAGGTGCTGGTTATCACAGAAAATGATAAACCCTTGCTGGAAAATTCTACAGTTTTGTAAAACATAGACACCATGTTAATGCATTTGACTAAATTAGATAGGGAAGAAATGAAGACATTATTTATGAAATTTGTATATATTCCCAGATGTTCCAAGAATAACTACTGTGGCTTGTCATGATGTGGAGGTCAGTGATGCTAAGCCTATTAAGCAGCATCTTTACTGAGTTAATCAGGAAAATAGCAGATTGTTGGATCAAGAGGTGGATTATATGCTCAAAAATGACATCATCCGAAAATGAAGTTCAAGTTGGAGTTCAGCCTGTGTTCTGGTGCATACGACAAATGGCTTAATGAGGTTTTATACAGATTATCAAAAGTTAAACATGGTGACAAATACTAATGTGTTCCCTATTCACAGAATAGATGATTGTATAGATAAGATGGGGAAGGCTATGTTTCTTACAAAGATTGATCTCTTAAAAGGATACTTTTGTGTTCCTTTGACAGAGAAAGGCAGAGAGATTTCTGCATTTGGCACACTTTTGGGATTGTATGAGTAGAATGTTAAGCCTTTTGGGATGAAAAATGCACCTGGCACATTTCAGAGAATGATTAATGCATTAGTTCAGAGTTTAGAGCACATAAGAGCCTATATCAACGATTTACTAATTAGTATGAATGCATAGGAAGAAGACATGCATGAATTAGAGCAGCTATTTCAGAGACTGGTGGAAGTACACCTCAGTGAATTTGGACAAGAGTGAGTTTGGACATGTCACTGTAATTTTTCTGGGTTATGTGATAAGACAGGGACAGGTGGCACCGTTTTAAGCTAAAGTATTGGCTCTCACTGTTTCCCAATCCCTGGTAATAAGAAAGGTCTTCGGAGATTTCTAGGTATGATTGGCTACTATCGGAGATTTTGTAAAAAAAAAGTTTGCAGAAATTCCACTCCCATTAACAAAATGACTTAGAAGGAAAGAAAAAAATTATCTGGTCAGATGCATGCCAGGAAGCGTTCCTGAAGTTAAAGGCAATTTTATGCCATCAGTCTATACTTGTGTCGCCTAACTTTGAAAAACCTTTATCTTTAGCCGTGGATGCCAGTGATGAAGCTGTTGGTGCTATACTGTTACTGAAGGATGGTGATTGAGTAGAACATCCTATTTTGTACTTCATGAAAATATTTAACAACCATCAAAGAAATTATTCAACCATTGAGAAGGAGTTATTAGTGCTTGTGATAGCGTCGCACCATTTGGATGTCTATATTGTACTGGTCAAAAACCATTAATAATATATATTGATCATAATTCATTAGTTTGTCTGTCTAAAATGAAAAATACGAACAGAAGGTTGTTGAACTGGAGTTTAATATTATCAGAGTATGATTTAATTATTATGCACATAAAGTGGATGGATAATGTAATAGCAGATTGTTTGTCAACATGTTAATCTGGGTAGATACTTATTGTAAAAAAAGGAGTGTTTACTTTATTTAATTTATTTAATACTTTCATTAATTGTTAAACATTAGTTCTAGTGGACCAATTTCTTTTAGCAGGGGAGGTGTTATAGAGTTCTGTGTTGTGTATTAGACTATGTGTCTTATGTTCAAAAGTTACAGTTTGCCTTAGAGAGCCAAGGTGAAGGTGGACTGCTGAGAGAGTCTGAGATGGACTGAGCATGTGCAGAAAATGATCTAACAATTTCTGGACTTGGAAGATAAACCACCACTGGGTGGTTCTGTGGAGCAGAAGATGATCCAGAGCATGAGTCATGGTCTGGAGGATAGTGTAGAATGTTGGGATTTCTAAAAGTATGAACATTCCAAAGGCAGCAACAAGGATCCGAGCCAACACGAGACAATTTCAAAAATTATTTTCTCTCTCCCCCTCTCTCTCTCTCTCTCTCTCTCTCTCTCTCTCTCTCTCTCTCTCTAACGTCTTTTGGCTTCAGTTTACCAAACAAATTGAATTTTGTTTATGATCTTTTCTTCAGTAGAAAACGAAGTTTTGTGAGCCTTGTGTATTTTGTGTCTAAGTTTTTCTGTGTTATATTTAGGCTAGGTATTTATTAGTTTTACACTCTATTGAAATTTGCATAGTAACCAGTGGGGATTTTTATAAAAGTGGGGATTTTAAATTAAAGTTTGAAGGTGATTTTTTTGTTAATAAAGTAATTGTTCATCATTCTTTTTCTTTCTTTTCTTTGGCTTGGCTTCGCGGACGAAGATTTATGGAGGGGGTAAAAAGTCCACGTCAGCTGCAGGCTCGTTTGTGGCTGACCAGTCCGATGCGGGACAGGCAGACACGATTGCAGCGGTTGCAAGGGAAAATTGGTTGGTTGGGGTTGGGTGTTGGGTTTTTCCTCCTTTGCCTTTTGTCAGTGAGGTGGGCTCTGCGGTCTTCTTCAAAGGAGGCTGCTGCCCGCCAAACTGTGAGGCGCCAAGATGCACGGTTTGAGGCGTTATCAGCCCACTGGCGGTGGTCAATGTGGCAGGCACCAAGAGATTTCTTTAGGCAGTCCTTGTACCTTTTCTTTGGTGCACCTCTGTCACGGTGGCCAGTGGAGAGCTCGCCATATAATACGATCTTGGGAAGGCGATGGTCCTCCATTCTGGAGACGTGACCCATCCAGCGCAGCTGGATCTTCAGCAGCGTGGACTCGATGCTGTCGACCTCTGCCATCTCGAGTACCTCGACGTTAGGGGTGTGAGTGCTCCAATGGATGTTGAGGATGGAGCGGAGACAACGCTGGTGGAAGCGTTCTAGGAGCCGTAGGTGGTGCCGGTAGAGGACCCATGATTCGGAGCCGAACAGGAGTGTGGGTATGACAACGGCTCTGTATACGCTTATCTTTGTGAGGTTTTTCAGTTGGTTGTTTTTCCAGACTCTTTTGTGTAGTCTTCCAAAGGCGCTATTTGCCTTGGCGAGTCTGTTGTCTATCTCATTGTCGATCCTTGCATCTGATGAAATGGTGCAGCCGAGATAGGTAAACTGGTTGACCGTTTTGAGTTTTGTGTGCCCGATGGAGATGTGGGGGGGCTGGTAGTCATGGTGGGGAGCTGGCTGATGGAGGACCTCAGTTTTCTTCAGGCTGACTTCCAGGCCAAACATTTTGGCAGTTTCCGCAAAGCAGGACGTCAAGCGCTGAAGAGCTGGCTCTGAATGGGCAACTAAAGCGGCATCATCTGCAAAGAGTAGTTCACGGACAAGTTTCTCTTGTGTCTTGGTGTGAGCTTGCAGGCGCCTCAGATTGAAGAGACTGCCATCCGTGCGGTACCGGATGTAAACAGCGTCTTCATTGTTGGGGTCTTTCATGGCTTGGTTCAGCATCATGCTGAAGAAGATTGAAAAGAGGGTTGGTGCGAGAACACAGCCTTGCTTCACGCCATTGTTAATGGAGAAGGGTTCAGAGAGCTCATTGCTGTATCTGACCCGACCTTGTTGGTTTTCGCCCTGCTCCAGCTCCCTCAACAGCCCCTAAGGCTAGAGCTGGATGAGGTTCCCACCCTGGATGAGACATATAAGGCAATCGAACAACTGAAAAGTGGCAAAGCAGCAGGTATGGATGGAATCCCCCCAGAAGTCTGGAAGGCTGGCGGCAAAACTCTGCATGCCAAACTGCATGAGTTTTTCAAGCTTTGTTGGGACCAAGGTAAACTGCCTCAGGATCTTCGTGATGCCACCATCATCACCCTGTACAAAAACAAAGGCGAGAAATCAGACTGCTCAAACTACAGGGGAATCACGTTGCTCTCCATTGCAGGCAAAATCTTCGCTAGGATTCTACTAAATAGAATAATACCTAGTGTCGCTGAGAATATTCTCCCAGAATCACAGTGCGACTTTCGCGCTAACAGAGGAACCACTGACATGGTCTTTGCCCTCAGACAGCTCCAAGAAAAGTGTAGAGAACAAAACAAAGGACTCTACATCACCTTTGTTGACCTCACCAAAGCCTTCGACACCGTGAGCAGGAAAGGGCTTTGGCAAATACTAGAGCGCATCGGATGTCCCCCAAAGTTCCTCAACATGATTATCCAACTGTTCATCATTACCCCTTTGTGATATGCCTTCCTTCTCGTGGTTGATTTGATCTTGTAACAGAATTTGGGGAAATCGTATGGGATGAAACTAATCTGGAAGCTTTAAGGGTCTGAGTTTGACTCAACCTCCAGCTTGAAATTAAAAATAAACAGGCAGTGTATAAATCACCAGAAAAAAAACCACCAACTATTAAATTGAACAGTTGATAGCTAACAATTCAGTGGTCAATTTCAAAGTGGATAAAATGTCAGAACTAATGGTTATAGTTGGCAAGGTAAAACCTCTTACAGTAAGCACTGGAGTGAATAAAGGGAAATTGCTCAAATGATCGTGAAACACTATGTAGGAAAGGGGGTATTTGAAGAAGCTTCATTTGAACAGTTTCCAAATGAGTAAACTTTGGAGAAAGTAAAGTTAGCTTTGAGAAAACTAGAGTTAGAGAAAATAAGAGAGGCAGAAAGGAAAGTTGAACGGGAAGCAGTAAGGCAGGCAGAAATGGATGAAAGGGCAGCTGCAAGGGCAGAGAGAGCAGCCGCAAGGGAGGAGAGAGAAAGAATGGAAACATGAGCTAGAAATAGCTATATTGAGGCAGACCGTAACCGAAGGAGAGGGAGAAGCCCAATCCCCCCGTGCTGGTGAGGATGAGAGGTTTCTCTTCAGTAGAGAAGTGAGGTTAATTCCTCTTTTTTTTAAACTTTATTTAAGATTTTATAACATGAATAACATATAGGACTACATTAAAAAAAATTAAGAATAAAATAATAAAATTACAATACAGTATCAGTAATCTAAATAAACTATACCCTCCCCAATAATTATTACACATTAATAACCCAACTCAAATTAGTCCAACCCCCTCTTTCCCCCAAAATAAAGAGTGAAGAATTAATAAAGTTATATGTGAGAAAAAAAGCCACTTACAAAAAAAAACAAAAACATAACCAATTAAAATACTAACAAAAAGAAAAGTAATTAATACCAAGATATCCAAAAAAAACCTATTTAAATCAAACTTAAATGCATATATTTAACAAACGGAGTTAAGATGAAACATATATTTAACACAAACTTAATATAAAAATTAGTAGTTATTAACATTATCTCTCAAAAATTCTTAAACAATAATCAATTCTTTAAAAAAATTGTAGCATGAAAAAAAGATGAAAAAAAACTTTATCTATAGAGATAAACCTTCCCCAAATATCAACTAACTTCACATCTATCATCTTACTAGTAACAAACCACCATCTGTAAACAAAATTCAAACCTCATTAAGCATTGTACAATTCAATTTTAGTACTCTTCCGCCATTTTTCCCTTTTACTCTTGAATAGTTATCCAATAAAAGCTCAAATACCACATTTAAATATCCCCAATCATTACGTTAAAATTCACATATCCAAATAATAAAAACACAGCTACAACGAAATCTATATCTTCAACAAATGGAGCATAAACCACAAACAAAATTCAAGCCTCATTAAGAATTGTACAATTTAATTTATAACTTTTACCACTATTCCCTTCGTTCTATAACTAAAATAGCAAAATAATATACACCAGAATTACCACTCCTTTCACCTTAAAGAAAAAAATTTAAAAAAACTTATCCATCCCATTCACATTTAAATTTCAGATATTCCTTATCTACGGAATAAACTTTACAAAAAGAACCACATCAATTTTTAGTTCTTTAAACAATCAAATACTTTCTTATGCTTTTTTTATATTTAAACAAAAAACAACCCCTTCACTCTTTAATCTAATAATACAAAAAAAAAGGAAAAAAAATGGGTAGGAGGCTAAAAATACCCCCTCCCGTCTAAACCGCGCAATGCGGTAACTCCCAAAAAAAAATGGGTGTGAGATAACTCACATGTAGCAGATGACTTTCAGGAAATAGTGCCTATCCAGTTCTCTCCCCCAACTCTCACTTAATCTTAAACTATTATTTAATATCCCTTTTTTAAAAAAAAACATTATTAAAAAAAAAGGACAACTCTTCTTTTAATCAGCTCCAACTGCTGAGTCACCATTACAACCATTCCTTCTTGGAGCATGGCTCTTTTCTTCCATCTCTTGTCTCCTTAGAGATCGCGGCGGACTATGTCTCTGTTGAAACTGAGTAATTGGCAGCTCTTGAGAAAATGCTATAGCTTCCTTTGGAGAATCAAAGAACTTTGGTTGGTAACCATCTTGAAAAACCTTCAAAACAGCTGGATATCTAAAGGTTGCCTTGTAACCTTTCTTCCACAACAACTCTTTAGCAGGATTGAATTCCAGTCGTTGGAACATAACTTCTTGACTCAAATCCGCATAGAATAAAACTCGATTATTTTGAATCATCAAGGGTGATTTTCTCTGTTGTGCATTTCTAATAGCCACTCGAAAAATTATTTCTCTGTCGTAATAATTCAAGCAACGAACCAAAACAGGACTTGGACTTTGACCTGAAATAGGTCTTGTACGCAAGGCTCTGTGAGCACGTTCCAGTATGATACCTTCCGGAAAATGTTCTTGACCCAGCACCTGCGGAATCCATTCAGTAAAAAAAATTTCTTGGGACTGGTCCCTCCATACCTTCCGGCAAACCAATAATCTTTATATTGTTCCAACTGGATTGGTTTTCCAAATAATCAATCTTTTTCACCAAATTTTTATTTTGAGTTTATAAGTCTTCGACCATTTTGGTCACATCAAAAACTTGATCCCATATTTCGTCTATATCTTCTTCACACGAATTAAATTTATCTCTCACTTCAAGCTTAAAAGCTCCAAACTCAGCCATCTGTTGAGAATGTATTTTCACCAGAGTATTAAACCTAGTACCAAGTTCAGTCATAATCTTGTATAATCCCTGCATTGTATAAGATAATTTAGATTCAAGATTCACAAAAATCTTTTCAATTGGAAGAGATTTTGGCTCAACAGATTCCTGCTTCTTCTGCATAACCAAAGGATCTTCTGTTCCTTGCTTCATTCTGGTTGCCTTCCTTGTAGTATGACTGCGTGTGGAAACCCCAGCCACAGCCTCTCCAACAGTGACTGGAGGACGCTGGCTGGGGTTCTCCCCAGTCCATAATGTATTAAGTTCTCTCAATACATCAAGTTGTATAGGTTCTTCTATCTCAAGAGGTGCAGTTTGCAGCGCCACCTCTACAGTTAACAAATGCCTTTGAGTAACTCTGTGTTCTAAAGGCTGTTTGGCGCCCTCTTTAGGGGGCTCTACCGATGTAACATAGAGCTCTACATCCGAACACTGTACCTCTCTCCTGGGATCCATTTCACGCTGAGTCCCGGTGTCTTTCCTGCAGGTAGACTCCAAAACGTGAACTTTTGTAAAATGTAGTTTTTTGATGATCTGTTGTCATTTTATTTTGCTCTTTTTCACCAATTGTACCATCATAAGTTAAATTAACAGCACTGAAATTATCTAAACTTTTAAAGAATTTTAACGGGCATTTCTAGACAAAAAAATAAGAGAGTCAGGAGAGGACTGGAAAGCACGTCTGGTCCTTATGCCTTCTTGCCACATTCCCGAGGTTAATTCCTCTGTTTGAGAAAACTGAAATAGACATTGATTAAACAAGTGCATGAGAGGTATCCTTCCTTCATCTCATAATTGAGTTCCCAGCACTGTTCTTCTATGCTAGGCAAACCATCTTTCAATTTTACTTTCCCACACCCGCATCTCGGACCATCAAAACACATGGGGTAATTTAAGAAATATGCTGGCTGCGTTAATTCAGAAATGATTGTGTTTTAAAGTGAGTACCCTGGCATCCTCCTTTAGTCATGCTGTCTATCTGATCAAATAAGTGTGGCTGGCTTGGAACCACTTCATTTATCCATTAGCCAATATCCTTAACTTATGATTACCTCTATAAACATTAATCTTATCAACTTATGTAAAACACATTTTAAAAGGTATAATGCTGTCACCAAAAATTTCTCTTTTCAGTCTTGTCGCCGGTCTTCTGTTCAAATGTTGGGGTACAAGAGACATAACAATAAAGTTCTCATATTGTACGTGGGCATCTCTTTTTCAGTTTAGTATAATAATGTCTTAGATTTTTCCTTAAATCTGTTTGAAGTATCTAGTGAGGCTGTCCTTCAAGCTTGACTGCAGTCAATGCTATTACCAGGACCTGGAATGGCCCTTTCCAGCGAGTTCCCTATTTCTTCCGATCTACTTCTTTACCAGAACGTAATTCTCAGGTTTGACATGAGGATGTTCACCAATTTGATCTGTTCGATCAGCCTTCTTTAGGTGTGTTTGTTTTACCTGTGAATGCATCTCTCAAAAGACAATTAGTACAATTCTCAAATATTTGCTTATGTCCTCACCTAATGATAATAAATCCATCCCTTCTGGCGGTGCGGGCTTTGCTCCCCAACATTTCTATATTGGCTGCCCGTGGACCTTCTCGGCAAAAGATAGCCCTGCACTAGCCTGCGGTGTCATCTGCATTTAAAACAATGTCGGGGTAGCACCTTCTAGCCGGTTTAACCCATTTTCCCTCAGTCAATTGTTCCAATTTCATTTTTTATTTGAATATTCCACTATTCCTGCTGCCTGGGGTTAACAGGAACAGTGGAACCACTGTAATCCCCAATTCCTGCATCCAATCCAACCAGGTTCCTGCTGCAAAATTAGTCAATTTGTTCTTGAACGACCCAGGTAAATCACTAATAACAAAGTAATACTTATAGTTACGTACTTAATTCTTTCAAATCAACCCATATACACTCAAATGGTAGGCATTCAGTTTCTTTACCAGGATCATGTTGTAAGCAGATAATAATTCCATCCTTGGAATGTCCTACATTCTTAGATTAGTGATGTGTCCCTCCTGTGCCACTCATCCTTAGCCAATCTACATTGTTGCATATATATATAATTAAGTAATTCAAGTAAAATAAATTGTATTTGATACAGAAATTATCCAGAGTGTTGGTTCATAATTTGATTCTGGCATGCCACTACTGTTTACAGAGTTTAATGAAATGGTATGAGCCTCCTCCTGAATTTATGCTTCATCTCCATATCAGGCAAGACCAAGTAGTTCATCACTTTCTGAATAAAGGGTGAAGGGACCATTTATAACAACATCTTTTGCAGTAACATCAGCAAGGGGTAAAAAGTTGTGGTATGCACAAAATTATTCCTTTCCCTATCATGTAGGCTCTGACAAGGGCAAATTATTCAAATTGCTGGGAAAACTGGATGATAGAAGGCAGCTATCTTCATTAATTCATTTCTTTATTTTTCACAAAGCAGTTTTCTTAATAATTCCTTCTTCTGTGTGATTTGTTTTTACTCCAATACAAGTTAGAACCAGGAAAAACTGCAGAAGTGGAACTCAATGTCTTCATTGTTACTTTATAAAATCCGACATCTTGGGAAATTGCTGCATGGTTGAACCTGTCTGGAAGGTAGGTTTCAAATTATTGCAGATAACCTTCAGTTCAAGCTCTTCCTCTCTCTTGCACAGTCCTTCTACTGTCAATTAAAGTGCGAGGCAATCTTTCCTTTGTTATTTTTTTCAAAATGACCAACATTATTACATCAAAGCTAAGTTTGAAACTTCTTTATTGTATCTAGTGAGACATAGGTCTGGTCACTGTAGGGTAAAAATGGGGATGGTTTTACCCACAAAGAATCTTTTGATTCCTCCTTCTCATCACTCTGCAAGAATAGGGTGGCCCTGCCTGACATTGGGTCCCATGGCTTTTTTTTTTCACCTTCTGCTTGTTAACCATTTGGCGCCTGAAGGAATGTGTTACCATTCTAATTGTAATTATCATATATTTAATCTAAAATGCTAAATCAGTTTCACATTCTCTGGTTTGTGCTGGTCTGTTCCTTATTTAAATTTAATTTTTATTACACATTGTTGTGGAAAACGGAACTTAAGCACAGAGGAATTACTGCTTATGAAGCCTTTATTTTAAAAGCCTGGAAACAGGTGCTGGGGACAGACCAGTGTTCTCTAAAAGCGAAGGTCAAAGTTTCTCTCTCTAACTAGAAGAAGCTTGTATATTTATAATCAGAATATATGTGATAACAGGAACATTTGCAAATGAAAAAAAACGAAGCTCTTTACAAATTGTGTCAGAAATCCATCAACCTGAAGGTCGTTAAAGCTTATCAAAACAGAGAGAGAGAACTAAAGGAAAATAAATCAGTCCTCCCTGTTATATATAGCAAAGCGGAGCCATGGTGGGTATTTAGAACATCAATTATTCATTTGTTCAGAGCAAACAGCAAAGTTGTATATAATGCTGCAAGAGACTAAGCAATAAAAGCAAATTGTGAAGCTACAAATCATAAAATTTCCTCCACAAACGTGGAGAAAAGTTTAATTTCAGCCTTAAATAAATATGCTGCACAGACAAGGTGGGAGCAGCTAATCATGATGACTTTCCTTTGATGACCAAGCAATATTCCAGTCATATAATTGAGATCCCCAATATTTCCTTCCCTGTGGCTCCCATTATCTCTCCAGCTCTTGTCAAAGAATTAGTTGCTTTGCCACGACTGTATTATTTCCATTATAAATTCTCTTCCTGCTCCGTGTAACTGGAACACGTATAGGATCACGGTCCCTTTCTTATATATCATTACCTTTTTAACTCTACCTGGCCACCCCTTTCCTGGCCTCCTGCTCATTTCCTACCATTTTCTGAGTTGTACAACTCACTGTCAAATTTAAATTTTCACCGTACTTCAGATATAAATAATACATTGACTGTGTCAGTGTATCAACATCACTCATTTCCAATATTTTACCCATAAGAGTGTTTACCCCTGGCTTATCACATGTTTGTGTCAAGTTGTCCTTTTGTTCTTCGAGGAACATAGGAACATAGGAAGTAGGAACAGGATAATATTCTGGATATGTCAAATAAATCAATACATCACCAGCAAATAAATTATTCTTATATTCATCATCTGCAAATCTTATCCCTTTAACCTTGCTGTTCTCTTAAATTTCCTGATGTAATGGTTCAATGACCAATGCAAGCAAGGCAAACAATGGACAACCTTGATGAGTTGATCGTGATAATTTAAATGGCAAAGAAGTTAGGGCATTCATCATCACCCTAGCGATCGGAGTTTTATACAATGCCTCAACTCCAGCAGTAACAAAGGGCCGAAATTAAAATTCTCCAGCAACTTAAAAAAACTACATTCAAACCTATCAAATGCTTTTTCTGCATCAAACACAACCACCATTGTTTAGTTGGAATGTTGTCTCGAAGCATTGATCAATGTTAACAATCTAAGAATATTATCAGACCCACATCTATTCTTATTAAAAAACTGTCTGATCTATATGTACCAACTGAGGTAAATATTTAACAAATCTATTTGAAAGTACTTTAGCCACTATTTTATATTCCACATTAAAAAAAAAATTGGTCAGTACGAAGCTACATTCAATGGATCTCTTTCTTTCTTTGGAATCACTGTAATTATCGCACTTGAACAAGATTCCGGTAATGACTGATCTTCAGTTATTTGTTGCAACATGTCAATAAATATAGAAGATATATCTTCATAAAACACTTTATAAAATTCCACTGAAAATCAATCATAACCTGGCAACTTTCCATTTGGCATCTCTTGTAAAGCTTCTTTAATCTCAAAGTCTGTAAACAGAGCTTCTAATTCCTTTACCTCTTCTTCCCCCAAAGCCAGTAAATTTAACTTTGGTAAGAAGAATACAATAGAACCATCATCCTGTTTTCCATTAGAAGTATACAAATTCTGATAAAATAAATAAAAATTGTCATTGATTTCCTGAGGTTTATAGGTAACTACTGAATTCTTTTTAACAGCATTAATAGTCCTCGATATTTGTTCCATTTTTAATTGCCAACCTAATAATGTATGAGCCCTCTCACCCAACTCATAATAACCTTGCTTAAATCTTTGAAATAATCGCTCATACTGAAATGTTGGTAAAGTATTATAACGTAATTTCAACTTAGTTAATGCTCTTTCTTATCTTCTGTAACCTCCTTCTGAAATTCCTTTTCCAACTCAGTAATTTGTTTCTCCAATGCCAAACTTTCCACCAGATATTGTTTTTTTTTGTTTACTTTCATAGAATAACTAATAAATTAACAACGCAAATATGCTTTTAAAGCATCCCACATTACAAAATTACTACTAAATGAATTGTCATTTTCAGCCCAAAATAAAGCAATCTGTTCCTTAACAAAAGTAACACACTCTGGTCTCTTCAATAACATTACATTAAATCTCCAACAGTAAGTTGATTGCAAGACTTCAGAACCTACACCAGAAATAAACAGGATAGAATGATCAGATATAATCCTACTCTTATATTCAGCCTGCATTAATCTAGCCTGAAAATGTGCTGAAATCAAGAACAAATCTATTGTAGATAATTAATCATGTCTAGATGAATAAAAAGTAGAGTAATTTTCTGTCGGATTTAATCACCTACGAATTTCAACTAAATTCTCATCTTTGATCAAAGATCCCATTTGTATCACCATCTTTGATTTCCTTATACTTTTAGGAGTTCTAAGTAATGGATCTAAAACAAAATTAAAATCCCCTCCAATCAAAATATTTTAACAGACCTGTTTTAATTTCAGGAAGCATCAGATATAAATCAATCTTCATCCACTTTAGGTGCATAAATATTCAACAATGCCCATGTTTCTGCAAAAAAATATATTCACCATCAAAACCCTACCAGCAATTCTTCCAACTCAAATGATAGTTTCTTATGAATCAGAATCGCTACACCCCTTGCCTTGGAATTAAAATAATTCGAAGCAATCACATTTCCAACCCAATCTCTCTTCAATTTTAAATGTTATTTTTCAGTCAACTGTGTTTCTTGTAAAAAAGACAATATCAAGTTTATTTTTTAAAATATGCCAATACGTGTTTATGCTTAATTGGATTAAATAGTATGGCGAGATGGCGTAGAAAGAAGATGTGTAGTTCCACATCTCCGCAGTTGAACTAATTAATGCCCGAATTTAAATGCTCTGAAAGTGGTTAAAATAGCTTTTTACAGGTGTCTGAACAGTGGAGAATCAAAATGACTACAAATGTGAAGAAATTCAAGACACAGTTACAGAAGAAATTACCTTATAAATGTGTGGAAGAACTGAGGTCTACTTACTCAGCTGAAGTCATGGAGTTGTCTGCAGGAGGCTCTGAACCTCACCGTATTCCAAGCCAGCTGAGTATAACTCTGTAGCAAACCTTGCAATGGCAAGATGGCACCGACATTGTTTTGGGCTCGGCCAAATCTGACTCGAGCGCCCGTGAAGCTGTGCACGTGGGCAGATAGACCAAACGAGGACAGTTGTGTGCGTATGTTGTTGTGACTGGTAGTCTAGGGGTGTGCAGTGCTGTGTCAGAGGACATGCCTGCACAGCCAGCATGCAGCTTTTAAATAAAGCGTGTGCTGTGGGGGGATCCAGATGGCAGCAGGCCGATGAGGTCGGCCTGCTGTTAACAGGGATGCAGACCCACAGTCGCACTGGACGAGTGGCAAGCACAATTGAAGAAGAAGGAAGTCTTGCCTTGCTGGAACCAAGGCTGTGGTTAAGGAAGGTACGCCTCAAAAGGGAGTAGTAGAACCTGGACTGGATTCTGTATTTACTCTTCTGGAAGGGATTGCTCATCAGATGGAAAATATATCAGTACAGATGTCTACACAGTTATATAAAGGATTTATGAAAATGAAAATTAAAATTATTTGTGAAGAAATGTCTTCTGTGAAGAATGATATGAATGTGGTTAAAAGTGATGTTAATAGATGTTTAAAGGTGGTGGATACTGCACAGAATATATTTTTTTTAAATGAAGAAGCTTATTATGAATGTAAACATCAAGTGGAACGAAATAGTGGAAAATGAAAACGTGGAGGACTCTTTCATCGGTTGGGAGATCCAGAAGAAGGAACTGTTGAAGAAGATTGATTCTTTAGTAAATCAATATAAAAATATAAAAAATGTAAGTCTTCCAGAAGATATTGAAGGTTCACATACAAACACTTTGAAATATATCTCATTTAAAATACTGGAACTATGCTCGCACAAGACAGCACAGCGTCAAGAGCATTTGTAAAAGCTTTGGAGAGTGCTAATAATTGTTGTTTACAAAAGAAAACATATCAAAGAACTCTGACAGGCTGTCTGGAGTGGAATTGCAGTTCTAAGAGAGTCATGCAGTTTTGCAAGCAGAGAGAGTCAAAGCGGCTTTTTGTTCTCTGAGAGAGAGAAAAAAAGAGACAGAGATCAGTTCTGCAGTTTTATAGTCAGTGGCAGCAGGTGGGAGTAGAACAGGACAAGCTTGGAAGCTTGATGAAAAGCCCCATTTTGAAGACAGGCTGTGAGTTCTTAGTTTAGCCTGATCAAACACCTCCTGGATCATAGAAGAGGAGAGGACTGGATGACTAATGTTTCACTATCAATAAGAGAAACGAAAAGAAACTCTGTGATGATCCAGAAGAAAGAGGTTATCATCTGGAGAACCCTGATGAGGCAAATTTCTTCGGCAAGACACTGAAGTGGCTGATTAAAAAGTAATCAGTTGTGGGCGTCCAGCAAACAATAAATCTCTTTCTGAAAACTGACACAAACCAAGGTCTGGTGGACTTCATAAATGTTAAATTCTGTGCAACCGGTGAACTTGGAGGAATGAGAAGTGAGATTGGACTGTGAATCAAAGAACTTTTCTAAACTTACGCACATATTACATACACATGCGCTTAGAATTAGAGGGGAGTTAAGTTAGGTAAGTTAAGTTTAAAGTGGTAAGAAAAGAGTTTGATCTTGTTTTCATGTTTAAAGATAATTCAAAGCAATTTTTGTTTAAGTTACCATTTGTCTTGGTGAATATCTATTGCTCGTAACACCGCTCAGAATTTTGTCCTCCTTTAAGAAAGAGTGATCTACCATTGGTGAGGATTATAAAAGGATTCACAAGAACGAGTCCTGGAAAGAAGGGATTGAAATGTGATGAACGTGTATTGGGTCTTCAACTGTACATAATAGTGTTCAAAATATTTGTGGGTTGGGGGGTGTGGCATCGGAGAACCATTTTAGATGTTGGAAGGCCTAGATAGAGTAGATGCAGAAATGCTGTTTTCCATGGTTGGGGATTCAAGGCAAGAAGGCAGAATAGCATTGAATGGTACCCATTTAAAACAGAGATGATGATGAATTCCTTTACAAGGGAGTGGTGAACCTCCGAAATTCGCTATCATAGGTGGCTGTGGAGACCAGGTTGTTGGGTGTATTTAAAGTGGTAGAGATTGATAGGTATCTAAATAGGAAGACTATCAAATGTTGAGGGGAGAAAGCAGGGGAATGGGTGATGAGCGTGAGAACGGATCAACTCATGACAGGGAAGACTCAATCGGCAAATGGCGTACCTCCTATACTTTCAGGTCAAATGTAAGCATTGGGAAACAGTTCCTTTCCACAGGGTGTGAGCTGATGAACAGTGTCCTGAAACAGTGTAAATCACCATAAAATATTTATTTAAAATATATATTGATGTGTCTGTTTGATCATTGTGTGTGCGAGAATGCATGTCTGTGTCTCTGTCTTTCTGGGCGTGTGCTTTTGTGCAAGAACTGTGATCCAAAGAAAAGTGCCCTGTCAGGTTGTGCATGTACAGACGATACCAAATCACCCCTCAGCTTCGTGCACTCCATGGAATAGACATCAACCCCCCCCACCCCCGCCAGCTGTTCCATCCCTCCCGGTAGCTCAGGCCTCTGAATCATGACAATGTCCTCGTACAACGACAGGAAGGAATCATTGCTTCAATTTCTTGTTGACACATTTGATAGATATCACCTTCCCCTGACTGCCTCCCAACTGACTGGCCAGGTCTTGCATAGGATCTCGTTCAGTACACGACACCTCCTGTGAACACATTGTACCTGTCCATGTACCTGTCTTGATGGTTCTCACAGTGTGGGGGTGAAACATCAAAATCTGCTCATCATGTGATTGGAGTTCACACAAAACATGCTGGAAATACCAAACCGGTCTCGCTGCATGTGTAGGAGGCAGAGATATACCACCGATGTCTGGGTGTCTGAGCCTTTATCAAGGTGTGAGTACAAAACAGGTACAAAGCTGGATCTAATGGATCGGGAAGGAGGGGAAGTGAGGAAAGGCGTAGGGCCAAGGGGAGGAGAGGATGGAGGGAGAGTAGAGCACAGGAGGGAGGAATGAGCGGGGAAAGGAGGGAGGGAGAAGCAGTGAATGGAGGGAAAGGCATGGTAAGAGCAGCTCTGTGAATGGAGAGGTGGAGGACAGAAGAATAAGGGATGAGTGAATGCCACAGCTGGAGAGAAGATTAAATCATTTTAGAGGAAGGGGAGGAGGAGCTGGAGGTAAGGAAAGTGACAGTGAAATAGGAGTGGGAATTCTGCAGAGAAACCTGGAAAGTTGATGTAAATGCCATCTGGTTGGAGGGGGTCCAGACGGGATTGGACTCTATCCATCTTCTTTCATTCCATCCAGCATCTTTATTAAGGCTTTCGCTCATACTTTGAGAAAGGCATGAGGCCAAAAACGTTGATGATTAACTTTTACCTCCTTTGGATGTCGTGAGACCAGCTGAGTATCACCACAACTTTGGTGTATTCACCCAATGGTTGGGACGTTGCATCTTCGATAGAGGCTGGTCACTCTGGTGAAGCTCTGGTCACAAAGGAACGGTTCTGAATAGTGTGGAAGAACAAAGTGTTCTTCCAAATCCATCCATCCCTTAAGGTTACTGAGGATAAACTGAGCTTGATTAGTCGCGCGATGGAGTTCGGAAGCCATGAGGTGACGTAGAAGTTTTATAAATCTCTGGTTTTTGTTTTAAATTTTATTTATTCGTTCAAAAAACAAATAATATCTGATATATACAGCAATTAAATATGAACATGAACATTTGTATATATATAGTGAAAAAAAAGAAAAGAACCCCCCCCCAGCCAACTGTACTAAGGAAAGACAAAAAGGAAAGAAGAAAGAATATTAAAAAAGTTAAATATACATGTTAAAATCTAATCAATATAAATTGAAATGTAAATATTCCAAGTATAACAGCCACTTATTAATAAAAAAATATAATTATCATGTGAAATATATGTAATTTTTTCCATTACTAAACAATATTTCATCTCATTATGCCATCTATCAATACTATCATATTTGTATCCTTCCATGTAATAGCAATACATTTTTTCACTACGAATGAAGCTAAATATACAAAAGCAAGTTGAAACTTATCTAATCCCAAACATTTCAGAGGTTGCAAACTACCCAATAAAAATAGTGTTGGATCTCAGACTATTTTAATCTTATACAGATATTCTAAAAATGATTGAATATTCTTCCAAAAAAAATTGTATATGTATACATGACCAAACGGCATGAGAATAGTTCCAACCATATCACCACATCTAAAACACAAATCTGATTCATTAAAACCATATTTATTTAAATTTTCAGGTGTCAAATATAATTGATGTAAAATGTTGTAATTAATCATTGCATAACATGCATTTATCAATCTAGTTACACTATCATAACAGATATCTAACCAATAATCTTCAAGAAAAATAAAACCAATATCCACTTTCCATTTAATGTTAGATCTATCCCAACCCTTTTGATCCATACCATCCTGTAATATTTGATACATAAATGAAATGTAACTCTTCTCTGGTACCATCTTAAGAAATGTCTCAAATTTAGTCATTTCAGGTAAAATCATATCTCTACCAAACATACATTTTACCAAAGA
This sequence comes from Narcine bancroftii, assembly GCF_036971445.1. NCBI lineage: Eukaryota > Metazoa > Chordata > Chondrichthyes > Torpediniformes > Narcinidae > Narcine > Narcine bancroftii. The sequence goes on from NC_091471.1 coordinate 309,702,621, forward strand.
TCAAATTTGATAATAAAGAAATAAAGAATTCTTATCAATACCAAAATCTTCCCTCATCTGATTAAAAGATAAAAAAATTACCCTCTTTAAAACAATCTCCCAAATTTTTCACACCTTTAAATCTCCAATGCAATAAACTTTGATTATGTATTAAAAAAGAAATAAGTTGATTATTATACAATGGAGTCAAAGCCAATAATTTACCCCTCGAGCCTATCGTTTTATTTTTCTTTATCCATAACTTCATTAAATGATTTATTATAGGCACATTATATTGTTGTAACAAATTTATATTCCACCTAAACAAAAATTGATGTATTTAAAATTCAGAAATACTAGCCATCTCAATTTTAGCGCAACTAGGAGGCCGTACAAAATCTATCAATGAACTAATAAATTTAAGTTGGGCTGCCTATTAATAATTTTGAAAATGTGGTAAACATAGTCCCCTAACTCATATTTCCAAGTTAATTTATTCAAAGCTACTCTGGAAAATTTACCCCTCCATAAAAACTCCCTATCTATTTTATTTAAAGCTCAAAAAAAATTTCAAGTAAATACGGAATAGATTGAAACAAATATTGTATACGCAGAAAAAAATATTCATCTTAATTGTATTTATCCTTCATCTCTGGTGAGATCACACAGTATTGTTTTCAGTTCTGGCTGCCTCATTACAAGAAATATGTGGAATGTTTGGACAAGGTGCAGAGGAGATTTACCAAAATGTTGCCTGGCTTGGATACATTTCTTATGAGGAAAGATTATCAGAGCTTGGGGTTTCTCTTTGGAGCAAAGAAGGATGAGAGGTGACTTAATGGATGATGACATGATTCTGAAATGAAAGAGTAGGAGAGATGTCAGGGATAATTCATTTTATTCAGAGAATTGTGCATGTAGGAATGTATTGCCAGGGTGGTGGTGCAGGCTGGTACAATAGAGAGATTTAAAAGATTCTTAGACAGGCATAGTGTCACTCAAACTCTGTGACCCCGAAAAATATGAGGTGTTATATTAACAAGCTGTAACATGAGTGGGACCACACAATGCATGGTGGAGAAATAGGGAGTGTTGTTGTACAAAGGAATCTGGGAGTTTTATAACCGGGAGTTCTGGGAGTTGTAGTGTAAGGGGTCCTGGGAGTTGTAGTGAGTTGTTATCTGGCAGTTGTAAAGCAAACGGATCAGGCAATGTAGAGCAGAGGGATCTGAGAATTCTATAACTGATTCTTCATCAGTCAGAGTATTGAGTTGTGGAGCGGAGTTTCTGGGAGTTGTGGCGCAGAGGGATCTGGGAATTGTGGTGCAGGGTAATCTAGGAGTTGTATAACAGGGGAGTCTGGCTGTTGTAGATCAGGGGGATCTGGGAGTTTTAAAGCAAGGGGATCTGGGAACTGTTGTGCAAAAGGATGTGGGTGTTGTTGAGCAGAGTGTCTAGATGTTGTAGGACAAAGGGATCAGGCGGTTACAGTGCCGAGGGATCTGTGTTGAGGTGCAGAAGGATATGGGAATTTTAGTGCAGTTGGATCAACAAGACCAGCTATATACTGTCATGATTCTGCATTGCAGATATGTAGGGTGCCAACAGGTTTTTGGCTGATTGACTTTCATCAGTCAGAGTATTGAGGGCAGACATTGGGAGGTCATGTTGTAACTGTACAATATGATACAACACTGTATTGGCATTCTGGTCCATGAAGCCAATTAACATACCAGCCCCCTATATGTTTTGATGGATGGGAGGAAACCGGACCACCCAGAGGAATCTAAAGCAGATAGAGGGAGAGCCTACACATTCCTTACAGTAAGCGCGGGGTTCCAACTGAGGTCTCCAGAGCTGTATTAACATTGAGATAACCACTGCACTAACTATGCTGGCCATTATCTCTGCTTTCCCTTTCCACCATTCCCTCCCACTTTCCCCTTTTCTCCCACGCTCACTATCCCCTTTCCTTCGCCCTGCCTCTTCTCCCTCACTCCCCTTTGCTCCCTTGCACTCACCATCCACTCTCCCTCCACCATTCCCTCGCTAACACTTCAACAGTACCCTCCCTACCTTTTCCCTTCCAACCCCTCTCCTTTCCCTCTTCCCTTTAATATTTCCCCCACTCCATCTCCCAATCATTATGCCCCTCTGACTGTGCATCTCACTACCATACTCACTCTCCCACACCACTCTATCACCCTCTCATCCTCCCTCCTCCCCTCTCACTTCATTTTTTCCTCTATACTCTCTCCCCTCCTACTCAGTAAGGTTCTTGTTGGTTGTAAGAGTCATATTTGTTTACCAGGTCACCCACAGTGATTTACATCCATCAGCCACTTCAGTGTCTTGCTGAAAAATCTTTCCCCATTAGGGTTCTCCAGATGATAATCTCTTTCTTTCTCACAGAGTGCTTTTCGATTATCTTATTCCAAGTGAAATATTGGACAGTCAGTTCTCTCCTTTCAAATAAACAACAAGAGCTTTGACCAGTCTGAACTATGCCCTCACAGCTCGTCTTCCAAATGGGGTTTTCCAAAAGCTTGATGGCTTGTTATATTCCAGTCCCATTTGCTACTTGTGACTCTTCTTTCTTTGGCTTGGCTTCGCAGACGAAGATTTATGGAGGGGGTAAAAAGTCCACGTCAGCTGCAGGCTCGTTTGTGGCTGACCAGTCCGATGCGGGACAGGCAGACACGATTGCAGCGGTTGCAAGGGAAAATTGGTTGGTTGGGGTTGGGTGTTGGGTTTTTCCTCCTTTGCCTTTTGTCAGTGAGGTGGGCTCTGCGGTCTTCTTCAAAGGAGGCTGCTGCCCGCCAAACTGTGAGGCGCCAAGATGCACGGTTTGAGGCGTTATCAGCCCACTGGCGGTGGTCAATGTGGCAGGCACCAAGAGATTTCTTTAGGCAGTCCTTGTACCTTTTCTTTGGTGCACCTCTGTCACGGTGGCCAGTGGAGAGCTCGCCATATAATACGATCTTGGGAAGGCGATGGTCCTCCATTCTGGAGACGTGACCCATCCAGCGCAGCTGGATCTTCAGCAGCGTGGACTCGATGCTGTCGACCTCTGCCATCTCGAGTACCTCGACGTTAGGGGTGTGAGCGCTCCAATGGATGTTGAGGATGGAGCGGAGACAACGCTGGTGGAAGCGTTCTAGGAGCCGTAGGTGGTGCCGGTAGAGGACCCATGATTCGGAGCCGAACAGGAGTGTGGGTATGACAACGGCTCTGTATACGCTTATCTTTGTGAGGTTTTTCAGTTGGTTGTTTTTCCAGACTCTTTTGTGTAGTCTTCCAAAGGCGCTATTTGCCTTGGCGAGTCTGTTGTCTATCTCATTGTCGATCCTTGCATCTGATGAAATGGTGCAGCCGAGATAGGTAAACTGGTTGACCGTTTTGAGTTTTGTGTGCCCGATGGAGATGTGGGGGGGCTGGTAGTCATGGTGGGGAGCTGGCTGATGGAGGACCTCAGCAATGAGCTCTCTGAACCCTTCTCCATTAACAATGGCGTGAAGCAAGGCTGTGTTCTCGCACCAACCCTCTTTTCAATCTTCTTCAGCATAATGCTGAACCAAGCCATGAAAGACCCCAACAATGAAGACGCTGTTTACATCCGGTACCGCACGGATGGCAGTCTCTTCAATCTGAGGCGCCTGCAAGCTCACACCAAGACACAAGAGAAACTTGTCCGTGAACTACTCTTTGCAGATGATGCCGCTTTAGTTGCCCATTCAGAGCCAGCTCTTCAGCGCTTGACGTCCTGCTTTGCGGAAACTGCCAAAATGTTTGGCCTGGAAGTCAGCCTGAAGAAAACTGAGGTCCTCCATCAGCCACTTGTGACTGTAACACTGTAGAATGGACCTAGCAACCCCCCCCCTCTCTCTCTCTCTCTCTCTCTCTCTCTCTCTCTTTCTCTCTCCCTCTCCCTCTCTCTCTCTCTCTCTCTCTCACACACACACACACACACACACACACACACACACACACACACACACACACACACACACACACACACACACACACACACACACACACACACACACACACTCGCTCTGTCTTTATCTCCCTTTCAGAGTTGTTTTACTCTCTCTTTGAACAGCGTTTCTGTCTAGACAAAATGCAGCTCTGACCCACTTTTTCATCTGTTGCCTTTTTGTAAACAACAATCCATTAGTAAAGTCTCGGACACTCTCCAAAGCTTGTTCAAAAGCTCAGATGCCGCGATTTATCTAGCATTAACAGAGTTCCAGTAATTTAAATAAGACCTGTTTTAAAGTTTTTTTTTAATATGACCTAAACTAATAAACCTTTCCACAAATTATCTCCCCAAAAACCTATATTCTGTCACACTATGGATAATTATTTTCACAATTAACATTACCACCTTTGTCAAGAAAGGTCAGATGCTGTGGAGGAAATTTTATGATTTAAACTTCACAAATTGCTTTTATTACTTATGCTCTTACAACATTAAGTTTCACACATAACTATACAGTCTTCCCAGAACAAAGGGCTAATTACTGATCTATACCCACATCCTGCCTCCTCAGCCAGACTGATGTGAAGCTAGGAGATGGATGAGCTGGACAGTGTTATCTCTCTAAGAGGAAGTACTGAATTCTTTTCACAAGTTTCTTTTGGTTCTCTTTCTCTGATTTGATCATCTTTAACGACCTTCAAGTTGAAGAATGCCTGACACAATTTCTAAAGAGCTTTGTTTCTTCAGTTGCAAATGTTCCTCTTATCACATGTATTCTGATTATAAATGTACCAGTTTCTTCTAGCTAGGGAGAGTCTTGGTTCTTCGCTTTTAGAGAACACTGATCTCTCCCTGGTACCAGGCTTTTTTTTTAAATGAAGGCATCCTAAGCAGTAATGTCTCCCTGTAAGTTTCTTTTTTCTACAACTGATACATCAGCGTATCCTTTTAGTGAGCAGGAGATCTTTGCTGCACTTACTTGTTCACATAATAATAAATCTCCAGGTGAATATGGTTTTCCAGTAGAATTTCTTATAGAGTTTAAGTATATCTGGATTCCATTATTTATGCAAGTTATAGAACAGGCTTCTAAACAACATAGCCTTTCAGAAACTTTCTCTATGACGATAATTTCAGATATCCTAAAAAAAGATAGAGACCCATTAAAATCTATTTCTTATAGACCTATATCATCGTTAAATGTGGATTATAAAATGGTAGCAAAAGTATTGGTGATTAAGATTAATGAATATCTTTCTGATTAAATAGATATGGAACAATCGGCTTTTTTAATAAATAGACAGACTTCGGAGAATATATTAAGGTTATTAAGTATAATTCATTTTGATCAGAAGAAAAAGACACTTTAAGTCTTATTGTAGCCTTAGATGCGGAAAAACTTTTATTTTTTTTATTTTCTAAGGTCTTTTATTTAAGGTGTTAACTAAATTTGGTTTTGGTATTAATTTTATAAAATGGATTAAAGCATTATATAGAAATACCAAGACTCTATATTCATTTGTTCGATTATGAGAAAATTTCAGGATAAACGATATGAAGTTGGGTGGCAGGATAGGTGTGTGGAGGATGCTAGGAGAGTGCAGGGTGATTTGGATAAGCTTGGCAAGTGGGCCAGGACATGGCAGATGCTGGTGAATGTGGATAAATGCAAGGTTATCCATTTTGGAGGTAAGAACATGAAAGAGGATTATTATTTAAATGCTATCTGTTTTTGAAAAGGGAAGATATGGTGAGACTTGGGGGTTGCTGTGCATCAGTACTTGGAAGTGGGCGTACAGGTGCAGAAGGCAGTGATGAGGGTGAATGGTATACTGCATTTATAGCAGGAGGATGTGAGTACAGGAGTAGGATGGTCCTGCTGCAGCTGAACAGGGACTTTGTGAGACCACACCTGGAGTACTGAGTGCAGTTTTGGTCACCTTAACTGAGGGAGTATATTAATGCCTTGGAGGGGGAGCAGATAAGGTCTGTTAGCTGAAACCAGGGATGGATGGACTCACATATGAAGAATTGTTCGATAGAATAGGCTTGTATTCTTTGGAATTTAGAAGATTGATGGGGAATCTTGTATAAAATTCTTAAGGGTTTCGACAGACTAGATGCATGGAAGTTATTTCCAATGCTGGGAAAAACCAGACCAGGTGACATAGTTTAAAGATAAGGGTGAATATTTTTAAGACTGAGATAAGGAAACATTTCTTCTCTCAGAGAATGGTAAATGTTTGGAATTCTTTGCCACAGTAAGTAGTTGAGTCCGGGTCCCTGTCAATATTTAACTGTAGGTTAGATTTGTCTCTTGTGGCCAAGGGAATTAGGGGGTATGGGGAGAAAGCAGGAACCGGGTACAGCCATGATCATAATGAATGGTGGTGAAGGCTTGAAGGACCAAATGGCCTACTCCTGCACCTATTTTCTATGTGTCTATGAAATTAGCTGTGGAGATTATTTTAAAATATCTTTCAAATTTGGAACAAATTATGATTGATGGAATGATTAATAGGTATATTCCAATTGTGTGTGTGTACAAATATATATATTACAAGATCAAACACGTAAAGTAGGTTTGTTTAATTCAAAATAAAGTAGGGGAACTTCGTTTAACATGATAATAGATCAACAAGTCTGGCAAAATTTGCGTAAGGTGTTTATGAGAAATACTATTAATATAGGCTATAGATTACTTCATTATAATTTGACATCAATTGTATATTATTCTTTAGAAATTGAATAGATTGAGATCGGATTTATCAGATTATTATTTTAGACGACGAATAGAAACTGGAACTTTCTTTACTCTAAATATTCTTGTACAAGTCTTAACCATTTTGGTTTACTATTATTAAATTTCTATAACGGATAACGGGGCTGAATTTTCATTTAAATTCTGAATTACTTTCTTAGGAAATTCTGAAAGTGTTACACCTAAATTATTGCTGTCAGGTTCCCAATTAAAGTTTATTAAATTGGTTTAGTAATCACAAAGGAATGTGTCACTGTAGCATGGTAATCTGATATTTCAGTAATGTTAGGTAGATGGCATGATGAGTTTCAAACCCCTATTCCATTGGAGACAATTATGATTAACTTAACGGATAAATATTCTTTGTTTTTTTTTGCAAATGTGGGTTCCATAAACTAAAATAATGTTTTTATTAAGTTATTTTTTGATCAGTGAAATGTTCCCTAAATATATAACAGCTTTATGATGTGTTTGAGGTCTTATAGTTTAGACTTAGATTTTAGTTTGTATATATAGAGTTTCAGTATATATCAACAGCCCCTAAGGCTAGAGCTGGATGAGGTTCCCACCCTGGATGAGACATATAAGGCAATCGAACAACTGAAAAGTGGCAAAGCAGCAGGTATGGATGGAATCCCCCCAGAAGTCTGGAAGGCTGGCGGCAAAACTCTGCATGCCAAACTGCATGAGTTTTTCAAGCTTTGTTGGGACCAAGGTAAACTGCCTCAGGATCTTCGTGATGCCACCATCATCACCCTGTACAAAAACAAAGGCGAGAAATCAGACTGCTCAAACTACAGGGGAATCACGTTGCTCTCCATTGCAGGCAAAATCTTCGCTAGGATTCTACTAAATAGAATAATACCTAGTGTCGCTGAGAATATTCTCCCAGAATCACAGTGCGGCTTTCGCGCAAACAGAGGAACCACTGACATGGTCTTTGCCCTCAGACAGCTCCAAGAAAAGTGCAGAGAACAAAACAAAGGACTCTACATCACCTTTGTTGACCTCACCAAAGCCTTCGACACCGTGAGCAGGAAAGGGCTTTGGCAAATACTAGAGCTCATCGGATGTCCCCCAAAGTTCCTCAACATGATTATCCAACTGCACGAAAACCAACAAGGTCGGGTCAGATACAGCAATGAGCTCTCTGAACCCTTCTCCATTAACAATGGCGTGAAGCAAGGCTGTGTTCTCGCACCAACCCTCTTTTCAATCTTCTTCAGCATGATGCTGAACCAAGCCATGAAAGACCCCAACAATGAAGACGCTGTTTACATCCGGTACCGCACGGATGGCAGTCTCTTCAATCTGAGGCGCCTGCAAGCTCACACCAAGACACAAGAGAAACTTGTCCGTGAACTACTCTTTGCAGATGATGCCGCTTTAGTTGCCCATTCAGAGCCAGCTCTTCAGCGCTTGACGTCCTGCTTTGCGGAAACTGCCAAAATGTTTGGCCTGGAAGTCAGCCTGAAGAAAACTGAGGTCCTCCATCAGCCAGCTCCCCACCATGACTACCAGCCCCCCCACATCTCCATCGGGCACACAAAACTCAAAACGGTCAACCAGTTTACCTATCTCGGCTGCACCATTTCATCAGATGCAAGGATCGACAATGAGATAGACAACAGACTCGCCAAGGCAAATAGCGCCTTTGGAAGACTACACAAAAGAGTCTGGAAAAACAACCAACTGAAAAACCTCACAAAGATAAGCGTATACAGAGCCGTTGTCATACCCACACTCCTGTTCGGCTCCGAATCATGGGTCCTCTACCGGCACCACCTACGGCTCCTAGAACGCTTCCACCAGCGTTGTCTCCGCTCCATCCTCAACATCCATTGGAGCGCTCACACCCCTAACGTCGAGGTACTCGAGATGGCAGAGGTCGACAGCATCGAGTCCACGCTGCTGAAGATCCAGCTGCGCTGGATGGGTCACGTCTCCAGAATGGAGGACCATCGCCTTCCCAAGATCGTATTATATGGCGAGCTCTCCACTGGCCACCGTGACAGAGGTGCACCAAAGAAAAGGTACAAGGACTGCCTAAAGAAATCTCTTGGTGCCTGCCACATTGACCACCGCCAGTGGGCTGATAACGCCTCAAACCGTGCATCTTGGCGCCTCACAGTTTGGCGGGCAGCAGCCTCCTTTGAAGAAGACCGCAGAGCCCACCTCACTGACAAAAGGCAAAGGAGGAAAAACCCAACACCCAACCCCAACCAACCAATTTTCCCTTGCAACCGCTGCAATCGTGTCTGCCTGTCCCGCATCGGACTGGTCAGCCACAAACGAGCCTGCAGCTGACGTGGACTTTTTTACCCCCTCCATAAATCTTCGTCCGCGAAGCCAAGCCAAAGATATATTTTTAATACGTTATTATATATTTATGGTATAATATTCTTAACTTTTGACATTGTATTTGTTCAACAATTAAAAAATATATATTAAAAAAAAGACAAATATTGAATCCATCCCCACTTCCCACCCCACCAGAATGCAACTGAAATTTCTGACACCTACTGAAGGATCCCACCACAAGACATGATTTAAAAAAAATCCTCCCCTCTCTGCCCTCCGTTGGGACCGCTCACTCCGTGTTGCCATCAAACACTCATCCCTCCCCACATATCGCCACGAGGAACCATATTATGTGACTGCAGGAAGCACAAAGGTTGCACCCACACCTTCTCCCTCACTATCGTTCCGGGACCCAAAAGACCTTTCAAATGAAACAACATTTTACGGGGGCGTGGCAAGATGGCGTAGGGAACAGACGTGCCTTCCAGACCTCTCCTGACTCTGATTTATTGTTTTGCCTGTTAAAGTTCTTTTAAAAGTTTATAAATAATATGAGGTGCTGGATTAGTGCCTAATTGTTTATATGCAAAAAAAAAAGGTAAAAGAAAACATCAATAGACTGTTAAAAAACTACATTTTCCGAAATTGTCTGAGCCTACTTGCTTACAATAAGCCAGGACTCAACGTTGAATGGATCCAGAAGAAGACGTACAGATTTCGGCATTGAAACTCTGTTTTGGACCGGTAAAGCTCTCTGAAGGTTGCATTCAGCAGCTTTCAGAACAAAGAGCTGGTCGGGTGCCAGTATTTCACATAACGGTCACTGTGAGTGCTGTTACTGAGACCTTGACAGTTGAATCAGCTGGGGCGCCACCAGCTGGAGAGTTAAAGAGCTGTCATTCGACTGCTACAGTGGTGGTGGTGCAAAATGCATCTTCAATTACAATGGTTTTTCCAGTCATCGATTCAATGAAGATGATTAAAGAGATTTGGCTTAAAGATAACCCTGATCTTCAGTCTCCTGGCATTGCTGGGGGGACTTTGAGAGGGATTTTTATACGACGTCAAATTGCTAGAAAAGATACTAAATTAAGGGAAGGGACAGAAGATCCCGTGGTCTCTAAGGAACAGCAAGACACCATTATGCCTGTATCTACTTCTGTTGAAATGTTTGTTAAGGATCTTGAAGATAAGATATATTCTGTATTGAGTCACTTAGCTAATTTTGTGAACCCGTTTATTTCCAAGATTAATGCGATGGTGGAAGCCATTAATGGAGCTTTTAAGCTTGAAACCATTGAAAGATTTGAAATGTGTGATCAAGGTTTAGTCGATGTACAGGATCAACGGCAAGATGAAAATAGAATAATTGAAACATTGCAGATCCAAAATAAAAATTTAGCAAAAAAGGTTGATTATTTGGAGAATCAATCTAGACGGAACAACGTGAAAATTGTTGGTTTGCCAGAAGGCATAGAAGGACCAGATCCAAGAAAATTTTTTACTGAATGGATTCCATGAGTGTTAGGACAGGATAAATTCCCTGAAGGTTTAATACTGGAACGTGCTCATAGAGTTTTAAGAAGAAAATCTTTATCAGGACAGAATCCAAGACCTGTTCTGATCCATTGCTTAAACTATTGTGACAGAGAGACAATTTTACGTAAGGTTATCAGAAATGCCCAGTAAAATATATCTCCTTTGATGGTTCAGAATAATCATGTTTTCTTCTATCAAGATTTGATAGAATTTTAACGATGCAAATTTAATTCTGTGAAAGAATGGTTGTGGAAAAAAAAGACATAAGGCAACATTCAGGTATCCTGCGGTACTGAAGATTTTTCAGGATGGAAATCAGCCAAAGTTCTTTGACAATCCTAAAGAGGTTATGGACTTTGCTCAGTCTCCACCAATCATGCAGTTTCAGGAACGATGTAGTCCTTCAAGGTCTCCAAAGAGAGTAGAGATGTAAGGTGGGATCCAGATTTTTAAAAGAAATGTAAGCAATTGTGACCGAAGTGGTAAAGTTGATTCAAAAAATACATCTTTTATCTTTTTTTTGAGAAAGTTTAAATAGTTTAAATAATGATGATAGTTTAATGAAATGGGAGTTGGGAGAGGGAACTGGATGGGAACTAGTTTCCAGAAGTCATCAGCTACCTGTGAGTTATCTCACACCCAATATTTTGGGGGAGTTACCGCTTTGGGCGGTTTAAACAGGAGGAGGTAGTCGTGACCTCCGACCTGTTTTTTTTTCTTTTAAATTTTGTGTTAAGAAGTGAAGGTTTTTTTTAAATTCTTTTTTTAAAATAAATAATTTTTTTTAACTTTTTTTTCTGATTGTAATTGAGAGGGAATTAGGAGGTTTTTTTCTCTCCTTTTTTTCTCTCTTTTTTGGGTTTTTTTTCTCTTTTTTTCTCTCTTTTTTAAGAGGATGATGTCACAGAAGATATTAAGTCAAAAATTGAGGATGTTGAACTAGATGAAGAGGAAGATGAGGGGAAAGGTGATAAGAAGAAAAAGAAGAAAACCAAGTACAAATACATTGAGGGAGAAGAGTTTAATAAAATTAAATTAATTTCGATAGAGAATTTTGCAGATGTTATAAATGAAGAATATGGAGAATTTTATAAGAGTTTGAACTTTTTTTCTTTTTTTTCTTTTTTATATAAGGGGAGGGGAATGGAATAAAAAGTTTATCTGATTGTTTTTCTAAGGGATGTTTTTGTTCTCTCGATGAATTATAAAGGAAACTTGGTATTAATGGAAATTCTGTATTTATGTATTATTAATTATGATTATTTTGTATAACAGATATGTGGTTGATATATGATTTTAATATTTGAACTTAGTTTTAAAGTGGATTTCATTTGTTAAATACATGTATTATGTTTGATTTAAATATATGTTTAAGGGTATTATTTTAGTATTGATATTTTTTTGTTGTTATTAATTTTTTTGTTGTTAAATTTTATCCATTTTTTGTAAGTGGGTTTTTTTTCTATTTTATTTACAACATTTTTAATTAATTCTTCACTCTTTATTTTGGGGGGAGGGTTGGACTAATTTTAAATTAGACGATTAATGTTGTGTTATAATTATTGGAGGGGTTAATTTGTGTAGTTTAATGATGTGGTATTCTAATTTTTATTATCTTATTTTTTATTATTTCTTCAAATGTAATTTTTATTTTATTCATGTCATAAAATTTTAAATAAAGTTTAAAAAAAGAAACAACATTTTACTTGTATATCCTTGGGATGGATTTACTGCATCAGGTGCTCTCTATATGGCCTTAACTAAATCGGACATATTGGTCGCATATTAGTAGGTTATTTGCTGTGAACCTCCTCACCCTCAACCAGAGCAGGGACAACCTATCATCAATCATATCAATTCTGAGTCACACTACCATAGTCATATGTCTGTCCATAGCCTTATATAATATCCCTCCCTCTCCAATCGCAGATTGGAGGAACAACATCTTATTTACCCTTGGAGCACTATCCATCCAGATGACATTAACGTCAGACTTCTCTGCTTCCTGCGAAACTGATCATGTATTTTTTACTGATTAGGAAGGCTCTAAAAGGTAACCTGATAGTTAGAGGCCTGTGAGCCTGACGTAGATGGTAGGTAAATTAAAGGAGATTGTACTTAGGGGCAAATTTAAAATGCTTTGGATAACCAGGGAGTGAATAGGAGTGTTCAACATGCTTCTATGCATAGTGGATCATGCTTACCAAGTATCTTACCGATTGTTTTCTCGGTAGTTATGAAGAAAGTAGACGAAGGAAAGACTGTGGATGCTGTGTCTGTGGACTTTAGTAAGTCATTTGAAAAGGTTCAGAGTATAAGTTAGTTAGGAGGTTTAAATTATTAGGTAATTATATTTAAGTAGTGAAATGGCTTCCACAATGGTTGGATGGAGAATGCCACAGAGTTTTGGTGGAAAAATTTTTGTCACCTTGGAGGCCAATTACTTTTTTGTATGTCAAATATAATAATGTTCTGGGTGATAGGGTGGTAAAATGGTTATATCTATGGAGATGATACACTTATTGTTAGTGTTGTGAGGAGCGAGGAAGAATTCCAAAATTTGAAATGGGTTAAATGCCAGTTAGACAATTATGCTAAAAGATGACAGATGAAGGTTAATACATTTTGGTAGGAAATATCAAAAAAGGTCATATGCCTTAAATTGACGGGTGCCGTAGAACAAAAAAGATAGGAATTCTGGTACATAATTCCCTGAAAGTGGAGCCACATGTAGGTGGAGAAGAAAGGTTATTGTATGTTGGCTTTCATAATCAGAGTATTGAGTATAACAGTTGCGATGCCATGTCAGATTTGTATAGGACATAGTTAAGATAAGATTTGGAATATTACGCACAGTTGTGGTAGTCCAATGATAGGAAAGACATGAACAAAATAGAACAAGATTAACAAGAATGTTGCCTGGGTTTCAGGATGTGACCGTCAGGGAAAGGTTAAACAGGCTAGGACATCACTCCATGGAGCATAGAGGATTGAGGGGTGATTATATAGACGTATTTAAAAGTATGAGTGGGCTTGATAGGATAAACGTGGATAAACTTTGTCCATTGTGAATGGGAGAGATTCTAACAAGTGGACATGGATGACATTCAAGAGGCAAAGGTTTTGGGGAAATATGAGGTGGATCCTCTTCATTCAGACGGTGGTGGGAGTGTTGAATGAGCTTTCGGCCTAAGTGGTAGATGCAGAATCGTTTTTAATATTTAAGGAGAGAAGAGATAGATATATTGTCGAGTGGGATCAGAAAAATATTGTGTGGTGCTGGTGAATGGTAGTAGATTGGAGAATGTGTTTGGCATGGACAAGAATGGCCTAACTGGCCTGTTTCTGAGCTGTTTTTGTTATATGATTATATATGGTTCCGTTCACCGTTTATCCTTTCCCACCCGCTACTTCCCGAGCCATCTCTCCTACCCTCATTTCTACTGTCTCCTCCCTAATTTTCCCACCTATCATCTCTTGCCGTTGTCAGCTTTCCCCTTATCCTTTTGTTCAGAAGCCTGCCGGCATTGTTTCATATCTTGATGAAGGGCTCAAGCCGGAAACCTCGGTTATTTATTTTTAATTTGCTACATAAAGGACGCTTTCTGGCCACCTCAGATTCTCCAGCATTTTGTGCTTTTGTTGTGAAAGTAGCGCTGCTGCTCGTGTGGAACCACGGAGTGCAGGGTTCATAGTTCCAAGACTTCCGCGGGAGGTTTTAAAAGGCGAGGAAACCGAACGGACCTTGGCGTTATTTAATTATACTGCAAGAACGGAGACTACGTCCGAGATGGTGTCATCTATGATCGGCGGCAGTACGAGAGTATTCAGAATCTGAGGAAGAGGAGATCCGGCGCAAGGGAGCAGAAAATCCGGACACTCTCCACGCTCGTTATAGAAGGAGAAGCTGATGAGATGGCTCACAGGTTGTTGAAAACGGCAGTAAATCAGTGAAGGATTCTGAAGATAACGTACATGAAGGTGGAGGGTTATATTGGCGTTTCGAGGTGAAAAACCAATTAGTCCGAGGGCTGTTGGGAACTGTGGTGGAACGATTTACATCAGATTGTTTGCTGTGGTTTAAGGTGTACCAGGAATTGTAAAATTGGATGCAAGAAGGTGTGGGGGAAGCTAAAGGGCTCAATAACTTGCCCGAAATTCGAATCTGGAACACAGGATGGTTTGAACCGATCTCCCGTGTGGCTGCATGGGCTGCTTGAGCGCTGGAGTTGAATCTATGGATACTCGGTGACTCCTAGGATAAACTTTTAATTATTATTTATTTGAGTGTGAGGAGTTTCAGGCAACTTCTGCCGATGTGGAATCTGTCTGACTACCGCAGATGGAAAGCACATTCCGTGTAATATTGCAGTGACAATATTGCACTATATAATAAACTAAATCTTGAGCCTTGAGTTTTGAGTCTTGAATTGCTACGACGCATCAAAAGGTATTGCATGCAGCAGTCGAACAAATGTTTTATCCTGCAGTCTGTTAACTGCGAATATTTATGACCATTATACATTTAGTTTTGATCATATTTGAAAAATTAATTTCACAAGTAGGATTGTTGTTGATCTTTAAGACGCTCAGTTGGGTCGTAGCAAATACAAATTCAGGCACCAAGGAGATATATACTGTAAAAAAAAGTTTATAGCAATACATTCATCATTGTGTAAAGGTGAGAGCATGTCGGGATATATCGCAGGATATATGCTATTCCATGACTTTATCGCTGAGCTTTCATCTTCGTTGTTTGCTGGCATGACTTTGCTGTGTTCGGACATGTCCCGTGATGCCCACTATCGCCAACCAGTGTAACAGCAGCAATAATGCTACAATGGACTGATAATTGAGATTATTAGTGGAAGTGGTGGACTCGCAATTGGATACCTGGATGGGAAGTGTCTGGTGTGCGATAGAATGGGTGCAGAGTAGTGGGACTAGAGGGATGTTTTTTTACACAGAATAGCAGGGCCAAAGGCAAAGGAGGAAAAACCCAACACCCAACCCCAAACAACCAATTTTCCCCTGCAACCGCTGCAATCGTGTCTGCCTGTCCCGCATCGGACTTGTCAGCCACAAACGAGCCTGCAGCTGACGTGGACTTTTTACCCCCTCCATAAATCTTAGTCCGCGAAGCCAAGCCAAAGAAAAGAAGCAGGGCCGATTGACCTGTTTATCTGTTCTGTCGTGTTCTATGGTTCTAACATGGTGCTTTGAATGCGCATGTGCAATGTTTTCAGGCTGTCAGTGTAGAATGGTATTTCGTGAAAATTCCAGGGCTATGATGTCTGTAATTTGTGTTGTTGTTGCATAATGATTCTTCATTATATTTCCCATTTGGGATTCTTCGTTCGTCAAGGCAGAATAGTTTAATTTGTTTTTAGAGAAACTGTTTTTAACATTAATTATGTTGTGTTGTTTTCAACATTTGGGTATTTATTTGTTCTTTGGAAAAACGATAGCACAGAGTCTTAAAAACACGTTAGGCTGAACCATTAGGATCCAACTCACGTGCATCCTGATCGTATTCGACTCAGGGAAACGACGCATCTGTAAGGCGATTGTGTTGGATGAAATGAAACAAAGCTATCTTCTTCTGTTTAGGTGCAACTAATTTCTAATAAGACTTAATTAATCGACAGCATTTATATTTCGAATCATTTGCAAATTGTAATATCGGTAGGAAGATTTGAAACGTGAAACAATGTTGGATTTCAGAAATGTACTGTACCCAGTTATTACGGCCATTGGCATACCTAGTAAGTAATTTCCTGCCACCGTGTAATTCCGTCATCAACTTTTACATAGGCATGTTTGAATTGTCTTTCAGGTCTGTCATTCATCATTAATAGTTGTCCCTCATTCCCCCATCAGTCTGGTTTCGTTGTGTACTTCACCGGATCCTGGATTGTTTCACAATACAGTGAGCCATTTCGCAAAACAATCAGCAGATTCACTGGTTCACATTCATACCGACTTGTGGCACGACTTAATTTAAAATATCGGGAGCTTTACAAGGATTCAGATGGAAATAGGACTTGTTTCCAATATTGTCACGTGTTGTGTGATGCACTTTCTCATAATTTGAAAAAATAACATCAATAGCCACATGACCTGTTGCAGCATTCATCTGTTAAAACATTTTTTGGATGCGACCAGTCTGTTGGGGCTGGTCGAGCGATACTTATCATTTCACACAAATTCATGGTAATAACGAATGAACGAACACCATCAGTTTATTTCCAGCTCCACATTTATTCTTTAATAGAAAATAGCATTTAGAATAAATATTTAAACCTTGTCACTTTATGTGAATTAGACATTTTCTTTATTGTGGTCACAGCGAATGTCCGAATATGCCTAAGGTCTATGTTCTAGGACACTTCGGGTTGCGTTGCCGTTCTCTGAATCTCAGCCAACGGAAGAAAATTCATTGTTTACCCGCATTGTTGGTGAATCCTCGCAGCCGTTGTGATCCGGCGTTGAACTCCGGGAATAATATTGAACCGGTGCGAGATCACTGCAACACACAAGTGATTATGCAACGCTCTTACAACACCTCGCCCTGGTTTGAATATGGTTCCAGCTGTAAGATGCTCGCACGTTATTGCCGTAACAAGCGTGGTTTTCTCTAAGTGCTTCGGTTTCCCCCCTCCTTTCAGAATGCTCTGTGGTTGTAATTTAATTAGATTTAACTGCGCGGCACGAGCTCGTAGACAGGAAGAAATATGTCTGATAACACGTATTACTAAAGTCCACGAATGGGAATGCATTTTATTTCTTTTCTTCACTTATGCGCTTGATTTACATGCGATTTTTGGCACAGTGTAACTGTTCACTTCTTTTCCCAGTTAACCTGGTGGCCATTGTCATTCTCCGCCAAGGGAAGTGCGGCCTCTCCAAATGTATCACCCACTATCTGCTGGCGATGGCTGTGGCGGACCTACTGGTAGTCGTAATCGAAGTGCTGTTCTACCAGGTGGTTGACAAGTATCGCTACATCTGGCTATTTCATCACCCTTCTCTATACAACATTGTTATTTTCTTTAACCAAGCTCCGTTCTGCCTTATCCACTATGTTTTGTGTCACTACACAGTTGATTGTTCCGTGTGGCTCACAGTGGCTTTTACTTTCGATCGTTTTGTCGCCATTTGCTCTTCAGATTTTAAAACAAGATACTGTACTCCGAAAATTGCGAGTTTAGTTATTGGCATGATAGCTATCGGAATGTGTTTTCAAAATATTCCTTTTTATTTCCTTTACATGCGGTCAACATTCGTTGAGAACGGCCTGTGGCAGTGCACGGGTCGACCTGCACTTCTCTTTTCGGAACAACTTGACGTGATTAACTGGTTGGACTGTCTGTTAAACCCCCTGATTCCTTTCTTCCTCATTTTAACACTCAACACGTTGACTGTGCGATATATCCTGGTGGCCAGCAGAATCCGCAGGAGATTTCGCAGAGAGAGGTCTCGGGTGAAAGAGCGAGATCCAGAGATGGAGATACGGAGACAATCCATTATTCTGCTCTTTACCTTATCGGCCAGTTTCCTCATCTGCTGGACGACAACCACTGTAGTCTTCATTCTGCAGCGAATATTGTCACAGTATTACTTTCTTGCAAATTTTCAATTCTATTTCACCAATGAAGCTGGGACTCTTATTCAGCTGTTCAGTTGCTGCACGAACACCTTTATTTATGGAGTGACCCAGTCAAAATTCAGAGAACAGCTGAAGATTATGGCGTTCTCTCCAATTCAACTGGCTGTTAACTGTGTTAGAATATTTCAATAAATATTATATTATTCCTGGAGAGCCGCGACACCGGACACCTGCAGTAGAAAGATCACACTCACCGAATGCATTTAAGCCAAACCTTGAAGCAACCGATGCAATCGTCGACGTCTTCTCTGTCCCTTCATTGTCCACGTCACATTGTTAAGGGTTATTCCATCATTGTGTGTTTTACTAAGAAACAGGAGGAGTTTACCGTCAATTACATATTGTCAAGAAAAATTATTGCTCTCACGCAGTTAGTAAGAGCGACATGTACTCAATTTAATAAAACCTATCAGTTTTATCAATAATTTCAATTTACTATGTTTGTTGCATGCTCAAACTATCAGTTTTATCATTCATTCATTTCAAAATAGAGTCAGGAAGCGCTGTAAATCCACTAGATAGGAAACATGGAAGCACTAAAATATTGTAATTACCCAGCAGTTAGCAAGAGTGACTAATTGCCTCCTTAGATCCACTCATCCTTTGATATGAACAAAGCTCTCCTGAATTTCAATCTTCATTTGCCACAATCACATAGCCAATTTCTCACACTTGCGGCCCAGAAACTGGACCTCATTTATAACGTGTTGCAAGCTCGGACTAACTACCTGTGGGGGGAAAAAACAATTTGAATTTATAATAGCGCAGGCTGAGAAAGGCAGAACGTCCTGCAGCAGGTTCAAGCACAATGTCTCCCTGTCTTTCCCTTGCTCCAAATTTCAGTGTGAATCTGTGTGTATGTGTGTGTGTTTGGTAGATAAATTGGGAAAGATTTGTTAGATTAGGTTACATAAAAACACGTTAAACAATTCTTTTTTAAAAAAAATACTGGAGACTTACATGTTCCAGAGCATTTGCAAGAAATTTTAAGAGTGTTCAAGAGACTTCATTAATGGATTGTTGTTTACAATTTTCAACAGATAGAAAAGCATACGGCGCCGCTATGTCTTGAAGAATACTTGCTGTTCTGAAAGGGTAATATGGTTTTGCATGCAGAGAGATAAAACAGACTTACCCTCATAAAGTTAGATAGATAGATAGATAGATAGATAGATAGATAGATAGATAGATAGATAGATAGATAGATAGATAGAGAAAGAGAGAGCGAGAGAGGAGAGAGAAATAGAGAATGTGTGTGTGTGTGTGTGTGTGTGTGAGAGAGAGAGAGAGTTGTTGTAAGATGAATGCTTATGATTAATGCAAACAGAAGTTACCGCTATTGGCTAATGAATCAGCTAAGTGGTTCAAAGCGGAAAAAGGGAGGTGTATAGAAAGCCATCCATGCTTATGTGATCAGATAGGCAGTATGACTAGAGGAGGCTGCCAGGGTATTCGGTTTCCAACACAATCACTTCTGAATTAACTCATCCAGCATATTTCTTAAATAACAGTTAATTCATGTATTTTGATGGTCTGAGATGGGGGTGTGGGATGCTAAAATTGAAAAATTATTTGACTTGTAAAGAAGACAAATACTGAGAACATGATTATGAGATTAAGGAAGGACACTTCACATGCACTTAAAGAAGGAATGTTTGCATTGGACTCGAGAAACTTGGGTAGTTTGTGAAGATGCTGCTGAGAAGAACAATGGGAAAATAAAGTAAGGTTAGGGTAAATCCCCCTCGATTTTGCTTAGAGAAACAGAGAGAGAGAGAGAGAGAGAGAGAGAGGGGGGGGGAGAGATAGTGAGAAAGAGATAAAACTTGTTCTGTGTTACAGTCAGCAGAAGTAGCTGGCATAGAAATAGGACAAGATGGCAAGCCGTTTGGAAGATGTCCTAATCAAAGCCGTTGTTCCCCATTGCTCTCCCCTGTTACTCTGTGTTCCCCTCTGTTCCCCACAGTTCTTCACTGTTCCCCACTGTACATGCAAGAGGAGAGGACTGGATGTCTAATGTTTCACTTGGAATACGTGAAATAAAAAGGAACTCTGTGATGATCTCAAAGGACGAGGTTATAATCTGGAGAACATTGAAGGGGCATTTATTTTCAACAAGACACTGAGGGAAGTCCATCAGTTGTGGATAACCTCAAACAACAAATCTCTCTCTCTCTGTCTCTCCGTCTGTCTGTCTGTCTCTCTCTCTCAGAATACCAACAAGAACCTTTCTGAATGGTAACCATTTACCTTTCAATCACCTGTTGAACTTTATTAATGTTAAATTCTATGCACTGTATAAGAATTGCCTGCAACCAGTGTATTTGGAGGAATGAGAAGTAAGATATGACTGGGAATTAAAGAACTTTTCTGAAGTCACATACACACACCTTACATAAACATTCGCATATAATTAAAAGGCGTTAAGTTAGGATAAGTAAATAGAGATAAGTTAAAGTTTTTATTTAACTTTATTTTTTGAACAAATCGTAAAATACAAATGTAGAATAAAATGTTACACTAATACAAAATTTTCGCCCTATATATGAGAAAGGAAGGGGTTAACAGTTAGGGATAGTATAGGTAGGTTTTGCTTATTTTAGTAAGGCGGGTAAGACAAGTCAAAAGGACCAATTAGCACAATGACCAACTATAATAATGTACTCTGAACCAATCAACGAGCACATCTGATAAGAGCTGTCAATCCTCTGTTGAAATGGAATTTATACTTAGTAGTAATTGCATTGGGGAAGACTTAATTTTGTGAACTTTTGATTGGGCCAAATGTAACCTGACCCATGTGTATACTGAACAAAGGTAAGCTGTGAGACAAGGGGTAAGTCTCTGCCAGCCTTCATAGAAAGAGCATCTTCGTGAGGCTTTGTGCATATAACTCACAGTTCTTCAGAATGAAGAAAGTCTGACCAGAGAAAAGTTTCGGTAACGTCATTTTGCAGAGTCCACTGAACGAAGTGGAATCCATATTTGGTGTCAGAACTGGGGTTCCAAAGTCTCTGCAGATCCTTGGCAGATGGAACAAAGTAGAATGATTTCGTGCACACCAGCGATTTGGCCAGCGGAGCAAGTGAATATTTTATCTTCTAAGTTCTCCCGGCTCTTAACTAACTGTCTCTCCGTGATTCTATGGCCAGGGACTGAGTGCCTGGAAGGAATTTAATGGTGGATAGCGAAGGGTCAGACTTGAATTAAGAGTTCAGGGAACTCGTCGGCCCGGGACCGTGGACGGATTGGAGCGCAGGGAACTCGGATAAGGTCAGGGATCTTACTGCGTAATTGTATGGATACAATAAGTGAAACAGGTTCACCAATACAAACAATGTGTGAGAAATATTCAGAAGATCAAAAGACTATACATAAATGTAGGTGGTGGGGGGGGGGATTTGAATGAGAGATTAAGTAAGATTGGGTGTCCTTTAGGAGGCACATGTAGCGATGAACTAATAATAGAGGAACAACAGTTGATTTGGAAGCATATATTAAAAATAAACTCGAAATATAATAGGGAAATGGCGCCTACTGGTACAAGAAAGAGAACAGAGAGATAAACTTTCAGATTTGCAGACGAACGCCGTAGAACTGGGGATCCCATTGAAAAAAGGGGGATATTAAAGTCTGTGGAAATCCTCCAGAAAGAATGTGTAGACAGAAAAGAACAGGAAGTTTGGAGAATTGATCAGGAAAACTGCGCAGTAGGGTGAGAAGAAAAAAAGGGTGTGATTTACCTTGTACGTAGAATAATGATGTAATCTTTCAGTTAAATTTATTTTCTTTAGTATAAAAGTTGATGCATCCATTTGTTGAATAGAGAACTCCGCAGACTGCATTCAAGGCTGAAATCAGTAAGGGTTCTCTCAGGTTAACTTGATGTCTAATAAAGTGTTAACACTATCCGTTCTGTATGCTGTGTTCTTTGCATCAGGAAGTGGCAATTTCAATACATTTTATAAACCAGCTAGGAGTCGAAGATTGAGGAATGCTTGCTGGATGGTATCAGTGGCCAGGTGAACTGGCATATAAAAATTAAAGAATAAGCCAACTGGACACTTTCCCGGTTTTCTCTTAAAGTGTTATATCAATTGATCTTTTCCTCCCTATAGCGTAACTCTGACAGACTCCAGATGAACTACCAGTGTCGCATTGCGAGCAGACAGAGGATAAGGGCTTGAGGTTTTGCTTGGTGAGGAGATCAATGTACTGTCCAAAATAACATGTTGTCCTAATTCTGATGCCCTGACTTAGACTGGTTGTTAAGAGGGGAAATCCCCACACGAAGGTCAGGACCCTGAAGTGATGCAAAAGAACAAAGGTGCAACATGGGACAAGTGTGTGATAAGCCTGGAGTAAACACACCCATGGGGTAAATCTTGGAAATGAGTGTGGTGGGGACACCGGGCGAACCAATGTACTATTTATATCTGAAGTATAGTAAAAATTTAAATTGGACAACTCAGAAAAAGGTAGGAATGGAGCAGAAGGCCAGGAAAGGGCTGGCCAGACACATTTATGATATAAATAAATACGTAATGATATATCAAAAAAGGGACTGGTCACATTCATGCTGCAATTACACAGAGTAGGAAGATAATTTATAATGGTGGTAATGTAGCCCTGGCAAAACAACTAATGTGGAGAAAATTATGAGCTGGAGAGATAATGGCAGCTTCAGGTAAAGAAACGTTGGGGATCTCACTTATATGCCTGGAATATAGCTGGGTAATCGAGATTACCCATGATTGTCAGCTCCAGCCGTGTCTGTGCAGTATCTTTATTTAAGGCTGAAATTAAACTTCTGTCCACCTAAGATGTGTAATAAAATAAAATTAAAATATGGAACAGACCAAGACCAGCACCATCCACAGAATGTGAAATTAATTTAGCATTACAGATTAAATATGTTATAATTACGATAAAAATGGTAAAATTCTCTCAGGCGCCAAATGGTTAACAAGCAGAAGGTGGAAAAAATACCGGGGACCCGATATCAGGCAGGGCGACCCTATTCCTGCAGAGAGATGAGAATGAGGAATCTAAAGATTCTTTGTGGGGAAGGCCACCCCCATATATACCTACCAGCCACGGTGTCCGGACCCATATTTCATTAATTACGATAAAGAAGAAGGTTTCAAATTAGATTTGATGTAAAATTGTGGCTAATTGTGGAAAAAACAAACTTGTAAGCTTGCCTTGCATTTTTATTGAAAGAAGTAGACTGCGTATGTTTGATTAAGGAGGGTCTAAAGAGCTTCAATTGAAAGATATATGCAGTAATTCTGAAACCTGCCTTCCTTCGAGCTTCAATAATTCAGCAATTTCACAGATTTTAGGACTTTAAAAGCAACAATGAAGAAATAGTGTTCCACTTCTGCAATGTTTCCTGGTTCTAACTTGTATAAAAGGAGTACAAATAAATCGAACTGAAGAAAGATTTATTTAAAATAAACCTGCAACGTTGTTTAATTCTAATTGAAACTGATCTAATACAAATAAAAACCTAGAAGAGTGGTGATGACTCCTGGGACAATTATGGAAGAGAGAGAGAGAGCTGAGATACATTCGAAACACAGAGTAAAATACATTTTGTAGAAGCTCTCCTGACATCTAATTCAATACACGACTCAATAACTTTTGAGCCACTATGAACCATTCCCGTAGTGAATTCACATGACCTTCTATGAATGTATTACTGTTAACTCGATGATCATTTTAAACTGCTTTGTGAAAAATACAGAAATGGAATAATGAAGACGGCTGCCTTCTATCTTCCCATTTTCCCAGGAATTTCACTAATTTGCCCGCAATATAGCCTACATGTTAGGGAATATAATACTTATGCCAATACTAGAACTTTTTACCCCTTGGGAGTGCTTACGCAGATGCTACTGCAAACCCTGCTGTTATAAACAGTCCCTTCACTGTATATTCGGAAAGAGATGAGCTGCTTGATTATAACGGTCTTGGCTGATATTGGTGTGAGAGATAATAGAATGTAGGAAGTAAAGTTAGTACGAATGAAATAATGAATACTAGACTAGACTAGACTAGAGGAAGTTAAGTAAGTACTGAGTCGGGATGCCTTCTGATAAGAATGTGAGGAAAGGTTAGGCAAGTATAATAGAATAAGGGTCTTATAGTGATAGAAAGAATTAGCAAGTTCTGCATATAGAAATAGTAAGTCCTGGGGGTTGAGATGTGTGAATAAGGACAAAAGCAGATTCATGAATAAGGACAATGACATGATGGGACCCAGACAGGATACCCCATGGTCTTTCAAGTTTTAGAAACTGCACGCAGGCAGACAGAATTACCAAATCCCAAACCAATCCAGGAGGCAGTAGAATGTTAAGGGGGTGAGGGTACCTCTACACTGAAATAAACTGTATAAAAGTTGGGTGAGCCCCAGTATATGTGTGTGTATTCCCAGGGTAAGGGGAAGCTCCCAACTTTGCACTGTTGTACAATAAATGTTCTTTGTTCTCAATTTTTGTCTCGAGCGAAATCTGTGAAGGTACTTCTGTTTCTCACATTGGGATGAAGCATAAGTTCAGGGGGACGCCCCTACATTTCATTAAGCTCTGTAAACAGTAGGTGTGTGCCAGAAATCAAATTGTGAACTACCCTGATGGACAATAGGAGGGAAACGTCACTAATCTAAGAAAGTAGGACATAATAATAATAATAATAATAATAATAATAATAATAAATTATTATTATTATCAATATTATTATTTTATTTTTATTATTATTATTTTTATTATTATTATTATTATTATTATTTTCTGCCTACAAAGTAATCCTGGTAAATAAATTGAATCTTTACCATTTGACTGTATATGGATAAATTTTATAGAATTAAGTATTTAGCTATTATTATTGATTTGCCTGGGTCCTTAAGGAACAAATTGACTAAGTGTTAAGTAGAAACTGGGTTGAACTGGATGATGGAATTGGGGGTGACAGTTTTTCCACTACTACCATTAACTCTTGCCAGCAGGAATAGTGGAATGTGCCAATAAAAGATACTGGCCAAATTGACAAAGGTAACAGGGCTAAAATATGCTTCACAGTGCCACCCCTAGCATTGTTTCAAATGTGGATGACACCGCAGGCTAAGTCAGGGCTATCTGCTGCAGAGATAGTCCACGGAGAGCCAATACCGATATCTTTTGGAGCAAAGCCCGCACCCCAGTAGGGATGGATTAATTATGATTACGCGAGGACATAAGCAAATATTTGAGAAATCTAACTGAAGTCCATTTCAGAGATGCATTCACAGGTAAAACAAACACACCAAATTGATGAACATGCTAATGTCAAACCTGAGAATTACACTTTGGTAAAACAATTGGATCGGAAGAATTTTTGAACTTGCAGGTCCCGGTATTAACAATGACTACAGTCATGCTTGAAGGAGAGCATCACTAGATGCTCCAAACAGACCTAAGGAAAAAGGCATACCTAAGACATAAAGACATATTATAATAGATGGAAAAGTGACACCTAGGTAAAACACGAGAAGGTTATTTTTATGCCTGGTGGAACTGACATTTGATTTGAAGACCAGAGTCGAAATGGAAAACAAGAATTTTTTGGTGAAAGCATAACACCTTTTTTAACTGTGTCTTACTTTTATGATGCTAAGATGAATGCTTTTCGCACCAAACAGAAGTTACCGCTATTGGCTAATGAATCAGCTAAGTGGTTCGAAGTGGAAAAAGGGAAGTGTATAGAAAACCATCCATTCTTATGTGATCAGATAGGCAGTATGATTAGAGGAGGCTGACAGGGTATTCGGTTTCCAATCACATCTGAATTAACTCATCCAGCATATTTCTTAAATAACAGTTAATTCATGTATTTTGATGGGTCTGAGATGGGGGTGTGGGATGCTAAAATTGAAAAATTATTTGACTTGTAAAGAAGACAAATACTGAGAACATGATTATGAGATAAAGGAAGGACACTTCACATGCACTTGTTTAAAGAAGGAATGTTTGAATTGGACTCGAGAAACTTAGGTAGTTTGTGAGGATGCTGCTGAGAAGAACAATGGGAAAATAAAGTAAGGTTAGGGTAAATCCCCCTCGATTTTGCTTAGAGAAACAGAGAGAGAGAGAGAGAGAGAGAGAGAGAGAGAGAGAGAGAGAGAGAGAGAGAGAGAGAGAGAGAAAGAGAGAGAGAGAGAGAGAGAAAGAGAGAGAGATGCAAGACTTTGCTATAACATATGTACTGAGACCCCACCGCATGTTATGAGTTTTAAAATAAAACATATGTGTTACATGAAACAGCTTCCCTTCCCTGTTTGCCATTGGGAACTCCTCCCATACCCAGGAAATGCGAGAGTCAGTTGATCGCCGAGGAGAGTGAAAGGAACATAACAATTCTGTTACCCTAGGATATGTCATTGGATGGTGTTACCCCACCTCCATATCCTTGTAAGATCAGCTGGGGTGGTGACTGCCAAGAATCGCAATCATTCCATCTGTGGCTTAACAGCAGAGTGCAATGAAACAGTAGCAGGTTGAAGGCTGTTAATTGAGGATTGGTAGAATCGAGGCATTTCCCACAACAAATCAGATATGCAGTGGACTATCAGTTTGCTACCCAGGGTGATGTATACTCGATTATAGGGGATACGTGCATTAAAAAGGTTTCAAATGAATCTACAGTGGTGATGCAAGCTATCCATAATTAGTTGGACTGTTTTAGACAGGGACCAAGGGGTGTAATGAATGGCTTGTTTGGTTAACCTGAAAACTTGGAGGGCCATGAGAGGGCCATATATCTTACATACAATTGCAATGTCAGCTAATAAAAAAAATATAAACCAAAAGACAAATGTAAGAAAAGGAATGCAGCATAAAGTGAATTAAAACATAAAATGGAAGCCTAGTGTCTAGATTGAGAAGATGCTCCATGAATGGTACATCCTGGTATCAACAGATCAGTTTGGAATGCAGGCAGTGCAAATAAGAAATACATGACAATGCCTCTATTTAGATTCCCTGGGAGACCATGGTTCAATTCAAATGGGAGGATGATACAGGAGAAGAATAAAAGAGAGAAGAAATAGACTGAAAGAAAATTAATTAGTTTATATATTGCAGGATTTGCTTTCTAACAGGATGTGAAATGTTACTAACAATAATTTGAATTGCAAAGAATACAGAATCAACAGAGTTTGGACTGGTTAATGGCTAAAGAAGAAGTTGTCAGCGTTATGTTTGGAAGAAATGTTGTAACTTTTTTTCCAAATAACACAGCTCCAGATGATTCCTTTACTCGGACTTAAGAATGTGCGGCAAGAATTAAAGGAGAATGCTGATTATGGCCACCATTTCTTTAACTGGTTACATTTGAACTTTGGACTTTGGGGTTTATGGGCTACTAAGATTTTGTTGATTGTAGTAGCCGTATTAGTAATTCTCCTCTTGAACGCATTTTTATTAACTTGAGTTAGCCTAGCTGCCCATTTGATGCTGCAAAAGATGGAATTGGAAGAGGGAGACACTGAGCAGTGTGGGGAGAAGAAGATTCAGGCTCAGATATAATTGGAGCTTTTGGAAGCTGAGTGATGGAGACTGGGGAATATAGATGAGTATGTGAAGTAGGCAGTGAGGATGTGAGCTATGGTAGGATACGGATGAGTACGCAATTTCCTCTTTCTTGGCAGCTGCCGCTTGTAAACCACCAAGACATGTGATGAAAGGACAAAATGGTGGAATGAGAATGGAAAGGGTTAATGGCTAATTACAGTGTCGGTAGGATTTGCAGCATTCTAGTAAGGTGGACAAGGCAATTCAATTGGACCAATGAGCATGACGACCAACTTTATGAATTTACTCTGAACCATTTAACGAATAGATCTGATAAGATGAGGTCAATCTCCAGTTGGAATTTAACTTGTATTTAGCAATTGCATTGGCTATGAATGTATTGTGTGAATATTAGATTGGGCCAAATGTAGCCCGACCCATGTGTGAAACTGTGAAACATGAGGTCAGTCTCTACCAGCTTTATAGAGAGAGCATCTTTGTGAGGCTTTGTACAGATAATGCACAATTCTGCAGAATAAAGAAAGTCTGACCAGACAAACGTTTCAGTAATGTCATTTCATAGAGTCAACCAAATGAATGGGAATCCACATTTACACCCTTCAATTCCCTCCCTCCCAACCTCCCCCCAATCTATCCCCAAAATATAATAACACATGGGGCTAAATTCTTATTTATCAGTACATTAATGTCGAAGATGGTACCAATCCCACCTAGCAAATACCATTATATTTCCAAACCCACATTTCAGATATGGATTCTACATTTTAATAAAGAAAGAATAGTTATTACGTAAATTATGTTATGTTTTCCAAAGGACTACAATTTCTCAATTCAGTATGCCATCTTTGGATATTTACATCAATATAATTCTTCCATGTAACATCTGCAAATGCCAACCGTATAAAATGCCATTTGAAATTTGTCAGTAAAGCTAAAGTCAAAGTTGTGGTATATCCCAATAAAAATAATAATGGATCACGTGTTAATTTAAATTTGAATAAACCTTCCATGAATGTCATAATTCTATACCAAAAAGGCTTAAACTTGTTTCAAACCAAACTGAGTGCAAAAAAAGTACCTGTTTCTTTTCCACATCTGAAACATACATCTTAAGAACTAAAATCATATATTTTTAATTTCTCAGGGGTTGTACAATTAGTGTAAAATATTATAATGAACCAAACTATATCTCACATTAATTAATCTAGTCACACATAGTCCTCCACTCCTCCTAAGATATTGGAATAGATAAACAATTCTCCTATTTAATTTTCATTTTATTCAAATCAAGTTTATTCAATTCCTTTTGCAATAAGTCATACATTTCTGATTTTTTTAAAAACTTCATCTGTTAATAAACGTTCAAACATAGATCATTTATGCAATTTTCCTTCACGGCATAAATTCTCAAATAACCAAATAAATATTTGAGAATATGCAAACAATGTATTTGATGTAACCCCAAACTTTTCCTTTAATCTATTAAATTACAGAAACCATTCTTCTTCATAAAAATCTCCCACCAATCTAATACCCTTCTGTTCCGAAGACAAGGATTTCATTAATAAATAAATTGAGTAATATTTTGTTCCAAAATCTGAACCATTTTAACTTTAGCCCAACTAGGAGGTTGATGCTTTTCAAACATCCAGTAATAGGTTTTAACAGACCCGCCTCATAATAACTCTGACAATGTGGCAATTAATGTCCCCTTAAAACATATTTCCATGTCAACATTTGTAAAGATACTCTTGATAAATTATTTTTCCATAAAAATACTGCTACTGAAGCATTTAATACTTTTAAAAATTCCGTGAGAAACGTACAGAGAACAGATTGAAAAAGATACTGTGTACGAGGAAAAATATTCATTTTAATACAATTCACGCACCCCAATAAGATTAACGGTAAACCTTTCCACCTATTTCAATCTAATTTAATTTTATTTTATGAAGGTATATTGTTTAAAATGTAAATGTTGATAATTAGCATCAATACATTTTCCTAAATATTTAATTTTATTTGACTATCAAAATGTTTTCATCTGCTTACAATCTAAATATATCTCATCTGCTATCAATAATAATTCACTCTTCTCAAAATTATAACTTGAATTTTCTCAATATTGCTCCAAATGTTTAGATTGTGTTAAATATATTAATATATCATCCTAAAATAAATTACTTTTATATTTATCTGAACTTATTTTCATACCTTTAATATTAACATTTTGTCTAATTGCTTGAGCAATTAATTCTATTACCAATGCAAATGAGGCTGCTAACAAGTGGCATCCTTGTCTAGTTGATCTAGCTAACATACATTAAGATTATATTTGTGCATTTGTCACCACCCCGGCTGATGAATTATTATATGACACCTTAACCCAATCAAGTGTGGTCCCAACTTAAATATAACTGAAACTTGAAATAGAAAAGTAAATTCCATTCTATCAAAGCTTTTTCAGCATCTTTTTAAAAAAAAAACTTTATTTAAGATTTTATAACATGAATAAAATAGAAAGTTACAGTAAAAAGATTAAACATAAGATAATAAAAATTACAATACTACATTGGCAGACTAAATAAACTACCCCCCCCCCAAATTAGTACACACCATTAATGACCCAGCTTAAATTTAGTCTAACCCCCCCAAATAAAGAGTGAAAGAGTGAAGAGTTAATAAAATGAACAATAATTATATAAAAAAACCCTTACACAAAAAAAGACAAAACATAACAAATAAAGATACTAACATCAAAAAAAGAAAAAAATTATCAATACTAAAATATCAAACTTAAAAATATATTTAAATCAAACTTAAATGCATATATTTAGCAAACGGAGTGCACTTCAACCTATAAAAAGACATCCTATCCTGAATTGAAAAAGAAATCCTTTCCATAGTCAAACAGAACTTCATCTCCAAATACCACCTTTCTAAAGTTAATATATTTCTATCTTTCCAAGTAAGAGCTATACATTTCTTGGCCACAGCTAAAGCTAAATAGATAAAAGAAATCTGATAATCTTGTAGGCCCAAATCAATTAATGATTGCATATTCCCTAATAAAAATATACCAGGATCTAATACAAGACAAATGTTATATAAACTATTAAATATAGATTGAATACCCTTCCAAAACTGTTGCAATCGATCACAAAACCAAACAGTATGCAAAAAAGTATTAGCCATCTGATCACAATGAAAACAGCAATCTGACTTACTAAGACCAAACTTTTTTAGTTTCTCCGGTGTTAAATATAACTGATGTATAAAATTGTAATTAATCATCGCTAATCTAGCATTAACCAATTTCCTAATACTATTCTGACAAATTTCCATCCAAGCTTCTTCAGCTACTATAAAACCTAAATCTTTTTCCCATTTCAACTTATCCTTATCCCAATCTTTTTTACTATCAATTTCTTGTAAAATACAATACAAATCAGATATGTATCCCTTTTGTTGTATTGAAAGTACATATTCCTCAAAATTAGAATCAGGAAATAAAATCATATGTCGACCACATATCTGTTTTACAAAAGATCTTAATTGATAATACACAAATACAGAGTTTCCACTAATACCGAATTTCCTTTGTAATTCATCAAAAGAACAAAAACATCCCTCAGAAAAACAATCGGATAAATTTTTTATTCCCTTCCTTTCCCACTGTTTCAAAGTAATATTGGAGACTGTAAAAGGAACAAGTTGATTGTTATATAATGGCAATCGCCAGACCATTTATTTTTGATCCCCAATTTATTAACTTTACTTGTCCATAAATTTAATAAATGCTTCAATATTGGGACATCATAAGTTTGTAATAAATTTTTATTCTATCGAAACAAAAACTCATGAGAAAATTTTTCTGAAATAACCACCATTTCTATCTTTGCCCAACTGGACGAATCATCCATATTCATTAATGCACTAAGAAAATTAAATTGAGCTGCTTCATAATAATGTTGAAAATTCGGTAATCTTAAACCTCCAAATTGAAAATCACACATCAGCTTTCTCATCGCTGCCCTCGGAAATTTTCCCTTCCATAAAATGTCTCTAATTGCTTTATATAGATCCTTAAAAAAAATTTATTTAAAAAATAAGAAATTGATTGAAAAAAAAATATTGTATTCGAGGAAAAATATACATTTTTATCGTATTAATCCTCCCTAATAGACCCAAAGGCAAATCCTTCCACCTAGTCAAATCTAATTTAATATTTTTTTTATTAAAGGAAGATAATTAATTGAATATAAATCTTGAAATTCCGTATTAATATTAATTCCTAAATATTTAATTTGTGTGGTCCACTTCAAATTTGTAGTACTTTTATACATTGAATAATCATTTTTACAAATTGTTAAAATTTCACTTTTGCTCCAATTTACTTTATAACCAGATAATTGACCATACATTTCTAAACATTCTTGAACTGCTGGTAAAGAAATACCCGGATCCACCAAATATAATAAAACATCATCAGCAAATAAATTAATCTTATATTCCTCATTCAAAACTCTCATGCCTTTAGCATTTTCATTTTGACGTATTAATTGTGCCAAGGGCTCAATAACTATCGCAAATAAAGCAGGTGACAATGGGCATCCTTGTCTAGTAGACCTTGTTAAATAAAAAGATTCTGAAATCTGCCCATTGACAGCAATTCTGGCCTTCAGACTATTATATAAAGCCTTTATCAATCCAATAAATGAAGAAACAAAACAAAATTTCTCAAGTACTTTAAACAAAAACTTCCATTCCACTCTATCAAAAGCCTTTTCTGCATCCAGCAAAATCACTATTGGATAATTCATCTGAGATTTAGATTTATTTATCCAAGCTATTAAACACAAAATATTATCTGACACATGTCTATTTTTTATAAATCCCGTTTGATCACTATGTATTATTTTAGGTAAATATTGAGCTAATCGATTAGCCATAGCTTTTGCTACAATTTTATAATCTACATTTAACAGCGATATTGGTCTATAAGAAGAAACTTGTAAAGGAGCTTTATCTTTTTTTGGTATAAGTGTAATTATTACATTGGAACAAAACTCGGGTAATCAAAAAGTGTCATAATTTGTTGTAAAACATCTTTATATATAGAAAATATATCAGCATAAAAAGTTTTATAAAACTATAGAAAACCCATCTTCACCAGGTGCCTTTCCTTTTGGCATATCTCTTATCGCCGTTTCTATTTCCTTTTCTGTAAAGGATTTATCTAACTCCTCTCTATCTTCTTGATTCAACTGTGGCAATTTATTATTTTTCAAAAAAGAATCTAAAGCATCCTCAGTTACATCTTTACATTCCCAAGTATATAATATTTTTTATAAAAATTACAAAATTCCTCATTAATTTCCTTTTGACTAAAAGTAATACCCGATTTTTTTTAATTACTGGTATAATTCTAGATAATTGTTCCTTTTTTAACTGCCATGACAAAACTTTATGAGCTTTCTCACCCCATTCATAAAATTTATGTTTAGTTCGGTTCATTAAACATTCAAACCGATAAGTTTGTAATTCATTATATTTACATTTTAAATTAGTTAACTGATTCTTTTGCGTTTCAGTAGCATTTTTCTGAAATTCTTTTTCAGTAACAGTTATCTTTTTCTCTAAATCTTCAATCTCTTTAATTCTCTCTTTCTTTACTTTAGAAGCATAACTAATAATTTGACCTCGTAAAAAAAAGCTTTCATTGCATCCCATAAAACAAAATGACTAGAAACAGAATTACTATTATTACTAATAAAAACCTAAATTTGTTGTTTTAAATAACAAATAAATTCCGGTTTTTGCAGTAACATAGTATTGAATCTCCATCTTGGAGCTCTCTCAACATCCTGTAAACTCTGATATTCTAATAATAATAATGAATGGTCCGAAACCAGTCTTGCCTTATAATCCACAGATGTAACCCTATCCTGCAAATGTGTTGAAATTAAAAAAATAATAAATTCTAGAAAAATAAGTATGTCGTGACGAATAAAAGAAAAATCTTTCTCTGTAGGATTAAATCTTCGCCAAATATCAACTAAATTCAAATCTGACATTATATTAGTTACTTGAACTGCCTTCTTCGATTTATTAATTACTCTTGGATACTTGTCCAATAAAGGCTCCAACACCACATTCAAATCTCCCCCAATCATCACATTAGAATTTGATTGTCCAAGTAATAAAGACATATCGACAACAAAAGCTGTATCCTCAACATTCGGAGCATAACCATCAAGCAAAGTCCAAGCTTCATTAAAAATTGTACAGTTCAATTTTAATAATCTTCCACAACTCTTCTCTTCATTTTGTAACTGAAATAGTAAATTCTCATGCACCAAAATTGACACTCCTTTTGCTTTTGAATTAAATGAAGAATAAAAAAAAAATTGTCCAACCCATTCACGTTTGAGTTTCAAATGTTCCTTATCTGTCAAATGAGTTTCCTGTAAAAAAGCCACATCAACTTTTAATTTTTTTTTAAGTAAGTAAGTACTTTATTATGCTTAATGGGATTATTTAAATCCTGGACATTAAAAGAAGCAAACTTGAGTTTACACATGCCTTACACAAGAAAAAAAAAGAAGGAAAAAAAGAAAAGAAAAAAAGAAGAAAAGAAACCCCCAGAAGAAAAAAAATCCCTTCCTCTTATTCCCTCAAAACTACAATCAAAAACAAATTAAAAAAAAAGAAAAAAAAATTATTTAAAAAAAAGTAATAAAATAAATACTTCACTCCTTAACCCAAAAATTAAGAAAAAAAAACAGGCAGGAGCTGTTTAAACCGCACAATGCGGTAATTCCACAAAATACTGGGTGTGAGATAACTCACGCGTAGCTGACAACTTCTAGAAAATAGTGCCCACCCAGTTCCCTATCCCAACTCCCATTTCATATTAAACTATCATCAATGACTAAGATCTTCCAAAAAAAAAGATGTATTATTTTTAATCAATTTTATCACTTCGACCACCATTGTTTCCATTTCCTCTTGGAATCTGATTCCCATCTTGTATCTCCACTCTCTTTGGAGACCGAGGAGGACTACATCGTTCTTGAAATTGCATGATCGGTAAAGATTGAGCAAAATCCATAGCTTCTTTAGGATTATCAAAAAACTTTGGCTGGTATCCATCCTGAAAAATCTTTAATACCGCAGGGTACCTAAAAGTTGCCTTGTATCCTTTTTTCCACAACAACTCTTTCACAGAATTAAATTCACATAATTGAAACATAATTTCTTGACTCAGATCCGGATAAAAAAAACCACGATATTTCTATTTTGCTGAGCATTTCTAATAGCCACACGTAAAATTGTCTCTCTATCACAATAATTTAAACAACGGAGCATAACAGGTCTCGGATTCTGTCCTGAAAAAGGTTTCCTTCTTAAAGCTCTGTGAGCACGTTCCAATATTAAACCTTCAGGGAACTTATCTTGCCCTAACACTCGTGGAATCCATTCGGTAAAGAATTTTCTTGGATCTGGCCCTTCTATGTCTTCTGGCAAACCAGCAATTTTTACATTCTTCCGTCTAGATTGGTTCTACAAATAATCAACTTTATTTGCTAGATTTTTATTCTGATTCTGCAATGTTTCAATTGTTTTGTTTACATCTTGCAGTTGATCTTGTACATCAACTAAACCTTGATCACACATTTCAGTGGTTTCAAGTTTAAATGCTCCATAGTCAGCCATCTGTTGAGTATTGATATTCACCAATTCGTTAAGCTTAAAATAGACGTGGGTTATAGAGCTACCTAGCTGTTTCATTGAAGAATACATCTTAAATTCAAGATTCTTAACAATCATATCAGCAAAAGTAGATTCAGACATAGTAGGATCCTGCTGTTTCTGAGAAACCAAAGGGTCTTCTGTCACTTCCCTTGGTTTAGCAGCCTTTCTTGCAGTATGGCTCCGTGTTGAAACTCCTGCCACAGCCCCCTCAGCAACATCAGGAGGCTGATAGTCAGGGTTATCTTTATACTTAAGCCATATGTCATCAAAAGCCTCCATTATATCCATACCTGGGGTAAATGTCATGACTGGTGGTGCATTTCGCAGCACCACCGCTATATCAATTGGAGGTCAGTCCTTTAACTCTCCAGCTGGCGGCGCCCCAGCTGATTCAGCTGTCAAAGTCTCGGTGACAGCGCTCACAGCAGTTGTTTTTTGAAATACATGCACCCGGCCAGCCCTTTGTTCTAAAGGCTGCCGAGTGCCATCTTTAGAGAGCGGAGCTCTAATGCCAAATCCTGCACTTCTTCTCCTGGATCCATTCCATGCTGAGTCCTGGCTTCTTGTAAACAGGTAGGCACAGATAATTTCAGGAAATGTAATTTTTTAACAATTTGTTGGTGTTTTCTTTTACTTTTTTTTAAACAAATGTACCATTAGGCATTAATTCAACTTCACTTACTTTTTAAAAACTTTTTAAAGAATTTTAATGGGCACTTAGAAACAAAACAATAAATCAGAGTCAGGAGAGGACTGGAAGGCACGTCTGTTCCTTACGCCATCTGCCATGCACCCCCCCCCCCCCCCCCCGCTTTTTCAGCATCTAAAGCTACTGTCATTAGTTGATTGAGTTGCATTCTACAATCATTTCTCAAAGTGTAACAATGTTAATATTGGGGAGAATGTATGAGTGGGAGTAGGTCACATACATACACACATTTTAAAACAGATCTTATTTGAAAAACAGAAGAATTCACATTGCCAGGTTCCTGGAGAATGTAAGCTCCTTTCACAAGTAGATTTTAATTGAATTGACATCATAAAATACTTGGCAATTGACTTGATGGAGTCATGCAGTTTATCAGTATCCTTTCTGCAAAGCACTCACAGAAAGGTCAATTATGGGCTGTTTACCTAGGATGGAGCAGAAGAAAGAACTCCTGTTCTTTTATGGAGAATGTGGGGTGTTTTCAAGACATGAGTCATATGCTCTCTTTGGAGTTTCAGGTGGAAAAGAGAGACAATTAAGTTAACAACTCATTCAGTCAGTTAGCCAGTGTGTGGGACACTGACAAGTAACTGAAAAGTGCAATCCAGGGAAAACTGTTTGAAACTGATGAAAGCAAGTTCCAGAGCAGTGATATCTGTCTGATGTCTGATGTTTCTCTTGAAATAGAGGAATTAAT
The DNA here is from genome assembly GCF_036971445.1 of Narcine bancroftii. NCBI lineage: Eukaryota > Metazoa > Chordata > Chondrichthyes > Torpediniformes > Narcinidae > Narcine > Narcine bancroftii. Next base: position 309,739,591 of record NC_091471.1, read on the forward strand.
GCAACTCTGTGGTAGCTTGAAGAAAGAGAGTACAATCTAGGAGACCCTGTTGGGTAATGTTTTATCATCGAGACACTGAGGTGACAGGTGGTGGTACCCCCAGTTGTATAAATACTGGAGCAACAAATATCTCTCACTTTTAACCATACAAAACCGTTTCTGAGCGTTAAACATTCACCATTCAAGCACCAAGCCTGGTGAACTTTATACATGTTATATTCTGGGCGAAGTATAGTGATTGCCTGCAATCTGAGAACTTGTAAGAAGGGGAAGTGAGATTGAAATGTGAAACAAATAACTTTTCTTAAATTTACACACAAATTACATACACTTGCGCTTAGAATTAGAAGGTGGTAATTTGTGTTAGTATTCAGTATCTTGGCGCCTCACAGTTTGGCGGGCAGCAGCCTCCTTTGAAGAAGACCGCAGAGCCCACCTCACTGACAAAAGGCAAAGGAGGAAAAACCCAACACCCAACCCCAACCAACCAATTTTCCCTTGCAACCGCTGCAATCGTGTCTGCCTGTCCCGCATCGGACTGGTCAGCCACAAACGAGCCTGCAGCTGACGTGGACTTTTTTACCCCCTCCATAAATCTTCGTCCGCGAAGCCAAGCCAAAGAAGAAGAAAGATATGAATAGAGAAAAATTAAAGTTTGATTCTATTTTAATGTTTGAAGTAGATTAAAAATAACATTTGTTTTGAAATCCACTTGTCTTGCTGCTGTGTTTTGGGGTGCTTTGAGCTTGCAACATTTTATGTGGGCTCGTCCGGTGGATGGAACTCGTGTTTTGTGGATTATAACTCAATTGGTTGCTTCTTAAATCTTGAGTGTGAAAAACAGTATCAATGGATGTTGATAAAGTTGTGTCAGACCGTTACTTGCAAAGCTGAAAAGCAAGAGAAAAGAGGAACTGAAGGTTATTTCTAAGGCATTAAAACTGACTGAAGTTAGATATTTGATTAAGAAAGTACAAATTCAGAGCTTTGTAGTGATATATTAAATAGATGAGAGTATATTTGTTCAGAAAGACTTGCAATTTTAAGTGGCAAATTAAGGATGGAAGAAGAAAGAGAAAAATTGAGAGTGTAAGAAGAAAGAGTGAAATGTAATTGAGAATTGTAGAGACAACAATATCTGGCAGAGTTAGCGGAAACAAAGATTAAATTAGAGAGGATGAAAATTGATAGGGAGGAAATTAAGAGAGCTGAGGATGTAACTCCTGGGGAGAGGTTTCTGTTGAGTAAAATCTAGTGACTCCTTTTAATGTGGGAGATACAGATATCTAATTGCAACTTTTTGAATAAGTTGCTGAGAGCTCAAAAGAACCAAACAAAAAATGGACTTTGATGCTCCAAAGTGTATTGAAGGGAAAAGCACAAATTGCATACTCTAGCTTGACTGCACGACAGGTGAGTAAATACGATATAGTTAAAGAAGCTGATTTGAAAGCTTATTATTTGGTTCCTGAAGCATACCACCACAAATTTAGGAGTTTGATAAAAACGTGGAATCAATCTTATATGGATTTTGCTTTGAATAAATCTGTATCGTTTGACAGTTGGTGCACTTCCAAAGGAATAAATAATGATTTCAAAAGATTGGGTGAATTGATTTAGATTGAAGAAATTAAAACGTGTGTTGCAAAGGAGATTAAATTATATCTGAATGAGAAATATTTGTCTGTGTGTCAGGATGCAGCTAAATCACAGATCAGTTTGATTTAATTCATAAAAAGACATGTGAGAAACAGAAGTACCTTCACAGATTTCGCTTGAGAAAAAAATTGAGAACAAAGAACATTTATTGTACAACAGTGCAAAGTTGGGAGCTTCCCCTTACCATGGGAATACACACATATACTGGGGCTCACCCAACTTTTATACAGTTCATTTCAGTGTAGAGTCACCCTCACCCCCTTAACATTCTTTGCCTCCTGGATTGGTTTGAAATTTGGTAATTCTGTCTGCCTACGTGCAATTTCTGTAAACTTGAAAGACCATGGGGAATCCTGTCTAGGTCCCATCATGTCATTGTCCTTATTCATGAATCTGCCTTTGTTCGTATTCACACATCTCAACCCCCCAGGACTTATTAATTATATGCAGAATTTGCTAATTCTTTCTATCACCATAAGACCCTTATTCTATTATACTTGCATAACCCTTCCTCACACTCTTATCAAAATTCATCCCTATTCAGCACTTACTTAACTTCCTCTAGTCTGGTCTATTATTCTTTATTTCATTCATACTAACTTTACTTCCAATATTCTATTATCTCTCACAATCCACACTTTTTCTTTAGCTACGCTTAGTAAATTCTCAACTGGAAACTTGGTCTTTTTCCCAACGAGTCAGCAAATGAACTGTAATCTCAGCATCGTCAGATGGAGTTTGGGAAACATACATCCTTTGAGTTGTAGTGATCTGACGAAAAGTAAAAAGTAAAAAGTTCAACCGCCTGACTATTGTGAATGTTGTCATCAATCGATCTTCCAAAAACGCTGCTCTCAGCAGCTAACAAGTAATCGAGAACCATGCGGTTTTGATAAGCTGTAGCTCGTATCTGTCATTGTTCTTCAGCCAATAAATCCAAGAACGTCACTGTCTGTTTGGTGATAATCTTCAAAACTGCCTGGAATCTGGTTAAACGGTTTAAGTGCCAAACAGCTGTGGTATTCTGGAGCAGCTTGAGTGGTTTACAAATCAAATCCCCTTTATAGTGATTGCCTTTACCCTTCCAAATGTATTCATGACCCAAAGGATGATTTACAAGATGCCAAGTTGGGGGGTAGCATTTATTGTTACCTAACCTGTGAGTAGCAGCTTGTCTGCGAGCATTAGCATATATACCCCCTTCATCCCTACTCCAGGTATAGCCCTGACTAATGTTCTGCCTATCATTTTCCCACCATCTTCTCTGTACCATATTTTTAGCACTCATCTCTTTAATATCTGTAGAGGCCAGAACACCAACCCAATCCACTCCCCAAGAGCAGGTCTGTTTCCCTGGTCCATGTTGGGATCCTAAATTAAACCATACTAAATAAGGTACCCCACTATGAATAGACTCTATACTTGTGCCCTGTCTACATTCTAAAGGTAAATGTCCATTCCTCAATGTAATTATTACCTCTGCTGCCCCTATTCCAGGAGGACTTAATACATTGGGAATTGGGAACCAGCAGAAAAAAAATATAGCAAATAATAAAAATAACATTACAGCACTTTTTACCAGCGTAGCGTAACTTTCAGACCAGAAGTATGCGAGTCTGCACACCAGGTGGAGGGTGCATTACCAATGTCTTTAGTTCATGGGTTAGCTTGTTTAATGCATTGTATGTGAGTCCACCCCTTTTCTTTTGTTTGCACTGCAGTGTCTGTAATCAGAAGTACACAATAAGGGCCATCCCATATCAGTTTTAGTTTATGGTCTTGCCACGCTCTTACATATACCCAATCACCAGGTTTAACAGAATGAATAGGATAGTCCAGGGGTGGGTTTTGAGCTAATAAACCCTTCTGTCGTAAGTCATGGAGAGAAGTAGAAAGTCCCTGTAAATATTTAGATATGTACTGGTCATTAGCCTCAGGGGTAGGAGTATCAGTGCGGAATCCCATGTAAGGAAGACCAAACATCATTTCATATGGTGAGACAGCAAGGTCCTTACGAGGAGCTGTGCAAGTCCTAATTAAAGCTAAGGGTAGGCATTTAATCCAGGAGAGGCCAGTTTCCTCATAAAGTCGAGTGAGTTGATTTTTCAGGGTCTGATTCATCCGTTCTACACGGCCTGAGCTCTGGGGGTGCCATAGGGTATGTAACTACCAATCTATTCCCAGAATTTTACACACACCCTGGAGTACCTGAGAGATAAAATGTATACCTCGATCTGAGTCAATGGTTTGAATAATGCCATAACGCGGAATAACAGACTCTAGTAATATCCGGATAACGGTGCTAGCACGATCATTAGGGGTCGGGAAAGCCTCAACCCATCGAGTAAAATTATCCACCATCACCAGGAGGTATTTATAAACCCCTATCTTAGGTAATTCCGTGAAGTCAATCTATAATCGTTGAAACGGGCGTACGGCTATATCGCGACTGCCAGGCATTACCTGGCGCATGACTTTCTTATTCACTCGCTGACAGATTGGGCAACCCCCAGTATTTTGCTTGGCTATGGTGTATGTTCCTGAGCAATTAAAGGACCGTACAAAAGCATCAACAAGTGCCTGTGTTCCCCAATGTGTCTGCTGGTGGAGCTGCGCAATAACTGATGAGCCAAGGCTTTGTTCAGTACTTGGCGTCCATCTGCCGTCCACCAAAACCCATTGGCAGTTTGACGCATTCCCTGGTATTTGATATAAACCGTCTCTTCCCGTGAAAAAATGGGAGTCTTTTTAACCTCATGTGGGGTGGGGAGTAACAGCTGCATATCTATTTTATCTGTGAGTGAACCTGTTTGGCCGCTTCATCTGTTCCCCTGTGCTTCAGGACTGTCAATAATGGCCTTGTACATGAACTACAGCTATCTCCTCAGGTAACATAAGAGCATCTAAGAATTGAACAATTAAATTTTCATGGATTAACTTTTGTCCTTTCCCAGTTATTATTCCCTGCTCTTTCCAAATCTTTCTGAAGGTGTGTACTACACCAAAAGCATACTTGGAGTCGGTATAGATTGTGCCCACCTTTCCCTCTAGACCCTGAAGAGCTCTACAGAGGGCATACAATTCACAGGATTGTTCCAACCAAGTACCGGGGAGACGATCGGCCTTAATCACAACTCCTTCATTCCCGTCCACTACACTATACCAGCTATAATGAATGCCATCCATGCAGTGGGAAGATCGATTAATGAACCATCGTTTACCCTCTCGTAAAGGTTCATCACTTAAATCATCTCTAATTTTAGTCTGCAAATCACTTCTATGCATACATGCTCTAAATCATTGGGGACAGTATCAGAATCTGGAGAAACCAAGAAGACGGCTGGATTCTGATCTTTTAACCAGTGTCAAATCATCCCTATCCATAAGGATTGCTTCATACTTCAAAATTCTGGAATCAGTAAGCCACCTTCCGGCACGTTGTAAGAGAATGGTGCAGACTGTGTGATGGGTGTGAACTAACATCGGGGCACCAAATGTAATCTTTCATCCTTCTTCAACTAAAATAGCAGTGGTTTCAACTGCTTGCACACATTCTGGCCAACCACGACAAACAGGATCTAAAATTTATGACAGAAAGGCAACCGGTTGTCTAAAGCCTGCCCTCTCTTGCGTTAATACTCCCATGGCCACACCGTCTTTCGCATTGGTATATTTAGGTCGGGTAAAGCCAAAACTGGGTCACTAAGAAGACACTGTTTCACCAAGGTAAAATCTTTAATCTCCTCCTCGGTCCAGACAACAGTTTCACCCCCTAGAGTTGCAAGTTTATCATAAAGAAATTTGACCAGGCTAGAATAATTCTCAATCCAAATTCTACAGTATCCCACTAAACCATGGAGTTCTCGAGCAGTCTTTGGAGGCGGGATCTGCAGAATACGCGTGTTCTCTCTGGACTTATCTTCCTAATTCCTTGACTAACCAGATGACCTAAGTATTTAACTTCAGATTGAACAAATTGTAACTTTGATTCACTCACTCTAAGACCCTTATTCCCTAGAAAATTCAGAAATTCAACAGTGTATTGTTTAACCACATCATACGTTTTTCCCGTGATTAATAAATCATCAACATATTATATTAATTGACAATTCTCTCTCCAAGGGGCCTCATCTAGTACCTGTTCTAAAACTTGGACAAACAAATTTAGTGATTCTGTAAAACCCTGGGGAAGGACCATCCACCTGTATTGATTTTTCTGTCCTGTAAAAGGATTCTCCCACTCAAATGCAAACATGTCCCTACTGTCTAATTGCCAATGGAGAGGTCCATAAGGCATCTTGAAGGTCAATTACACTAAACCACTTACTATGGAGATGAATTTTACCCATTATCGTATAGGGGTTATGTACAACCGGATAATGGGTGAGAATTATTTTAACTCCCTCAAATCCTGCACTAATCGGTATGTACTCTCTGGTTTTTGGACAGGTAAAATTGGGGTATTAAGGTGACATAAAACATTTGAGTATACCATTTTTAACCAATTGGCCAATTACTGGCTCCTTTTGGCCAGCCATAGGAATTGGATACTGTTTTCGTCTAATTACTTGGTCAGGGTCTTTTAAAGTAACTTGCAGGGGAGGAACATCTAACCCTCCTCTATTGCCTCTTTTTGCCCAAATCTCTAGGATTTATTAGTTCCTAATCCTTCTCTGTTAGTACATAAAATTGAACCCTGATACCTGATCTCTGTGGTCTGGTACCGATAGCCAATTTGACTTGTAAATCTTGTCCCATCAGGCAAACTCCAGCTTGGGGAACTAGTAAAATATCCTCTGTTATTAATTTTTCTCCCATTTGTATCCTTACATTCTTTAGTATAGGGACCATAAAATCTCTTCCTCCCACTCCCGAAATCATCACTGTCCCTTGTGTTTTAACACTCTCGGGCCATTGTAAAATTCTAGACCGGGCTTCCCCAGAATCTACTAGAAAAGTCATCTCGTCATCGTGGGGTCCTATGCTTAAATTTACCAGTGGTTCTCTGTGCAGCCCTATGGTCTGTATTGACTGAGAACCGTGACCCCCCATTCATAATCTGCCGCTGGACAAGCCCCCATTTGTGAGAAATAAAAGTACCTTCACAGATTTCGCTCGAGACAAAAATTGAGAACAAAGAACATTTATTTTACAACAGTGCAAAGTTGGGTGCTTCCCCTTACCATGGGAATACACACATATACTGGGGCTCATGCAACTTTTATTCAGTTCATTTCAGTGTAGATGTACCCTCCCCCCCCCCTTAACATTCTTCTGCCTCCTGGATTGGTTTGGCATTTGGTAATTCTGTCTGCCTACGTGCAGTTTCTTTAAACTTGAAAGACCATGGGGTATCATGTCTGATTCCCATCATGTCATTGTCCTTATTCATGAATCTGCCTTTGTTCTTATTCGCACATCTCAACCACCAATTAGATTCATATCTACCCAGATTAACCTCTGGACAAACAATCTGCTATTACATTATCCATCCCCTTTATTTGTGTAATAATTAAATCATACTCTTGTAACATTAAGCTCCAGTTCACTAACCATCTGTTCTTGTTTATCATTTAAGACAGAAAAACTAATCGATTATGATTGGTATATATCATTAACAGTTTTTGAGCAGTACACATATACACATTAAAATGTTGCAATGCTAAATCAAGCATGAATAACTCCTTCTCAATGCTTGAATTATTTCATAGATGGTCGTTAAAATTTTTCGAGAAGTATGAAATAGGATGTTCTACTCCATCACTATGTAGGAGTACAGCACCAACCACTTCGTCACTGGCATTCACATCTGAAGAGAATGGCATTTCAATGTTAGGGGACACAAGTACAGGCTGATGCCATAAAGTGGCCTTTAACTTCAGAAAGGCTTCCTGGCATGCATCTGACCAGATAAATGTTTCTTTCTTTCAAAGTAGTTTTGTTAATGGGAGTGCATCTTCTCCAATATACCATAGTAGTCAATCATACCTTGAAAATCTGAAGAGCTTTCTTATTACTGGGGATAGGCAACACAACCAATATTTTCACTCCAACCTGTTCCACATGTCCCTGTCCTACCACTTAATCCACATAAATTACAGTAGTATGACAAATCTCACTCTTGTGAGGTTTGCTTCCATCAGTCTCTGAAATAACTGCTCTAATTCAATGATGTGTTCTTCCTATGTATCCGTAATAATTACTAAATAATCGATATAGGCACCTGTATGGAATAAACACTGAATTACTGAATTAATCATTCTCTGAAATATGCCAGGTGCATTTGTCATCCTGACAGGTATAACATCACACACATACAATCCCTAAGGTGTAACAAATGTAGAAATCTCCCCGCCTTTCTTTGTCAAAGGAACACACAAGTATCCTTTTTAAGAGATCAATCTTTCCAAGAAATTTACACTTCCCAACCTTATCTATACAATTATCTATAGTAAGAATAGCGAATGCAGCAGTCTTTGTCACCATGTTTACCTATCATTAATCTATACAAAACCTAATTGATACATCTGGCTTAGGAAGAAGAACAAAGGGTATACTCCGATTTGAACTTGATTTTTGGGATCATGTCATTTTTGAGCGTACCTCTTGATCCACCTCTTGATCCCACTATGTGCTGTTTCCCTGATTAACTCGGTAAGGATGCTGTTTAATAGGCTTAGCATCACTGACCACATCATGACAAGCCACAGTCATTCTTCTTGTAGCATCTGGGAATGTATACTTAAATTTCATAAGTAAAGCCTTCATTTCTTCCCCTTATGATTTCATCAAATGCATTAATTTTGTGTCTAAGTTTTGCAAAACAATAGATTTTTCAAGCCTGGGGTTTATCACTTTCTGTGCTCCATGACCTTCCACAAAACTTATCTCCTCCTTAATTTCCACTATAACAAGAACCTTGGTTGGAATCCTAGTCTCCTCCTCAGTCATTTTCTCAAAGTAAGGTTTAAGCATGTTCACGTGACAGACCGGTGTCTCTCTTCAAAAATCGGGCATCTCAGTAACATAGGTGACCTGGTTAATTTTTTATTTCAACTCATATGGTCCTGAAAACGGAGCTACCAAAGGGTTTGACTGCATTGGAAACAAAACAAATGGTTTGTTGCCAGGTTTAATGTCCATAATTTATGCTTCATGATCATACCTAATTTTCAATTTTCCCTGAGCAGTTTTTAAAATTGTCCTTACCATCTTGCAAGCCTGATGTAATCTATTTTTTTTTAAATTGGAAAACATAATTAAACAGATTTGACTGTATATTGTTATGTATCCATTGTTCCTTTAACAATAGTAATGGACCACTTAGTTTATGACCAAACACCAACTCAAATGGACTAAAGCCAACAGACTCTTGAGTTGCCTCTCTAACAGCAAACAATAACAAATGGATTCCTTCATCCAATCCTTTTTATTTTCCACGCAATAAGGCCTCATGATATTTTTCACAGTTAAATTGAACCTTTCCAAATCCCCTTCATTTTCAGGATGATAGGCGGACGACACAAATTGATGGACTCCCAATTCATGTTGAAATATTCCAGGCATAAAATTACTTCCTTGGTCCGAATGAATTTCAATTGGTGGGCAAAACAGTGTGAAGAATTTTAGCATAGCCTTCACAATCGTCTTTGCTTTAATGTTTCTCAGGGGAATAGCGTTTCTGGAAACCTTGAAGCCGTGAACATGAGTTTTAACAAATATTAATTTCCCGCTTTGGTTTTTGGTAATGGGTCAACACAATCCACTATCACTTTTGAGAAGGGCTCCCTGAAAGCAGGGACGAGTTGTAAAGGTGTGACTGCTCTCTCACGTCTGAAATGAAGTAACGTGATGAAGTAGTGACTGGTAAGAAAATACCAGCCCACTCCAGAAAAGTTAAAAAAAAAGTAAAGAAAAATCAAAGCCACAAACACAGAAACCATAACAAATTGAAAATAAAGGTGTGGAGAAAATGGCAGCAAAGAAAGAAAAAGCAAAAACAACAGGAAGAAAAGAAGAAGTAAAGACATCAGAAGAGAAAGGTGAAGGCCTTACCTGTACGAGGAGGCCCGCATTGAAGAGAGAAGCCCGCTCCCTAAGGTCAGTGGAATCCCCGAATGCAGGACTACAAAGATGGCTTAAGGAGCCAAACAAAAGAGCGCAACCACGCAAGCGCGAATCCTCGCGCATTCAAGATGCACAAGACAAAAACAACACAGATGGGAGGGTGGAGCAACTGAGGAGTAGATCTCCACAGCTTGAACAGACAAGAATAGCCCGACAGCAAGGCTCCCAACAGGAAAAAATAGAAAATTAATGAGAACAAAAAGGAAGAGAGTAAAAGAAATCAGAGAAACAACAGATGACCAACCCAGAGGAAGACAACCAACACCAAGACACTTCTAATAAAAACAATAAAAATAAAAATACCCAACAAACTAAGATAAACAACCCAACAAGAAAATCAGAAGAGACAGATGTAAAGGACACAGATCCTGGAGTTGACTCATAAGAAAGAAGAGGAGGGAAAACATCAAACTCTATACAGAGAAATGGAAGATGAAGGGAAGGGACAGTACATGGATAAAAAAATTCAAGAATATATGGAAACATTAAAAGTATGGCTGACACAAGAATTAAGTGAAATAAAAAGAAGAATAAAAGGTACAGAAGAAAAAGTGAATAGATTAGAGATGGTCATGACAGATATAGGAAAATGAGTGGACAAGGTGGAAAAATGAGAAACAGCCATATAAATGGAGGCAGATGACTTAAAAAGAATTTGGAAGAATCTGATATAAAAGTTAAAGAAACATAGGAGCTGTTATCTCCGTAGATATATAATGCAAAACTATAATAGGAGATACAATATAAAGATAGTGGGCCTTAAGGAAGATGTAGAAGGCAAAGATATCAAATAATTTGTTAAAAAAATGGATCCCCAGTGTCCTAGGAATGCCAGAATTACAGGACAGAATGAAAATAAAAAGGGAACACAGAACATTAGCCCCTAAACCACAGCCACAGCAAAAACCAATATCCATTCTAGTAAAATTCCTAAGATATACGACAAGCAAAAATATATTGGAGAAGGCAATGAAAAAAATAAGAGAAGACAAAAAAACACTGGAATACAAAGGTCATTTTTTTTTCTACCCAGGCATAACTTTTGAACTCCTGAAGAAGAGGAAGGAGTTTAATGCAGCAAAATCGACCCTATGGAAAAATGGTAATAAATTTATGTTAGAATATCCAGTGGTGTTTAAAATAGTTATCCCGGGGCAGCAAAGCAAACTGTTCTCAGATCCGGAAAAAGCACGAGAATTTGCAGAAGACCAAAAAAATCAGACAGAGAGATGAAGAGATGTAACAAGAACAAAAATGATAACAAACTATATATAAAGAAGAAGAATAAGGTATAAGTAAGGACTAAGAAGGAAAAGAAATGGAAGAATGGAAGTAAGGAGGGAATTAAGAGAGTGAGCTTTGTTATATGAGAAGATTAAAATCTTTTCTGGGGTGCTGGGTGGGGAAGAATAACAATCACTGCGAAATCAGTTGATGCTTGCGAGCGAGTTTCCAATCCAAATGGAGAGGGGAGTTGTGGTTGCCCGACAAGGGACAAAGGGCAATGCAGAGAGGGGAGGGACTATTGGTGTTAAAGGAATTTTAAATATGGGAATAGTGGAAATATTTTATGTTTTCGAAGTGTTGGTTTACAATGTGTTCAAAAAAAGAAAACAGAAATGAATTAGAAGGGAAGGTGGTGATGAGGAAACGGAAAGGAAAGGTAAACAAAATATGAAATGACCATGTTGAGCTATATGACTTTAAATATTAATGGAATATATAACCAAATCAAAAAGAAGAAGCTGTTAAATTTACTGAAGGAAAAAAAAATTATACAGCATTCGTGCAAGAAACACATCTAACTGAGGTGGAACACAAGAAATTAAAGAGAGATTGGATAGGGCATGTAACAGCAACATCAAATAATTCAAAACCCAGAGGAGTAGCTATATTAATCCATAAAAATGTACCAATCAAAATAGAAGAAGAAATAATAGATCCAGCAGGGAGGTGTGCAATGATAAAATGTCAGATATATTCAGAATTTTGGAATTTACTCAATGTATACGCACCTAATGAAGAAGATCAAAAATTTATGCAATATATCTTTTTGAAGATCACAGATACACAGGGGAATATACTAATAGGAAGGGATCTTAACCTTAATTTGGACTCAAAGATGGATAAAACAGGTAAAAAGACTAACAGAAACAACAAAGTAACCAAATTTATAATTAAATTGATGCAGGAAATGCAACCGTTGGATATATGGAGGAAACAATACCCAAAGAGAAAAGTATATTCATATTATTCGGGTAGACATAAAATATACTCAAGGATAGACCTATTCCTGTTATCAGCCCACATTCAAGGAAGAGTTAAGAAAACGGAATATAAAGCTAGATTGTTATTGGATCACTCACCCCTTTTACTGGCAATAGAGCTGCAGGACATCCCACCGAGAATGTTTAGATGGAGATTAAACAACATGCTACTTAAAAGACAGGATTTTAGTGAATTAATTGAGCAACAAATTAAAATGTACTTTGAAATAAATACAGAATCAGTGAAAGATAAGTTTATACTATGGGACGCAATGAAAGCGTTCATCAGAGGGCAGATAATAAGTTATGTAACTAAGATGAAGAAGGACTACAATCGGGAAATAGAACAGTTGGAAAGGGAAATAACAAATACAGGAAAAGAATTAGCAATAAAGGAAGATACAACTAAAAGAAGAGATTTGGCAGACAAAAAATAAAATATGAAACATTACAAACATATAAGATGGAGAAGAACATAATGAAGTCAAAGCAGAAATATTATGAACTAGGAGAAAAAATGCACAAAATACTAGCGTGGCAGCTTAAGATAGAACAAACTAAAAGAACAGTAAAAGAATTGTATTGGCAACAAGGAAAAAGGACAAACAAATTACATATAACCCAATGGAGATCAATGAAAACTTCAGGGAATTCTATGAGCAACTATATCAAACAGAAAACAAAGGGAAAGAAGACAAAATAGATGAATTGCTAACTAAAATTGAACTAACGAAATTGCAAACAGAGGAGCAAAATAAATTAATAAAACCATTTGAAATGGAAGAAATACAGGAGATATTAAAAAAAAAACTACTGAACAGTAAAACGCTGGGAGAGGATAGACTCCCAATAGAATTCTATAAAACATTTAAAGACTTATTAATTCCTCCTCTCCTGGAAGTAATGAACCAGACTGAAAAAAAAAACAAAAAATGCCAGATTCATGCAAAACAGCAATAATTACAATAATACCAAAGATGGGGAAAGATCCACTAACACCAGCATCGTATAGACCAATATCTCTAGTTAACACAGATTTTAAGATAATAGCGAAACTATTAGCAAACAGATTGGCCGACTATGTAGCAAAAGTAGTAAAACTAGATCAAAATGGGTTTATTAAAAAAAGGTGAACAACAGAAAATATCTGTAAGTTAATTAACTTAATCCATGCAGTACAAGGAAACAGTGGTGGTTGCTTTAGACTCAGAGAAAGCCTTTGACAGAGTAGAATGGAATTGTTTATTCAAAGTACTACAAAATTTGAACCTACCAGAGAAATATATTAATTGGATTAAAGCATTATATAAGGGACCATTGGCGAAAGTGACAATAATTGGATATATATCAAACCAATTTAAATTAAGCAGATCAACAAGGCAGGGATGTCCATTATCTGCCTCCACTGTTAGTGCTGGCTATAGAACCACTAGCAGAACTGATGAGAACAGAAAATAAAATAAGAGTGATAAAAAATAAAAGAGAAGGAATATAAAATTAGTCTATTTGCAGATGATGTCATAATATACTTAACAGAACCAGAAATATCAATAAAAGAATTGCATAAGAAATTGAAGGAATATGGAGAAGTATTGGGGTACAAGATCAATGCAAATAAAAGTGAAGCAATGCCAATGAATAATGCAGATTTCACAAAGTTTAAGAAAGAATCACCATTTATATGGAAAGCACAAGCAATTCGATACCTAAGTATACAGCTAGATAATAATTTAGGCCATCTATACAAAATAAATTATCAGCCATATGAAAAAATTACAAGACGATTTAGAGCACTGGAAAGACTTACCACTAACACTGATAGGAAGGATAAACTGCATTAAAATGAACATCTTCCCAAGGATACAATACCTATTTCAATCATTCTCAATTCACCTAACCGAGAAATTCTTCAAGGAGCTAACGAAAATAAGAAGGAAATTCTTATGGAAAGGGGGGAAACCAAGGATAGCACTGGATAAATTAACAGAATGGTAGAAACAAAGAGGCTTACAGCTACCAAACTTTAAAAATTATTATAGAGCAGCACAATTAAGATACCTATCAGATTTTTATCAAACAAGGGGAAAACCAGATAGGACCAGATTAGAGCTAGATAAAATAGGGGAGAAGATACCTGAACGTATACTATATAAGTGGGTTGTAAAGTTGGTGCAACATAGGTATTCACCAGTATTGTACCATCTGCTCAACATTTGGAAGAAGATTCACGTAGAAAGGAATACAATAATTTATCAACTACCAAAATTAATATCGACACAAAATCAACTAATCATTTTCACAATACATAACCTTTCCTTTAGAGAATGGGAGAGAAAAGGGCTCGAAATAATATAAAATTGTTTTTTGGGAAATAAATTATTATCATTTGAACAAATTAAGGGCAAAAATAATATAACCCACGATAAAATGTTTGCATACCACCAACTGAAAACCTACTTGAAGGACAAATTGGGAAACAGTCTCAAGTTACAAGAAGGAAGCAATTTTGAATATGAGATTACAGACACAATGATAATTTTAAAAATTATAACAAACATTTACATCAAACTGCAAGAAAAGGAGAACGAGGAAACAAGCTATAAACCTAAACAAAAATGGGAACATAAAGATAAAGAATGAAACATGGGAAAAGCTATGCTCCGGAACTATGAGAAATACAATACACACAAGATTACGCATGATACAATTTAATTGGTTACACAGGCTATACATCACACCCCAAACATTGAATAAATGGGACCAAACAGTATCAGACAGATGTTTTCACTGCAAAATGGAAACGGGAAAAATAATACATGCACTTTGGGCACATGAGAAAGTGAAAATATTTTGGGAAGATCTAAACCAGGTATTAAATAAAATCACAAAAAGCAACAGACCAAAAAACACAGAGATCTTCCTTCTAAGTAATATAAGAAATAAAGAACTTGGACTAGATTTGGATGGAGCACAAAAAAGATTTATTATTATAGCCCTAGCTGCAGAAAAAAAATGTATTATTTCAACCTGGAAATTAGAACACAACCTGAGAATACAGAAATGGTACATAGAAATCAATAAATGTATTCCATTGGAAAAATAACATATAATTTGAGAAATACCATCACAATATTCGAACAAATATGGGAGCCATACATGAAACACAATAGAGAAATCCTACCACGGACCTCCACCACATAAAATGACAGAAGGAGAAGACAACAAAATGCCCAACATTCTAAACTGTCTTCCAGACAATGACTCATGTTTTGGCCCTTCGTTTACTCCACAGGAGTGTCTTCCAAAACCAGAAATGTTTGGATCATTTTGTATACATGTCAAGTTCGTCTCCAACCCTTTCATCAGTCCACCTCATAAAGGAAAATTGTCAATTTGTAACATAAAACCAGACAACACATATGTTAATTAAAAAAAAACACAGAATTCTGTAACAACTGTCACAAAGTCCAGACAAAGACTTAATGTCTGAACAGCACAACTGCATTGTAACCATTGTCAGTGAACCACTCACTACGTGCCCATAATTCTGAAGTGGTCAGCATGCTACTTCCCACTAAATCACTCGATATACCATATCATCCTTTACCATCCTTTATTTCCTAACTAGTCTAATTTTCTATTGCTCTTTTCAAAACATAACTGATCAGGTGCATTATAAGTTAAATTTACTCCCCCTTGAAACTCACTCAAAATACACGTTAAAATTCTATCAGTAATGAAATCAATTCAGGTTATCATCAACCACATTCGTTCTTCAGCAGAAAATAAATGGACACATACTTTTTCTACCATAGACTCTGTAATCAATCTATTCATCCCACCTGTGAAAAATACTTTCAGTACAGCATGACATCTCAAAGCAAAAGCATAGTCTTTTTTTTCCATAACACATCTTTACCCAGATTAAACTCTTCTAATTTTAACAAGTCAAAGTAATTTCTGTGTCAAAGAAAATCTTATTTCATTATAAATCATTGTTTTTTGCTTTAACTGATCGTCCATGGCAGCAGCTTCTGTTTGTACTTTCTTCATTCAAATTTTGAATCTCCAAATCATTTTCTTTAATTTCCCATCGACCATTTCAAACCTTGTGTCAATTTGTTGCATTTAATCTTTCAATCCTGTCTCCGATCTTCCTTAGGTCACCAGTTAATACTTCCATAGATTGTAGAAAACAATTTGTTACAAGTCCAGAGGAGCCCAAAACACAGTAGCAATAGATATTCACCACGACCTTGGGTGACTTAAACAAAACTTGGTTTTAGTTGTCTTGGAACATGAAAATAGAATCAAACTTTTAATTATCATAGTGACTTACTTAATCAAATTAACCCCTTTCTTATTCTCAGCGCACATGTTTGTATTGTGTGTGGAAATTCCATGAAGTTCCTTGGTTCACATTCCAATCTCACTGGTGGCAGGCAATTCTTGTACTGTGCACAGAAGTAAAGATTGATAAAGTTCAGCAGGATTTGGTGCATAATAGGTAAATAGTTACTATTCAGAAAGGTTCTTGTTGCTTTTCAGAGAGAAGATTTATCTTGTTCCAGTACATTCACAACTGATTCCATTTTATCAATCACTCCAGTGCCTTGCCCTCTTCAGGGTTCTCCAGATGAAACCAGTTTTCTTTCAGGTCACCACTGAGTTCCTTTCTGCTTCACCTATTCCAAGGTAAAAACTTGACCATCAGTTCTTTCCTTTCACCCAGTCGACTTCCAAACCTTGCCAGACTCCCCCACTGGAAACAATGTCTGTGTCTCTTCTCTCTCCCCCCTCCTTCCCTCCCCCTCCCTCCCTCCTTCTCTCTCTCTCTCTCTCTCTCTCTCTCTCTCTCTCCCTTTCCCTCTCACTCATTCCATCATACTCTGAGACCAAAGCCTGTTTTTCTCAGTCCTCTGCCTTCAAAGATCACAATGTTGCCTTTTGCAAATAATAGTCCACCACGAGTCTCTGTGAACTCTAACAAAGACTCCAGCAACGATTCTGTGTTTTAATGTGTTTGTGTGCCATGTGGTCTAACAAATCTTTTGCACTTTTTCTCCCAAACACTCTATATAATCTGTCATACTACAGACACACTTTGGTATTTGCAGATTGTACTGGCTTCAGCATTAATAAACTGACTTGCAGTCAAATCACCATTTACCATATAAGCTAGTTTGAAAGGCAAAGGTTCTGCTCTTGCCTTGCAATGAAACACATTTAAATATTTATATTATGATGAATCTTCAGTTAAATTGTATAATGGATTATTTGCTTGCATATTCAAGAAGCCATTCTTGTTAAAAAAATACCATACATTCAGGAAACAAGTTAGAAATATCAAACATTCTGCATGTACATTGCCAAAGGTTCTTTACAGCAAATAAGTGTCAAGACATATTATCAACTTTAAAAGCAGAAATAACGTGACATATCATGTGAAAGGACAGATTTCAAAGAAGCATGGTATTGAAAAGAGAGAAGGGTACATTTTTAGCAAACTTGACATTCTGTTCATAATGGTTTGAAAGCACAACTATTTCTTGCAGATTCTTTGTTACTCCTGAAAGTGTGAACGCAGAAGAAGTTGCTTTCAAATAACTGAGCCTGCAACAGATTACGGTTATGTTTTGGGTTTTTTGTTTGGGTGGGGGGTGCTTTAGCGAAGGTCACATATAAATACTTTGAAACAGATCGTATTTAAAACACTGGACCTCTGCCCATGCCAGACAGGCTGGCGCCAAGAGACTTTGCAAAAGCTTTGGAAAATGCCCAAGAGTCTTCATTGATGATTAGTTCTTTACAAAAAAATCACATCAGATGAAAAATCTCTCAACACCACAGGCAGACTGGAATGGAAATTGGTCCTCTAATAGGACCATCTGGTCTTGCAAGCAGAGAGAAACATTGGATTCAGTTTTGCAGGTTAACAGTCAGCAGCAATACCTCAGAATGGAATAGGTTAAACTGGGGATCTTGCTAGATGGGTTGAGAGTGCTTAGTTCATCCTGCTAATAAGCCTTTGTATTTCATGCAAGAGGTCATGACAGAGGCTGCATAATGTTTCACTTGAAATAGGAGAAACAAATAGGATCTGTGTGTTGACCTGAGAGAAAGAGTTTATCATCTGAAGAACGCTGAGGGGGAAATTTTTTTTGGCAAGATTGGGAAGTTCCTGGTTCAAAGGAATCAGTTGTGGGTAATCAGAAAACAAGAAAACTCTCTCCAAAAACGGACCAGAACTTTATTGAGCAGTAACCATTTATATTTCAAGTACCAAAACCTGGTGAAATTTTGTGTGCATGCTAAGAATTGCCTGCAACCAGAAGTCTTAGGTGTGAAAAGTCAGATTGGACTGTGAATCAAAGAACTTTTCAAAATTTACAGAGAGACAGTATGTACACGTGTGCTAAGAATTGGAATGGTGTTGCTAGGGAGTCCACGATTCACGAGATTGCCTTGTCACTTTAAGTTAAAGATTTGTGTAAATATTATAAATAGTTTACCCCATTTTGTATGTTAGTTGATGTCTGGAGATCTTGTAGTAAAGAGCACGATGTTAAGGATGTGTCTGTGTTTTCATTACTCTGGGTATCCAAGCGTGGGAATTCAATTCATCATATAACATCTCGGCCATGGTTACAACATTTGGCGAGGAGGACCTTGGATAACTGAAGTTAAAAACAATGTCAGTAACAATGGAACAGCTTAAAGCCGTCCTAAAACAGCAACAATGGAGTTTTGAAGTCATGCAATCAAAATTAATGGACCTGCTGACAATAAAAATGTCCGTAGGAGATTTAATCATTAAGGAAGGTATGACTGCACTTAAAACAAATTCTGCAGATGCATTAATGAACTCGATCACTGAGTTGAATTATGACTCCGACTCATGCATATATGAAAATTGATATAGAAAATACGAGGACTTGTTTTCAGTAGACCTTTCCAAGTTCAATGAGGCGTGGATGATTAGGCTTCTGTTGTGGAAGTTGGGCACTCGAGAACACGAGCGCTACATGAACTTTATTCTGCCAAAACATCCCAAGAAGTTCAGTTTGAGGTAATGGCAAAAATCTTCTTTTCTTTGGCTTGGCTTCGCGGACGAAGATTTATGGAGGGGGTAAAAAAGTCCACGTCAGCTGCAGGCTCGTTTGTGGCTGACCAGTCCGATGCGGGACAGGCAGACACGATTGCAGCGGTTGCAAGGGAAAATTGGTTGGTTGGGGTTGGGTGTTGGGTTTTTCCTCCTTTGCCTTTTGTCAGTGAGGTGGGCTCTGCGGTCTTCTTCAAAGGAGGCTGCTGCCCGCCAAACTGTGAGGCGCCAAGATGCACGGTTTGAGGCGTTATCAGCCCACTGGCGGTGGTCAATGTGGCAGGCACCAAGAGATTTCTTTAGGCAGTCCTTGTACCTTTTCTTTGGTGCACCTCTGTCACGGTGGCCAGTGGAGAGCTCGCCATATAATACGATCTTGGGAAGGCGATGGTCCTCCATTCTGGAGACGTGACCCATCCAGCGCAGCTGGATCTTCAGCAGCGTGGACTCGATGCTGTCGACCTCTGCCATCTCGAGTACCTCGACGTTAGGGGTGTGAGCGCTCCAATGGATGTTGAGGATGGAGCGGAGACAACGCTGGTGGAAGCGTTCTAGGAGCCGTAGGTGGTGCCGGTTGAGGACCCATGATTCGGAGCCGAACAGGAGTGTGGGTATGACAACGGCTCTGTATACGCTTATCTTTGTGAGGTTTTTCAGTTGGTTGTTTTTCCAGACTCTTTTGTGTAGTCTTCCAAAGGCGCTATTTGCCTTGGCGAGTCTGTTGTCTATCTCATTGTCGATCCTTGCATCTGATGAAATGGTGCAGCCGAGATAGGTAAACTGGTTGACCGTTTTGAGTTTTGTGTGCCCGATGGAGATGTGGGGGGGCTGGTAGTCATGGTGGGGAGCTGGCTGATGGAGGACCTCAGTTTTCTTCAGGCTGACTTCCAGGCCAAACATTTTGGCAGTTTCCGCAAAGCAGGACGTCAAGCGCTGAAGAGCTGGCTCTGAATGGGCAACTAAAGCGGCATCATCTGCAAAGAGTAGTTCACGGACAAGTTCCTCTTGTGTCTTGGTGTGAGCTTGCAGGCGCCTCAGATTGAAGAGACTGACATCCGTGCGGTACCGGATGTAAACAGCGTCTTCATTGTTGGCAAAAATGGCAAAAATATTGGGTGAACAAATATCACTGTTCAACATTCGGTATCAGTGTTTAAAAATGACCAAGAGAGATGTTGAAGGTTTTGTGGCATATGCGAGTAGGGTAAATCAACAGTGTGAGTGTTTTAAACTCTCTACACTGACTGAAGACCAGTTCACGTGTCTAGTCTTTGCAGCAGGAATGCAGTCGCACCAAGATGTAGACCTCAGAACGCAGTTGCTGGCGAAGATTGAATAGGAATCTGACATGAACATTTGAAAATTAATGCCGACTGCCAATGCTTAATTAATTTGAAATATGAAAGCAAAATGGTGAAAGTGGTGCACTCATCTTCAAGCTGTATTCAGACAGTCAAGTCAGCAGATCCTGCTAGATCGAATAACAGTCTCATCCACCCAGCCAAACCACGCAGCGCCTGTTGGAAATGCAATGACTGAGACTACGCTCGTGACTGCCCATACAGACGGCAGTTTTGCAGTAAATGGAAGCATCGAGAACATGAACCAGAATTCTGCAGAGGGAAAACACACATTAAGTTAGCGTCACACAAAAAAGTGAAACCAATCGAAGAGACTTTTAAGGTCGCCACCACCAAATGCAGGAAATATTCGAAGGAATATAGTAATGCCATACCAGTGAGGTGGAAAATTGATATACGGTCTGATAGAACTCGAATATCAAAGAAAACATGGAAACAGATTGGTCAGCCAGTGGTGACTCCAACCGAACACATAGCATGGAATGCTGCTGGTGGGGGGGTGGGGATTCTGGAGTTGATAGGTACAGTTTACTGTTGCGTCAGCTTAAATGGCACAGAAGGGAATGGATCATGTAATTTGGTAAAATGTCCTAACACCCATCTCATGGACCTTGACTGGATAGAAAGGTTGAACCTGCATGACTGTCCACATAATGATATTTGTCAAATGTTGGAAACGGCACATACACCAAAAGTGGCAAATACCACAAGAGTGTTGCTTATACAGTTGAAGCAATGCCATGCAGAGGTATTTTTCGAAGGCCTCGGACAGTGCATCAAAACAAAGGCAAAATGCTGTCTTTTATCAAATGTGAGATCGACTTTCAAGATGAAAGAGCCTGTCATACGCAGCACTGCAAGAAGTGGAGGATGAAATGGAACGGATGAAACATGAAAGAGTGAATTAACTGGTTAACTACTCATCATGGGCTGCTCCTATCGTGGTAGTGAAGAGAGCTAATGGATTCACACATCTGTGTGCTGATATCTCAACTGGTTTGAATGCAGCATTGGATGACCATCAATACCCACTGCCATTGCCTGATCACCTTTTCATAAAACTGAATGGGGACAAATGATTTGCGAAGATCAACTTAGCAGAAGTATATCTGGAGGTGGAGGTTGATGCTGAATACAGAGAATTGTTTTGCAATGACGGTATTAACCTAGAAAATCCCATTAACAGAAAAATACCTCATGGGGGTGGGAGTTGTGGGAGCCATTATTTAAAAACACGAAATTGGCTAATTTTCTGTCCTGACCCATTCTGGCTATTGTTACAGGGATCCAACAGAGGCACCTAATGCACCCGTTGCAAGAGAACATATGCAGGAATGGCATCCTAGTGTCAAAAGTCAGCCCAGAAAACAAGATGCCCCGGGTTCATCCCAGATGAATACCTGCTGGACTGCTCCCTGCCACACCATGGGGTAGCATGCAAAAATCATCAATGCTCTGTGCCTGAGGAATGCCCAAGCATGAGACCAAGGTGTGGGATGTGCAAGTCAAATGACGGCTCTGGCACCTGATGGAAGACCTTTATCTTGCTCCAGTACATTCACAACTGATTCCATTTTATCAATCACTCCAGTGCCTTGCCCTCTTCAGGGTTGTCCAGATGAAACCATTTTTATTTCAGGTCAGCACTGATGGTAAAGGTGTTCACATTTGCAGGTAAACCGGAGTACACAGGCATAGGATATGGTGACCAAACAAATTCCTTTTTCTATCCTCCCCTCTGACACTGGGGCGCAACACACACAGCACCTTGGCCCATTGGTAACACAATAACCCTGTCTGGTCAGGGGTGCAGGGGGCTGTCATTGAATGTGCCTTGTCCAGCATTCGGATGACACTAGTGAATATATTGACCCCCTTGTTCAGTATTTTTTTTTAAGTTTTTTGTAACATACATAGTTATTGATTGTCTCATGATTGGCAGTGGTATGACCTCCGAGTGGTAGATTGTATTGAGAACCTGGAAGCAGGTAGAAGATTATTACATTGCACACCGACAGCAACTCCTCGCCACCCTCATTTATTATACTCATCTGAGCATTTTAATTAGAGACAATAAGAAGATCACCCGCTTAATGGAGGAAGTAGGACGAACCATGAGTCGATCGAAGGTGGATTTGACTTACAAGGAGGGGCAGTTAATCCGAATCGCAGATCAGGTTACCCAAAGTTCAACCGATCATTGGTGGAATAACTTGAAAAGGTGGTCCACCAAATCCAGTAGTATACTTAATCTGGCTTGGCACTCTGTTATTCTTATGTTTGTCGCCCTTCTAATCCTGTTGTTCCTAATCAATTGCCTGAGGATTACCTTTAGGGGATAATAATGAAAGTAGAAAAGACAGCAAAAAATGTACAGTATAAATTGTTGAAAGTGACCGAAGGTGTAGAAAGGAAAGGGAGTTAGAGGAATGCTTCTCCTAATTGTGTTATAAATGAGGTGTTGATCTCTGGATCAACAAGGAGGGAACTGTGGAAGGGCAAAGAAACCATCCATACGTTGTTTATTAGAACTCACGAGAAGCCAGCTGCATATTATGCGGGAAAGGGCAGAAACCATAAGGCTACGACTTATCTTCAAGTATGTCTGCAGGCACATAATGTTCCACTGTTCTGATAATAGATGACCGTTTATAATTTGCCTTACAACTTGTTCCGATGATGTGACCAATTTGCTGACATTATGAAATTACTGATATTTGTGTACTGATACTGATATCGGCCACTTGTTTAATTCACTGTATAAATTGTTCCACATCACAGAACAGTATTAGAACAGGCCCAGGTGGGGTGCTGGGTTCGCTCTCCAAAATATCTTGCTAATAAAACTCTTCCAAAGCTTTACCTTGGTGTTAGTACAGAAATTCTTTTTCCGCAACAGCTATACTAAAAAAAACTGCCACAATGTATCTCCTTTAAAACATATCAATATAGAATATAAAAAATAACATAGTCTGTCACACTAAGTACATTCATCTGTTTAAAATCATTCCGTGGCCTTTCGCCTTTTACTCCTTTGCTGAGATTTTCGGCAACGTGTTACTAACAGAACTTTATTTATTGACGGCATCGACATCCTTTTCATTGATTGATCAGCTGCTCAAAGCATTTCTCCCATTTTTGTTCAGAAGTTTTTCTTAACTCACTCACAATTCGAGACATTTTAGCATCATGTCCTGTGCGAAGGAGCCTGCGAGTTCCCAGAAGTGGAGCCAAAGTGGTGGGGCAGGAGATCGTGAACGGTATACAGTCCACCAATCCACTCTTTGCAGACTTGAGCACATTTTGTCTCTTCTGGGAAACATATGTTGTATTTTCGACTACCACAGTGTACACGCTTAACGCCCAGGACATTGCCCAGACCTTGTTTATAATTTCATGATATTGGCAAAATGCTTCAGTTGCTGAGCACAAGCTCCTTCGTTTATTCGGTGTCAGAGAGAAAGTTCAGAAGTGAGATGGATCGAAGAACATATATATCCATTTGTTGCATTTTTGAAATTACTGAAACAAACATAACATGTTTCTTGACAAATTATAATCGTCTGAATGATTTATCTTGCGAAATCTATCTACATTAAGACAGAATAATGATTAATTTTAAATCTCTCATGAAGTTTGAGTTGTCTATTAATCCACTAAATAATGGTTCCTACACAAACTTGCAGTCACAATGCATTAAGGGTTTCATTGATTTAGTTTCACAGTTCGTGCTTGCAGCTCTGCCTTAAAAGGCACCAGATTGGTGACCCCAATGGTACAAACATCTAAAAACCCAAAACAATGGCCGACGACGCAGCGCTGAGCGGGCTGGCCACGAAGCTGCCAGTGTTATTCGCACACAGTCCAGTGTTGCATTCAGGCGGAGGCACAATTCAACATTCACAATATCACCAGCGAGACGACAACATTCAGGTACATCACCGGATCGCTAGATGAGGGTTCGGCCGCAAAGGTTGAACGTTCCCTGTGCAATTCTCCGGTAGAAGGTCAGAAGGAGGCTTTCAAGGCTCACCTCGTACGAACTTTCACCATGACCGAGCTGGAGAGAGGCACGCGTCTCCTATACAAATTTGGGGACATGTTTCCCTCTGAGCAATTGCTCCAAATGATCGCGCTTGTCGACGGACACTCCTCATGCCTAATGATCAAAACCACATTCTCAAATCTCCTCCATCACGGTATCGCCTTGTTTCTGCCCGACGCAGTCTCTTCTGTCCCAAATGAAATGGACAGACAATACAGAGTTTCCAAAGATTCCGTCGCACAGTCCGCGTCCGACAGTGCGAATACCTCGTCCGTTTCGACAACAGCCACGACCCCGAAACAGGCAGGAGAGTCCCACGTCAAGCAACGGCACTGATGGTGTTTCTACCACAGGAGATGGGGATGGAATGGCCGCTGAGACATCACACCGTGCACTCAATCAGGGGACACACTGGGAAATGGCACCGGCAGGCGCCAGTAATGGTCAGGAGGTTGGCAAACACACAGGCTTCTTCTGCAATGATGACTGAAACTCACGACGAAGGTTTCTTGTCCAAACAGGTGTTGAACGCAGCATCCTGCAACCTAACGCTTTATGAGCGAGAGGCGCATACGAAGCAGTTCAACATTCTCATGATAAACAGGACGCCTCTACCCAGCCAAAGCGCCAGGTCTGTCCGTTGCTCACAGGTGGCATTTCACTATCGCGTCCGTAAGCCAGATTTTCCTGGGAGCAGATTTTCGGAGGGTCGATGTGATGGGGCAACGGTTAGTCCATGCCTCCACTGTCCAGTCATGTCCACTCTCACGTAGTACACGACCAGCATTGTACATGCAGACCCTGCCTACTGATTAGATTTTAAGGGTCCTAACTGAGTTCCCCAAATTCCTTAAAATTGGATTTTGATTTGAAATGTAATATTTTATCACATAATGCCTAGTGTTTTGTGACGCACGAAGAAACATTGATTTACAGCAATGCGAGGAGACTACCGCCTGACCGTTTACAACAAAGCAAAGAGGATTTTAAAATGATGGAGAAGGACGGCATCGTCAGGCATTCCGAGAGCCACCTCCATTGTCCATAAAGTAACCCTGGGTTGGCGACTATGCGGTCTTTAGCAGAGATTGGCTAACCAATATCGCAAATTCAGGATTTCACCGCAAATCTACACGGGAAACGGTTCTTTTCCACCTATTCCCCGTACACCAACATGATGTGCACAAGACACCCATTATATCCCCTTTTGGGCTCTTTAAATTTCTGAGAATGCCATTTGGATTGAAAAGTGCAAATGATAGATACTTTCAGGATATAACATAAATTGGGATAAAATTTCAGTCAGAAGAAGGATATTACTCACAATGTCGAAAAGAAGTAAAATTTAAGTTGAGAGATGAGATTAAACATTTAGGAAAACCTATTGTAAAAATGGATACATGAAATTATGTTCAAACATTTAAGATGTTAGATGATTATTTTTGAAAATGGGTGTATTGCCTATTAGTTTAATCAGAAAAGTTAATTGCATTAAAATGAATATTTTTCCGATAATTAAATACTTATTTCAGACTTATCATTATACCTCAGAATTTCTTTCAGAATTTAAATAAAATAGTTAGGAAATCGTGTGAATGAAAAATGGCCACAAATCTACGAGAAAGGTTAAAATTTGAAGTATGTGTAGGTGGATTACAACTCCCTAACTTCAGGAAATACCATAAAGCTGCACAATTAATATTTCTTGCTTCTTTGTTTGTTGTTAAAGCTAAACCATCTTGGGTGGAAATTGAATTAAATAAAATCGGAGAATTTATCCAGAAGAGATTATTTATTTATAAAGGGGGAACACAATTAATAACAATGAATAAAGATGCTCTAATATGAAGCATTTGATTAATATTTGGAATAAATTTGTTAGAATTTGAACTAAATAATTTATCACTAAAAGCTCCTTAATTAATCCTTATATTTTTTAAAGATAATCTTTGTTTGACTATTTGGAAAGGGATTCCCAATTTGGGAGATTGTTATGATAATCATAGAATGAATTCATTTGAATTGTTAAAATTTATTAACAATATTCCTCGTAACAAACTATTTTGTTATTTATCTTATTTAAGAGAGAAACAAGGATCTGATATAATATTTTTTTAATTTTACTGATTTAGAACAAATTACTGATGACGAAATTACTAAAAAGATTTCCACAGCATGTATTTTTTTAAAAGTACAACCACCTAAAATAGGTTTGTTTAATTCCAAGGGAAGATCGGGCAATATTTAAATATAACAATAGATCAGCAGGTTTGGCAATATATAATTAATTAAATAAGTTTTGTCTAATATTGTTATTGTTAAGGTATAGTTTACTCCACTATAATTGTTTACGTCAATTATATATTAAATTTCAGATATAGTATAGATGGAGATCGGACATATGATACCAATGTTTTCGATATGGAAAAGAATTTGGAACATTTCATCACTATGCATGGTCTTTTTACAATGCTAACCATTTTTGAGTTTCTTTTTTTTTAAACTTTATTTAAAATTTTATGACATGAATAAAATAAAAATTATATTTAAAGAAATAATAAAAAATAAGATAATAAAAATTAGAATACTAAATCATTAAACTACACAAATTAACCCCCCCCCAATAATTATAACACAACATTAATCATCTAATTTAAAATTAGTCCAACCCTCCCCACCAAAATAAAGACTGAAGAATTAATTAACAATGTTGTAAATAAAATAAAAAAACCCACTTACAAAAAAAGATAAAACTTAACAACAACAAAAATTACTAATAACAAAAAAAATCAATACTAAAATACCCTTAAACATATATTTAAATCAAACATAATATATGTATTTAACAAATGAAATCCACTTTAAAACTAAATTCAAATTTTAAAATCATATATCAACCACATATCTGTTATACAAAAAAATCATAATTAATAATACGTAAATACAGAATTTCGATTAATACCAAGTTTCCTTTATAATTCATCGAGAGAACAAAACCATCCCTTAGAAAAACAATCAGATAAACTTTTTATTCCCTTCCCCTCCCCTTATATAAAAAAAAGAAAAAAATGTCTCTGATCTCACATCTCTGATCTGTCCTGTTTAAATATTATTAGTACTTGTAAAATATTTGAAGAAATTTTAAACAATACTTTATATCCAGAAAAAAATGTAAATAAGGAAATTCACATTTAAAGTTCAATTTTATTGCATAATATACATGTTAAAATGAAAACTCAAATCTTACATTCAATTTTTTTGGGAACAGGTTAAGCATTGTTCTCGCAGCTATGAATTGTGTTTATTATTTACCACCAGCACATGTAAAAATTTACAGAAGTTTAAAAATATACCTGACTACTAGAAAACAAATGTAGATAAGGAAATTCTGATTTACCTCAATTTCATCATATGAATATACGCTAAAATGAAGCAGCAAACTTTAAAATAAATGTTTTTTTGAGAAAACATTAAACATTGTTTTTGCAGCAATGTTTATTTGTTAACAGCACATTAAAAATTTTCAGAAATTAACAATATACTTTTCATCAAGAAATATAAACATAGATCAACAAATTCACATCTACATTTCAATGTTAAAATGCATATTTGTTAAAATGAAACTAAAATCTAAAAATATGTTTTTGTGAGATGGTTAAATATTGTTTTCAGGAGGTCTGAACTGTGTTCTGTACACACATATATATATATATATATATATATATATATATGTGTGTGTAAAATTTTAACAGGGGTTAAAAGTAAACTTTCCTTTAATTAAACAAAATGTTGATCAGGAAATTCACATGTAGATTTCAATTTTACAAAGCATTCTATAAATGTTAACATGAATTTACAAACATTAAATTCAATGCTTTTTAGGAAAATTGTTGAAATGTTTTCACAAGCTATGAACTATATTCTGTATATATTAATAGCACATTTAAAACATCAGAGATTGAAAAATAAACTTTTATTGGAATAAAAATGTAGACAAGGTGATTTGCATTCATGAAGTGTAAAATAAATGATAAATTAAAACTGCAACAGTCAAATAGGTTGAAAAATAAATATATCTTCAAAAATGTAGGTTAGGAAATTCGCCTTTAAATTTGAATTTCATCAACGATAAATAAATGCTAAAATGAAACTACATACATTAAAATATATGCTTTCTAAGAAAAGGTTGAACATTGTTTTGTTAGGTATGAACTGTACTGTCTATTTGTTAATATCACTTGTAAAATGTTTACAACGAAAACAAAATATAGATCAGGAAATTTGCATTTACATTTCAATATTATCAAAGATAAAATAAATGCTAAAGTAAAACTGCAAACATTAAAATAAATGCTTTTTGGCATACAGGTTAAATATTGTTTTCACAACTATGAACAGTGAGGTATTCATATTAACAGCACATGTAAAAACTTTGTCAGAGGATGATACAATATTTACTAAAATAAAACAAAATGTAGATAAAAAAATCACATTTACATTTCAATTTTATTGCATATTACACAAGTTAAAATGAAAACTCAAACAATAAGTTGAATGCTTTTTGGGGAAATGGTTAAACAGTTTTCACAAGCTATTAACTGTGTTCTGTATTTATTGATAGCATATGTGCAGTTTGATCTTCAGCAGTGTGGATTTGATGCTGTCGGCCTCTGCCATCTTGAGTACTTCGATGTTGGAGATGAAGTCACTCCAATAAATGTTGAGGATGGAGCAGAGACAACGCTGGTGGAAGTGTTCTAGGAGCCGTAAGTGATGCCGGTAAAGGACCCATGATTCGGAGCCGAACAGGAGTGTGGGTATGACAACAGCTCTATATACACTAATCTTTGTGAGGTTTTTCGGTTGGTTGTTTTTCCAGACTCTTTTGTGTAGTCTTCCAAAGGCGCTATTTGCCTTGGCGAGTCTGTGGTCTATCTCATTGTTGATCCTTGCCTCTGATGAAATGATGCAGCCGAGATAGGTAAACTGGTGACCGATTTGAGTTTTGTGTGCCCGATGGAGATGTGGGGGGGCTGGTAGTCATGGTGGGTAGCTGGCTAATGGAGGACTTCAGTTTCAAACTGCGCTGGGTAGGTCACATCTCCAGAATGGAGGACCATCACCTTCCCAATCTCTGACAAAGTTTTAAATGTGCTGTTAATATATAGAGAGAACAGTTAATACCTTGTGAAAACAGTGTAACCATTTCACAAAAAAAGCATTGAACTTCATGTTTGCGTTTTCATTTTTAAATGTATAATATGCGAAAACATTGAAATGTAAATGTGATTTTTTTAATCTAAATTTTGACATGATCGTGTTATATGGCGAGCTCTCCACTGGCCACCGAGACAGAGGTGCACCAAAGAAGAGGTACAATAACTGCCTAAAGAAAGCTCTTAGTTCCTGCCACATTGACATCGCCAGTGGGCTGATATCGCCTCAAACCGTGCATCTTGGCGCCTCACAGTTCGGTGGGCAGCAACCTCCTTTGAAGAAGACCGCAGAGCCCACCTCACTGTCAAAAGATAAAGGTGGAAAAACCCAACACCCAACCCCAACCAACCAATTTTCCCTTGCAACCGCTGCAACTGTGTCTGCCTGTCCCGCATCGGACTTGTCAGCCACAAATGAGCCTGCAGCTGATGTGGACATTACCCCTCCATAAATCTTCGTCCGCAAAGACAAGAAAACAAAATGTAGATAAGGAAATTCACATTTATATTTCAATTTTCTCGCATTATATAAATTAAAATGAAAACTCAAACTTTAAATTCAGTGTTCTTTTGGGAACAGGTCAAACATTGTATTCACAGCTATGAATTGTGTTATTTATTTGTCACCAGCATATGTAAAATATTTACAGAAGATTAAAAAAATTGCTGACAACAAGAAAACAAATATAGACAGGGAGATTCATATTTACATCTCAATTTTATCATATAAATAAATGTTAAAATGAAGCAGCAAACATTAAAGTAAATGATTATTTGTGAAAAGGTTAAACATTGTTTTCACAGCTATGTTTATTTGTTAACAGCACTTTAAAAAGTTTCCAGAAATGTAAAATATATTTTACATTTATTTTTCTCAAGACATATAAACATATCAATTTTTAAATGCCTATGTGTTAAATGAAACTAAAATCTAAAATAAATGTTTTTTGTGAGAAAGTTAAATATTGTTTTCAGGAGGCATGAACTGTGTTCTGTATATATTAATAGCATGTGCCAGGGGATGAAAATTAAACTTTCCTTCAACAAAACAACAAAACAAAATATTGATCAGGAAATTTGCATCTCTATTTAAAATTTACAAAGCCCAATATAAATTTTAACATGAAATTACTAACATTAAATTCAATGTTTATTTGGGAAATGGTTAAACTGTTTTCACAAGGTATTAACTATATTCTGTCTATATTAATAGCACAATTAAAACTGGCAGAGGCTGAAAAATAAACTTTTCATTCAAAAGACTATGAGAAACAAGATACTTCACGTTTTCAATGGTAAAATAAATGTTAAATTGATAATGCAACATTCAAATAGGTTGGAAAATAAATGTATCTTCAAAAAATGTTGGTTAGCAAATTTCAATTTCATCGAATATTAATAAATGCTAAAATGAAACTAGATACATTAAAATAATGTTTTTTTGAGAATAGGTTAAACTTTTTTAGAGCTATGAACTGTACATTCTATTTGTTAATATCACTTGTAAAATGTTTACAGAGAAGTTTACAGATATTCATTACAACGAAACCAAAATATTGATTAGGAAATTCACAGTTACATTTCAATTTTATCAAAGATAAAATAAATGCGAAAGTAAAACTGCAAACATTAAAATAAATGCATTTTGGCATACAGGATAAATGTTGTTTTCACAGCTAAAGACTGTGTTGTGTTTATATTAAGAGCACATGTAACATATTGTCAGAGGTTGAAACAAATACTTGTCTATAAGAAAACATAACGTGGAAAAGGAAATTCACATCTGCATTTCAAATGTAAAGAACATAATATACAAAATGTAAACTTAAATGTTAAATTCATTGTTTTTTGGTGAACATTGTTTTCAGAGCTATGAATTTATATTGATATTTGTTATCAATACATGTAAATATTTACAGGTTTTGAAATATATTTTACAAACAGAAAACAAATGTAGATCACGAACTTCACATCCACATTCAATATTAAAAAGCATAGATGCTAAAATAAATCAACAAACACTAAAATAATTTAAAAAAAGATTTCAACTTTTTTTCACAGCTATGAACTGTTGTGTATAAATAAACAGCACATGTAAAATGTTGTCAGATGCTGCAAAAGTACTTTTCTACAAGTCAACAAAATGTAGATCAAAAAATCCACCATATTCCCATTTTAGAAGGCATAATGTAAATGCTAAAATTAAACTACAAACATTAAAATAAATGTTTTGTGGGGAAATGGTTAAACATTATATTCACAGCTATGAACTGTATTGTATTTATATTAACAGCACATGTAAAAACATTGTCAGAGTTTGATGCAATATTCTCTACAACAAAACAAAATGTAGATTAGGTAATTCACATTTACATTTCAATTTTATCCCATTCTATACATGGTAAAATGAAAACTCAAACATTAAATTCATTGTTTTTTTTGGGAACAGGTTAAACATTGTTTTTACAGCTATGAATTGTGTGGTTTATTTGTCACCAGCACATTTAAAATATTTACAGAAGTTTAAAAATATACCTTGGAACAAGAAAACAAATGTAGATAGGGAAATTCTGATTTACATCTAAATTTTATCGTATAAATAAATGCTAAAATGAAGCAGTGAACATTAAAGTAAATACATTCTTGGGAAAAAGGTTAAACATTGTTTTTACAGCTATATTAATTTCTTAACTGCAGATTAAAAATTTTCAGAAATTGAAAATATATTTTTCTTCAAGAAATATAGACATAGATTAACAAATTCACATCTACATATCAATTTTAAAATGCATATGTGTTAAAAGGTTAAACTAAAATCTAAAATATTTTTTTTTGAGAAGGTTAAATATTGTTTTCAGGAGGAATGAATTGTGAATTGTGTTCTGTATATATTAATAGCATATGTCAGGGGTTGAAAATTAAACTTTCCTTCAATAAAGAAAAATGTTGATCAGGAAATTCACAGCTAAATTTCAATTTTACAAAGCATAATATAAATTTTAATGGAATTACAAACATTAAATTCAATGATTTTTTGGGAAATTGTTAAAATGTTTTCGCAAGCTATGATCTATATTGTGTATATATTAATAGTACATTTAAAATGTTGTCAGAGGGTGTAAAATAACTTTTTCATTCAGAAAAAAGGTGTAGACCAGAATATTCGCCTTTATCAAGGGTAAAATAAATGTTCAATTGAAAATGCTACATTCAAATACGTTGAAAAATAAACGTATCTTCAAAAAATATAGGTTAGCAAATTCACCATTATATTTCAATTTTATCAAGGATAAATTAATGCTAAAATGAATTTTGGAATACATGTTAAATATTGGTTTCACAGCTATGAACTGTACGGTATTTATATTAACAGCACATGTAAAAATTGTCATAGGTTGATACATATACTTTTCTACAAGAAAACAAAATATTTATAAGGAAATTCATATTTACATTTCAATTTCATCACATAATCAAAATTCAAACGTTAAATTCAGTTTTTTTTGTGAACAGGTTAAACATTGTTTTCACAGCTATATTTATCTGTTACCAGCACATGAAAACGTTTTCAGAATTTAAAAATATAATTTTCTTCATGAAATGAAAGCATAGATAAACAAATGCACATCTACATTTCAATTTTATACTGCATATGTATTAAATGGTTGAACTAAAACCTAAAATAAATGTTTTTTGTGGGAAGGTTAAATATTGCTTTCACCAGGTATGAACTGTGCTCTGTATATATTAAGAGCATATGTATAACTTTGTCAGAAATTGAAATTTAAACTTGCCTTCAATAAAACAAAATGTTAAATTGAAATATAATGGTGAATTTGCTAACCTATATTTTTTGAATGGGAAATTCACATCTACATTTCAATTTTACAAAGCTTATTATAAATTTTATCAGAAAATTACAAACATTAAATTCAATGCTCTTTTGGGAACTGGTTAAACTGTTTTCAAAAGCTATTAGCTGTATTCTCTATATATTAATAGCGCATTTAAAATGTTGTCAGAGATTGAAAAATCTTTTCTTTTGGAAAAAAGTATAGACAAGGAGGTTAACGTTTATCAAGTGTAAAATAAATGCTAACGTGAAACTGCAACATTCAAATAGCTTGAAAAATAAATATATATTCAAAAAATGTAGGTTTGGAAATACCCCTTTAAATTTCAATTTCATCAAGGTTATTAAATGCTAAAGTGAAACTACATACATTAAAATAAATGCTTTCTGAGAAAAGGATAAACATTAATTTTAGAGCTATGAACTGTAGTGTCTATTTGTTAATATCACTTGTAAAATGTTTACAGAAGAGTTTACAAATATTCTTTACATCAAAAACAAAATATAGTTCAGGAAATTAGCATTTACATTTTAATTATATCAAGGATAAAATAAATGATAAAGTAAAACTGCAAACATTAAAATGAACCCATTTTGGTGTACAGATTAAATATTGTTTTCACAGCTATGAACAGTGTTGTGTTTCTATTAAGAGCACATGTAAAAATTGTCAGAGGTTGATACATATACTTTTCTACAAGAAAACAAAATGTAGATAAGGAAATTTACATTTACATTTCAGTTTTATCGCATAGTATACGTCATAATCAAAATTCAAACATTAAATTAATTTTTTTCGTGAATAGGTTAAACATTGTTTTCACAGCTATGAATTGTGTTTATTTGTCACCAGCACAAATAGACTTTGCAACAAGAAAACAAATATAGATATGGAAATTCTGATTTTCATTTCAATTTTAACAAATAAATAAATGCAAAAATGAATCAGCAAACATAAAAGTAATTTTTTTCTTTGGAAAAGGTTAAACGTTGTTTTCACTGCTATGTTTATTTGTTAACAGCATATTGAAAAATTTGCAGAAATTAAAAATATATTCTCTTCAAGAAATGAAATCCTAGATCAAGAAATTCACATCTACATTTCAATTTAAAAATACATATGTGTTAAAATGAATTTAAAAAAAATAAAAGCACTTTTTGTGACAAGGTTAAATATTGTTTTCACAAGGTATGAACTGTGTTCTGTATATATTAATAGCATATGTAAATCATTGTCGGGGTTGAAAATTAAACTTTCCTTCAATAAATCAAAAGATAGATCAGGAAATTCACATGTAGATTTCAATTTTACAAAGCATAATATAAATGTTAACATGAATTTACAAACATTAAATCAACATTTTTTGGGAACTGGTTAATCATTGTTTTCACAGCTATGAATTGTGCTGTTTATTTGTCACCAGCAAATGTAAAATATTTGCAGTAGTTTAAAAAAAATACCTGACACAAGAAAACAAATTTAGATAGGGAAATTCTGATTTACATTTCAATTTACCATATAATAAATGCTAAAATGTAGCAGCAAACATTAAAGTGAATGTTTTTTTTTGTGAAAAGTTTAAACATTGTTTTCACAGCTATGTTTATTTGTTAACAGCACATTAAAAAGCTTTCAGAAATAAAAATATTTTTTCTTCAAGAAATTAAAACATTGATCAATAATTTCACATCTACATTTCAATTTTAAAATGCATATTTGTTAAAAAATAACTTTAACCTAAAACCTAAAAATAAGATTAAATATTATTTTTATGAGATATTAACTTTGCTCTGTATATATTAATAGCATATGTAAAACTTTGTCAGGGGTTAAAATTAAACTTTCCTTCAATAAAGCAAAATGTTGATCAGGAAATTTGCATCTATATTTCAATTTTACAAAGCATGATAAAATTTTTAACACAAAATTACAAACATTAAATTCAATACTTTTTATGGAACTGGGTACTGTTTTCAGAAGCTATGAACTGTTTTCTCTATATATTAATAGCACATTTAAAACGTTGTCATAGCCTGAAAAATGAACTTTTCTTTCTTTAAGAAATTTCCTGATCTACATTTTGTTTTTGTTGTAAGGCATATTTTTAAATTTCTCTATAAGTATTTTAATGTGATATTAACAATTAAATAGTTCAGTTCATTGCTCTAAAAATATGTTTAGCCACTTCCAAAAAATCATTTATTTTAATTTATGTAGTTTCATTTAGCATTGATGTATCCTTTATGAGATTCAAATTTAAATGCGAATTTCCTTATCTATATTTTGTTTTTGGGTTGTACATTTACAATAATGTTGGTTGTTTTATTTTATAATTTATATTATCCTTTTTAAAATGTAAATGTGGATGTGAATTTACTCATCTATAATTTGTTTTCTTGAAGAATTTTTTTTTCAAATTTGTGTTCTAGTTGTAAAGTTAACAAACTTCTGTAAACATTTTTGAAGTGATATTAATACGTAAACAGGTTAGTTCATCGTATTGAAAAGAAAACAGATTTTCCTTACTTACATTTGTTTTCATGTTGTAAAGTATATTTTTTTAATTCTGTAAATGTTTTACATGTGTTGGTGAGAAATACACAACACAAATCATAGCTGTGAACACAATATTTAAAGTTTACACAAAAATCCATTTATTTTATTGTTTACAGTTTTACTTTATCAGTTATATTATCCTTGAAAAATTGAACTGTAAATGCAAATTCCCTTATCTAGATTGTAAATATTTGTAAACCTGTACAAACATTTTAAAGTGATATTAACAAGTAAACAGTACAGTTCCTAGCTCTAAAAACAATGTTTAATCTTTTAATTTTAGCATTTATTTATCCTTGATGATCTTGAAATTTAAATCCGAATATCCTGATCTACATTTTGTTTTCAAGTATATTTTAAAGTTCTGTACACACTTTACATGCTATCAATATTTAAACAGGACAGTTCATAGCTGTGAAAACAATGTTTAGAAATTTCACAAAAAACATTAATTTTAATGTTGGTAGTTTCATTTTTCCGTTTATATTATACATTTTAAAATGGAAAAGTTGATGTGAATTTCTTCATCTACATTTTGTTTTCTTGTAGAAAAATGTGTTTTCAAATTTGTGTTCTGGTTGTAAAGTACATCTTTAAACTTCTGTAAATGTTTTACAAGTGCTATTAATACTTAAACAGGTTAGTTCATCCCTATGAAAACCATGATTACATTTATTCCAGAAATGCTTTTATTTTAATGTTGGCTACTCAATTTTAGCATTTATTTATACTTGATAAGATTGAAATGTAAATCAGATTTTCCTTACCTGCATTTATTTTCTTGTTGTAAAGTATATTTTTAAACCTCTGTAAATATTTTACATGTGTTGGTGACAAATACACAACACAATTCCTAGCTGTGAAAACGATATTTAATCTGTACACCAAAATGAATTTATTTTAATATTTACAGTTTTACATTAGCATTTATTTTATCCTTGAAAAAAATGAAATGTAACTGCGAATTTCCTGATCTACATTTTGTTTTAGGTGTAAAGAATATTTGTTAACTTCTCTGTAAACATTTTAAAGTGATATTAACAAATAAATAGGACAGTTCATAACTCTAAAAACAATGTTTAGGCATTTCTCAAAAATCATTTATTAATGTATGTAGTTTCATTTTTGAATTTATACATCCTTGACGAATTCAAAATTTAAATAATATTTATCCTTGATGAAATTGAAATTCATATGTGATTTTCCATATCTACATTTGGTGTATGGTTGTAAAGTGCATCTTGAAACTTGTGTAAACATATTACAAGTGCTATTAATAGTTAAACAGGACAGTTCACAACTGTGACAACAATGTTTATACATTTCACAAATAAAACATTTATAGTCTTGCAATAATTTTTAAAAATAAAATATTTCATCGCATCAAATTTGAACGACATTAAATTTTGCATTATATCAAATTTAAATTGCATCAATGATGTGTTTTATTTATTGTTTGTCACACCATTTATAGATCAATTGTCGCATCAAATTATGTGTCACATTAAAATTTGCATTGCATTATCTGAATGTTGCAATAAATTTGCATGCATCAATTTTGCATCGCATTAATTTAAAATAAAATATTGTATCGCATCAAATTTGAATGCCATTAAATTTCACATCGCGTCACATTTGCATTGCATCAAATTTTAGTCACGTTCATTTTTATAAATGAAATTTGGCATTGCATCAAATTTGCATTTCATCAAATTTTGAATGGCATTTAATATGCATTGCATCAATTGTTTGTCATCACAATTTTACATCACACCAAATGCGTTTCACATTAATTTTGCATGCATCAATTTCACAGGACATCAATATTAATCACATCAATTTGAAATGAAATATTGTGTCGTGTCAAATTTCCATTTCATCAAATGTTGCATCACATTAAATATTGAGTTTCTTGAATTTGCTTCATATCAAATTTGTACTGTGGTAAATTTGCATTGCATCAAATTCTGCATCACATTAAATTTTGTTTCTTGAAATTTGCAATACATCAAAATTGTGCTGTGGTAAATTTGCATTGCATCCTATTTTGTATGTCATAACATTTGCACTGCATCAAATTTGTGTTCCATCAATATTCATTTTCATCAATTGTTTGTCACACCAATCTTACATCAATTGTCACGTCAAATTATGCATTGCATTATGTTTTGTATCACATCAAATCATGTTGCATTAAATTTGCATGCACCAATTTCGCAGGACATCAATATTTGTCAGATCAATTTGAAATGAAAAATTGTGTCAATTCAAATTTCCATTGCGTCAAATTTTGCATCACATTAAATTTTGTGTTTCATGATATTGCATCACATCAAATTTGTCTTGAAATACTTCTTTTATATTTTATTGCATCAAATTTGAATGCCATTTAATTTTGCATCACATCAAATTTGAGCCACATCTAAATGTGAGTTGCATTAATTTTAAAAAAAGAAAATATTCATTATATCAAATTGGTGCTGCTGCAAATTTCCATTGCATCCAATTTTGTACATTATAACATTTGCATCACATCAAATATGTGTTGCTTAATTTTTGCATTGCATCAATTTTGCATTGCATCAATTTTGTGTTGCATCAAATATTTGTCATATCATTGTTACATCAAATCAAATGTTTCTTGCCTTAAATTTTCATGCATCAATTTTGCATCATATCAAATTTTGTCACATCAAATTGAAATGAAATATTGCATCACGTCAAATTTCCATTGCATCAAATTTTGCATCACATTTCATTTTCTGGTTCTTGAAATTTGCATTATATCACATTTGTGCTGTAGTAAATTTGGATTTCATCTAATTTTGTATGTAATTACATTTTCATTGCATTAAATTTGTGTTGAATCACATTTTAAAATGAAATATTGCATTGCACCAAATCATGCATCACATTAAATTTTGTCTTTCTTGAAATTTGCACTACATCAAATTTGTGCTGTGGTAAATTTGCATTGCATCCAATTTTTTATGTCATAACATTTGCATCGCATCAATTTTCATCGCATCAATTTTCAGTTTCATCAATTGTTTGTCACACCAATTTTACATCAATTGTCACGTCAAATTATGCATTGCATTAAATTTTGCATCACATCAAATCATGTTGAATAAATGTGCAAACATCAATTTTCATCGCATCAAATTGAGTTACATTCATTCTTAAAATGAAATATTTCATTAAATCAAATTTGCATTTCATCAAATTTGCATTCCAACAATTTTGTGTTGCATCAATTATTTGTCATATCATTGTTACATAAAATTAAACGTTTCTCATGTTAAATTTTCATGCATCAATTTTACATCATGTCAAATTTTGTCATGTCAATTTGAAATGAAATATTGTGTCACATCAAATTTTCATTGCATTAAATTTTGCATCACATTAAATTTTGTGTTTAATGAAATTTGCATCACATCAAATTGGTGCTGCAGCAAATTTCCATTGCATCCAATTTTGTTTGTCATAACATTTGCATCGCATCAAATATGTGTTCCATTAATATTCATTTTTATCAATTGTTTGTCACAACAATTTACCATCAATTGTCACGTCAAGTTATGCATTGCATTACATTTTGTATCACATCAAATCATGTTGCATTAAATTTTGCTCCAATTTTGCAGGACATCAATAGTTGTCGCATCAGTTTGAAATGAAAAATTGCGTCACATCAAATTTCCATTGCGTCAAATTTTGCATCACATTAAATTTTGTGTTTCATGATATTTGCATCACATCAAATTTGAGTCACATTCTTTTTTAAAATGAAAGTTGGAATTGCATCAAATTGGCATTTTATCAAATATTGAATCACATCGACTTTGCATTGTATCAATTGTTTGTCATCTCAATTTTACATCACATTAAAGGTATTTCACAATAAATTTGCATGCATAAATTTTGCATCACATTATTATTGTCACACCAATTTGAAATGAAATATTGCAACTTGTCATATTACCATTGCATTAAATTTTGCACCACATTAAATTTTGTGTTTCTTGAAATTTGCATTTTATCACATAGGTGGTATACTAAATTTGGATTTGGTCCAATTTTGTATGTAATAACATTTTCATCACATTAAATTTGTGTTGCTTTACATTTTAAAAATAAAATATTGTATTGCATCAAATTATGCATCACATAAAATGTTGTTTCATGAAATTTACATCTCATCAAATTTGTGCTGTAGCAAATTTGTGTTGCATCAAAATGCGTGTTGCATTAATTTTTTTAAAAGAAAATATTGCATTGCATCAAATTTGCATTCCATCAATTTTGTGTTGTATCAATGATTTGTCATATTATTTTTACATCAAATCAAACGTTTCTCGCATTAAATTTGCATTCATCAATTTTGCATCATATCAATTTTGCCACATCAATTTAAAATGAAATATTGCATCACATCAAATTTGCATTTCATTAAATTTTGCAACACATTAAATTTTGTGTTTAATGAAATTTGCATCACATCAAATTGGTGCGGCAGCAAATTTCCATTGAATCCAATTTTTTATGTCATAACATTTGCATCGCATCAAATATGTTTTGCTTAATTTTTTAAAAATAATATATTACATCTCATCAAATTTGCATTGCATCAATTTTGAGTTTAATCAATTGTTTGTCACACCAGTTTTATATCAATTGTCACATCAAATTATGTGTCAAATTAATTTTTGCATGGCATCAAATGCATATTGCATTAAATTTGTATGTACCAATTTCGCAGAACATCATTATTTGTCACATCAATTTGAAATGAAATATTGTGTCACATCAAATTTGCTTTGCATCAAATTTTACATCACATTAAATTTTGTGTTTCATGAAATTTGCATCACATCAAATTTGTCTTGCAATAGTTATTTTTTTTTAAATATTGTATCGCATCAGATTTGAATGCAATTTAATTTTGCCTTGCATCACATTTGCATTGTATCTAATTTGAGTCACATTCATTTTTAAAAATGAAATTTGGCATTGCATCATATTTGCATTGCATCACTTGTTTGTGATCTCAGTTTTACATCAAATCAAATATGTTTCACATTAAATTAGCATGCATAAATTTTGTGTCACACTTTTATTGTCACATCAATTAGAAATGAAATATTGTTTTATGTCAAATTTACATTGCGTCAAATGTTGCATCACATTGAATATTGTGTTTCTTGAAATTTGCATCATATCAAATTTGTGCTGTAGCAAATTTGCATTGCATTTACATTTGTACGTCATATCTTTTGGATTGCATTAAATTCATGTTGCATTAATTTTTGAAAAAAATTGCATTACATCAAATATGAATTGACTCAAATTTTGAATCACATTAAATTTTGTGTTTCTTGAAATTTGCAATACATCAAATTTGTGCTGTTGTAAATTTGCATTACATCGATGTTTTGTGTCGTAACATTTGCATCACATCAATTTTGTGTTGCAGCTATTTTCAGTTTAATCATTTTTTATCATAACAATTTTACATCAATTGTCATGTCAAATTATGCATTGCATTAAAGTTTGCATCACATCAAATCATGTTGAAATAAAATTCCAAACATCAATTTGCATCTCATCAAAATTGAGTTACATTCATTCTAAAAATGAAATATTTCATTAAATCAACTTTGCATTTCATCAAATTTTACATTGCATCAAATTTGCATTCTGTCAATTTTGTGTTGCATCAATTATTTGTCATATCATTGTTAAAACAAATCAAACATTTCTCACGTTAAATTTGCATGCATCAATTATGCATCATATCAAATTTTATCACTTCAATTTGAAATGACATATTGCATCAGATCAAATTTGCATTGCAGTAAATTTTGTATGTCATAACATTTGCATCGCATCAAATTTGTGTTGCTTAACTTTTTAAAATAAAATATTGCATCACAACAAATTTTCATTGCATCAATTTTGAGTTTAATCAATTGTTTGTCACACAAATTTTATATCAATTGTCACATCAAATTATGTGTCAAATCAATTTTTGCATTGCATCAAATGCATATTGCATTAAATTTGCATGCACCAATTTCGCAGGACATCAATATTTGTCACATTAATTTGAAATGAAATATTGAGTCACATCAAATTGGCATTGCATCAAATTTTACATCACATTAAATTTTGTGTTTCATAAAATTTGCATCACATCAAATTTGTCTTGCAATAATTATTTTTTTAATATTGTATCACATCAGATTTGAATGGAATTTAATTTTGCCTTGCATCACATTTGCAACACATCTAATTTGAGTCACATTCATTTTTAAAAATGAAATTTGGCATTGCATCAAATTTGCATTGCATCTAAATTTGAATGTCATATCTTTTGGATTGCATTAAATTCATGTTGAATTAATTTTTTAAAAAGAAAATATTGCATTACATCAAATATGAATTGACTCAAATTTTGCATCATATTACATTTTGTGTTTCTTGAGATTTGCAATACATCAAATTTGTGCTGTAGTAAATTTGCACTTCATCCAATTTTTTATGTCATAACATTTTCATTGCATTGAATTTGTGTTGCATTACATATTAAAATAAAATATTGCATTGCATTAAATCATGCATCACATTAAATGTTGTGTTTCATGAACTTTACATCGAATCAAATTTGTGCTGTAGCAAATTTGTGTTGCATCTAAATTTGTATGTCATATTTTTGGGTTGCATTAAATTCATGTTGCATTAATTTTTTAAAACGAAAATATTGCATTACATCAAATTTGAATTGCCTCAAATTTTTCATCACATTAAATTTTTTGTTTCTTGAAATTTGCAATACATCAAATTTATGCTGTGGTAAATTTGCATTGCATCCAATTTTATATGTCATAACATTTGCATCTCATCAATTTTGTGTTGCATCAATTTTCAGTTTCATCAATTGTTTATCATATGAATTTTACATCAAGTGTCACATCAAATTATGCATTGCATTAAATTTTGCATCAAATCAAATTTGAGTTACATTCATTCTAAAAATGAAATATTTTTTTAAAATCAAATTTGCATTTCATCAAATTTTGCATTGCATCAAATTTGCATTCCATCAATTTTGTGTTGCATCAATAATTTGTCTTATCATTGTTACATCAAGTCAAATATTTCTCGCATTAAATTTGCATGCATCAATTTTGCATCATATCAAATTTTGTCACATCATTTTGAAATGAAATATTGCATCCCATTAAATTTGCATCACATAAATTTTGTGTTTAATGAAATTTGCATCGCATCAAATTGGTGCTGCAACAAATTTCCATTGCATCTAATTTTGTTTGCCATAACAGTTGCATCGCATCAAATATGTGTTGCTTAATTTTTAAAAAATAAAATATTGCATCACATCAAATTTGCATTGCATCAATTTTGAGTTTAATCAATTGTTTTTCACACCAATTTTATTTTAATTGGCACAGCAGATTATGTGCCAAATTAATTTTTGCATCGCATCAAATGCATATTGCATTAAATTTGCATGCACCAATTTTGCAGGACATCATTATTTGTCGCATCAATTTGAAATGAAAAATTGTGTCACTTCAAATTTCCATTTCGTCAAATTTTGCATCACATTAAATTTCTTGTTTCATGATATTTGCATCACATCAAATTTGTCTTGAATTGTTTTATATTGCATCGCGTCAAATTTGAATGCCATTTAATTTTTCATTGCATCACATTTGCATCACATCAAATTTGAGTTCCGTTCATATTTAAAATGAAATTTGGCATTGCATCAAATTTGCCCTTCATCAAATTTTGAATCACATCGAATTTGCAGTGTATCAATTGTTTGTCATCTCAATTTCACTTCACATCAAATGTTTCACATTAAATTTGCATGCATAATTTTTGCATTACATTATTATTGTCGCACCAGTTTGAAACAAAATATTGCATCGTGTCATATTACCATTGCATTAAATTTTGCATCACATTAAATTTTGTGTTTCATGAAATTTGCATTTTATTACATTGGTGGCATACTAAATTTGGATTTGATCCAATTTTGTACGTAATAACATTTTTATCGCATAAAATTTGTGTTGTTTTACATTTAAAAAATAAAATATTGCATTGCATCAAATTAAGCATCACATTAAATGTTGTGTTTCATCAAATGAGCATTGCATCAAATTTGTGCTGTTGAAAATTTGTATTGCATCTAAATGTGTGTTGCATTAATTATTAAAAATAAAATATTGCATTACATCAAATTTGCATTTTCTCAAATTTTGTATCATATTAAATTTTGTGTTTCTTAAAATGTGCAATACATGAAATTTGTGCTGTGGTAAATTTGCATTGCATCCAATTGTATATGTTATAACATTTGTATTGCATCAAATTTGTGTTGCATCAATTTTCAGTTTAATCAATTGTTTGTCACACCAATTTTACATAAATTGTCACGTCCAATTATGCATTGCATTAAATTTTGCATCACATCAAATCATGTTGCAATAAAATTGCAAATATCAATTTGCATCTTGTCAAATTTGAGTTACATTCATTTAAAAAATGAAATATTTCATTAAATCAAATTTGCATTTCATCAAATTTTGCATTGCATCAAATTTGCATTCCATCAATTTTGTGTTGCATCAATT
The DNA here is from genome assembly GCF_036971445.1 of Narcine bancroftii. Classification (NCBI taxonomy): domain Eukaryota; kingdom Metazoa; phylum Chordata; class Chondrichthyes; order Torpediniformes; family Narcinidae; genus Narcine; species Narcine bancroftii. The sequence goes on from NC_091471.1 coordinate 309,784,450, forward strand.
ATTTGTCATATCATTGTTACATAAAATCAAATATTTCTCACCTTAAATTTTCATGCAACAATTTTACATCATTTCAAATTTTGTCACGTCAATTTGAAATGAAATATTGTGTCACATCAAATTTGTATTGCATCAATTTTCAGTTTCATCAATTGTATGTCACACCAATTTAACATCAATTGTAACATCAAATTATGCATTGCTTTAAATTTTGCATCACATTAAATTTTGTGTTTAATGAAATGTGCAGCGCATCAAATTTGTGCTGCAGTAAATTTCCATTGCATCCAATTTTGTATGTCATACCATTTATATCGCCTCAAATATGTCCTGCATTAATTTTTCAAAATAAAATATTGCATCACATCAAATTTGCATTGCATCAATTGTCAGTTTAATTAATTGTTTGTTACACCATTTTTATATCAATTATCACCTCAAATTAATTTTTGCATCACATCAAATGCATATTGCATTAAATTTGCATGCACGATTTTCGCAGGACATCAATATTTATCACATCAATTTGAAACGAAATATTGTGTTGCATCAAATTTGCATTGAATCAAATTTTACATCATATAAAATTTTGTGTTTCATGAAATTTGCATCACATCAAATTTGTCTTGCAATAATTTTTCTTTAAATATTGTATGACATCAAATTTGAATGCCATTTGATTTTGCATCACATCAAATGTGAGTCACATTCATTTTTAAAAATGACATTTGGCATTGCATCAAATTTGCATTGCATCACTTGTTTGTCATCTCAATTTTACATCAAATAAAATATGTTTCACATTAAATTTGCATGCATAAATTGGGTGTCACATTTTTATTGTAACATCGATTAGAAATGAAATATTGTGTCGTATCAAATTTACATTGCATCAAATGTTGCATCACATTGAATATTGTGTTTCTTGAAATTTGCATCATATCAAATTTGTGCTGTAGTAAATTTGCACTTCATCCAATTTCGTATGTCATAACATTTTCATTGCATTAAATTTGTGTAGCATTACATTAATAATATTGCATTGTATCATATTCTGCATCACATTGAATGTGGTGTTTCATGAAATTTGCATTACATCAAATTCGTGTTGCATTAATATTTGAAAAGAAAATATTGCATGACATCAAAATTGCATTGCCTCAAATTTTGCATCACATTAAATTTTGTGTTTCTTGAAATTTGCAATACATCAAATTTGTGCTGTGGTAAATTTGCATTGCATCCAATTTTGTATGTCATAACATTTGCATCGCGTCAAATTTGTGTTCCATCAATATTCATTTTCATCAATTGTTTGTCACACCAATTTTACATCAATTGTCACATCAAATTATGCATTGCCTTATATTTTGTATCACATAAAATCATGATGCATTAAATTTGTTTGCACCAATTTCGCAGGACATCAATATTTGTCGCATCAATTTGAAATGAAAAGATTGCGTCACTTCAAATTTCCATTGCATCAAATTTTGCATCACATTAAATTTTGTGTTTCATGATATTTGCATCATATCAAATTCGTCTTGATTTTTTAAAATATTGTATCACATCAAATTTGAATGCCATTTAATTTTGCATCACATCACATTAGTATCACATCCAATTTGAGTCACATTCATTTTTAAAATGAAATTAGGCATTGCATCAAATTTGCCCTTCATCAAATTTTGAATCACATCGAATTTGCATTGTATCAATTGCTTGTTATCTCAATTTCACACCACATAAAATGTATTTCACGTTAAATTTGCATGCATAAATTTTGCATCACATTAAATTTTATGTTTCATGCAATTTGTATCATGTCAAATTTGCACCGCATCAAATATGTGTTACGTCAATTTTGCATTGCATAATATTTCTGATGCATCACATTTGGGTCAGATTAGTTTTTAAAAAATGAAATATTGCATCACATTAAATTTGCATTCCATCAATTTAATATTGCATCAAGTGTTTGTCACATCAATTTTACATTATATGAAATGTGTATCACATTAAATTTACATGCATCAATTTTGCATCACATCAAAATTGTGCAGCATTCATTTTTTGTTGCTTAAATTTTCATCCCCTTAAATTTTGAATTGCATCAATTTTGCATTCCATCAATTCTGAGTCACATCAAATTTTGTGTTGCATCAATTTTTCATTGCATCAAATTCGTGTCACATTATTTTTATGAAATGAAATATTGCATCACGTAAAATTTGTGTTGCATCCAAATTTGTATGGCATTAAATTTGCATCATATCAAATTTGTGTCACATTCATTTATAAAATAAAATATGAATCACATTAAATTTTGCATTAATGAAATTTGCATTGCAACTAATTTGGGCTGCAGCAAATTTGCATTGCATCCAATTCTTTAAGGCATAATATTTGCATTGTGCGCACACTGCACTCCACCTACAACCTCCTTTTGTGCAGGTCTGAGGACAGATCCATGCCCTCCCCCTCAAAAGATGCACACAAACTCAAGCTAGCATGTTGGAACATCAGAACCATGATAGACAAGGCTGACAGCCACTGACCTGAACGTCGGTCTGCTCTCATCGCACATGAACTCCTCAGACTCGACATCGCCATAGCCGCTCTCAGTGAAGTCCGCCTTCCAGATGTAGACAGCCTCCAAGAGCACGGCACGGGCTACACATTCCACTGATCTGGCAAGCATCAGGCTGAATGACTCCTATCTGGTGTTGGCTTCATAGTCAAGAACTTCATTGCCTCCAAACTCGAAAACATACTGACAGGGCACGCTGACCAGATCATGTCCATGCGACTCCCCCTTCAAAACAAGCGACGCATCACTCTCATCAGTGTCTATGCTCCAACCCTTCAGGCTGAACCTGCAGAAAAAGACAAGTTCTACACTGATCTGCGCAACCTCATCCAACGCACCCCTACAGCCGACAAGGTTGTCATTCTTGGCGACTTCAATGCTTGCATCGACAAAGACTCAGAAACCTGGCCAGGAATCCTTGGCAAGCATTGTGTCAGCATGTGCAATGACAAAAGGTGCCTCCTGTTGGAACTCTGTGCAGAACAGCAGCTTGTCATTACTAACACCCTTTTCCAGCAGAGAGACTGCCTGAAGACTACCTGGATTCATCCCCGATCCAAACACTGGCACCTACTGGACTACATTCTGGTGCGAGGAAGAGACAAATGAGATGTGCTCCACACCAGGCTCATGCCCAGCATGGAATGCCACACTGACCACCAGCTTGTTCGCTGCAAGCTCAACCTTCACTTCAAGCCAAAGTTCAAGAACAGTGGAGCCCCCAGAAAGAGGTTCAATGTTGGAAACTTGCAGTCAGACGTTGTGAGAGGAAACTTCCAGGCAAACCTCCAAGCAAAGCTCGAGGATGCAAAGTGCCTCATGGACACATCTCCTGAAACCCTCTGAGATCAACTTAAAATGGCCATACTGAAGAGGTACTGGGCTTCTCCTCCAGGAAAAGCAAGGACTGGTTTGACGAAAACAACCAGGAAATCCAGGAGCTGCTGGCAAAGAAGTGATCTGCCCACCAGGCTCATCTTGTAAAGCCTTCCTGGCCAAAGCAAAAATGAGCCTTCCGTCTCACATGCAGCCAACTTCAGCGCAAAGTCCGGGAGAGCAAAAATGAGTGGTGGACTAGCCTCACCAAACGAACCCAGCTTAGTGCCAACATTAGCAACTTCAGGGGTTTTTATGAGACACTAAAGGCTGTGTACGGCCCCTCACCCCAAGTCCAAAGCCCTCTGCGCAGCTCAGATGGCGAAGCCCTCTTCAGCATCAAGATCTTCATCCTCAATCGATGATCAAAACACTTCCAATCCCTTTTCAGTGCCAATCGCTCAGTCCAAGAATCTGCCCTGCTCCAGCTCCCTCAACAACCCTTGAGGCTAGAGCTGGATGAGGTCTTTACCTGGGAAGAGACATATAAGGCAATTGAACAACTGAAAAGTGGCAAAGCAGCAGGAATGGATGGAATCCCCCCAGAGGTCTTGAAGGCTGGCGGCTAAGCTCTGCATACCAAACTGCATGAGTTTTTCATGCTCTGCTGGGGCCAAGGAAAGCTGCCTCAGGACCTTCGTGATGCCACCATCATCACCCTGTACAAAAACATCGGTGAGAAATCAGACTGCTCAAACTACAGTGGAATCACGCTGCTCTCCATTGCACACAAAATCTTCACTAGGATTCTTCTTAATAGACTAATACCTAGTTGTCACCGAAAATGTCCTCCCAGAATCACAGTGTGGCTTTCGTGCAAACAGAGAAACTACTGACATGGTCTTTGCCCTCAGACAGCTCCAAGAAAAGTGCAGAGAACAAAACAAAGGACTCTACATCACCTTTGTTGATCTCACCAAAGCCTTTGACACCGTGAGCAGGAAAGGGCTTTGGCAAATACTAGAGTGCCTCGGATGCCCCGAAGTTCCTCAAAATGGTTATCCAACTGCACTAAAGCCAACAAGGTCGGGTCAGATACAGCGATGAGCTCTCCAAACCCTTCTCCATTGACAACAACGTGAAGCAAGGCTGCGTCCTCGCACCAACCCTCTTTACTATCTTCTTCAGCATGATGCTGAAATAAGCCAATAAAGACCTCCACAATGAAGACGGTGTTTACATCCAGTACCGCACGGATGGCAGTCTCTTCAATCTGAGACACCTGCAAGCTCAAACAAGAGCAACTTGTCCGTGAACTACTCTTTGCAGATGATGCCGCTTTAGTTTTCCATTCAGAGCCAGCCTCCAGTGCATGATGTCCTGTTTTGCGGAAACTGCCACAATGTTTGGCCTGGAAGTCAGCCTGAAGAAAACTGAGGTCCTCCATCAGCCAGCTCCCCACCATGACCACCAGCACCCCCCCACATCTCCATTGGACACACTGAACTCAAAACGGTCAACCAGTTAACCTACCTCAACTGCACCATTTCATCTGATGAAAGGATGAACAAAAAGATAGACAACAGACTCACCAAGGCAAATATCACCTTTGGAAGACTATACAAAAGAGTCTGGAAAAACAACCACCTGAAGAAACACACAAAGATCAGCGTGTACAGAGCCATTGTCAGACCCACACTCCTGTTTGGCTTTGAATCATGGGTCCCCTACCAGCATCACCTACGGCTCCTAGAATGCTTCCATCAGTTCTGTCTCCGCTCTATCCTCAACATTAATTGAAATGACTTCATCACCAACATCAAAATACTCAAGCTGGCAGAGTCCGCAAACATCAAATTTATGCTGCTGAAGAACCAACTGCACTGGGTGGGTCACATCTCCAGAATGGAGGACCATCGCCTTCCCAACATCGTGTTCGATAGCGAGCTCTCCACTGGCCACCGAGACAGAGGTGCACCAAAGAAGACGTACAAGGACTGCTTAAAGAAATTTCTTTGTGCCTGCCATATTGACCACCACCAGTGGGCTGATATCGCCTCCAACAATGCATCTTGGCACCTCACAGTTTGGCGGGTAGCAACCCCCTTTGAAGAAGACCACAGAGCCGGAAAACCCCAACACCCACCCCAACCAACCAGTTTTCCCTTGCAAACACTGCAACCATGCCTGGCTGTCCCACATCGGACTTGTCAGTCACCAACGAGCCTGCAGCAGACATGGACATAGCCCTCCATATATCTTTGTCCGTGAAGCCAAGCCAAATAAATAAGAAATAATATTTGCATTACATCAAATTTGTAATGCATTAATTTTAAAAATGAAATATTGCGTCGCATCAAATTTGCATTGCATCAAATTTTGCATCACATTGAATTGGTATTCCATCACCTTTGTAACATCAATTTTGCATCACATCAAATTTGCGTTGCATTCACATTTTGTTGCTTAAATTTTGATTCATCTTCATTTTTTGTCGCATCACTATTGCTTCACATCAGATTTTGTGTTTCATCAATTTTGCATCGCATCAGTTTTGTGTCACGTCATATTTGCTACCATCAAATTTACATTGCATCAATTTCACTTTACATCAAATTTTAGTCACATTAATATTGTTTTGTATCAATTTTGCATCATACTAAAATTGTGTCACATTAAATAATGTGGGGCATTAAAATTTTCATTTAATTAAATATGTGTTGCATTAAATTGGCATGCATCAATTTTGCATCACTTCAAGTGTGTGCAGCATTCAGTTCTTGTTGCTTAAATTTGCATCCCTTTAAATTTTGAATCACATCAAATCTGCATTCCATCAATTCTGAGGCACATCAAATTGTCTGTTACATGGATCTTTCATTGCATCAAATTTGTCACATTACTTTTATGAAATGAAATATTACTTTTATGAAATGAAATATTGCCCACGTAAAATTTGTGTTGCATCCAAATTTGAATGGCATTAAATTTGCATCAGATCAAATTATTGTCACCTTAATTTTTAAAACTCAAAATTTGCATTATATCTAATTTGCATCACATTAAATTTTTCATTTCATGAAATTTGCATCACATCAAATTGTGCTGCAGCAAATTTGTGTAACATCCAAATTTCTATGGCATAAGTTTACATTACATCAAATTTGTTTTGCACAGATGCTGTAGAGTCTAGAGGTGTAATCTCGACCTCTCTGGCCAGACTTTTAAATACCTGTTTTTAACCCTTTGTTTTAGTTTAATTTTTTTTTAATTTTAGTTTAAAGTATTAAGGAATTATTATGGCCCCTAATGCTAAAAAGACTAAACCTCAAGTTCATAAGAAGTTACATTTTTGAAATGCTGAACATTTGGGGCCAAAACGACTTGATAAAGCCCCAGGCTCAATCTCTTCATTGTCTAAACCCCAAAGATTGCCTGTGAAGACTGAAAAAAAGAATACCTATTATTCACCAAATGAAGGATGGTGCTGGAATTACCCATTCTCTGGAAGAAGGTGCGTGTTCCCAAGAAGTGGACCCTGATTTGGAAAGCCTTTTGATTTCAATGGAGGGAGCACACAGGAAGATGACTCCATTGTTGGAAATGCATCAGGTAGCATTTCAAGCTGAAGAAATCATTTTTTGTCGTGAATTGATGAAAAAACAAGAGAAGGAGAGAGATCAGCGGTGATTCCCTGATGAAGTCAGAGTGCCATCACTAGGAGTCCAGACCCACACTAAAAAAAATAAATGCCTTCTGTTGAGTTGCAACAGGAGCTGCAGTTACCTTGTTCTGTCACTATGTCAGAGAGAGCAGAGCTGAGCTTTACTGAATCACAGTGCATGCAATTAAATGAAGCTATTCAAGCTGTTATAAATCCTTTGTTGACATCTCAAATGAATGAAATGGCTCAAATGAATGCTGGTATAAGTTCAGAATTAAATATGGTTAAGACACGTGTGGATGCATCTTTTTTAAAAACTTTATTTATTTGTTCATTAAAACAAATAATATATGACATATGCAGCAATTAAAAATATACATGAATGTTTTTCATATATATAGAAAAAAAGAAAAAAAGAACAGAAACCCCCCCCTCCAGCCAACTCTCCTAAGTAGAGCCATAAAAAGGAAGAAAAAAGATTATTAAAGACAAAGTTAAATATACATATTAAAATCTAATCAATATAAATTGAAATGTAAATATTCTGAGTACAACAGCTACTTATTAATAAAAAATATAATTATCATGTGAAACATACATAATTTTTTTCCATTATTAAACAATATTTCATATCATTATGCCATCTATTAATATCAATCCTATTTGTATCTTTCCACATACTAGCAGTATATTTTTTCGCTACAGATAAAGCTAAATATACAAAAGCAAGCTGGAACTTATCTAATCCAATAAATTCCATAGTTTTTAGCAACATTGTATTAAATCTCCAACGAGAAACCATTTAAATTTTCTCAGAAGTTGCATATGTAAAATATAACAAGGAGTGATCTGAAATCACCCTACTTTTATATTCCACTTGTTGTATTTTCCCTTGTAAATGTGCCGATACTAAAAATAAGTCAATCCTTGAAAATGATTCTTGTCTAGATGAATAAAAGGAAAAATATTTCTCTGTCAGATTAAGACATGTCCAAATATCTACTAAATTAAGATCTTTCAACAACGCTTGGACATGAATTGCCATCTTGGAATTTTTAACTTTCTTCGTAGATTTACCTAATAAAGGTTCCAAAACACAACTAAAATCACCACCAACTAAATTATTATCATTAGCCTGACCCAAACATAAAGATGCATCTGAAATAAATATTTCATCATCTGCATTTGGGGCATAAATATTAAGTAAAGTCCAAAATTCACAAAAAATCTTACAATTCAATTCAAGAATACATCCTGCCTTTTCCTTCATTAATTGTAGTTCAAAAGATAAATATTTATGTATCAAAATTGCTACACCTTTAGCTCTAGAATTAAATGAAGAAGAATATACGTGCCCAACCCAGTCCCTTTCTAATTTCATGCTTTCCTTCACATTCAAATGTAATTTGAATTTTGGACCTTACTTAATATTTATGCCCCAAATGCAGATGATGAAATATTTATTTCAAATGCATTTTTATGTCTGGGTAAGGCTAATGATAATATTTTAGTTGGTGGTGATTTTAACTGTGTTAATAATTTCACATTATGTGGTTAGTGCTGGTCTGTTTCTAATTTTAATTTAATTTTATTACACATCTTACGTGTAGAAATGTTTAATTTCAGTCTTAAATAAATATACTGCAGAGACAAGGCTGTAGCTGTCAATCAGTATTAGATTTACTTCGATTACCAAGCATTATTCCAGGCATATAATTGAGATCCCCAACTTTTCCTCAACTGTGCCTCCCATTATCTCTCCAGCTCTTATACTTTTCTCCACGTTAGTTGTATTTGCATGGCTGCATGACTACCATTATAAATTCACTTCCTGCTCCATGTAATTGTAGAGTCTCCTGATTTTCTGATATATCAATACAATTTTAACTCTTCTATAAATTTTCCAGGCCAGCCCTTTCCTGGCATTCTGTTCAATTCCTACCTTTTTTTTTGGAGTTGTGCAACTCACTGTCCAATTTACATTTTTACCAAACTTTAAATATAAATAATACATTGGCTGTCCCAGGGTTCCCAGAACACTCATTTCCAAGATTTTTACCATAGAGATTTACTCCTGGCTTGTCACGCACGTGTTCCATGTTGCGCTTTTTTTCATTTGCGCCACTCAGGGCCCGGACTTATTGTGTCACAACAAAACCAATCTGGAAGGGACGTCTGCTGATGGAAGAATGAAGGACAACTATTAATAATGGATGGCAGTCCTGAAAGGCAATTTAAATATGCGCACGTTACATTTTATGATGGAATTACACGGTGGCAAGGAATTACTTATCAGCTATACCAATGACCCTAATAGCTGGGTACAGTACATGCACGAAATCCCACATTGTTTGACGTTCAGAACCTTCAACGAGATACTGATATTTGCAAATGATTCGAAATATATGCTGTTGATTAATAAGCCGTGTTAGAAATTAGTTGCACCTAAACACAAGAAGATTTCTTTCTTTTAATAGTCATCCAACAAAATCACCTTACAGATGTGTCCTTTCCCTTATTCGAACGCGATCAGGATGCACGTGAGTTGAGTCCTAATGGTTCAGCCTGAAAAGTTTTTCAGACTCTATGCTATCGCTTTACCAAAGAACAAATAAATACCCAATGTTGAAAACAGCGTAGCATAGTTAACGTTAAACACTGTTACTCAAATAAACAAACTATTATATTCTTACTTGAAGCACAAAGCATTCCAACAGGGTAACATGGTGATTCTTCATCACGCAACAACATAAAAATTACAGACATCATAGCCCTGAAATTTCACGATATACCATCCTACACTGACAAACTGATACGATTGCACATGCTCAACCAAGGGACCATGTTAGAAGCATAGAACACTACAGAACAGACCAAAAAGGCCAATCGGCCCTTCTATTCTGTGCCAAAAACATCATCCCACTAGTCCTACTACTCTGCACCCATTCCACCACCCTCCAGACACATCCAATCCATGTATCCAATTGCGAGTGCATAAACTACTCCATCACATCCACTAATAAACTCAAGTATCAGTCCATTGTAGCATCATTGCTGCTGTTACCATGGCAGGAGATAGTGGGCACCGAGGGTCATGTCTGCACACATAACGAAGTCATACCAGCAAACAGCGAAGACTTAACATAAGAGATGAAGTCAGGGAACAGCATATATCCTGCGATATATCCCGACATGCTCTAATCTTTATACATTGATGAATGCATTGCTACATACGTTTTACACTATATTTCTCATGGGTGCCTGAATTTGTATTTGCTGCGATCAAACTGAGGGTCTTAAAGATCAACAAAAATGATACTTATAAAATTAGATTTTAAAATATTATCAAAGCTAAAGGTATAATGGTCACAAATATTCGCAGTTAACACACTGCAGGATAAAACATTTGATCGACAGTAGCATACAATACGTTTTGATGCGTCGAAGAAATCCATGATCGGTCGATTCAAGAGTCAAGGCACAAGATTCAATTTATTTTCCTGCAATATTGACACGAAAATATTACACGAAATGTGTTTTCCATCTGCTGGTAGTCAGCCATCGGCAGACATTTCCTGAAGCTCCTCTTACACACAGGGAAATTATAATTAAAAGTTAATCCTAGGAGTCACTGAGTGTCCAGCGGTTCGTCTCCAGCGCTCCATCAGCCCGTAGAGCCACACGGGAGATCAATCTAAACCATCTTGGGGTCCAGATGCGTACTTCTGAAATGTTATTGAGCCCTTTAGCGTCCCCACCACTTCTTGTATCCCCTTTACAATTCCTGGTGCACCTAAAGCCACACCTGAGCCACTTTCCAACAGCCAACATCCCGATGTAAATCCTTCCACCGCAGTTGCGAATAGGTTTTTCTCCTCGAATCGCCAAAATGATGACATTAAACAATCGTCTGCGTGTATGTTATCCGCAGAACCCTTCAGTGATCCACTGCCGTTTTCAACCACCTGTGGACCATCTCCCCGCTTCCCCAACTATAACGTGGTTGTAGAGCCTCCTGCTTTTCTGCTGCCTTGCGCCAGTTCTCCGCTTCCTCAGATTCTGAAAACCCTCGTGGTTGCCACCGATCATTAGTGCCACCATCTCGGGCGCAGACTCCGCTCTTGCAGTATAATGATATAACGCCAAATTATGTTCGGTTAACTCATCCTTTAGAACCTTGACGGATAGAAAGGCAGTCACACTGAGCGGTGTGAGGCCAGGGAAGCACTGTAACTCTGAACACAGCAGTCCGCAGGGGCAGCAGTGCTACTTTTACAACATAATGCTGGAGAATCTCAGCTGACTAGACATCGTCCTTTATGTAGCAAATGTAAAAATACATAACCGAGGTTTCCGGCTTGAGCCCTTCATCAAGGTACGAAACAATGCCGGCAGGCGTCCGAACAAAAGTATAGGGGGAAAGTTGACAAACGGTACGAGATGATAGGTGGAAAAATGAGGAAGCGGACAGTGAAATTAGGGGAAGAGAGATGGCTAGGGATGTAGCGGGAGAGAAAACAAAACGGTGAGGGGAACCATATGTAATCATACAACAACTACATTTCAGAGACATGTCATTTCAGCCCTTCTTGTCAGTGCTGAACACATTTTCCAATCTACTACCATTCACCCACACTACACCACATTCTTCATATCCTTCTCGTCCATCATCAATTTAAACTTTAAAATCGATTCCGCATCTACCATGTTGGCCGAAAGCTAATTCAACTCTCCCACCACCTTATAAATGAAGAGGTACTCCCTCATATTTCCCCTATATCATTGCCTCTTGAAATTAATCCATGTCCACTTGTTTGAACCTCTCCCGTTCTCAATGGAAAAAGTCTATTCACGTTTATTCTATCAGACACACTTAATTTTAAATATGTCTACAAAATTACCCGTCAATCCTCTATGCCCCAGGGAATGATGTCCTGGCCTGTGTAACCTTTCCCTGATGGTCGGGATCATGAAACCCAGGTAATATTCTTCTAAATCATGTTCTATTTTGTTGACGTCTTTCCTATCATTCGACTACCAAATCTGTGCATAATATTACAAATCTTACCTTAACTATGCCCAATACATATATAACATGGCATTGCAACATTATATTCAATTCTCTGATTATGAAAGCCAACATACAAAATCCTTTCTTCAACACCTACATGTGACTCCACTTTCAGATAATTATGCACCATTATACCTAAATCTTTTGGTTCTACTGTACTCCTCAATTTAAGGCATATGACTTTTGTTGATATTTCCTACTAAGATTCATTAAACTTTGTCTGGCATCTTTGAGTCTAATCTTCTAACTGACATTTAATCCATTTCAAATTTTGAAAGTCTTACAACACCACCAATATTTGTATCATCTGTATAGTGTTACGAGCCCAAAGGACCCCAAAACCCAGCAGCAATAGACATTCACCAAGATAAGTGGCTTTCAAACAAAAGTTATTTTAATCAACTTCAAACATGAATACTGAATCAAACTTGAACTTAACTCTTTTCTTTTAATATACTCTATACTAACCCATGTTAGTATATGTAATGCGTGCATGTAATGTGTGTGTAAATTCAAGAAAAGTTATTTGGTTCATGTTTTAATCTCACTTCTCCTTCTTCCAAGTTCTCTTGTTGCAGGCAATCACCATACATTGCACAGAATGTAACGTTGGTGCGTTTAACATAGTTAACCAGGCTTGGTGCTAGAAAGGTAAATGTTTACTGCTCAGGAAGGTTCTTGTAGGGTTTACAGAGAGAGATATTTGTTGCTCCTGGATTTCCCCAACTGAGGAACCACCACTTAGTCACTTCAGGGTCTCGCTGATGAACCATGCGCCATCAGGGTCATCTAGATGGTAACTTCTTTCCTCAAGTTACCACAGAGATCCACTCATTCCTCCATTTCAGGAGAAATATCAGACAGATAGTACTTCCACCCATCTACTGCTCTGGAACTTGCTTTCATAATTTTCAAACAATTTTCCCTGGATTGCACATTTTAGTTACTTGTCAATGTCCCATACACTGAATGTCTGACTGACTGAGCTGTTAACTCAACTCTCTCCCTTTTCCAACACAAACTCCAAAGAGAGAATATGACTAATGTCTTGAAAAACTCCTACCTTCTCCAGAAAAGAACAAGAGTCCTTTCCTCTGCTCCATCTGTTGTTATCTTAGGTAAACAATCCAGAATTGACCTTTCTGTGAGCACTTTGCAGAAAGGGTACTGATAGACAGCATGACTTCAGCAAGACAATGGTCAAGCATTTTATGATGTCAGGTCAATTAACACCTACTTGTGAAAGGTGTGTACATTCTCCAGACATCTTACAATGTGAATTCTTCAGTCTTTCAAATAAGGCCTGTTCTTAAATGTGTGTATGTTTGTGACCTACTCTAAATCTTATAAATTCTCCCCAAATATTAATATTGTTACACCTTTCTTTTTTTTATAGAATTTTATCTCTTAGTTAAAATTCATTACTAACTAAACTGTCTTTAAAACGTCTAAAATATAACAATTCACAATATATACATGTCATAATAAAGGAACAGTGTTGACAGCATTTTATACAAGATAACATTTAACATCTTGATAGGCAGACCGCTTTATATTATTTAAATGTCTGACATGAACAATTTGCAAATTTTATTCTTGTAATATCAAACTCCAATTTAACAATCTTCTGTTCTTGTCCTTCATTTTATTCAAAAACACCAGTGGTTAGTAAAAACCACAATTGGTTCTTGAGATGTACTGTGATACACATCAAAATTCTTCAAAGGTAGCCAATAATTCTTTTTCAATGGTAGAATAGATTTTTTTGATGAACATTGAATTTCTTTGAAAGGTAGGCAACTGGATGGACAATTTCACTATGTTTTTGCAATAACACTGACCCTGGTGCTACCTCACTAGCATCCACTGCTACAGAAAAAAGTTTTATCGAAGTCAGAGATTTTAACACAGGATATCCATAGCATATCCTTCAAATTACCTAAAGCTGTTTGACACTCTTTAGTCTACACAAATATCTCTTCTTCCTTCAAAAGGTAGGTTAAAATAAGTGCAACCTTGGCAACATTTCTGAAAAATTTCCTATAATACGCTGCCATACCTAAAGTCCTTCTCACTGCTTTCTTACCATTGGGAATAGGAAACTCAGAAATTGCATTCAATTTTGCTTGAATATGTGCATCTTTGCCATGACCAACTATATGAACCAAGTATGTCACAGTGGCATTTTCAAATTCACCCTTCGCTAAGTTAACAGTAAAGTTTGCTTTGGATAATCTTGCAAACTATTTGTCCAATTTCTTCAAATGTTCTTCCTAGGTGTCACTTTTTATGACCAAATTATCAATATAACCATCTGTATGTGTTAACCTTTGGATTCCCGAATTAATCACACTTTGAAATGTTGCAGGGGCATTTTTCATGCTAAAAGGTAACACATTGTATTCATAAAAGCCAGATGGAGTAACAAGCACTAAATATTCCTTCCTCTCTCTGTTAAAGGCACACACCAGCATCCCTTCAACAAATCCAACGTAGTATGAAATTTATCTTTTCCAATATTATCAATAAAATCATCTATTCTTGTAATAGGAAAAGCATCTGTTTTACTAACAGTATTAACCTTCCTGTAATCTCTACAAAACCTAACTGTTTTATCTACTTTTGGTACAAGAATACAGGGAGAGCTCCAATCTGAGTTTGAAGGACTAATAATATAATTTATCAACAAATATTCCATCTCCTGATCCATTATATTTCTTTTCTGAATGTTTATTGTGTATGGGTGTTGTTTACTGGGATTTGCCTCTCCAACATCCACATCATGATGTCCTTTTTGGAAAGTCAGGAAAAAGATCTGTGTACTTTTAAATTAAATCCTTCAACTGTATCTGTTTTTGTACATTAGAATGAATTAACATTTTCTCTATTTTTTTTTTCAAATTATCTAAGTTAGACAAGGGTGCAGGAACCCTGGTTTCTTTAAGGTTACCCTAACAAGATTTTATTTTAATAATCTCATGATCCACCACTTCCTCCACTCTGTCAACAGCCAATATCTCTGATACAGATTGTTCTCTATTATCATGATTCTAATAATAAGGTTTCAACATATTTATGTGACAAGCCTGAGTTTTATCCATTCTATCTGGACTGTTAACAGCATAGTTAACATCATTCAACTTTGATTTAACTCTATCTTTCAAAGAATTGTCATGTGTTGGAAAGAAAATCAAAACTTTACTTCTTACATTAAAATTCCTCACTTGAGCTTTTCTATCAAATAAACACTTCATTTTACCCTGAGCCATTTCTATATTCTCTTGAGCTAAAGTCCACACTGTCTCAAGCCTGTATTTAAATTTAGAAACATAATCCAGCAAGTCCATCGGCACATTCTCATTAACCCATTTTTCTTTTAATAACATCAAAGGACCACTAACATGATGTCCAAACACAATTTCAAAAGGGCTGAAACATAATGCCTCCTGCACAGTCTCTCCCGCTGCAAACAACAAGAAATGAATACATTCATCCCAATCTTTCCCATTCTCCAAACAATAAAAATTTATCATATTTTTTAGAATGAAATCTTTCTAAAGTTCCCTTAGTTTCAAGATGATATCCAGATGACGTGATCTGTTTTATCCCCAACTCAGAAAGTAATTGTTGAAATAATCTATACATAAAATTAGATCCCTGATCACTCTGAATTTCTTTAGAGAAATTCACTCTGTGAAAAAATATTTCCAGAGGTTTTAACATCACTTTAGCTTTAATATGTTTTAATAGTATAGCTTCTTGAAATCCTGATGCTGCTCAAATAATCGTTAACAAGTAATGATTTGCAGACTTAGTTTTCGATGAGGGACCTACACAATCCACAATAACTCAAGTGAAAGGTTCCCCAACAATAGGAATAGGTTGGAATGGAGCCACTGGAGGAACCTGGTTAGGGTTCCCCACTAACTGACTAAAATGACATGTCCTCCACTAATTTACAATATCCTTCCTCAATCCAGGCCAGAAAAATTGTTTCAAAATCTTATCCAAGGTTTTTTCACACCAAGATGACCACCTAAAGGAGTACTGTGGGCTACATTTAAAACTTAATTCTGGTAATGTTTAGGAACAACCACTCTTCATTAGCAGGAATATCAAGAGGTCTCAATTTCCGCATTAACAAATCACCATTTAAAAATTAACCACCAGCTATTTCTCTAATCTCCTTTACAGTTACTGTTTTGTTTGCTAATTCAGAAACCTTGCCACTGTTTTATGCTGCTAAATTAACTCTTTCATTGACAAATAAACATTCTTTCTTTGACAATTCCCCTTCTCTTTCAAAACCATTTTGGAATAACTTGGCAAATCTCTGTTAACTGTATCTTCATCATCTCTCCTTAATTTCTCAGGCATGGCCCTTGTTACTGCACACGCAGGATAAATATCACAATTCTCACCGACCTCATCTTTTCTAGGCCTGCTTGTTAATCTCAAAACTGACCCTAATTTATCTTATGCCAACTCATTCCCTAATAGAATTGAGACCCCCTGCATAGGTAACTTTGGAATTACTCCTACCACAACAGGTCCTTTAACTAACTCTGATTTTAACACCGTTCTGTGAAGGGAAATCGACTCCACCTCATCTCCAACACATTTAATCAAAGTTGTCTCCCCTGTGTTGGTTGTTTGATCAAGAGGTAAAACTCCATGTACTAACAATGGTTGTGCTGAACCAGTATCCCTGAGAATTTTAAAAGGAAGAACTTGTGATTCTTCCTGCTTTACTAAAACAAATCCACGTGATACAAAAGATTTTAAATCAACCATGCCCCTTATCAGATTTAGAATCTTTGCTCTGCCTAAATTCAACTGTTTGAATACATGGTTCTGGTAGAAACTTTTTTTTGTTCGTTTTTATATTCTGGACAATTTGCAATAACGTGAGAAGATTTTTTACAAAAATGACACACAAATGCAGAAGTTCTGTCCTTTCTAACCTTCTCACCAGACTTAATTTCAGGCTTACTATCCTGTTCCACATTAATCCCTGGAACAGGCTTATTACTCCGCTCCACATTAACTTTTATCTTTTTTGGAAAATGTCTACCATTTTGAGGTCTTTTTATGAATTAAAGCAAACTGATCTGTGAATCTAGCTGCATCCTGACACACAGCCAAATCTTTCTCATCCAGATATAATTTAATCTCCCTCGCAACACACATTTTAATTTATTCAATCTAAATCAATTCACCCAATCTTTTAAAACCATTATTTATTCCTTTGGAAGTGCACCAACTGTCAAACCATACAGATTTCTTCAAAGCAAAATCCATATAAGATTGATTCCACGTTTGTATAAAAGTGCTAAATTTGTGGTGGTATGCTTCAGGAAGCAAATAATAAGCTTTCAAATCAGCTTCTTTAATTATATCTTATTTACTCACTTGTCGTGCAGTCAAGCTAGAGTATGCAATTTGTGCTTTTTCCTTCAATACACTTTGGAGCATCAAAGTCCATTTTTCTTTTGGCTCTTTTGAGCTCTCAGCAACTTATTCAAAAAGTTGCAATTAGATACCTATATCTCCCTCATCAAAAGGAGTCACTAGATTTTACTCAGAAGAAACCTCACCCCAGGAGTTACTTCCTCAGCTCTCTTACTTTCCTCCCTATCAATTTTTATCCTCTCTAATTTAATCTGTGTTTCAGCTAACTCTGCCAGATATTGTTGTCTCTGTAATTCTCAATTACATTTCTCTCTTTCTTCTTGTACTCTCAATTTTTCTCTTTCTTCTTTCATCCTTAATTTTGCTACTTCCAATTGCAAGTAACCAGCTCTATACTCTGGAAGATCTTCCAAGTCGTTCTGAACAAATATACCCTCATCTATATAATATATCACTACAAAGCTCTGAATTTGTACTTTCTTCATCAAATATTTAACTTCAGTCAGTTTTAATGCCTTAGAAATAACCTTCAGTTCCTCTTTTCTCTTGCTTTTCAGCTTTGCAAGTGACAGTCTGACACAAATTTATCAACATCCATTGATAGTTTTTCAGACTCAAGCTTTAAGAAGCAACCAATCCACAAAACACGAGTTCAATCGACCGGACAATCCCACATAAAATGTTACAAGCTCAAAGGACCCCAAAGCACAGCAGCAAGACAAGTGGCTTTGAAAACAAATGTTATTTTTTATCAACTTCAAAAATTAAAATAGAATCAAACTTTAATTTATCCCTATTCTTATATTATACTGAATACTAACACAAATTACTGCCTTCTAATTCTAAACGCAAGTGTACTTAACGTGTGTGTAAATTCAAGAAAAGTTCTTTGTTTCACATTTCAATCTCACTTCCCCTTCTTACAAGTTCTCAGGTTGCAGGCAATCACCATACTTCACCCAGAATTTAACATGTATAAAGTTCACCAGGCTTGGTGCTTGAATGGTGAATGTTTAATGCTCAGAAACGGTCTTGTATGGTTTGAAGTGAGAGATATTTGTTGCTCCAGTATTTACACAACTGGGGTACCACCACCAGTCACCTCAGTGTCTCGATGATTAAACGTTACCCTACATGGTCTCCTAGATTGTACCCTCTTTCTTCAAGTTACCACAGAGTTGCATTCATTCCTCTATTTCAAGAGAAACATCAGACATCAGACAAATATCACTGCCCTGGAAATTGCTTTCATCAGTTTCAAACAGTTTTCCCTGGATTGCACTTTTCAGTTATTTGTCAGTGTCCCACACACTGGCTGACTGACTGAATGAGCTGTTAACTCAATTGTTTCTCTTTTCCACCTGAAACTCCAAAAAGAGCATATGACTCATGTTTTGAAAACACCCCTCCATCTCCAGAAAAGAACAGGAGTTCTTTCTTCTGCTCCATCAGTTGTTATCCTAGGCAGACAGTCCATAATTGACCTTTCTGTGAGTGCTTTGCAGAAAGGATACTGACAAACTGTACTCCATCAAGTCAATTCCCCAGTATTGTGAAAGGTGCTTACATTCTCCAGGAACCTTGCAATGTGAATTCTTCTGTTTTTCAAATATGATCTGTTTTAAAATGTGTGTATGTATGTGACCTACTCCCACTCATACATTCTCCCCCAATATTAACATTGTTACACTTTGAGAAATGGTTCTAGAATGCCACTCAATCAACTATTGACAGTAGCTTTAGATGCTGAAAAAGCTTCGATTGAATGTAATTTACTTTTTTATTTAAAGTTTCAGATATATTTAAGTTGGGACCACACTTTATTGATTGGGTTGAGGCTTCATATAAGAATTCATCAGCCAGGGTGGTGATAAATGCACAAATATAATCTTAATGTATGTTAGCTAGATCAACTAGACAAGGATACCACTTGTTAGCAGCCTCATTTGCATTGGTAATAGAATTAATTGCTCAAGCAATTAGACAAAATGTTAATATTAAAGGTATGAAAGTAAGTTCAGATAAATATAAAAGTAATTTATTTTAGGATGGTATTTTAATATATTTAAGACAACCTAAACAATTGGAGCAATATCGGGAAAATTCAGGTTATAATTGTGAGAAGAGTGAATTATTATTGATAGCAGATGAGATATATTTAGATTGTAAGCAGATGAAAACATTTGGATGGTCAAATAAAATTAAATATTTATGAAAATTTATTGATGCTAATTATCAACATTTACATTTTAAACAATATACCTTCAGAAAGTAAAATTAAATTTAATTGAAATAGGTGGAAAGGTTTACCATTAATCTTATTGGGGTGCGCAAATTGTATCAAAATGAATATTTTTCCTCGTACACAGTATCTCTTTCAATCTATTCTCTATATGCTTCTAACGGAATTTTTAAAAGTATTAAATTCTTCAGTAGCAGTGTTTTTATGGAAAAATAATTTATCAAGAGTATCCTTACAAATGTTGACATGGAAATATGCTTTAAGGGGACATTAACTGCCACATTGTCAGAGTTATTATGAGGCGGGTCTGTTAAAACCTATTACTGGATGTTTGAAAAGCATCAACCTCCTAGTTGGGCTAAAGTTAAATTGGTTCAAATTTTGGAACAAAATATTACTCAATTTATTTATTAATGGAATCCTTGTCTTCGGAACAGAAGGGTATTAGATTGGTGGGAGTTTGTTATGAAGAAGAATGGTTTCTGTCATTTAATAGATTAAAGGAAAATATTTGGGTTACATCAAATACTTTGTTTGCATATTCTCAAATATTTCTTTCTTTATTAGACAATTTATGTCATGAAGGAAAATTGCATAAATGATCTATGTTTGAATGTTTATTAACAGATGGAGTTTTAACAAATCAAAAATGTATGATTTATTGCAAAAGGAATTGAATAAACTTGATTTGAATATAATGAAAATTAAATGGGAGAATTGTTTATCTATTCCAATATCTTAGGAGGAGTGGAGGACTACGTCTGACGAGATTAATTAATGTGAGATATAGTTTGGTTCATTACAATATTTTACACTAATTGTACAACCCCTGAGAAGTTAAAAATATATGATTTTAGTTCTTCAGATGTATGTTTCAGATGTGGAAAAGAAACAGGTACTTTCTTGCACTCAGTTTGATTTGAAACAAGTTAAAGTCTTTTTGGTATAGAATTATGACATTTATGGAAGGTTTATTCAAATTTAAATTAACACGTGATCCGTTATTATTTTTATTAGGATATACCACAACTTTGACTTTAGTTTTAAAATAGACAAATTTCAAATGGCATTTTATATGGTTGGCTTTTGCAGATGTTAGAAAATGTACAGCGATTACATGGAAGAATTATATTGAAGTAAATATCCAAAGATGGTATACTGAATTGAGAATTTGTATCCCTTTTGAAAACATACATAATTTGCATAATAACTATTCTTTCTTTATTAAAATGTGGAATCCCTATCTGAAATGTGGGTTTGGAAATATAATGGTATTTGTTAGGTGGGATTGGTACCATCTTCGACATTCGTCTTTTCTTTCTTCTTTGGCGTGGCTTTGCAGATGAAGATTTATTGAGGGGTAATGTCCACATCAGCTGCAGGCTCGTTTGTGGCTGACAAGTCTGATGCGGGACAGGCAGAAACGGTTGCAGCGGTTTCAAGGGAAAATTGGTTGGTTGGGGTTGGGTGTTGGGTTTTTTCTAATTTGTCTTCAAAGGAGGTTGCTGCCCGCCGAACTGTGAGGCACCAAGATGCACGGTTTGAGGCGATATCAGCCCACTGGCGGTGGTCAATATGGCAGGCACCAAGAGATTTTTTTAGGCAGTTCTTGTACCTCTTCTTTGGTGCACTTCTGTCTCGGTGGCTAGTGGAGAGCTCACCATATAACACGATCTTGGGGAGGCGATGGTCCTCCATTCTGGAGACATGACCCACCCAGTACAGTTGGATCTTCAGCAGCGTGGATTCGATGCTGTCGGCCTCTGCCATCTCGAGTACTTCGATGTTGGAGATGAAGTTGCTCCAATGAATGTTGAGGATGGAGCAGAGACAATGCTGGTGGAAGCGTTTTAGGAGCCATAGGTGATGCCGGTAGAGGACCCATGATTCAGAGCCGAACAAGAGTGTGGGTATGACAACGGCTCTGTATACGCTAATCTTTGTGAGATTTTTCAGTTGGTTGTTTTTCCAGAATCTTTTGTGTAGCTTCCAAAGGCACTATTTGCCTTGGCGAGTCTGTTGTCTATCCTTGCCTCCGATGAAATTGTGCAGCCAAGATAGGTAAACTGGTTGACCGTTTTGAGTTTTGTGTGCCCGATAGAGATGTGGGGGGCTGGTAGTCATGGTGGGGAGCTGGCTGATGGAGGACCTCAGTTTTCATCAGGCTTTTCCCTCAGACAGCTCCAAGAAAAGTGCAGAGAACAAAACAAAAGACTCTACATCACCTTTGTTGATCTCACCAAAGCCTTCAACACCGTGAGTAGGAAAGGGCTTTGGCAAATACCACAGCACCTTGGATGCCCCCCAAATTTCCTCAACATGGTTATCCAACTGCACAAAAACCAACAAGGTCGAGTCACATACAGCAATGATCTCTCTGAACTCTTCTCCATTAACAATGGCGTGAAGCAAGGCTGCGTTCTTGCACCAACCCCTCTTTTCAATCTTCTTCAGCATGATGCTGAAACAAGCCATGAAAGACGTAATTTACATCCAGTACTGCACGGATGACAGTTTCTTCAATCTGAGGTACCTGCAAGCTCACACCAAGACACAGGAGCAACTTGTCCGTGAACTACTCTTTGCAGATGATTCCGCTTTAGTTGCCCATTCAGAGCCAGCTCTTCAATGCTTGACGTCCTGTTTTGTGGAAACTGCCAAAATGTTTGGCCTGGAAGTCATCTTCAACATTAATGAACTGATAAATAAGAATTTAGCCCCATGTGTTATTTTTGGGGGGAGGTTGGGAGGGAGGGAATTGAAGTGTGTAAATGTGGATTCCCGTTCATTTGGTGGACTCTACGAAATGACGTTACTGAAACGTTCGTCTGGTCAGACTTTCTTTATTCTGCAGAATTGTGCATTATCTGTGCAAAGCCTCACAAAGATGCTCTCTCTATAAAGGTGGTAGAGACTGCACTTATGTTTCACAACTTGCCTTTGTTCAGTTTACAATTGGGTCGGGCTACGTTTGGCCCAATCTAATGTTCACACAATCCATTCTTAGCCAATGAACTTGCTAAATGCAAATTAAATTCCTACTAAAGATTGATCTCATCTTATCAGATCTACTCGTTAAATGTGTCAGAGTAAATTCGTATAGTTGGTCGTCGTGCTCATTGGTCCATTTGAATTTCCTTGTCCGCCTTACCAGAATGCTGCAAATCCTACCGGCACTGTAATTAGCCATTAACCCTTTCCATTCTCATTCCTCCGTTTTGTGCTTTAATCACGTCTTGGTGGTTTACAAGTGGCATCTGCCAAGAAAGGGGAAATTGCGTACTCATCTGTATCCTACCATAGGTCACATCCTCACTGCCTACTTCACATACTCATCTATATTCCCCAGTCTCCATCACTCAGCTTCCCAAAGCTCCAATTATATCTGAGCCTGTATCTTCTTCTCCTCACACTGCTCAGTGCCTGCCTCTTCCAATTCCATCTTTTGCAGCATCAAATGGGCAGCTAGCATAATCCAAGTAAATAAAAATCCATTCAAGAGGATAATTACTAATCCGGCCATTACAATCAACAAAATCTTAGTAGCCCATGAACCTCAAAGTCCAAAGTTCGAATGTAACCAGTTAAAGAAATGGTGGCCATAACCAGCATTCTACTTTAATTATTGCTGCACATTCTTAAGTCTATTCATAGCCCCAGTAAACTTTGTTTGGAAAAAAGTTACAACATTTCTTCCAAACATAATGCAGACAACTTCTTTAGCCATTAATCAGTCCAAATTCTGTTGATTTTGTATTCTTCACAATTCCAATTATTGGTAGCAACACTTCACATCCTCTTAGAAAACAAATCCTGCAATATATAAACTAATTAATTTTCTTTCAGTCTATTTATTCTGTCTTTTATTCTTCTCCTTTATCATCCCTCCATTTGAATCGAACCATGGTCTCCCAGGGAATCTAAATAGAGGCATTGTCATGTATTTCTTATTTGCACTGCCTGCATTCGAAACCGATCTGTTGATAGCAGGACGTAACTTTCATGGAGCATCTTCTCAATCTAGACACTAGACTTCCATTTTATGTTTTAATTCACTTCAATGCTACATTCCTTTCCTTACATTTGTCTTTTGGTTTATAATTTTTTTTATTAGCTGACATTACAATTGTATGTAAGATATATGACCCTCTCATGGCCCTCCAAGTTTTCAGGTTAACCAAGCAAGCCATTCATTACACCCCTTGGTCCCTGTCTAAAACAGTCCAACTAATTATGGATATCTTGCATCACCTCTGCAGATTCATTTGAAATCTTTTTAATGCATGTATCGCCTATAATCGAGTATACACCACCCTGGGTAGCAAACTGATAGTCCACTGCATATCTGATTTGTTGTGGGAAATGCCTCGATTCTACCAATCCTCAATTAACACCCTCCAAACCTGCCACTGTCTCATTGCACACCGCTGTTAAGCCACAGATGGAATGATTGCGATTCTTGGCAGTCACCACCCCAGCTGATCTTCCAAGGAATATGGAGCTGGGGAATCGCTATCCAATGTCATATCCTAGGGTAACAGAATTGTTACGTTCCTTTCACACTCCTCGGCGATCAACTGTCTTCTGACTCTCGCATTTCCTAGGTATGGGAGGACTTCCCAATGGCAAAAAAGGAAGGGAAGCTGTTTAATGTAACACATATGTTTTCTTTTAAAACTCAGAACATGCGGTGGGGTCTCAGTACATCTGTTATAGCAAAGTCTTGCATCTCTCTCTCTCTCTCTCTCTCTCTGATTCTCTAAGCAAAATCGAGGGGGATTTACCCTAACCTTACTTTATTTTCCCATTGTTCTTCTCAGCAGCATCTTCACAAACTACCCAAGTTTCTCGAGTCCAATTCAAACATTCCTTCTTTAAACAATTGCATGTGAAGTGTCCTTCCTTTATCTCATAATCATGTTCACAGTATTTGTCTTCTTTACAAGTCAAATAATTTTTCAATTTTAGCATCCCACACCCCCATCTCAGACCATCAAAATACATGGATTAACTGTTATTTAAGAAATATGCTGGATGAGTTAATTCAGAAGTGATATGTTGGAAAGCGAATACCCTGGCGGCCTCCTCTCATCATACTGCCTATCTGATCACATAAGCATGGATGGCTTTCTATACACCTCCCTTTTGCCTCGTCGAACCACTTAGCTGATTCATTAGCTAATAGCGGTAATTTCTGTTTGGTGCTATAAGCATCCATCTTAGCAACGTAAAAGTAAGACACAGTTAAAAAAGGTGTTATGCTGTTACCAAAAAAAATCCTGTTTTCCATTTCGACTCTGGTCCTCAGATCAAATGTCAGTTGCACAAGGCATAAAAATAACCTTCTCGTGTTTTACCTAGGTGTCACTTTTCCGTCTATTATAATGTCTTAATGCCTTAGGTATACCTTTTTCCTTAAGTCTGTTTGGAGCATCTAGTGATGCTCTCGTTCAAGCATGACTGTAGTCATTGTTAATACCGGGACCTGGAATTGTCTATTCCAGCAAGTTCCAAATTTCTTCCGATCCAATTGTTTACCAAAATGTAATTCTCAGGTTTGACATTAGGATGTTTACCACTTTGGTGTGTTTGTTTTACCTGTGAATGCATCTCTCAAATGGACTTCAGTTAGATTTCTCAAATATTTGCTTATGTCCTCATGTAATCATAATTAATCCATCCCAACTGGGGTGCGGGCTTTGCTCCCAAAGATATCGGTATTGGCTCTCCGTGGACTATCTCTGCAGCAGATAGCCCTGACTTAGCCTGCGGTGTCATTCCCATTTGAAACAATGCTAGGGGTGGCACTGTGAAGCATATTTTAGCCCTGTTACCTTTGTCAATTTGGCCAGTATCTTTTATTGGCACATTCCACTATTCCTGCTGGCAAGAGTTAATGGTAGTAGTGGAAAAACTGTCACCCCCAATTCCATCATCCAGTTCAACCCAGTTTCTACTTAACACTTAGTCAATTTGTTCCTTAAGGACCCAGGCAAATCAATAATAATAGCTAAATACTTAATTCTATAAAATTTATCCATATGCAGTAAAATGGTAAAGATTCAATTTATTTACCAGGATTACTTTGTAGGCAGAAAATAATAATAATAATAATAATAATAATAATAATAATAATAATAATATTATAATAATGTCCTACTTTCTTAGATTAGTGATGTTTCCCTCCTATTGTCCATAAAGGTAGTTCATAATTTGATTTCTGGCACACATCTATGTCACATTTGTGGCCAGAAATGTGAAATTAATAAAACATCGAACACAAGTTTTATCATGTAAACTTCTCAGAGTCTTTATTTTCCAGTTTCCTTTGTTCTCCTGCTTGTGTTCTTATCTCTCTCTCTTACCACGTGACTTCCGGTACATCTCATACATATTCATTATCATGACATCCCTCCTTTAATCAGAAATAAATGTTACCTTCACTTACCAATATCCCTCGAAAACCTACAAACATCGTAACTAATGGTAATACTATAACTCAACTACATAAAATTTACTTCCTACAGCACTCATACATTCACTTTATGATATAAGATTAAAATACTGTCCCAAAGTTCTTATTAAAACTATGGCACAAAGTCTTCATATCGTTTGGGCACTTTCCGGTTTCGTTTCGGCCTGCCTGCGATATTGTCGTCGCTTCTCGGTTGTTCACTCTCGGCGTCGGAAATACTGCTCGCCACGGCTTCGGGTGTTTCTGGCGCTCTAGTCACTTCATCAGGAGTGCTGGTAACTGCCTCTGGAACATCATCAGGTCTCTCAGTTTCAGCATCTCGTATTGGCCTTTCAACCTCTTCACTCGATGTATCTCTGGACTGGTACCTTTTTACACCTGATACATTTCTCTTCTACAGGACTCCAGTCGGAGACTTGACTGTCACCATACTGCCACTTCTGGATACGACAGTATAGGGTTGATGGTAATAAGGTGTGTCTAGTTTACCACCAGTTTCATGCCTCACTAGAACATTATCTCCTGGCATGATGTCTGAGTACTTGGCTCCACTTTTCGAAACTGTGTACAGCTTTGCTGCACCTTTCTTTTCAGCATCGTGGTCCCTCATCTCCTGGTCGTCTCAGATTTCCTTTATTTCTGGCATTATTGTGCGGATTTTTTTTCCAAAAAATGCTTCTGCAGGACTTTTTCCAGTGGTTGCATGAGGCGTTGCTCGATAGACAGCCACATAAGATAGCAATGCTTCTCGCCAATTTTGTCCTTCTGCGTGTGCAATCCTCAATCGTTTTTCAATGGACTGATTTTGTCTCTCTATTTCTCCATAGGCTTGCGGCCATTTCGGAGTTATTTATGAAGGTGGATACCTGTGGTCTTCATATATTCCGCAAATGTCTCTGAAATGAATTGTGGACCATTGTCAGAGTATAATGTAACAGGTAATCCATATCTTGCGAATATCTCTGCTAATGCTTGTATTGTTTTTTCAGTGGTCGTAGTCTTCAACACCATGTACTCATAGTATCTGCTGTAGTCATCTATCACTACCATAATTGATTCACCAGTCGGTAAAGGTCCAAGAAAATCAACAGCTACGTCGATCCATGGTCCTGTCGGGAGTTGCGTACACCGGATCGGTTCTGGTAGATTACTCCTACTTGTGATTTGATATCCGTGACAAGTTTTAACAAATTTCTCTGCGTCTTTATCACAACCTGGCCACCATACCTTGGTTCTGAGGTTTTGCTTGGTACCAACAATACCTAGGTGTCCTTCATGCGCTAAGGATACGATCTTCGGTCTCAATCTTTGCGGCATCACCAATCTGCAACCTCTCAATACACACTGTCTGATGCAACGAAGTTCGTCTCTAATGGGAATGTAAGCCTTGTGAGTACACTTGTCCCATTGTCCACTCTGTATGCATTCTCTTACTTCCATGAGTTCTGGATCACGTTCGGATTCTCTCTCGACTTCCTT
The DNA here is from genome assembly GCF_036971445.1 of Narcine bancroftii. Lineage (NCBI taxonomy): Eukaryota > Metazoa > Chordata > Chondrichthyes > Torpediniformes > Narcinidae > Narcine > Narcine bancroftii. The sequence goes on from NC_091471.1 coordinate 309,812,202, forward strand.
CGTAGTCACAGCTTTCGGTGTCGACTGAATAGCTACGAAGCATACAAAGCTCTCTGTTTCTGTTCCCAATTCTGACTTGGATTGTGGACCACCATCCTTCACCAATCTGGACAGCGGATCTGCAGTGTTTGCTTTCCCTGCAATGTGGATTACTTTATATTTGTAGGGTTGTAGTCTGAGTACCCATCTCTCTATTCTGGCACATGGTTTGGATCTAGGTGCATAGATCACCTCTAATGGCTTATGATCTGTGATGAGTTCAAATTCAATGCCGTATAAATATGCATGGAACCTCTCACAGGCCCATACATGTCCGAGTGCTTCTTTCTCTGTCCAAGAGTATCTTCTTTCCACATCTGATAATGATCTGCTGGCATAGGCAATGATTCTTGGTCCTCCATCATGCATCTGGACCAACACGGCTCCTAAACCAACCGGACTGGCATCCGCTATGACTTTGGTTGATGCCGCCGGATCATAATATCCAAGAGTTTTTGCATCTGTCAGGCTTTGCTTCAGCACTGTGAACGCTTTCTTCTGCTCAGATCCAAAATGAAATGGTATACCTTTCCTGGTTAGTTTCCTTAGTGGTTCTGCCATTGTAGCGAAATTAGGAATGAACTTTGCACAAAAATTGACCAATCCCAGGAAACTCCTCACCTCTGTTGCGTTCTGAGGTGCACGTGCCTCTGCAATAGCTTTCACCTTGGCCTCTGCAGGGTTTAGTCCTTCCCGTGTAAGTCTGTGTCCCATGAAGTCCATTTCTGACACACCGAACTGGCACTTGTTTCCATTCACGGTAAGGCCTGCCTCCTGTAGTCTAGATAGTACACGCCTCAACCATTTGTCATGCTCTTCCTTCATTGGTGCATGGACTATGATGTCATCAGAAATGTTGGCAACTCCAGGAATGCCTTGAATCACTCAATGGATTTCATACTGGTAGATCTCCGAAGCTGCATTTATTCCAAATGATAGTCTCGTGTAACGATACAATCCACAGTGAGTCACAAATGTTGTTACATCTCGGGAAGCTGGATCCAGCTCTAATTGATGATTCTCAATTTTTGAGAATACCTTGCTGGTAGTTAGTTCTTGAAGTATTTCCTCCACTGTCGGTATAGGGTGTCGTTCTCTAATTATAGCTTCATTGGCCATTCTCATGTCAACACATAGTCTTATGTCACCCTTTGGTTTGGGCACAATCACTACGGGACTGAGCCATTGTGTCGAATGTTCCACCGGTTCAATAATGTCTTGTTTGATCAATTCTTTAATTTTGGCTTCGACTTTCCCACGAAGTCCAAACGGAGTTCGGCGCATTGGTTGTGCTTTGGGTTTGACAGTTTCATCTACCGCTAGCTTCAATTGTCGACCTTTCAGCTTTCCTACTCCTTGGAAGACTGCGGGGAATTCTTGCTTCATATCCTCGTATGACTGAATTGAATTGACACAAGCTCCAATATGAAGTATTGCCAGGTCTTGCGCTGTGCTTCTACTCAGCAATGGATCTCCCCTCTCTTCTATGACCATAAACTCTGCTTCGGTGTACTTATCTCCAGCTTCAACAGTTGCAGTAAAACATCCAATGGTCTGCAATGGCTTTGTTGCTGTGTATGGATACAGTTTCTTGGAACACTTCTTTGAGGTACAGATGATCTTTTTCCTTTTCAACTTCTCCCATAAATGTCGATCAATCACATTACTGTCACCGCCTGAGTCTACAATGACCTGCACTGTCACTCCACCAATGATCACTGGGACCTTCTCATGATGTACTTCATTCAACGTAAATTGGTAACAACTCTGTTCCTCCTGGGTATCATCATCGTCACCGTCTATCTGGCGAATGGTATCTTTCTTTCCAGGATACTTTCCTTTCCCCCAGGCTTTGCCTTTGGAAGTTGTACTCTTCCTCTTCTGGTCTGCATTGGACTTGCTTTTGCACTTCTTTGCAAAGTGGTCCTTACCTCCACACTTTCTGCAAACTTTGCCTTTGGCCGGGCAATATGGGTCTTTTCCAAAGTGACCTCGGTTTCCACATCTATTACACTCCACGCCCTGTGTTGACGTATATCTTGGCTGGTTATGGCGATGTGAGAGCCTCTTAATTTGCTGGCTTGAGTTGTCTTTCAGGATCATGCTATGAAATTTCCATTCAACAGCCTCTAATGCAGCAGCAATGGCTAAAGCATCGGTGAGTTCCAACTCACCCCCTCTTTCCAGTAGACGTCTTCTGAGTTTATCTGATCTACAGTGCTGTACCACTTGATCCAATAATTGGTTGTCCAAATCAGCTGGCATGTAATTGCCTCCAACAGCTAGCAGGCGTAGTCTCGTCATGTACTGAGCAATTGTCTGGCCATCTTCTTGTCTCGTTCTCCGAAACAAATGGTGTTGAAATGTAGCATTCGGTGTCACTACATAGTGTGCATTTAATGCATCTACCACTTTTCGGTACTCATCCTTTCTTCCAGTATTCAAAAGTGTCTTAAATGTTTCCCGAACTGCGGGTCCAGTGGTGAAAAGAAGTAACGCCCTTCTCTGCGCTTTTTGTTCAACTGTACTGGTATCTAGAAATAGGCCACGACTGTCGGCGTAGGATTCAAATTCTTCCAGCCATGCCTTCCACTTCACACTTGCAGTTCTTGCATCACCAGTCGGGTCAAAATGAGCAATTCCACTATGTGTTAGAAAGTCACCGTCTGCCCCAGCCATGAGGAAATACTCCAGCCCCAAAAGTACTGAGTCAAAGAGAAAATTCTTATCACCTTGAAGTTCTCTGCAATCCTCTGTAATCTTCTTTAGTCTTTAATTTTCTTCAAGCTTATCCCATCCTCGTCACCAATGTCACATTTGTGGCCCGAAATGTGAAGTTAATAAAACATCGAACACAAGTTTTATCATGTAAACTTCTCAGAGTCTTTATTTTCCAGTTTCCTTTGTTCTCCTGCTTGTGCTCTTATCTCTCTCTCATACCACGTGACTTCCAGTACATCTCATACATATTCATTATCATGACAGTCTACTGTTTACAGAGCTTAATGAAATGTAGGGGCCTCCCCTGAACTTATGCTTCATCCCAATATCAGCCAAGACCGTTATAATCAAGCAGCTCATCTCTTTCTGAATAAACAGTGAAGGGACAGTTTATAACAGCAGTGTTTGCAGTAGCATCTGTGTAAGCACTGCCAAGGGGTTCTAGTATTGGTATAAATATTCCTGTTCCTAACATGTAGGCTCTAACATGGGCAAATAAGTGAATTTCCTGGGAAAATGGGAAGATAGAAGTCAGCCGTCTTCATTATTTGATTTCTGTATTTTTCACAAAGCAGTTTAAAATGACTATCGAGATAACAGTAATACAGTCATAGAAGGTCATCTGAATTCACTACAGGAATGGTTCATAGTGGCTCAAAAGTTCTTGAGTCGTGTATTGAATTAGATGTCAGGAGAACTTCTACAAAATGCATTTTACTCTGTGTTTCGAATGTATCTCAGCTTTCTCTCTCTGTAATAATTATCCCAGGAGTCATCACCACTCTTCTAGGTTTTTATTAGTATTAGATCAGTTTCAATTAGACTTAAACAACGTTGCAGGTTTATTTTAAATAATTCTTTCTTCAGTTCGATTTATTTGTACTCCTTTTATACAAGTTAGAACCAGGAAACATTGCAGAAGTGGAACACTATTTCTTCATTGTTGTTTTTAAAGTCCTAAAATCTCTTATTGAAGCTCGCAGGAAGGCAGGTTTCAGAATTACTGCATATATCTTTCAGTTGAAGCTCTTTAGACCCTCCTTAATCAAACATACACAGTCTACTTATTTCAATAAAACTGCAAGGCAAGCTTTCAAGTTTGTTTTTTCCACAATTAGCCACAATTTTACATCAAATCTAATTTGAAACCTACTTCTTTATTGTAATTAATGAAATATGGGTCCGGACACTGTGGCTGGTAGGTATATATGGGGGTGGCCTTCCCCACAAAGAATCTTTAGATTCCTCATTCTCATCTCTCTGCAAGAATAGGGTCGCCCTGCCTGATATCGGGTATTCGGTTTTTTTCCCACCTTCTGCTTGTTAACCATTTGGCGCCTGAGAGAATGTTACCATTTTTATCGTAATTATAACATATTTAATCTGAAATGATAAATCAGTTTCACATGCTGTGGATAGTGCTGGTCTGTTCCATATTTTAATTTTATTTTATTACACATCTTAGGTGGATAGAAGTTTAATTTCATCCTTAAATAAATATACTGCACAGACACGGCTGGAGCTGACAATCGTGATTAACTTTATCTCGATTACCCAGCTATATTCCAGGCATATAAGTGAGATCCCCAACGTTTCTTTACCTGAAGCTGCCATTACCTCTCCAGCTCATAATTTTCCCCACATTAGTTGTTTTGCCAGGGCTACATTACCACCATTATATATTCTCTTCCTACTCTGTGTAATTGCAGCATGAATGTGACCAGTCCCTTTTTTGATATATCATTACGTATTTATTTTCTATCATAAATGTGTCTGGCCAGCCCTTTCCTGGCCTTCTGCTCAATTCCTACCTTTTTCTGAGTTGTTCAATTTAAATGTTTACTTCTTTCTTCTTTGGCTTGGCTTCGCGGACGAAGATTTATGGAGGGGGTAAAAAGTCCACGTCAGCTGCAGGCTCGTTTGTGGCTGACCAGTCCGATGCGGGACAGGCAGACACGATTGCAGCGGTTGCAAGGGAAAATTGGTTGGTTGGGGTTGGGTGTTGGGTTTTTCCTCCTTTGCCTTTTGTCAGTGAGGTGGGCTCTGCGGTCTTCTTCAAAGGAGGCTGCTGCCCGCCAAACTGTGAGGCGCCAAGATGCACGGTTTGAGGCGTTATCAGCCCACTGGCGGTGGTCAATGTGGCAGGCACCAAGAGATTTCTTTAGGCAGTCCTTGTACCTTTTCTTTGGTGCACCTCTGTCACGGTGGCCAGTGGAGAGCTCGCCATATAATACGATCTTGGGAAGGCGATGGTCCTCCATTCTGGAGACGTGACCCATCCAGCGCAGCTGGATCTTCAGCAGCGTGGACTCGATGCTGTCGACCTCTGCCATCTCGAGTACCTCGACGTTAGGGGTGTGAGCGCTCCAATGGATGTTGAGGATGGAGCGGAGACAACGCTGGTGGAAGCGTTCTAGGAGCCGTAGGTGGTGCCGGTAGAGGACCCATGATTCGGAGCCGAACAGGAGTGTGGGTATGACAACTGGGCTTCTCCTCCAGGAAAAACAAGGACTGGTTTGACGAAAACAGCCAGGAAATCCAGGAGCTGCTGGCAAAGAAGCGAGCTGCCCACCAGGCTCACCTTACAAAGCCGTCCTGTCCAGAGAAAAAACAAGCCTTCCGTCGCGCATGCAGCCATCTTCAGCGCAAACTCCGGGAGATCCAAAATGAGTGGTGGACTAGCCTCGCCAAACGAACACAGCTCAGCGCGGACATTGGCGACTTCAGGGGTTTCTACGAGGCTCTAAAGGCTGTGTACGGCCCCTCACCCCAAGTCCAAAGCCCGCTGCGCAGCTCAGACGGCAAAGTCCTCCTCAGCGACAAGATCTCCATCCTCAACCGATGGTCAGAACACTTCCAATCTCTTTTCAGTGCCAACCGCTCAGTCCAAGATTCCGCCCTGCTCCAGCTCCCTAAACAGCCCCTAAGGCTAGAGCTGGATGAGGTTCCCACCCTGGATGAGACATATAAGGCAATCGAACAACTGAAAAGTGGCAAAGCAGCAGGTATGGATGGAATCCCCCCAGAAGTCTGGAAGGCTGGCGGCAAAACTCTGCATGCCAAACTGCATGAGTTTTTCAAGCTTTGTTGGGACCAAGGTAAACTGCCTCAGGATCTTCGTGATGCCACCATCATCATCCTGTACAAAAACAAAGGCGAGAAATCAGACTGCTCAAACTACAGGGGAATCACGTTGCTCTCCATTGCAGGCAAAATCTTCGCTAGGATTCTACTAAATAGAATAATACCTAGTGTCGCCGAGAATATTCTCCCAGAATCACAGTGCGGCTTTCGCGCAAACAGAGGAACCACTGACATGGTCTTTGCCCTCAGACAGCTCCAAGAAAAGTGCAGAGAACAAAACAAAGGACTCTACATCACCTTTGTTGACCTCACCAAAGCCTTCGACACCGTGAGCAGGAAAGGGCTTTGGCAAATACTAGAGCGCATCGGATGTCCCCCAAAGTTCCTCAACATGATTATCCAACTGCACGAAAACCAACAAGGTCGGGTCAGATACAGCAATGAGCTCTCTGAACCCTTCTCCATTAACAATGGCGTGAAGCAAGGCTGTGTTCTCGCACCAACCCTCTTTTCAATCTTCTTCAGCATGATGCTGAACCAAGCCATGAAAGACCCCAACAATGAAGACGCTGTTTACATCCGGTACCGCACGGATGGCAGTCTCTTCAATCTGAGGCGCCTGCAAGCTCACACCAAGACACAAGAGAAACTTGTCCGTGAACTACTCTTTGCAGACGATGCCGCTTTAGTTGCCCATTCAGAGCCAGCTCTTCAGCGCTTGACGTCCTGCTTTGCGGAAACTGCCAAAATGTTTGGCCTGGAAGTCAGCCTGAAGAAAACTGAGGTCCTCCATCAGCCAGCTCCCCACCATGACTACCAGCCCCCCCACATCTCCATCGGGCACACAAAACTCAAAACGGTCAACCAGTTTACCTATCTCGGCTGCACCATTTCATCAGATGCAAGGATCGACAATGAGATAGACAACAGACTCGCCAAGGCAAATAGCGCCTTTGGAAGACTACACAAAAGAGTCTGGAAAAACAACCAACTGAAAAACCTCACAAAGATAAGCGTATACAGAAATGTTTACTATATTTCAGATATAAATAATACATTGGTCCGCCCGGTGTCCCCACCACACTCATTTCCAAGATTTTCCCCATCGGTGTGTTTACTCCAGGCTTATCACACACTTGTCCCATGTTGCACCTTTGTTCTTTTGCATCACTTCAGGGTCCTGACCTTCGTGTGGGGATTTCCCCTCTTAACAACCAGTCTAAGTCAGGGCATCAGAACTAGGACAACAAGTTATGTTGGACGGTACATTGATCTCCTCACCAAGCAAAACCTCAAGCCCTTATCCTCTGTGTGCTCGCGATGTGACACTGGTAGTTAATCTGGAGTTTGTCAGAGTTATGCTATAGGGAGGAAAGGTTCAATTGATATAACACTTTAAGAGAAAAACGGGAAAGCGTCCAGTTCGCTTATTCTTTAATTTTTTTATGCCAAGTCACCTGGTCACTGACACCATCCAGCAAGCATTCCTCAATCATCGACTCCAGGCTGGTTTTTGAAATGTATTCAGATTGCCACTTCCCGATGCAAAGAACACAGCATACAGGATGGGTAGTGTTAACACTTCATTAGACATCAAGTTAACCTGAGAGAACCCTTACTGATTTCAGCCTTGAATGCAATCTGCGGAGTTCTCTATTCAACAACTGGATGCATCAACTTTTATACTAAAGAAAACAAATTTAACTGAAAGATTACATCATTATTCTCTTTTCTTTGGCTTGGCTTCGCGGACGAAGATTTATGGAGGGGGTAAAAAGTCCACGTCAGCTGCAGGCTCGTTTGTGGCTGACCAGTCCGATGCGGGACAGGCAGACACGATTGCAGCGGTTGCAAGGGAAAATTGGTTGGTTGGGGTTGGGTGTTGGGTTTTTCCTCCTTTGCCTTTTGTCAGTGAGGTGGGCTCTGCGGTCTTCTTCAAAGGAGGCTGCTGCCCGCCAAACTGTGAGGCGCCAAGATGCACGGTTTGAGGCGTTATCAGCCCACTGGCGGTGGTCAATGTGGCAGGCACCAAGAGATTTCTTTAGGCAGTCCTTGTACCTTTTCTTTGGTGCACCTCTGTCACGGTGGCCAGTGGAGAGCTCGCCATATAATACGATCTTGGGAAGGCGATGGTCCTCCATTCAACCTTTTTTTCTTCTCACCCTACTGCGCAGTTTTCCTGATCAATTCTCCAAACTTCCTGTTCTTTTCTGTCTACACATTCTTTCTGGAGGATTTCCACAGACTTTAATATCCCCCTTTTTTCAATGGGATCCCCAGTTCTACGGCGTTCGTCTGCAAATCTGAAAGTTTATCTCTCTCTTCTCTTTCTTGTACCAGTAGGCGCCATTTCCCTATTATATTTCGAGTTTATTTTTAATATATGCTTCCAAATCAACTGTTGTTCCTCTATTATTAGTTCATCGCTACATGTGCCTCCTAAAGGACACCCAATCTTACTTAATCTCTCATTCAAATCCACCCCCCCCACCACCTACATTTATGTATAGTCTTTTGATCTTCTGAATATTTCTCACACATTGTTTGTATTGGTGAACCTGTTTCACTTATTGTATCCATACAATTACGCAGTAAGATCCCTGACCTTATCCGAGTTCCCTGCGCTCCAATCCGTCCACGGTCCCGGGCCGACGAGTTCCCTGAACTCTTAATTCAAGTCTGACCCTTCGCTATCCACCATTAAATTCCTTCCAGGCACTCAGTCCCTGGCCATAGAATCACGGAGAGACAGTTAGTTAAGAGCCGGGAGAACTTAGAAGAAGATAAAATATTCACTTGCTCCGCTGGCCAAATCGCTGGTGTGCACGAAATCATTCTACTTTGTTCCATCTGCCAAGGATCTGCAGAGACTTTGGAACCCCAGTTCTGACACCAAATATGGATTCCACTTCGTTCAGTGGACTCTGCAAAATGACGTTACCGAAACTTCTGTCTGGTCAGACTTTCTTCATTCTGAAGAATTATGAGTTATCTGCACAAAGGCTCACAAAGATGCTCATTCTATGAAGGCTGGCAGAGACTTACCTCTTGTCTCAGTATACACATGGGTCAGGTTACATTTGGCCCAATCAAAAGTTCACAAAATTAAGTCTTCCCCAAAGCAATTGCTAATAAGTATAAATTCCATTTCAACAGAGAATTGACAGCCTCTTCTCAGACGTGCTCGTTGATTGGTACATTATTATAGTTGGTCATTGTGCTAATAGGTCCTTTTGTCTTGCCCGCCTTGCTAAAATAAGCAAAACCTACCTATACTATCCCTAACCGTTAACCTTTCCTTTCTCAGATATAAGGAGATAATTTTATATTAGTGTTACATTTTATTCTACATTTGTATTTTAAGATTTGTTCAAAAATTAAAGTTAAATAAAAACTTTAACTTATCTCTATTGACTTATCCTCTTAACGCCTTCTAATTATCTGCGAACATTTATGTAAGTTGTTTGTGTGTGACTTCAGAAAAGTTCTTTAATTCCCAGTTATATCTTCCTTTTCATTCCTCCAAATTCACTGGTTGCAGGCAATTCTTATACAGTGCATAGAATTTAACATTAATAAAGTTCAACAGGCTTTGATGAATGACAAGAGAGAGAGAGAGAGATTTGTTGTTCGAGGTTATCCACAACTGTTGGACTTCCATCAGACAACACAGTGTCTTGCTTAAAATATATGCCCCTTCAATGTTCTCCAGATTATAACCTCATCCTTTGAGGTCATCACAGGGTTCCTTTTTGTTTCACGTATTCCAAGTGAAACATTAGACATCCAATCCCCTCTTTTTGCATGTACCACAACGTCTTTGATCAGGACATCTTCCAAACGGCTTGCCATCTTGTCCTATTTCAGTGCCGGCTACTTCTGCTGGCTGTAACATAGAACACATTTTCTCTCTCTCTCTCTCTCTCTCTCACTCACTTTCTCTCGCTCTTCTCTATCACTCTCTCTCTTTCTCTCGCTCTTCTCTCTCACTCTCTCTCTTTCTCTCTCACTCTCTCTCTTTCTCTCTCACTCTCTCTATCCTCTATCTATCTATCTATCCATCTATCTATCTATCTATCTATCTATCTATCTATCCATCTATCTGTTAGGAATTAAAGTACCTTTAAAGAAATTGCTCGAGACAAAAATTGAGAACAAAGAACATTTATTACTACAACAATGCAAAGTTGGGTGCTTCCCCTTACCCTGGGAATACACACACACACTGGGGCTCACCCAACTTTTATACAGTTGATTTCAGTGTAGGAATACCCTCCCCCTTACATTCTTCTGCCTCCTGCTGGAGAGGTTTGGCATTAGGCAATCCTGCCTGCCTACGTGCAATTTCAGTATACTTGGAGAACCGGGGGGGGGGTATCCTGTCGGTGTCCCTTCATGTCATTGTCCTTATTCACACCTTCCTGATTCTCGGGGCTACAGTCTCTTGATATGCAGAGTTGACTCATTCTATCTAGGGTTGGCTAATTTCATATGTATAAATCTGTGTATGGTTAGCTAATTAGAAATGTATGACTTGGTACTTCTGTCCAGGGCTAGGAGACCCTTATCTGATCCAGACTACCTCAACTTCCTACATTCTATTGTACCTTACCATTCCTTATCTTAGTCCTATGGTCTTGTCACAAAGACTAGAAGATTCTTATGTTAATCGTGCTGACTCTGCTTTCCTGCATCCTAAGCCCCAAGCTTATCCTGTTTGAACTGGTTACAGCCATTTTACTGATGAACTTTAGTTTCTTCCATGTTCATAATTTTAGATCAATTTTCCCATCTCTCACAATCCTCACTTTTCTTTTAGATCAGTAATACTGATCTTTCACCATGATCAGTGTTACTGATCTTTGGTTACTAGTGTCAGTGTGACTGATCCCCCCCCCCCCTCTTCCTCACTTTTCTTTTAGATCAGTAATACTGATCTTTCAATTATAAGGTGTAGTTTTACCCAGCTGGTCAATAACCGAATTGTAACACCTGTGTAAAGTCTTTAGGTAGGGGAGCACCATGAAGGTCAGAGTAGCGAGTCCAGCTGCTTATTAGGGTTGTGAGTATCAGGCTCCAGTTCTCAGTAAAGAGTCTAGTCCATCCCACATCAGTCCGAAGTTGCCACGTCTGAACATGGGCATGGGCAGATTCACGTTGAAACATTGAAGCAGTGTCTTTTAACCACCCGACTTTTGTAAGCATTGTCCTGACGAAGTCTGTGAGAGACGCTGCCTTCAGCAGCGAACAAGTAGCAGTCTCTGAGAAACGCTGCCTTCAGCAGCGAACGAGTAGTCAGGTGGTTCCGTTGAATTGTGGCTAGTATCTGATGTCCTCTTCAGCCCCGAACCCTAGGGCCACCGATCTCCGAAGGCTGTTTGGAGCCTGATATTAAAGTGTCAAGCAGCTCACGTTGTTGGAAACTGGTGCTCCCCTTCACGGGGTGATGAAAAGAGACCAAGCTGGGGGGGGATTGTTTCTTGTGATTTAACTGTGTGTTGCAGCTTGTCTGCTAACATTAGCATATGTATCATTGAACTTGTGAGTTGCAGCCTGTCTGTGTACATTAGCATATGTATTAACTCTCTCTCTCTCTCTGTTACATGTACAATCCTGACTACCATTCTGTCTGTCTTTGTCCCACCATGTCCTTTGTGCTATCGCTTCAAAACTCCTGTCTTTAATACCTGTGTAGGCTAAGATACAAATTAGATGTACTCCACTAAAGCTGTTCAGTTCCCCTGGTCCGTATTGGAATCCCTTGTTAACCCATATCCCACTATGACTATACATTAAATCTATGCCCTGTCTACATTCTAAAGGAGCACAATTGTAACCTCTGCTGCCCCTATTCCAGGGGGACTTAAAACATTAACGAACAATATTCCAAAAAATGAGTAAAACAACAATGAAAGTAAAACCCATTGAAAGCAGCAATAAAATATAACAATAACTGAATAAACAACAATAAATGTAAAGCTCATTGAAAACAGCAATAAAATACAACAATAACTGAATAAACCACAATAAATGTAAAGCTCATTGAAAACAGCAATAAAATACAACAATAACTGAATAAACCATTAAAGAAACGAAAAAAAATGTTAAATTACGGCACTTTGTAACAATCTGACTTTCCTTTGTGTTAGTGTAAAAATTGTAAAATGAAACACAAACCATATTTGCATGGGTTTTGAATAAGTTAGACCTTATTAAAATGCAGTTGGAGCTGCTTGTCTGTATGGGGCACAACCCTCCAATTTGTTAGAGTGAGTACATAACAGACATTGCAGCACAAGAGCCCCTGCAAGAGAACTTGAAACATATTCAACCTTTAGTTCTGCCTTAAGTAAAATGCCTTGTGCCACAGCTCACAGGAGCTGGCCTTATTTAAAACAGTCTGTAAAACAGGCACCAAAAAAAAGTTAAAAGATGTTCTTATGAAGATTGCACACACAATAATTTAAGTACAGGCTAGTTTCTATTATATTCCACTTAAAAGTTCTGCTGCATGAATCCTGGAGCTTGTGGAGTCATTATTGAATCAAGAAATATTGGTGCCATGCCAATCTCATTCTAACATGCCAATTTCTCCAGTCCTGAAGTCAAGATGTACTGAATAGCATCCGGTACAAGATCTGTGAGTTCTTAATGATATTATTATTCTTATGCACCCAATTGTTCTGAACTATGCCACCAATTTAAATCATATTCCACCTATTGCAGTACTCACACAGCACCATAGACCAGTTCGCAGGTTTATTTCTCCATTAAGCTGAATCCAGTCGCGCAGGGTTTACCTCCGTGATTATTTACAATGTAACTTCTGCACTACCGGATTTAAATATAAACCTGATGAATGGAGAAAGTTATCATGAATTAAATAACAGCGGCAATACAGAGAAATTGTGCTGAGGCATTAATTTCACTCCAGAGGAAAATGCACCAGAGAAATGAATGATTAAACTTATAGGAATCCCCATAGGAATCCCCAGAGGTATCTTTATTCTCCAGAGGTGGGTGATCTTTAAACTCACGGACCTTGACTGCTGAATGTGTAGAAGAAATGTATTAAATGTGTTGATAGGGCTCCATACCTCTAACTGCAAGACAAGAGCCTGAAGCCTCAATTTCAAGTGCCACAGTGCACTTAAAGGGACATGCACACTTCCCCTTCAACTGGCTGATCCAGCCACTTTACACATCAGATCCTTTCTTTATCTCACATACACTTAAAGTTAAGATGTATAGAACTCACCCTATTTGCGCAAACATTTCTCCCTGCAAATGTTATAACATCACTCAACTCTCAGGTACTCCCTGTGCAAAATCACATTTAAATACAATTTATTTCATAAATTGGAATTAACTGGTAGTTAAATTCGCTAATTCTACAGTATTGAAAAATGATCATTTATGACATTTAATTTTTAGCATGAATTTTAATCAATATTGGTCAGTGACTGAAGTGGGAAGTCGTGATTTATGAAATTATCTCTGGTCTCTACTCTCCCACTCCCTGCACTTCTCCCAACATTCAGGAGCTGGCACACAGTCCCTGCCTTTTTTTCATGTTACTCATCTACTATTCCTTTAACTGCTTGCATCAAAATGTTAGCCTTTGCTTTCTGCTTATCCTCAGATGTCTGGACAAATGCTTTTTGTGTGATCTGTAGAAGCTGGGTTATTCCCTGCTCATGCCAATTTTCTGTCTTTTGTAATTTTCTCTTAATGTCTGGGGCTGAGTTGGTAACAAAACCTGTTAGTACCAATTGTTCCCCTGCTGGGGATTCTATGTCGAGACCCCCATATGGTCCCAAAAATTGGTCTAACTGTTCAGCACATCCCTGGGGATCTTCTATCAGGGAGGTCAGTTCTTTCTTAAAGTTACACACTTCAGTACTGGTCAGGGGCACATTTACGAAACCGAGACCCTCTCCCATGGGAACTTCCCGCAGTGGTCTCATCCAATTGGTTTCTGGCTTATTAGGTCTGGGTTCCTGCTCCCTGGGAAATGAATCAAAGGGTTCTGCCCTTTCTTCCTGAAGAGTCTCACGCTGTTCTGAATTAAAGTTACCTCTCTCTCCTGCCAACAGAGGTGGTAATCGAGTGCTTTGTGAGCAAGTTATCATACCACTCCTGCTCTCTTCTCTCTTCTCTAGTGGTGGGGGAGGTGGGGAAGGTGCAGAAGGGTAGGTCATAGGAGGGGAAGGAAAGATAGGAGCTGGCATAGGAGGAACATAGGGTGGAGGGAGGGAATGTAACACATCCCAACCCTGTGATTCAGGGACAAGAGGTTCCTCCTCTCTCTTATCCCTGGATTCTTTCTCATTCAAAACCAGCTGTTCAATGGATCCCTTGAGCCAGCAGGCTGCATATTCCCTGCTCTCAACATTGTCTTTCTGGTTTTGATAGAGCCATAGGTTCAAAGCTTTACACATCCATTCATCCTCGGATCCGAATTTTGGCCAGTACACGGAGCTCCCTTTAACCGGGTATTTAACCCATTCATTACAACAATACCTGACCATCGTCAGTTTGTCTTTACCGCGGGTCTTTCCTGTGCCCCACTCAGATAACATCAACCCAAGCGGGCTGTACGTAGCTATCTGGTGGTCACGTCCTGTGTCAGGACTCTCATCTCTACTGCCCGCTATTCCCATGCTTAGTTACAAGTAAAATACTCTTACCGAGTTCTGGCAGTACTGCTCTAGCGCGCGTCCTTCCGCCGTTTGTTCTCAATGCCTCTTCTCGGATATCACTCGCTTCTTCCACTGACCAGCCACCCGTCGCCCGTGAGTCCAGCTGAATCAGCCGGGGTGCACCTACTCTCGTCGTCGGGGTACTCTGTCAGTGGAGGGAGTGTGATCCCGGACGAGCCCCCATTTGTTAGGAATTAAAGTACCTTTAAAGAAATTGCTCGAGACAAAAATTGAGAACAAAGAACATTTATTACTACAACAATGCAAAGTTGGGTGCTTCCCCTTACCCTGGGAATACACACACACACTGGGGCTCACCCAACTTTTATACAATTGATTTCAGTGTAGGAATACCCTCCCCCTTACATTCTTCTGCCTCCTGCTGGAGAGGTTTGGCATTAGGCAATCCTGCCTGCCTACGTGCAATTTCAGTATACTTGGAGAACCAGGGGGTGGTATCCTGTCGGTGTCCCTTCATGTCATTGTCCTTATTCACACCTTCCTGATTCTCGGGGCTACAGTCTCTTGATATGCAGAGTTGACTCATTCTATCTAGGGTTGGCTAATTTCATATGTATAAATCTGTGTATGGTTAGCTAATTAGAAATGTATGACTTGGTACTTCTGTCCAGGGCTAGGAGACCCTTATCTGATCCAGACTACCTCAACTTCCTACATTCTATTGTACCTTACCATTCCTTATCTTAGTCCTATGGTCTTGTCACAAAGACTAGAAGATTCTTATGTTAATCGTGCTGACTCTGCTTTCCTGCATCCTAAGCCCCAAGCTTATCCTGTTTGAACTGGTTACAGCCATTTTACTGATGAACTTTAGTTTCTTCCATGTTCATAATTTTAGATCAATTTTCCCATCTCTCACAATCCTCACTTTTCTTTTAGATCAGTAATACTGCTCTTTCACCATGATCAGTGTTACTGATCTTTGGTTACTAGTGTCAGTGTGGCTGATCCCCCCCCCCCCCCCCCCCACCTTCTGTTGGACTCTGGCTTTAACTTACTCTTAATTTAGTCTATGTGTAGTCTGAGTCCAGCGCGTTCTTTGAATGAAGTGATAGGAGAAGGTATTCGGTTCAACAGTCAATTTATTACACAGCACAAGAATAAAACTTAACAGAGCTCTGGGTCACTCATTAGTTCATAGGTCACTTGCACAGTGAGCTACTCCCCAAGACTGACCCCTATTGTCCAGTTGGTTCAGTTTATATAGGTCAACCTTATCATACAGAACAAAAGTTGGCTTCCTTTGCTAGATCTTTTTGCATAAGGGTTATCACAAGTCATCTCCTGTTTTGCAGATATCTGGGGTGTAGCACTCCCATCTTAATCCTCCAGGCCAGACTATCCCGTTGTGTTGATCAGAAATTAATTCATCCCCAGATATTTCTAATCACCATTCTGTTCTTGTCTGGCCAATTTCTGCTGTTCTCTTTAACACCTCCTCCTGCCTTAATCTTCCTCCTAGACTTGTTTTCCATTCCCTTTGTTTCTTACAGGCCATTCTTTGTTCTGATCTGGCCTGTGTCTCCTGTGCTACTCACCACCTCATTTAGTTTGAGCATTCCTCCTAAATTGTTTTATGCATTTCCTCTCCCTGTATTTTGGAGAGACAATTTTGCTCAGCCAACTTTGCTCCCTGCTGTGATTGCCACTTAATCACATTCCTTTTTCCCTGAACCATGCAGTAAATATACACTTATTAATTAATCATTTATTTCATACTGTTTTAACCCCTAGATTCCAACAGTCCCCCTTTTGGTCTCATGAAAATGAGACCAACCACCTGTTCCCTTATCAGACCGAGACCTCGGGAGTTATTGCAAGGGCCGGCATCTCTGACCACTTGTAGTCACTATACTCTTGGGAGGGCCGTAGTGACAAATACATGCCTTGGGGTCTGGGGATGTCTCTCTGTGACAACGCTCGTTGGATCAGGCACTGGAGGCAGGGAAGGATGCACGGGATCAGGACCAACGCCAATACCACAACTCCAGCAACTAGCACTGCAGTCTGTATCCATCCCCAGGCTCCAGAGAACAAGTTTCCCAGCCATGAGCTGCCCCAGGGTCGCCAGTTCTGAACCGGGACGTGAGCTAATTTGCGAATGCCAGATGAAATCTCTTTTACTGCTTGCCCATTGTCATCGATTTTCAAACAACAATTAGTGAGATTCAATTTCAGTGGCTAACAAGTAGTCTAAAGCTAAGCGGTTCTGAAACACCGTGGCCCTAATCTGTTGCTGCTCTTCTGCCAACAGATCAAGGGCTGCGGCGGTGTCATTGGTGATAATTTCCAAAATAGCTTGTAAACGAATCAGACGGTTTAACATGTAAATTGGGGTTCGATATCCCCAGGACCCATCCTGTGCCCAAGTAGCAGGTCCATAATAAGAAATAATGCGCTCTGGAGGCCAGTCCTCTCCCCACTCACCGATCTTTAAATCCCTCTTCTGGCGGAGCCCCTGATATACACGCGCTGCTAACTGATGGGAGTCGTTCTGTGGTAACAGCACAAATTGTGGTTGAATGATACCTATACAGCACGTTCCCCTCCAGTCTGGCTCCAAAAAAGTGTAAGCCGTATTCCCACAAATCCAATATAAACCCTCTGGGGCAAATCCGTGTGGATAGGGATGAGCCCAAAATTGTCTGAGTGAGGGAACCCCTTCATATGGATTAACGCCCGTGCAATTCCATACCCCTTTCCCACGGGAGTTATCTGTTATAGGTCTACAATGTGTTACCTTCTGTGGGGACAGGAACCACCGGGGTCGCTGAGGATGCCATCGAGGGAACTTCCCCAAGATCTTAACCCTTGTGCACCTCGAGTCTCCTTTATAATGCTTGCCTTGCTCCTTCCTGATACATTCCTCTCCCAATGGGTGATTAGCTAGATGCCATGTCTGGCGGGGGCGCGTTTCATCTGCCGATCCGTGAAAACTCATCAACTCCCATACTTCCAGGGGCTCCCCGCTCCATGGCCATGATCCATCTCTTGTGGGTCCCCCACATACCCAACAGTTTTTAACCCCCAAGAGTTCTGCCGTAGTTTGGCAAAGGTCTACCCATCTGTTGTCCCCTACTCTGTGAGTGGCAGCCTGGCGTTTAGCGTTGTCATAGATATCCCCCTTTTCTCTGTCCCATACGTATGGTTGTTTTCTCTTTTGCCACATGGGGTCCCACTGTATCCTCTGAATGGGAATTGAGCCCCCTTTCTCCTTATCTTGGTCTCCCTCCGGGGCACAAAACCATGTTACTCCTTGGGGACAGCGGTCTCGATTTGATGTGAACTGTAAAGAGCCCTTATTGAATTTAACATCATACACTTGTCCATTATGCACACACTTACGTCCTGTGTGAGTCCCCACACAGTGTTCAGGAAAGTTAGTCCAATCAGCAAAGTACTGTTCTTTTTCGTTGTGCGACCCCCAGGCCGAGTGCACACACTTTGTACATTGGTTTTCTACTCCAGCCCCTTCAAGGGCTCGGAATACCAGTACCCATAGTCCCCACATAGTATTCATCCCAGCTTCTTTCGTTGTTTTGATGCCAATAACTTGATTATGCCGTCAACCACTGATACACAGTCACTGTAGTCCAATAGTCTCTTAAAAAAAAAGGACTTTAAGTGTTCTTAGTCCGTGGTTGCTTCACAGGTTCTCAGTCACCTCCGTTCGAATCTGTTCCAGTGTCCGTGTCGGTGGGTCCGTTGCTGCACACTGACTCCAATGATACCACGTCTCGCCTTTTCCTTGTAGTCGAACCGCGTGGGACGTCCTCTCCACCACTCTGTAGGGTCCTGTCCACCTGGGCTCCGACCACTTTCTTTTGATGACCTTTAGCAGAACCACTCCGCGACTGAAGGTATCGGTGTTTCCCCTTCTCTGATGGGACTTGTGGCCTGTTGTGAAAAATCTGACACCAGAGCCGTTAGTTTTTCATAATAAAGCTTGCATCCCATTGAGCTTACCTCATTCTTCGTTGTCTGAATTCCGGCTCCCGGTCCTGGAAACTGGTGCCCTGTTTGTAGTTCATATGGAGTAAATCCTGTCACAGAACTTACCGAACTCCTTACTGACATTAATGCCAGAGGCAACGCATCCACCCAATTTAGTTTGGTCCGTGCCTGTACTTTCCCGATCTTACTTTTTATTGTTTGGTTCATCCTCTCCACTTTCCCTTGGGATTGCGGATGGTACACCGTTCCAAAGGCATGTTTCAATCCCAACATTGCTTCTACCTCCTGTAGATTATTATTCTTAAAATGACTTCCATTATCAGACCTGATTTTTCTAGGGAATCCGTGTCTCGGAATATACTGGTTGATCAGGAATTTACATACCGTCCTTGCATCTTCTCTTTTGGCAGGGATTGCCTCCGGCCACCCTGTGAACACATCTACTGCTACTAAGAGGTATCGATAGCCACTTACCCTCTCAATCATGTCCGTATAATCCAGTACGATTTCCTGCCCTGGTAACTTAGGTAGAGGGAACTGACCTTCATGTGGCTTTACAGTCGCCTTTACATTGAAAGCTATACATACATCACACTCTCTAATATGGTTCTCCACCATCGCCGGCAGGAAGGGGTGCCACCAATGTATCAAGTACCTTATCATCTGCTTCTTTCCACAGTGTGTTAGCCCATGCGCCTCCTCGAGGAGGGGTTTCATGAGTCCAGATGGTAAAACTGGCCTCCCGTCTATCGATCTCCATAGTCCTTGATCCTTGGTTGCCCCCCTTTCCTCCCATACCATCCTTTCCTGAGGTGATGCCTTTGCTTGTTCCTGTACTATTACTTCTACCCTACACGGTGGTAATAAGTCATGTGCTGTTCTGTCTGCCTGTATCATAATAAACTGAGGGCCGTATCCTGCTGCCCTTTTAGCGGCCATGTCCGCTTCCTGATTTCCCCGAGCCACCATCGTATCTGTTCTATCATGTCCTTTACATTTAAGAACTGCTAATGCCCTTGGTTTCAGGAGGGCCTCAGCTAGTTTCCTAACGTCCTTCTCATGTTTAATTGGGGTCATTGCTGCTGTTAAAAACCCACTTCTAATCCATTGACTAAGTTCGACCTGAATTGTCCCTACCACATATGCCGAGTCTGTATATATATTGACCTCCTTCCCTTCTGCCCATTCTAATGCTGCTATCATTCCCTGTAGTTCTGCGAGTTGTGCTGACTCCTTTCCTCTCACTGTCCCTGTAATGATTTCTTCAAATCCTCCTGTAGTTTTTCGTACCACCGCATAGGCAGCTTTCAATCCATCTGTGGGGTGTCTGTAACAGCACCCATCTGTAAACAAGGTTTCATCTGGTTCTCTTAAGGGTGTAGCCTGTAGGTCAGGTCTTATTTTAATATCCTTCACTACCCTCTTCTCACACCAGTGTGGTTCTCCCTCTCCCATATTGTCTGCCATGTTAATGCCTTCATGGGTAAATGTAACATTTGGAGCATTCAGGATCTTTTCTAGTCTCGTCTGCCTTAGTGAAGTCATTGTAAATGCTGTCGAGCTCACAAATGCTACAATGCTATGTGTTGTTAATACCGTCAGGCCATGTCCCATTACTATGTGTGCCACCTTTTGTAAAATCTTTGCTACTCCCGCTGCATGTCTCGTACATGGTGGGTGTCTGTCTTCCGTTGGGTCTAGTGTGATACTCACATACATAAGCACACATCTTCCACCCCCTTTTTTCTGAAAAAGAACACCATCAATTGTGTGTGCTTTTTCAGAAACATCCAAAAAGAAAGGTAGTTTATAATTTGGAATCGCCAAATCTGTAGCTGTTGTAAGAGCTTGCTTCAATAGAATAAAACTCATCTCAGCCTGTGCAGTCCAATCCAGTGTAGCTCCCAGGTTCCTCATCCCCTGCTCATTCACCAAAGTTCGCAGTGGATGTGTCAATTCACCATACGATGGGATAAACTGCCTACTATAACCTGACAAACCCAAAAACGAAAGCATCTCTTTAACTGTCTTTGGTTTTGTATGATGTAGTATCGCTGTTCGATGTGCAGGGGAAATCCCTGTGCCTTTCGCTGAGACCATTCTCCCTAAAAAGGTGACCACCTGCCTGCAGCATTGCAGCTTTGAGCGAGAGACTTTAAAGCCTGCCTTAAACAGCTGCACTAGCAGGAGACAGGTGGCCTCCAAACAGGAAGCATGATCAGGTGCTGCTAATAGGATGTCATCTACATACTGGATCAGAACTACCCCACCTGGCAGTGCTAGCCCCCCCAGCTGTTCTTTCAACACCTGATTGAAAATCCCTGGAGATAAAATAAAGCCCTGTGGAAGCCTAGTATACCGCAACTTTCTACCTCTATACGTGAACGAAAACACATCTCTTAATGGTTCTGCCAGCGGCAAGCAAAAGAAAGCATTCGCTAAATCTATGCAAGAGAACCACTTGTGGTTGGGGGTTAAAGCAGTCATGGCAGTATATGGGTTTGGTACTGGAACTGTGGGTGTACTCACAATACCATTGATGCGCCTTAAGTCATGGGCCATCCGATATTTGCCCGTGTCTTGTTTAGGAACCGGTAAAATGGGTGTATTCCAACTAGAACGCGAATGTTCCAACACCCCTGAATACATAAGGCCATCAATGGTCTTTGCCAAACCTTCCTCAGCTTCAGGTTTGTGGGGATACTGCATCTGCAAAATAGGGGTGTAATCTGACAGTTCGAAGGTTATGGGATCAACCTGCTGACAAAAACCCACATCTGCTGATCCCACTGACCACAGGTTCTCAGGGAGAGAATCTAGCATAGGGGCCGAGTCGGGGTGATCCATCTTCTCTCTACCATGAAAGCGTTCAATCTGTCTATGCTCAAGGAGGACTTGATCATGTGTCGGAGACAAAATTCTGTATGCCTGACCAGATGAGGAGAACTGCACTGTCGGTATTTGGGTGTCAGACCAGTCCCTTAGGGACTTCAAGTTCCGACACATCGGTCCCAAATCTTTTGCCTGATGAGTAGTGCCAATTGCAAGGGTGACATGAGGAATGGCCTCACCTGCCATCTCATACCATTCCAGCTGTTCAGATGTCAGTGCCACCGCAGCGGCCACTCCCTCCTTTCCTATCACTATGTAGTCCGAATTAATTTCCCATTGCCTGCCCTTTACCTCTTCATAAAAGGCATGCTGATACATTTCATCCCCATCCCTATCGTAAAAGAGGGTCATATGGGGAGGGTCCGAGGGAGGGGTATATGGGTGTAACATCTGGATCCACGGCTTCCATTGATTATAAAGTTTTAGCAGCCCTCCCTTCTGTGGGTCCTCAGGTTGCAGCAGCCCCCAGTAAATGTCAGCCCATTGTCCCTCAGACGCGGATCCTCCAGCTGCCGCCAACAACATCTGAGAACTGGAATGCAGTGTAGTTACTGAACAGCTCATAGAATATCCATTTGGAAATGTGACCTCTATTCCGCTGGGTCCACAAAGGATCGATGCTCCGCACTTGACCAACAGGTCTCTGCCCAAGAGATTGGTAGGGCACCTGGCTGACAAAATGTATTGATGTGTAAAAGTCTGTCCTGCCACAGAAGTGACTAGTGGTGTAGAAAACGGCAGATTTTCTGGTGTACCCGAGAACCCTATCAGCTGGACGCTAGAGGATGATGTTTTATCTTGAAATTCAGTGCCAGTGAGTGTTGAAAATCTGGCTCCCGTATCCACTAAAAAGGATACTTCCATGTCCATAACTTTAATCTGCAGGAAAGGGTCTGCCAACCTAGCCTGCTCGTGGGTGCTCGGGCTCCGTCACTGTGGGCAATATTGCTCCTCCTCTGTCAGCAAAGGGAATTGTCTCTTTGGAGCTAAAGCCGCATGGGGTGCCTGATGTACCGGGGGTGGCACTGACGATCTCTGGGACTGGACCCAATGCTCATTTTGTGGTGGTCCATATCCCCTTCCCCCAGTGTCCCGAGGATCCCAAGCCAGGGGGCAGTCTCTCTTCCAGTGTCCTGGCTGACCGCATACAAAACATACGGCTGGCTGCATTCGTGGAGCACCCCGACCTCTCCCTCTTACTCGGAATCCCCCCATTGGACCTCCCATTCTGGCCACATAGGTGGGACCCGGTGCCCAATATGGGGCCGGGTGCCAACTCATATTATTCCCTTGTGGTGGCTGCGTTGGCTGCTGAATCATCTGGTTCGCACCCTTTGAGGAAATCTTTTTTGCCTCGTTTGCCTTCTTTCTAGCCTCTTCCAATTGAAGCTTAAGGAGTTGCACTTGTGCCGACTCCATAGTATGTTTGTCCTCCTTTTGCTTAGCCCTGTAACGTTTCATGTGATGGGTCAAATGTTTTTCCCATTGCTCACTCGAGCAGCCAGGAATATCAGGGTTATTCTCTAATGCCTCCCTAACTACAGCTGGCAGTCCACTCGTTACTGCAGCCCTAAAGAGTGTAGTCTGCAAGGGATCTGTGGCTGGGTGTACTCCTGCTTTATCAGTCCAACTCTCCCTACACTGACTCAAAAAAGTCGAGATCTCCTCATCCTCCTTTATGGAAAAGGTCAGGGACTGCATGACACCGGGGGGAACGGGGAACTTATCTCTCATTGCCCCTCCTATTGCCGTAGCATGGTTGGCAAATGGCTCGGCATCGAGGCACCTAGTGATTCCTGCGATCATTTCTACCTGCTGTATCTCCCACAGCCCAAGCTGTTTACCCAATAATGCTCTCCAATCCCCTATGGCTATCTTATGTCCCATCGTATATTGGCAGAACTTTCCCATCCACGCTCCACCTCCCTCAGTCGGAGGTGGCATTTTATCCAAAATACAATTCATGTCAGTGAATGAGAAGGGTTGATACCTCTCCCCAATTTGCGGACCCTTATAAATTAGCGGCATCTGTCTATACCTTTCTGGAAGCCGTACTTCCTCCCTGTCCCGCAACGCATATCCCAAAGGGGAACGAGGGTCATCCTGACTCTGTCTTCTATGTGTGATCATGCTTCCCCTGATCGTGACTGGCTGTTCCTCCTCTTCATTCTCAACACTCACACTAGCTAGATCAGTATCCTCGTTCTGCTCTCTCTCCCGTTCCCATCTGACACTCGCTGGGTCATTTCCCTTCCTATTCTCCTCTTGTCCCAGCTCTCTCTCATCTGTACTTCCCAAGCCCCTACTATTTTTCCTTCCTGCACATCTATCGTTCTGTACTTCGTGCACCCACTCTTTTGTTTCCTCCACTCTCTCCTGTGCAACTCTCTTCAGTCTCTCCTTCGCCTCATGTAGTTCTGGACCTGTTAACTCAGTGACATTCACTATTCCCTCACTTATCTGCATCGCTGGAATTTGGGGAATAGGATAAGGTGGTGGCAATGTCTCCGGTAACTCTGGATATAACGGGGCTGACGGCTTCACCTCCCCCGTATTCTCCTTAGTGTTATGGGATCCCTGTTTAATATCATGTTGAAGGTTCGCTTCCACAGCCATGCAAGCCAATGTCATAATGTGTAAATCTGCCCTTCTCTGTTCCTTCACTTCTCTCTGTTGTTTAAACCTTCTTCTATTCCATATAGATCCTTGTCCTTTTGCCTCATGTTCCTGTACCTCCTTGGCTGCTTCCCTCTCTGCTTCTCCTAAGTACAGTACCAGCCGGATTTTTTCAAACCCTCGTGGAACCTTCCCCTGATTCTGCAGCTCTCTCCATATCTGTTCGTACCGTGCCATAGCCTGTACCTCCTCTCCCTTCGGTACTCCTCCCAGTAATTGATTCCTTGTTTTCTCCCACTGTCGGTTTGCAGATGGGGGAACCCCTCTGTCTCCCCCGAGCTCTTGCCCTACATCTCTATTTACTCCTTCCATCTCCGTTCTGATCTTTAACCCTTTAGACTTCGTGATTTTGACACCCTGCAATCTACTTCGTCCCTTCCCACGTTATATAACCACCAGATGACCAGCAGCTCCCTGAAAACAGGTGTTCCCCTTCAGGGATGATCAGAGAGAGAGCCAGCTGGGGGATTATGTGTCTCGTGGTTGTGTGAAGTGTCTATTGTTTGTTTTGCGGTTAGTCTGTGTACACTGATGCCTCACTGTGTGACTGCCTATCCCCACTGTGTTTCCCTGATCCGTATTCTAAATACCTTGCCTCTATGCCCTCTCTACCCTGTAAAACAGTACAATCTGTAACCTCTGCTGCCCCCTTTTTCAGAAGTACTTAAAACATCGAGAGTAATACAGTGATATACACAGCAACAATACCATGAAAAAACAGTTAAATGCCGAACACCTTATACAGATACTTATTACTATTATGGTACACGATTCTTAAACAAATACTTATTACACACTATAGAAACAAATAACTATAACACAATACACCTTATACGGATACTTATTATACACTACTATGGTACACGATTCTTAAACAAATACTTATTACACACTATAGAAACAAATAACTATAACACAATACACCTTATACTACTTGGCCAAGGGTCTAAAGCTATCTCTCGAGATCGCTACGAGGGGACTCCAACCCCGTTCTACTAGGAGGACTCCAACCCCCTTTCTACTAGGAGGACTCCAACCCCCTTTCTACTAGGAGGACTCCAACCCCCTTTTTACTCCAGGGGACTCCAACCCCGTTCTACTAGGAGGACTCCAACCCCCTTCTACTACAGGGGACTCCAACCCCGTTCTACTAGGAGGACTCCAACCCCCTTCTACTACAGGGGACTCTAACCCCGTTCTACTAGGGGGACTCCAACCCCCTTTTGTTTTATTCTTTGGCTTTAACGAGGGCTTTTGCAGAGTAGTGACAACACACAATTTATCTTTGCCAATACCAGAACTTCGTTAAAACAGGCGTCTGCTTACCTCCCTTTGTAGGATGGTCACTTGTTGTTATCACCACACCACAATCGACCGGTGTTTCGTATCTTTTTCTTCCGTCACTTCTCCATCTTCATCACGTCGGGGTCACCAAATTGTTGGACTCTGGCTTTAACTTACTCTTAATTTAGTCTATGTGTAGTCTGAGTCCAGCGCGTTCTTTGAATGAAGTGATAGGAGAAGGTATTCGGTTCAACAGTCAATTTATTACACAGCACAAGAATAAAACTTAACAGAGCTCTGGGTCACTCATTAGTTCATAGGTCACTTGCACAGTGAGCTACTCCCCAAGACTGACCCCTATTGTCCAGTTGGTTCAGTTTATATAGGTCAACCTTATCATACAGAACAAAAGTTGGCTTCCTTTGCTAGATTTCATTATCATACAGAACAAAAGTTGTCTTCCTTTGCTAGATCTTTTTGCATAAGGGTTATCACAAGTCATCTCCTGTTTTGCAGATATCTGGGGTGTAGCACTCCAATCTTAATCCTCCAGGCCAGACTATCCCGTTGTGTTGATCAGAAATTAATTCATCCCCAGATATTTCTAATCACCATTCTGTTCTTGTCTGGCCAATTTCTGCTGTTCTCTTTAACACCTCCTCCTGCCTTAATCTTCCTCCTAGACTTGTTTTCCATTCCCTTTGTTTCTTACAGGCCATTCTTTGTTCTGATCTGGCCTGTGTCTCCTGTGCTACTCACCACCTCATTTAGTTTGAGCATTCCTCCTAAATTGTTTTATGCATTTCCTCTCCCTGTATTTTGGAGAGACAATTTTGCTCAGCCAACTTTGCTCCCTGCTGTGATTGCCACTTAATCACATTCATTTTTCCCTGAACCATGCAGTAAATATACACTTATTAATTAATCATTTATTTCATACTGCTTTAACCCCTAGATTCCAACACTTCCTCACTTTTCTTTTAGATCAGTAATACTGATCTTTCAAGTGTAAGGTGTAGTTTTACCCAGCTGGTCAATAAACGAATTGTAACACCTGTGTAAAGTCTTTAGGTAGGGGAGCACCATGAAGGTCAGAGTAGCGAGTCCAGCTGCTTATTAGGGTTGTGAGTATCAGGCTCCAGTTCTCAGTAAAGAGTCTAGTCCATCCCACATCAGTCCGAAGTTGCCACGTCTGAACATGGGCATGGGCAGATTCACGTTGAAACATTGAAGCAGTGTCTTTTAATCACCCGACTTTTGTAAGCATTGTCCTGACGAAGTCTGTGAGAGACGCTGCCTTCAGCAGCGAACGAGTAGCAGTCTGTGAGAAACGCTGCCTTCAGCAGCGAACGAGTAGTTAGGCGGTTCCGTTGAATTGTGGTTAGTATATGATGTCCTCTTCAGCCCCGAACCCTAGGGCCACCGATCTCCGAAGGCTGTTTGGAGCCTGATATTAAAGTGTCAAGCAGCTCACGTTGTTGGAAACTGGTGCTCCCCTTCACGGGGTGATGAAAAGAGACCAAGCTGGGGGGGGATTGTTTCTTGTGATTTAACTGTGTGTTGCAGCTTGTCTGCTAACATTAGCATATGTATCATTGAACTTGGGAGTTGCAGCCTGTCTGTGTACATTAGCATATGTATTAACTCTCTCTCTCTGCTACATGTACAATCCTGACTACCATTCTGTCTGTCTTTGTCCCACCATGTCCTTTGTGCTATCGCTTCAAAACTCCTGTCTTTAATACCTGTGTAGGCTAAGATTCAAATTAGATGTACTCCACTAAAGCTGTTCAGTTCCCCTGGTCCGTATTGGAATCCCTTGTTAACCCATATCCCACTATGACTATACATTAAATCTATGCCCTGTCTACATTCTAAAGGAGCACAATTGTAACCTCTGCTGCCCCTATTCCAGGGGGACTTAAAACATTAACGAACAATATTCCAAAAAATGAGTAAAACAACAATGAAAGTAAAACCCATTGAAAGCAGCAATAAAATATAACAATAACTGAATAAACAACAATAAATGTAAAGCTCATTGAAAACAGCAATAAAATACAACAATAACTGAATAAACCACAATAAATGTAAAGCTCATTGAAAACAGCAATAAAATACAACAATAACTAAATAAACCATTAAAGAAACGAAAAAAAATGTTAAATTACGGCACTTTGTAACAATCTGACTTTCCTTTGTGTTAGTGTAAAAATTGTAAAATGAAACACAAACCATATTTGCATGGGTTTTGAATATGTTAGACCTTATTAAAATGCAGTTGGAGCTGCTTGTCTGTATGGGGCACAACCCTCCAATTTGTTAGAGTGAGTACATAACAGACATTGCAGCACAAGAGCCCCTGCAAGAGAACTTGAAACATATTCAACCTTTAGTTCTGCCTTAAGTAAAATGCCTTGTGCCACAGCTCACAGGAGCTGGCCTTATTTAAAACAGTCTGTAAAACAGGCACCAAAAAAAAGTT
The DNA here is from genome assembly GCF_036971445.1 of Narcine bancroftii. Taxonomy (NCBI): domain Eukaryota; kingdom Metazoa; phylum Chordata; class Chondrichthyes; order Torpediniformes; family Narcinidae; genus Narcine; species Narcine bancroftii. Next base: position 309,840,060 of record NC_091471.1, read on the forward strand.
AAAAGATGTTCTTATGAAGATTGCACACACAATAATTTAAGTACAGGCTAGTTTCTATTATATTCCACTTAAAAGTTCTGCTGCATGAATCCTGGAGCTTGTGGAGTCATTATTGAATCAAGAAATATTGGTGCCATGCCAATCTCATTCTAACATGCCAATTTCTCCAGTCCTTAAGTCAAGATGTACTGAATAGCATCCGGTACAAGATCTGTGAGTTCTTAATGATATTATTATTCTTATGCACCCAATTGTTCTGAACTATGCCACCAATTTAAATCATATTCCACCTATTGTAGTACTCACACAGCACCATAGACCAGTTCGCAGGTTTATTTCTCCATTAAGCTGAATCCAGTTGCGCAGGGTTTACCTCCGTGATTATTTACAATGTAACTTCCGCACTACCGGATTTAAATATAAACCTGATGAATGGGGAAAGTTATCATGAATTAAATAACAGCGGCAATACAGAGAAATTGTGCTGAGGCATTAATTTCACTCCAGAGGAAAATGCACCAGAGAAATGATTAAACTTATAGGAATCCCCATAGGAATCCCCAGAGGTATCTTTCTTCTCCAGAGGTGGGTGATCTTTAAACTCACGGACCTTGACTGCTGAATGTGTAGAAGAAATGTATTAAATGTGTTGATAGGGCTCCATACCTCTAACTGCAAGACAAGAGCCTGAAGCCTCAATTTCAAGTGCCACAGTGCACTTAAAGGGACATGCGCACTCCCCCTTCAACTGGCTGATCCAGCCACTTTACACATCAGATCCTTTCTTTATCTCACATACACTTAAAGTTAAGATGTATAGAACTCACCCTATTTGCCCATGTCCATCATTTTGGAAAGGAAAGCCACTGGGTGTCGCTGACCGCCTTTTTCCTGTGTTAAAACCCCCACTGCTGTTCCTTGGTTATGAGTGACAAATAGCTGGAAGGGCTGTTTTAAAGAGGGCAGAGTGAGTACCGGGGCTCGTGTCAGGCGATGCTTCAAGTCCTCAAACCATCCCTCCTCCTCCTGGGTCCATTTCAATGGATATTCATTTTCATTTGTCAGCTTTTCATACATAAACTTCACCAACGCTAAGTAGTCCTCTATCCATAACCTACAGTAACCTAAGAGTCCCAGGAATTGTCTTATTTCCTTCTTATTACGGGGTAACGGCATTCTAGTGATTCCCGCAATCCGTTCAGGGGTAATCCGTTTCTGTCCTTTACTTATCTGGTGTCCCAGATATACCACAGTTCTCTCAACGAACTGTAACTTGTTCCTGGACACCCGTAGACCCTTTTTCCCCAGATAATTCAAGAGTCTAATTGTATCTCCCCTCATTTCTTGTTCCTTGGGTCCTGATAATAGTAAATCGTCCACATACTGCATTAGTTGGGAATCATCAGATTGTGGATAGTCCGCCAGGATTTGTTCTAGCATTTGTCCAAACAGGTTCGGAGATTCAGTGAACCCTTGGGGCAATACAGTCCACCGAAGCTGTCTCCGTCTACCTGTCCATGGATTTTCCCATTCAAACGCGAACATATCTCTACTTTCCTCTTCTAATGGACACGTCCAGAAGGCATCCTTCAAGTCGATAACACTAAACCACTCATGGTCTGGGGGAATCCGACTCATAATAGTATAGGGATTAGGCACCACTGGGTGGCGGGTCTGAACAATAGCATTCAAACTTCTTAGATCCTGAACTAGGCGATAGGATCCATCTGACTTTTTCACTGGGAGTATAGGGGTGTTATAAGGTGACATGCATTCTTCTAATAGTCCGTCTCGTATTAGAGTCTCAATTACCGGCTGTAGCCCTTTTCTCCCTTCCAAAGAAATAGGATACTGACGTTTCCTTACTGGCTGATGACCTGGTATTAATGTGACATGTAAAGGTGGGATGTCCAGACCTCCTCGATTTCCCTCCTTATACCAGACTCTCTCATCAATCTGCCGTTCATCCTCTTCCTTTAGAGCACAGAGGTGGACTCGCACTTCTCCGTCCACAGGGAGAGCACCCAAACCTAGGAGAGCCTGTAAGTCCCTTCCTAGGAGGTTAAATCCAGCCGACGGTAACAACAAGAGGTCTTGTACCCCTTCTCTTTCTTCCAGTTTCACTGTTACTTGGGGAATTATTGATACCATTCTGGGAGCCCCTTCTATCCCAGAAATTTTCAAATTACTTTTTACAGGTTCAGTCCCGATTGGCACAGTTATTACACTACTTCGTTCCGCTCCTGTGTCCACCATAAACACCACCTCTTCTCCCTTGGGACCAATTTTTAGTTTTACCAGGGGTTCCCTCTTATACTTGGTCCCTAACATTTGGATCCCCTGACCCCCCTAATCTTCTTCCATAAGTTCAAGGGCACGCAATTCCCTCTTGTATCGGGGGCATTCCCTCTTAAAGCGTCCTTCCTCATTGCAGTAATAGCACTTAACGAACCTCCGGGGTCTTCCCTCTCTTGGATATCTTGGATTGTTTAGAGGAAGGTTTTGTTTTCTTTCCCCTCTGGATTCGGCATTCATCTGTCGGATAGTCTGTACCATAACCTTTGTCGCCCTCTTTTGATCTTCTTCTTCTCTCTGCACATATACTTTTTGCGCCTTTTTTAACAGGTCGCTTAGGGGTTTTTCGCTCCAGTCCTCCTCCTTTTCTAGTTTCTTTCTAATGTCCTGCCATGATTTGGAAACAAATTCAACTCGAATAAGCTGTTCACCCATTGGTGTACTAGGGTCCACGCCCGCATACTGTTGGACATTCTTTCTCACCCTCTCCAAAAAATCAGTAGGGGACTCGTCTTTCCCCTGGTGGTTCCCAAATGCCTTGGTGAAATTGTGACCCTTTGGCACAGCCTCCCGTATCCCTTTAATTGTCCACTCTCTATATTGTCTCATACTTGTCAATCCCTCGGGTGTTCGTTTGTCCCACCTGGGTTCATTTAAGGGATATTTTTGTTCATGGGGTCTGGGATCCCCAGGTTGTTCATATTCCCACATGAGGAGGGCAGCCCGTCGAATCATCTGCCTCTCCTGGGGTGAGAATAATGTTCCCATTATTGCCTGCATCTCTTCCCACGTATATGTGTTTGGTCCCAAGAATTGGTCGAGCTGTTCGGCCAGTCCTATAGGATCTTCCAATAACTTTTTCATTTCTTTCTTAAATCCCCGCACCTCTGTACTAGTTAGGGGAACATTCACATATCCCGTTCCCCCTCCCGGTCCTCCCATAGGAACTTCCCTCAGGGGATTTAGGCTTATTGAAAACTTTGATGGTCCTGGACCAGTCTGGGATCTTGTCCAGGGTCGGTTTACCGGTGGAAGTTTAGGGTCCGACTCCCTTAATTCATTCTTTTTTTTCCCGGCCCCTTTTGGGGCAATCAGATTCATCACCTTTCCCCTCCGGTAATGAGCTTTCCTCGGGCGCAGTAGGCACCGGGGGAATATAAGGAGGGGGAAGGTTGTCCAGAGGTTCCCACTTCTTTTTTCCCGCTACCCTCAATTTAAAACATTTTGTTAAGGATCCTGGCCAGGGAACCCAACAAAATGCATATGCTGACTCTTCTTGATTCACCTTTGGTCTCGAATTTACATATATGTTTAATGCTTGTCTAACCCAATCCTCATCAGATCCAAATTTCGGCCACCAGACCGAGGAACCTTTAATAGGTTGTTTCGACCAAAGGAGACAATATTGAACCATCTTTTTCTTGTTTTTGTCTCGATATCTTTTACTATCCCAATTTTCAAACATTCTCCCCAAAGGGCTGTCAAGGGGAACTCCCAGGAATTGTCCTGAATTTTCAGACGAGCCCTTAGATTTTGATCCTCCCATTTTCCCACCTAGATCCGTTTATCGTTGCTGAGGACCCTCTCATTCTGGACCCTACTCCCTTCTTCTCAGACGCCTCGTCGGAGGTACTGTCCCTCCTTCGGTTACCGCTGAGGTTTCCCTGGGGTCGACCCCTCTCTTCTCGGCACTTCGTCGGAGGTGCTGTCCCTCCTTCGGTTACCGCCGAGGTTTCCCTGGGGTCTATCCTAGAGTCCCACGACAGGGTCCTCACGCCACGACAAAAGCTCTATACCTGATCTATTACGTTAGGTTTTTTTTTATCCTAACAGGTGTATCCCTTTACACCTGTTACCCAATCCCCACACCACAATCGTAAGTCGTCACTTACCGGTGTCTTCTCGGGGATTGAACCGTCACCCTTCTCCTCTCCGTCTTGTCGTGTCACCTTGTCCGGATACCACTCGCTCAAGCCGCCCGAAGCGACGAGCAAGGGACTAGGAGCCGCTGAACTCAGCGGGGTGCACCACCTCCGATGTCCCTCTTCTCGCCTCCCCTCACGGCCGGAGTGTAGATCCCGGACGAGCCCCCATTTGTCAGAAATAAAACTTCTCACACATGAGTCTCTTTAAAACTGATGACACGACAAGCTTTATTTACAAGTCTGCAGAGTTGGACTCAACTGGCTTCTCACCAGTTAAGCCCCGATACATACAGTGCATTGATTTTTATACCCTTGTTGTTTGCCCTTCCCCTACTTATTAATACTGTTTTAATTGGTTAGTATTGCAAAAGCATTCTAAGTACAACTGCATTTTTAATTATCACGTTCGTTACGTACGCTGCGAACTCTACATACACTAAATTCTGTTTCTCACCCTTCTTATCAATCTTTTGTCTCCTGCATGTCTCTCACTATGACCATGGAAAGATATGTTTAAAAAAACATATCCAGCTGAACCTTTGTCCTTGGCTGCTAGTAAGCTCCCTGTCCGTTCTGGCTTCCCTTTTTATGATTAATCAACACATTTTAACTTAAGCCATTTTAACCTAAATTCTCTATATATAACATGCCACCAATTTAAATCATATTCCACCTATTGCAGTACTCACACAGCACCATAGACCAGTTCGCAGGTTTATTTCTCCATTAAGCTGAATCCAGTCGCGCAGGGTTTACCTCCGTGATTATTTACAATGTAACTTCTGCACTACCGGATTTAAATATAAACCTGATGAATGGAGAAAGTTATCATAAATTAAATAACAGCGGCAATACAGAGAAATTGTGCTGAGGCATTAATTTCACTCCAGAGGAAAATGCACCAGAGAAATGAATGATTAAACTTATAGGAATCCCCATAGGAATCCCCAGAGGTATCTTTATTCTACAGAGGTGGGTGATCTTTAAACTCACGGACCTTGACTGCTGAATGTGTAGAAGAAATGTATTAAATGTGTTGATAGGGCTCCATACCTCTAACTGCAAGACAAGAGCCTGAAGCCTCAATTTCAAGTGCCACAGTGCACTTAAAGGGACATGCACACTTCCCCTTCAACTGGCTGATCCAGCCACTTTACACATCAGATCCTTTCTTTATCTCACATACACTTAAAGTTAAGATGTATAGAACTCACCCTATTTGCGCAAACATTTCTCCCTGCAAATGTTATAACATCACTCAACTCTCAGGTACTCCCTGTGCAAAATCACATTTAAATACAATTTATTTCATAAATTGGAATTAACTGGTAGTTAAATTCGCTAATTCTACAGTATTGAAAAATGATCATTTATGACATTTAATTTTTAGCATGAATTTTAATCAATATTGGTCAGTGACTGAAGTGGGAAGTCGTGATTTATGAAATTATCTCTGGTCTCTACTCTCCCACTCCCTGCACTTCTCCCAACATTCAGGAGCTGGCACACAGTCCCTGCCTTTTTTTCATGTTACTCATCTACTATTCCTTTAACTGCTTGCATCAAAATGTTAGCCTTTGCTTTCTGCTTATCCTCAGATGTCTGGACAAATGCTTTTTGTGTGATCTGTAGAAGCTGGGTTATTCCCTGCTCATGCCAATTTTCTGTCTTTTGTAATTTTCTCTTAATGTCTGGGGCTGAGTTGGTAACAAAACCTGTTAGTACCAATTGTTCCCCTGCTGGGGATTCTATGTCGAGACCCCCATATTGTATATATATATGGTCCCAAAAATTGGTCTAACTGTTCAGCACATCCCTGGGGATCTTCTATCAGGGAGGTCAGTTCTTTCTTAAAGTTACACACTTCAGTACTGGTCAGGGGCACATTTACGAAACCGAGACCCTCTCCCATGGGAACTTCCCGCAGTGGTCTCATCCAATTGGTTTCTGGCTTATTAGGTCTGGGTTCCTGCTCCCTGGGAAATGAATCAAAGGGTTCTGCCCTTTCTTCCTGAAGAGTCTCACGCTGTTCTGAATTAAAGTTACCTCTCTCTCCTGCCAACAGAGGTGGTAATCGAGTGCTTTGTGAGCAAGTTATCATACCACTCCTGCTCTCTTCTCTCTTCTCTAGTGGTGGGGGAGGTGGGGAAGGTGCAGAAGGGTAGGTCATAGGAGGGGAAGGAAAGATAGGAGCTGGCATAGGAGGAACATAGGGTGGAGGGAGGGAATGTAACACATCCCAACCCTGTGATTCAGGGACAAGAGGTTCCTCCTCTCTCTTATCCCTGGATTCTTTCTCATTCAAAACCAGCTGTTCAATGGATCCCTTGAGCCAGCAGGCTGCATATTCCCTGCTCTCAACATTGTCTTTCTGGTTTTGATAGAGCCATAGGTTCAAAGCTTTACACATCCATTCATCCTCGGATCCGAATTTTGGCCAGTACACGGAGCTCCCTTTAACCGGGTATTTAACCCATTCATTACAACAATACCTGACCATCGTCAGTTTGTCTTTACCGCGGGTCTTTCCTGTGCCCCACTCAGATAACATCAACCCAAGCGGGCTGTACGTAGCTATCTGGTGGTCACGTCCTGTGTCAGGACTCTCATCTCTACTGCCCGCTATTCCCATGCTTAGTTACAAGTAAAATACTCTTACCGAGTTCTGGCAGTACTGCTCTAGCGCGCGTCCTTCCGCCGTTTGTTCTCAATGCCTCTTCTCGGATATCACTCGCTTCTTCCACTGACCAGCCACCCGTCGCCCGTGAGTCCAGCTGAATCAGCCGGGGTGCACCTACTCTCGTCGTCGGGGTACTCTGTCAGTGGAGGGAGTGTGATCCCGGACGAGCCCCCATTTGTTAGGAATTAAAGTACCTTTAAAGAAATTGCTCGAGACAAAAATTGAGAACAAAGAACATTTATTACTACAACAATGCAAAGTTGGGTGCTTCCCCTTACCCTGGGAATACACACATACACTGGGGCTCACCCAACTTTTATACAGTCAATTTCAGTATCAGAGTGCCCTCCCCCTTACATTCTTCTGCCCCCTGGATGGGTTTGGCATAGGCAATCCTTCCTGCCTACGTGCAGTTTCAGTACACTTGGAGGACCAGGGGGTATCCTGTGGGTGCCCCATCATGTCATTGTCCTTATTCACACCTTCCTGATTCTCTGGGCTACAGTCTCTTGATATGCAGAGTTGACTCATTCTATCTAGGGTTGGCTAATTTCATATGTATAAATCTGTGTATGGTTAGCTAATTAGAAATGTATGACTTGGTACTTCTGTCCAGGGCTAGGAGACCCTTATCTGATCCAGACTACCTCAACTTCCTACATTCTATTGTACCTTACCATTCCTTATCTTAGTCCTATGGTCTTGTCACAAAGACTAGAAGATTCTTATGTTAATCGTGCTGACTCTGCTTTCCTGCATCCTAAGCCCCAAGCTTATCCTGTTTGAACTGGTTACAGCCATTTTACTGATGAACTTTAGTTTCTTCCATGTTCATAATTTTAGATCAATTTTCCCATCTCTCACAATCCTCACTTTTCTTTTAGATCAGTAATACTGCTCTTTCACCATGATCAGTGTTACTGATCTTTGGTTACTAGTGTCAGTGTGGCTGATCCCCCCCCCCCCCCCCACCTTCTGTTGGACTCTGGCTTTAACTTACTCTTAATTTAGTCTATGTGTAGTCTGAGTCCAGCGCGTTCTTTGAATGAAGTGATAGGAGAAGGTATTCGGTTCAACAGTCAATTTATTACACAGCACAAGAATAAAACTTAACAGAGCTCTGGGTCACTCATTAGTTCATAGGTCACTTGCACAGTGAGCTACTCCCCAAGACTGACCCCTATTGTCCAGTTGGTTCAGTTTATATAGGTCAACCTTATCATACAGAACAAAAGTTGGCTTCCTTTGCTAGATTTCATTATCATACAGAACAAAAGTTGTCTTCCTTTGCTAGATCTTTTTGCATAAGGGTTATCACAAGTCATCTCCTGTTTTGCAGATATCTGGGGTGTAGCACTCCCATCTTAATCCTCCAGGCCAGACTATCCCGTTGTGTTGATCAGAAATTAATTCATCCCCAGATATTTCTAATCACCATTCTGTTCTTGTCTGGCCAATTTCTGCTGTTCTCTTTAACACCTCCTCCTGCCTTAATCTTCCTCCTAGACTTGTTTTCCATTCCCTTTGTTTCTTACAGGCCATTCTTTGTTCTGATCTGGCCTGTGTCTCCTGTGCTACTCACCACCTCATTTAGTTTGAGCATTCCTCCTAAATTGTTTTATGCATTTCCTCTCCCTGTATTTTGGAGAGACAATTTTGCTCAGCCAACTTTGCTCCCTGCTGTGATTGCCACTTAATCACATTCCTTTTTCCCTGAACCATGCAGTAAATATACACTTATTAATTAATCATTTATTTCATACTGTTTTAACCCCTAGATTCCAACACTTCCTCACTTTTCTTTTAGATCAGTAATAGTGATCTTTCAAGTGTAAGGTGTAGTTTTACCCAGCTGGTCAATAACCGAATTGTAACACCTGTGTAAAGTCTTTAGGTAGGGGAGCACCATGAAGGTCAGAGTAGCGAGTCCAGCTGCTTATTAGGGTTGTGAGTATCAGGCTCCAGTTCTCAGTAAAGAGTCTAGTCCATCCCACATCAGTCCGAAGTTGCCACGTCTGAACATGGGCATGGGCAGATTCACGTTGAAACATTGAAGCAGTGTCTTTTAATCACCCGACTTTTGTAAGCATTGTCCTGACGAAGTCTGTGAGAGACGCTGCCTTCAGCAGCGAACGAGTAGCAGTCTGTGAGAAACGCTGCCTTCAGCAGCGAACGAGTAGTTAGGTGGTTCCGTTGAATTGTGGTTAGTATATGATGTCCTCTTCAGCCCCGAACCCTAGGGCCACCGATCTCCGAAGGCTGTTTGGAGCCTGATATTAAAGTGTCAAGCAGCTCACGTTGTTAGAAACTGGTGCTCGCCTTCACGGGGTGATGAAAAGAGACCAAGCTGGGGGGGGATTGTTTCTTGTGATTTAACTGTGTGTTGCAGCTTGTCTGCTAACATTAGCATATGTATCATTGAACTTGGGAGTTGCAGCCTGTCTGTGTACATTAGCATATGTATTAACTCTCTCTCTCTGCTACATGTACAATCCTGACTACCATTCTGTCTGTCTTTGTCCCACCATGTCCTTTGTGCTATCGCTTCAAAACTCCTGTCTTTAATACCTGTGTAGGCTAAGATACAAATTAGATGTACTCCACTAAAGCTGTTCAGTTCCCCTGGTCCGTATTGGAATCCCTTGTTAACCCATATCCCACTATGACTATACATTAAATCTATGCCCTGTCTACATTCTAAAGGAGCACAATTGTAACCTCTGCTGCCCCTATTCCAGGGGGACTTAAAACATTAACGAACAATATTCCAAAAAATGAGTAAAACAACAATGAAAGTAAAACCCATTGAAAGCAGCAATAAAATATAACAATAACTGAATAAACAACAATAAATGTAAAGCTCATTGAAAACAGCAATAAAATACAACAATAACTGAATAAACCACAAAAAATGTAAAGCTCATTGAAAACAGCAATAAAATACAACAATAACTGAATAAACCATTAAAGAAACGAAAAAAAAATGTTAAATTACGGCACTTTGTAACAATCTGACTTTCCTTTGTGTTAGTGTAAAAATTGTAAAATGAAACACAAACCATATTTGCATGGGTTTTGAATATGTTAGACCTTATTAAAATGCAGTTGGAGCTGCTTGTCTGTATGGGGCACAACCCTCCAATTTGTTAGAGTGAGTACATAACAGACATTGCAGCACAAGAGCCCCTGCAAGAGAACTTGAAGCATATTCAACCTTTAGTTCTGCCTTAAGTAAAATGCCTTGTGCCACAGCTCACAGGAGCTGGCCTTATTTAAAACAGTCTGTAAAACAGGCACCAAAAAAAAGTTAAAAGATGTTCTTATGAAGATTGCACACACAATAATTTAAGTACAGGCTAGTTTCTATTATATTCCACTTAAAAGTTCTGCTGCATGAATCCTGGAGCTTGTGGAGTCATTATTGAATCAAGAAATATTGGTGCCATGCCAATCTCATTCTAACATGCCAATTTCTCCAGTCCTTAAGTCAAGATGTACTGAATAGCATCCGGTACAAGATCTGTGAGTTCTTAATGATATTATTATTCTTATGCACCCAATTGTTCTGAACTATGCCACCAATTTAAATCATATTCCACCTATTGTAGTACTCACACAGCACCATAGACCAGTTCGCAGGTTTATTTCTCCATTAAGCTGAATCCAGTTGCGCAGGGTTTACCTCCGTGATTATTTACAATGTAACTTCCGCACTACCGGATTTAAATATAAACCTGATGAATGGGGAAAGTTATCATGAATTAAATAACAGCGGCAATACAGAGAAATTGTGCTGAGGCATTAATTTCACTCCAGAGGAAAATGCACCAGAGAAATGATTAAACTTATAGGAATCCCCATAGGAATCCCCAGAGGTATCTTTATTCTCCAGAGGTGGGTGATCTTTAAACTCACGGACCTTGACTGCTGAATGTGTAGAAGAAATGTATTAAATGTGTTGATAGGGCTCCATACCTCTAACTGCAAGACAAGAGCCTGAAGCCTCAATTTCAAGTGCCACAGTGCACTTAAAGGGACATGCACACTCCCCCTTCAACTGGCTGATCCAGCCACTTTACACATCAGATCCTTTCTTTATCTCACATACACTTAAAGTTAAGATGTATAGAACTCACCCTATTTGCGCAAACATTTCTCCCTGCAAATGTTATAACATCACTCAACTCTCAGGTACTCCCTGTGCAAAATCACATTTAAATACAATTTATTTCATAAATTGGAATTAACTGGTAGTTAAATTCGCTAATTCTACAGTATTGAAAAATGATCCTTTATGACATTTAAATTTTAGCATGAATTTTAATCAATATTGGTCAGTGACTGAAGTGGGAAGTCGTGATTTATGAAATTATCTCTGGTCTCTACTCTCCCACTCCCTGCACTTCTCCCAACATTCAGGAGCTGGCACACAATCCCTGCCTTTTTTCATGTTACTCATCTACTATTCCTTTAACTGCTTGCATCAAAATGTTAGCCTTTGCTTTCTGCTTATCCTCAGATGTCTGGACAAATGCTTTTTGTGTGATCTGTAGAAGCTGGGTTATTCCCTGCTCATGCCAATTTTCTGTCTTTTGTAATTTTCTCCTAATGTCTGGGGCTGAGTTGGTAACAAAACCTGTTAGTACCAATTGTTCCCCTGCTGGGGATTCTATGTCGAGACCCCCATATTGTATATATATATGGTCCCAAAAATTGGTCTAACTGTTCGGCACATCCCTGGGGATCTTCTATCAGGGAGGTCAGTTCTTTCTTAAAGTTACACACTTCAGTACTGGTCAGGGGCACATTTACGAAACCGAGACCCTCTCCCATGGGAACTTCCCACAGTGGTCTCATCCAATTGGTTTCTGGCTTATTAGGTCTGGGTTCCTGCTCCCTGGGAAATGAATCAAAGGATTCTGCCCTTTCTTCCTGAAGAGTCTCACGCTGTTCTGAATTAAAGTTACCTCTCTCTCCTGCCAACAGAGGTGGTAATCGAGTGCTTTGTGAGCAAGTTATCATACCACTCCTGCTCTCTTCTCTCTTCTCTAGTGGTGGGGGAGGTGGGGAAGGTGCAGAAGGGTAGGTCATAGGAGGGGAAGGAAAGATAGGAGCTGGCATAGGAGGAACATAGGGTGGAGGGAGGGAATGTAACACATCCCAACCCTGTGATTCAGGGACAAAAGGTTCCTCCTCTCTCTTATCCCTGGATTCTTTCTCATTCAAAACCAGCTGTTCAATGGATCCCTTGAGCCAGCAGGCTGCATATTCCCTGCTCTCAACATTGTCTTTCTGGTTTTGATAGAGCCATAGGTTCAAAGCTTTACACATCCATTCATCCTCGGATCCGAATTTTGGCCAGTACACGGAGCTCCCTTTAACCGGGTATTTAACCCATTCATTACAACAATACCTGACCATCGTCAGTTTGTCTTTACCGCGGGTCTTTCCTGTGCCCCACTCAGATAACATCAACCCAAGCGGGCTGTATGTAGCTATCTGGTGGTCACGTCCTGTGTCAGGACTCTCATCTTTACTGCCCGCTATTCCCATGCTTAGGAACAAGTAAAATACTCTTACCGAGTTCTAGCAGTACTGCTCTAGCGCGCGTCCTTCCGCCGTTTGTTCTCAATGCCTCTTCTCGGATATCACTCGCTTCTTCCACTGACCAGCCACCCGTCGCCCGTGAGTCCAGCTGAATCAGCCGGGGTGCACCTACTCTCGTCGTCGGGGTACTCTGTCAGTGGAGGGAGTGTGATCCCGGACGAGCCCCCATTTGTTAGGAATTAAAGTACCTTTAAAGAAATTGCTCGAGACAAAAATTGAGAACAAAGAACATTTATTACTACAACAATGCAAAGTTGGGTGCTTCCCCTTACCCTGGGAATACACACATACACTGGGGCTCACCCAACTTTTATACAGTCAATTTCAGTATCAGAGTGCCCTCCCCCTTACATTCTTCTGCCCCCTGGATGGGTTTGGCATAGGCAATCCTTCCTGCCTACGTGCAGTTTCAGTACACTTGGAGGACCAGGGGGTATCCTGTGGGTGCCCCATCATGTCATTGTCCTTATTCACACCTTCCTGATTCTCTGGGCTACAGTCTCTTGATATGCAGAGTTGACTCATTCTATCTAGGGTTGGCTAATTTCATATGTATAAATCTGTGTATGGTTAGCTAATTAGAAATGTATGACTTGGTACTTCTGTCCAGGGCTAGGAGACCCTTATCTGATCCAGACTACCTCAACTTCCTACATTCTATTGTACCTTACCATTCCTTATCTTAGTCCTATGGTCTTGTCACAAAGACTAGAAGATTCTTATGTTAATCGTGCTGACTCTGCTTTCCTGCATCCTAAGCCCCAAGCTTATCCTGTTTGAACTGGTTACAGCCATTTTACTGATGAACTTTAGTTTCTTCCATGTTCATAATTTTAGATCAATTTTCCCATCTCTCACACCATCCATGTATCCAATTGCGAGTGCAAAGTCCACTCCACCACTTAAACTAATAATCTCAATTATCAGCCCATTGTAGCATTATTGCTGCTGTTACATTGGCAGGCGATACTGGGCATCACGGGACATGCCGGAACACAGCAAAGTCATGGCAGCAAACAGCGAAGATGAAACCTCAGCGATAAAGTCATGGAATGGCATATATCCTGCGATATATCCCGACATGCTCTCACCTTTACACAATGATGAATGTATTGCTATAAACTTTTTTACAGTATATATCTCCTTGGTGCCTGAATTTGTATTTGCTACGACCCAACTGAGCGTCTTAAAGATCAACAACAATCCTACTTGTGAAATTAATTTTTCAAATATGATCAAAACTAAATGTATAATGGTCATAAATATTCGCAGTTAACAGACTGCAGGATAAAACATTTGTTCGACTGCTGCATGCAATACCTTTTGATGCGTCGTAGCAATTCAAGACTCAAAACTCAAGGCTCAAGATTTAGTTTATTATATAGTGCAATATTGTCACTGCAATATTACACGGAATGTGCTTTCCATCTGCGGTAGTCAGACAGATTCCACATCGGCAGAAGTTGCCTGAAACTCCTCACACTCAAATAAATAATAATTAAAAGTTTATCCTAGGAGTCACCGAGTATCCATAGATTCAACTCCAGCGCTCAAGCAGCCCATGCAGCCACACGGGAGATCGGTTCAAACCATCCTGTGTTCCAGATTCGAATTTCGGGCAAGTTATTGAGCCCTTTAGCTTCCCCCACACCTTCTTGCATCCAATTTTACAATTCCTGGTACACCTTAAACCACAGCAAACAATCTGATGTAAATCGTTCCACCACAGTTCCCAACAGCCCTCGGACTAATTGGTTTTTCACCTCGAAACGCCAATATAACCCTCCACCTTCATGTACGTTATCTTCAGAATCCTTCACTGATTTACTGCCGTTTTCAACAACCTGTGAGCCATCTCATCAGCTTCTCCTTCTATAACGAGCGTGGAGAGTGTCCGGATTTTCTGCTCCCTTGCGCCGGATCTCCTCTTCCTCAGATTCTGAATACTCCCGTACTGCCGCCGATCATAGATGACACCATCTCGGACGTAGTCTCCGTTCTTGCAGTATAATTAAATAACGCCAAGGTCCGTTCGGTTTCCTCGCCTTTTAAAACCTCCCGCGGAAGTCTTGGAACTATGAACCCTGCACTCCGTGGTTCCACACGAGCAGCAGCGCTACTTTCACAACAAAAGCACAAAATGCTGGAGAATCTGAGGTGGCCAGAAAGCGTCCTTTATGTAGCAAATTAAAAATAAATAACCGAGGTTTCCGGCTTGAGCCCTTCATCAAGATATGAAACAATGCCGGCAGGCTTCTGAACAAAAGGATAAGGGGAAAGCTGACAACGGCAAGAGATGATAGGTGGGAAAATTAGGGAGGGGACAGTAGAAATGAGGGTAGGAGAGATGGCTCGGGAAGTAGCGGGTGGGAAAGGATAAACGGTGAACGGAACCATATATAATCATATAACAAAAACAGCTCAGAAACAGGCCAGTTAGGCCATTCTTGTCCATGCCAAACACATTCTCCAATCTACTACCATTCACCAGCACCACACAATATTTTTCTGATCCCACTCGACAATATATCTATCTCTTCTCTCCTTAAATATTAAAAACGATTCTGCATCTACCACTTAGGCCGAAAGCTCATTCAACACTCCCACCACCGTCTGAATGAAGAGGATCCACCTCATATTTCCCCAAAACCTTTGCCTCTTGAATGTCATCCATGTCCACTTGTTAGAATCTCTCCCATTCACAATGGACAAAGTTTATCCACGTTTATCCTATCAAGCCCACTCATACTTTTAAATACGTCTATATAATCACCCCTCAATCCTCTATGCTCCATGGAGTGATGTCCTAGCCTGTTTAACCTTTCCCTGACGGTCACATCCTGAAACCCAGGCAACATTCTTGTTAATCTTGTTCTATTTTGTTCATGTCTTTCCTATCATTGGACTACCACAACTGTGCGTAATATTCCAAATCTTATCTTAACTATGTCCTATACAAATCTGACATGGCATCGCAACTGTTATACTCAATACTCTGATTATGAAAGCCAACATACAATAACCTTTCTTCTCCACCTACATGTGGCTCCACTTTCAGGGAATTATGTACCAGAATTCCTATCTTTTTTGTTCTACGGCACCCGTCAATTTAAGGCATATGACCTTTTTTGATATTTCCTACCAAAATGTATTAACCTTCATCTGTCATCTTTTAGCATAATTGTCTAACTGGCATTTAACCCATTTCAAATTTTGGAATTCTTCCTCGCTCCTCACAACACTAACAATAAGTGTATCATCTCCATAGATATAACCATTTTACCACCCTATCACCCAGAACATTATTATATTTGACATACAAAAAAGTAATTGGCCTCCAAGGTGACAAAAATTTTTCCACCAAAACTCTGTGGCATTCTCCATCCAACCATTGTGGAAGCCATTTCACTACTTAAATATAATTACCTAATAATTTAAACCTCCTAACTAACTTATACTCTGAACCTTTTCAAATGACTTACTAAAGTCCACAGACACAGCATCCACAGTCTTTCCTTCGTCTACTTTCTTCATAACTACCGAGAAAACAATCGGTAAGATACTTGGTAAGCATGATCCACTATGCATAGAAGCATGTTGAACACTCCTATTCACTCCCTGGTTATCCAAAGCATTTTAAATTTGCCCCTAAGTACAATCTCCTTTAATTTACCTATCGTCTAAGCCAGCCTCAAACTATCAGGTTACCTTTTAGAGCCTTCCTAATCAGTTAAAAAAAAACATGATTGGTTTCACAGGAAGCAGAGAAGACTGACGTTAATGTCATCTGGCTGGATAGTGCTCCAAGGGTAAATAAGATGTTGTTTCTCCAATCTGCGATTGGAGAGGGAGGGATATTATATAAGGCTATGGACAGACATATGACTATGGTAGTGTGACTCAGAATTGAAATGATTGACGATTGGTTGTCCCTGCTCTGGTTGAGGGTGAGGAGGTGCACAGCAAATAATCTACTAATATCCGACCAATATGTCCGATTTAGGTAATGCCATATAGAGAGAACCTGATGCAGTAAATCCATCCCGAGGATATACAAGTAAAATGTTGTTTCATTTGAAAGGTCTTTTGGGTCCTGGAATGATAGTGAGGGAGGAGGTGTGGGTGCAACCTTTGTGCTTCCTGCAGTCACATGATATGGTTCCTCGTGGCGATATGTGGGGAGGGATGAGTGTTTGATGGCAACACAGAGTGAGCGGTCCCATTGGAAGGCAGAGAGGGGAGAAGAATATTTTAAAAATCATGTCTTGTGGTGGGATCGTTCAGTAAGTGCCAGAAATTTCAGTTGCATTCTGGTGGGGTGGGAGGTGTGGATGGATTCTATGTTTGTCTTTTTTTTAATATATATATTTTATTTGTTCAACAAATATAATGTTAACAGTTAAGAATATTATACCATAAGTATGTAATAACATATTAAAAATATATACTGAAACTCTATATATACAAACTAAAATCTAAGTCTAAACTATAAGTCCTCAAACACATCATAAAGCTGTTATATATATAAGGAACATTTCACTGATCAAAAAGTAACTAATTATAGGAAGGATATAAACAGAGTGGAGAGAATGCAGAGAAGGTTTACCAGAATGTTACCTGGGTTTAAGCATCTAGAGTATAGGGAGAGATTGGACAGATTAGGTCTTTATTCTTTGGAGCGTAGAAGGTTGAGAGGAGATTTGATAGAAGTATTTAAGATTATGAAAGGGATAGACAGAATGGATGTGGATAGACTATTTCCGTTAAGAGGAGGAAAGATTAAAACAAGAGGACATGAGTTAAGAATTAAGGGGCAGAGGTTTAGAGGTAACATGAGGGGGAACTTCTTTACTCAGAGAGTGGTAGACATGTAGAATGAGCTTCCGGGAGAAATAGTGGCGGCGGAGTCAATTGTGTTATTTAAGAAAAGGTTGGACAGGTATATGGATGAGAAGAAGATGGAGGGTTATGGGCATTGTGCAGGGAGGTGGGACTAGAGAGGGGTGTTTGGTTCAGTGCGGACTAGAAGGGCCTAATGGCCTGTTTCCGTGCTGTAAATTGTTATGTTATTATGTTATGTTAAGAATATGTAGAGTGAAGAAAGTTCCAGTTTCTATTTGGCATTTAAAATAATAATCTGATAAATCCGATCTCAATCTATTCAATTTCTAAAGAATAATATACAATTGATGTCAAATTATAATGAAGTAATCTATAGCCTATATTAATAGTATTTCTCATAAACACCTTACACACATTTTGCCAGACTTGTTCATCTATTATTGTGTTAAATCATAGTCCCCTACTTTATTTTGAATTAAACATACCTACTTTACAGTTGGATCTTGTAATATATATGTGTGTGTGTGTGTGTATATATATATATATATATATATATATATATGTGTGTGTATATGTACACACACACCATTGGAATACACTTATTAATCATTCCATCAATCATAATTTGTAGCAAATTTGAAAGATATTTTAAAATTATTTCCGCACCTAATTTCATAGACACATAGAAAATAGGTGCAGGAGTAGGCCATTTGGTCCTTCAAGCCTTCACCCCCATTCATTATGATCATAGCTGTACCCAATTCCTGCTTTCTCCCCATACCCCCTAATTCCCTTGGCCACAAGAGACAAATCTAACCTACACATGAATATTGACAGGGACCCGGACTCAACTACTTCCTGTGGCAAAGAATTCCAAATATTTACCATTCTCTGAGGGAAGAAATGTTTCCTCATCTCAGTCCTAATAAAAAAATTCCCCATTATCTTTAAACTATGGCCCCTGGTCTGGTTTTTCCCAGCATTGGAAATAACTTCCGTGCGTCTAGTCTGACGAAACCCTTAAGAATTTTATATAAGATTCCCCCTCACTCTTCTAAATTCCAGAGAATACAAGCCTATTCTATTGAACCATTCTTCATATGCGAGTCCATCCATCCCTGGTTTCAGCTAATGAACCTTATCTGCTCCCCCTCCAAGGCATGAACATACTCCCTCAGTTAAGGCGACCAAAACTGCACTCAGTACTCCAGGTGTGGTCTCACCAAGGCACTGTTCAGCTGCAGCAGGACCATCCTACTCCTGTACTCACATCCTCCCGCTATGAATGCAGAATACATTTCACCCTCCTCACTGCCTGCTGCACCTGTACGCCCACTTTCAAGTACTGATGTACAGCAACCCCCAAGTCTCACCATATCTTCCTTTTTCCAGAACAGATAGCATTTAAATAATAATCCTCTTTCATGTTCTTACCTCCAAAATGGATAACCTTGCATTTATCCACATTCACCAGCATCTGCCATGTCCTGGCCCACTTGCCAAGCTTGCCCAAATCACCCTGCACTCTCCTAGCATCCTCCACACACTTATCCTGCTTCGTATTGTTTATCCTGAAATTTTCTCATAATTGAACAAATGACTATAGAGTCTTGGTATTTCTATATAATGCTTTAATGCATTTTATAAAATTAATACCAAAACCAAATTTAGTTAACACCTTAAATAAAAAACATTAGAAAATTTAAAAAAACGTTTTTCCGCATCTAAGGCTATGATAAGACTTAAAGTGTCTTTTTCTTCTGATCGAAATTAACTATTCTTAATAACCTTAATATATTCTCCGAAGTCTATTTATTAAAAAAAACGATTGTTCCATATCTATTTAATCACAAAGATATTCATTAATCATAATCACCAATACTTTTGCTACTATTTTATAATCCACTTTTAACGATGATATAGATCTATAAGAAATGGATCTTAATGGGTCTCTATCTTTTTTTAGGATATCTGAAATTATCGTCATAGAGAAAGTTTCTGAAAGGCTATGTTGTTTAGAAGTCTGTTCTATAACTTGTATAAATAATGGAATCCAGATATCTTTCAACTCTATAAGAAATTCTACTGGAAAACCATATTCACCTGGAGATTTATTATTATGTGAACAAGTAAGTGCAGCAAAGATCTCCTGCTCACTAAAAGGATACGCTGTTGTATCAGTTGTAGAAAAAAGAAACTTACAGGGAGGTATTACTGCTTAGGATGCCTTCATTTAAAAAAAAAGCCTGGTACCAGGGAGAGATCAGTGTTCTCTAAAAGCGAAGAACCAAGACTCTCCCTAGCTAGAAGAAACTGGTACATTTATAATCAGAATACATGTGATAAGAGGAACATTTGCAACTGAAGAAACAAAGCTCTTTACAAATTGTGTCAGGCATCCTTCAACTTGAAGGTCGTTAAAGATGATCAAATCAGAGAAAGAGAACCAAAAGAAACTTGTGAAAAGAATTCAGTACTTCCTCTTAGAGAGATAACACTGTCCAGCTCATCCATCTCCTAGCTTCACATCAGTCTGGCTGAGGAGGCAGGATGTGGGTATAGATCAGTAATTAGCCCTTTGTTCTGGGAAGACTGTATAGTTATGTGTGAAACTTAATATTGTAAGAGAATAAGTAATAAAAGCAAATTGTGAAGTTTAAATCATAAAATTAAAGAGGGTAACATTTTATCTTTTAATCAGATGAGGGAACATTTTGGTATTGATAAGATTTCTTTATTTCTTTATTATCAAATTCGATCTTTGGTAAAATGTATGTTTGGTAGAGATATGATTTTACCTGAAATGATTAAATTTGAGACATTTCTTATGATGGTACTAGAGAAGAGTTACATTTCAATTATGTATTAAATATTACAGGATGGTATGGACAATATGTGTTGGGATAGACCTAAAATTAAATGGGAAGTGGATATTGGTTTTATTTTTTTCTAAAGATGATTGGTCAGATATCTGTTTTGATAGTGTAACTAGATTGATAAATGCACGTTATGCAATGATTAATGATATTTTTACATCAATTATATTTGACACCTGAAAAATTAAATAAATATGGTTTTAATGAATCAGATTTGTGTTTTAGATGTGGTGATACGGTTTGAACATTTCTTCATGCTGTTTGGTTATGTATACATGTACAATTTTTTGGAAGAAAATTCAATCGTTTTTAGAATATCTGTATAAGATTAAAATAGTTTTAGATCCAACAGTATTTTTATTGGGTAGTTTGCAACCTCTGAAAAGCTTGGGATTAGATAAGTTTCAACTTGCTTTTATATATTTAACTTTATCTGTAGTGACAAAATGTATTGCTAGTACATGGAAAGATCAAAATATGATAGTATTGATAGCATAATGAGATGAAGTTTTGATTAGTAATGGAAAAAATTACATAGGTTTCACATGTTAATTATAATTTTTTTATTAATAAGTGGCTGTTATACTTGGAATATTTACATTTCAATTTATATTGATTAGATTTTAATATGTATATTTAACTTTTTTAATATTCTTCCTTTATTCTTTTTTATGTCTTTGCGTAGTACTGTGGGAAGTAGGCTGTGGGGGGGTGGGGGTGGTTCTTTTCTTTTCTTTTTTTTCTCTCTCTATATATATATATATATATATATATATATATATACAAATGTTCATGTTCATGTTTAATTGCTGTATATATCAGATATTATTTGTTTTTTGAATTAATAAATAAAATTTAAAACAAAAACCAGAGATTTATAAAACTTCTACATCACCTCATGGCTTCCGAACTCCATCCCGCGACTAATGAAGCCCAGTTAATCCTCAGTAAACTTAAGGGATGTATCGATTTGGACTCCACGGTCCCTCTGTTCTTACACACTATTCAGAACCATTCTTTTGTGACCAGAGCTTCACCAGAGTGACCAGTCTCTATTGAAGATGCAACGTCCCAACCATTGGGTGAACACACCAAAGTTGTGGTGATACTCAGCTGGTCTCACGACATCCAATGGAGGTAAAAGTTCATCATTAACTTTTTGGGCCTCATGCCTTTCTCAAGGTATGAGCGAAAGCCTTACTAAAGATGCTGGGATGGAATGAAAGAAGATGGATAGAGTCCAATCCCGTCTGGACCCCCTCCAACCAGATGGCATTTACATCGACTTTCCAGGTTTCTCTGCAGAATTCCCATTCCTATCTCAATGTCGCTTTCCTTACCTCCAGCTCCTCCTCCACTTCCTCTAAAATGATTTAATCTTCTCTCCAGCTGTGGCACTCTCTTCCCTTATCCTTTTGTCATCCACCTCTCCATTCACAGAGCTGCTCTTACCATGCCTTTCCCTCCATTCACTGCTTCTCCCTCCCTCCTTTCCCCAATCATTCCTCCCTCATGTGCTCTACCCTCCCTCCATCCTCTCCATCCCATGGCCATTTCCTCCTCCTCTCCTCCCCTCTCCTCACTTCCCCTACTTCCCGATCCATTAGATCCAGCTTTGTACCTGTTTTGTACTCACACCTTGATAAAGCTCAGTCACCAGATCTCGGTGGTATATCTCTGCCTCCTGCGCATGCAGCGAGACCGGTTTGGTACTTCCAGCATGTTTTGTATGAACTCCAATCACATGGTGAGCAGATTTTGATGTTTCACCCCCACATTGTGAGAACTATCAGGACAGGTATATGGACAGGTGCAATGTGTTCACAGGAAGTGTCGTGTCATGAGCGAGATCCGATGTAAGACCTGGCCAGTCAGTTGGGAGGCAGTCAGGGGAAGGTGATATCCATCAAATGTGTCAACAGGAAATTCAAGCAGTGATTCCTTCTGGCGTTGTACGAGGACGTTGCCATGATTTGAAAGGCTGAGCTACCGGGATGGATGGAACAGCTGTGGGGGGGGGGGGGGGGGGTGGCGGGTTGATGTATATTCCGTGGAGTGCACGAAGCTGAGTGGTGATTTGGTATCATCTGTACATGCACAACCTGACAGAGCAGCTTTTCTCTGGATCACAGTTCCTGCACAAAAACACACACCCAGAAAGACAGAGACACAGACATGCATTCTCGCACACAAAATAATCAAACATACACACCAATATATATTTTTATATAAATATTTTGTGGTGATTTACACTGTTTTAGGACACTGATCATCAGCTCACACCCTGTGGAAAAGAACTGTTTCCCAATGCTTACATTTGACCTGAAAGTATAGGAAGTATGCCATTTGCCCATTGAGTCTTCCCCGTCATGAGTTGATCCATTCTCACGCTCATCACCAATTCCAGTGCTTTCTCCCCTCAACATTTGATAGTCTTCCTATTTAGATACCCATCAATCTCTACCACTTTAAATACACCCAACAACCTGGCCTCCACAACCACCTGTGATAGCAAATTTCGGAGGTTCACCACTCCCTTGTAAAGGAATTCATCCTCATCTCTGTTTTAAATGGGTGCCCTTCAATGCTATTCTGCCTTCTTGCCTTGAATCCTCAATCATGCGAAACAACATTTCTGCATCTACTCTATCTAGACCTTCCAACATTTAAAATGCTTCTCCAATGCCACACCCCCAACCCACAAATATTTTGAACACTATAATGTACAGTTGAAGACCCAATACATGTTCATCACATTCCAATCCCTTCATTCCAGGACATTCTTGTGAATCCTTTTATAATCCTCACCAATGGTAGATCATTCTTTCTTAACGGAGCACACAACTATGCCCTGTACAACGTGAGGTCTAACTAGTGCCCGCCAAAGCCTCAACATCACATCCCTGCTCTTCTGTACTATTCCTCCGAATCGACTGCCAACATAGTATTAACATTACATTTTGCTGCTCCTCCATCTCCTTCCTGATGATAGTGGTCCAAAATCCTGTGTGCAGGGTGGAAATGGCCCTTGAAGATTCTTTGAGCCCTATTTTAGCAAGGATCCTGTTGAATAACCTCAGTAAAGGTAAGGGGGACTGCAGTGATATTCTCCAACCTCTGTATTGCATTCTGGACTGGCGCTTTACAGCTACTGTACCACACAATGATGGAGCCCGTTAGGTCACTCAAAATTGTGCTCCAGCAAAATGATGTCAAGATGGGGACTGCTAGCCTAGTCTCATCGACATCCTGAAGAAGTGTAGAGGGGGTGGGAGAAGGGAAAGGGGGCATGGGGAAGGGAGGAGGGTGCAAAGAAGTGGAGGGGTAGGGGAAGGGAGAGGATGTAATGAGGGGTGAAACGAGAAGCAAGGAGGGAAACTGAAAAGTGGGTAAGGAAGGATCAGGACGGGAAGAGGGAGAGGGGCCAGAAAGTTGGGAGAGGGTAGAGAGTGGAGTGAGAGATAGAGGGTGTGGAGAGAGGGGTAAGAGGAGAGCGTGGGAGAGAGTAGAGGGAGTGAGGAGAGAGACGGAGGGTGTGGATAGTGGTGAGAGGCGGAGTGAGGGGGAAGAGAGGGGAGGATGTAAGCTGTATTTAAAGTGGGAAGGGAACCAGAGTGTTAGAGCAGATAGTGGAGTGGAGGAGGGAAAAGATGATGTGACAATTGCATGTAATGTTAGACGTCAAATGTTTGCATGCGTTGAAAATGAACTCATGCGCACCTATTTCAATGCAAGAAGTATTGTAGGAAAGGCAGATAGGTTTAGAGTGTGGATGGGCACGTTGTGGTCATCAGTTAAACGGTGCATCTCATGCCCCGTGCATCTATTGCTTCCAATGCAATAGAGTGGATAGGGGGAGGAAAATAACAGCTCTGCTCAAGCAGGACAGACCAGAAGGCTCCTCTGCAGGCAATATGGGTGGATCTGAGGAACAGAAAATGTATGACCACACTTATGGGGTGTATTATAGACTGCCCAATAGTCAACGAGAATTGGAGGTGTAAATGTAGAGAGATAGCAGACAGCTGCAGAAAACATAAGCTTATAGTAGATTTGAAGTTTCCACATATTAACTGAGACTCCCATACTGTTAATGGACTGGATGGCTTGGAGCATGACTAGTGTCTTCGTGAAAGTTTTCCAAAACAATATATGGAGTTATCAACTCGAAAGGGCAAGATCTCCATTTGGGAAATGGCACAGGGCAGAAATAGTGCAAATCTCGTGATCACAATGCTATCTGTTTGTAAGTTAATTATGGAGAAGGATTGGTCTGGTCATCGGGTTGAGATTCTAACCTGAAGAAAGGCCACTTTTGACGAAATGAGGAAGGATCTAAAATGCATGGATTGAGATCATTTTCTGGAAAGGCTGTTAGAGTTATGTAGAGACTTTCAAATTATGAGAGTACAGAATTTGTAGGGTTACTATCAGGATTAAAGGGAAAGTTATTAGGCATAGGGAATCTTCATTTTTGAGGGATATTGGAGATCAGGTTCAGTAGAAGAGAGGTCTATAGCAGGTAAATGCAACATGGATCAAAAGAGGTATTTGATAAGTAAACAATGCAAGAAAAAACTCAATAAATCAGGAAGGTGAAAATAAGACATGAGGTTGCTTTGGCAGATGATGTGAAGGAAAATCCTAAGGGTTTCTACAAGTATATTAAGAGCAAAATGATAGGAAGGAAAAAAAAATGGATCCCTTGAAAATCAGCATGCTCCAGCTTCATATGGCACCAGATGAGGATCTTAGAGGGTTACTTTGCTTCATTACCCATTCGGGAAATGAGGCACAGAGTCATGGGAAAAGGAAAACAGTGAGCACGTTGAACCTATACAGATTAAAGAGGAGGAAGTGCTTGTTGTATTAAAGCAAATAAGGATGGACAAATCTGCATGGCATGATGATATTCTCTCTGAATTTGAGGGAGGCATGCATTGAAATTACAGTGGGTCTGGCAGAAATATTTAAAATGACCTTTACCACAGGTGTGGTGCTGGAAGATTGGAGGGTATCTCACGTTTCATTGCTTAAAAGATCAAAAAGTCATCATGAAAAGGGTAGGCGAATGACCCTGACATTAGAGTAGGTGAATTATTGGAAGGTGTTCTAAGAGATCTGATATACAAGTATTGGGATGGCCAGAGACTCATTACAGATAGTCAATGTGATTTTGTTTGTGACTCATCAATCTTATGGAGTTTTGAGGAGGTTACAAGGAAAGGATAAAGAAAAGGCTGTGGATGTTTTCTACATGGCATTTAGTATGGCTTTTGACAAGGACCCAAATGGCAAGTTAATCAGGAAGGTTCCGATACTGGGTATTTATGGTGAAGTTGTGAACTGGATTAATCAGTGGCAAAACAGAAGAAGCCGGAGAGTAGAGGTGGATGATTGCTTCTCCGACTGGAGGACTGTGACCAGTGGTCTGCCCCAGAGATCAGTGCTGGGACCATTATTGTTTATATCAGCAATCTGCATGATAATGTGGTAAATTGAATCAGAAAGTTTGCAGATGATACAAAGTTTGGAGGGGTTGTATATTTTAAATAAGGTTTTTAAACATCCAGAAAGATCTGAAACAGCAGGAAAATAGGCTGAAAATGGTAGATGGAATTTAATTCAGACAAGGTGCACTTTGAAAGCAAAAACCAAGAAAGGGCATACATGATGAATGGTAGAGTACTGAGATATATGATTGAACAGAATGATCTAGAAATACAGATACATAATTCCTTTAAAGTGGCGTCACAGGTAGATAGAGTTGTAAAGAGAGCTTTTTGGCATGTTGGTCTTCATTAAACAACTTAATGAGTATAGGATATTGGATGTTATGTAAAGTTGTATAAGACATTGGTGAGGAAAGATATTAACAATATTTAAAGTAAATAGGTTAGGTCTATGGAGCTTAGAATAATTAGTGGAAATTTAATAGATGTATAAAATTATGAAGGGGATAGATGGAGTAAACTTTTTCCACTGAGGGTAGGTGAGATACAAACCAGAAGACATGGGTAAAGAGTAAAGGGGGAATTTTTTTGGAGAACGATTGTTCTGTGGGTTCACATAGAGATGAATCTGGACACGTGTTATAATCACAGGTAATGTTACTGAACTCACAGGAAAAAATACAGGAGAACATCAACCTATACTCCATCAATTGACTAAACAACGCTTAAGGCACTAAACATCAGACCTGGGTTGGAATCCAATATCAGTGGCCACCGGTACTTTACATCCTCATACACTCTGTTTCCTGTACCAATCAGGGTGTGGTTCTGCAAATAATGATCTATCACAGTACTATGGCTCAGCTTCAGTGTAGTACAAAATTTATGCGTAACACTTGAAGCATTGTCTAGGGGTGCAGTGCTGTTGAAGTTTATCGAAGCACCGCTGTGCCATTTAACCGTGCTGCTCTGGTATATCATCTGGCAGCTTTGAGGCTACTCCGGCATCTCACGCTAGCAGGACCTTACAGCGGGACCTCTGTCCCCCCATCCCAGCTGAGTGCTATTCTCTATTCTGGACATAACTGCATATTATACGACCAGTCCTATAGTTTTGCAATTAT
The DNA here is from genome assembly GCF_036971445.1 of Narcine bancroftii. Taxonomy (NCBI): domain Eukaryota; kingdom Metazoa; phylum Chordata; class Chondrichthyes; order Torpediniformes; family Narcinidae; genus Narcine; species Narcine bancroftii. Next base: position 309,866,862 of record NC_091471.1, read on the forward strand.
ACATGGCAAAATTCAACATGGCGGCCATCAAGGCCAGGTATTGTGACACCCCGTAGTCGCGTTTGAGGTGACTTCCGACACCTCATAAATTAGCACTGCACCCTTGGCGATGTCCACAGTAGTGATCTGGTGTGGAGCGATGTCCAGAGGCTTGGAGCATGAGAATGAAAGGATTTTTATATGTTTAAGATGGGGGCACCTAGCCAGAAATGACCCCAGATAAATTAAATTAGCCAACATTAAGGTGTACACTGATGGATGGCCAGTGTTCAATTTTGATTCTAAATGCGCTTCAGGCGGGGGGACATGTGACCAACCGCAATACACAATATTCTCAACAATCCATATATAATAACATCAGAGTAACTGTTGAAAGAGAGCGGTGGGAGTATGGATTGAGCTTCTAATTGTAAGTTGTGATTGCAGGCTCACTTTCATATTTAAGAAATATTTGGGCAGGTTCATGAATAGAAGGAGAATGGAGGGCTATGTCCCAGGTGAAGGTCAGTGGGACTTTGAAAAAATGGATAAGCATAATCTCAGAAGGCCGAAGAGCTAGCCTCTTTGTTTCAGTTCTATTGTTCTATGGGTGTGGTAGGGAGAGGGGGGAGATGGGGAAATGGAAAAAAAAAGAGTTGAGAAAGTGGGAGGAAAAGGGGGAAGGGAGAAAGAGAGGGAAAGGTGTAGAGAATGTTTGAGGAAAAGTGGATGGGAGAGATAGGGAGGGAGCAAGTTGGGATAGGAAAGTGAGGAGGAGAGAGAGGAGGAGGGAGAGCAAGGGTTAAGAGAGGATACTGAGTGAAGTGCGATGGAGGGAAGTGATACAAGGCTGGGAGTGAGAGAGAGAAAGAAGGTGAGAATTGGGGCCAAGGGAGATAAAGGGGTGTTAGGGGAAGGGGAGAGAGAAAGGAAAGAGGAGGCGCAAGTGGAATGAGGGGCTGAGCTTGGGGTAAAAGCAGGTGAGAAGTGGTAGAGTGGGTAGAGGATGAGGGAGAGAGGAGGGGAGATAAAAGAAAGGGAGGGGAAGTGGGTAGGGATGAGGGAGGGAAGGGCTAAAGCCTACTGGGGTGGAGAAAGTGAGAGGGCAAAGAGATGGCATTGGTGGTTAGGGATTAGGGTGCATGTGGTGAGTGGAGGAACAAAGGGGAGAAATGTATAGAAGAACAAGAAGAGAGGGGAGAGAGAGGTGAGAGAGTTTTCTTGAGTTGGAGAGAGAGAATAGAGAGGCAGGAGTGATGAGGTGAAAGAGGGGAAGTGAGAGAAGAAATGAAAGTGGAGAGAGGGAAGACAGGAATGAGGTGAGTGGGGTACAGGAGGGGAGGGAGATGTAGAGGAGGAGGTGTGGGTAGGTAAATAGGAGAGAGGAAGAAAGGTGGCAAAAAGGGAGAAATGTGGAGAGAAATGAGGGGGTGAAGGGGACATGAGTGAGAAAGGAAGGGAGAGGAATGTGGAGGTGGGGAGGGCATAGAGAGTTTGGAGAGAAATGGAAGAGACCGAGAGGGTGAAGAGAACGAGGAGAAAACAGTCGAGTGAATGGTGTGGGATGAGGAGGGAGAGGTGATAAATGGGGAGGTGAGGGGAGGGGAAAGAGGAAAATAAGAGACGGCAGATAGGGCATAGAGAGTAGAATGGTAGAAAGAGGAGGAGATTCAGTGTTGAAAGCTGAAGAGATCGAGAATGAGGTAGTAGAGGAAGAGGAAGTCAGGGATAGAGATGTAGGAGGTGGAAAACTGGGAGAGTATGCGGTGGGAAAGGAGAGGACATAGAGGGGATACAGAGGTAGAAGTGTAGAGATAGATGAACAGAGACAGATTGAGAGATAGGGGAGTTAGGGGTTAAAGGAGAGAGGAGAGAGAGGGGGAATAGAGATGGTGAAAGAGTGTGGACAGAGCTTGGAGAGATGGTAGAGAGTGAATAGAGGTGGGAGAAAGAGAGAGGGGTAAGGAGAAAGTGGAGGGAGGAGTGAGTGCACAAGAGAGACAAGAAGTAGAGAAGGGGAAAGAAGGGAGAGAAAGTGAGCAAGGAGAGGTTTAGAGAGCGATATTAGGGCAGTGAAAGGGTAAAGAGGTGGGGAGAGTGGAGAGAGGTGCAGGGAGGTGGAGAGGGGAATAGGAGAGAGTGGAGAGGGTGAAAGAGTGGAGAGGTGTGGATCAGTCAGGAAAGGGGAGAGAGGATAACGAATGTGGGTGCGAGTGGGGAATTGAGGAGGAAGAAGAGTCGGAAAGGATTAGTGGAGGGACAGAATGATTGGGAAGAATCCACAGAGGAGGGAGAGAATGAAAAGGGGAGAGGATTGTGAGAGTGTGGGGAGGGATTTAAAAGCGTAGAGCAAGGGTGAAGGAGGGAGAGGTGGAAAAGAGGGAATAGTAGGAGAAAGCGAGATGAAAAACGGGAAAAGGAAAGAGAACAAGGGGCAGAGGAGAAGGAAATTAGATGGGGAGAGTGGGAAACGGAGGGGAGAGGGTGGGGATAAATGGGAAGAGATGGGGAGGAGATACAGAAGTGGGGAAAAGGAGAGAGGGGAGGAGAGATGGCAAGGATGGGAAGAGGGGGAGAGAATGTGGATTGGGCTGACTGATGGAGAAGGGAAGGGAGAATGAGGGTTGAGAGAGTGCTGATAAATGTAGTAAATGGAGGAGAGAAGGGGAAGAATGATGAAGAGGGAAGAAGAAGGGAGAAATGTGGAAAGGAAAAGGGGAAGGAAAAGGGATATAAGAGGGAGTGAAGAGGATAGAGAGGGGGAAAGAGGTAGGGCACGTGGGCAGAGCATGAAGAGAGAGGGAGGCAGCGTGGAGGAGATGTGCTCGAGTGGAAAGAGAGGGAAATGGGGAAAGACGGTTCAGGGGACAGTGGAGCGAGTGGTGTGGAGTGAGGTGTTGGTAAGGAATGAGGATAAGAGTTAGGGAGAGTGGGGAGTAATGGTGGGCTGCGAGGGGGATGTGGAAGTAGACAGCGAGAGAAAATAAGGGAAACAGGAGACAGGGGAGGGTCTGGAGAGGTAATGGGGAAAGAGAGTAGAGTAGGGAGTGTGATGGAACACTGTACTTGTTGGCACACCCCAACTAGTATCCCCAATACTTGCACTATCACCAAGTCTCCTCCTTCTGTATTGCCTTGGAATCGGCCCAACAGCAGGTAAGATATGACTGTAAGTTAGCAATTAGCCCTACAGTCCAGAAGTTGAGATTAATAGGATTTAATCACTAAAAACTTAGTCATATCATATTTTAAATACTGTGTGTGTTTTGTGTTTGTGATTTTAGAATTTGAATAAAGTTTGTAATTAAGAAAGAATGGGAGAGAGAGGAGAAGGGAGAAGTGAGAATGGATGATTGAAGGGAAAAGCAAAGTGATTGGGGTAGGGAGATGGATGAATGGCAAGGGAGAAAAAGTGGGATGAGTTTGGAATATGGGTGGGATAAGAAGAATTGGTGGACAGGGTGTAGATGGGGCAGAGGTGAGATAGGGAGAGTGTGGAGAGGGAGAGAGAGGGGGATATGACAGGGGAGAGTTGGTGGAGAGGGGTTATGTGGGAGAGGGATGAATATGGGGAGAGACGTGGAGAGTGTGGAAAGAGAGTGGAGGAGTGGGAGTGGGTGTTTGGGAGAGAGGGGAGAGCAAAGGGGACAATGAAAGTAAGGAGGAGAGCAAGAAGAAAGATGAGGAGGGATCGTGGGTAGACAGAGGGGAGAGGGATTGTGTACAGAGAGGAGAGAAGGTGGTCTAAATAGGAGGGAATTGAGGTGGGAGAGGAAGGAGTTGGTGGAGAGAGGAGAGATGGGAGAGAGGGGAATGTTTGGAGAAAGGGCACGATGGAGAGGACAAGAAAGCGGGAATGAATGGGGGAGTGAGGATGGGGAGATGCGTGGTGTGGCAGAGGGAGGAGGGTTGCAGGAGGAATGAGAAGGGAAAATTTGGGGAATTTATAGAGGAGGACAGTGAGGTGAAAGTGGGGTATTAGATAGAGGGGATGTGGTGGGGAAATGAAGGTGGAGGAAGAGCAAAAGAGAAAGAGGGGAGAGTGGTTATAAAAATGGGAGAGGCGTGGGAGTTGGTGGAGAGTGGGAAGATATCAGGAGAAGGGAATTTGTGACAGGGGATTGGGGAGAGGTGAGATATAGGTAGAATGGGAGAATGAGAGGTAGTGGAGTGTTAGTAGAGGGGGAGATGGGTGCGAGTGGGAGGTGGGAATGGAATGATGGAGGAAAAGTATGAGAAAGGGATGGGTAGGGCGAAGGACAGAGCGAGAGGAATGGTGCAGTGATAGCAAGCGTAGAGAGAGGGGCAGAGAAGAGAAGAGAGGAGGAATACGGGTGGGAGATGTGAGAGGAGAGCGAGAAAGGTGTAAGAGGAGGAGAGTGGAGGAAAAAGAGAGGGGAGACGCGGGAAAGGGCTTCAGAGGGGGAAGAGGGGAGAGGCTACGCGGAGTGCAGTGGTGAGGGGAGGGAGATAGAGATATGTTAATAAAGAGAGGAGAAAGGGAGTGGAGAGAGGTAGAGGTGTGTTAGGCGGGAACGGATAGGGGTGAGGCAATGAGTGGAAGAGAAAATGGGATTAGAAAGTGAGGTGAGGGGGAGCAGTGGGTGAGATGAGACAGAGAGTGGGAGAGAGGGGGGGATATAATGGGAATGCATAGAATGAGGGACATAGCAAGAGGGAGGGCAGATTGAGTGTGGGGGATGATGTAGGGAGAGAGGAAGAAAGAGTGTGGAATGAGGGTGGTAGAGAGGTGAGAGAGGATTACGAGATGGTGCAGTGTTGGTGGAATAGGAAGTTATGGTAGATGAATGGGTGGCAAAATTGTTGGTGCAGATTTTATGGATCATTGGGATATCATCTGGGAAATGTATGATCTGTGCAAAAAGGACGGGTTTCATCTGAATTGGATGGGGGAACCAATATCCTGGAGGGCAGATTTGCTCGAGCTGTTTAGATTAGTTTTGCAGGGTGGTGGGAACTAGAAAGTGAGGGCAGAGGTTAGGGTAGAAGGACAAAAGCATGATGCTATGAGCTCTGAGTTGGTGACCAATGATGGGCAGGGGACAAAATATAAATGGAGCCAGTTAGAGAGTTTGCAATTAGTCAATTTCAGTACTAGAAGTATTAAGAATAAAGGGAATGAACGTAGAGCCGGGATCACTATGTATAAGTATGATGTAGTGGTCATTACTAAAACTTTGCTGTAGGTAAGGCAGTATTGGCTAATACAGGTACCATAGTTCAGGTGTTTATAAAAATATTTTCGGAAGTAGGTAAGATGTGGGGGGCATGGTGGTGATGCTGGTAGTAGAATTATTGGTCAGGTATAGCATCACATCTAAAGAAAGGGAAGAGGCTTCAGACAGAGAGTCCACTGAGTCGATGTGGGATGAAGTCAGAAATAGGGAGGAAGTTATCACTGTGCTGTAAGTCGTCTATAGGCCCCGAAATAGCCATGGGGTTACTGAGGAGCAGGTGAACAGGGAGATTGCGGAATAGTGCTGGAAATATAGGTTTATAGTTATGAGTGATTTCACATTCCTTAGTATTGACTGCAATAGGTCTAAATTTGTCAAGTGTGTAAAAGAAGGATTCCTGATACACTATGTGGACCTGCCGACGAGAGGAGAGGCCGTACTTGAGCTGGTTCTTGTTAATGAACCTGGTCCGGTGGCAGAAGAGATATGTTAATAAAGAGAGAATAAAGGGAGGGGAGAGAGGTAGAGGTGTGTTAGGTGGGAAAGGATAGAGGTGAGGAAATGTGTGGTTTTGGTGAGAGCGATCACAACTCCCTGCACTTCAACATAGCTTTGGAAAAGGATGTATACATTCAAAATTGGAAAATGCTTCACTTGCAAAGTGCTAAATATGACTAGATGAGGTAGGAACTAGTGAGAGTAAATTGGCAACTGATGATTAAATGTTAAAGCACTGTAGTAACATTGAGGGTATTTATGGACAAAGATGGTAGAAAAATGGAATCATGGCTGATGAAACAGTTTAGGCAACTAATTAAGAGGAAGAAGGAATCATAAATTAGATAGGAAGCAGGAAATGGAAAGGGCTCATGAGAAGTATATGGTAGACAGGAAGGATCTTAAGAAAGGACTTAGGAGAGCTCCATGTGGGCATGTAGAATTAAGGAGAACCACAAGACATTCTATGTGTATGTTAGAAACAGAAGGATGATGACAATGAAGGTGTGACCACCAAAGGATGAGGGATGCGGTGGAGGTCGGAGAGGTCCTAAATTAATACTTTGCATTAGTAATCACAAGATAAAATGACCTTGATGAAGATGAAGATTACATTGAACGCCTGTGTTCTTGAGAATGTGGAGATTAAAGAGGTGTATCATCTTAAAAATATCAAGATTGATATCCCAGGGACTGGACACGATATTCCTCTGGTTACTGTGTCAAATAAGAGAAGAGATAGCTGGAGCAATAGCTGTTATCATTTAATCCTCTTTGGCCGCAGGGGATGTGCTGGAGGATTGGAGAGTGGCAATGTAGTCCCCTTGTTTTATAAAAAAAAATAGGGAGAACGCTGACAACATTAGATAAGTTTGTCTTACATTAGTGGTCTGCAATATATTTGAGAGGATTCATAAATATAGGATCTATGAGTATAGTCTGCTCAATGAGAAGATGGATTTACGACGGAATTTTATTTAAAAATTGTGATTTGATATTTCTGGTATATACTGATGTACTTAAATAAGCCACTGACACAAGCTGATTTCCAGAGTCGTTTTCAAGGGCATTAATGACTGTTATACTAAAGAATGGAAAAGACCCATTAAAAGTAGCATGTATTGAATATCTTTCTTGATTGAAGATTACAAAATTGTAGCAAAAGTTTTAGCAAACAGACTAGCTATTTGTTTATCAAAATTAATACAAGTGGACCAAGCAGGTTTCATTAAGCATAAGTGTTCAGGTTATAACATTACGTAATTTATTACAATAATTAATGTTTCAAGAGAACAACTCAACCAACCGATGATACTAGCGCAAGACTTGGCCTTCGACCGAGTGGAGTGGAATTTTATATTTCAGGTGTTGGATTTAAATTTTATTATAATAATTATAAGAATTATTATAAAAGATTTAAATTTGGACTACTCTTTACTGGTTGGGTTAAAGCATTATATACTAACTCGTCCACATGGTTGGTGACGAATGGAGAGATTTTGTAGGTATTAAATCTATTCAGATCCATTAGACAAGGCTGTTCATTGTCGCCACCTTTATTTGCATTAGTTATAGAACCTTTGGCCCAACTGATTAGACAGGAAATGAATATAAAGGGAATTACAATTGGTGGGCAACAGTATAAAATTAATCTGTGTGCAGATGATGCGTTGATATATTTGTCTCAACCTAAGAATTCTTTAGATCCATTACAAAATTTGTGGAAACAATGCGGGGTAATGTCAGATTATAAAGTAAATAGGGATAAAAGTGAGATATTACCAATATCAGATGGAGATTATTCAGATTATAAACAGCTTCCAAAGTTTAAATGGACAAATAAAATTAAATATTTGGGTGTAATAGTGGATAAATTGTATCCAAATTTATACAGTTTAAATTATATACTGTTACTAAATAAGATGAGTTCTGATTTACCTAGATGGAAGAAACTGCCAACTGTTGTTTGGACGGGTAAATTGTATTAAAATATATATATATATCCTCGCATTCAATACTTGTTTCAATCTGTTCCAAGAGCTATACAGGGAAAGTTTTCTTTTTTGTCCAAAATGCTTGCCTATACTACAACATCTTCACAGACCTTCTCTACCTCAACATATTTTTCTAGACATTGCTCTAGTAATGGCACACGCACAGTAGATTTTCAAATCTTTTTAGGACTCATAAAACAATGGCTTAATTGTGCATTTCTCTGCAGCTATGACTTTACCCTCTGCTAAATCATTCCCCAACAAAAGTGAAACTCCATCCACCGGCAGACTTGATCTTATCCCTATCGTAACTGGGCAATTAACTAAGTCTGATTTCATTCATCTCTATTCTATGCAAAGGTATAAGCTCGGCCTCACCACCAATGTTTTTAATTAAATTCACATCTCCAGTATCAGTCTCCTCACCAAAATTCAAACGTTGCTTAATACAAGCGATTGGGCTGCTCCAGTATCCCGCAGGATTTCAACTGGCACTTGATTGGATCCTTCTTTAACCAAAATGAAACCTTCAGTCATGAATGATTTTAAAATATCCCGAACTCTCTCACTCTGAATACAGGCGGTTGGTACCACCATTTTCTGTTTCTTCCTTTTCAGTACAGGACAAATTGGTATTATGTGACCTGGCTTCTTACAATAGTGGAAAATAACATTTGAATTTTTTTTCTTCAGCCGTTTCTCTTCCACTCTCACTTTAAGCTCACTTATAGATTTTCTTTCTACACTACTTGGATCATCTGAAGTATTCCTTTGAAATGGGTTAAAGCAAATTCCTCTGGGAATTTAGCCAATTTTTGCTAAGTTGTTATATTTTTTCAATGCCGTACACTTAAATATCATGAGGAACACACTTTTTTATCTCCTCACTCAGAATGATTTTCCTCAATAAATCAAATTATTATTTTTTTATTTTCATTGTAGCCCATCGCCGATCAAAATGCACAAAATTGCTATAAGCAAAATCTAGGTAAGAATGGGTTGCTATTTTTAAAGTCTCCTGAACTTTTGTCTATAAGCCTCTGGAGATAGTTCACAAGATCGGAGTATAGACTGCTTCACAAATTCGTAATCAGCTGCTTGTTGTACAGTGAGACACGAGTACACCTGTTGAGCTTTACGTTTAAAAACACTTTGTAGTAAGAGTGACCACTGGTCTGGTGGCCATTTTAAATTTAGAGATAATTTCTCAAAATGCTGAAAATACTTGTCTATTTCAGCTTTCTCAAATGGAGGAACTACCCCCACTTCTTAACTGACCAGAAAATTCTTCTCCTCACCAGCACGGGGGTTTTAGGATTCCCCTTTCATTGGATTAGAGTCTGCCTCAATATAGCTGGTTCTAGCTCATGGTTCCATTCTTTCTCTCTCTCCTCCTTTCCAGCTGCTCTCTCCACCCTTGCGGCTGCCTTTTCCTCCATTTACCCCTGCCTTACTGCTTCCCGTTCAGCTTTCCTCACTGCCTCTCTTTTTTCCTCTAACTCTAGTTTTCTCAAATCCAACTGTAATTCCTCTGAAATTTTCCCCTTTGGAAATTATTCTAATGCAGCTTCTTCATATACCCCCTTTCCTACATAGTGCTTTACAATTTTTAGGACAATTTACCTTATTTCTCCCCAGTGCTTACTGTGAGATGTTTTAACTTGCTAACTATAGCCATCAGTTCTGAATTTGTAACCATTTTTAAATTAACCACTGAAGTGTTAGCTATCAACTGGTAAATAAATATTCATAGTTGGTGGTTTTTCTGCTGGTAATTTATACACTAACCATTTATTTTCAATTTCAAGCTGGACGTTGAGTCAAATTCAGATGACTGATAACTAAACACGTCAATCGCTCCTAAAGCTTCCAAATTGGTTTGATCCTGTATGATTTCATCAAATTATGTTAGAAGATCAAACCAGCAATCACAAAAAAGGCATATCACACAGGGGTAAAGATGAACAATTTCTTTATTAACAAAATTCACTTTCAAACCTTAATTCAAAATCTCACCTTTTATAACAATGCCAATGCCCCTGGTCACTATACTAATTTATGTAAGAGTGTAAAACTAATAAATGGACCAACCTAAATATAACATTTTCAAATAATGTCTAAGTTATATTTCCAACCTGCCCACAGAAAAACTTAGACACAAAACACACAAGACTCACAAAACTTCGATCTCAACTGAAGCAAAGATCATAAACAAAATTCAGTTTGTTTGGTAAACTGAAGACAAAACAACTTTGTGTGTGTGTGTGTGTGTGTGTGTGTGTGTGTGTGTGTGTGTGTGTGTGTGTGTGTGTGTGTGTGTGTGTGTGTGTGTGTGTGTGTGTGTGTGTGTGTGTCTGTGTGTGTGTGTGTGTCTGTGTGTGTGTGTGAGACAGAGAGAGAGAGAGAGAGAGAGATTTGTCAACAGTTACTGGAGGAAGGTGCGGTGCCACGGAACTGGCGTGTTGCAAATGTGGTTCCTCTGTTAAAGATGGATCGAGGTGTAGACCCAGCAATTATTGGCCAGTCATTCTGACGTCGTTGGTTGGTGAACTCATGCAAAGTATTCTTATATATATATATATATATATATATATATGAAACACCGAACATGGGTTGTGCAGGCAAGGTCACGTTTGATAAATCTTGTTGATCTTGTTCAATTTTCTGAAGAGATGACGAGGATGGTTAATGAGGGTAGAGCAGTAGATGCAAGTCTCTACGGATTTCAGTTAAGGCTTCGATAAAATTTCACATGGAAGTTTGGTAAGAAAGGATCAGGTACTAGGTTTTAATGTTTAGATGGATTCGATTGTGGTTAGAAGATAGACTCTAGAGAGTCAAGGTGGATAACTGACTGTCAGGATGGAGGCCAGTAATGAGTGGGATCTCTCATGGGATCAGTGTTGGGTCACTTGTTGTTCGTCATTTACATTAATGATTTAGTTGATGGTTTGGTAAATTGCATTAGTAAATAGGGGAGTGAAAATGGTTTTAAGTGACTGCAAGAGGATTTACACTGTTTAGAGGAGTGGGCTGAAAGATGGCAGATGGAGTGTAACATCGATGTGTGAAGTGCTTCATTTTGGGAAGAATAATCAAAACAGGTCATATGCAGTGAAGGGCAGGGCATTAAGGAATGCAGAGGGACAAAGAGAACTTGGAATAATGGTTCATCGTTCTTTGAAAGTGGATTCTCATGTAGATAGGGTGGTAAAGATGGCTTTTGGTATGCTGGCCATTATAAATCAAAGCATATTATATAAGAGCTGGGAGGTGAGGCTTAGTCTGTTCAAAGCATTAGTGAGGTCAAATTTGGAATACTGTATGCAGTTCTGTTCCCTAAATCATAGGAATGATATTATAAGGTAGAGAGAGTGTTGAGAATATTTATTAAAATGATCACTGGATTGCAGTATCGAGAATACAAATAAAGATTGAATATACTGGGAGTGTACAAGGGTGAGAGGGGACTTGATTGATATATTTAAAATTTTGAGGGGGATGGACAGAGTAGATGTGAATAGGCTTGTCCCCTTGAGGGTAGGTGTGATTGGAACGAGGGGCCATAAGTGAAGGTTTAGGGGAAAAATTTTAGAAGTAACATGAGAGGAAGCTTATTCATTCAGAGAGTGGTAGCTGAATAGAATGATCTTCCGAAAGAGGTGGATGCAGCAGGGTCAATTTAGTCACTTAATAGAAGGTCGGGCGAGTGCATGGATGTGAGGGGATTGGAGGATTATGGACAGGGAGCAATTAGGTGAGACTAGTGGAGTTCACTTAAATTGGTGCAGACTAGGAGGGCTGAGATGGTGTGCTTCTGTACTGTAATTGATATATGGTTATATTTTACAAGATTCCTCCAGAGAGACTCAAGCAGAAAGTCATGAGGCATTGGATCAGTGGAACCTTGGCTGTGTGGATAAAATATTGGCTTGTAGGAAGAAAGCAGGGAGTAGCAGTTGAATGAAAGTATTCTGCCTGGAAGTCAGTGACTAGAGGAGTGCCACACGGATCTGTTCTGGAACCCGTGCTTCTTGTGATTTTTATAAATGACCTGTATTAAGAAGCGGAAGGATGAGTCAGTATGTCGCAGATGACAGAAAGGGTAGAGGTGTTGTGGATGGAGCTGAATAATAACAAAATGTTGGAGTTGCAGGACGACAGACTTTTCATACCGTAAGACGTAGACCATGCTCCTTTTCTGGCCTGATCCTAGGACTGATGCTGAGAGAGGGACGACTTAACTGCCTTTATTAGGTGATTACAGGGGGTCACTGAGAAAATGCGGGCCAGCCGTACATATGGACCATATATCTACACAGTGCCAATAACCAATTAACAGTACACAATGATGTATCACCACATTTATCTCCTATTTGAATAGTCCTGGGGCAGAAAATCCAGAGTACATCACAAGATCAGCTAATCGAGTGGTCTTCTGTACCTCGTGGAACGTCGTGGTGTCCCCCACCAAAAGGTAATGTCGCAGCTCATTTCTTATAAAAGGGGACACCTGCTCACTATGCACGTAGCCTGGGTACCTGAATAGGGCGGGGATGCCATGTAGTGCCTTTTCACAGTGGTCGTGATCATATCTGGGCAGTTGAAATGTAGTACTCCTCAACAATATTAAGGAAGTTCAGATTCGAATCGGATGAAAGCAGGGCCCCCCTGAAATCCACACTCAGGCGTTCAAAGTGTCAAATAGCTTTGATTACATATGACTTGTCGGGCCTGCAGAATCATGGTTTGCATTCAGTGCAATCAAGGTAGCTTCTAGTCAGTGTCTGGACATAAACGACTGAGTAGGAGAGGTTTTTGGCTTGACAAAATGAAACTTGTCTTGTCTCTGGGGTGCCAGGTCATAGTGCACGGGATGGTGCTTGTCATATTGTGCGCTAATGCATATCTCCTGGGGCAGGGCATCTGGGGGATTGTTGAGCTTCCCAGGCCAGTACAATATGTCATAATTAAAGGTGGGAGTTCTCTCCTCCACTTCAGCATTTTGTCATTTATAATTTAAACCCGCCGTTTGCTGTGGAGCACGAATGAGACTGAATGTTGGTCAGTCATTACAGTAAATCGCTTAATGACCAAGTAAGGCTTCCAGTAGTCCACAATCTCAATGATTGCTTGGACCTCCTTCTCAATGGAGGAGTCTCAGAACTCGGGACCATGGAGGGTGCGGGAGAGGAATTCTACAAGTCACTTACTTGTTTGAATCCTGCTCCTAGGCATTGCTCCCCACCTGGAAAGGGGTGAACCCATCTACGGCATGCATCGTGGGCATGGTGATGTCCCCTTTGATGGGGTGAAGGCTTCTTGGTCTTCCATCAGGAATTTGGCTTTCACACGGGTCAGGTTCACCATCCTATCCATTTGCTGTTGGAAAACAGAGACCTCATTGTTGACCACAAAAAGAACCCTTAGAAAGTGGTAGAGGTGACCGTCTGCTCAAGCATGGTGGATGGGGAGTTGGTGATACGCCCATTTTAAATCAATGATAGAGAACACCCGGTATTGGTTCACCATGTCAGCTATGTGGGGATGTGTGAAATGGTTTGCAGTTTGAGTGTAGTCAACGAGCATGCACAGTTTTTCCCTGTTCTGGACCACCACAACCTGTGCCTTTTAGGGACGTGTGCTAAATTCTATGATCCCCTCTGTCAGCAGCCATTGAATCTCTGACTTAATAAATGCCCTGTCCCCAACGCTCTGTCTCCTGCTCTTGCAGTTGGGGTGAGGTTAGCGAATGGGGTGGGGAAAGTACCCAAAAACTCGATAGCCCCCAAGTCGGATATTATGAATGAGTCCTGGCTGTCTGATTGGTCACGTTTATAGTGGAGGGCGGGCAGTTTAAAAATTGGTAGTTGCGGACTTTGAGAGTAGGATGAAGCTGTCGAATTCAAAAGTGATGCTCTTGAGGTGGCAGAGCTAGTGCATGACCAACAGTCTAAAATTGCTATAAGTAGTAACCTGTAGAGTTCGTGATACCATGCCAAGAGTGTCAGTCAACTGTGACCAGGATGCCAGGGATATATTGGAAATGGATGGACTCACCAAGAGTGAACAGTCCTGTTCAGCATCAGGGTACACAAAACTTTCGGTGCTACCACTTTTCAACAGGCAGGTGGTAGGATGTTCCTTAATTTCGATCTTCATCATCAGGTGAGTGAGTTGGTGAGAGCTGTGCTGATCGAGTGTAATGGAAGCCTGTATCCTGTGCTAGTCAGAGATGCTGTCGGTATTAGACTGGTGAGATAGCACCCGTGGCCTTTGCTGGGAAGGTATCAGTTTCCATGGCATACACAAATTACTGCTATTTGGGGACTGAAGTGATGGCGAAAGTGATGTTGGCAAAGCCGGCTGATCCTTTGTCTGCACACCACACTTCTCAGGAAGAAAGTTCTGGACTCGCATTCTTGAACGAAGTGCCCTTTCTTCCCACATCACTTTGGCTGGGTAGCGCTTCCAGGCCTGCATCGATTGACCACAGTATTAGTAGTTAGGGGCAGTGGAAATGGTGAATTTGGGAAATTTCTGTGCGGTAGCGGAGTGGGACCCCTTGTCCCAAGATGACGGCACTCATTTTCCATCAACAGGTGGCTATATTGTCCAACTTACGGAGGGCTAAATCCATCATTTTGGTGATGTCGATGGCATTCTACAAGGTGAGTTCATTGAGTGCCAGTAGCCAATGTTAGATATATGATGAGAGGATGAATTTGTCTGTATAGACTTCATTGGTCACGGTTTTACCACCACATGCATGATTGAGTTCATGCACGGCCCAATTATAATCCTAGAGGAGCTCACCTAGTCGTTTCTTGTGGGTAGCAAGGAGGTGCCTGGCACAGATCACATTAGTCTTGAGGCTGTACCTGCGTTGGTGTTTATTCATGGCCACGTCAAATCCCGTGAGAATCTGATAAAGGTGTAGTCCCGATTACCAACCCTCGCTCGCACCAAGAGTAGTTATTGTCGTTGATACTCACGACTTGAGTGCTGGTGTAAAATAAGTAATTGAACAGATAAGCCAGAGATTGAATTAATATGGGACTTGGCGAGTTTGCGGATCTTCATCTGGTTTGTCCAGCTTAACAGCTTGTCCATTCCAAAAATAAAAAAAATATATTTGGTTTTGAAATTGATTCATTATCAATAATACCACAAGATTGGAAATTCAGGACGAGAGGATTATAATACAATAGCTCCTGGACCATGGTCCTGTTCTGGGATGATCCGAGGACTCATACTGAGGGAGGGACGTGGCTTAACTGCCTTCTTAGGGCATTCATGGGGTTTGAATCACTGATGGAAGGAGAACCAGCCATGCATATGGACCATATCTGTACACCTTGCAGGTTACCAAGTAATAATAGGCAGTGGTGTATCACCACAGAAGGTTACAATAGGATATCAACAGGATGTTGTGTTTGTCATAAAAGTGTAAGATGGATTTCAATCAGGATGAGTGTGAGATGATGCAATTTGGAAAGTCAAACCAGAAGTCTGCATGCAGAGTTAATGGTTGGTTACTTAAGAATGTGGAAGAACACTCAGTACAAATTGGAAATAGCATCCCCACCTCACTAATCATCGTGTAACAGAGTAATTAGAGGTGGTTTGGGAGGAATTGTTAGAGCAGTTTGCACACACACATTTTAAAACACAGGATATTTGCAGGACTTTTGCAGAATGCTTTTGGCAGGAAGCAACCAAGTACCAACAGCAGCTTGCCTGGGAGAGAATATGAACTTTGTAGGCAGAAGAGAACAGTTTTGCTTTCAGAGATGGAGGGTGTGAAACAAAGAGGAGAGAGACAGAAATCCATTCCAGTGGGACAAGCTGGCAAACTTTGGAAGGCTGTCTGTTCAAAGGAGAAGACTGGCAGTGTGAAATATGACCTGAAAGAAACAGAGTCATCTGGAGAACCCTGAAGGCGGCAAGTTTTGTCAGCAAGGTTGATTGATAAGAAATCAGTGCAGATGTTCTGTAAAAGGAATCTCTCTCTGAAAACTAGCAAGAAACCTCTTGAGTGGTAACCATTTGCCTGTTAAGCACCAAAGTCTGGAGAACTTTGTTAATGCTAACTTCTGTGCACAGGACAATAAATTTCTGTCACCAGTGAGATTGTATTGCAATCCAAATATTATTTCTAATATTAAATATATATTACGGGGGCGTGGCAAGATAGCGTAGAGTCTAGACATGTAATCTCGACCTCTCTGGACAGACATTTATGTGCCTGTTTTTAACTCTGTTTTCAAGTTTAAATTTTTAAAATTTTAGTTTAAAGTATCAAGGAATTATTGTGGCCACTAATGATAAAAAAAATTAAACGTCAAGTGCAGAAGAAGTTACATTTTCGAAGTGCTGAAGATTTGGGGCCTAGACGATTTGATACAGCCTCAGGATTAATCTCTTCAGTGTCTAAACCTCAAAGACTGCCTGTGGGAGTTGAAAAATAATGTCTATTACTCTCCAAGTGAAGAATGGCGCTGGATTTACCCATTCTCTGGAAGAAGGTGCATGTTCCCAAGAATTGGACTCCGATTTGGAAAGCCTTTTGATTTCAACAACGGGAGCACACAGGAAGACATCTCCATTGTTGGAAATGCATCAGGAAGTACTTCAATCTGAAGAAATAGCTTTTCTTCGTGATTTCATGAAAAAAAAATAATGAGATGCAGAGAAAGACCAGCGGAGACCCCCTGAGGAAGTCGGATGCTGGGAGTCCAGACCCGCAGTAAAACTTTTAATATGCTTTTGCAGCAGGAGCTGCAGTTACCTTGCTCTGCCACTACGTCAGTGAGAGCAGGGCTGAGCTTTTCTGACCTACAGTGTATGCAACTAAAAGATATTGTTCAAGCTGTTATAAACCTTTGACATCTCAAATGAATGAAATGGTTCAAATGAATTCTGGTATAAGTTCAGAATTAAATATGGTTAAGACATATGTGGGTGCATCTTATGAATATTTTTTTTTAAATTCAGGCTGCTTTTTTGGACTGTAAACAACAAGTTGCTTCTAACACAGAAATAAGTGCTGAAGGTTGAAAAATCGGTCATTCAATTGGGAGAACATGAGAAGGAGCTAGAGAGGAAAATAGACTACTTGGAGAATCAAAGCAGAAGGAATAATGTGAAAATTGTTGGTTTGACAGAAGGTATGGAAGGACAAGATCCTCTTTGTTTCTTTAAAGACTGGATTCCACAAATATTAGGGCAAGATTTGTTTTCTGGGAGATTGATACTGGAAAGAGCCCATAGAGTTCTAAGAAGAACACCCTCAGCTGGTCAACCACCGAGAGTGGTA
Organism: Narcine bancroftii; assembly: GCF_036971445.1. NCBI lineage: Eukaryota > Metazoa > Chordata > Chondrichthyes > Torpediniformes > Narcinidae > Narcine > Narcine bancroftii. The sequence goes on from NC_091471.1 coordinate 309,883,850, forward strand.
ATAATATGAAGTTTTAATTATTTGGACAGAGAAGCAATACTTCGACTAGCAGTGCAGAATGTGAGACAACGACAAACTCCGTTATTGATTCAGAATAGCAGAGTTTTCTTTTAACCTGATTTGAGTCAAGAGGTCATTCAACGTTGACGTCGATTTAATCCAGTTAAAGAAGTTTTGTGGCGTAAAGGTTATAAGTCTACTTTTCACTACCCTGCAGAGTTGAAGATGTTTTATGGAGACTATCAATTTTGTTTTTTTTTGAAAATGATAGTGAAGCAATATTTTTTGCTGATTTTTGCCAGATATAAGAGGACAAAGACGGAGTCCACCATTATCTCCTAAAGAATAACCTGGTTGTTCTGGAAACAGAAGAAATGGCAGAAATTGGAAAAATGGGAATGTAAAGAGTCCAACTTCTTCTGAAATGGGATCTTCGGGATTGGAATCTCTTGGATGAAAAGAAGAATTTTCTTTTTCTTACTCTATTTTTTTGTTATTATGATATTTTGATGTTATTGATTGTTTGGCTGGGGAGGGAGAGATTTGCTCTAAGTTCTTTACTAGTCATCAGCCACTGGTGGGTGACCACACCCAATTTTTGCTTTTTTTTCTTTATTAGTTTTGTAATTTTCATTTTAGTTAATTTTTAATTTGTGATTTTTTTTTCATACTGGAGGGTCTATATACATTGATTTGAGTTTTCATATAAAGACATTATTGGTATTTAATAACAATACTAGATATGTCAAAGGTGAGGTTTGATTAAGCATAAGCAAGTCTTGGCATATATTAAGAAATATTTGGGTATTATTTTGAATGTTAATTATCAATCTTTATATAAATTAAGTTATGTTCCATTAATGAAAAAAAATTAAAACTGGTTTGATCAAATGGAAAGATTTACCGATTAATTTAATGGGTATGATAAATACCATTAAAATGAATATCTTTCCACGTATACAATATTTGTTTCAATCTATTCCATATTTAATTATTTTTTTTTCAAGGTTTGAATAAAATGGTTAGGGCGTTTTTATGGAGAGTTAAATTTTCGAGAGTATCTTTGAATAAATTAAATTGGAAATATGAGTTAGGGGGATTACGTTTACAACATTTTCAAAATTATTATGAAGCAGCCCAACTTAAATTTATTAGTTCATTGATGGATTTGTTATGGCCTCCGAGTTGAGGCAAAATTGAGATGGCAAATATTTCTGAAATTGAAATACATCAATTTTTCTTTAGATGGAATATAAATATGTTACAACAATATAATGTGCCTATACTAAAACATTTAATGAAATTATGGATCAAGAAAAATTAAAATAACATGATCGGCTTTGACTCTGTTGTATAATAATCAACTTATTCCTTTTTCAATACATAATTGAAGTTTATTGCATTGGAGATTTAAAGGTGTCAAAAATTTGGGAGATTGTTTTAAAGAGGGTAATTTTTTATCTTTTAATCAGATGAGGGAAGGTTTTGAATTCTTTGTTTCTATATTATTAAATTCGATCTTTGGTAAGATGTATGTTTGGTAGAGATATGATTTTACCTGAAATGACTAAATTTGAGACTTTTCTTATAAAGGTACCAGAGAAGGGTTATATTTCATCTATGTACCAAATATTACAGGATGGTATGGAGAAAAAGGGTTGGGATAGATCTAAAAGTAAATGGGAAGTGGATACTGGTTTTATTTTTTCTGAACATGATTGGTTAGATATTTGTTATGGTAGTGTAACTAGATTGATTAACTATAATTTTTTATATCAATTATATTTAACACCCAAAATTTTTTTTTAAAAGTATGGTTTTCATGAATCAGACTTGTGTTTTGATGTGGAGATATGGTTGGAACTATTTTTAATGCCATTTGATCAATGGAAACATATACAATCTTTTTGAAAGAAAATTCAATCATTTTTAGAATATCTGTCTAAGATTAAAATAGTTTTAGATCCAACAGTATTTATATTGGGTAGTTTGCAACCTTTGAATGGCTTGGGATTTGATAAGTTTCAGCTTGCTTTTGTATATTTAGCTTTATCCGTAGAGAAAAAATGTATTGCTAATACTTTGAAAGATACAAATATGATTGATATTAATAGATGGTATAATGAGATGAAATATTTTTTCATATTTGAAAAACTTACGTATGTTTCGCATGATAATTTTTAAATTAATAAGTGGTTGTTATATTCAGAATATTTTCATTTAACTTTATATTGATTAAATCTTAACATGTATATTTATTTTTTCTTTTTTCTTTCTTTATGGCTCTCCTCAGGAGAGTTGGCTGAAGGGTGGCGGGTTCTTTTCTTTTCTCTTTTTCATATATATAAAAATAACATTCATGTTTATGATTAGTTGTATATGTCATATATTATTTGTTTTTTTGAAAGAATAAATAAAGTTTAAAAAAAATAAGGAAGGACACTTCACATGCACTTATTTAAAGAAGGAATATTTGAATTTGTCTCGAGAAACCTGGATAGTTTCTGAGGATGCTGCTGAGAAGAACAAATGTGAAAAAAATAAGTAATAAAGTAAAGGAAGGTAAAATCAGCCTCGATTTGGCTTAGAGAGAAAGTGGTGGGGGGAGAGGGAGAGAGAGAGAGAGAGAGGGAGAGAGAGAGAGAGAGAGAGAGAGAGAGAGACAGAGAGAGAGAGAGACACACAGAGAGACAGAGAGACAGAGACAGAGACAGAGACAGAGACAGAGACAGAGACAGACAGAGACAGACAGGGACAGACAGGGACAGACAGAGGGGTAGGGGGAGGGGGAGGGGGAGGGGGAGAGAGAGGGAGAGGGAGAGATCACAGACGTTGTTATGGCAAATGTACTGAGACCCCACAGCATGTTATCAGTTTAAGAAAGTGTATGTGTTACAGAAAACAGCTTCCCTACCAGAAAATGCAAGTGTCAGAAGACCAATGAATGCTGAGGAGTGTAAAAGGACAATAACAATCCGGTGACATTAGGATATGACATTGGATGGAGAGTCCCCAGCTCCAAATCCCTTGGAAGATAATAAAAAAATTATAAACCCAAATACAAATGTAAGGAAAGGAATGTAGTATTAAAGTGCATTAAAATAGAAAATGGAAGCCTGGTGTCTAGATGTAGAAGATGCTCCATGAATTCCACATATTGGGATCAAGAGAAGGCTTTGGAATGAAAACAGTGCAAATAAGAAATACATGACAATGCCTCTGTTTAGATTCTCTGGGAGACCGTGGTTCGATTCAAAAGGGGGAATGATAAGGGAGAAGAATAAAATACAGAAGAAATGTACTGAAAGGATATTAACTATTTTATATATTGCAAGATTTGTTCTCTAACAGGATAGGAAGCCTTATTAACAATAATTGGAATTGTGAAGAATGCAGAATCAACAGAATTTTGACTGGTTATTGGCTAATGAAGAAGGTGTCAGCGTTAAGTTTGGCAAGAAATGTTGTACCTTTATTCCAAACAACACTGCTCCCGATGGTTCATTTACTCGGGTTATGTATGGACATAAGAATGTGCGGCATGCATTAAAGAAGAATGCTGGTTATGGTCACCATTTCTTTAACTGGCTTCATGCCAACTTTGGACTTTGGGATTCAAGGGTTACTAACATTATTATTATTGTAGTAGGCGTATTAGTAATTCACCTCTTGACCGGAGTTTGTTTACTTGGGTACGACCCTCCGCCCCTATGATGCTGGAAAAGAAGAAATTATAAGAGGCAGCCACTAAGCAGTGCAATGAGAAGGAGCAACAGGCTCAGATATAAATGGTGTTTTGGGAAGCTGAGTGAAGGTTAACAGTAAATATTTCCATCTGTTTCAATCAAATCTAATTTTATTTAATAAAGGTATATAGTTTAAAATATAAATGTTGATAATTAGCTTCAATAACTATTCTTAAATATTTAATTTTATTTGAACATCGAAATCTTGTCATCTGCTTACAATCTAAATATTACTCATCAGCTACCAGTAATATTTCATGCTTCTCCCAATTAACTTTATAACATGACCTTTCCCAATATTGTTCCAATTGCTTTTTTTTAAATAACCCAACAATTGCTTAGGGTGTGTTAACTATATTAAAACAATATCCTAAAATAAATTAATTTTATATTTAACTGAACCTACTTTATTACCTTTAATATTAACATTTTGTCTAATCGCTTGAGCCAATGGTTCTATTACCAATGCACATCAGGCTGCTGCCAAAGTGCATCCTTGTCTAATTAATCCAGCTAACATACATTAAGATAATAATTGTACATTTATCACCATCCTGGCTGATTAATTCTTACATAAATCCTTAGCCCAATCAATAAAAACTGGTCCTAACTTAAACTTCTCTGAAACTTTAAATAAAATTAAATTCCAATCTATCGAATGCTTTTTCAACATTTAAAGATACTATCATTGGTTGATTGAGTTGCATTCTAGAAACATTAAACAAAGTTTAAATATTAAACAATTTCAATATTTGGGGAGAATGTATGAGATTTAGAGTAGGCCACAAAAATACACACATCTTAAAACAGCTTTTATTTGTAACACTGTAGAATTCACCTTGCAAAATCCCTGGAGAATGTAAGCACCTTTCACAAGTAGGTGTTAATTGAATTGACATCATAAAATGCTTCAAGATTGCTTGCCTGAGTCATGCTGTCTGTCAGTTCACTTTCTGCAAAGTGATCACAGAAAGGTCAATTCTGGATTCTTTACCTATGATAACAAAAGGTGGAGCAGAAAATAGAACTCCTGCTGTTTGCTGGAGAAGGTGGGGCTTTTGCAAGACATGAGACATGAGTCACATGTTAAAACTCATTCAGTCAGTCAGTCAGTATGTGGGACATTGACAAGTAACTGAAAAGTCCAATCCAAGGAAAATTGTTTCAAACTGATGAAGGCAAGTTCCAGAGCAGTACATGCCTCGAAGTTCTATCAGTCTGATATTTCTACTGTTATAGAGGAAGAAATGCAACTCTGTGGTAGCTTGAAGAAATAGGTTACCATCTAGATGTCCCCGATGGGGCAGGTTTCATCAGCGAGACACTAAGGTGACTGGTGGCGGTACTTCAGTTGTGGAATTCGACAATCAACAAATATCTCTATCTGCAAACACTACAAGAACCTTCCTGAGTGGTAATCATTCATTTTTCAAGCATCAAGCCCGATGAACTTTATACGTTAAATTCTGGGCACTGTATGGTGATTACCTGCAACCAGAGAACTTGGAAGAAGGAGAACAATGATTGAACTCTGAACCAAATAACTTTACTTGAATTTGCACACACATTACATGTACGTGTGCTTAGAATTAGAAAGGGGTAATTTGGGTTAGTATAGAGGTAATTTAAAGTTTGATTCTATTTTCATGTATGAAGTTGATTAGAAATAATTTTTTTTGAAAGCCACTTGTCTTGGTGAATGTCTATTGCTGCTGGGTTTTGGGGTCCGTTGTGCCCGTAAAATGTTATGGGGACTCGTCCGGTCGATTGAACATGATTTTTGTCGGTTATTATTCAATTGATTGTTTTTAAAGCTAATTTAATGCTTGAGTGTGAAAAACAGCGGCAATTGATTTTGATAAGTTTTTTGTCAGAACCATCATTTGCAGAGCTGAAATGCAAGTGAAAAGAGGAACTGATGGTTATTTATAAGACATTAAAATGGACTGAAAAATATTTGATGAGGAAAGTAAAATGCAGACGTTTGTAGTGAAATATTATATAGATGAGGGTAAATCTGTTCAGAAAGACATAAGATGTTCCACAGAATAGATCTGGTGAATTGCAATTGGAATTGGAGAAATTGAGAAGAAAGAGAGAAACGTAATTCTGAGTTGCGGAGACAACAATATCTGACGGAGGAAGCTGAAAAGCAGAGTGTATATGAGTTAGAGTTTAGCTGAAAGATACATTAAATTAGAGAGGATGAAAATTGATTGGGTGGAAAATAAGAGAGCTGAGGATTTAACTTCTGGGCAGAAGATTTTGCCGAGGTAAGAGGTGACTCCTTTTGATGAGGATGATATGGGTACCTAATTTCAACTTTTGAAATGGTTGCTGAGAGCTCAAAAGGGCCAAAAGACAAATGGACTTTGGTGTATTGAAGGGAAAAGCACAAATTGCATACTGTAGCTTGACTGCATAACCAGTGGCTAATTACGATATAGCTGTTTTGAAAGCTTATGAGTTGGTTCCTGAAGCATACCGAAATAATGTAGGAGTTTGATAAAAACATGGAATCAATCTTATTTGAATTTTTCTTTGAAAAAAACCTGTATGAATTGACTGTTGGTGTACTTCCAAAGGAACAAATAATGAATTTAAAAGTTGGAGAGAATTGATTTTGATTGAAAAAAATAAACAGTGTGTTCCAAAGGAGATTAAATGATACATAGATGAGAAAGATTTGACTACGTGTCAGGATGCAGCTAGATACGCAGATCAATTTGCTTTAATTCATAAAAAGACATCTCAAAATGGTAGACATTTTCAAAAAGTTAAAAGTTAATGTGGAGCGGAGTAATAGCCTGTTCCAGGGATTAATGTGGAACAGGATAGTAAGCCTGATATTATCTGGAGAGAATGTTTGAAAGGACAGAACTTTAGGATTTGTGTGTCATTTTTGTAAAAAAAAACCTTATCACGTTATTGCAAATTGTCCAGTATTTAAAAGCAACCAAAAAAATAGAATGTTCGACCATCAAACAGTTGAAATTAGACATTCTAAATCTGACAAGGGTGTCATGGATGATTTCAAATCTTTTTTTTCAGATGGTTTTGTGTCAGTAAAGGAGGGAGGATCACGTTCCTCTTAAAATTCTCAGGTTCAGATACTGGTTCAGCACAACTATTGATAGTACAAGGAGTTTTATCTCTTGATCAAACAACTGACACAGGTTAGACAACTTTGATGAAAGATGTTGGAGATAAGGTGGAATCGATTTCACTTCATAGAATGTTGTTAAAATAAGAGTTTGTTACAGGACCTGTTCTGGTAGGAGTAATTTCAAAGTTATCTATGCAGGGGTTCTGAATTCTATTAGGGAATGATTTGGCATAAGACAAAGTTGGGTCAGTTTTGAGATTTACAAGCAGCCCTAGGAAAGATGAGGTGAAAGAGAATTGTGATATATATACTGCGGGTGCAGTAACATGGTCCATGCCTAAGAAATTATGGAGAGATGATGAACATCCAGTTGACAGAGATTTGCCAAGTGATTCTGAAATAAAATTAAATAAAAATAAGAAAGAGAGCAGCGCCAGCCACAGAATGTGAAATGATTTAGCATTTCAGCATTTCAGCTTAAAGAGATGATAATTACGATTAAAATAGCAACATTCTCTCAGGCACTAAATGTTTAACAAGCAGTAGGTGAAAAAATAAAACCGCGGGGACCCAATGTCAGGCATGGCGACCCTATTCTTACAGAGAGATGAGAAAAAGGAATCTAAAGATTCGTTGTGGGGAAGGCCACCCTGAAATGTTCCTACCTGCCACAGGGTCCATACAAATGTCTCACTAATTACGATAATGAAGAAGGTTTCAAACGTAGCTTTGATGTACAAATGTTGCTAATTGTGGAATATAAAACAAACTTGCAGCTTGCCCCGCACTTTCATTGACAATAGAATGACTATAGATGTGTGGGGAAAAGGTGGTTAAAGAGGTTATATTGAAAGTTGTCTGCAGTAATTTAAAATCTGCCTTCCAGACAGCTTCAATAATGCAGAAATTTCACAAGTTTAAAAGAATCAATGAAGAAATGGTGTTCCACTTATGCAGTGTTCTCTGGTTGGAACTTGTATGGAAAGAGAAAAATAAATAAAAAAGAAATAGCAATTATTTAAAAAAAAACTGAAACTTCGTTTAAGACTACTTGAAAATGACCTAATAACATTAACAACCTAGAATAGTGGCAAAGACACCTTGGTCAATTATTAGAGAGAGAGAGAGAGAGAGAGAGAGAGAGAGAGAGGGAGAGAGGGAGAGAGGGAGAGGGAGAGAGGGAGAGGGAGAGGGAGAGGGAGAGGGAGAGGGTGAGAGAGAGAGAGAGAGAGAGAGAGAGAGAGAGAGAGAGGGAGGGAGAGAGGGAGAGGGAGAGGGAGAGGGAGAGGGAGAGGGAGAGAGAGAGAGAGAGAGAGAGAGAGAGAGGTGAGATACCTTCAAAATCAAAAGTAAAATAAATCCTACATTTAGGAAAAGCTCTCCTGACGTCTAGTCCAATAGATGACTCAACCACTTTTGAGCCACTATGAATCATTCCCTTAGTGAATTCATATAACCTTCAATGTATGTATTACTTTTGACTCTATGACCTTTTTAAAAAAATGCAGAAATGAGGTAATGACGACGGCTGTTTTCTATCTTCCAGATTTCCCATGAATTTGAATTTGTTTCCCATGTTAGTCCCTTCATGATAGGGAAAGGGATACGTCTGCCAATCCTAGATCTTTTTACCCCTTGGGAGTGCTTATGCAGATGCTACTGCACAAACTGCTGTTATAAACAGTTCCTTCACTTGTTTATTCAGAAAGAGATGAACTGCTTGAATAGAACGGTATTGCCTAATACTGTGATGAAGCATAAGTTCAAGGGCAATGTCCTTACATTTCAATAAGCTCTGTAAACAAAAGGCGTGTGCCAGAAATCAAATTAAGAACAACCCCTGCTGGACAATAGGAGGGGAACGTCAGTTGGACATTCCAAAGGAAGGAATTATTACCTGCCTACAAAATGATCCTGGTAAAGAAATTAAATGCTTACATTTTGAGTGTATAAGGATTAATTATATATATTAAGTCCCGGTAATAACAATGACTACACTAATGCTTTAAGGACACCCTCACAATATTCTCATAACAGACAAGAAAAAAAGGCATAACTAAGATATTAATACTTTTATTATAATGGATTAAAAAAGAGACTCACATGCAACACGAGAATATTACTTTATACCTTGACGCCCTGACATTTGACCTGAAGTCTGGAGTTGAGACAGAAAAGAGGATTTTTGGTGAGAGAATAATACCGTTTTAAAAGTGTCTTACTTAAATGTTGATAAGATGATTGTTTATAGCACCAAACTGAACTCAGGCCTTAAAGTGCCAGTTGAAGTAGACAAAGACAATGTCGTCAAACAATAATCATTGCTTTTATTAGCAGAAACTCGTAGTACAATAATGAAAGACAATAGTGGCATACACCGTTATAACCATGTAGAGTGAACTCAACAGTAGAGATAATGCACAGCCAATGTTAGTACAGCAAGTTTCGCCAGAGGGGAGGCAGGCAGCTTGAAAGACATTCACCAGATGGCGATTGGCTAATGAATCTGCTAAATGGTTCCAAACAGCTAAAGGAAGGTGTATGGAAACCCAGCCACGCTTATTTGTTTATATAGACTGCATGAGTAGAGAAGGTTGCCAAAGTACTAGCTTTTGCAATGCAATCAATTCTGAATTAACGCTGCCAGCATATTTCTTAATTATCTGTTATCCCATGTGTTTTGATGACCAAGTTAGTGTTGTGGGATCATAAACTTGAAAGATGATTTGCCTTGTATTGAAGAACACAGCTGGGAACACGATCATGAGATTAAGGAGGGATACTTGTCATGCCATTTTTTAAGGAAGGAATGTTTGAATTTAACTCTAGGATCCAAAGTAGTTTGTGGGGATGCTGCTGGGAAAAACAATGGGACAAATAAAGTCCCATACCCAGAAAATGCAAGAGTCTGAGTCAGAAACGGATTATCACCAAGGAGTGTCAAAGGACCATAACAATCATGTTACGATATGATCTGACATTGGATGGCGAGTCCTCAGCTCCATATTTCTTGGAAGATCAGTGGGGTGGTGGCCCCAAGAATCGCAATCTTATAATCTGTGTCTTAACAGCTTTAGGCAATGGGACAGTGGCAGGTTTGGAAGATAACTGGTAGAATCGATGCTTTTCTCACAACAAATTAGATATGCGGTGGATAATCAGTTTGCTACCCCGGGTGGTGTATACTCGATCATAGGGCATTAGTGCATTACCAATGTTGCAGATGAATCTTTAGAGGTGATGCAAGATATCCATAAATAATTAGACAGTTTTAGATAGGGTCCGAATGGCAGAATAGATGGCTTTCTTGGTTAACGTGAATATTTGGAGGACCATGAGGGGGTCATATATCTTACATGCAATTGTGATGTTAGATAATTAAAAATTACAAATCAAAATGAATTGTTACGGATTCCAGAGGACCCAATAATCCAGCAGCTATAGATATGCACCACAACACAGGGTTACTTAAACAAAAGTTGATTTTAATTCTATTGGAACAGGAAAACAGAATTAAACTTTAACTTATTACTTTACCTACCTAACTACTTAATCCCCCCCACCCCGCCAATACTAAGTGCAGGTGTGTGTAATGTATGGTTAAGTGAGAAACTTTCTTTTGATCACAATCCAATCTCACTGGTTGCAGACAATTCCTGTACTGTGCACAGAAGTTAGCGTTAACAAAGTTACAGTCTTTGGTGCTAAACAGGCAAATGGTTACCACTCAGGAGGGGTTTATGCTGGTTTTCAGAGAGATCCCTTTTCCAGGATATCCGCAACTGATTCCTTCTCAATATGTCTTGCTGATGAAAGCTGCCCCCTTCAGGGTTTTCCAGATTGTCCTCTTTCTTTCAGGTCACCTTTCAGATCGTCAATCTCCTCCTTTGACCAGGCAGCCTTCCAAAGTTTGCCAGCTTGTCCTCCTTGAACTGGTTTCTCTCTCCACTTTCCCTCCATCCCTGAGCAAAATTGTTCTCTTCTGCCCACTAAGATCACATGCTGTCCAAGGTAAACTGCTGTCGATACTTGTTGCCTCTTGCAAAAAGCATTCTGCAAAAGTCCTGCAAATATTCTGCCTTTTAATATGTGTCTGTGCAAGCTGCTCTAACAATTCCTCCAAAACCACCTCTAGATACTCTTTCAAACCTTTCCCCTTTGAAGGGAATTTTAACTCTTGAGTTGCAATTCAGTTATAGCTAAACTAACTCAAAATCACTAAAGAGAAATCCATACACAATACATAACATGTTATAATACAGTAATTCAATTTTGAGAGTGCATCTTTAAAAGATCAAATCTAACACCTTGCCAAACAATCAGCAATCACATTATTTACACCTGTGACATGGTTAATTTTCACATTATATTTTTGTAATATCAAACTCCCGTTTAACAATCTTCTGTTTTTATTCTTCATTTCAGTCAAAATCAATGGAGCATTGTCGTCAGAATATATAACAATTGGTTCTTAAGAGATACCAAGATACACGTAAAAATTCTGCAAAGTAAATATGATAGATAACAGATCTTTTTGAATAGTGGAATAGTTCTTTTGATGAACCAGGAAATCTTTTGAAAAGTAGACAACTGGATGTTCAATTTAATTATGTTATTTGCAATACAACTGCACCTGTTACTCCCTCACTGGCATCCACTGCTACTGAAAATGGTCTGTCAAAATCAGGAGTGGAGGAAGTGGTGGATCATATGATTATGGGAACAGAACATTTGCTCTAACAATTCCTACCAAACGACCTCTAAATACTCTGTCACAGAATGTAGTATTAAAGTGAATTAAAACACAAAATTAAAGCCAGAAGTCTGCATTGAGAAGAGGCTTCATAAATGATTCGAGATGGTATCCACAGATTGCTTTGGAATGCAGGCAGTGCAGAAAAGAAACAAAACATGACATGTTCTCTGTTTAGATTCCCTGGGAGATCTGATTCGATTGGAAAGGGGGTTGATAAGGTAGAAGAAGAAAAGACAGAAGAAATGTACGGAATAGATATTAATTAGTTTATACGTTGCTAGGTTTGTATTTTAACAATGGGAAGCTTTACTCTCAATAACTGAAATTGCAAAGAATGCATAATGAATTAACTATATTTATTATAACCAACAGAGATTTATAAATTAATCCAATGATGTATTTGAGTGCCCTGGGAGAATAGGTTAATTCGACCAACAAAATGACATGGCAGAATCAACAGACTTTGTACTCGTTCATGCCTAAAGAAGGTGATGTCAGCGTTGTTTGCCAAGCAATGTTATACCATTATTCCAAATAACACAGTTCCAGATGGTTCCTTTATTCGGGCTATGAATAGAATCTGCAGCAAGAATTAAAGGAGAATGCTGGTTATGACCACAGTTTGTTACATGCGAACTTTGGACTTTGGGGTTCATGGGTGACTAAGATGTGATGATTGTAGTAGTTATTTTAATAATTCTCCTCTTGACTGGAAGCTGCTTGTTGCCATTGATTATGGTTTTTTTACTTGGTTAAGCCCAGCCGCCCTTATGATGCTGCAAAGGATGGAATCGGTGATGGTTGAGACTGAGCAGTAGGAAGAGAAGGAAATAAATGCTCAGATAGAATTGGAGTTTTTTGAAGCTGAGAGTCGGAGGCTGGGGAATGTAGATTAATATGGGAAGTCGGCAGTGAGGAAATGGCCGATGGTGGGTTAGGGACGAGTATACAATATCCCTTTTGTTGGGATATGCTGCTTATGCCACGACTGCTTAGGAAGTTGTGAGTAAATCACAAAAAGGAAAGGGTTAACATCTATTTATAATGTAACTAGGTTTTGCTGCATTCTAGTAAGGCGGGTAAGGAAATTGAAAAGGGCCATTTTGGTTCGACGACAAATTGCACGAATTTATTCTGAACCAAAAAAACGAGAAGATCTGATAAGTGACTGTCAATAATCTGTCGCAATGGAATTTGTACTTAGTAGCAATTACATTGAGTAAGAATGTATTGTGTGAAATAGTGATTGGGTTAAATGTAACACCGCCCATGTTTGAACCAGACAAATGGAAAACTTTGAAACACATGTTCAGTTTTCTCTGCCAGCTTTCACAGAGAGAGTATCTCTGTGAGGATCTGTGGATATAACTCACAATTCAGCAGAATAAAGGAAGTCTGACCAAGACAATAATTTCGGTAAAGGCATTTCGTAGAGTCCAGCGAAAAGAAATGAAATCCACACTCCCACAGTGGCCACAGTACCACCAACAATGGCTAAAGTACCACCACTGTTTTAATAACAACACCATTCTCACAGTGACCAGACTGCTACCAAACCTCTGAACAACAATGTGCACTCTCACAATGCCCACAGTACCCCACCCTTCTGTGTTATCAACACCTCAGCATTCGCACAGTGGCCAGGGTACCACCCAAAGACTTAAAATCACAACAGCACTCTCACATTGGCCAGAGTACCAACCACTGCATTAACATCACAACAGCACTCTCACAGTGAAAACAATGCCATTCCATGTCTTCATAACAGAATAGAACTCTCATGGAGGCCAGAGTACAACACACGGTCTACACACCACAGTACTTTACAGTCTACAGATTATCACCCACTGTATCAACGGTACTCTCGTTGTGGCCAGAGTACTCACATCAGCAATCTCAGAGTGGCCAAAGTACACGACCACTTTTTTTATCAACACATCAACACTCTCACATTGGGCAGAGTACATTGGTTTTCATTGTCTTGACTTCACAACAGCACTCAGTGGCCACAGTACCAGTCACTGTCTTCCCTATACAACAGCCCTCACACAGCGGACAACGTGCAGCTCACTGTCTTATCAGCGCTCTAATAGTGTCCAGAGTACCACTAACTGTCTCACAGTGGCCAGAGTACATGTCGCCATGGTTATAGATTCACTCTCTACCTTGCCAATGCAAAAGTGGTCCCGCAGTGGCCAGAGGACCGCTAACATTCTGATCAACACAACTGCTCTCTCACAGTGGCAAGCGTACCTCCCACTGCCTTGAAAACACAACAGAACTCAAAGTGTCCAGAGTACAATTCACTGTTATAACATCGCAACAGCAATCTCACAGTGTCAATATTAACACTCACTATCTTAACGACACAAGTGCACTCTCAGTGGCCACAGTGCCACCCACTGTCTTACCCACACCGCAGCACTCTCACTGTGGCCAGAGTACCACCCACTGTTTACCAACACAGCAGCACTCCGACACTGGTCAGAGTCAATCCTACTGTCGGAACAACACAAGAGAAATCTCACAGGGGCCAGTGTCCTACCAAAATTCTTTTTTAAAAACATTATTTATGAATATTAAAAAGTAAATATTATTTATTTATTTATATATAATACATAGTAAACTGAACAAACCAACACCCACAAAAAAACGTTTACTGATTGTCATCTGAACGTGACGGAATTCTTTGGGGCCAGCGAATGACACCAATAGACCAGCCCATTACTTCGACGCTACTTCGTCTTTCTGAGGAGAAGTGAGAAACAATAGTTTAAGGGACAAGACTCACTTAATTGTGAATTCTGCTTGAAGAAATTCGATTGCGAGAATCCGAAGGTCTGGAAGCTTCCATTGAGAGAATGAATATGTCTCCCTTTGGGAAATATATCCAAGTCAAGGACAGCTATTGGACACAAGGTAGTGGAAGATTAAAAATAGATAGAGAGGCCACAGTCTGAAACACGTTCTAGAAAGAAACCAGAGGAATATAACTCATGAAGACAAATATATATATGCGCGGGATAATGAAAATTTGGGATTGTTACATGAATTTGGAATGAAGTCAATAGACACTAGAAACTAGGTGCTGGAGAAGTCCATTCAGAACATCGAGCAACACCGCCATGCATTTAGAAAATGGCTGATCTGGTTCACCTTCTCCCCATAACTCTTAATTCCCCTGTCCAAAAGAACATTTTCTAAATCCCTCATGAATTTATACAAAGAACCCGCCTCTATCGCCCTCTGCGGCAAATCATTCAACTGACCAACAACTCTCTGGGTACTTTTTTCTTATGTCTGTCCAAAGGCGCCTTCCCTGCATTCTTAAACATTCACAACATCGGGAATATGTTATCAGTTTCTATCTTCTACTTCCCTTTATATACCTCAATCATATCTCACCTCGTCCTTCTAAATTTCAAAATATTTAACGATGTGCATACTCCCTTCCCGATAGACATAATACCTTCTACGAGAATAACAGGGTGATGACTCTCCTCAGTGAACGGTCTCCTGCGTATCCGAGGCTGAGGTGAGGTGAATCCTATCGAGGACATTCCTGCACAAGAAACAACGTGAGAACACACCGATCTATAAGGGGCAGTGCTGATCAAGGTACGGAACTCCTTATAGACATGTTTAACACATCAATATGGCAGTCCAGCTTCAATACATCCATTATCGCCTTATCCAAGAATAGGGAAATTACAGTCTGCAATAACTACCATCCTGTGACACCGACGGGCTATTATGAAATGCTTCATTCGTTATAGAATGCATCAAAAGGCACCTACGAGAGATGCTGGTCCTATTTAAATTCGCATGTAGAATAAAACATTTACGGTCGACGCTTTAGCCTTGTCCCAACACTCTGTCCAGACCCATGTAGAGAAAACCTGGCTCATGTCCATCACCAACATCTCAGCGTTTATTACACCTGGAGAAGAGAGTCCCGGAGACGTTGGTTTAGTAGGGAATCAACACCCCTCTTTGTATCTGCATTCTTCTTCTTAATGGCAAGGCTAATGTAAGTATGACAGGGACAGTAGATGAACGTCAAGCACTGTCACGCGGAACCCTGGCGTAACCGAACGTTTTCTTCAAAGCCTTATTTTGTTCACGCTAGTGACCCCGATTGCCGAAATCCAGCTCCAAAAGTGTCATGTTTGCAAATTACACCACTGTAGTTGGCATCATCAGTAACAGCAATGAGTCACCGTGAGAAAGGATGTGGAAATTGTCGTGATATTATGCGAGAATAACAATCTTATTATCAATTTGGACAAGATGAAGGAGATGACTGCGGTCATCAGGAGACCCAGGATCGACCAATAGCCATTAATAGCTCAAAGGTGGAGAAAGTGGAGTGCACCATATTCTTCGGGTTCCTTTTAAGAGGTTTACTCTCTTTAACAGAAAATATCTCCTCAATTGTCACTAAGGCGAGAAGGTGCATTTTCAGCAATAGGGAATTCTCCAATAATTAATTACGGTAGATGATTTCTTGAATTATAATGAAGCGCCTGAATATCAGAAAGAAATAATTTAGTACATGAAGTGTGAGCTGAATCATCTTTTATGTTTGATAGAAAAAGAGAGTCGCTTGCAATTCAACAAAGAATGCTTTCAGACGTTTACTTGTCAAATGTCAGGATTGGGAATTTTATGAGATCTTGGGAATGCCATTAAGAACCCTCGGATGACATTGAAAGAAGTTGAATTTGCAAAACAAGACCATGGGAATAAAATAACCCTCGGGACATTTTGACTTCAGGAAGTCGAAGTTGTTCAATACATTGATTGTTGGCCCAAGACGAATCCTGGAGACAAACTGGAAAAAGACAGAAGGGACAACGAGGATTATAGACAAAATATGCGTTAGCTGGGCTGCAGGGTGTCCATGAAATAATGTGAATGCATTAACTAAAGCATTGGCAAAGTAGTTCTAGGCCAGGATGAAGCTTGAATGGGACAGAATCAATCACCGGATGGGGAAGAAAATTAGACACAATGAACAGAATGTGGAAAGAATGGGAGAGGGGGAGATACAATGAAAGAAAGACAAGCAATCGTGGGGAAAGTATGGAATCGGGTCATAAAACAGAAATGAACACCCAAGGAAAGCACAATGGATTTGCATCATGCATAGCCCAAACATGGTTTCTGGTTTCACATCAAGGTGGCGCACGCAAAGTTTGCTGGACGCATAACCAATAGTTCGATGGATCACAGCCATCCTCTGCTATTGACGTTGTTAATAACATCACCTTTGCACCAGTTCCTCGTTAAAAATAACTGCGTCTCGTAACAGACACTGAACTCCATCACACACTAAAAAGAATCGTTGCATTTTCAATGAATTAATCTTATTATTTGATCATTTTATAGTTCTTGTAGGAATTCAGCTCCATTATTGTCAAGTGCGCCGAGGTATAGTGAGTAGGTTAGGATGAGCAAGGGACCATTGATGTTGCAGAGACAAAGAACTACACCCAGGTTTGTGAAACCTGTGAAAAAGAAGCCATTCGGGAGATTTCGACGGTTGATCAGCGAACCAATCAAGTTTCAGAGTGACAAAGCTACACAGGAAATGAAAGTAAAGCATGCGGACTGTGGACAGGCAATTGCGGGTTCAGCCATTGTCTGAATTGCTCGGGGTAGGAGCGGTAATTAGCGTTTATAGTTCACGAGGGATCGGTGAGAAAAAAATACTGAGGAAGAGGTGCAGGTGTTGAAGAATGATGATGGCAGTTTTCCCGTTTGTTTCTACTTTCATGGATAGTCGGAATATTGGGCGTGAGCTGTGGTGACAGGAAAGCTAACTGTATAACTAACGACTTGGATGTGCATCTAGTTATTGCTCCTCGAAACCTAATTTACGGAAATGAGGATGGATATTGATGAAGTTACGATAATTCGGGACTCTAAAGGTGTGATAGACGTGATCACATTTTTAAGGCAGGAGGAAGATGTCTGGCTAACGCTTAGGAGACTAGCCATTGCACCGCACCACTGCGGCTGTTTTCATCAATAATAACGATAATATTTCGGATATTATCGTCCCTGTTTTGGACAAGTAACGAGAGTAATTCGGTGTCACTGTCTGTTCTTGTAGCTATGGCGGTTACGGAGGAGCTTCAACGATAGTGGATTCCATTGTAAGGGAACTGATAAGAAGTACTGTGGAAGAAATTGAGGATCCTCGTCTTCCTGCTGCCAGTGTCCAAGATATCTCATATCCAGGTGACGGCATTCTCAGGAGGGTGTGTCAGCTCCCTCGTGAATTTTGGCTAGAGGCGCATCAGTTCAGCTCCTCAGTGTGGTGAAATCTGCAGACCGTTAAATTGTGTCTATGATCGTGAAACTCTCGTCCAAACACAATGAGAGGATCGGGTCAGTAAGATTCTGTGTAGTTAAACCTACTGAAGTAGGGAATATAGACGACTACAAACCACGCGGGAGACGTGTGAGAGGCCATCGGGACAGCAATACTCCTGAGCGGAAAGCCATGTCAATAATAGTTGACATATCCTAGGACTCCATAGGCAAAACCCTCCCCACTATCGAGTAAAGCAACAGGGAATGATGCCGTGGGAGAGAAGCAGCCTCGATCAAGGATTCAAACCACCCAGTCAGTGCACGCCCTGTTCTCACAGTGACCATCAGCAAAATAGCATAGGTGCCACGGGGTTCACCATATCAGGCTCAAGAAAAGCTCAGCAGCAGATTATTCAACAGAAAACCCAATCAGGGACTCATTTAAGGGTTCTTATTTGTGCAATCTATTTATTTTCACTCCCTCTGAATTGTACATTCGGGTTTTTGACTCTTGTTATCTGTTTACCTTTCTACACGTATAAATTGTGTACACGTTTTGCACAACCAATCTTGCAATTCTGCTTCATCCGCAAAGAATATCATTTTAATATGTGAAGTCATGTAGGTACTCTATCAATAAATATGATATCTGACATTTGAAAATGCTAAAATGCAAGTAAACACTTATGAATGAAATCAGGAAAGCTAAAAGAACATGTTAGTTGCTTTTGCAGACAATGTGAATGAAAATCCTAAAGGTTTCTAACGCAGTACTAAGATCTAAGGGATAGAGAAGGAGAAAATGCTCACCTTGAAAATCAGAGTGTTCATCTGTGTATGAAGGCAAAATATATAAGGATATCTTAAATGATTTGCATCTATATTTACTTATGAAACTAGAATTGAGTCAAGGGAAAATAGGAAAACAAACAGTGATGCCTTAGAAGACATGCAGATTAAAGAGAGGGTGTTTTTTTGCTGTTAAAGTAAATGCAAGCCGATAAATGCCCAGGGCCTATTAAATTAGATGAGCAAGTTTGCAGATGACATACAATTGGAGGCATTGTGAACAATGAGGAAGGGGTTAAAAGCTTGAATCAGGATTCTGACCAGCTGAGCAAATGGGATGAAAATGACAGACATATATTCATGTAGACAAGCGTGACGTTTACATGTTTGAAAGAGTGGTCACTGGAATCGCAATGGACACGACGAAATAACCACGTAAGGCGTGTTCTTAGAAAATGAAACGGATTTTCTCTTCATCACCCGCGCAACTTTTTGAAAGCTTGAACAACGCGCTTGTCAAGCACTGACACCATCACGCGTAGACGTCACGTGGCCGGTTCGATGCCTTCTGGGAATTGTAGTTCCACCTCGCTCATCTACAAATGAAAGGAAATATGAAGGAAATAATAAGGAACTGGGCAGCTCGGTAGAGCAGAAACTTCTAAGAATACAGATACATAGATTGCTGGAAGTTACATCTAATGTAAATAGGGGTGTAAAGAGAGAGTTTGGCATATTGACTTTCATCCTTTGGAGCTGGATGTTATGGCCAAGTTATCTAAGGTATTGCTGAGTTCAGATTTGGAGTATTGTGTGCTATTTTATTTATCTAACTAAAGGAATAGTAACACTGCAATTGAATGAGGGCATAGAATATTTATTTGGATGCTTCTTTGGATTCAGAGATTCAGGGAACGGCTAAACAGGTTGGGATATTTCTCCCTTGATCATGGAAGAATAAGGGAAATTTGATATTTATCTTTATGAAAGTTATGTATAGAATAAATGTACACTGAGCACAGGTGAGATACAAACCAGAGGGTATAGTTTTAGTATTATTTTAAATTTAAAATTAAATTTAAATTTATACATTTAGCACAGTAACAGGCCATTTTTGTATACGGGCATGTCTCGTGCAATCGTGTCCAATTCAACTAAAACCCTCCTTGCATTTTGTAGGGTGGGTGTTAATCAGATACCTGGAGATAACCCACGCAGATACAGGGTAATGTACGAATATATACAAACAGAATGGGATCCCAACCCTGGTCTCAATCGCTAGTGCTGTATGAGCGTTGTGCCAACGGTTACATGAACCGTGCCTGAGGTATATGAAGAAGAACGTATTCACACAGACAGTAGTGTGAGTGTGTGGCTATCGGACAATTGAAACAGTGAATGCGGGCCCAATGGTTAGATTTAAGAATAATTCGGGCTGGTACATTGATGAAAGAGATATGGAGGACTGTGGGTCTATGCAAGAAAATAGTTCGGAACAGATAATAAGGGCCAAATCCCATTTCTGTGCTATAATGTTCAATGGTTCCATCTAAAGTCACGCAAGTCCTGAAGGCTCTGAGAGCTTGAATGTTGACAATCTACTTCCTGGTGTGCAGGACTATGAAAGAGCTGGGAAATAATAATTAGATTATGGGCCCGGGATATGTTATAGACTTGAATGAAGAATTCTGCTGTTAGCTGGAGGTAGGCACAATAAAAGAACTGTCAGGCAAGGTGCTGGATGCAATTGCATTGGCCTCAAATCATATTTGGATATGCATTAATTGGAGAGCTATGTGTCCAGTGCAGAACTGGGATGCAGACACTCACACCCTTTGACATTTATTATAAAAGGCATTCTGCTGGCACCCTTGAATGGTAAATTTAAGCCTGTACTGGATCATCATAACGGACAACTGTGCATCAGAATATCTCCGATGTACATTGAAGCATCAGACCCCCTTCTTCACCATTGAACTGCACAACTGCTGATGTTTGATTTTTGCCTTGGGCTTCATATCTTCTATTTTTGAACGATCAGAAGTCGGTGAACAAATGAGCAGGCCTTGTTTGATAGAACTGGCCATGCAGGGCAATTCTCCAGCAGAGACAGAAAGTACTTACGAACTGCAATCAGTACCCAACGTGGTGGAAAAGGTCACTTTAAGATGTGAACAGAAAATAAGGATAGGAATATTTCGGTCAAGTCAAGTCTGTTATTCAGCTAGAGACTTTGACCGGTGCTATACTGCAGGAATCAGTGTTGAAACCACTATACTTGCTGTGTAGCAAGTAACATTATCTATGTCTGTCTTCAACATATTTGATTATAATTTGTTCCATCAGGAAGTTGCAACGTTGATTCAGAAAAGAACTGTCACGTTTACCTGAACCTACTTCAGTTTCATGGATTTTGGGGGTTTTCTGAGGGTAGAGACCAGAGGGTGGATTTGGATATAATAACACAATTCAACATGTGGCCCATAAACCTCTTGAAATTACGATAATTCTCGGAGTGCTGGAAGAGGAGTTAATTAATGGAATGGAGAGACTTTGGATAAGCAATGAGGGCAGAGCATTTTCATGCAGTGTTTTCCCTTCTGACAGTCAGTGGTTCATGGGGTGCTGCAAATATCTTAATTGTTTCCGGAAGTCCACAATGTACAAAATATGTTTGATGATGAACAATGTATTGCAAATCTAAGTTTTCCCTTCAAACTAAATAGAGTAGAAAGTAACATTTAGACAGATAATGCTCAGAGGTTGCACAAAGTCTGAGACAGGTGAAGTAAATCGGCAACTGTGAGAGAGATGAAGAAAAACAATGGCAACTGTGAAGTTATACACACCGGAATGAAATATTGGGAAATGACATTTTATTTAAATGATTAAATAATTGTAGCATTTAAATGTGGAAAATATCTATGCATATATCTATATGTTGCTTGTATGTGTAAGAAAAAAACAGTTGTTTAATATTTCCAGAAATATAGAGTAAGAAAAATACAATAAAGGTCGGCTTTGCTCTGTGATTGTGAGTAGGAATAAAGGAAATTACCAAAACTTATAAATCAATGAAAATTCAAAAATGTAGATGTTTTACAAAAAGCATTTATATTAGGATAAAAACGAGACAATTTACCTTCAGAGATATATACTGTGTGCACCACCCTATATTACATTAATTGATGTCATGCACAAAATGAAGACACTTTGGTGAAATTAAAAATTGTATCCGAATCATCAACCTAGAATACTCTATTCCAGTCATTGAGGCCATTATTAAATCCATTATAATATTATAAATATTTGATATTATTTCTCTTTGGGAAAATAGCAAATCAAAAAATACATGGGTATTTGCTTCAGCGATTCGAGGAAAACCAAAAAAAAATATTTAAAAAATGCCTATTAGTAACATGAAATGTCGCTGATAGTTGTTCAAACAAGCAGAATTACCTCGGATAAAAAATAGACTTAAAAATTCAATGCCTTATATATTCCATTCTTTGAATCCTATAAATAATATAGAGAATTGGAAAAGATGATTCATTACAGTAGGATTGACAAGAAAAAAAATATGACAACTAAAATCAATAGTGTACATATTCTTAATCCATGGATCTTGCTCGGGTTCCTAGTCATTTTAGAAAATCTCAAAGGTAAAAATAAACATAAAACAGCCAACATTTATCTCATTTAGAAAAAAAAAATCATTTTCATTTCTACGCATGAAGTGCAGTCAGCTAACATCAAAATGTAATAATAATAGTAAATTACGTATATTGGCCACCCAGTGATACAATATGAAGGGAAAGGTTATGGCTCTGTGGATCCTAGAGTGCAAGAGAGGTCATAGCTGTATGCAGGTTGGCTGTTAAAGAACACGCTATTGCAAGAAAGAGCAGCACAAATTCCAGTTGGGTATAGTTAACACACTCAGATTTATTGGGCTCACAGCCCTGCTTTTATTCTAAAGCTGAGTGGCGTGGTTAAAACCATGTCAGCAATGATTGGTGTGTTTGTGATCGACTTCCTATTATATGCTAGTTAAGCTCTTTTGGTTGTGGCCAATTGGAGGACAACGCTGCCAGCCTCGTGCAGCCTGCTGGATCATCACGTTCATCCTTCATTTTGTGAGGCCCCGTGTGGGTGTTGCGGAAGTCCATCACACGACACCACCCCCCGAACTGGCGATCGAACTGTTGTTATTCTTGGAATGCCGGCCTCTTTTGTGGGGCGGAGTGTGGCCGATCGGGTGTGTAAAGTCCACATGGGCCGGTTTAAACCTTTAAAGGTCTCCGATGTGATTTACACAGGTTGAACACAGGACGACGCTGCTCATAAGGTCTCTGCAACTGGAATCTGTGCACTCCATATTTTATGAAAACCTGTGTGAAGTTCTAAAAATCTCTGGTGACAAACGTGTTCGGCTGACCATGGGCTTTGGGTGGTAAAGGGGCCAGAGTTCACACCGGCTCATGAAGGTGCACTAGTGCTTCCCTGGTGGTTTCTTTGGTTCCACTGTTAGTGGCTAGGAATTCGCCTGGGATGACGAGCAGCGCCCTGTATAAAATTTTGGCTGATGAGACTTCCAAATCCTATTTTGGTGTGGTTTGGATACTATTACGAGCCCAAGGACCCCTAAACACAGCAGCAATATATATTCACCACGACAAAGGGTTATTTAAACAAATGTTGCTTTAAATGTTTAAACATGAAAATATAACCAAACAGATAGCACTGCCAACCATCTGCCACTCTGGATCTTTATGTTTCCCACCAGCTTTACCTGGCTTGTTTCATCGGTTATTGTTCAGTCTCTTTCAGTTTCACACACACACTGGCTCAGAGAGCTTGTCTCATCTCATCTCTCTCTCTCTCTCTCTCTCTCTCTCCAACAGAGACTGCTGGAAAGCCCATGTGACTCTCACTTGCTGAAACCCCCGACATTTTCAGAAGTTCTGCTTCTTGGTCAAGCTGTTGTCTTAGGTAAACAAACCCCAGGTTTGTCCTTTCTGTGAGCACTTTGTAAAAAGGTCAGAAGCCTTGTAGTTATTCAACCAGCCAGCCTGTCTCCAATTCAAACAATAAGTATTCATTTCATGGTGTCATTTCAATTAGCGCCTTCTTGTCACTGAATATGAATTCTTCTGTATTTAAAATAAGATATCTTTTAAATTGTGTGCATGTATGTTACCTACTCTAATCTTATCAAATTCTCCATATATTTATCCATTACTAAGACGACCCAGAGTAATTCATCAGTGCATTTGGGCCCAGTGAGTGGGGCAATCAAGGGCGCTTTTAGGTGTCTATGGAATCTCTCCACTAGGCCTTTTGCCTGGGAATGGTAGGCTGTCATGTGGTGCAGCTGTGTTCCAAATGCTGTTGCTCAGGCTGCTCAAAGAGGAACCTTCTGCCCCTGAAACACAAGGATGGGATGTGTTACATTTTCTTCCTCCACCTTATGTTTCCCCTGTGCCGGCTCCTATCTCCCCCCTCTCACCTATGCTTTACCCTTCTTTACCTTCCCCTCCTCCTCCACAGTTAGAGAAAGAAGAAAGTAGGAGTGGTATGATGACCCGCTCACAGAGTGCAAGATTACCGCCTCAATTGACACGAGAGGGAGGAGACTTTGATTATGAGGGTCATTCAGAACAGTGTGAGACCCTTCGGGAGGGAAGGGCAGAAAACTTGGCAGTCAAGGAAGTTGTGGAGGGACAGCAGGGAAATGTTAGGAGCTGTGTGCCAGCTCCTGGATGTTGGGAGCAGCACCAGGAGTGGGGAGGTAGAGACCAGACAGAGGCAGGGGTAGAGGAGAATTCCGGGGATGACGAGCATTCCCGGGATCCCGTGGAGACCCTGGTAGAAATTGGGAAACAGGAGCATTAGTTTGCTATTATTGTAAAAAGGAGTGACACTTTAAGAGGGAATGCCCAATTCAAGCCAGGGAGATGCGATCTTATGCATTGATGTAGGCAGATTATGAATAGGGGGGGTCAC
This sequence comes from Narcine bancroftii, assembly GCF_036971445.1. Taxonomy (NCBI): domain Eukaryota; kingdom Metazoa; phylum Chordata; class Chondrichthyes; order Torpediniformes; family Narcinidae; genus Narcine; species Narcine bancroftii. The sequence continues at coordinate 309,908,574 of NC_091471.1, forward strand.
GGTTCTCAGTCAATACACACCATGGGGCTGCACGGAGAACCATTGGTAAATTTAAGCGTAGGACCCCACAGTGACCAGATGACTTTTCTAGTAGATTCTGGGGCAACCCGGTCTAGTATTTTACAACGGCCCAAGGGTGTTAAAACAGAATGGACAGTGATGATTTCGGGAGTGGGAGGATGAGATTTTACGGTCCCTATACTAAAGAATGAAAGGGTACAAATGGGAGAAAAGATAATAACAGAGGATATTTTACTAGTTCTCCAAGCTGGAGTTTGCTTGTTGGGACGGGATTTACAGGACCAATTGGCTATCCGTACCAGACCACAGGGATCAGGTATCGGGGTTCAATTTTATGTACTAACAGAGGAGGATCGGGAAATAAAAAATCCTTGAGTATGGGCAAAAAGAGGCAATAGAGGAGGGTTCGATGTTCCTCCCCTGCAAGTTATTTTAAAAGACCCTGACCAAGTAATTAGACGAAAACAGTATCCAATTCCTATGGCTGGCCGAAAGGGGCTGCAGCCAGTAATTGACCAATTGGTGAAATATGGTATACTCGAACCTTGTATGTCACCTTTTAATACCCCAATTTTAACGTGCCGGAAGGTGGCTTACTGATTCTAGAATTTTAAAGTATGAAGCGATTCTCATGGATAAGGATGATTTGACACTGATTATAAACAAAGAACAGAATCCAGTCGTCTTCTTGGTTTCTCGAGATTCTGATACTGTCCTCAATGATTTAGAGCATGTATGTTTAGAAGTGATAGATTTACAGACAAAAATTAGAGATGATTTAAGTGATGAACCTTTGCGGGAGGGTGAAACATTGTTAATTGATGGATCTTCCCGCTGCAAGGAATTGTGATTGAAGCCGATCATCTTCCCGGTCATTGTTCGGCACAAACCTGTGAATTATATGCCCTCTGTAGAGCTCTCCAGGGTTTAGAGGGAAAGATGGGCACAATCTATACCGACTCAAAGTATGCTTTTCATATAGTGCACACCTTTGGAAACATTTGGAAAGAGCAGGGAATGATAACTGGGAAAGGACAAAAGTTGATCCATGAAAACTTAATTGTTCAATCCTTAGATGCTCTTATGTTACCTGAGGAGATAGTTGTAGTTCATGTATGGGGCCATCAAATTATTGACAGTCCTGAAGCACAGGGGAACAGACGAGCAAATGAAGCGGCCAAACAGGCTGCACTCACAGAAAAAATAGACATGCAGCTGTTACTCCCCACCCCACATGAGGTTCAAAAGACTCCCATCTTTTCACGGAAAGAGAAGGTTTATATGAAAGACCACAGAATGCGTCAAAATGCCAACGAGTTGTGGTGGACAGCAGAGGGACGCCAAGTACTGAACAAAGCCCTGGCTTGTCAGATTATTGATCAGCTCCACCAGCAGACACATTGGGGAACACAAGCACTTGTTGATGCTTTTGTACGGTCCTTTAATTGCACGTGAATATACACCATAGCTAAGCAAAGTACTCGGGGGTGCACAATCTGTCAGCGAGTGAATAAGAAAGTCATGCGCCAGGTAATGCCTGGCGGTCTTGATATAGTGTTTCAACGAATACAGATAGACTTCACAGAATTACTTAAGACTTGGGCTTATAAATACCTCCTGGTGATGGTGGATAATTTTACTTGATGGGTTGAGGCTTTCCCGACCCCTAATGATCGTGCTAGCACCGTTACCCGGATATTACTAGAGTCTGTTATTCCGCGTTATGGCATTATTCAAACCATTGACTCAGATCGAGGTACACATTTTACCTCTCCAGGATGGTGTGTAAAATCCTGGGAATAGATTGGCAGTTACATACCCCATGGCACCCCCAGTGTTCAGGCCATGTTGAACAGATGAATCAGACCCTGAAAAATCAACTCACTCGACTTCATGAGGAAACTGGCCTCTCCTGGATTAAATGCTTACCCTTAGCTTTAATTAGGACTTGCACAGCTCCTCATAAGGACCTTGCTTGCTCACCATATGAAATGATGTTTGGTCTTCCTTACATGGGATTCCACACTGATACCCCTACTCGTGAGGCTAATGACCAGTACATATCTAAATATTTACAGGGATTTTCTACTTCTCTGTATGACTTACGACAGAAGGGTTTATTAGCTCAAAACCCACCCCTGGACTATCCTATTCATTCTGTTAAACCTGGTGATTGGGTATATGTAAAAGAGTGGCAAGACCATAAACTAAAACCGATATGGGACAGCCCTCATTGTGTACTTCTGATTAAAGACACTGTAGTGCGGACAAAAGAACAGGGGTGGACTCACATACAACACATTAAACAAGCTAATCAAGGACTAAAGACATTGATAATGCACCCTCCACCTGGTGTGCAGTCTCGCATCCTTCTGGTCTGAAAATTACACTACGCCGGGAAAAAGTGCTGTAATGTTATTTTTATTATTTGCTGTATTGTTTTTCTGCTGGTTCCAAATATTTGGGAAACCACCCAATTGTACACAATGTATTAAGTCCTCCTGGAATAGGGGCAGCAGAGGTGATAATTACTTTGAGAAATGGACAAGTTTACCATTAGAATGCAGACAGGGCACAGGTATAGAGTGTATTCATAGTGGGGTACCTCATTTAGTAATTTAGGATCCCAACATGGACCAGGAAAACAGAACTGCCCTAGGGGAGTGGGTTTGGGTTTGTGTCCCAGCCTCTACAGATATTAAAGAGATGAGTGCTAAGAATATGTTACAAAGAAGATGGTGGGAAAATGATAGGCAGAACATTAGTCAGGGCTATACCTGGAGTAGGGATAAAGGGGGTGTATATGCTAATGCTCGCAGACAAGCTGCTACTCACAGGTTAGGTAACAATAAACGCTCCCTCCCAACTTGGCATCTTGTAAAGCATCCTTTGGGTCACGAATACATTCGGAAGGCTAAAGGCCATCACTATAAGGGGGATTCCAGTTGTAAACGGCTCAAGCTGCTCCAGAGTACCACAGCTATTTGACATTTAAAACGTTTAATCAGACTCCAGGCAGTTTTGGAGATAATCACCAAACAGACAGCGACGGCCTTGGATTTATTGGCTGAAGAACAACGACAGATACGAGCTACAGCTTATCAAAACCGCCTGGGTCTCGATTACTTGTTGGCTGCTGAGGGCAGCGTTTGTGGAAGATTGATTGATGACAACGGTCACAATGGTCAGGCGGTTGAACTTTTTACTGGTGACATAGCAGTTGGACTCGTTATTTTAGCCATCATGATACTTCCTTGCCTAATGACTTGTGTGCAGTGTTTAATTCAACAGACCCTTCGTCAGATCACTACAACCCAAATGATGTATGTTTCCCAAACTCCGTCTGATGATGCTGAGATTACAGTTTGTTTGCTGACTTGCTGGGAAAAAGACCAAGTTTCCAGTTGAGAATTTATTAAGCGTGAGAGATTGTGAGAGGTAATAGAATATAGGAAGTAAAGTTAGTATGAATGAAATAAAGAATAATAGACTAGACTAGAGAAAATTAAGTAAAGCTGAGTAGGGATGAATTCCGATAAGAGTGTGAGGAAGGGTTACGCAAGTATAATAGAATAAGGGTCTTATAGTGATAGAAAGAATTAGCAAGTTCTGCATATAGAATTATTAAGTCCTTGGGGTTGAGATGTGTGAATAAGAACAAAGGCAGATTCATGTATAAGGCCAATGACATGATGGGAGCCAGACAGGATACCCCATGGTCTTCAAGTTTACATAAACTGCACATAGGCAGACAGAATTACCAAATGCCAAACCAATCCAGGAGGCAGAAGAATGTTAAGGGGCGGGGGGGGGGGGGGATATCGCTCCACTGAAATGAACTATATAAAAGTTGGGTGAGCCCTAGTATGTGTGTGTATTCCCATGGTAAGGGGAAGCACCCAACTTTGCACTGTTATACAATAAATGTTCTTTGTTCTCAAATTTTGTCTCGAGCGAAATCTGTGAAGGTACATCTGTTTCTCACAGAAATCATAGAACAGAAGTTAAGCAGGAGCTTATTATAAAAACTCAAATGCCGGGCAACAACCCTCCAGATTCTTGTGGATATCAGATGGAGCCTATACCCATTTATCCAGGTTATTTGGTATGGACAGATCCACAGCGATTCTATCAGGGATTTTATCCATCGGGAGGGCAAGTCGTCGGACAATTGGGATAAAATTGGGGTCGAGGACGTGGTCGAGACCGGCATTTAGGACCTCACGAAGATTCGGAATGTTTTATATGTGGGCATAGCGGACACTGGGCTAGAAATTGTCCGGAGGGCCCAGAAGTGAACAAAGCCAACCAGGGAGACCCACTCCGTTCTCTCAGAACAATCCCTGCAATCCTGGCATAATATCTCACTGGGGTCAATGATTCATATGATTTTGTGGCAACAGTTTGCTGGTATAGCAGCGCATGTTACTCGACATGTCAACTTGCCTTTTCACGCCAGTGATTTAGGTTCTATGGTCTATAATGCTATGAGACAAGTAGATGGTAAGACACAAGGCACATAGGGACCCTTGGGAAATTTAAAGATTATATTTTATGATCCCCCCTACCTCGGAAGAGATAGAATTACTCCGACACGAGGGGAGAAGTATTCTGAACTATGTAACCCCAGATGATAAAAAGCAAGTGGAGGTTGTAAATACTGCGCCGGTGGAAGTAATGGTGAAAACGGGAATGGCTCTCACATCCATTGTACAGTATCCTCTGAAGCCACAAACGCATCTCAGCATACGGACACTTAGACAGCGCTTAATAACACAGGGTATTCTTCTACCATGCCACTCGCCTGGTAACATTCCCATTTTCGCAGTTCCAAAACCGGGACGTCAGAACGAGTATCGTCCAATGCAGGACCTTCGAGCTATAAATGCAATAGTTCAGCCAATACATGTGCTGGTAGCAAATCCCCGTCATATTCTGGCCTCAACACCAGCGTCTTTTCGATAGTGAACCTTTATCATGTTTTTTGCTAATCTTTGGTTTGGCTTCGGACGAATATTTATGGAGGGGTAATGTTCACGTCAGCTGCAGGCTCGTTTGTGGCTGACAAATCCGATGCAGGACCGGCAGACACGGTTGCAGCGGTTGCAAGGGAAAATTGGTTGGTTGAGGTTGGGTGTTGGGTTTTTCCTCCTTTGTCTCTTGTCAGTGAGGTGGGCTCTGCGGTCTTCTTCAAAGGAGGTTGCTGCCTGCCGATCTGTGAGGCGCCAAGATGCACGGTTGGAGGCGATGTCAGCCCACTGGCTGATATTAAGTCAAGTATTTTGCTAATACTTTACATGAAAATAGCCAGTACCTTTTAGCTTTAACATATGAGGGTACACAGTATACATGGACTCGGTTGCCCCAAGGATTCATCAATTCACCAATTAGTTTTTCCTCATGTTTGCACGAACAACTGACCACTTTAAAATTTACAGAGGATTCTACTCTTGGATGTTGATGACATTCTATTTGCCAGCGAGACGGAGGATCCCAATAGTGACGATACTGTCACACTGCTTACATTGTTACATGAATTGCGTTATGCAATTAACCCCTTCAAAGTGCAGGTGGCACAGCAGACGGTGACATTTGTGGGTGTTCAGATTTCTCACAAACATCGGAATTTAGATCAGGCTCGCTTGAAACTTATTTGCCATATGCCGACACCGACTTCAGCAACACAAGTTAGAAGTGGTTAGGTATGGTGAACTTTCTCAGGCACTGGATTCCTGATGTTACTCTGTATACTAATCTGCTTACTCCATACACTACTGTAACACAGACGTTTCAGCTGGATCAGTAAGAATCAGCTGCATTTTATCAACTGAAGAAGGAGCGTTCGGCGGCCCCGGCTTTGGGCCTCCCCTTGTATGACCGTCCCTTTAAATTCTTCTGCACTATCTTGGATTATTGCCACAGTAGTTTTGACTCAGATATATGGTGTCTCTTCATGGCCGAAAGCATATTTCTCTTCAAAGTTGGATCCCACAAGTTGCACTCAAATCTTTGCAGACATTTGCTTATCCTTACGGTCATCAGCTATTTTAACTCTACAACAGCCCATTTTGGTGTATACGGAACATTCGGTCTCGGATTTGTTGGGTGAACTCCTGGTGCAACATCTAACTATGGCAAGACAGAATAAATATGGGGTGGCACTTTTGAATAAGCAACAATTTACCTTTCGAACTGCAACGAGCCGGCTCCTTTTGTTATGCATCCCTGAGAGGAGAAAGAAAGACCTGGTCATGATTGCTTGTAGATTGTAAGTCTTGAAGCTTTACCTCTGCAAGATTTAATTGATCAAACATTTTCAGATGCAGACCTGTCAATTTACAGTGATGGAAGTTCATACCTTGATCCTGATGGAACGCGATGTGCTAGTTATGTTTTATTGGATGAACCTGGACGAATTATGGAAGCAGCGGCTCTGGAAGAAGATCCCTCGGCGCTGAAAGCGGAACCTTTTTGCCTTAGTTCGGGCTTGCATCCTCTCTGAAAGTTTGGTCGTTAATATTTACACTGACCCTAGGTATGGTTTTGGGGTGGCGCATGATTTTAGACAGTTGTGGAAACATCGGTGTTTTATAACATCCTCATGGATCTCCATGTCATTTAAACATATTGTTCAGAATCTGTCATCAGAAATCGAACTCCCAAAGAGGATAGCTATTCTTAAAGTTGCGGCACATCGAAATGGTAAAGATGTAATTTCTAAATTTAATGAAGTATCAGATAAAACAGCTAAAGCCACAGCGCAGGATTACAAAGATTGGGTTCCCAGAGGTTTGGTGGCTCCTCAATGGTCCTTGTGCTTTCCATTCAGGAGATTATACTCCACCAGAGGGACACTTCTGTTAGAGATATTGAGCAATAAGAATGTTTCTGTTGTTATTATTATGATGTACTTGAGCTGTGAATAACTCCAGCTGGGAACACCTGTATGACCCATTAATTGGAAGCCTGGGTACTTGACATTTTACATTATGCCACTCAATGTGGCTCGATTTCACTATGCCATCAAATTCTGCAGACTTGCACAAAAGAACTGCTGATCATATTGGAACAATGTGTCTCACCTGCGCTAGTTTTAACCCAGGTAAAGATCATCCTTGCCAGGTTGGTCAAATTCCTTTGCCAGAAGGACCATTTGAATCATAGCAACTGGATTACATTGAGTTACCCAGATGTCAGAATTATAAATATGTTTTAGAGATTGCTTTAGTAGATGAGTTGATGCCTTCCCAACAAGGCATCGAACGTAGTGCTTGTATTATGTAAGCAATTAATATCTCGTTTTGGTGTCCCTTGTCGTCTTAGTTCAAATAATTGATGACACTTTATTGGGACTCTTAATCGCAAGATTTGTTACACCCTTGAAATGAAACAACAGTTCCATTGTCTTTATCACCCACGGGCCGCAGGTATGATGGATCGGCTAAATCAGACTCTTAAGACTAAATTGGCAAAGCTCTGCGAGCAGACAAAAGGAACATGGATTGCAATGCTCGCAGTAGACTTTTTTTTTTCAAGTTCGTATGGAACCGGCTTCCCAGGTTGACACCTGTGGACAGAATTTATGGAAATCCTCTCTCCCCTCCCCGTTACCTTGCATCGCACGAGTTCTGATATAATTACTAATATCCTGGGTCTGACATGCGCGTTCTGGGAAAGTGCCTCTCATGTGAAAGCTGCTTTCCAACCACTGGAGCCTTTACAAATACCAACTGTTATTCAGCCTGGTTCTTTTGTTATCATTAAAAATTGGTACTAGGTTTAATACTCTGGTGAAAATACATTCTCAACAGATGGCTGAGTTTGGAGCTTTTAAGCTTGAAGTGAGAGATAAATTTAATTCGTGTGAAGAAGATATAGGCGAAATATGGGATCAAGTTTTTGATGTGACCAAAATGGTCGAAGACTTACAAACTCAAAATAAAAATTTGGTGAAAAAGATTGATTACTTGGAAAACCAATCCAGATGGAACAATATAAAGATTATTGGTTTGCTGGAAGGTATGGGGGGACCAGACCCAAGAAAATCTTTTACTGAATGGATTCCGCAGGTGCTGGGTCAAGAACATTTCCCGGAAGGTATAATACTGGAACGTGCTCATAGAGCCTTGTGTAGAAGACCTATTTCAGGTCAAAGTCCAAGACCTGTTTTGGTTCGTTGCTTGAATTATTACGACAGAGAAATAATTTTATGAGTGCCTATTAGAAATGCTCAACAGAGAAAATCACCCTTGATGATTCAAAATAATCGAGTTTTCTTCTATGCGGATTTGAGTCAAGAAGTTATGTTCCAATGACGGGAATTCAATCCTGCTAAAGAGTTGTTGTGGAAGAAAGGTTATAAGGCAACCTTTAGATATCCAGCTGTTTTGAAGGTTTTCCAAGATGGTTGCCAACCAAAGTTCTTTGATTCTCCAAAGGAAGCTATAGCATTTGCTCAAGAGCTGCCAATTACTCAGTTTCAACAGAGACATAGTCCGCCGCGATCTCTAAGGAGACAAGAGATGGAAGAAAAGAGCCGTGCTCCAAGAAGGAATGGTTGTAATGGTGACTCGGCAGTTGGAGCTGATTAAAAGAAGAGTTGTCCTTTTTTTTTCAATTTTTTTTTTAAAAAAAGGATATTAAATAAAGATGATGTTAGTTTAAGATGAAGTGAGAGTTGGGGGAGAGAACTGGATAGGCACTATTTCCTGAAAGTCATCTGCTACGTGTGAGTTATTTCATACCCATTTTTTGGGGGGCAGTTACCGCATTGCGCAGTTTAGATGGGAGGGGGTATTTTTAACCTCCTACCCGTTTTTTTTCCTTTTTTTGTATTATTAGATTATAAAAAAAGCATAAGAAAGTATTTGATTGTTTAAAAAACTAAAAATTGATTTGGTTTTTTTTGTAAAGTTTATTCAGTAGATAATGAATATCTGAAATTTAAATATGAATGGGATGGATACGTTTTTTTTATAATTTTTCTTTAACTTTAAGGTGAAAGGAGTGGTAATTCTGGTGTATATTATTTTGCTATTTTAGTTACAGAACGAAGGGAATAATGGTAAAAGTTATAAATTTAATTGTACAATTCTTTTTTTTTTATTTTTTATTTTTCACACCATAAATCACATTAGCCATGCTACACACTTTTTCTTTTTCACACATTTACAGTGTCTTTTTCTCCCCCCCCCCCCTTCCTCCCAAGCCACCCCCCCCCCTCCCATCCATTTTAGGTATACAATCTAGGTTACATTAAACCAGTCAGATAATGTTGTCATTCAACAAAAATACACCAGAAATTCTACTGAATCCATTCTTTTCTTTCCTTCTCCTTCCATCAACTTAGGTAATGATTGTCCCCGGTAGGTTTTCGATATTGTATTTAATGTAAGGCTCCCATATTTGTTCGAATATTTCAATATTATTTCTTAAACTATATGTAATTTTTTCTAATGGAATACATTTATTCATTTCTATATACCATTGTTGTATTTTCAGATTATCTTCCAATTTCCAGGTTGACATAATACATTTTTTTGCTATGGCTAGGGCTATCTTAACAAATCTTTTTTGTGCATCCTCCAAATCAATTCCAAATTCTTTGTTTTTTATGTTACTTAGAAGAAAGATCTCTGGATTCTTTGGTATATTGTTTTCTGTTATTTTATTTAATATCTGATTGAGATCTTCCCAAAATTTTTCTACTTCCTCACATGTCCAGATTGCATGAATTGTTGTTCCCATTTCTTTTTTACATCGAAAACATCTATCAGATACTGTTGGGCCCCATTTATTTAACTTTTGAGGTGTAATGTATAGTCTGTGTAGCCAGTTATATTGTATCATACATAGCCTTGTATTTATTGTATTTCTCATCGTTCCAGAACATAATTTCTCCCATGTTTCCTTTTTTATCTTTATATTTAAATCTTGTTCCCATTTTTGTTTAGTTTTACCATTTGTTTCCTCATTCTCTTTTTCTTGCAGTTTAATATACATATTTGTTATAAATCTTTTGATTAATATTGTATCTGTAATCACATATTCAAGGTTACTTCCCTCTGGCAAACTCAAATTGCTTCCTAATTTATCTTTCAAGTAGGATCTCAGTTGGTAATATGCCAGCGCTGTATCTCCCGTTATATTGTACTTATCTCTCATTTGTTCAAAGGATAAGAATCTACTTCCTGCAAAACAATTCTCTATTCTTTTAATCCCTTTTTTTTCCCCATTCTCTAAAGGAAAGGTTATCTATTGTAAACGGGAGTAACTTATTTTGCGTCAATATTAGTTTTGGTAATTGATAATTTGTTTTATTTCTTTCTACATGAATCTTCTTCCAAATATAGAGGAGATGGTGTAATACTGGAGAAGTTCTATGTTGTACCAATTTTTCATCCCATTTATATAATATGTGTTCAGGTATCTTTTCCCCTATTTTACCTAATTCTAATCTCGTCCAGTCTGGTTTTTCCCTTGTTTGATAAAAATCTGATAGGTATCTTAATTGTGCGGCTCTATAATAATTTTTAAAGTTTGGCAATTGTAAGCCTCCTTGTTTATACCCTTCTGTTAATTTATCCAGTGCTATCCTCGGTTTCCCCCCTCTCCATAAAAATTTCCTTATTATTTTCTTTAACTCTTTGAAGAATTTTTCTGTCAGTTGTATTGGCAATGCCTGAAATAAGTATAATATCTTTGGAAAAATGTTCATTTTAATACAGTTTATCCTTCCTATTAGTGTTAGTGGTAAATCTTTCCAATGCTCTTAATCGTCTTGTAATTTTTTCATTAGTGGATAATAATTGAGTTTGTATAATTGGCCGAGATTTTTGTTTATTTGTACACCTAGGTATCTTATTGCCTGCATTTGCCATCTAAATGGAGATTCCTTCTTAAATTTTGAGAAATCCGCATTATTCATAGGCATTGCTTCACTTTTATTTATGTTTATCTTGCAACCCGACACTTCTCCATATTCCTTCAATTTGTTATATAATTCTTTTATTGATAGTTCTGCTTCTGTTAAGTACACTATAACATCGTCCGCAAATAGACTGATTTTATATTCCTTGTCTTTTATTTTTATTCCTTTTATATTATTATCTATTCTTATCAATTCTGCTAGTGGTTCTATAGCTAACGCAAACAATAAAGGTGATAGTGGGCATCCCTGCCGCGTTGACCTGCTTAAGTCAAATTGTTTTGATACATGTCCATTTACTGTCACTTTCGCTAACGGTCCCTTATATAATGCTTTAATCCAATTAATATACTTCTCTGGTAAACTGAATTTTTGCAATACTTTGAACAAATAATTCCATTCTACTCTGTCGAAGGCCTTCTCTGCGTCTAAAGCAACTGCTACTGCAGGTGCTTTATTTCCTTCTACTGCATGAATTAAGTTAATAAATTTACAAATATTGTCTGTTGTGCGTCTTTTTTTGATAAATCCAGTTTGGTCTAAATTTACCATTTTCGGTACCTGCTCTGCTAATCTGTTTGCTAATAGTTTAGCTATTATCTTATAATCTGTGTTAAGTAAAGATATTGGTCTATATGACGCTGGTGAGAGTGGATCTTTCCCTTGTTTTAGTATTACTGTAATTATTGCTGTTTTACATGAATCTGGTAAGCTTTGTGTTTCCTCAATCTGGTTGATTACATCCAGGAGGGGCGGAATTAATAAGTCTTTAAATGTTTTGTAGAATTCTATTGGGAGTCCATCCTCTCCTGGTGTCTTATTATTTGGTAATTGTTTTATTATCTCTTGTATTTCTACTGTTCCAAATGGTTCTGTTAATTTATTTTGTTCCTCTATTTGTAGTTTTGGTAGTTCAATTTTAGTCAAAAATTCATCTATTTTCCCTTCTTTCCCTTCGTTTTCAGTTCGGTATAATTGTTCATAGAATTCTCTAAAATTTTCCTTAATTTCTTTTGGATTATATGTAATTTGTTTGTCTTTTTTCCTTGATGCCATTACCATTTTCTTACCTTGTTCTGTCTTAAGCTGCCATGCTAGGATTTTGTGCGTTTTTTCACCCAGTTCATAATATTTCTGTTTTGTCTTCATTATATTCTTCTCTACCTTATATGTTTGTAATGTTTCATATTTTATTTTTTTATCCGCCAATTCTCTTCTTTCAGTTGTATCTTCCTTCATTGCTAATTTTTTTTCTATATTTACTATTTCCCTTTCCAACTGCTCTGTTTCCTGATTATAGTCCTTCTTCATCTTGGTTACATAACTTATTATTTGCCCTCTCATGAATGCTTTCATTGCATCCCATAGAATAAACTTATCTTCCACTGATTCCGTATTTATTTCAAAATACATTTTTAATTGTTTTTCAATAAATTCTCTAAAATCCTGCCTTTTAAGTAGCATGGGGTTTAATCTCCATCTATACATTCTGGGAGGGATGTCCTCTAGCTTTACTGTCAATATTAAGGGTGAATGGTCCGATAGTATTCTAGCTTTATATTCTGTTTTTCTTACTCTATCTTGCATACTAGCTGATAACAAAAATAGGTCTATTCTTGAGTATGTTTTATGTCTAGCCAAGTAATATGAATATTCCTTTTCTTTTGGGTTTTGTTTCCTCCATATATCCAAAAGTTGCATTTCTTGCATTGATTTAATTATGAATTTGGTTACTTTGTTCTTTCTGTTAATTTTTTTCCCAGTTTTATCCATATTTGAATCCAAATTCAGGTTGAAATCCCCTCCTATTAGTATGTTCCCTTGCGTATTAGCTACCTTCAAAAAGATATCTTGCATAAACTTTTGATCTTCTTCGTTAGGTGAATATACATTAAGTAGATTCCAAAACTCCGAATATATCTGACATTTTATCATTACATATCTCCCTGCTGGATCTATTATTTCCTCTTCTATTTTAAATGGCACATTTTTACTAATTAATATAGCCACTCCTCTTGCTTTTGAAATATACGATGCTGCTGTTACATGCCCTACCCAATCTCTCTTTAATTTCTTGTGCTCCAATTCAGTTAAGTGTGTTTCTTGGACAAATGCTATATCAATTTTTTATTTTTTCAGTAAATTTAGCAGTTTCTTCCTTTTAATTTGGTTATGTATTCCATTAATATTTGAAGTCATATAGTTCAACGTAGCCATTTTATACTTTGTTTATCTTCCCTTTCCATTTTTCCATCATTACCTTTCCTCCTTTTCCATTTCTGTTTTCTTATTTTAAACCCTTTATAAGACAACATTCCTAAAACATCAAACATTTTCCTTATTCTCCTATTTATAACTTCTTTAGCCCCAATCTCCCCTTCCCCTCCTGAGTTGTCCTTTATCCCTTGTCGGACAACCACATCTCCCCTCTCCATTTGGGTTTGCGAATTCACTCGCAAGCGTCAACTGATTTTGCAGTGACCGCTATTCCCCCCCACCCAGCCCCCCCAGAAAAGATTTCACTTTTCATATGTAACAAAGGTCACTCTTTTAATTCCCTCCTTATTCTCTCTATTCCATTACCTTCCCTTATTAATTCTTGTCTATACTATCTATATTTTCCTCTAAGTTACGATACATTCACGTATGCACATTATACCTATACACTCTTATACCTCTTTACCCACATACATATCAATCGTGATCATTTTTACTCTCATTACACGTCTTCATCTCTCCGTCTATTTTGTAGTTGTTCTGCAAATTTTCGTGCTTCTTCTGGATCCGAGAATAGTCTGTTTTGTTTTCCTGGAATAAATATTTTGAATACCGCTGGATGCTTTAGTATAAATTTATACCCTTTCTTCCATAAAATCGCCTTTGCTGTATTGAACTCCTTTCTCTTCTTTAGGAGTTCAAAACTTATATCTGGATAAATGAAGATTTTTTGCCCTTTATACTCCAGTGGATTGTTGCCCTCTCTTACTTTTTCCATTGTCTTCTCCAGTATCTTTTCTCTTGTAGTATATCTTAGGAATTTTACTAAAATAGATCTTGGTTTTTGTTGTGGTTGTGGTTTAAAGGCCAATGCTCTATGTGCCCTTTCTATTTCCATTTCTTGCTGTAGTTCTGGACATCCTAGGATCCTAGGGATCCAGTCTTTTATAAACTCCCTCATATTCTTGCCTTCTTCATCTTCCTTAAGGCCCACTATCTTTATGTTATTTCTTCTGTTATAATTTTCCATTATATCCATTTTTTGAGCTAACAGTTCTTGTGTCTCTATAGCTTTTTTATTAGATTCCTCTAATTTCTTTTTTAAGTCCTCTACCTCCATTTCTGCTGCTACTGCCCGCTCTTCCATCTTGTCCATTTTCTTTCCCATTTCTGTTAAGGTCATATCTATTTTATTCATTTTCTCTTCTGTGTTGTTTATTCTTCTTCTTAAATCATTAAATTCCTGTGTCTGCCATTCTTTAAATGACTCCATGTATCCTCTAACAAGAGAAAGTATATCCTTTATCTTGCCTTTTCCTTCTTCTTCTATTTCACTGTACTCTTCCTCTTCTTCTTCCTCTGGGTTGGCCATCTGTTGTTTCTTTGTTGCCCTTTTCTTCTCTTCTTTCTTGTTTCCATTGTCTTCTGTGTTCTCTTCTTGCTGCAGGTGTTCTGCAGCTGTCGTTGCCGGCTGTGGAGATTGACTCCCCAGCTGGTCCCCCCTCCCGTCGGTGTGTTTTTTTTCATGCGCGGTTGCGCACTTTTACTCGGCTCAGCGAGCCATTTTTGTAGTCCATTATTTACCGACCTGAGGGAGCGGGTTTCTCTCTCCACAGCGGGCCTCTTCGAACAGGTAAGGCCTTCTCCTTCTTCCTCCGTTGTCTTCTCTTCCTCTCTTCTTACCGTTGATTTTGATTTTTGTTTTTTTGTCGCCATCTTCTTTCCACCTTTATACTCACTTTTCTTTAACTTTTATTTCTGTGCCTTTGTGTTTTCCTTTGTTTTTCCCGACTTTTCTGGAGAGGGCTGGAGTTCACCGTCCGGCCACTATTCCATCACGTGACTCCCCTAATTGTACAATTCTTAATGAGGCTTGAATTTTGTTTGCGGCTTATGCTCCATTAGTTGAAGATATTGATTTTGTTGTAGGTGTGTTTTTATTATTTGGATATCTGAATTTTAACGTAATGATTGGGGCTATTTAAATGTGGTATTGGAGCATTTATTGGTAACTATTCAAGAGTAAAAGGGAAAAATGGTGGAAGAGTACTAAAATTGAATTGTACAATGCTTAATGAGGTTTGAAATTAGTTTTAAGATGGTTTATGTGACTAATATGATGAGAGATGTGAAGTTAGTTGATATTTGGTGAAGGTTTATCTCCATAGAGAAAGTTTTTTTTTCATCTTTTTTTTCCATGCTACAATTTTTTTAAAGAATTGATTATTGTTTAAGAATTTTTGATAGATAATGTTACTAACTTTACTATTTTTTAAATATTAACTTTGAGATAAATATATGTTTCATCTTAACTCCGTTTGTTAAATATATGCATTTAAGTTTGATTTAAATATGTTTTTTTAAGTCTGATATCTTTGTATTAATTACTTTTCTTTTTGTTAGTATTTTAATCGGTTATATTTTTGTTTTTTTTGTAACTGGGTTTTTTTCTCACATATATTGTTAACTTTATTAATTCTTCACTCTTTATTTTGGGGGGAAGGGTAGGTTGGACTAATTTGAGTTGGGTTATTAAAATGTAATAATTATTGGGGAGGGTATAGTTTATTTAGATTACTGATACTGTATTGTAATTTTATTATTTTATTCTTATTTTTTTTAATGTAGTCCTATATGTTATTCATGTTATTAAATCTTAAATAAAGTTTAAAAAAAATTGCGTGAGAGGCTTCATGGACTGTCGATGGGAAGGACCTCATTTGGTCCTCCTCACCTCCATAACAGCGGTAAAGGTGGAAGGCAAGAACTCCTATGTGCATTTGCATCATTGTAAATTTGTTGGCTCAGCCAACCAAAGAGGTGGGTAATAATGGAGACGAAAAAGAAACAGAAGAAATGTACTTGAAAGGATAATAATTAGTTTATAAGTTGTAGAATTTGTTTTCTAACAGGCAAAGATGGATAGAACGAAAGATGATAGACTGGATTTGGAATGGAAATCTACAGACAATAATTTTTGAAGGAACAGTACGAAGCATAACAACTGAAAAGGAAGAAGTCACCTAAAATCAAGTGGAGATAAATGGGTGGTTTAAGTGGGTGAATTGCACTGCTGCACTGGTTTCCCGATCAGAATGTTATGTTTGTTCGGTGGCAAGCCCACCTCAGTTAAAGGTCTCATTCCCGTATAACCATAAAACATGTAATGAGTGGGAACAAACTAAAATTGGAAGAGTAAAAAATAAGCAAAGTTGCCGAGGTAGTGCATGTTATATCAATCAGATGACTATGAAGACTCTAGTGAGGAGGAGATGGCTAATTGCAATACTTTTGATTCCTGGGCTACTATAAATGCAATAGTTCAGCCAATACATATGCTGGTGGCAAATCCACGTCATATTCTGGCCTCAATACCAGAGTCCTCTACCTTCTTTTTGATAGTAGACCTTTATCATGTTTTTTGCTGATACTTTACATGAGAATAGCCAGTAACTTTTAGCTTTTACATATGAGCGTACACGTTATACACGGACTCCCGGAGAAAGTGTAATATGGGCCCCAGGGGATAAGTTAAAATGTTACGTGAGAGAGAGGGTAGCAATAAAGTAAGACAATTAATGTTTAAGGAGAATTTAAGCAATGGGCTAATTGGATACAAAACGACCCAGGGCAGAAGCCACCTTCCCCACCCGATATTATGGAATCTGTAGTTAATGCTTTAGCAGATGTATGGTGGGATTGTGGAGGAGACTTGAGGGATTCCCGTATGATTTGCAAGAGATATGTGTGAGTAATTCTAATGCACGAAATATGTCTGAACAAGACAATGGAAAAGCTTTGAAACACGAGGTCAGTCTCTCTGTCAGCTTTTATAGAAAGAGCATCTCTGTGACGGACTGTGCAGATAACTAACAATTCTGCATATTAAAGGAAGTTGGACCAGATGAAGTTTTTGTAACGTCATTTCATAAAGTCCACCGAACGAAATGAAATCTACATTTGCAGTGCAAACCGCATCATGAAATGAATTGAAGTAAGGGGAATGTAGAAAAATGGTTGTGATAGATTTAGGGGTAAAACAGTCGAAATGGAGCTTATTAATGTCGTTTAAGCAAGCAGCACTGCACATATATATTTTGATATCATGATTTTTATATGGAACGTTTGCAAGCCTAAGGTTGGTGAAATTTCATTTAATTGTTCCAGTGTTTAGATTTTCACAGTGATATTTGGAATAAAGGTAAGACGAAGACATATTGTGCTTTCGCCTGCTGCAGGAGGTGCTTTCAAGGCCTAGGTTAATATAAAATCTGATCGATTTGTATTTTTCCACAGTTTGCAACACTTGGCTTCAAAGGTTGTCGAATATTTTCATAAATGTTGACATTTCTAAATGTATAAACTCACAATTAATGATTAGAAATATTTGCAACATATTTTTTTTTAATTTAGCAGAGGCACGTTAAAATATCTTAATGTGAGAAAATTTTAATTTTGGTTTTGATCCTTTGTTAGATAAATCTCGAGAAGTAGCAAGGGCAGAAGATGCTAAAGCTACATTGGGTCTGATGAGAGATATAAATTTCGTAGATGGATGGAGAAGAATCCATCCTAGAGAGAATGACTATTAATTTTATTCTTAGACTAGATTTTCCTTTGATTGGGCTCAAACACAACGTCAAATTCTTGAAGTGGATTATACGGCACGTATTTCATATGACCACTTGGCTTTGTTAATAACCATGGAAATGCCTCATAAAGCGAAGCTTTATCAAATGCTCTGATGTTGAAAAGGAATTTTTTTGTCATTTCATTCGAAATCATATTAAAATAATTTGTGATATAAAATTGAAATTGATAAATAAGAAATGTATTATATGTAATACTTTAAAAGAATATTTGAGGAAAAAAATAGATGTTTACATCTAAAATTTAAACAGATTATACCAAAGTCATAGACCTATTCGAAAACAATAATTTATGCTTTGAGAAAAAGATATTCAAAAGTGAGTCTCTGAAAATAAACGTGGACATTTGCTTAATTAAAAAAAACTTCATTATAGGACTCTTAGGAATGAGAAAGCTATTATCAGGATTAAGAATCTATTATCAGGATTAGGTGAGAGATTGATAAAATTTTAGCTCGGGAGGTAAAAGCTGAGGAAACTGATAATGCAATGAACAAAAATACTAACGTAATTGCATATAAACCTGAAGAGATAATTAAATCATAGGAATTTTATACTTCTGAATCTTTAAAAGATGAAATAAAATAAATGACGATTTAACACAGATAATATTGCTTAGATTAAGTTGAGAAAAAACAAGTTGGATTGCATGCATCGTTTACTGCGGCTGAAGTAAAAAAAGTAATAAACTTTGCATGGTCATAAATCACAAGGAGAAGATGCTTTCCTTTGTGAATTGTATAAAGAATTTAACGATTAATTTAATTCCTATATTGATGCATGTAGTGGATCAAGATTCACGATCTTGGCGCTAGTCACGTGATGATGTGAAGTTAGTAATGTAATCCCTTCTCTCCACAATTTAAAAATAAAAGTAGTTAAATAGGTGAAAGCATTAAAAGGACAGTGAAATAGTTGGAAGAAAGAACAAGATGCCACCAAAGAAGGAAGAACTTATTACAACCTTTGGAACCGACAACGAAAAAGGTGAGGAGAAGGAAATAAGTCCTACATCAACGAAGGAGGCTGCATCTGATTGGCGATTGGTCCTCTAAAGTGAACGCCAGGGAGTTAGAGAGACCTTAAGTTCTTTACTCAGGGTCTCCCCCGGCAATGGCTTCTGGCAACTGAAGAACTGAAGGAATTGTACAGGTGCAGAGAAGAAAAAAATGGAAGAACCTTTGAAAAAATATCTTAAATCTGACAGCACTGGGGGTGAACCCAGTGAAGAGCTAATAGAAGTAAACAACACAAGAATTCATTATTATATAACACATTATTATTGGCTTCTGGGATTAAAATGTATATGAATAATCTGCTGGGGTCTCTGGAAGAAACATCTGAAGAGACTCATCACATCTTATCTAAGAAAGTGATAGAAACCAGCGATGTGACTGGTCAAGTTCAGAATTCCGTAAAGCAAATGGATAAGAAATTAGAAGTTGTGGAAAACAGAATAAAAGGAAATAAATTGGAAATACAGCAAATAAAAGACCTGGTGAAACATTTGCAATCAGAATCAAAAATAGTCAAGCATCATTTTAGCCAGAAGGTGGATACTTTGTAAAATTATTTTAGAAGAAATAATATCAAGATTTTAGGGTTGAAAGGAGGGAATGAAGACTTTTTAACAAAGTTGGATACAGTAAATAATGGGAATGGAAGAATTTAAGTGAGAGATTGAAATTGAAAAAGCACAGAGAGATTTAACACCAAAACCACAAGAAGGTCAAAACCCTCATCCAATATTGGTCATTTTCCTTCACTATGAGGTGAGAGAGGAAGTGTTGGAATTATCAGAAAACCAAGTGAAGCCAATAAAATCCTAATTGATTTGCAATGGAAACAAGATCTCCTTCTATCCAGATATAAGTTTTGAACTGCAGAAAAAGAGAAAGAAATTTAATGTAGTTAAACTATTTGTAGAAGAAGTGATATGCATTTGTTCTGAAATATCCTGGTGCTTTGAAAATTTTCTTGATGATAAGCATTTTTTTGGATATTGATGAAGCCAAAGCTTTCTCTGAAATTTCCTGTTAAGAATGGGAAGTAACGGGTATCCTGCTAAAATGGGTATAAGGGGAAAGCAGGTTTACTGTTTGGTTTGATGGTCAAATTGGAAGAGTATGGGTTTATTTTATGTTTGTTTAATTATAAGGGTAGGGAGTTACGATAATAGTAATAGGTAGTTAAGTAACTGATGATATATGGAAAGGCTGCTCAGTATAAGATTGGGGGGGGGGGGGTTCGAAGGGAATGTTTGCTGGCTGCCACCCAATCATGTGTGCAGGTGTAGACTGGTTCACCACTTCTAGAAATAAGGGTATGTTTTTGTGTGCGCCATTTCTGGGGAATTCTATCGTTTCTTGTTTCTTAACGTTTTCCTTTTTTTCTGCACATTTATTGGTATAATAAATCTAATGAAGAATAATGCCTTTGCTATTTTAAAGGGGGTTTTAGTGATTGAAGGCTGGATGAGTAGTGGGTTAATTTAATTGAAAATGATTGGTATCCAAAATCAAATTGAACAAAAATGATATTGGTATTTATAAAAAGAAAATAATATAGATATAGCCTTTTTTGCAAGAAACGGATTTAGTGGTGAAGGAATTAAATAAATTATAGTGAAATTGGGTGGGTAAATTGGTGGCAGCCTCATTCAATTCAAAGGCTCGAGTTGCAAAATTGATTAATAACAATCTGCCATGAAAATTTTTAAATGAAGAGAAGTAGGTGACAGGAAGGTATATTATGGTAGAATGTCAGGTATACTCAAGAAACTGGACTTTGTTGAATTTATATGCTCCAGATATGGAAGATAATAAATTTATGCCAGAGGCTTTTAAGAAATTAACAAATTAAATACCAATGGTCAAATCTTGAATGGAGGAGCTTTTATTTTCACTTTCAATTCAAAAATGGATAGATGGGAAAATATGTAGCAGATAGCAAAGTGTCTAAAGAAGTAAAATAATTAATGGTAGATATGGGATTGATAGAAAGTTTGAGGGAAATGAGTATGACTGAAATAGATTATTCATTTTATTCTTTTCCACATAAGACACATACACGAATTGATATGTTTTTATTGACAGGTTAAGTTCAATCTAGAGTACAACAGGTGAAATATTTGGCACATGCTATCTCTGACCATTCCCCTTTGTTATTGTCATAAGTATCTGGAGAAGATAAAATTAGTGGATAGAGGTCGAGATTAAATAAGGTATTGATGAAAGGGAAAGGTGTCTGTGATTGTGTAAGAAAACATATTGTTTTCTGTAAAATATTAACGACTCAGTTAGGAATAAATTTGCTTTATGGGATGCTTTAAAGGCATATTTAAGAGTATGGATTATTAGTTATACGGTACAATTGGTCTTTTTGCAGATTATATTATAGTATATTTGCCTAAACCTGAAATTTCATTGAATAGATTCAATGAAAAATTAATAGAATATGGATTGGATCTGGATATAAGGTTAATATAGATAAAAGTGAAATGATGCAGTTGGTTAATGCCGATTGTACACAATGTTAAAAAGTTAGTCAAATTTAAATGACAAAGTGAGGGAGTTAAATACTTGTGGATAAAAGTCAATAATCGATTTAATAATTTGTATAAGTTGAATTATATACGATTTTAAAGAAGATTGGGGGGCCTGGCAAGATGGCATAGAGGACAAACATACAATCCTACTCCTCCTCAGTCAGTTTGTTAAGAACCCATCTTTAAACTGTATCTAACTCAGTGGTTCCCAATGATTTACTTTCCTCTAACATACCACCACTTTAAGTGTTCCCTATGCCATGTGTTCTGTGATTATTAAGGGATTGCTTAAGGTGGTATGTGAGTAGGAAAAAAAGGTTTAGAATGACTCCTCTAGATCCAATTATTACTGAAATATTTTGCTTGAGAAAAATTGTTATTGGCCCATTTCCTTTGGAGTTACAAAACTTTGCACATAACGAATCAATTTGGAATTATTAAAACAGTGGTTTTCAAACTTTTCTTTCCACCCATATACCAGCCCAAGCAATCCCTTATTAATCAGAGAACATTTATGGCATAGGGAATACTTAAATTGGTATGTGCGTAAAAGGTTGGGAACCGCTACTTAAGTGAATAAAAGTTGTGTTTTTATTTTTGGGAACATTATTGGCTCACAATGGCGACTAATATTAAAAAAAATGAAAGCTCAATTACAAACGAAATTAACTCTTTGAAGTGCTTAAGAATTGAGGCCTACCTGTCCAGCTGAAGAATTGAAGCCTACCTGTCCAGCTGAAGCCACGGAATTGTCCTTTGGAAACTTCAAGGCAGGCTGAGTACCACACCGGCGCCGAACTTGCCTCCATAAGATGGCGTTGGCACGTTGACGAGCTCGGCTGATGTTGAGTCTGCATTTGTCATGTCAGTTGTGTGGGCGACCTGCTGGGAGAAAGGCCCTTGAGCCCACACTGCCGTCAGGTTAAACGGGGATGTGCATAATGGTGTTGGAAACTTCCTCTGTGTGGACACTGGTCTTGCCGGGTATGAGCGGTACCTCCAGGGTCAGTGAATTATTGGACCTTGTTTGGGCTGTAGGAGGTCTCGAGCGATGGCTCACGAAGTGGTCGGGATGCCGCCGTGGGGTGTGAAAACCCGCAGCCACACAGGGAAGAGCCAGACAATGTTGGAAGAAGAAGAGAAATTAGCTTTAACGAGCAGTTCATAGCAACAATTGCAGGTGGAGTCTAGTGAGGGTAGGCCTCAAATGTGGAACTGGCATCTGGAATGGAGTTTGTGCAGTTTTGGAAGGGATTGCTTATCATATGGGCAATATATCTAGACAAATGACACAAGCGTTTTTGGAAGTGACAACTAAAATATCTAATATGTCTGAAGAAAGAAGGATATGAGAAGATTTAAGAAGGATGTCAATAAATGTATTAAATCGGTTGATACAGTGCAAGAAATTTAAAAAAAAATTGGAACAGCTTTTTCTGAATGTAAAGTTCAAGTTATACGTAACAAGGAAAAATAGAGAGAGTGGAATATTCGTTTGTAGATTGGGAAATCCAGAGGAAATGCTTAGAGAGTTATGAAAGAAACAATTATCAGGACAACCACCACGAGCGGTGCCTGAACTATCAAGACAGAGAAATGATACTAAGGTTGGCGGTACAGAGGGCAAGACAAAGTCAGTCTCCGATGAGGATTCAAAATAATACAGTATTTTTAGGGTAATTTGAGTCAAGAAATTATAAGGGGTCGACGGGAGTTTAATTCGGCTAAAGAAATGCTGTGGCGGAAGGGTTATAAATTTGCCTTTCGATATTCTGCTGTGTTAAATGTCTTTTATGGTAATTTTCAATCTCATTTTTTTTTTGAAATTGATCATGATGCATTAGTTTTTGCTAATTAATTACCGGATTTACTTGGACATGGAACAGTTTCTACATCGTTGCCTAACAAATGGGAAAATGGAAATGGCAATGGACAGAATGGGAAAAATTGAAAGAAAGAGGTTTTAACACAAAGTCTTATTGACAATGAAGCCCCAGAACAATAATTGGGAATGGAGTCATTGGGTTGAATGATGTATTTCTGGCTGGGGGAGGGTAATAGCACTGACATCGTTGATAGTCATCTGCCTCTAGTGGGGGCTTTTAGGGTATTACTACGTTTGGGTATTGTATTTTTTGGGGGGAATAATTAAAATTTTTTCTGGTTTTCAATTATTAGAAGGTGAGCGATATTATGTAGTAAATGATTATATTGTTAGTTTTTAAAGTTGTCTAGTTTGAAATTTGCAACTTGAAATGTTCAGGGATTGAATAATCTGATTTAGTGAAAGTGAGTTTTGGCTTACATTAAGAAAATGGAAATTGATATTTGTTTTTTACAAGAAACACATTTGACTAAAAAAGATGATGAAATTAAAGAGAGATTGGGTTGGGCATGTGCTGTTTTCTTCATTTAATTCTAAGGCAATGGGTGTAGCAATTCCGATTCATAAGAATTTGTCTTTTGAGTTGTATATATGGAAGGGTTTTAAAGGTGAATTGTAATTTTTTTTCTGAATTTTGGAATTTTCTTAATATTTATGCACCTAATTTGGATGATGAGTGTTTTATTTCAGATTTTTTTGTTATTAAATCAAGTGAATGAAAATATTTTAGTTGGGGAAGATTTCTATTGTGTCTTGGATCCTTTGTTGGACAGTTCCCCAAAAAGTATAAAGAAATCAAAGATGGCAATACAAATTGTGGCCTTGATGAAGGATTTAAATTTAGTGGATATTGGGAGAAGGGTTAATCCCACAGAGAAGGATGTTTCTTTATATTCACTTCGACATGATTCATTTTCTAGAATAGATATTTTTTAGTATCGGCACATTTACAAGGAAGGTATTACATGCAGAATATAAGAGCAGGATTTTATCAGATCATTCTTTTTTTCTTATGTAAGTTCAGAATTAGTACGTTCATCTTATAGATGGATATTTAATACAAGGTTTTTGAAAAAAACAGAATTTGTTAATTTTGTTAAAGAATTGATTGCCTTTTTTTCTTGTCTGAAAATGCTAATTCCGTAAAAAGTCATTTTCTGTTATGGGATGCGTTAAAACCTTATTTAAGGGGGCAGATTATTAGTTATACCACTAAAATTAAGAAATAGTATATGGTTGAAAGCTTTGAATTAGAAAAGCAGATTGATGAATTGGAGAAAGGATTTCAGAAGGAAGTGACAGATGATTTTTAAAAAGTGTCTTTGCCTAAATTGAAATTGCCTTATAATACGTTGCAGACTTATCAATTTGAATCGTTATTTAATTGATCTAAGCAGCGATATTAAGAGTTGGGTGAGAGGGCACATAAAGTACTTGCATGACAGTTAAAGAAGGAACAGGTTTCATGGGTTATTAATGCTGTAAAAAAGAATTCAACAGTTACCTATAAACCTCAGGAAATTAATGACCAGGTCTATTCATTTTATAAAACAATATATACTTCTGAGTGGAAACAGGATAATAGTTCTATTGATTCTTTTTTATCTAAGTTAACTTTATCAGCATTAGAAGAGGAGAATGTTATGGATTTGGAAGCTGCATTTACAGAATTAGAGATTATTGCGGCTATGTTGGAAATGCCCAATGGAAAGTCACCAGGTGATGATGGGTTTTCGGTGGAACTTATTAAACTTTTTATGAAGATTTATCTTCGGTGTTATGGGAGGTATTACAACAAATGAGTTACCAGAATCTTGTTCTAGTGGTTTAATTACTGTAATCCCCCAAAAAAGATAGAGACCCGTTGAAAGTGTCTTCATATAGACCTATTTCTTTATTGAACGTTGATTAAAAAATAATAGCATAAACGCAAGCAAATCGACTTGCTATTTACCTAAATTTATACATACTGATAAAACTTGTTTTATTAAAAATAGAATTGCTTCAGATAATATTCTTCGATTGATTAGTTTGGACAATACATGTCAACAGCAGCTTGATGCGGAAAAAAAAAACCTTCAATAGGTTCGAATGGGATTTTATATTTAAAATACTGGAGAAGGTTAAATTTGGCCCTCTTTATTGGTTGGGTTAAAGCTTTATATAAGAATCTAACTGCTAGGGTGGTGACAAATGGTCAAGTTTCATCATCGTTTAAATTGACACATTCAACTCGACAAGGTTGTCCATTGTCACCAGCCCTGTTTGTATTGGCTATTGAACCGTGAGCTCAAATAATAAGGCAGAATGAACAGATAAAAGGGATGCGAGTAGTGAATGAAGAGAATAAGATTAATTTATATTCAGTTGATGTTATGATATATTTAACAAACCCAGAACAATCATTGCTGCATTTAGAGGAATGTGTACATTATGGAACATTATCTGGATATAAAGTTAATTGAGATAAAAGTAAAATTTTACCAGTTGGAGAAGGAGATTTTTCAGAGCATAAAAATATTATAAAATTGGAATGATCTGATAAAATTACATATTTAGGAATAATTGTAAATACTGAGTATCAATATTTATACAATTTAAATTATTTTCCATTATTAAAAAAGATCAAAGCAGATCTAATTAAGTGGAAAGATCTTCCGTTAACTTTAATTGGTTGAGTTAATTGTATTAAGATGAATATCTTTCCTCATATCCAATATTTATTTCAATCAATACCGTGTTCTCTTACAGAGAGTTTCTTTCAGGGATTAAATAAAGTTACAAGAGAATTTATTAGGGAAAGGTAAATTACCACAGGTTGCATTAAATAAACTCACTTGGTATCCAATTACCTCATTTCCAGAATTATTACAAAGCAGCCCAGATGAAATTTATTAGTAGATTAATGGATTTGGACCAGTATCGAAGTTGGGCTAAAGTTGAGATGGCCTGTATTTCAGAGGTTGAAATGTATCAATTTATATTTTGATGGAATGGAAATTTGTTGAGGGAATATAATATGTGGATATTAAAACTTTTATTAAAATATAAGATTATAGGATCAAAAGATAAACTGACAATTTTAACTCCATTATATAATCGTCAACTTATCTTTTTTGCAATGTTTAATAGTCATTTGAAGAGTTAGGATTTTAAGGGTATAAAAACATTACAGTATTGTTTTGTAGACGGTTAGTTTCTTTCATTTACTCAATTGAAAGAGTGATTTGATATTGCTGAAAATTCTTTATTTGTTTATTTTCAACTTCGATCTTTGGTGTAAAATATGTATGGTAGAGAGATGATTTTACCTGCATTGGCAGAATTCGTCTTAGATTTCTTCTATCCCAAAAAGTGGTTATATTTCTTTTATGTATCAAGTAAAACAAGACAATATGGATAAGTCGGAATGGGAGAAATCTGATTTAAATGGGAAAATGAATTAGCTTTTGTTTTTCCTAAAGGTTCTTGGTCAGATATGTGTCATGATAGTGTTCCTAAATTGACGAATATAAGTTATGGAATGGTTAATTATGATTTTTTTTACATCAATTGTCTATTACATCAGATAAATTGAAAAAAAAATATGTTTTTAGTAATTAGGATTCTTGTGGTGTTTGAACTGGAACATTTTTACATGTTGCTTATTCATGTATGTTTGTACAACCATTTCGGGATGAACTTAAGTTAATTTTGGGAAAATATATAAAATTAAGTTACCATTAGATCCATCTATGTTTCCATTAAGGGGATTAGGGTTGGATAAATTTCAAATTGCATTTATATATTTAACATTGTCCATAGCTCAAAAATGTGTAGCAGTTACATGGAAAGATAATATAGTGATTAATATTAATTGAAAGCTTGTATTATTATCAAAAAGATTATGTATAATCTACATGACAATTATACTTTTTTGTTAATAAGTGGTTACAATATTTGGAATATATGTATTTAGATATATTTTGATTTATTATTTTTTTCTGTTTATATATTTTTAGCTCTCCTTAAGAAAGCTGGATGATGGGGTGGGAAGGGGTAGTGGTTTTATTTTTAAAAATTGTTGACTTGTTTGTTTTTATTTTATTTTTTATGTACATTCATGAAATTATCTTTATGGAATGTACTTTATGTTACTATTAATATTTATTTAAATAAATAAAGTTAAAAAAATAAGATGATTGGAGGAAGATTTTAAAAGATGGAACGAATTACCAATAGTGTTAATAGGACGGGTGAATTGTATTAAAATGAATAATTTTTTTCCCAGAATTCAATGCGTATTTCAAACATTACAAATTCAGGTATTTGAAATGATTTTTAGACAATTAAATAAGAATATTTAAAAAAAATGTTTATTGAAAGGATAGGTATGGTGAAGTCGACATGGAATTAAGATCAAGAGAGTCTGAGATTATCAAATTTTAAAAGTTATTACAAGGATAATCAATTGAGATTTTTGTGTTCTTGGTATCAAAGAGAAGAAAAAATACACATTAGATATTGAGATGAATAATGTAGGCGATTTGGTCCAGACCAAATATTGTATAAAAGGAATTATGAAATTTTAAAGTTCAAACAGGAATACCACTTAATAGTATATGTTTCGAATATGGAATAGGATGAATGTGGAAATAGGTATAAAGAATTATCATTTGGCACAATTGACTTTACAACAGAATCAGCTTCTTCCGTTTACAATGAATAATTATTTATTTGACATTTGGTACGAAAAGGGTATGCTAAAAATATGAGATTGTTTCAGAGGATCTCATTGTTTATGACATTTGATCAATTAAAAAAGTATTATGAGATATTGCACAATATAATATGTGTATATTATCAATTACGATTAAATTTGAAGGAAAAAATCAGGACTGAATGTGAAACTTCCAGAATATAGATAAATTGAATATGTTATAACAGATGCCTTTATTATTCGAAGATTTATAACTACTATGTATAAAAAATAACACTAAATAAAGGAAAAGAAGGATCTGATTCGGGCGGCAGGTCGAAGGAGGAGAGACCAGAGCTCAGGAGGCGTTGAGAGGAGAAGGAGCGAGTCGGAGGTTCACTTTAAGGTAGCCCTATAAATTCCTGGGCTTACTGGGTCTCGGGCTTATCTAATTTAGGTGGCAGGTTGGGGGAGGTGACGAATGGAGCTCGGGTGGCGTTGAGAGGAGCGAGTCGTGTGTGACTGTGTTAAATGGTCAAGGGTCCAAAAAAGAGGGTAAGGAAAAGGAGCGGACCAGTGATGGAATTACTCGGTAAAGGGGTAGGGCTTCAAGGCTATGGCTCGTGTGGCTTCGGCGAATAGAGGCTGAGGACGAGAATATTTTAGTTAAGGTAAGACTGTATATTTGACACATAATATCTACCTACTTTTTATCTTTTAAAGGTGAGGGGGATAGAGACAGAATGTGCGTGGGAGCAGTTTGCTGCTCTCATTGTCAGATGTTGGAGGTCTTGGAGTCTTCAGGCCTCCTGGACATCCACATTTGCACTAGGTGTGCTGAGCTGCAGCGTCTCAGGGACCGAGTTAGGGAACTGGAGCTGCAGCTCATAGCTTCAATCAGGTCAGGGAGAGTGAGCACGTCATAGCCAGGTGGTCTCACCACGTCCACGGAAAGAGACTCAGTGGGTTACTGTTAGGAGAGGGAACGGGAAATATCAGGCTCAAGGTAGGGCCCCTGTGCCTGCACTCATCAACAATCGGTACAACTTCTTGAGTACTGTCATGGTGGGCGGGGATAGTCGGGCTGTGGAAGCCAGCGGTGGTTGTGCCTCAGACACATAATCAGTCTCTGTAGCCCAAAAGGGTAAGGAAAGGAAGAAGAGTGCAACAGTTAAAGGGGAATATGTGCATATGATAAAGGAAACCGGATGGCAGTTTGCCTCCATGGTGTCCGTAACATCCTTAAGGGGGAGGGTAATGAACCAGAGATCGTGGTACATGTTGGTACCAATTATATAGGGAGGAATAAGGAAGTGGTCCAGAAAAAATAATATTGGGTGTTAGGTTGGGAGCTGAGAATAAGGACAACAAATAGGGTAATCTCTGGTTTTCATTTTCTGCCATGTGAGAGTGTGAGCAGGAATAGAATCAGGTTGTGGATGAATGCGTGGCTGAAGGGTTGGTGTAAGGGGAATGTATTCAAATTCTTGGATCACTGTGATTTATTCTGGTGGAGGTGGTCTTTTACCAAACGAAAGGGTTGTATCTGAATAACGAGGGAAAAAAGATCCTAGTGGGGGAATTTCTTAGAGCTAGTAAGGGGGCTGTAAACTAGTATGGTTGGTGTAAGGGGTCTGTAGAAGGGGGGAGAGCAGAGAGAAGATGAGTCGCAAAGAGAGAAGTCTTGTAGACCACATTTGGGAGTCGAAGGGCTGATGGTCAAGGAAGAAAGGGATCGGTGCTAGTGAGAGTGATAATGGTAATAAATAATAGAGTTGACCGTAAAGAGGGGGTTAAGCCAAAGTTTAGATGTGCAAAGTATCTGAGATGCATTTAGTTGCATGGAAGGTGGATGAGGTGAAGGTGTGCATTGGCACTTGGCAGTATGATGTTGTGGCGATTAGTGAGATGTGGTTGCAGGATGGATGTGACTGGCAGTTAAATATTCTGAGATTTCGCTGCTTTATGTGTGATAGAATTGGGGTGGTAAGGGGGTGTGGCAGTAGATGTCAGGAAATATAAAACAGCGGTTCCAATGCGTGATTGATTGGAGGGATCGTCAAGGGACGTGGTGTGAGTGGAATTAAAAAAATATCAAAGGTTACAATTATATGGGTGTATTATAGACCACCTAGTGGGCATCGAAACTAGAAGTATGAAATTCTGAGAAGATAAACACAATATTAAATGTTTAAAATAGTTAGGTATGAAATGGTCAATTAGAGGTTAGAGTGATCAACTATGTGTGCAGATGCAACTAATAGGGGAGATTTCTAACAGGTGTTTTTTCCATCTGTATTTACTCAGGAAACTAGCATACCGCATGAGGAAGGAAAAGAAACAAATAGAAGTTCAATGGAACATTTGGATATTAAGCTGGAGGAGTTGCTTGCTTCCTTACTGTGAATAAAGGTAGATAAATCCCACAGGCCTGCTATAACATAACATATATATAACATAACAATTACAGCACGGAAACAGGCCATTAGGCCCTTCTAGTCCGCACCGAACCAAACACCCCTTTCTAGTCCCACCTCCCTGCACAATGCCCATAACCCTCCATCTTCTTCTCATCCATATACCTGTCCAACCTGTTCTTAAATAATACAATTGACTCCGCCGCCACTATTTCTCCCGGAAGATCATTCCACACGGCTACCACTCTCTGAGTAAAGAAGTTCCCCCTCAAGTTACCTCTAAACCTCTGCCCCTTAATTCTTAACTCATGTCCTCTTGTTTTAATCTTTCCTCCTCTTAACGGAAATAGTCTATCCACATCCACTCTGTCTATCCCTTTCATAATCTTAAATACTTCTATCAAATCCCCTCTCAACCTTCTACGCTCCAAAGAATAAAGACCTAATCTGTCCAATCTCTCCCTATACTCTAGATGCTTAAACCCAGGTAACATTCTGGTAAACCTTCGCTGCACTCTCTCCACTCTGTTTATATCCTTCCTGTAATTAGGCGACCAGAACTGCACACAGAACTCCAAATTAGGCCGCACCAACGTCTTATACAATCTCAATATCACCTCCCAACTCCTATATTCCATGCAATGATTGATAAAGGCCAGCATACTAAAAGCCTTCTTCACCACCCTATTCACGTGAGTTTCTACCTTCAGGGAACGATGTACCGTTACTCCTAAATCTTTCTGCTCTTCTGTATTCCTCAATGCTCTCCCGTTTACCACGTATGTCCTATTCTGATTCTTCTTACCAAAATGAAGCACCTCACACTTATCAGCATTAAATTCCATCTGCCATTTTTCAGCCCACTTTTCTAAGCAGCCCAAATCCCTCTGCAATCCTTGAAAACCTTCTTCATTATCCACTATTCCACCTATCTTAGTATCATCTGCATATTTACTAATCCAATTCACCACCCCATCATCTAGATCATTAATGTATATAACGAACAACAATGGGCCCAATACAGATCCTTGAGGCACACCACTGGTCACCGGCCTCCAACCTGACAGACAATTATCCTCTACCACTCTCTGGCCTCTCCCTTTCAGCCAATGTTCAATCCATTTGACTATCTTAAAATTTATACCTAAAGACTGCACCTTCCTAACTAACCTTCCATGTGGTACCTTATCAAAGGCCTTACTGAAGTCCATATAGACAACATCCACTGCGCTACCCTCATCCACATTCCTAGTCACCTCTTCAAAAAATTCAATCAGATTGGTCAAACATGACCTTCCTCCCACAAATCCATGTTGAGTGCTCCTGATCAGACCCTGTCTATCCAGATGTTTATAAGTACTATCTCTAAGAATTTTCTCCATTAATTTACCTACCACAGACGTCAAACTTACAGGCCGATAGTTGCCAGGCTTCCTCCTTGAACCCTTTTTAAATAATGGAACCACATGCGCAATGCGCCAATCCTCCGGCACTATCCCCATATCTAATGACATTTGGAAAATTACCGCCAGAGCCTCTGCTATTTCCTCCTTCACTTCTCTCAATGTCCTGGGGAGGATCCCGTCTGGTCCCGGAGACTTATCCACCTTTATATTCTTCAAAAGCCTTAAAACTACACCTTTTGTAATCTCTATATTCCCCATATTTACCCAATTTGCTTTTTTTATCTCACATCTCCCAATATCCTTCTCCTTAGTGAATACCGAAGAAAAGAAACTGTTCAATATCTCCCCCATTTCTCTAGGCTCCACACACAGTTTTCCGCTCTGATTTTCTAAGGGACCAATTTTGTCTCTAGCTTTCCTCTTATATGATATTCCCTGAAACTCGTGTAGAAATTGCAGGGGCACTGGCAGATATATTCAAAATCTACTTATACACGGTGAGGTACAATAAAATTGAACTGGAGCTTATGCTGCCCCATTGTTTAAAAAAAAGACTCAAAAATAAAACAGGAAGGAGTTCTGGGAGATTGGATATCTAGGCATTTACACATCTATGGGCTGATTTTGGACAGTCTGCATGGCTTTGTTCATAGTAGGTCATGTTTGCATTATCTTGTATATTGTTTCAAGGAGATAACAAAAAAGGTAGATGAAAATAAAGCTGTGGATGTTGTTTATACTGATTTTGACACGATTTCAAAAGATTAAAACATCAGGTATCTCTGGTTGTAAACTGGATTCGAAATTGACTGTGTGAGAGTGTGGTAGTGAAACATTGCTTTTCAGACTGCAGGCCTGTGACTAGTGGTGTGCCACAGTCACGGTGGGACAATTGTGTGGGACAATTGTTGTTTGCATCTATATCAATAATCTGGAAGATAAAAAGGAAAATTGGATCATAATGTTTTCTGATGACACAAAGATAAGAAGCGTTGTGGACAGTGAGGAAGATTTTCAAAGCTGGCAGAGGGATCTGGTCCAACTTGGAGAATGATTAAAAAAAATGACAGATGGGGTTTAATGTAGACAAGTATGAGGGAAAACCAAGGAAGGACATATATGGTAAATGGGAGGTCGCCGAGGCGTGCAGAGAGGCAAAGACATCTGGAAATACAGATAAATAGTTCCTGAAGGTGATGACGCAGATGGATAGGTTTGTAAAGAAAATTTCTGGCATCCTAGCCATTATAAATCAAAGTATAGGATGTTGTATATCATGTCGCATTTGTTTAAGACATACCTGATGCTAAATGTGGATATTGTGTGCAAATCCGGTCGCCTAAATACAGGAAGGATATCAATCAGATTGAAAGAAGATTTACTAGGATGGTGCCAGCTGTTAAGGAGTTGCGTTACAGCAACAGATTACAAACTTAGGACTTTATTCCCTTGAGCAAAGAAGAATGAGGTGAGATTTAAAGATTATGAGAGGTAAAGTCAGAGGCAGAGCCAGAAGGCTGCATGAGAAAACCATATCCCTCTCTAAGAGTCATGATCTTCTTTATGAAGTCCTGAATGTCAATCCCTCTTCCTAATCCTCGAGGCAGGCATTCGATTATCTCTACAAGGATCAACAGGAGGAATATGTGTGCACAGACATCTGGGTACAGTGGATGAATAGAGAGCACCTCCAAGAGACTCCATGGAAAAGTTTACTTTGGACTATTCATCAGATGGGCTACGTTAAACCGATTTCTAAAAAATAATATTTGGCTGCCCAATCGAAATATACAGCATTTTTAGGGAGGGGATATTCCTAATTGAGCTCAAATTAATCTACACATGGCGGGTGAGGAAATTGAAGATGATTTCATTTACAAATGGAATTTCAAATTATTGTCTGGCAAACGAGATGATCCCATTCTAAAACAAATAACCTGCATATGTCAACAAATTAATAAATCTAGACGTCATGAAGCGAGATTGTCTTCAAACACATTATTGCATCAAAATGACGCTATTCCAATTACATTAGAAAATGGACACTTGGCACCGGAGAGGGATCAAATATTTCAACTATTCTTACGAAAAACGTTTGTTTATGACATTTGAATAGCTAAAACATATATATGATTAATCAAATAGAATTTTATTGGGCTATCTTCAATTAAGATATTGTTTTAAGAGAAAGCTTATAACCAGCTGTGATATTGCCAATGAGAGGCTTCTTCGAAAAGAGATCATAATTTATATCTAAGATGTATTTCCTATTGAACTGCAATAGCTCGAAATCGGGCTTGCACAAATCGAGGAAAGGGGGAAGACAGATTTAGGAAAAGGGATTCAAGAACAATTCAGAAAGCTTGACATAATTGAGAGAAGCGAATTTTGCATTAGAACCAGAATTGCATTTATAAAGAAATGTATTGGGGTTTTTTTTTCGCAAAACTATCAAATTTTCAAATAAAATTCGTAAGATTTGCACGAGCGGTTGCCAAGTAATATAAAGCTGTTACATGGAAATCCGACTCCCCCATCTATTTATTACTCGCTAGGTTATAATCTCTGTGGGACATCCTCTCTGCTGCTTTGCATGCTAACCTTGGTGGACACTGAAAAAACCTTGAGTTTGCTGAAATCTTGATCGGCTAGAATGAGGCGGATGTCATCAGTCATCTGCTCAAGAAAAAAAATGTTCCAAAAGCGAGCAGGTCTTATGGCCATCTGCAAGAAAAATATATCACTCATTAACGCCGATGTGCACAGTCACCTAGACTGTCCATCTACAGGTGTTGTGCAGCTCGTTTATTGTGGGAGACACTGAACGTCCAAAGGAGGAAAGCTTTGATCACCCTGCACTTATCATTAGCTGGCTACTGTTGCAGGAAATCGATCAAAATGCTTGCCATCTCCAACATCATTAAAATGGGTGACTGGCGGCTGCATCTATCTGCCTGATTTGGAACTGTGCATCAGTATCAAGGAATTAAGCACATAGAACAGGGACACCAATGCAAGACTTGGAGACAGTTCAGTTAGGCAATTATCAGGCAATTACAAGGAATCCCAGCTTCAGTCGACAGGCGAATGCAAACAAATCAGCAGTGCAAGGCAGAGGCAGGTCAAAAAAACAATCCAAATATTAAACAACGAGAAGGCTAACATTGGGGAACAATGCTGAAACGCTTGCAACAAAGAGCTCAGACGAACTGGCAAAGAGCGAAGAGGGTACACAACTAATATACATAACGGGAGAGGAGGATAACAAGACACAAGTGAGTAGTCAAACAGGTGAAACACATTAGGAAAGGGTAAGCTTGACAGAAAGTGGGAACCTAGAATTAGGCGCGACCAGGATTAACAAAATGAAACCGGAGAAGAAAGGAGGTGAAAAATAAAAAAAAAACATTAGCAGAAGAGATGGGACGGACACTCAGCTTGTTGAATCCAAAGCGCCAGCTTAGTCATCCAAAAGGAAGACTGTTTGAATGGGTCTGGACTTTTCGAGGCTGCGTTGTCCATTCCTGGACCAAAATCCATTGGGACCTGCCGGGTCATCTCTGTTGCAGTGAGAGAAAGGAGTCTGACTTGAATGGAGTACAGTTGGAAAACTGTTCTCGTTTTCACGTACGCGCATGTTTATTAAATATTCCTCCCAGGAAGCCCCGCTTGCCGTGGGTGGAATTTAGGTTACATTCCGGCTTGTGGTTCTCCATCCAGTCAGAGCCCTCCCGCTTGTTGGCGTCAACAGTTCATCCGCATCTTTCTGAGTCGGTTCGCACTGTGCTTAGGAGAATCACCGCAGAAACGTATTTGAATCATAGTGGCTGAATGGATATAATTAACTTACCTGAAATGCTTTAATTAATATACATAGGTTAATAGCGTTGCCTTCCTAAGCTCAATATATGGACTAATTAATGAAGGAATGCGCTTTTTTATGTTCCCCGTTGGGAGGGGGAGGAGAGTCTATAATATTAAAATGCTATTTATATGTTGTATGTCATATTGTTCAATATGAGTCTTTTAAAATTTTTTCTAAAGAATGAAAATCTTCACCCAGGCGTTGTTAAGAACCTGATTCAGGAAAGGGGGATGCAGCCATCTCGCAGAGTTGGTTATGGTTTAATTCTTCATTAAAGAAGCATGGGGTTCGATCCATATCCCTATGGGCAGTTTTAAACGTATTGGCAGTGTGGATGCCTCGTTGGAACGACTCAGGATGTGATATTCTCATTCGCCCACTGCGGGGCCAACAATCTGGCACCAGGATGAGAAGAGGGCATTCACGGTCCACCAAGGCCATTTGCCTCACAAATATGGACAGCCTCCAACTGCACTGTTGATCTAGATTCCGGTGCCTAAGCAAAATGATCCCCACACGAAGAGCGGGCACAGTGGGTCCGATAGAAAACAACAGGCGCGGATGACGGCCTCACATACCAGCAAGCTAAACCGGTGGTCTGGCCGACGTTAAACTGGGGAGCATTCAGCGCAGCATGGGAATGATCCAACGATGGCAAGTCGACTATATGGGCCCTCTTCCACGCCAAAAGATCTCATGCTGACTATGGTGGATACCTACATTCGTGTCCTAATGGCCGTGCTCTCTGAGCAGGCATTTCAGTACAACACCAGGATTGAAAAACAGCTTTTCCTTTTATGGAATATCATGGGCAGTGTAGTCAAGCCTCACACTTTACGGGAGAAATATTGGTGAAAGAGGATGGTAATTCCTGGCTGTTGCACATCCCCTAAAATCCACAGGTATCATGTATAATTGAATAGACCCCTCAAGGAAATGTTGTGCACGCTGAGACCGGACCATAGGCTCATGGTCTGGTTCCGCGTTTTTCTAGAAGAGCTGGTCCATCTTAA
Organism: Narcine bancroftii; assembly: GCF_036971445.1. Classification (NCBI taxonomy): domain Eukaryota; kingdom Metazoa; phylum Chordata; class Chondrichthyes; order Torpediniformes; family Narcinidae; genus Narcine; species Narcine bancroftii. The sequence goes on from NC_091471.1 coordinate 309,945,199, forward strand.
TTCATGCCCTTGTACGCAGGAATTCCCGCGTTCAAGACATTTGGCCACATGGGCAGAGACCCTAGATATCTTCAAGTGTACGGTAGAGTATGGGTGCAGCAGTCACAAGGTCCTCCCAGAAATCTGGAAGCTCTCGGTGGGGTTTGTTCCTGGGAAAATTCTTATCGTGCTTGCATTCCAACAAACTCTCCGAGACAATAAAGAAGAAAATACAAGACACCCACCTTGCATGGCAAATAAAACTGAAGATTATGAAAGACGACTCTGTCGAGCAAAGCCAACTTCAACACATCTGAATGCAATGACAACGTTCACTTTTCTGAGAGATTTTGAAGAGCTGTGTGAAATGCAGTTGCCTCTTAAGTGAAGTGGTTATAAAATGTATTTAATGAACCAAGGGAAATCATCTGCAGAAGCCTGTAAAGGATTTGTAGGTTTACTGCAATGCAACATCAGTCATTTATCACTCTCCAATGTTCAATTAAACGTAATTTGTTAACAGTTAAATATCTGAACATTTTGTTAATACATTATATTGTTATTAGTCATGAATAACTATGGAGTTAAAAAGGAAACCTTTTGAATTGAGTCATCTGTTTTGGTTGGTTTAACATATAATAAAGTGAGGGATCGTTGAAAGACAAAAAAAATAGAGCTTAGATTTTGAATCAATCGTCTTCGTGTGAATTAACTGCAGCTTGGTGAAATGCTTGTGTGTTTATGGATGTACGCTTGCGTGATATGAATAGCAACGATGCAAGCAAACCCCTCTGTTTTTGAAAACCATTTCTTGATTTTTTAAATACAAACAAAAACGACTTAATAAAAACTAAACCCTTACTAACCCTATCATTCTCACGCCTACCCATACATCCCTCACCCCCAAATCAGAGCAAAATGCATGTTTCAGGTAATTATCGCTTGCCTAATTAAAAAAAACAGTTACATTATATCCAAACCCATACATTTCAAATATGAGGTCAACATTTTGATAAAAAAAGAATAATTATTCCGTGAATTGTGTTGTCTTCTCTAAATAAAGACACAAGTTTAGTTCATTATGCCATTATTGTATTTTAAATTCAGCATAATTCTTCTACCTAACAGCAATACATTATCTAGCTACAGCTAACACCAGATATATAAATACAATTTGTAATGTATCCAATCGTAAGCCGGTTGTTAATATAGTAGTATAACTCAATAAACACAATAATCGATTAAGCTGTAATTCAATCTTGAACAAAATCTTGCAACAACTCAATAATGTTTCGCTAAAAGGTTTAACTTTCTCAGAAGTCCATACTGTATGTAAGAAATTATCTGTCTGTATTCCACAATACAACACAAATCTGAAGAACTTAAACAGCATTTTTCAACTTCTGTAAAACGTTACCATTAACTAAACTATATCACACATTTATTAATTTCCTAACACCCTTTACACACATATTCGTCCATTCCTCCTGAGGTAACATAATATACAAAACCTTCTCTCGCTTATCCTTCATGATATATAAATCAACCTTAACTGTCTTCTCTTGTAACAAAGCATACATTTCAGAAAAGAACCCTTTCTTCACACTCTCAACAATTAAAATCTCAAATTTATATTGACCAGGTAGTACCAAATCCTGTCCAAAATTTTCCATCAACAAGCAAATAAAGAACTTGACAATATCCCAATTTTTTTTTCTCTAAGTCGAATAAAAGAAAGAAACACAACATCTTCAAAAAAATTCCTCTGCCAATTTAATACCCGTCGGTTCTCAAGCTTTCAAATAGGGGTTATTAAGTGATAAGGGAATTGTTTTATTCTGATATAATGGTGTCTTAGCTGAAATTTCACCTTTAGTTCCTATAATCTGATCCCTTTTATGCCAAGTCTCCATTAAATGTTTCATTACTGGCTATTTATACTTTTGTAAAAGTTAAGGATTCCATTTATATATACATTGATGTACATTATGTTTAGAAATCTGGACTAATTCAAAGTTAGCCCACATTGGAGATTGATCAATATTAAACATCCTATTATTGAATTTTAATTCTGTAGCTTCACAGTAATTCTGAACATGTGCTACTTCAAGTCCCCCCAATTCGTATTACCATGTCAGTTTTTGTGAGAAAACTCTCGATAATTTACTTTTCCAGAAAAACACACTCGTACTGCCTTATTTAATTACATAAAAATATATTCAATATGGAACAAGGAATAGATCAGAACATATATTGAACACATGGAAATATATTCATTTCAATGCAATTTACTCTCCCTATCAAAGTTAAAGTTAAATCCTTTCATCTATTCAAATCAAACTTAATCTTATTTAATAAAAGTACGTAATTTAATTTATATAAATTTTGATCATCTCTATCTGCATTACCGCCTAAATATTTAATTTTCTTAGACCACCTAAACTTCATAAGTTGTTTACATACTGGATAAACCTCATCTGTAATTGGTAATATCTGACTCTTACCCCAATTAACCTGATAACCTGACATTTCTCCATACTGTTTCAGGAAATTCTGAAGTTGCTCCAAGGAGTTTCTAGGATGTGATAAATATACTAACACGTCATATGAAAATGAGTTATTTTTGCAATTTTCCTCACCAACTTAAATCCTTTAATATCAACATTCTATCTAATTACTTCAGCTAATGGTTCTATAAGCAATGCAAATAAGACTGGCGACTATGGGAAGCCCTGTCCCGTTGAACTAGACACTTTAAATGCATATGACAACTGTATTTTAATCACCACCCGAACAGAAGGAATTTTATATACATTCTTCACTCAACCAATAAAGAGTGGTCCAAATTTAAATATTTCTAACACTTTAAATATAAATTTCCACTCAACACCATCTAAAGCCTTTTTTGGCATCTAGTGCTACTGTCATTGGTTGGTTGAGTTGCTGTCTTGATGCAGTAACTATTGTAATCAATTTAGCAATATCAGCAGAATATCTATTCTTAATAATGCCCGCTTGATCTACATGTACTAATTGCAGTAAATATTTAGCAAGTCTATTAGCTGTTATCTTTGCTACAATTTCATAGTCCCCATTCACTAAATACATCGGTCTATATGACTCCACTCTCAAAGGGTCTCTTTCTTTCTCTTGTAAAACTGTCATTAATGCCCTGGAAAAAATTCCAGAAATAAACCCATTCCTGTAGTTAGCTTCATCACATCTGCAAATACCAGTAGTAGTAAATCCTAACATTCTTTATAAAGCTCTATTGTAAATCTATTTTTCCGTAGACATTTCCCACTTGGCATAAATTATCATACCTCCTTAAGCTCTAACTCAGTTTTAAAAATAACTATCCAATTCATTGACATCTTAAGGATTCAAAGAATGTAAGTCTGAGTTCCCAAAAAAGATTAAATCCCGTAATTATCCTGAATCACCCAAGAAGTATATGGTTCTCGATAAAACATACAAACTTCACAATTAACCTCCCAGGTTTTATAAGTGACCATCGACTTTCCCCTAACTGTATTTATTGTCCTGGAAATTCGTTCAATCCTTAACTGCCAAGCCAAAACTTTATGGGCTCTCTCTGCTCACTCATAGTAATGTTGCTTTGATCTTTGTATCATTTTTTCATAGCTAAAATTTGCAAAGTATTATTATGTAATTTCAATATAGATAACTGTGCCATCTTTTAAAAAAGACTTTATTTATGTTATTTGAAAACAAAAAAAGTACAAAGTATAATCACCATTATTACAAAATTGGATGTGTAAAATAGATAATCTTGATCAATACATTAATCCCTCAATGTAACCCAAACCAATCCCCGCCCCCAACCCAATTAACAAAATAAAACGCAGGCTATCCCATTTCTACGATGTTTGGAGCTGTACAAAGATTAAAATACCTTAAAACAACATATATAAACATTAGTACATAAAATCATCAAAATAACATAATTAGCATATACTAAGACCCATATATTTTAATAAAATGAGTAATTATCATGTAACCTATATTTATTTGTTCTAATGAAATACAGGATTTTAGTTCATTATGCCACCTTAACATATTAATCTCCACTTCATCTTTCCATGTTACTGCAATACATTTTCGCACAAAAGCTTATGTTAAACGAATGAAGGCAATTTTAAATTTATGTAAATGCAAACCTCTTATATTCATTATAAACCCTAATTAAAACAGCAAAGGGTAAAGCAATAATTGAATGTTATACATCCGTTCCAAAAATTGTCTAAGTTTTAGCCAATAACTTTGCACTTTTTCACATAACCATACCGAATGCAAGAAAGTACCTTTTTATTCCCCACACCAAAAACATAAATCTGAGTCCATAAAGCCATATCTTTTCAACTTCTCCGGTGTCAAAATAATTGATGTACAAATTTATAATTAATCAAATTATACCTTTGATTAATCAACTTGGTTACCACATTTTCACAAATCTTTAACCAATCATCTTCCAATATAGTAAATTGTAATTATTTTTTCCATTTACTTTTCTTGCTAAAATCATCATTTTTTTTCATCTTCTCCTGTAATAAACTATACATTTCTGAAATAAATCATTTTTTCAAAGACTATTTAATTAATTTCTAAAATTTAGACACATTAGGTAGTTTAAATTCTTTTCCTAAATTATCTTTTTAAAAAGCTCGCTTTGATAATAGGAAAATATTGAATTCTTTGAAATATGAACTTTTCCTTGCAAAAGAAAGAAAATTTCCTTTCTCAAAAATCCTCTACCTTTTTAATACCTTTTAAATCCCATTCCTCTAAATAATAACTATCCATAGAAAATGGTATGATCCTATCTCTATATATAGGAGTCTGACCAGAAATTTTACACTTAGATCCAATTAAACAATCTCTTTTATACCAAATATTAATTAAATGTCGAAGTACTGGAACACTAAATAATTTCAAAAGATTTGGTCTCTCCCTCTATATAAATGAAGTTACATCACTTTCCAAAAGTTGATTTTATTCTACTCTAACCCATATATGAGATTGTTCACTATCTAGCATTTAATTAATAAATTTCAATTGAGCTGCCTCACAATGGTTTTGGAATAAGGTAATGCAAGGCCTCCAAAAGCATATTTCCAAGTCAATTTTTACAATGAAACTCTAGATAATTTGCACTTTTTAATAGGTATGTGAACAGATGATTTTAATTCCTTACAAATGATTTTAATAAAGAAGATGAAATAGACTGAAAAATATATTGTGTTCATTCTTCTTTGGCTTGGCTTCGCGGACGAAGATTTATGGAGGGGGTAAAAAGTCCACGTCAGCTGCAGGCTCGTTTGTGGCTGACCAGTCCGATGCGGGACAGGCAGACACGATTGCAGCGGTTGCAAGGGAAAATTGGTTGGTTGGGGTTGGGTGTTGGGTTTTTCCTCCTTTGCCTTTTGTCAGTGAGGTGGGCTCTGCGGTCTTCTTCAAAGGAGGCTGCTGCCCGCCAAACTGTGAGGCGCCAAGATGCACGGTTTGAGGCGTTATCAGCCCACTGGCGGTGGTCAATGTGGCAGGCACCAAGAGATTTCTTTAGGCAGTCCTTGTACCTTTTCTTTGGTGCACCTCTGTCACGGTGGCCAGTGGAGAGCTCGCCATATAATACGATCTTGGGAAGGCGATGGTCCTCCATTCTGGAGACGTGACCCATCCAGCGCAGCTGGATCTTCAGCAGCGTGGACTCGATGCTGTCGACCTCTGCCATCTCGAGTACCTCGACGTTAGGGGTGTGAGCGCTCCAATGGATGTTGAGGATGGAGCGGAGACAACGCTGGTGGAAGCGTTCTAGGAGCCGTAGGTGGTGCCGGTAGAGGACCCATGATTCGGAGCCGAACAGGAGTGTGGGTATGACAACGGCTCTGTATACGCTTATCTTTGTGAGGTTTTTCAGTTGGTTGTTTTTCCAGACTCTTTTGTGTAGTCTTCCAAAGGCGCTATTTGCCTTGGCGAGTCTGTTGTCTATCTCATTGTCGATCCTTGCATCTGATGAAATGGTGCAGCCGAGATAGGTAAACTGGTTGACCGTTTTGAGTTTTGTGTGCCCGATGGAGATGTGGGGGGGCTGGTAGTCATGGTGGGGAGCTGGCTGATGGAGGACCTCAGTTTTCTTCAGGCTGACTTCCAGGCCAAACATTTTGGCAGTTTCCGCAAAGCAGGACGTCAAGCGCTGAAGAGCTGGCTCTGAATGGGCAACTAAAGCGGCATCATCTGCAAAGAGTAGTTCACGGACAAGTTTCTCTTGTGTCTTGGTGTGAGCTTGCAGGCGCCTCAGATTGAAGAGACTGCCATCCGTGCGGTACCGGATGTAAACAGCGTCTTCATTGTTGGGGTCTTTCATGGCTTGGTTCAGCATCATGCTGAAGAAGATTGAAAAGAGGGTTGGTGCGAGAACACAGCCTTGCTTCACGCCATTGTTAATGGAGAAGGGTTCAGAGAGCTCATTGCTGTATCTGACCCGACCTTGTTGGTTTTCGTGCAGTTGGATAATCATGTTGAGGAACTTTGGGGGACATCCGATGCGCTCTAGTATTTGCCAAAGCCCTTTCCTGCTCACGGTGTCGAAGGCTTTGGTGAGGTCAACAAAGGTGATGTAGAGTCCTTTGTTTTGTTCTCTACACTTTTCTTGGAGCTGTCTGAGGGCAAAGACCATGTCAGTGGTTCCTCTGTTAGCGCGAAAGCCGCACTGTGATTCTGGGAGAATATTCTCAGCGACACTAGGTATTATTCTATTTAGTAGAATCCTAGCGAAGATTTTGCCTGCAATGGAGAGCAACGTGATTCCCCTGTAGTTTGAGCAGTCTGATTTCTCGCCTTTGTTTTTGTACAGGGTGATGATGGTGGCATCACGAAGATCCTGAGGCAGTTTACCTTGGTCCCAACAAAGCTTGAAAAACTCATGCAGTTTGGCATGCAGAGTTTTGCCGCCAGCCTTCCAGACTTCTGGGGGGATTCCATCCATACCTGCTGCTTTGCCACTTTTCAGTTGTTCGATTGCCTTATATGTCTCATCCAGGGTGGGAACCTCATCCAGCTCTAGCCTTAGGGGCTGTTGAGGGAGCTGGAGCAGGGCGGAATCTTGGACTGAGCGGTTGGTACTGAAAAGAGATTGGAAGTGTTCTGACCATCGGTTGAGGATGGAGATCTTGTCGCTGAGGAGGACTTTGCCGTCTGAGCTGCGCAGCGGGCTTTGGACTTGGGGTGAGGGGCCGTACACAGCCTTTAGAGCCTCGTAGAAACCCCTGAAGTCGCCAATGTCCGCGCTGAGCTGTGTTCGTTTGGCGAGGCTAGTCCACCACTCATTTTGGATCTCCCGGAGTTTGCGCTGAAGATGGCTGCATGCGCGACGGAAGGCTTGTTTCTTCTCTGGACAGGACGGCTTTGTAAGGTGAGCCTGGTGGGCAGCTCGCTTCTTTGCCAGCAGCTCCTGGATTTCCTGGCTGTTTTCGTCAAACCAGTCCTTGTTTTTCCTGGAGGAGAAGCCCAGTACCTCTTCAGTGGATTGCAGTATGGTAGTCTTCAACTGATCCCAGAGGGTTTCAGGGGACGGGTCCGTGAGGCGGGTTGCAACGTCGAGCTTTGCTTTGAGGTTTGCCTGGAAGTTTCCTCTCGCTTCGTCTGACTGCAGTTTTCCAACATTGAACCTCTTTCTGGGGGCTTTATTGTTCCTGGGCTTTGGCTTGAAGTGAAGGTTGAGCTTGCAGCGAACCAGCCGGTGGTCAGTGTGGCATTCCGCGCTAGGCATGACCCTGGTGTGGAGCACATCTTGTTTGTCACTTTCTCGCACCAGGATGTAGTCCAGGAGGTGCCAGTGTTTGGATCGGGGATGCATCCAGGTGGTCTTAAGGCTGTCCCTCTGCTGAAAAAGGGTGTTTGTAATGACAAGCCGCTGTTCTGCGCAGAGCTCCAACAGGAGGCGCCCATTGTCGTTGCACTTGCCGACGCCATGCTTGCCCAGGATTCCTGGCCAGGTTTCTGAGTCTTTGCCGACACGAGCGTTGAAGTCGCCCAGGATGACAACCTTGTCGGCTGTAGGGGTACGTTGGATGAGGTTGCGCAGGTCGGTGTAGAACTTGTTCTTTTCTGCTGGTTCCGCCTGGAGGGTTGGAGCATAGACACTGATGAGGGTGATGTGACGCTTGTTTTGAAGTGGGAGTCGCATGGACATGATTCGGTCCGAGAGGCCTGTCGGAAGGTTTTCGAGTTTGGAGGCAATGAAGCTCTTGACCATGAAGCCTACACCAGATAGGCGTCGTTCATCCGAAGGCTTGCCAGACCAGTAGAGTGTGTAGCCCGCGCCGCGTTCTTGGAAGCTGCCTACATCTGCCAGGCGGACTTCACTGAGAGCGGCTATGTCGATGTCAAGTCTGAGGAGTTCATGTGCAATGAGGGCAGACCGACGTTCAGGTCGATGGCTGTCAGTCTTATCTAGCATGGTTCTGATGTTCCAGCATGCTAGCTTGAGTTTGTGAGCATCTTTTGAGGGGGAGGACGTGGAGGGGGAGGACGTGGAGGGGGAGGACGTGGAGGGGGAGGACGTGGAGGGGGAGGACGTGGAGGGGGAGGACGTGGACCTGTCCTCGGGCCTGCGCAAAGGAGCTTTTAGGTGGAGTGCAGTGCGCGCAGTACTGGCCCCACCCTTTACACCCATGGTTCGTGTGCCGTGGCCAAGCAAGCTGGGACGTGGCAGCGAGGTCCTTGGGTCGTAGGTTTTATATCGGAGTGGCCTTCTCCTATGCAGGTTTCTTACCCGGGCTGGAGGGGCCTGCCTCCCCTCCTAGGTCGGTCCATACTGCCCGGACCGGGGCCTCCGTCTGCCTCACTCGACCGAGGCCGGGGCCGCCGTCTCCCCCTTGCTCCTGCCCGTATCGGGGCCGCCGCCGTCTACCCTTCGCCCGGGCCGGGGCCGGGGCCGCCGCTGCTCTCCCTGTGCCCGGACTGGGGCCGCCGCCTCCCCCTTGCTCCTGCCCGTATCGGGGCCGCCGCCGTCTACCCTTCGCCCGGGCCGGGGCCGGGGCCGCCGCTGCTCTCCCTGTGCCCGGACTGGGGCCGCCGCCTCCCCCTTGCTCCTGCCCGTATCGGGGCCGCCGCCGTCTACCCTTCGCCCGGGCCGGGGCCGGGGCCGCCGCTGCTCTCCCTGTACTTTTAATACAATTCACCCTTTCAATTGAAGTTAATGATAAATCCTTCCACTTCTTCAAATCTGCTTTGATTTTTCTTAACAAAGGTACATAATTGATTAATATAATTGATTTTAATCCATATTTATTACAACTCATAAATACTTTATCTTTTCAGACCAATGAAATTGAGTAATCTGCCTACATTCATTTTGAAATACGTAATAATTCTCTCTTATCCCAATTAATTTTATAACCAGACGACTCTCCATAATATTGGACGCATGTTGGCAAATGAACTAAAAATTGTTTAGGATCAGTTAAATAGATTAATACATCACCCACTAACAAATTAATTTTATATTAATCAACCAAACAATAATACATTTAACATTAATGTTTTGTCCAATAAATTGAGCTAAAGTTTCAATAACCAAAGCAATCAAAGCTGGAGACAATGCCCAACACTGTCTCGTTGTCTGTGATAAAGTAAATGACAATGATATAACTCCATTTGTCACTACTCTAGCTGAAGAGTTAGCATATAGAATTTTTACCCATCTAATAAAACTATACAAAATTTAAAATATTCTAACACTTTAAATAATAAATGTCATTCAACACAATCAAATACCTTTTCTGCATCCAAAGCCATTAACAAAGGTAAATATTTTCATTCTCTTGAAACATTAATTAACGAAATTAATTTAACAACATTATCAGCTGAATAACGACCTGGAATAAATCCTGTCTGATCTTCAAGAATTAACTTCGGTAAATACTTCTCCTATTTTCTGGTACTTTCGCTACAATTTTATAATCAATATTTAATAAATAAATTGGTCTATATGAAGCTACTTTTAATGGATCTCTATCTTCCTTTGAAAAAAAAACTATAATCAATACTCCAGAAAAACATTCTGAAAGAGAAGATGGTTCTACACTTGTTCTAATACTTGACGAAATATTGGAAGTAATAAGTCATAAATCCTTATAAAATTCCAATGTAAATCTATCTTCTCTTGGAGATTTCCCATTTAGCAACATTTGCAACACTTCCTTAATTTCAAAATCCATGAAAGAAGAATCTAATTCTTGAGTTTCAAAACCATTCAAAAGGGATAATCTAACCCTGCCAAATAATTTTCTCCTCTTTCGTCATCATGTACCACCTCAGACCTTTATAAATCCTGATAAAAGGAACGAAATTCATCGTTGATTTCTTGAGGTTCATATGTAACTTTCAAACCTTTTTAACAGCATTTAATGTCCATCAAACTTGTTCGGTTTTCAACTGCCAAGCTAAAATCTTATGTGCTCCTTCTCCCAATTCATAATGCCGCTGTTTAGATTTTGAATTAGTATCTCATACTGATATGTTTGCAAAGTATTAGAACGAATTTTTTAATTCGATAACTGTATCTTCTTATCTTTAGAAACCTTTTTTACATTCTTCTCCAAATTTTTAATCTTTTCCTCAAGTTTATTCCCATTTTAAGAATATTTCATTTCTTAATTTTATCAATATAATGAATGATTTGATCTCTTAAATATGATATCAAAGCATCCCAAGATACAAATTTACTTTGCACTGAATTTTAATTTAACTGTAAATATGTAATAATTTGATCTCTGATAAATGTAATAAATTTTGACTGTTTTAATTAAGGAGTATTGAACCTCCATCTATAACTAACTGGAACCAAATCAGGACTGGCAAATTAAATTAATAAAAGTGAATGGTCTGACAACGTACAACTTTTATAATCTGCTATTACTATTCATGTTTGTAAATGATCCGACACTAAAAAAATCTATTATTTAAAAAAAAATATTTTTGCACTATGTCACATCAATAACAACATCCACAAATTATCATCAACAATAAATAGATAGTGACATTTTTTTCTATCCCCCACCTCCTCTCTCCCCTTCGCCACCCTCATCAAAAATCAATAAATGATAAAACACTTAAAATAAAGAAATAACAAAAAAAGAAAAAGACTTTATCGCCTACCTTCTAATATTTAAATCTTATTGTGCTCATAATTTTGATGTTTTAGGAGCAGGAGGTTTGTGATTGGCATTCTCTGACATTTCTTTATGTATAGTTCCCATATTTGTTCAAACAATGTACATTTTTCTTTCAGATTATATGTATTTTTTTCTAATGGAATACATTTGTTTATTTATGTATACCACTGTTGTGTTTTAAGGTTTGTTTATAATATCCAGGTTGTCGTATTTTTTTGACTACTGCTAGCGTTATCATAATAAATTTTATTTAGGCTTTGTCTACTTTTAGTCCTAATTTTTTGACTTTCATGTTATTTAACACAAAATGTTTTGGATCTTTTGGTATATAATATATATTTTTGTGATTTTGTTTAATATTTGGTTTAGATCTTGCCAGAAAATTTTTACTTTTGAATATGTCCATATTGCTTCTAATGTTGATCCAATCTCTTTTTTTGCAACGGAAATATCTATCTGATGCTGTTAGGTACAATCCCTCTGACGGCATGTTTCTGGTGGTGGCTGTGTGTGTGTGTGTGTGTGTGTGTGTGTGTGTGTGTGTGTGTGTGTGTGTGTGTGTGTGTGTGTGTGTGTGTGTGTGTGTGTGTGTGTGTGTGTGCGTGTGTGTGTGTGTGTGTGTGTTTGTGTGTGTGTGCGTGTGTGTAGTCTTGAAGTAGACTTTGGCGGCCAGTTTATGTCCATCATGCTCCATTGGTTGTTTGAAGACTGCGATGTCTAGGAAGACCATTTTCTGAGTGTCTGTGGTTGCCTTTATCCTGATAGAGGGATGATCTCTGTTTAAGATGTCTATGAACTCCATCAACTCTGCCTCTGTGTGTGTCCACACTCCTCATATGTTATCTACGTACCTGTAGTATTGCATGGGTAGTTTGTGGCACTTCTCAAAGACTGTTTCCTCCCACACTGCCATGTATATGTTGGCGTAGTTCATGGCAAACTTTTCCCCATGGCTGCCCCCTTTATTTGGAGGTAGAATTTGTCATGGAATTCAAAGTCATTCTTGGTCAGTCCCAGGTGGAGCAGCTGGACTATTTCCTCATCCGGTCTGTCTGGGTTTGGGTATTTTTCTGAGATGTTCCTGAGCGCCTGTATGGCCCTGTCTGTTTCTATGTTTTCATAGGCTTTCAATGTCCATAGTAAAAAGAATGGCATCCTGTGGGACAGTTAGTGAGTTCACTATTTGTGGGAAATGTTATGTGTCCTTAATGTAGCTGGGGTGTTTTCTGTGCCAGGGGATTCAGGAAGAAGTCTATGTATTCTGCTACATGGTAGGATTCACTGCTGCAGTCTGATATTATGGGTCTGCCTGACGGGACCTGATCCGATATTGTCCAAGTGTCTGGGTTCTTGTTTATTTTGGGTAAGACATAGTACTTTCTTTCTTTAGGTTGTGTTCCCTTAAGGTACTCTAGTTGTTTTTTCGTGATGCATTTTACTTAATGTAGGCCTTCTAAGATTACCCCAATCTTCTCTTGTGTTTGTCTGAAGATGGGCTCTGTCAGTTTCATGTAGTGTTCTGTGTTGTTGAGCTGTCTTTGTGCTTCCAGCAAGTATTGTTCTATGTCCATGATGAAAATGCTGCTGCCCTTGTCTGCTGGTTTTATGACTATTTCCTTGTTGTTTCTCAACTCTTCCTGGGCCTGTCTCTCTTTCCTAGTCAGGTTATATCCTTCCTTCACCATGTCTATCTGGCCTCTTCTGTTTCCAATATGAACTCCAGAATATCTTCTGGTTTGGGTTCCCAACTCGAGGGTGGGCCGATGGGTGTCCTGTTTGACTCTGAGCCACTGAAGTGGTGTAGTAATTTAATTCTCCTGTAGAAATGCCTCATGCCAGCTTGGATTTGCTGTTTTTGAATTTTGGCTGTGGTGACGAAGGTAAGACCCTTGTTCAATACACTCTCCTGGGTTTCACTGGGGAAGAATGTCTGTGAAAGATTCACAATAGTTCTCCATAATTTAGGTATGTGCTGCTCTGGGCTCGTAGTCTCATTTAGTTTAAAGACTTCATCCAACCCATGAGTATCACCTGGGCTGTTTGCTCTGTCCAGTGAATGTTGTCCAGGCCTACACTAAACTGGTTGTCCAGGACTCCTGAGAGATACTGTCTGGTTTTAATGAACTCGTTTAACCCTTCCAGGGTAGCCAGTTCCCTCTCTGGGATTACCAGCCTAAAGTTAATTACGGGCACCCAGAGTTGCCATTTAGGAATTTAATGCCAGCTTGATTAAGCAGCCCCGGAGCAGTTTAATGGCTGTGAGTGTCACATTTGTGGCCCGAAATGTGAAGTTAATAAAACATTAAACACAAGTTTTATCAGGTAAACTTGTCAGGGTCTTTATTCTCCCGTTTTCCTTTGTTCTCCTGCTTGTGCTCTTATCTCCCTCTAATACCACGTGACTTCCGGTCATCTCATACATATTCATTATCATGACAGTGAGAGGTCTTTGTGGCTGGTCTTTGTGGCGGGGGGGGGCGGGGGGGGCGGGCGGGGCGGGGGAGGGGCGGGGGCGGGGCGGGGGGTGGGGCGGGGGGCGGGGCGGGGGGGCTCGCGGCCGTGCACGGTCCGACCCCGGGAGAGGCGCCCGGATCACTGTGACCCGGGGGTTCTGGTATGGGTGGGTGGGGGTGTGTGTAGTTAGTGGTGGAGGTGTGTGTGGGCCAGTCCCGAGAGTTCGGGGCTGCAGCCCGTTCCTCATGGGAAACTGACTCGATGGTTCATGGAGACATGCGAGAAACGTTGGAGGATCGTAGAGGAACAGAGACCCCTGCGGGTTCGGTGGAGTTACAAAAGCTAAACTATGTCTTCTTCTCACAGTTAGAGTCACACACCAGTAATCCCTCAACAAATCCAACTTAGTAAGAAATTTAGATTTGTCAATTTTATAAATACAGTTATCTATCCTTGGAATAGGACAAGAATCTGTTTTAGTTTCTGAACGAACCTTCCTAAAATCCATACAGAACCTAATAGATGATTCTTGCTTTGGAATCTGAATATAAGGATAACTCCAATCTGAGAATGAAGGACGATTAATGTCATCCCTCGACATATATTACACCTCCTCATCCAGGATCTTACTCTTTGGAATTTTTATTCTCTATGGGTGCTGTTTTATTGGGGGGGGGAAATTGCTTCTCCAATATTAATATCATGGTAAATCACTGATGTCCTTTTTGAAATATCAGAGAACAAATATATGTATTTCTAAAGTATTTCTTTCAACTGCATCTGTTCTCGTAACGTACTTTCCTTCCTAATTTTCCAAAATTGTTGAACCATTGTTCTTTAAGTTTACCCTTACAAGATTCTGTTTCAATAATCTTATGATCAACCACTTTCTCCACTCTGTCCACAGCCAACAGATTGTTCTCCACTATCCTTATTCTCTTAATGAGTTTTAAACAACAATTCAACATTCAAGTCATATCAACAAGCCATTTCTTTAGTCTCCTGTTTAGTTACTGCTTTCTCCCTTAAGCTAACAAGATCTGCTTCTATTGTGTGTTGTTGAATTAACTCATTCCTGCACAAAAAGAAATCCGTACTCTCACAATAACCCTGCTCTTTCAAAAGTACTTCAGAAGTACTGGGAAAATCTCTAATCAACTGGATTTTCTTCAGCTGTCTTCATTTCCTTTGACACAGACCTAGTTAACACACATGCAGGATATACTCACTATCCTCTCAAACTAGATCCTAACTAGGCCCATTTGTCAAATTTTAAAACTAGCCCATTTTTTTCTTCTGCCAAATCAATTCCCCAACAAAAAGGAGACACCCTGCATGGGTAACTTTGGAATTATGCCTACTACAACAGGTGCTTTGACCAATTCTGAATTCAGCACAACCTTGTGAAGCAATATTGACTCTACCTCTCCTCCAACACCTTAACTCAAAGTTGTCTCCCCTATGTCAGTCCTTAAAGCAGTTACAACATTTCCCAACACCAATGCCTGAGGAGCCTCAGTATCTCTAAAAAAATGTAACTGGAACCTGCGATTCTCCCTCCTTTATTGAGACAAAACCCTCTGACATAAAAGGCTTGAAAACATTCGTGACATCCTTACTTGGTTTGGCACCTTTGCTCTCCATAAATTCCACTGTTTGAATACGTGTTTCTGGTAAAAACCTGTTTTTCTCTTTTCTCCTTCGCAATCACATGTCAAGGTTTCTTAAAAATTGACATACAAATGCAGAAGTTCTGTCCTTTCCTAATTTTCCTTAATCGTTTCTTTAACCTTTTCTCCAGACTTTATTTCAGCCCTACTATCCTGCTCCATACTAACTTTATCAACAGGTTTATGAATCTGTACCACATTTGCTCTATGAAAATATCTATTATTCTGGAATGAACTTTTGTGAATTAGAGTAAATTCATCTGCTAATCTATCTGCCTATTGCAACGTGCCCATGTCTCTCTCATAAAGGTATAATTTAATCTCCTCTGGGACACACCCTTTAATTTCGTCTATTAATATTAATTCTCTCAATCTGTCAAAATCTTTGTTTATTCCTTTACCACCCATCCAAACACACAGATGTCTTCAGAGCAAAATCCATATAAGATTGATTTCATGTTTTAAACAATCTCCTAAATGTTTGCCAATATGCCTCTGGAACCAATTCATAAGCTTTTAATACTGCTTGTTTAACATTATCATAATTTGCCACTTGATCTGCAATCAAGCTCGACGCTGTTTACATCCGGTACCGCACGGATGGCAGTCTCTTCAATCTGAGGCGCCTGCAAGCTCACACCAAGACACAAGAGAAACTTGTCCGTGAACTACTCTTTGCAGACGATGCCGCTTTAGTTGCCCATTCAGAGCCAGCTCTTCAGCGCTTGACGTCCTGCTTTGCAGAAACTGCCAAAATGTTTGGCCTGGAAGTCAGCCTGAAGAAAACTGAGGTCCTCCATCAGCCAGCTCCCCACCATGACTACCAGCCCCCCCACATCTCCATCGGGCACACAAAACTCAAAACGGTCAACCAGTTTACCTATCTCGGCTGCACCATTTCATCAGATGCAAGGATCGACAATGAGATAGACAACAGACTCGCCAAGGCAAATAGCGCCTTTGGAAGACTACACAAAAGAGTCTGGAAAAACAACCAACTGAAAAACCTCACAAAGATAAGCGTATACAGAGCCGTTGTCATACCCACACTCCTGTTCGGCTCCGAATCATGGGTCCTCTACCGGCATCACCTACGGCTCCTAGAATGCTTCCACCAGCGTTGTCTCCGCTCCATCCTCAACATCCATTGGAGCGCTTTCATCCCTAACGTCGAAGTACTCGAGATGACAGAGGTCGACAGCATCGAGTCCATGCTGCTGAAGATCCAGCTGTGCTGGGTGGGTCACGTCTCCAGAATGGAGGACCATCGCCTTCCCAAGATCGTGTTATATGGCGAGCTCTCCACTGGCCACCGTGACAGAGGTGCACCAAAGAAAAGGTACAAGGACTGCCTAAAGAAATCTCTTGGTGCCTGCCACATTGACCACCGCCAGTGGGCTGATATCGCCTCAAACCGTGCATCTTGGCGCCTGACAGTTTGGCGGGCAGCAACCTCCTTGGAAGAAGACCGCGGAGCCCACCTCACTGACAAAAGACAAAGGAGGAAAAACCCAACACCCAACCCCAACCAACCAATTTTCCCCTGCTGCCGCTGCAACCGTGTCTGCCTGTCCCGCATCGGACTTGTCAGCCACAAACGAGCCTGCAGCTGACGTGGACTTTACCCCTCCATAAATCTTCGTCCGGGAAGCCAAGCCAAAGAAGAATTTGCCACTTGATCTGCAATCAAGCTCGAGTGTACTTGTTCTTTTCCTTTCAATCACTTTGAAGCATAAGAGGCCATTTTTCTTTTGGCCATCTTGAGCTCTCAGCAACTTTTCATAAAGCTGAATATATATCCCTCATCCAAAGTAGGCACTAGATTTACCTCTCTACTAGACATTCATAAATTCTCTTATTTTAAGTGTCTGTCTTTTCGGTTTCTTCTCACTCATATTTCCTCTGTCTATCAGCCTCTACTCTTTTATTTTAATCCTCTGCTCTTTGCTTTTCACCTTCATATTGTCTATGCAACTCAAAATTATGTTTCTCCCTTTCTTCGTGCACCCTCTATTTTTCTTTCTTCTTGCACCCTCAATTTCGCCAATTCCAATACCAAGTCAAACGATATATTCTCTGAAAATTTTTCTGTTTCCTCAACAAATTTACCTTCACTTATATAATATTGCACTATAATGCACTGTATTTGTACTTTTCTCATCAAATGTTTAGCTTCAGCAATTTTCAGTGCCTTACAAATACCCAGGAGTTCCTCTTTTCTCATGCTCTGCAGCTCTGCAGGTAATGGTTGTAACAAAAATGTATCAACTTCCATTTATGCTGTTTTGCAAGGCACCAGCTTTAAGTTAGCTTGCAAAAGTAGCTTTCAAAACTTCCAGACACAATAGCTTGAAAATAAAAAGAATCCAATCAATCAATGTTCAAATCCTAAACTATGATCTCCCAGAAAATGTTACAGAGCCAAGAGGACCCCAGAAACCATCAGCAAAGTGCATCTATTGGTTATCCACTTTGGTAATACAAACCGGAGGGCAGATTACTATTTGAATGGCAATATATTGGGAGATGGGGAAGTGCAGAGAGACCTAGGGGTTCTTGTGCACCAGTCACTGAAGGCGAGCATGCAGGTACAGCAGGCGGTTAAAAAGGCAAATGGTATTTTGGCCTTCATATCAAGAGTGTTTGAGTATAGGAATAAGGATACCTTACTGCAGCTGTACAGAGCCTTGGTGAGACCACACCTGGAGTATTGTGTGCAGTTTTGGTCGTTTGATCTGAGGAAGGATGTTCTTGCAATGGAGGGAATGTAAAGGCGATTCACCAGGCTGATACCTGGAATGACAGGAATAACTTATGAGGAAAGATTGCACAATTTGGGATTGTACTCGCTGGAGTTTAGAAGATTGAAAGGGGATCTCATAGAGACATATAAAATTCTGGCAGGACTGGACAGAATGGATGTGGAAGGGAAGTTTCCAATGTGGGGGAGTCCAGATACCAGGGTCATGGTTCGAGGATAATAGGCAAACCATTTAGAACAGAGATGAGGAGGAATTTCTTTATCCAGAGGGTGGTTAATCTGTGAAATTCATTGCCACAGAGAGCAGTGGAGGCAGGTTCATTGAATATATTTACGAGGGAATTAGATATATTTCTTCAGTATAATGAAATTGGGGGTTACGGAGAGAAGATGGGGATAGGGTACTGAACTTTAAGATCAGCCATGATCTCATTGAATGGTGGAGCAGGCTCAAAGGGCCGAATGACCTACTCCTGCTCCTATCTTCTATGTTTCTATGTTTAAAAAAGGGTTACTTAAAACAAAGTAGTTTTTAATTATATTTCAACAAGAAAACTGAATTAATCTTTAACATTACTTAACCTACCTAACTACTTAATCCCCCCTCTAATACTAAGCACAGGTGTGTGTAATATATATTTAATGTTTTTTTAAACTTTATTTATTCGTTCAAAAAAGAAATAATATATGACATATACAACAATTATACCTCTGGCAAACCAACAATTTTCACATTATTCCTTCTGTTTTGATTCTCCAAGTAGTCTATTTTCCTCTCGAGCTCCTTCTCACGTTCTCCCAATTCTATGACTGAGTTTTCAACCTTCAGCACTTTTTTTGTGTTCGAAGCCACTTGTTGTTTACAGTCCAAAAAAGAAGTCTGATTTTTTAAAATTCTTCATAAGATGCACCCACATGTGTATTAACCATATTTAATTCTGAACTTATACCAGCATTCATTTGAGCCATTTCGTTCATTTGAGATGTCAAATGTTTTATAACAGCTTGAACAATATCATTTATTTACATACACTGTAGGTGAGAAAAGCAGCCCTGCTCTCTCTGACGTAGTGGCAGAACAAGGTAACTGCAGCTCCTGCTGCAACTCAACAGAAGGCATTTTAAAAGTTTTACTGCCAGTCTGGACTCCCAGAAACGGCACCCCGACTTCCTCAGGGGGTCACCGCTGGTCTCCCCCCACATCTCGTTGTTTTTTCATGAAATCACGAAGAAAAGCTATTTCTTCAGATTGAAGTTCTTCCTGATGCATTGCCAACAATGGAGTTGTCTTCCTGCGTGCTCCCTCTTTTGAAATCGAAAGGCTTTCCAAAGTGGGGTCCATTTCTTGGGAACACACACCTTCTTCCAGAGAATGGGTAATTCCAGCGCCATCCTTCATTTGGTGAGTAATAGACTTTTTTTTTTCAACTCCCACAGGCAGTCTTTGAGGTTTAGACACTGAAGAGATTAATCCTGAGGCTGTATCAAGTCGTCTAGGCCCCAAATCTTCAGCACTTTGAAAATCTAACTTCCTCTGCACTTGAGGTTTAATCCTTTACAATTAGTGACAATAATAATTCCCTGATAATTCAAATCAAAATTAAAAAAGTTTAAACTTGAAAACAAAGAGTTGAAAAACGTACTTAAAAGTCTGGCCCGACATATTGAGATTACATGTCTGGACTCTATGCCATCTTGGCCACGCCCCTGTCCTACCTTAATCTGATAATCGTGTTCTCAGCATGGTTCTTTTTTCAAGGCAAATAATCTTTCATTTATAGCATCCCACATCCCCATCTCGGACCATCGAAACACATGTGGTTACTGTTATTTAAGAAATATGCTGGCAGTGTTAATTCAGAGGTGGTTGCATTGCAAAAGCGAGTACTCTGGCAACCTCCTCCAGTCATAATGCATATCTGATCAAATAAGCATGGATGGTATTCTATACTCCTTCCTCTAGCCGCTTGGAACCACTTAGCTGATTCATTAGCCAATAGCCTTAACTTCTGATTGGTGCCATATAAATTCATCTTTGCAACATATTAGAAAGACACATTTAAACAGGTATTATGATCTATGCACCTAGATCCAAACCATGTGCCAGAATAGAGAGATGGGTACTCAGACTACAACCCTACAAATATAACGTAATCCACATTGCAGGGAAAACAAACATTGCAGATCCGCTGTCCAGATTGGTGAAGGATGGTGGTCCACAATCCAAGTCAGAATTGGGAACAGAAACAGGGCACTTTGTACGCTTCGTAGCTATTCAGGCGACACCGAAAGCTGTGAAGTCGTGAGAGAATCCGAACGTGATCCAGAACTCATGGAAGTAAGAGAATGCATACAGATTGGACAATGGGACAAGTGTACTCACAAGGCTTACATTCCCATTAGAGATGAACTTTGTTGCATCGGACAGTGTGTATTAAGAGGTTGCAGATTGGTGATACCGCAAAGATTGAGACGGAAGAACGTATCCTTAGCGCATGAAGGACACCTAGGTATTGTTGGTACCAAGCAAAACCTCAGGACCAAGGTATGGTGGCCAGGTTGTGATAAGGACACAGGGAAATTTGTTAAAACTTGTCACGGATGTCAAATCACAAGTAGGAGTAATCCGCCAGAACCGATCCGGAGTACGCAACTCCCGACAGGACCATGGATCGACGTAGCTGTTGATTTTCTTGGACCTTTACCGACGGGTGAATCAATCATGGTAGTGATAGATTACTACAGCAGATACTATGAGTACGTGGTGTTGAAGTGCACGACCACTGAAAAAACAATACAAGCGTTGGCAGAGATATTCGCAAGATATGGATTACCTGTTACATTATACTCTGACAATGGTCCACAATTCATTTCAGAGACATTTGCGGAATACATGAGGACCACAGGTATCCACCATCATAAAGTAACTCCGAAATGGCCGCAAGCCAATTGAGAAGTAGAGAGACAAAATCAGTCCATTGAAAAACGATTGATGATTGCACACGCAGAAGGACAAAATTGGCGAGAAGCATTGCTATCTTATGTGGCTGTCTATCGAGCAACGCCTCATGCAACCACTGGAAAAAGTCCTGCAGAAGCATTTTTTGGGAGAAAAATCCGCACAAAAATGCCAGAAATAAAGGAAATCCAAGATGACCAGGAGATGAGGGACCGCGATGCTGAAAAGAAAGGTGCAGCAAAGCTGTACACAGATTCGAAACGTAGAGCCAAGTACTCTGACATCATGCCAGGAGATAATGTTCTAGTGAGGCATGATACTGGTGGTAAGCTAGACACACCTTATTACCATTAACCCTATACTGTCGTATCCAGAAGTGGCAGTATGGTGACAGTCAAGTCTCCAACTGGAGTCCTGTATAAGAGAAATATATCAGGTGTAAAAAGGTACCAGTCCAGAGATACATCGAGCGAAGAGGTTGAAAGGCCAATACGAGATGCTGAAACTGAGAGACCTGATGATGTTCCAGAGGCAGTTACCACCACTCCTGATCAAGTGACTAGAGTGCCAGAAACACCCGAAGCCGTGGCAAGCAGTATGTCCGACGCTGAGATTTAACAACCGAGAAGCGACGACAATATCGCAGGCAGGCCGAAACGAAACCGGAAAGCGCCCAAACGATATGAAGACTTTGTGCCATAGTTTTAATAAGAACTTTGGGACAGTATTTTAATCTTATATCATAAAGTGCATGTATGAGTGCTGTAGGAAGTAAATTTTATGTAGTTGAGTTATAGTATTACCATTAGTTATGATGTTTGTACGTTTCTGAGGGATATCGGTAAGTGAAGGTAAAGTTTATTTCAATTAAAGGAGGGATGTCATAATAATGAATATGTATGAGATGTACCGGAAGTTACGTGGTATGAGAGAGAGATAAGAGCACAAGCAGGAGAACAAATGAAACTGGAAAATAAAGACACTGAGAAGTTTACCTGATAAAACTTGTGTTCGATGTTTTATTAACTTCACATTTCGGGCCACAAATGTGACAGCAGCATCTCCAGATCACAGGCAATTAGGCTGTGACAAATAGTGGGAGGGTGTACATAACCCTGAGGGAGGTGGTGGAAGGTATACTGGAGCCCCTTCCAGGTAAAGGCGAACTGATCATGTGAGTTCTCAGCTATAAGAATACTGAAGAAGGCGTTAGCGAGATCAATGACAGCATACCATATTCCAGAGTTCCCCATAGCAATGTTTTCAATAAGGGTAACAATGTCCGGAACTGGTGAAGCAAGTGGTGGGGCATGTTTGTTCAAAAAACGATAATCAACTGTCATTCTCCAGGACCCGTCCGGCTTCTGTACCGGCCAAAAAGAGCTATTAAAGGGAAATGTTGCGGGCCTCACTACCCCTTCTTCTTGCAAAGCATCGATGGTGGCACTAATCTCTTCTTGCCTTCCAGGGAGGCGATATTGTGGAATGCACACTGGTTTCATGGGGGTGGCACCATCACAGGATCCCACTTAGCCTGAGCCACTACTAGTTTTTTTGTAGTAGTCCAAATTCCAAATGCAAATCCCCCTTGGCTAGTATTAAGGGACTTACCGGCCAACATATTAATACCCAGGATATACTCGTCAGTAGCAGCCACCAGGGCATGTAACCAGATAGGGGAAGGGCTATCACCCACCATGGCATTGACTTTTATTTCCTTTGCCAGGGTGACCACTCCTCCCAACCCCTCTATTCGAAAGGTCGTTCCAGTCCAGAGGTCGGGGTTACCCGGAATCACCGAGTTCTCCGCACCCGATTTGACCAAGGCCAAATATTGGAGGTCATTACCCCCCCCCAATGGATTGTTAATGGTATGTAGGACCGTGGGTCCCCGTGTATCTGCTGTATCTCAATGGTGTAGACACGGGAGCCCTGCCCACATCTTCATGCTTTAGTAGGGTTCGGGGGCTTCCAGGCCCACATGTCACTATTATCCATAAGAGCCTTGTTAACCATTTCTTGTATATCCTCACGGGTAACTGGAGCAGGAGAAGCCTGCTCGATAGAAGCAGCAGTGGGAGCAGAGGGCACAGCTGGGCCAAGAGGACTCAGCAGCTGGGGATGATGTTCCCCAGCTTTTCACTTATAAAGGGCATAAAGGACTGCAGTAGGTTTCCAATCAATATCACTTTTAGGTACGTATAACTTTAACAAGGTTAGAAAAAGGTCCTTTCTTGTCGGTCCGTTATTAGCAGCAGCCCCTCTCTTTTCATCCTGTTTGTCAGATTTAACCTGGGTTGTACGTGAGTGGATTTTACCTCCCAATTCTAATTCTCGAAGCCCAGATATGGCATGCACCACCTCAGACAGAGGGTGCCCAATTAGTGGACAAGTTACAGACAGAACCAGCCCCCGTGTAGTAGGTTGGGTGGAACAAACCAATCTTGTATGCATTCCGGCCGTGAATATCTCTTCATCAGGGCTTCCCCTTGCCGTGTACCCACAGCCTCAAATGCCCTGCATACAAGACAGAGGCCTGGGTCTGTTGACGAATTACTGCTATGCCCTCATCTGGGGTTCTCCAATTGTTCTGCAAATGTAAATCCCAATCTACTGGTGATGGGTATACTCGTAGCAGGACATCCCCTAGAGTAGTAAGTAAGTAATCCATCTCTTTCCCTCTACCCCGCAGCTCGGCAGTGACCCTAATACCTCTAAATAATGTTCCTAATCCAAACAATTCCTCAGGGGTTAAAATACATTACCCCCTCCTTGTTCCCAGACACGCAGGAGCCAGGCTGCCAGAGTTTCTCCTGACTTTTGCCTAAATCCATCTCCAATGGCAGCTAGCACTTTTACAGAGAAGTCACGGATCATTGAAGGTTTCCGACCCCTGTTCCCACTTTGGTCCACAGGACCCTCCACCCAGTCTAGGGGAGGAGGTTGAGGCCATCCCGTAGAGGGAGTGGGCCATGGAGCATAACCAGGGGTTTGCTTCTGTCTGTTTGGAAAGTCTGCTGCCTTATGGGGTGGGCGTGAATAGCAGGTGGTGGAGAGAGTAGTATGTTAGACACATGCTGAGGAGTATCTCCACTGTCATTCCAGATATTCCCATCCCAATCCTCAATTACATCAGGATCATCACCATTCATTACGATATGGATCGGGTTCTATTCCTTGCCTTTCCTTATCTGCATAGAGCTGCTGCCTGAGTTTAATATTACGGAAGATCGTTTGGACATGATTATCTTCCCATTCTTTGGCTCTGTCCTGACTGGTGCGAACAATTTCGCTCATCATGGAACAGCGTTGTTGCATGGCTTTAGCTCCTCCTCTAATTACTTTCACTTGTGCTGAGATTCTACTTCTCTTTGAACTGATTCTGCTTCACGCTGAATCGATTGGCGTAAGGCTGTGGCCAGCAACCAAAAACCATCCGTCAGTGTTCCCTTTTTAGCAGGAAATTTTCTTTCTTGAAGGAGAGTGGCAACCCGCTCTCCCAGAGGTGCACTTGATGAATCTAACTTCTCATCCCAACTAATGGGTGGTCCCAACAAAGACAGGGTATTGGCCAACCTGCCAAACCCATCATCTTTGGAAGTCCATCTTGGTATCAAGAACTGCTCAGGGCTCACCTTTTTCTTTCGGCGAAACATCTTGAGACCAACCCTGCTCGCAGCGCCAATTGTCTTGGGTAAACTTATACCTCTCATTATGTTCGTTTTAGATTGAGCTACCAAAAGAAAATAGACACACACACCGAGAGCAGTTCAGATTATATAAATGTTTATTACAAATTCAAAAGCTGATTTCACACTACAATATGCTAGCCCTTCCGAACTATACTTAACAACGCTCGGACTGGTCCCAACTGCCGAAGTGAGGCAATGACTGCACACTTGTAGTTGGTTGTCAGGGTGCCCGTAGCAACTTCTCCACCTCCCCTGACCGGGAGATTGGCTGGACTCCAGAAGTTCTTCTTATTGCTGAGAGATATTGCCTCCTCTCGGAGAATCTCGAACTTCAGCAGCAGGACCATGGCTTATATTACCCAAAAACTGCTTACCCAAGGACCTATTCCCAGCACAGCAAGAAAGATAAGCAAGCAAGCTAGCATGCTAGGCTATTAACGAATAACATAATTTTCAGCTTATCACTTCGAATACAATGGTTTATTTTGCATCAAGGCTAGGCCTCTGACAGTCTGTGACCAAAACAAGCAGGAAGATTAAATGTTCTCGGTACACAGATGTCCTTTCTTCAGATAACAGCATCTCGGGCCCGTCGCTGGAATTTAGCTTATGTCTGCTGATTCTAAAACACAAGCAGGTTCTCAGCCTTGCAGAACCCAGAGCTGCAAGTTTAAAAAAAACAGGTTAGAATCTTCCATTACAGTCGTCTATTGAATTAGGTGTCTGTAGAGCTTCTCCCTCAAGTCGGATGTATTTTAATCTGTGTTTCGAAGGTATCTCATCTCTCTGTCTCTCTCTAATAATTGGCCCAAGAGTCATCGCCACTCTTCGAGGTTGTTATTGGTATTAGGAAAGTTTCAAGTAGTCTTAAACAACGTTGCAGGTTTTTTAAATAATTATTTCTTCAATTTGATTTATTTGTACTCCTTTACAAGTTAGAACCAGGAAACAATGCATAAGTGTTTTTCCATTTCTTCATTGTCATTTTTAATGTCCTAAAAGTTGTAAAATTGCTGCATTATTGAAACTCTTTGGAAGGCAGATTTTAAATTACTACAGATAACTTTCAATTCAAGCTCTTTGACCACTTTTTCCTCACACATGTATAGTCTTTCTATTGTCAATGAAAGAGTGAGGCAAGGTCCAAGTTTGTTTTATTTTCCACAATTAGCAACAATTTTACATCAAAGCTACGTTTGAACATTTCTTCATTATCGTAATTAGTGAGATATTTGTCTGGACACTGTATCAGGTAGATACATATGGGAGTGGCGTTCCCCACAATTAATCTTTAGATTCCTTTTTCTCATCTCTCTGTAAGAATAGGGCTGCCATGTCTGACATCGGGTCCCCGCGGTTTTATTTTTTTTCACCTTCTGCTTGTTAAACATTTAGTGCCTGAGAGATAGTTTCTATTTTAATCGTAATTATTATCTATTTAAGTTGAAATGCTAAATCATTTCACATTCTGTGGTTGGTGCTGCTCTCTTTCCTATTTTAATTTTATTTTATTACACATTTTACGTGGAGAATTTTTTTTAAATTTCAGCCTTTAATTAATATACTGCACAGACAAGACTGGAGCTGACAATCATGATTAACTTTACTTCGATTACCAATCAATATACCAGGCATTTAATTGAGATCCCCAACTTTTCCTCAACTGTGCCTCCTATTATCCCTCCAGGTCTTATAATTTTCTCCACATTAACTTTATTGACATGGCTGCATTTCTTCCTTTATACATTCTCTTCCTGCTGCGTGTAAGTTGTGCAACTTACCGTCCAATTTAAAGTTTTACCATACTTTAAATATAAATAATACATTGGCTGCCCCAGTGTCCCCTCAACACTCGTTTTCAACATTTATCCCACAGGAGTGATTACACCTGGCTTATCACACACATGTCCCATGTTGCGTTTTTATCACCTGTGCCACTCAAGGTCCCGACCTTCATGTGCGGATTTGCCCTCTTAACAACTAGTCTAAGGCAATGTGTCAGAACTAGGACAACATGGTATGTTGGACAGTACTTTTATCTCCTCACCATTAAAATCCTCAAGCCCTGATCCTCTGTGTCCTCGAGATGCCCACTCGTATTTCATCTGGATTCAGTCAGAGTTATGCAAAAGGGAGGAAAGGATCAATTGATCTAACACTTTAAGAGAAAACCAGTGAAAGTGTCCTTTAATCTTTCGATACCCGTTCAGCTGATCACTGACACCATCTTGCAAGCATTCCTCAATCTTGGAATCCTGGCTGGTTTTTCAAATGTACTGAAACTGTCAATTCCTGGTGCAAAGAATGCAGCAAACAGAACTGGCACAATTAACACAGTATTAGACATCAAGTTAACCTGAGAGAACCCTTACTGCTTTCAGCTTTTCAGTACCCGTATGTCTGTATGCAACAAAATGATGCATCAACTTTTATACACTCAAGAAAACAAATTTAACTGTAAGATTTCATCTTTATTCGACAAACAAGGTAAATCTACACTTTATTACTACTCATCCAACTGCGCACTTTTCCCGATCAATTCTCCAAACTTCCTGTTCTTTTCTGTGTGCACATTCTTTCTGGAGGATTTCCACACTTTTGTCAATGGGATCCGCAGTTGCACAGCTTTCATCTTCCAACTTGCAAGTTTATCTCTCTCTTCTCTTTCTTGTACGAGTAATCATCATTTCCCTATTATATTCCTAGATTTCTTATTTAATATACGCTTCCAAATCAACAGTGTTGCCTCTATTATTAATTCACAACAATATGTGCCTCCTAAAGGCCACCCAACTTTAACTAATCTCTTATTCAAAGACACCACCACCATCGAATATTTCGTGTCGTCTTCTGATCATCTGAATATTTCTCACATATTCTCTGTATTGGTGAACCCCTTTTACTTATTGTATACATACCATTACCCACTAAGATTCCTGACCTTATCCGAGCTCCCGAAGTTCCAATTCAACAACAGCCCAGGGCCACCAAGTTTCCTGAACACTTAATTCAAGTCTGACCATATGCTATCCACCCTTAAATTCCGTCCGAGCTCTCGGTCCCTGGCAACAGAATCACGTAGAGACGGTTAGTTCAGAGCATGGAAAACTGAGAAGATAAAAAAATATATATACTTGGTCCGCTGCCCATATCGCTGGTGTGCATGAACTCATTCCACTTCACTCGTCTGCAACTGATCTGAAGAACCTTTGGAACCCCAGTTCTGATACCAGATGTGGATTCCAGTTCGTTTGGTGGACTCTGAGAAATGATGTTATCGAAACTTTTGTCCAGTCAGACTTTCTTCATTATGAAGAATTGTGAGTTATCTGTACAAAGCCTCAAAAATATGCTCTCTCTAAAAGGCCGGCAGAGACTGACCTCGTGTTTCACAGCATACCTTTGTTTAGTATACACATGGGTCGGGTTACATTAGGCTCAATCAAATGTGCACAAAATATATTCTTCCCCAATACAATTGCTAATATGTGTAATTTCAAATGCTAAAAAAGATTGACAACCTCTTATTAGACCTACTCGGTGATAGGTTCAGTAAATTCCTGTAGTTCGCCGTCATGCTAATTTGTCCATTTGAATGGCCGTGCCCGCCTTACTAAAATGTGCAAAATCTACCTCCACTATCACTAGATGATATCCCCTTCCTTTCTCATATATAGGGAGATAGTTTTGAATTATTGTTACATTTTATTCTATATTTGTATTTTAAGTTTTGTTCAATAAATAAAGATTTCTTTTTAAACTTTAACTTATCTCTATTGACATCATAAATTAACCCCCGTCTAATTATTAGTCCACGAGTATGTAATGTGCATGTGTGTTATTTGAATCATAGTCCAATCTCACCTCTCATTCCTCCAAGTTCACTGGTTACAGGCAGATCATATACAGTGCACAAAATTTTTAAAAAATATAAAGTTCAACAGGCTTTGGTGCTTGAAATGTAAATGGTTACCGCTCAGGATGGTTCGTGTCGGTTTTGATTGAGAGAGGGAGAGAGAGAGAGGGTTTTTTTTTTGTTCGAGGTTATCCACAACTGATGTACTTCCATCAGCCACCCCAGTGTCTAGCTGAAAAAATTTTGACCCTTCAATTTTCTCCAGATGATAACCTCTTTCTTTGAGGTCATTACAGAGTTCATTTTTGTTTCACTTATTCCAAGTGAATCATTAGACAAGCAGCCCTCTCCTCTTGCATGTACCACAAGGGCTTTGATCAGGCCATCTTCCAAATGGCTTGCCATCATGTCCTATTCCATTCCCAACTACTTCTGCTGGCTGTAATACTACACTCATCTGTGTCTCCCTCTCTCTCTCCCACTCTCTCTCTCACACACACACTCTCTCTCTCTCTCTCACTCTATCTATCTATCTATCTATCTATCTGACGTTCTGAGGGTAGGCCTGTTTGATCTCTCTGCATGCAAAACCATTTTACCCTCTGTCTTGGGTAAACTTGTACCTTTCACTTTGTTTGTTTTAGATTGGTCACAGTGTTTGAGCTACCGAAAGAAAATAGAGACACACACCGAGAGCAGTTCAGTCTACACAAATGTTTATTACAAATATAAAGCAGGTTTCAAACTACAATATGCAAGCCTGCCTAATCATACTTAACAACGCCTGGACTGGTCCCAACTGCCGAAGTGAGGCAATGACGGCACACTTGTAGTAGGCTGCCGGGGCGCCGGTAGCAGCTCCTTCACCTCCCCCGACCGGGACGTTGCTCGGACTCTAGCTGTTCTTCCTTCTTGACAAGGGATGTTCCCATCCCTCGGAGAGTCTAAACTTCAGCAGCAGGACCACAGACTTTTATACCCCAAAAACAATTAATCATGCACCCACTCCCTCTAACATTTGTCAGTCAAAATCAAAGCTGAGCATACTATTCTACAATTTAGAAGATTGATTATTATGGAACCAGGATGCTATGATTTCCTGGTTTATCTCGTAGATACAAGGACTCATTAAAACTTCTTGAGCAAGACAGGTTGTGACCAATACGTCAATTTCAGAGTGTCCTATTTGACAACTGCTTTCCCTGGGCCTCACGGTGGAATTCCATTTCAAAGTGTATCTTCAGATAAATCCCCATGGCTGAGTTTAATTACATCTGCTAATTCTGAAAGTAAGGTGACCTGAGTGTGGCCCCAGTGTTGTCAGTTTCACATAAGCAAGGAAGCATCTGAGCACATGGTTTTAACCCTCCATTACACCCTCTCAGAACAGCAAATAAACTTCCAGGCATAGAGTCTATTATGCTCTTTCATCTTTGAATTTTGTAAACAACAATCCATTAGTGAAGTTTCTTGAGCACTATTCTAAACTCTTGCAAATGCACTGGAACCTATACGACTCCAGTGATTTCAATAAGATGTTTTAAAGTGTTTGTATGTGACCTACTCGAACAAACTTTCCCAATTTATCTTCCAAACACACACACACACACACACACACAGCACACACACACACACACACACACACACACAGTCACATGAAATTTGGAGCGAGGGAAAGTCGGAAGGACATTGTGCTTTCGCATCCTGAAGAAATTTCTCTCTTTCTCAACTAGCGCTATTATAAAATCTAAATGATTGTTATCCCATGTCAGAAATAAAACTTCTCACACATGAGTCTCTTTAAAACTGATGACACGACAAGCTTTATTTACAAGTCTGCAGAGTTGGACTCAACTGGTTTCTCACCAGTTAAGCCCCGATACATACAGTGCATTGATTTTTATACCTTTATTATTTGCCCTTCCCCTTCTTATTAATACTGTTTTAATTGGTTAGTATTACAAAAACATTCTAAGTATAACTGCATTATTAATTATCACGTTCGTTACGTACGCTGTGAACTCTACATTCACTGAATTCTGTTTCTCACACTTCTTATCAATCCTTTGTCTCCTGCATGTCTCTCACTATGACCATGAAAAGATAGGTTTAAAAAAACATATTCAGCAGCTCCTTCTGTCCTTGACTGCTAGTAAACTCTCTGTCCGTTCTGGCTTCCCTGTTTATGATTAATCATCACATTTTAACTTAAGTCTTTTTAACCTAAATTCTCTATATCACAATCCACCCCTTTCTCTCTTTAAAATGTGTTGAATATATGTATAGATATGAATGGGGATTTTAAGCTAGGGAAGAGAAATGTTTTATGATACATTAATCTCACGCTGAAATAAAAGTCTTACAGGGTCTCCCATCCCCCCTGGTTGCATAGCTTGTTCGACCATGGAAATCACCAGGCTGCGTAGACAGGGAATAATACAGGGCAAAATAAGTAGGAGGAATAAAATACCTCCGATGACCCACAAGAAGGTACGCCACCAGGTTCCTCCAAACCATTTGTCCATCCAATTAAATTGTGGGAAAGGATGCCAGGTTTGAACCGGTACATGGGACAATGTACGAATATTATCAGCGATTTTACGAACGGCTTTTCCATTATCATCAATCTGTAAGCAGCAGTTAGTCAAATTAAGTTTGCCACATACACCTCCTTCCGTGGCTAGGAGATAGTCTAGGGCTAGACGGTTCTGATATATAGCAGAGCGCATTTGACCTTGCTGGGATGCAAGTAATTGCAGGGCTATAGCTGTTTGATTTGTAACAATTCCAAGCACTGCTTGTAAGCGAATTATGCGATTTAACATATATATAGGAGTACGATAACCCCAAGATCCATCTTGAGCCCATGTAGCGGGACCATAATATTGAATTATGCGCTCTGGAGGCCAATCATCTCTCCATTCTCCCAAATGTACCGTGGTAGAGCGGGGTTCACGATGTAATGTATCAAAGACCTTCACGCCTAATTTATGACCGTGATCGTGGGGTAGAAGGAAAAATTCTGGGCGGATTATTCCTAGGAAACAAGTTCCACTCCACTGTGAGGGAAGACGAGTATAAGCTTTATTACCACATACCCAGAATAATCCATTTGGGGATACTCCATACCCCCTTTCCCAAACTCTTTTAAGAACAGGATTTGATTGGTATGGTCCTGTGATGGTGGAAGTGGTACAATTCCAAAACTGAATACTGCTATTAGACAGGGGTAGGCAATTAGTTTTAAAAACAGTAGATAAGAACCAAGTCTGAGGTTTAGGAAACCAAGTGAAAACACCAGGCGAAATGCGAATCCATACAGCCTTGCAGGGACTTTCTCCTACTGGGTATTTGCCAGCTCGTGAGAGACAATAAAAACCAGAGGGGACGTTAGAGAGAGACCAGGTTTCTCTTGATCTCGTTCGGTTAGTTGTCCAAATGCGGGAAATCATGGTCAATGAATTGAGAGGTTCTCCCCACCAAGGCCATTGTTCTGACATCCGTGGACCCCCGCAGACCCAACAATTAGTTACATTAAAAGTTCCTGCAATTTTAGTTGCCAGATCTACAAAAAGGTTATCTCCCCCAATTGCATTACCGAAACTTACATGGTTATTTGGATGGACTCGAACTAAGTCCGGCTGTCTTAAAGGAACAGGCAATTTCGAGTGTGGAGTGTAACTTCTCATCGGGACAGTACGTTGGTGTATGCAAAACCAGAGTCCATCAGGGCATGGTGGGCTTGAGTCACCTTTCCAACCGTTAAGAGGGAAAGGAGTGGTATTAGGAATCTGTATATAATGACCCATATTATTTCCTTCTTTTTCCACACAAGGGGAATATGGATGTTGGGTGGTATTTTCTGCCCAGCATTTCTCAGGAACTGAGGTATGGGAAATGAAATTACCTTCTTTTCTTCCCCAAATGTGGTCCTGAAACAGGACCACTGTATCTCTGCATTTCTTACATTTCACACCTGATAAAGACATAGGCAAACTAAGAAAAATCAAAGAACATAACAATAACATTGTGAATTAAGTCTTTTTGCGAAATCGTAAGGTAAGAGGTTTTTCTCCAGGAATACAAGTCCAATCTGAGTTCGTATCAGGGTCCTGTGGCGCCTCTACAGGTCCCTTAAATCTGGATGCGTGTGTCCACCCCTTCTCTCTTGTTCGTCCTGCAGCTTCTGTAGTTAAGAGAACTTGGTATGGACCTTCCCACTGGGGCTGGAGTTTTTCAGTCTTCCAGGTCTTGATAAGAATCCAGTCGCCTGGTTCCACTTTGTGTAAAGAAAAGTCTAGAGGCGGTGTTTGTGCCAATAGTCCTCTCTTTCGTAAATCTGTAAGAGTGCGTGACAGTGCCTGTAAATAGTTCCTAACAAATATATCCCCTTCCCCCAAGGTGGGACACCCCTCAACTGTACTCCAGAAGGGAAGCCCAAACATCATTTCATAAGGGGACAGCCCTACATCTTTTCGTGGGGCAGTACGAATTCTCAATAAGGCTAGGGGCAGACACTTTATCCAAGGCATTTTAGTTTCCACCATTAACTTTGTCAATTGGATTTTTAGTGTTCCATTCATACGCTCGACCTTCCCTGAGCTTTGTGGATGCCAAGGGGTATGTAATTTCCAAGAGACCTGTAATGCATCACAAATCAATTGCTGGATTTTTGAAGAAAAATGTGGACCCCTGTCTGAGTCTATAGAATCCATTATACCATATCTGGGGATTATCTGCTCTAGGAGGAGGCGAGCTACTGTAGAGGCTGTAGTATTTATTGTTGGGAAGGCTTCTACCCATCGGGTAAAGTGATCTATTATCACCAACAGATATTTCCATCTTTGAACTTGAGGTAACTCTGTGAAGTCGATCTGGATACGTTGAAAAGGGCGTATGGCTAATGGTTGACCTCCCATGGTCCCTGTCCTCATTATCCTCTTATTAATTTTTGTGCATAGGTAACAATTTTGCACCTCTTGTTGGGCCAAGGTGTAGATTCCCTTACACCCATATTCTCGAAGCACTGTGTCACATAAGGCTTGGGTGCCCCAGTGGCTCTGTTGATGCAGGTGTTTTAAAATATTGCGAGTTATTTCTTTATTTAGAACAATTCTTCCATCTGGTGTTTTCCATGTTCCATCAGGTAACTGGCTTGCGCCCAGCTGATCCATGTTCTTTTCTTCCTTAGCAGTGAAAATGGGAGCTGTCTTTATGCCTTGCCTTATTGGGATTAAAGTCAGCAAACGGACTTCTTGTTGCATGGCTGCTCTTTTGGCTTCTTCATCAGCCAGTCTGTTTCCAATTGCTGTCGGGTTATCTCCCCTTTGATGGCTTGGTATGTAGACCACTGCTATTTCTTGGGGTAATGTTAAGGCTTCTAGAGTCAGAGTAATCATCTGTTCGTGTGCCAATTCCTTTCCTCTTGATGTAATTAGACCACGCTCCTTCCAGATCTTACCAAAGGTATGCACTACCCCGTATGCGTATTTGGAATCTGTGTAAGTTGTTCCAATTTTCTTTGCCAGTATTCTGAGGGCTCTCTGCAAGGCATATAGTTCACAGGATTGTGCTGACCAGCTTCCGGGTAGTCTCGTGGATTCTACTACTTTCCAAGTATTTCCTTCTATTATAGCATACCCATTTCTTCTCATTCCGTCAACACATCTGGCGGAGCCGTCAATGTAGAATTCATATCCTTCTCCCAGCGGAGTATCGCAAAGGTCTTCTCGGGTCTTGGTCTGAAGATCTGTCAACTCGACACAGTCATGCTCCACCTCTTTCTCTGTTTCACTGCCGTATAAAAATTGAGCTGGGTTGCAGCTATTAATTTTTGCAAACTGTAAATCTTCTCCAACCATTAAAATGGTTTCATACTTTAATATGCGAGAATCAGTCAGCCATCGATGGGCAGTTTGTGTTAATAAAACACTCACAGAATGGGAGGTGTACACAGTCATCTTTCCTCCAAAAGTAAGTTTACGTGCTTCTTCTACCAACAGAGCAGCAGCCGCTACTCCCTGGATACACGTCGGCCATCCGCGAGACACTGGGTCCATCATTTTGGAAAGGAAAGCCACTGGATGTCGCTGACCGCCTTTTTCCTGTGTTAAAACTCCCACAGCTGTTCCTTGGTTATGAGTGACAAATAGCTGGAAGGGCTGTTTTAAAGAGGGCAGAGTGAGTACTGGGGCTCGTGTTAGGCGATGTTTCAAGTCCTCGAACCATCCCTTCTCCTCCTGGGTCCATTTCAATGGATAGTCATTTTCATTTGTCAGTTTATCATACATAAATTTCACCAAAACTGAGTAGTCCTCTATCCATAACCTACAGTATCCTAAGAGTCCCAGGAATTGTCTTATTTCCTTCTTATTACGGGGTAAAGGCATTCTAGTGATTCCCGCAATTCGTTCAGGGGTAATCCGTTTCTGTCCTTTACTTATCTGGTGTCCCAGATATATCACAGTTTTCTCAACAAACTGTAACTTGTTTCTGGACACTCGTAGACCCTTTTTCCCCAGATAATTCAAGAGTCTAATGGTCTCTCTCCTCATTTCTTGTTCCTTGGGTCCTGATAATAGTAAATCATCCACATACTGCATTAGTTGGGAATCATCAGATTGTGGATAGTCCATCAGGATTTGTTCTAGCATTTGTCCAAACAGGTTTGGAGATTCAGTGAACCCTTGGGGCAATACAGTCCACCGAAACTGTCTCCGTCTACCTGTCCATGGATTTTCCCATTCAAACGCAAACATATCTCTACTTTCCTCTTCTAACGGACAAGTCCAGAAGGCATCCTTCAAGTCGATAACACTAAACCACTCATGGTCTGGGGGAATCCGACTCATAATAGTATAGGGATTAGGCACCACTGGGTGGCGGGTCTGAACAATAGCATTCAAACTTCTTAGATCCTGAACTAGGCGATAGGATCCATCTGACTTTTTTACTGGGAGTATAGGGGTGTTATAAGGTGACATGCATTCTTCTAATAGTCCGTCTCGTATTAAAGTCTCAATTACCGGCTGTAGCCCTTTTCTCCCTTCCAAAGAAATAGGATACTGACGTTTCCTTACCGGCTGATGACCTGGTATTAATGTGACATGTAAAGGTGGGATGTCCAGACCTCCTCGATTTCCCTCCTTATACCAGACTCTCTCGTCAATCTGCCGTTCATCCTCTTCCTTTAAAGCGCAGAGGTGGACTCGCACTTCTCCGTCCACAGGGAGAGCACCCAAACCTAGGAGAGCCTGTAAGTCCCTTCCTAGGAGGTTAAATCCAGCCGAAGGTAATAACAAGAGGTCTTGTACCCCTTCTCTTTCTTCCAGTTTCACTGTTACTTGGGGAATTATTGATACCATTCTGGGAGCTCCTTCTATCCCAGAAATTGTCAAATTACTTTTTATAGGCTCAGTTCCGATTGGCACAGTTATTACACTACTTCGTTCCGCTCCTGTGTCCACCATAAACACCACCTCTTCTCCCTTGGGACCAATTTTTAGTTTTACCAGGGGTTCCCTCTTATATTTGGTCCCTAACATTTGGAACCCCTGACACCCCTAATCTTCTTCCATAAGTTCGAGGGCACGCAATTCCCTCTTGTATCGGGGGCATTCCCTCTTAAAGTGTCCTTCCTCATTGCAGTAATAGCACTTAACGAACCTCCGGGGTCTTCCCTCTCTTGGATATTTTGGATTGTTTAGAGGAAGGTTTTGTTTTCTTTCCCCTCTGGATTCAGCATTCATCTGTCGGATAGTCTGTACCATAACCTTTGTCGCCTTCTTTTGATCTTCTTCTTCTCTCTGCACATATACTTTTTGTGCCTTTTTTAACAGTTCACTTAGGGGTTTTTCACTCCAGTCCTCCTCCTTTTCTAGTTTCTTTCTAATGTCTTGCCATGATTTGGAAACAAATTCAATTCGAATAAGCTGTTCACCCATTGGTGTACTAGGGTCCACACCAGCATACTGTTGGACATTCTTTCTCACCCTCTCCAAAAAATCAGTAGGGGACTCGTCTTGCCCCTGGTGGTTCCCAAATGCCTTGGTAAAATTGTGACCCTTTGGCACAGCCTCCCGTATCCCTTTAATTGTCCACTCTCTATATTGTCTCATACTTGCCAATCCCTCGGGTGTTCGTTTGTCCCACCTGGGTTCATTTAAGGGATATTTTTGTTCATGGGGTCTAGGGTCCCCAGGTTGTTCATATTCCCACATGAGGAGGGCAGCCCGTCGAATCATCTGCCTCTCCTGGGGTGAAAATAATGTTCCCATTATTGCCTGCATCTCTTCCCACGTATATGTGTTTGGTCCCAAGAATTGGTCAAGCTGTTCAGCCAGTCCTATAGGATCTTCCAATAACTTTTTCATTTCTTTCTTAAATCCCCGCACCTCTGTACTAGTTAGGGGAACATTCACATATCCCGTTCCCCCTCCCGGTCCTCCCATAGGAACTTCTCTCAGGGGATTTAGGTTTATTGAAAACTTTGATGGTCCTGGACCAGTCTGGGATCTTGTCCAGGGTCGGTTTACCGGTGGAAGTTTAGGGTCCGACTCCCTTAATTCATCCTTTCTATCCCGGCCCCCTTCGGGGCAATCAGATTCATCACCTTTCCCCTCCGGTAATAAGCTTTCCTCGGGCGCAGTAGGCACCGGGGGAATATAAGGAGGGGGAAGGTTGTCCAGAGGTTCCCATTTCTTTTCTCCTGCCACTCTCAATTTAAAACATTCTGTTAAGGATCCTGGCCAGGGAACCCAACAAAATGCATATGCTGACTCTTCTTGATTCACCTTTGGTCTCGAATTTACATATATGTTTAATGCTTGTCTAACCCAATCCTCATCAGATCCAAATTTCGGCCACCAGACCGAGGAACCTTTAATAGGTTGTTTTGACCAAAGGAGACAATATTGGACCATCTTTTTCTTGTTTTTGTCCCGATATCTTTTACTATCCCAATTTTCAAACATTCTCCCCAAAGGGCTGTCAAGGGGTACTCCCAGGAATTGTCCTGAATTTTCAGACGAGCCCTTAGATTTTGATCCTCCCATTTTCCCACCTAGATCTGTTTATCGTTGCTGAGGACCCTCTCGTTCTGGACCCTACTCCCTTCCTCTCAGACGCCTCGTCGGAGGTGCTGTCCCTCCTTCGGTTACCGCTGAGGTTTTCCTGGGGTTGACCCCTCTCTTCTCGGCACTTCGTCGGAGGTGCTGTCCCTCCTTCGGTTACCGCCGAGGTTTCCCTGGGGTCTATCCTAGAGTCCCGCGACAGGGTCCTCACACAACGACAAAAGATCTATACTTAATCTATTCCGTTAGGTTTTTATCCAAACAGGTGTATCCCGTTACACCTGTTACCCAATCCCCACACCACAATCGTAAGTCGTCACTTACCGGTGTCTTCCCGGGGATTGAACCGTCACCCTTTTCCTCTCCGTCTTGTCGTGTCACCCTGTCCGGATACCACTCGCTCAAGCCGCCCGAAGCGACGAGCAAGGGACTAGGAGCCGCTGAACTCAGCGGGGTGCACCACCTCCGATGTCCCTCTTCTCGCCTCCCCTCACGGCCGGAGTGTAGATCCCGGACGAGCCCCCATTTGTCAGAAATAAAACTTCTCACACATGAGTCTCTTTAAAACTGATGACACGACAAGCTTTATTTACAAGTCTGCAGAGTTGGACTCAACTGGTTTCTCACCAGTTAAGCCCCGATACATACAGTGCATTGATTTTTATACCTTTATTATTTGCCCTTCCCCTTCTTATTAATACTGTTTTAATTGGTTAGTATTACAAAAACATTCTAAGTATAACTGCATTATTAATTATCACGTTCGTTACGTACGCTGTGAACTCTACATTCACTGAATTCTGTTTCTCACACTTCTTATCAATCCTTTGTCTCCTGCATGTCTCTCACTATGACCATGAAAAGATAGGTTTAAAAAAACATATTCAGCAGCTCCTTCTGTCCTTGACTGCTAGTAAACTCTCTGTCCGTTCTGGCTTCCCTGTTTCTGATTAATCATCACATTTTAACTTAAGTCTTTTTAACCTAAATTCTCTATATCACATCCCACAGGTAGTTAGTGCCTTCAAAACCGCTGCAAAATGCAGATATACATTGAATCGAGAAGTACGTTATGAATGTGGTCTAATTTAGGGACTGGAATTATGAGATATTGGCTAATGAAAATTGAAATTCAGGAGAGCTTTGTCCATCTCAAAGGATGAGTTGGTCTATTGAGACGAAGTAATCACTCTTGATAACTGCTGAGTGATCACAATGTTCTAAGTGTTTCCATGTTTCATATCTCGTGGATTTACAGCGCTTCCTGACTCTATTCTGAAATAAACGATTGATAAAACTGATAGGTTGCACATGTAACAAGCACATTAAATTGAAATCATTGATAAATCTGATAGGTAAATGTCGCCATTAATAAAAATAATTTTACTTGACAATATGTCATTCACGATACACTTCTCCTATTTCTTAGTAAAACACACAATGATGTAATTATTTTAACAATCTGACGTTGAACAATGAAGGGACAGAGAAGACGTTGACAATTCGCTCGGTCGCTTCAAGATTTGGCTTAAATGCATTCGGTGAGGGTCCTCTTTCGACTGCAGGTGTCGGATGTCGCGGCTCTCCAGGAAAAATGTAACATTTATGGAAACATTCACGTGCTCGACACAAAATATCTAAAAAAGTTAACTGCCCGCTGAATTGGGGAAAACGCCATAATCTTCAGCTCCTCTCTGAATTTTGACTGGGTCACTCCATAAATAAAGGTGTTCGTGCAGCAACTGAACAGCTGAACAAGAGTCCCAGCTTCTTTGATGAAATAGAATTGAAAATTTGCAAGAAAGTAATACTGTGACAATGTTCGCTGCAGAATGAAGACTACAGTGGTTGTCGTCCAGCAAAAAAGGAAACTGGCCGATAAGGAAAAGAGCAGAATAATGGATTGTCTCCGTATCTCCATCTCTGGATCTCGCTCTTTCACCCGAGACCTCTCTCTGCGAAATCTCCTGCGGATTCTGCTGGCCACCAGGATATATCGCACAGTCAATGTGTTGAGTGTTAAAATGAGGAAGAAAGGAATCAGGGGGTTTAACAGACAGTCCAACCAGTTAAACACGTCAAGTTGTTCCGAAAGGAGAAGTGCAGGTCGACCCGTGCACTGCCACAGGCCGTTCTCAACGAATGTTGACCGCATGTAAAGGAAATAAAAAGGAATATTTTGAGAACACATTCCGATAGCTATCGTGCCAATAACTAAACTCGCAATTTTCGGAGTACAGTATCTTGTTTTAAAATCTGAAGAGCAAATGGCGACAAAACGATCGAAAGTAAAAGCCACTGTGAGCCACACGGAACAATCAACTGTGTAGTGACACAAAACATAGTGGATAAGGCAGAACGGAGCTTGGTTAAAGAAAATAACAATGTTGTACAGAGAAGGGTGATGAAATAGCCAGATGTAGCGATAGTTGTCAACCACCTGGTAGAACAACACTTCGATTACGACTACCAGTAGGTCCGCCACAGCCATCGCCAGCAGATAGTGGGTGATACATTTGGAGAGGCCGCACTTCCCTTGGCGGAGAATGACGATGGCCACCAGGTTAACTGGGAAAAGAAGTGAACAGTTACACTGTGCCAAAAATCGCATGTAAATCAAACGCATAAGTGTAGAAAAGATATAAAATGCATTCCGATTCGCGGACTCCTTCAGACTTTAATAATACGTATTTTTTTTCAGAGATAATTTTAACAATGATGTACAGCCCTTTGTGTCTTCGAGCCCAGTTAAATCCAATGAATTACAACCACAGTACATTCTGAAAGGAGGGAGGAGATCGAAGCACTCAGAGAAAACCACGTTTGTTACGAGAATAACGTGCAAACATCTTACAACTGGAACCATTTTCAAACCAGGGCGAGGTGTTGGAAGAGCGTTGCATAATCGCTCCTGTGCTGCAGTGATCTCGCACCGATTCAATGTTTTTCAAAGCCGGATCACAACGGCTGCGTGGATTCACCAACAATATACGCGTAAAAATGAATATTATTCTGTTGGCTGAGATTCAGAGAACGGCAACGTAACCCGAAGTGTCATCGATCATAGACCTTAGACATATTCGGACATTCGCTGTGACAATAAAATTGTCTCCTTCACATAAAGTTACAAGGATTAAATATTGATTCTAAATTATATAATCTATTAATGAATAAATGTGGAGCTGGAAATAAACTGATTGTCTTCGTTCATTAGTTATCACCATGAATAGGTGAACAATGATCATTCGATCCGCCCCTAAAGATGGTCGCATCCAGAAATGTTTTAACAAATGAACGCTGAAACAGATCATGTGGCTATAGATATTATTTTTCCAAATATTTGAAGAGTGCATCACAACAACCAAAAATATTGCAAAAAAAATCCATTTCCACCTGAATCCTTGTCAATCCCCCGATATTTTAAATTAAGTCGTGCCACAAGTTGGTAGGACTTCGGACCATTGCGTTTTCAGCTGTTTTTGCGAAATTTCTCACTGTATTGTGAAACAATCCTGTATGCGGGAAATACATAACGAAGCCAATCTGGACTGGACGTCTGTTGATGGTGGAATGAAGGATTACTATGAATGATGGATGCAAGTCCTGAAAGCCAATTTAAACAGGCCCACGTTAAGTTTCATGACGGAATTACACGGTAGCAGGAATGTACTTACCAGGTATGCCAATGGCCGTAATAACTGGGTACAGTACATTTCTGAAATCCAACATTGTTTGGCGTTTAAAATCTTCCACCCGATAGAGAAATTTACAAATGATTCGAAATATATGCTGTTGATTAAATAATCGTGTTAGAAATTAGTTGCACATAAACACAAGAATGTCTTCGTTTAATGTCATCCAATACAATCATCTTACAGATGCGTCTTTTCCCTTATTTGAACGCGATCAGGATGCACGTGCGTTGCGTCCTAATGGTTCAGCCTGAAGTGTTTTTCAAAACCTGATCTATCGCTTTTTCAAAGAATAAATATATACCCAATGTTGAAAACAGCGTAGTGTAATTATTGTTATTAACTTTTACTCAAAAATAAAACCAAATTAATCCATTCTGCCTTTCCGAACGAAGAATCCCAAGAGGGAAACAGTGATTCTTCATCAACCAACAACAACAAAAATTACAGACATCATAGACCTGATTTTTCACGAAATACCAACCTACACTGACAACCTGATAACATTACACATGCTCAAACAAAGCACCCCATGTTTACACCATGGAGCACTGCAGAACAGACAAACAGGCCAATCGGCCCATCTTTGCTGTGCTGAAAACCTCATCCCACTAGTCCCACTACTCTGCACCCAATCCATATCCCTCCAGACAGTTCCAATCCATGTATCACTCCACCAGTTCCACTAATAATCTCAATTATCAGCCCATTGTAACATCATTGCTGCTGTTACATAGATAGGCGATAGTGGGCAGCACGGGTGGGGTCCTCACACCTACAGAAATCATACCAGCAAACAGCAAAGATGAAACATCAGTGATGAAGTCAAGGAACGGCATATATACTGCGATATATCCTTACATGCTCTAATCTTTATACATTGATGAATGCATTGCTACAAACGTTTTACACTATATTTCTCCTGGGTGCCTGAATTTGTATTTGCTGAGACCCAACTGAGGGTCTTAATGATCAATGACAATGCTACTTGTGAAATTAGATTTTCAAATATGATCAGAACTAAAGGTATAATGGTCACAAATATTCGTAGTGATCAGACAGCAGGATAAAACATTTCTTCGACTACTGCAGACAACACGTTTTGATGCGTCATCACAATCCATGATCGGTCGATTCAAGACTCAATTTTAATTTTAAGATTTAAGATTAAATTTATTTTCCTGCAATATTCACACTGCAATATTACATGGAATGTGTTTCCCATCTGCTGGTATTCAGAAAGATTCGCCATCAATGGAAATTCCCTGAAACTTCTTTTACACTCAGAGAAATAATAATTAAAAGTTAATTCTCGGAGTCACCGAGTGCCCATAGTTTCACTTCCATGGCTCAAGCAGCCCGTGCAGCCACACGGGAGATCAGTCCAAACCTTCCTGTGATCCAGATTAGAAATTTGGACATGATATTGATCGCTTTAGCGTCCCCAACACCTTCTTGCATCCGATTTACAATTCCTGGAACACCCGAAGCCGCGCCTGAGCCACTTTCCAACAGCCAACATCCCGATCTAAATCCTTCCACCGCAGTTGCCAATAGCCCATGGACTTCCTAGTTTTTCATCTCGAATCGCCAACATGGATGACATTAAAGAGTCGCCTGCATTTATGTTAACCTCAGAACCCTTCACTGACCCACTGTCGTGTTCAACCACCTGTGGGCCATCTCCTTCGTTTCTCCTTACATAACGTGTGTGGAGAGTCTACAGATTTTCTGCTGCCTTGCGCCAGTTCTCCGCTTCATCAGATTCTGAAAACCCACATAGATATCACCATCTTGGGCGCAGACTCCGTTCCTCGAGTTTTATTACATAATGCTAAATTCCCTTCTGTTTACTCGCCTTTTAATACCTTTACGGGGAGAACGGCAGTCACACTGTTACTATGAAACCAGTAGTCCGCGGTTCTCCACGTGCAGTAGCGCTATCTATGCAATAAAAGCACACCATGGTGGAGAACCTCTGCTGAGAAGACTTCGTCCTTTATGTAGAAAAGATAAAAATACATAACCGAGGTTTCCGGCTTGAGCCCTTTATCAAGGAAAGCGTCCGAACAAAAGGATAGGGGCAAAGGTGACAACGGCACGAGATGAGAGGTGGAAAAATGAGGGAGTGGACAGTAGAAATGAGCGGAGAAGAGATGGCTAGGGACGTATCCGGAGGGAAAACAAAGGTGAGGGGAACCAAACATAATCATATAACAACTACAGTTCAGAAACAGGCCAGTTCAGCCCTTCTTCTCCATGCCGAACACATTCTCCAATCTACTAACATTCACCCGCAGTACACCCTATTCTTCAGATCCTTCCCGTACATATACCTATCCCTTCTCTCCTTAAATATTAAAATAGATTCCGCATCTACCACATAGGCCGAAGGCTCATTCAACACTCCCACCACTGTATGAATAAAGAGG
Source organism: Narcine bancroftii (assembly GCF_036971445.1). Classification (NCBI taxonomy): domain Eukaryota; kingdom Metazoa; phylum Chordata; class Chondrichthyes; order Torpediniformes; family Narcinidae; genus Narcine; species Narcine bancroftii. The sequence continues at coordinate 309,988,963 of NC_091471.1, forward strand.
TTCTCCCTCATATTTTCCTATACCTTTGCATCTTGAATTTCATTCATATCCACTTGTTTGAATCTCTCCCTTTCCCAAAGGAAAAAGTTTATACACGTTTATTCTATCAGGCCCAATCATAATTTTAAATACGTCTACAAAATCACTCCATAATCCTCTATGCTCCAGGGAGTGATGTCCTGGACTTTTTAACCTTTCCATAACGGTCACATCCTGAAACCCAGGCAACATTCTTGTAAACCCTTTTATATTTTATTGACGTCCTTCCTATCATTCGACTACCAAAACCGTGCATAATATTCCAAATCTTACCGTAACAATGCCCTATACAAATCTAACACGGAAAATTATTTCAAAAAACAAATAATATATGACATATACAGCAATTAAACATGATCACAAACGTTGTTTTATATATATAGAGAAAAAAAAAGAAAAGAACCCTCCTTCAGCCAACTCTCTTAAGGAGAGCCATAAAAAAAGAAAAAAGAAAGAACATTAAAAAGAATTAAATATACATATTAAAGTATAATCAATATAAATTGAAATGTAAATATTCTGAGCATAAGAGCCACTTATTAATTAAAAATATAATTATCATGTGAAACATACATAATTTTTTTCCATTATTAAACAATATTTCCTCATTATGCCATCTATTAATATCTATCATCTTTGCATCTTTCAACATACTAGCAATACATTTTTTCACTACAGATAAAGATAAATATACAAAGGCAAGCTGGAATCTATCTAAACCCAAGCCTTTCAGAGGTTGCAAACTACCCAATAAAAATACTGTTGGATCTAAAACTATTTTAACCTTATACAGATATTCTAAAAACGATTGAATTTTCTTCCAAAAAGATTGTATATGTATACATAACCAAACAGCATGAAAAAAGTTCCAGCAGTATCACCACGTCTAAAACACAAATCTTATCCATTAAAACCATATTTAAAAAATATTTTCAGGTGTCAAATATAATTGATGTAAAAAATTGTAATTAATCATTGCATAACGTGCATTTATCAATCTAGTTACACTATCATAACAGATATCTAACCAATCATCTTCAGAAAAAAAATAAAACCAATATCCACTTCCCATTTGATTTCAGATCTATCCCAACCCTTTTTATCCATACCATCCTGTAATATTTGATACATAAATTAAATATAACCCTTCTCTGGTAGCTTCATAAGAAAAGTCTCAATTTTAGTCATTTTAGGTAAAATCATATCTCTACCAAAGATACATTTTACCCAAGATCGAATTTGATAATAAAGAAATGAAGAATTCTTATCAATACCAAAATCTTCCCTCATCTGATTAAAAGACATAAAATTACCCTCTTTAAAACAATCACCCATATTTTTCACACCTTTATATCTCCAATGCAATAAACTTTGAGTATGTATTGAAAAATAAATAAGTTGATTATTATACAATGGTGTCAAAGCCAATAATTTACCCTGAGAGCCTATCATTTTATTTTTCTTTATCCATAACTTCATTAAATGTTTTAGTATAGGCACATTATATTGTTGTAACAAATTTATATTTCCCTGAAACAGAAATTGATGTATTTCAAATTCCGAAATACTTGCCATCTCAATTTTAGACCAACTAGGAGGCCGTACCAAATCCATCAATGAACTAATAAATTTAAGTTGGTCTGCTCATAATAATTTTGAAAATTTAGCAAATATAGTCCCATTAACTCATATTTTCAAGTTAATTTATTCAAAGCTACTCTCGAAAATTTACCCCTCCATAAAAACTCCGTAACCATTTTATTCAAATCTCGAAAAAAAAGTTATCAAGTAAATACAGAGTAGATTGAAACAAATATTGTATTCACGGAAAGATATTCATCTTAATTGTATTTATCCTTCCCATTAAATTAATAGGTAAATCTTTCCATTTAATCAAATCAGTTTAATTTTTTTTAATTAACAGATCATAATTTAATTTATATAAAGATTGATCATTAATATTCAAAATTATACCCAGATATTTAATTTGATCAGTCCATTTCAAGTTAAGAATGCGCTTATAAGCTGAATAATCTCATTCACTCACTGGTAATATTTCACTTTTTTCCCAATTAACTTTATATCCAGAAAGACATCCATATTGCATCAATCACTCCTTCAAATGCAAAAGTGATTGAGCTGGATTTGTTAGGTACACCAATACATCATCAGGAAATAAATTAATTTTATATTCCTCAGATAAAACTTTCATACCCTGTATCTGTATATTCTGTCTTATCAATTGTGCCAAAGGTTCGATCACTAATGAAAACAAAGCTGGTGATAAAGGACAACCTTGATGAGTAGATCGGGTCAGTTTAAACTGTTCTGAAATCAAACCATTTGTCAGTACTCTGGCTACCAGTTTACTATATAAAGCCTTAATCCAATCAATAAAAAAAAGGACCAAACTTAAATTTCTCCAAAACTTTGAACAAAAAATTCCACTCAACTCTATCAAATGCTTTTTCGGCATCTAAAGATATCACTGTCGGATGGTCTGAAGATTGTCTAAATCTATTAATCAAACTAGTCACAGATAAATTATTATCCGAGGCATATCTATTCTTTATGAAACCAGTTTGATCTATATGAATCAACTTAGGTAAAAAACTTAGCTAATCTATTCGCGAAAATTTTAGCTATAATTTTATAATCTACTTTCAACAACAAAATCGGTTGATATGAAGATACTTTCAAAGGAACTCTATCTTTCTTTGGAATTACTGTAATTAAAGCACTTGAACAAGACTCAAGCAATTCGTAGTGTTCTCCAACCTGGTGTAGTACATCTCCAAACACTGTGGAAAGATCATCATAAAAAAACTTTATAAAATTCGACAAAAAAATCCATCATCACCAGGCGATTTACCATTCAGCATTTCCATCATAGCACCATTTTAATTTCCGAATCAGTAAATGGTGCTTCCAATTCCTGTATATCTCCATCCTCTAATGTCGGTAAGTTCAACTGTGATTAAAAAAAAGACCAATTGATCCATTTTCTTGTTTTTCATCAGATGTATATAACTTTTTATAAAATGAACAAAATTCATCATTAATCTCGCGAGGTCTAATGGCATTAATAGTCCTCGAAACCTGTTCTTTCATTAATTGCCATGCCAATACCTTATGTGCTTTCTCTCCCCATTCATAATATCATTGTTTAGTCCTATTAATTATACACTCAAATAGATAAGATTGCAAAGTATTATATTCCAGTTTCAACCTGGACAATTCTATTTTCTGATCTTCTGTAACATCTCTCTGAAATTCCTTTTCTAACTCACTAATGCGTTTCTCCAACTCAAGACTCTGATTTAATCGATTCTTTTTTATTTTAGAAGTATAACTAATTATTTGTCCTCTCAAATAAGCTTTCATAGCATCCCTTACTTTGAACAGGGGGCGTGGCAAGATGGCATAAGGAACAGACGTGCCTTCCAGTCCTCTCCTGACTCTAACTTACTGTTTTGTCTTTAAGTGCTCGTTATTTTTTTTTAAGTTTATAAATAGTAAGAGGTGTTGAATTAATACCTAATGGTACATTTGTTAAATAAAAGTAAAAGGAAACGTCAACAGATTGTTAAAAAATTATATTTTCCGAAATTATCTGAACCTGCTTGTTTACAAAATGCCACCACTCAGCGTGAAATGGATCCAGAAAAAGAAGCGAAGAATTTAGCCTTGTAGCTCTGCTCTGAATCCGTAAGTCTTTCTGAAGGTCATTTTCAACAGCCTTTAGAACAAAGGGCTGGCCGGATGCCAGTATTTCAAACAACGTCTACTGTTACTTTGACTGCTAAATTAGCTGGGGCGCCACCAGTTTGAGAGTTAAAGAGTTGTTATTTGACTGCTATACCATCAGTTACATCAGCTCTTCCAGATACTGATGTAACGAAGCTTTTAAAGGAGGTTTGGATCAAAGATAACCCTGATCATCAGCTTCCTGACACTTCTGGGGCGTCTGTGGCAGGGGCTCTTACACAGAGTCAAACTGCAAGAAAAGCTACTAAATTAAAAGAAGGGATAGAAGGTCCTCTGATTCCACAAGAACAGCAGGATCCCACTATGTCTGGATCTACTGATGTTGATATACTTTTCAAGAGTCTTGAACATAAGATATTTTCTTCAATGATGCATTTAGGTGATTCTATGAATAATCTTATTTCTAAGATTAATGCATTGGTGGATGTCAATACACAACAGATGGCTGATTATGGAGCTTTTAAAGTCGAAACTATTGAAAGACTTGAGATGTGTGATCAAGGATTATCTGATGTACAAGATCAATTGCAAGATGTGAATAAAACAATTGAAATGCTACAGATTCAGAATAAAAATTTAGTAAAAAAGGTTAATTATTTGGAGAACCAATCTAGACGGAATAATGTGAAAATTGTCGGTTTGCCAGAAGGCATAGAAGGGCCAGATCCAAGAAATTTTTTTACTGAATGGATTCCACAAGTGTTGGGGAAAGATATGTTTCCTGAAGGTTTAATATTGGAACGGGCTCATAGAGCTTTGAGAAGGAGACCTTTTTCAGGACAGAATCCAAGGCCTGTTCTGGTTCGCTGTTTAAATTACTGTGATAGAGAGACTATTTTACGTATGGCTATTAGAAATGCACAGCAAAACAGATCACCTTTGATGGTTCAGAGTAATCGTGTTTTCTTCTATCCGGATTTGAGTCAGGAAATTATGTTTCAACGATGTGAATTTAATTCTGTGAAAGAATTACTGTGGAAAAAAAGGATATAAGGCAACATTTAGATATCCTGCGGTACTGAAGATTTTTCAGGATGGATATCAACCAAAGTTCTTTGATAATCCTAAAGAAGCTATGGATTTTGATCAGTCTTTACCAATTACGCAATTCCAGGAATGACGTAGTCCTCCACGGTCTCCAAAGAGGGCAGAGCTGCAAGAAGGGAATCTGATTTCTGGAAGAAATGGTGGTCACAATGGCAAAGTTGATTTAAAAAAATAAAAAATTTAAAAAAATTATTATTTTTTGTTGAGAAGATTTTAAATAGTGATGGGAGTTGGGAGAGGGAACTGGGTGGGCACCAATTTCCAGAAGTCATCAGCTGTGTGTGAGTTATCTCACACCCAATATTTTGGGGGAGTTACTGCATTAGGTGGTTTAAACAGGAGGAGGTAATTGTGACCTTCGACCTGTTTTTTTTTCCTTTTTAATTTTTGGGTTAGGGAGTGAAGCTTTTTTTTATTATCTTTTTTAAATAATTAATTTTTTTTATATATAACTTTTTTTTAGTTTGTGGTTGTAATTTCAAAGGGGAATTAAGGGTTTTTTTCTTTTTTGGGGGGGTTTCTTTTCTTTCTTTTTTTTCTCTCTTTTTTTCTTTTTTTGTTTGTTTCTTGTTGTGTTTTATTGAGTATAAGAAATGTCTAAATTGAAGTTTGCTTCTCTTAATGTTCAGGGTTTAAATAATTCTATTAAGTGTAAGAAAGTACTTGCTTATTTAAAAAAATTAAAAGTTGATGTTGCTTTTTTACAGGAAACTCATTTAACAGATAAGGAACATTTGAAACTCAAACGTGAATGGGTTGGGCAAGTTTTTTATTCTTCGTTTAATTCTAAGGCAAAAGGTGTGGCAATTTTGGTACATAAGAATCTACCACTTCAGTTACAGAATGAAGAGAAAAATGGTGGAAGATTATTAAAATTAATTTGTACAATCTTTAATGAGGCATGGACTTTGCTTGATGTTTATGCTCCTAATGTTGAGGATACAGTTTTTGTTGTGGATATGTCTTTATTACTTGGACAATCGAACTCTAATGTGATGATTGGGGGAGATTTGAATGTGGTGTTGGAGCCTTTATTGGATAAGTACTCATGAGTAATTAAGAAGTCTCAGATGGCAATCCAAATGATTAATATGATGGCAGATTTGAATTTAATTGATATTTGGCGAAGAGTTAATCCTACAGAGAAAGATTTTTCTTTTTATTCCTCGTGACATAATTCTTTTTCTAGAATTGATTATTTTTTAATATCTGCGCATTTGCAGGATAGGGTTACATCTGTGGAGTATAAGGCTAGATTGGTTTTGGATCATTCACTATTATTATTAGAATATTTGAGTTCACAAGATGTTCAGAAAGCTTCAAGATGGAGATTTAATACTATGCTATTGCAAAAACCAGAATTTATTAGTTTTTTAAAACAGTAAATTGAAATTTTTATTGGTATTAACTGTAATCCTGTTTCTAGTCATTTTGTTTTATGGGATACAATGAAAGCTTTTTTGCGAGGCCAAATTATCAGTTATGCCTCTAAAGTAAAGAAGGAGAGAATTAAAGAGATTGAAGACTTAGAGGAAAAGATAACTGCTACTGAAAAAGAATTTCAAAAACATGCTACCGAAACGCAAAAGAATCAGTTAAGTAATTTAAAATTTAAATATAATGAATTACAAACATATCGGTTTGAATGTTTAATGAATCGAACTAAGCATAAGTTTTATGAATGGGGTGAGAAAGCTCATAAAGTTTTGTCATAGCAATTAAAAAAGGAACAATTATCTAGGATTATACCAGCGATTAGAAAGAAATCAGGTATTACTTTTAATCAAAAGGAGATTAATGAGGAATTTTGTAATTTCTATAAACAATTGTATACTTCGGAATGTAAAGATGTAACTGGAGACACAATAGATTCTTTCTTGGAAAATATTAACTTGCCACAATTGAATCAAGAAGACAGACAAGAGTTAGATAAACCTTTTACAGAAGATGAAATAGAAAGGGCAATAAAAGACATGCTGAATGGAAAGGCACCTGGTGAAGATGGGTTTTCTATAGAGTTTTATAAAGTTTTTTATGCTGATGTATCTTCTATTTATAAGGATGTATTACAACAAACTTACAATACTTTTCAATTACCTGAGTCTTGTTCTAATGCAATAATTACGGTTTTACCAAAAAAAGATAAAGACCCTTTACAGGTTTCTTCTTATAGACCAATTTCGTTGTTAAATGTAGATTATAAAATTGTAGCTAAAATTATGGCTAATAGATTAGCTCAATATCTGCCTAAAATTATACATGGTGATCAAACGGGATTTATAAAAAAACAGGTATGCATCAGATAATATTTTACGGTTAATACCCTTGATAAATAAATCTAAATTTCAGTTGAATTATCCAATAGTGGTTTCATTGGATGCAGAAAAGGCTTTTGATAGAATGGAATGGAAGTTTCTGTTCAAAGTACTTGAGAAATTTTGTTTTGGTTCTTCATTTATTGGGTTGATAAAGGCTTTATATAATAGCCCGAAGGTTAGAATTGCTGTTAATGGCCAAATTTCAGAATCTTTTAGTTTGACAAGATCTACTAGACAAGGATGTCCATTGTCACCTGCTTTATTTGCTATAGTTATTGAACCTTTAGCACAATTAACACATCAAACTGAAAATGTTAAAGGTATGAGAGTTCTGAATGAGGAATATAAGATTAATTTATTTGCTGATGATGTTTTATTATATTTGCTGGATCCGGATATTTCTTTACCTGCAATTCAAGAATATTTAGAAATTTATGGCCAATTATCTGGTTATAAAGTAAATTGGGCTAAGAGTGAAAGTTTACCAATTTGTAAAGGTGATTATTCAGTATATAAAAATATTACAAATTTGAAGTGGACTACACAAATTAAATATTTAGGAATTAATGTTAATACGGAATTTCCAGAATTATATTTAATTAATTATTTTCCTTTAATAAAAAGGATTAAATTAGATTTGATTAGGTGGAGGGATCTACCTTTGGATTTACTAGGGAGGATTAATACCATAAAAATGAATATTTTTCCTAGAATACAATATTTGTTTCAATCAATTCCTTATTTATTTATTATTTTTAAGGATTTATATAAAGCGATTAGAGAATTCTTATGGAAGGGAAAATTTCCGAGAGTAGCAATGAGAAAATTGATGTGGGATTTTCAATTTGGAGGTTTAAGATTACCAAATTTTCAGCATTATTACGAAGCAGCTCAATTCAAATTTCTTCATGCATTAATGAATATGGACGACCCACCTAGTTGGGCAAACATAGAAATGGCGGTTATATTAGAAAAATTACCTCATGAGTTTTTGTTTCGATGGAATAAAAATTTATTACGAACTTATGATGTGCCAATATTGAAACATTTATTGAATTTATGAACAAGTAAACTTAAAAAATTGGGACTTAAAAATATATATTCTGGAAGATTGCCATTATTTAATAATCAACTTGTTCCTTTTACAGTCTCCAATGCCACTTTGAAACAATGGGAAAAGAAGGCAATAAAAAATTTATATGATTGTTTTTCTGAGGGTTGTTTATGTTCCTTTGACGAATTACAAAGGAAATATGGTATTAGTGCAAATTCTATATTTGTATATTATCAATTTTAAGATCTTTTGTAAAACAGTTATGTGGTCGACATATGATTTTATTGCCTGAATCTAGTTTTGAAGAATATGTACTTTCAATACCAAAAAAGGGATATATATCTGATTTGTATTGTATTTTACAAGAAATTGATAGTGAAAAAAAAATGGGATAAAGATCAGTTGAAATGGGAAAAAGATTTAGGACATAAAATAGCTGAAGAAGCTTGGATGGAAATTTGTCAGAATAGTATTCGGAAATTAATTAATGCTAGACTAGCGATGATTAATTATAATTTTATTCATCAGCTGTATTTAATGCCAGAGAAATTTTAAAAAAAATTGGTTTTAGTAAGTTAGATTCTTGTTTTCGATGTGATCAGACGGCCAATACTTTTTTGCATACTGTTTGGCTTTGTGATCGATTGCAACAGTTTTGGAAAGTTATTCAATCTGTTTTTAACAGTTTATATAATATCCATCTTGTATTAGATCCCGATATATTTTTATTAGGGAACATGCAATCATTATTCGATTTAGGTTTAGAGGATTATCAGATTTAATTTATTTATTTAGCTTTAGTTGTGGCTAAGAAATATATAGCACTTACATCGAAAGATAGAAATATACTAACGAGATAACTGGTATTTGGAAATGAAATTTTGTTTGACTATGGAAAGGATATCTTTTTCAATTCAGGATAAGATGTCTTTTTATAAGTTAAAGTGGACTCCGTTTGCTAATTATATTCATTTAAGTTTGATTTAAATATATGTTCAAGTGTGATATTGTAGATTTGACAATTTTTTTTGTTGTTGTTAGAATTTTTTTTAGGTTAAGTTTTATCTCTTTTTTGTAAGTGGGTATTTTTTTTCATATATAATATTGTCAATTTTATTAACTCTTCACTCTTTATTTTGGGGGGAGGGTTGGACTAATTTTAAGTTAGACTATTAATATTGTGTTACAATTAACGGGGGTGGGGTTATTTTGTGTAGTTTTCTGATGTAATATTGTAATCATACCTTTTTATTTTTTTTTCTATTTTTCTTTAAATGTAATTCTTTATTGTATTCATGTTATAAAATTTTAAATAAAGTCTTCAAATATACTTACTTTGAACAGTTAGAATTTTCTTTAAAAAAATTGATTTGTTCTTACAAATAATCAATAAATTCAGCATATTTAACAGCATTATATTAAACCTCCAACGATAAGCCACTTGAACTTTCTCAGAAGTTATATATGTAAAGTATAACAAAGAGTGATCCGAAATCACCCTATTTTTATATTCCCCTTGTTGTATTTTCTCCTGTAGATATGCCGATACTAAAAAAAAGTCAATCCTTGAAAACTAGTCATGTCGAGCTGAATAAAAGGAGAAATCCTTCTCTTTCAGATTAAGCTGTCTCCAAATATCCACTAAGTTAAGATCTTTCATCAATGCTTGAACCTGAACTACCATTTTAGATTTCTTAACTTTCTTTGGAGACTTATCCAATAAAGGTTCCAAAACATAATTAAAATCACCACCAACTAAAACATTCTCATTACCCTGACCCAGGTATAAAAATGCATCCGAGATAAATGTTTCATCATCTTCATTTGGGGCATAGATATTAAGTAAAGTCCAAAATTCACAAAAAATCTTACAATTCAATTTAAGAATACATCCTGCCTTTTCCTCCATTGATTGTAATTCAAAAGATAAATTCTTATGTGTCAAAATTGCTACACCTTTAGCCCTAGAATCAAATGAAGAAGAACATACATGCCCTACCCAATCCCTCTTCAATTTCATATTTTCTTTGAGATTCAAATGTGTTTCTTGTAAAAAAGCAATATCAATTTTCATTTTTTTAATATACGCCAAAATACGCTTACGCTTAATCAGACTGTTTAAACCCCGAACATTAAAAGTAGCAAACTTCAAATTTGACATATCCACTAATATTACTAAAAACTAATAATATCAATACATAAAGACTCAGATCAACGTAAATAGGCCCTCAAATAGGAGAAAAAAAAACACAAATTAAAGACTAAATAAAATTTTAAAAATTAAAGAAAAAAAACCCCTAAAAATTACCAAGAGGTAGCAATCCCGAAACAAACTTGGGTGTGGATCACCCACCAGTGGCTGATGACTAATAGAACATAGAGCGAATCTCTCCCTCCACAGCCAAACAAAGAATGACAACAAAATATCATAATAACATGAAAATAAAATAAGCATAAAAAGTTCTTCTATTCATCCAAGAGATTCCAAACTCAGTCACCCTATTTCAAGAGGAATTGGACTCTTTCTATTCCCATTTCTACCATTTCTGCCGTTTCTTCCATTTCCAGAACAACCAGATTTTTCTTTAGGACACAATGGTGGGCTCCGTCTTTGTCCTCTTACATCTGGCAATTAATCAGCAAAAATCATTGCTTCATGCTCATTCTCAAAAAACCGAGATTGAAAGTCTCCACAAAACACCTTCAACACTGCCGAATAGCGAAAAGTAGACTTATAACCTTTACGCCACAAAACATTTTTAACTGGATTAAATAGACGCCGATGCTGAATAACCTCTTGACTCAAATCAGGATAGAAAAAACTCTACTATTCTGATTCATTAATGGAACTTGTCATTGTCTCGCATTTTGCACTGCTAGACAAAGTATCGTTTCTCTGTCCAAATAATTCAAACACCGAATTATCACGGGTCTCGGTGATTGGCCAGGCAAAGGTCTTCTTCTTAAGGCTCTATGAGCTCTTTCCAATACCAAACCTCCAGAGAAAAATTCCTGCCCCTGTATTTATGGAATCCATTCGGAAAAAAACGAAGAGGATCTTGTTCTTCCATACCTTCTGGCATACCTTCTGGCAAACCTTCTGCTTTGATTCTCCAAATAATCTACTTTCCTCTATAACTCCTTCTCATGTTCTCGCAATTCTTTAATGGATTTTTTCCACCCCCAACACTTTTTTCTGTATTAGAACTCACTTGTTGTTGACATTTCAAAAAAGCACCCTGAAATTTTTTAAAATCTTCACAAGATGCTTCCACATGTATTTTAACTGTATTCAGGTCTCAACTGAGCCTTTGAATAATTTCATTCAACATAGGCTGGATGATAGCATTTAACTGTTTACATTGTAATTCAGAAAAGCTCAGCCCTGCTTTCTCTAACATAGTGGCAGAACCAGGTAACTTCAGCTCCTGCTACATCTTAACAACAGGCAGTTTAACAGTTTTACTGAGGGTCTGGACTCCCAGCGACGGCACCCCGACTTCCTCAGGGGGTCGACGCTGGTCTCCCCCCACAACCCGTTGTTGTTGCAAAAACTCACGGAAGAGATCAAGATATTCAGATTGGAGTACTTCCTGAGGCATTTCAAGCAATGCGTGCTCCCTCTGTTAAAGTTCGCAGGCTGCCAGAATCAGGATCCACTTCGGGGGCACACGTACCTTCTTTCTGAGAATGGTAATTCCAGCGATGTCCTTCTCCTGGTGAGTAGTAGTCATTTGTTCAGCTCCCACAGGCAATCTTTGTGGTTCAGACATGAAAGAAAGTAAACCTGAAGTTGTAGCAGGCTGTTTAGGCCCTAAATCTTCAACACTCCAAAAGTGTAGTTTCTTCTGTACCTGAGTTTTAATCTTTTTACCATTAATGGCCATAACAATTCCTTGATACTTTAAACTAAGTTTTAACATGTTTAAACCTGAAAACAAAGAGTTAAAATGGGTTCTTAAAAGTCTGGCCAGAGAGGTCGAGATTCCATGTCTAGAATTTACGCCATCTTGCCACGCCCCTTTTTTATTTTAGAAGTAAAACTAATTATTTGTCCTCTCAAATAGGCTTTCATAGCATCCCATAATACAAACTTACTTTGAACAGAATTAGAATTATCTTTTTAAAAAATTAATTTGTTTTTTCAAAAAATCAATAAATTCCATATTTTTAACAACATTGTATTAAATCTCCAATGATAAGCTATTTGAATTTTCTCAGAAGTCTCATATGTAAAATATAACAGAATGACCTGAAAATATCCTACTTTTATATTCTGCTTGTTATATTTTCCCTTGTAAATGTGTGAATACTAAAAAGAAGTCAATCCTTGAAAATTGTTTATGTCTAGATGAATAAAATGAAAAGCCTTTCTCTGTTGTATTAAGACATCTACAAATAGATACTAAATTATGATCTTTCATCAATGCTTGGACCTGAATTGCCATCTTGGATTTTTTAACTTTCTTCATAGATTTATCGAATAAAGGTTCCAAAACACAATTAAAATCACCACCAACTAAAATATTATCATTAGCCTGACCCAAACATAAAAATGCATCCGAAATAAATACTTCATCATCTGAATTTAGAGCATGAATATTAAGTAAAGTCCAAAATTCACAAAAAATCTTACAATTCAATTTAAGAATACATCATGCATTTTCCTCCATTGATTGTAATTCAAAATATATTTTTTATGTATCAAACATAAAGCTCTAGAATTAAATGAAGAAGAATATACATGCCCAACCCAGTTCCTTTTTAATTTCTTGCTTTCCTTAACATTCAAATGTGTTTCTTGTAAAAAGGCAATATCAATTTTCATTTTCTTAATACGCTAAGACTCGCTTATGTTTAATCCGACTATTTAGTCCTCGAACCTTAAAAGTAGCAAACCTCAACTTTGACATATCTAATATTATTACTAAATATCAAGAATATCTTTATATAAAAACTCAAATCAATGTATATAGGCCCTCGAATAAGAAACAAAATCACAAATTAAAAACTAACAAATAAAAAGAAAAAAAAATTCCCCTCCAAAAAAAACTACCAAAAGGTAGTAATCCCTTAAACAAAAATTGAGTGTGGGTCAGCCACCAGTGGCTGATGACTAGTAAAGAACTTAGTGCAAACCTCACCCTCCCCAGCCAAACAGTCAGTAACATCAAAATATCATAATAACAAAAAAGAAAAAATAGAATAAGAAAATTCTTCATTTCATCCAGAAGATTCCAATCTCAAAGATCCCATTTCAGAAGGAGGTAGACTCCATTCCCATTTTTCCCATTTCTGCCATTTCTTCTGTTTCCAGATCAACCAGATTTTTCTTTAGGAGATAATGGTGGACTACATCTTTGTCCTCTTATATCTGGCAATGAATCAGCAAAAATCATTGCTTCATGATCGGTTTCTGAAAATGATAGTCTCCTTAAAACACCTTCAACACTGCAGGATAGTGAAAAGTAGACACAACCTTTACGCCACAAAACTTCTTTAACTGGATTGAATCGACGTCGATGTTGAATGACCTCTTGACTCAGATCAGGATAAAAAAAGACTGCTATTCTGAATCAATAATGGGGTTTGTCGTTGTCTCGCATTTTGTACTGCATTTCAAAGTATTGATTCTCTATCCAAATAACTCAAACATCGAATTAATACCGGTCTCGGTGGTTGACCAGCTGAGGGTGATCTTCTTACAACTCTATGCCAATCCCCCAGAGAAAAATTCTTGCCCTAATATTTGCGGAATCCAGTTTTTCAGCTGGGGTGCACCTACCCCCATCGTCGGGCACTCTGTTAGTGGAGGGAGTGGGACCCCGGATGAGCCCCCATTTGTTAGAACCAGAAGTACCTTCACAGAAATTGCTCGAGCCAAAAATTGAGAAGAAAGAACATTTATTATACAACAATGCAAAGTTGGGTGCTTCCCATTACCCTGGGAATACACACACACACTGGGGCTCACCCAACTTTTATACAGTTAATTTCAGTATAGGAATACCCTCCCCCTTACATTCTTCTGCCTCCTGGATGAGTTTGGCATTAGGCTATCCTGTCTGCCTACGTGCTGTTTCTGTGAACTTAGAGGACCAGGGGGTATCCTGTCGGTGTCCCATCATGTCATTTTCCTTATTAACACCTTCCTGACTTTCAGGGCAGACTAACTTCTTACATGCAGAACTTGCTAATTCTGTTTAAGGCTAGAAGACCCTTATCTTATTCAGACTAACTTTACTTCCTACATTCTATTATCTATTATCTATCCTTATCTTATTCATACTGGTGAACTTGCTGATTCTGTCTAAGAGGCTAGAAGACCCTTATCTTATTCAGACTAACTTTACTTCCTACATTCTAATATCTATTCTTATCCTGTTCATACTGGCTTTATTCATTACACATATATCTATACTAGTTACCTCATCTTCATATTTTTATATCAATTTTACTCATCTCTCACAAACAAATGTATTGCTAGTAGGTGGAAAGATACAAATATGATTGATATTAATAGATGGCATGAGATGAAATATTGTTTAATAATTGAAAAATTACGTATGTTTTGCATGATAATTATAATTTTTTATTAATAAGTGGCTGTTATACTCGGAATATTTACATTTCAATTCATATTGATTAGATTTTAATATGTATATTTAACATTTTAAAATATTCTTTCTTTTTTCTTTTTTTATGGCTCTCCTGAGGAGAGTTGGTTGAAGGGTGGGGGGGGGGGTGGGGGGGGGTTCTTTTCTTTTGAACAAATAAATAAAGTTTTTAAAAAAGAAGAGTGGATTGGAATAAGTTGTTTTCTGGCAAGGATTTGTTGAGTAGGTGGAAGGCCTTCAAAGATGGAAGTTTGAGAGTGCAGAGTTTGCATGTTCCTGTCAGGATTAAAGGCAAAGTTAACAAGCATAGGGAGCCCTGGTTTTCAAGGGATATTGGCCACCTGGTTGAGAAGAAGGGAGAGTGGTATAACAGGTATTGGGTACAAGGAGCAAATAAGGTTCTAGAAGAGTATAGAAAATGGAAGAAAATACTTAAGAAGGGAATCAGGAAGGCAAAATGAAACCATAAGGTTGCTTTAGCAGATAATGTGAAGGTAAGCCTGAATGTTTTCTACATGTAAAAGGATAGTAAGGGCCAAAATTAGCTGATTAGAAGATGAGTGTGGTTGTCTATGTGTGGAGCCTCACATAATGAGGGAGATCTTAAACAGTTGTTTTGTTCAGTATTTACTTAGGAAACTGGCAGAGTGTATAAGGAAGGAAGGGAAACAAACAGAAGTGTCATGGAACATATAGAGATTAAAGAGGAGAAGGGGCTTGCTGTCTTACAGCGAATAAAAGTTGATAAATACTCCAGACCTGACATGATAGCTCCTCGGACCTTGAGGGAGACTAGCGTAGAAATTTCAGGAGCCCTGGTAGAAAAATATTTAAAATATCCTTATCCATGAGTGACATACGGAAGGATTGGATGGTAGAAACTACAGACCAGTAGTAGCTAAATTATTGGTGGGTGTTCTGAGAGATGGGATATACAAGTGTTTGGACAGCCAAGGGCTGATTGAGGATAGTCAGCATGGCTTTGTGCATGCTTAATGAATCTTAAAATTTTTTGATGAGGTTACCAAGAAAGTAGATAAAAGAAAGGTTGTGGATGTTGTCTATGTGGTGGAAAAAGGTAAAGCAGGTAGGAAACACTCTGGACTGCTCAGACTGGCCCACCTCTCACCTGGTAACTCCTCTCTATAGTTTCCCAATAAAGGCTGAGAGCGCTCGTCTCCTCTCTCAGTATCAGCTGGAAGCATGTAGTTATGTGGTAGATAATTCACGATATTAAACCCTTTAATCGCTTGCTTTGTGTTTGATGGTGCTTATTGATTGCATTGCAATTTAAGATCTTGAATTTTTGCCATGGACAAAGTGACCTGAGTGGAGAAGCTGGAGACTGATTTCAGGGAACCAGAGGCCTCCGTTAAATTCAACATGTGGCTACACTGTCGAAAGGGAATCATGAGGCACCACGAGATGTCAGCCGACAGCAATAAGTATGATCTGCATTTTTCATCAGTGGGCCATCGAGCCTACCAAATAACATGGGATTGTGAGAAGTATGATGACATGATGGCACTCCTGCGACAATAATATGGGGCCCCCATGAACTCGATGTATACCCGCAATTTACTGATTACCCGACGCAAGGGCCCCAGAATGTCTGTCGATTACTTTGTGAGGGCCATGAGGGAGATGGGATGAGCCTGTGGGTGCAAGGATGTAACAGTGGCAGTTTATCAAGAAGAACTCATCCATGACGGTGTCACATTTGTGGCCCGAAATGTGACGTTAATGAAACATCAAACACAAGTTTTATAAGGTAAACTTCTCAGTGTCTTTATTTTCCAGTTTCCTTTGTTCTCCTGCTTGTGCTCTTATCTCCCTCTCTTACCACGTGACTTCCGGTACATCTCATACATATTCATTATCATGACATCCCTCCTTTAATCAGAAATAAACTTTACCTTCACTTACCAATATCCCTCAGAAACATACAAACATCGTAACTAATGGTAATACTATAACTCAACTACATAAAATTTACTTCCTACAGCACTCATACATGCACTTAATGATATAAGATTAAAATACTGTCCCAAAGTTCTTATTAAAACTATGGCACAAAGTCTTCGTATCATTTGGGCGCTTTCCAGTTTCGTTTCGGCCTGCCTGCGATATTGTCATCGCTTCTCGGTTGTTCACTCTCAGCGTCGGAAATACTGCTCGCCACGGCTTTGGGTGTTTATGGCGCTCTAGTCACTTCATCAGGAGTGCTGGTAACTGCCTCTGGAACATCATCAGGTCTCTCAGTTTCAGCATCTCGTATTGGCCTTTCAACTTTTTCGCTCGATGTATCTCTGGACTGGTACCTTTTTACACCTGATACATTTCTCTTATACAGGACTCCAGTCGGAGACTTGACTGTCACCATACTGCCACTTCTGGATACGACAGTATAGGGTTGATGCTTTCCACCAGTTTCATGCCTCACTAGAACATTATCTCCTGGCATGATGTCTGAGTAATTGGGTCCACGTTTCGAATCTGTGTACAGCTTTACTGCACCTTTCTTTTCAGCATCGTGGTCCCTCACCTCCTGGTCATCTCGGATTTCCTTTATTTATGGCATTTTTGTGTGGATTTTTCTGCCAAAAAATGCTTCTGCAGGACTTTTTCCAATGGTTGCATGAGACGTTGCTCGATAGACAGCCACATAAGATAGCAATGCTTCTCGCCAATTTTGTCCTTCTGCGTGTGCAATACTCAATCGTTTTTCAATGGATTGATTTTGTCTCTCTACTTCTCCGTTGGCTTGTGGCCATTTCGGAGTTACTTTATGATGGTGTATACCTGTGGTCCTCATGTATTCCGCAAATGTCTCTGAAATGAATTGTGGACCATTGTCAGAGTATAATGTAACATGTAATCCATATCTTGCGAATATCTCTGCTAACGCTTGTATTGTTTTTTCAGTGGTTGTGGACTTCAACACCATGTACTCATAGTATCTGCTGTAGTAATCTATCACTACCATAATTGATTCACCCGTCGGTAAAGGTCCAAGAAAATCAACAGCTACGTCGATCCATGGTCCTGTCGGGAGTTGCGTATTCCGGATCGGTTCTGGCATATTACTCCTACTTGTGATTTGACATCCGTGACAAGTTTTAACAAATTTCTCTGCGTCTTTATCACAACCTGGCCACCATACCTTGGTCTTGAGGTTTTGCTTGGTACCAACAATGCCTAGGTGTCCTTCATGCACTAAGTATACGATCTTCGGTCTCAATCTTTGTGGTATCACCAATCTGCAACCTCTTAATACACACTGCCCGATGCAACAAAGTTCGTCTCTAATGGGAATGTAAGCCTTGTGAGTACACTTGTCCCATTGTCCACTCTGTATGCATTCTCTTACTTCCATGAGTTCTGGATCACGTTCGGATTCTCTCGACTTCCTTCGTAGTCACAGCTTTCGGTGTCGACTGAATAGCTACGAAGCGTACAAAGCTCTCTGTTTCTGTTCCCAATTCTGACTTGGATTGTGGACCACCATCCTTCACCAATCTGGACAGCGGATCTGCAATGTTTGTTTTCCCTGCAATGTGGATTACTTTATATTTGTAGGGTTGTAGTCTGAGTACCTATCTCTCTATTCTGGCACATGGTTTGGATCTAGGTGCATAGATCACCTCTAATGGCTTATGATCTGTGATGAGTTCAAATTCAATGCCATATAAATATGCATGGAACCTCTCACAGGCCCATACAAGTCCGAGTGCTTCTTTCTCTGTCTGAGAGTATCTTCTTTCCACATCTGATAACGATCTGCTGGCATAGGCAATGATTCTTGGTCCTCCATCATGCATCTGGACCAACACGGTTCCTAAACCAACCGGGCTGGCATCCGCTATGACTTTGGTTGATGCCGCCGGATCGTAATATCCAAGAGTTTTTGCATCTGTCAGGCTTTGCTTCAGCACTGTGAACGCTTTCTTCTGCTCAGATCCAAAATGAAATGGTATACCTTTCCTGGTTAGTTTCCTTAGTGGTTCTGCCACTGTAGCGAAATTAATAATGAACTTTGCACAAAAATTGACCAATCCCAGTAAACTCCTCACCTCTGTTGCGTTCTGAGGTGCACGTGCCTCTGCAATAGCTTTCACCTTGGCCTCTGCAGGGTTTAGTCCTTCCCGTGTAAGTCTGTGTCCCATGAAGTCCATTTCCGACACACCGAACTGGCACTTGTTTCCATTCACGGTAATGCCTGCCTCCTGTAGTCTAGATAGTACACGCCTCAATCGTTCGTCATGCTCTTCCTTCGTTGGTGCATGGACTATGATGTTGTCAGAAATGTTGGCAACTCCAAGAATGCCTTGAATCACTTGATGGATTTCATACTGGTAGATCTCCGAAGCTGCATTAATTCCAATTGATAGTCTCTTGTAACGATACAATCCACAGTGAGTCACAAATGTTGTTACATCTCGGGAACCTGGATCTAGCTCTAATTGATAGCCCCATTTCAGATCAATTTTTGAGAATACCTTGCTGGTAGTTAGTTCTTGAAGTATTTCCTCCACTGTTGGTATAGGGTGTCATTCTCTAATTATAGCTTCATTGGCCATTCTCATGTCAACACATAGTCTTATGTCACCCTTTGGTTTGGGCACAATCACTACGGGACTGATCCATTTTGTCGAATGTTCCACCGGTTCAATAATGTCTTGTTCGATCAATTCTTTAATTTTGGCTTCGTCTTTCCCACGAAGTCCAAATGGAGTTCGGCGCATTGGTTGTGCCTTAGGTTTGACCGTTTCATCTACCGCTAGCTTCAATTGTCGACCTTTCAGCTTTCCTACTCCTTGGAAGACTGCGGGGAATTCTTGCTTCATATCCTCGTATGACTGAATTGAATTGACACAAGCTCCAATATGAAGTATTGCCAGGTCTTGCGCTGTGCTTCTACTCAGCAATGGTTCTCCCCTCTCTTCTATGACCATAAACTCTGCTTCGGTGTACTTATCTCCAGCTTCAACAGTTGCAGTAAAACATCCAATGGTCTGCAATGGCTTGGTTGCTGTGTATGGATACAGTTTCTTGGAACACTTCTTGAGGTACAGATGATCTTTTTCCTTTTCAACTTCTCCCATAAATGTCAATCAATCACATTACTGTCACTGCCTGAGTCTACAATGACCTGCACTGTCACTCCACCAATGATCACTGGGACCTTCTCATGATGTACTTCATTCAACGTAAATTGGTAACAACTCTGTTCCTCCTGGGTATCATCATCGTCACCGTCTATCTGGCGAATGGTATCTTTCTTTCCAGGATACTTTCCTTTCCCCCAGGCTTTGCCTTTGGAAGTTATACTCTTCCTCTTCTGGTCTGCATTGGACTTGCTTTTGGACTTCTTTGCAAAGTGATTCTTACCTCCACACTTTCTGCAAACTTTGCCTTTGGCTGGGCAATATGGGTCTTTTCCAAAGTGACCTCGGATTCCACATCGATAACACTCCACGTCCTGTGTCGACGTATATCTTGGCTGGTTATGGCGATGTGAGAGCCTCTTAATTTGCTGACTTGAGTTGTCTTTCAGGGTCATGGTATGAAATTGCCCTTCAACAGCTTCTAATGCAGCAGCAATGGTTAAAGCATCGGTGAGTTCCAACTCACTCCCTCTTTCCAGTAGACGTCTTCTGAGTTTATCTGATCTGCAGTGCTGTACGACTTGATCCAATAATTGGTTGTCCAAATCAGCTGGCTGGCGTAGTCTCATCACGTACTGAGCAATTGTCTGGCCATCTTCTTGTCTCGTTCTCCGAAACAAATGGCGTTGAAATGTAGCATTCGGTGTCACTACATAGTGTGCATTTAATGCATCTACCGCTTTCCGGTACTCATCCTTTCTTCCAGTATTCAAAAGTGTCTTAAACGTTTCCTGAACTGCGGGTCCCGCAGTGAAAAGAAGTAACGCCCTTCTCTGCGCTTTTTGTTCAGCTGTACCGGTATCTAGAAATAGGCCACGACTGTCGGCGTAGGATTCAAATTCTTCCAGCCATGCCTTCCACTTCACACTTACAGTGCTTGCATCGCCAGTCGGGTCAAAATGAGCAATTCCACTATGTGTTAGAAAGTCACCGTCTGCCCCAGCCATGAGGAAATATTCCAGCCCCAAAAGTACTGAGTCAAAGAGAAAACTCTTATCACCTTGAAGTTTTCTGTAATCCTCTGTAATCTTCTTTAGTCTTTAATTTTCTTCAAGCTTCTTTCATCCCATCCTCGTCGCCAATGTCACATTTGTGGCCCAAAATGTGAAGTTAATGAAACATCAAACAAAAGTTTTATCAGGTAAACTTCTCAGTGTCTTTATTTTGCAGTTTCCTTTGTTCTCCTGCTTGTGCTCTTATCTCCCTCTCATACCACGTGACTTCCGGTACATCTCATGCATATTCATTATCATGACAGACGGGTTCAGGAAACTAGGCAACCACCAGATGGGGAGCACGGGCACCACCATCTTGGGACTCAGGGACCATGTCGGTGCAGCTGCTGAGCATATGAGAAAGTACTGCCTGGCCCATGGCGCTACCTGTTCGAACTGCTGGAGGAAGGGGCACTACACTAAGTTATGCTGCTCTAAAACCCCATCCAGCAGCACCGCAGGTGAACTGCGACCCGTGTCACCACCTTGTTGTCGACCATTTTCGGCCATCTCTTCTGGCATCTGAGGACAGACAGTGGAAACAAGAGGAAGACAAACCGGGACGACGCCACGTCCAGCATTTCTTCTGGACCCTACAGCGTGTGATCCATGGGATCGGCCATCTTTGGGATCTCCAGGGAAGCCATCTTGGCAGCAGCCATCCCAATGATACAGCAGCAGCGACTCTGACAACAAGTTGACCCTGGCTTCCATCATGTTGGCCCACAACAGGCCACACTATGAGTGTGCATAGAGGTTCATTTGTATCTTTCCACACCATGGGCTGTCTATTCAACACAGAGAGTACTGAGAAGTTATACACCTGGGCACAGGCCAACTCTATGCCTGCCAGTGTCCCCTGCCAAGTGTAAAGTAGCATTAGAGTCCAAGTCCCATTCCATGACCCTGGCCGTTAGGATCACAAAGTATTCAAACTTCAGACTACTAATAATGCCCCATCTCTGTGCTCCAGTCATACTGGGGCTGGATTTCCAGTGCCAGCTTAAGAGCATACTGATGCTGTTTGACAGTCCCCACACTCCCTTCTTGGTCAGAAATAACCAATTCCTGGAAGGCCCACTCTTCCTTCAGAACACAACCAATCACACACTGGAATGCCATCCTGGCCACCCGACCTGCAGGCTGGCCACTCTCCACCCTCTCATCCCTCCCCCATTCCAGAACCTCATCCCCAACTGCCAGCCTGTAGCCACAAAAAATCAGATGATACCGCTCCGGGGACAAGGAGTCACAAAAGCTGAAGTGGGGTGGCTACTAGGGGAGTGCATCATAGAACCCAGTAACTGGCTTCTTACAGGTATTTTAAAAGCAAAAGAATAGTAAGGGACAAAAGTGTTCATATTGTAGCTCAGAGTGGTCAGCCATGTATGGAGTGAAAAGAGATGGGTGGATTTTAAATGTTTTTTTTTTGCATCTGTATTTACTCAGAAAATTGGTACAGTCTATGGAATTGAGGCAAGTAAGCAGTGAGGACATGGAACTTACACTGATGAGAGGCTTGCTGCCTTTAGGTAAATAAAAGTGCATAAATCCACAGGGCCTAACAAGCTATTCCATCAAGCTTTGAAAGAAGCAAAAGTAGAAACTGGGGATGTATAATTTGGAATTTAGAAGGATGAGGATAGATATAATTGAGGTCCCGCATCGGACTTGTCAGCCACAAACGAGCCTGCAGCTGACGTGGACTTTTTACCCCCTCCATAAATCTTCGTCCGCGAAGCCAAGCCAAAGAAGAAGAAAAGAAAGAAAATATAAGATTATTAATGGATTGGACATGATAGAAACGGATTACATGTTCCCAATGTTGGGGGAGATGAGGACTAGAGGCCATAGTTTAAGAATGCAGGGAAGGCCTGTGATATAGAGAATTTAGGTTAAAAAGACTTAAGTTAAAATGTGATGATTAATCAGAAACAGGGAAGCCAGAACGGACAGAGAGTTTACTAGCAGTCAAGGACAGAAGGAGCTGCTGAATATGTTTTTTTAAACCTATCTTTTCATGGTCATAATGAGAGACATGCAGGAGACAAAGGATTGATAAGAAGTGTGAGAAACAGAATTCAGTGAATGTAGAGTTCACAGCGTACGTAACGAACGTGATAATTAATAATGCAGTTATACTTAGAATGTTTTTGTAATACTAACCAATTAAAACAGTATTAATAAGAAGGGGAAGGGCAAATAATAAAGGTATAAAAATCAATGCACTGTATGTATCGGGGCTTAACTGGTGAGAAACCAGTTGAGTCCAACTCTGCAGACTTGTAAATAAAGCTTGTCGTGTCATCAGTTTTAAAGAGACTCATGTGTGAGAAGTTTTATTTCTGACAAATGGGGGTTCGTCCGGGATCTACACTCCGGCCGTGAGGGGAGGCAAGAAGAGGGACATCGGAGGCGGTGCACCCCGCTGAGTTCAGCGGCTCCTAGTCCCTTGCTCGTCGCTTCGGGCGGCTTGAGCGAGTGGTATCCGGACAGGGTGACACGACAAGACGGAGAGGAGAAGGGTGACGGTTCAATCCCCGGGAAGACACCGGTAAGTGACGACTTACGATTGTGGTGTGGGGATTGGGTAACAGGTGTAACGGGATACACCTGTTTGGATAAAAACCTAACGGAATAGATTAAGTATAGATCTTTTGTCGTTGTGTGAGAACCCTGTCGCGGGACTCTAGGATAGACCCCAGGGAAACCTCGGCGGTAACCGAAGGAGGGACAGCACCTCCGACGAAGTGCCGAGAAGAGAGGGGTCAACCCCAGGAAAACCTCAGCGGTAACCGAAGGAGGGACAGCACCTCCGACGAGGCGTCTGAGAGGAAGGGAGTAGGGTCCAGAGCGAGAGGGTCCTCAGCAACGATAAACAGATCTAGGTGGGAAAATGGGAGGATCAAAATCTAAGGGCTCATCTGAAAATTCAGGACAATTCCTGGGAGTACCCCTTGACAGCCCTTTGGGGAGAATGTTTGAAAATTGGGATAGTAAAAGATATCAGGACAAAAACAAGAAAAAGATGGTCCAATATTGTCTCCTTTGGTCAAAACAACCTATTAAAGGTTCCTCGGTCTGGTGGCCGAAATTTGGATCTGATGAGGATTGGGTTAGACAAGCATTAAACATATATGTAAATTCGAGACCAAAGGTGAATCAAGAAGAGTCAGCATATGTATTTTGTTGGGTTCCCTGGCCAGGATCCTTAACAGAATGTTTTAAATTGAGAGTGGCAGGAGAAAAGAAATGGGAACCTCTGGACAACCTTCCCCCTCCTTATATTCCCCCGGTGCCTACTGCGCCCGAGGAAAGCTTATTACCGGAGGGGAAAGGTGATGAATCTGATTGCCCCCAAGGGGGCCGGGATAAAAAGGATGAATTAAGGGAGTCGGACCCTAAACTTCCACCGGCAAACCGACCCTGGACAAGATCCCAGACTGGTCCAGGACCATCAAAGTTTTCAATAAACCTAAATCCCCTGAGAGAAGTTCCTATGGGAGGACCGGGAGGGGGAACGGGATATGTGAATGTTCCCCTAACTAGTACAGAGGTGCGGGGATTTAAGAAAGAAATGAAAAAGTTATTGGAAGATCCTATAGGACTGGCTGAACAGCTTGACCAATTCTTGGGACCAAACACATATACGTGGGAAGAGATGCAGGCAATAATGGGAACATTATTTTCACCCCAGGAGAGGCAGATGATTCGACGGGCTGCCCTCCTCATGTGGGAATATGAACAACCTGGGGACCCTAGACCCCATGAACAAAAATATCCCCTAAATGAACCCAGGTGGGACAAACGAACACCCGAGGGATTGGCAAGTATGAGACAATATAGAGAGTGGACAATTAAAGGGATACGGGAGGCTGTGCCAAAGGGTCACAATTTTACCAAGGCATTTGGGAACCACCAGGGGCAAGACGAGTCCCCTACTGATTTTTTGGAGAGGGTGAGAAAGAATGTCCAACAGTATGCTGGTGTGGACCCAAGTACACCAATGGGTGAACAGCTTATTCGAATTGAATTTGTTTCCAAATCATGGCAAGACATTAGAAAGAAACTAGAAAAGGAGGAGGACTGGAGTGAAAAACCCCTAAGTGAACTGTTAAAAAAGGCACAAAAAGTATATGTGCAGAGAGAAGAAGAAGATCAAAAGAAGGCGACAAAGGTTATGGTACAGACTATCCGACAGATGAATGCTGAATCCAGAGGGGAAAGAAAACAAAACCTTCCTCTAAACAATCCAAAATATCCAAGAGAGGGAAGACCCCGGAGATTCGTTAAGTGCTATTACTGCAATGAGGAAGGACACTTTAAGAGGGAATGCCCCCGATACAAGAGGGAATTGCGTGCCCTCGAACTTATGGAAGAAGATTAGGGGTGTCAGGGGTTCCAAATGTTAGGGACCAAATATAAGAGGGAACCCCTGGTAAAACTAAAAATTGGTCCCAAGGGAGAAGAGGTGGTGTTTATGGTGGACACAGGAGCGGAACGAAGTAGTGTAATAACTGTGCCAATCGGAACTGAGCCTATAAAAAGTAATTTGACAATTTCTGGGATAGAAGGAGCTCCCAGAATGGTATCAATAATTCCCCAAGTAACAGTGAAACTGGAAGAAAGAGAAGGGGTACAAGACCTCTTGTTATTACCTTCGGCTGGATTTAACCTCCTAGGAAGGGACTTACAGGCTCTCCTAGGTTTGGGTGCTCTCCCTGTGGACGGAGAAGTGCGAGTCCACCTCTGCGCTTTAAAGGAAGAGGATGAACGGCAGATTGACGAGAGAGTCTGGTATAAGGAGGGAAATCGAGGAGGTCTGGACATCCCACCTTTACATGTCACATTAATACCAGGTCATCAGCCGGTAAGGAAACGTCAGTATCCTATTTCTTTGGAAGGGAGAAAAGGGCTACAGCCGGTAATTGAGACTTTAATACGAGACGGACTATTAGAAGAATGCATGTCACCTTATAACACCCCTATACTCCCAGTAAAAAAGTCAGATGGATCCTATCGCCTAGTTCAGGATCTAAGAAGTTTGAATGCTATTGTTCAGACCCGCCACCCAGTGGTGCCTAATCCCTATACTATTATGAGTCGGATTCCCCCAGACCATGAGTGGTTTAGTGTTATCGACTTGAAGGATGCCTTCTGGACTTGTCCGTTAGAAGAGGAAAGTAGAGATATGTTTGCGTTTGAGTGGGAAAATCCATGGACAGGTAGACGGAGACAGTTTCGGTGGACTGTATTGCCCCAAGGGTTCACTGAATCTCCAAACCTGTTTGGACAAATGCTAGAACAAATCCTGATGGACTATCCACAATCTGATGATTCCCAACTAATGCAGTAT
This sequence comes from Narcine bancroftii, assembly GCF_036971445.1. Lineage (NCBI taxonomy): Eukaryota > Metazoa > Chordata > Chondrichthyes > Torpediniformes > Narcinidae > Narcine > Narcine bancroftii. Next base: position 310,015,325 of record NC_091471.1, read on the forward strand.
GTGGATGATTTACTATTATCAGGACCCAAGGAACAAGAAATGAGGGGAGAGACCATTAGACTCTTGAATTATCTGGGGAAAAAGGGTCTACGAGTGTCCAGAAACAAGTTACAGTTTGTTGAGAAAACTGTAATATATCTGGGACACCAGATAAGTAAAGGACAGAAACAAATTACCCCTGAACGAATTGCGGGAATCACTAGAATGCCTTTACCCCGTAATAAGAAGGAAATAAGACAATTCCTGGGACTCTTAGGATACTGTAGGTTATGGATAGAGGACTACTCAGCTTTGGTGAAGTTTATGTATGATAAACTGACAAATGAAAATGACTATCCATTGAAATGGACCCAGGAGGAGGAGGGATGGTTCGAGGACTTGAAACATCGCCTAACACGAGCCCCAGTGCTCACTCTGCCCTCTTTAAAACAGCCCTTCTAGCTATTTGTCACTCATAACCAAGGAACAGCTGTGGGAGTTTTAACACAAGAAAAAGGCGGTCAGCGACACCCAGTAGCTTTCCTTTCCAAAATGATGGACCCAGTGTCTCGCGGATGGCCGACGTGTATCCAGGGAGTAGCAGCTGCTGCTCTGTTGGTAGAGGAAGCACGTAAACTTACTTTTGGAGGAAAGATGACTGTGTACACCTCCCATTCTGTGAGTGTTTTATTAACACAAACTGCCCATCGATGGCTGACTGATTCTCGTATATTAAAGTATGAAACCATTTTAATGGTTGGAGAAGATTTACAGTTTGCAAAAATTAATAGCTGCAACCCAGCTCAGTTTTTATACGGCAGTGAAACAGAGAAAGAGGTGGAGCATGACTGTGTCGAGTTGACAGATCTTCAGACCAAGACCCGAGAAGACCTTTGCGATACTCCGCTGGGAGAAGGATATGAATTCTACATTGATGGCTCCGCCAGATGTATTGACGGAATGAGAAGAAATGGGTATGCTATAATAGAAGGAAATACTTGGAAAGTAGTAGAATCCACGAGACTACCCGGAAGCTGGTCAGCACAATCCTGTGAACTATATGCCTTGCAGAGAGCCCTCAAAATACTGGCAAAGAAAATTGGAACGATTTACACAGATTCCAAATACGCATACGGAGTAGTGCATACCTTTGGTAAGATCTGGAAGGAGCGTGGTCTAATTACATCAAGAGGAAAGGAATTGGCACACGAACAGATGATTACTCTGACTCTAGAAGCCTTAACATTACCCCAAGAAATAGCAGTGGTCTACATACCAAGCCATCAAAGGAGAGATAACCCGACAGCAATTGGAAACAGACTGGCTGATGAAGAAGCCAAAAGAGCAGCCATGCAACAAGAAGTCCGTTTGCTGACTTTAATCCCAATAAGGCAAGGCATAAAGACAGCTCCCATTTTCACTGCTAAAGAAGAAAAGAACATGGATCAGCTGGGCGCAAGCCAGTTACCTGATGGAACATGGAAAACACCAGATGGAAGAATTGTTCTAAATAAAGAAATAACTCGCAATATTTTAAAACACCTGCATCAATAGAGCCACTGGGGCACCCAAGCCTTATGTGACACAGTGCTTCGAGATTATGTGTGTAAGGGAATCTACACCTTGGCCCAACAAGAGGTGCAAAATTGTTACCTATGCACAAAAATTAATAAGAAGATAATGAGGACAGGGACCATGGGAGGTCAACCATTAGCCATACGCCCTTTTCAACGTATCCAGATCGACTTCACAGAGTTACCTCAAGTTCAAAGATGGAAATATCTGTTGGTGATAATAGATCACTTTACCCGATGGGTAGAAGCCTTCCCAACAATAAATACTACAGCCTCTACAGTAGCTCGCCTCCTCCTAGAGCAGATAATCCCCAGATATGGTATAATGGATTCTATAGACTCAGACAGGGGTCCACATTTTTCTTCAAAAATCCAGCAATTGATTTGTGATGCATTACAGGTCTCTTGGAAATTACATACCCCTTGGCATCCACAAAGCTCAGGGAAGGTCGAGCGTATGAATGGAACACTAAAAATCCAATTGACAAAGTTAATGGTGGAAACTAAAATGCCTTGGATAAAGTGTCTGCCCCTAGCCTTATTGAGAATTCGTACTGCCCCACGAAAAGATGTAGGGCTGTCCCCTTATGAAATGATGTTTGGGCTTCCCTTCTGGAGTACAGTTGAGGGGTGTCCCACCTTGGGGGAAGGGGATATATTTGTTAAGAACTATTTACAGGCACTGTCACGCTCTCTTACAGATTTACGAAAGAGAGGACTATTGGCACAAACACCGCCTCTAGACTTTTCTTTACACAAAGTGGAACCAGGAGACTGGATTCTTATCAAGACCTGGAAGACTGAAAAACTCCAGCCCCAGTGGGAAGGTCCATACCAAGTTCTCTTAATTACAGAAGCTGCAGCACGAACAAGAGAGAAGGGGTGGACACACGCATCCAGATTTAAGGGACCTGTAGAGGCGCCACAGGACCCTGATACGAACTCAGATTGGACTTGTATTCCTGGAGAAAAACCTCTTACCTTAAGATTTCGCAAAAAGACTTAATTCACAATGTTATTGTTATGTTCTTTGATTTTTCTTAGTTTGCCTATGTCTTTATCAGGTGTGAAATGTAAGAAATGCAGAGATACAGTGGTCCTGTTTCAGGACCACATTTGGGGAAGAAAGGAAGGTAATTTCATTTCCCATACCTCAGTTCCTGAGAAATGTTGGGCAGAAAATACCACCCAACATCCATATACCCCTTGTGTGGAAAAAGAAGGAAATAATATGGGTCATTATATACAGATTCCTAATACCACTCCTTTCCCTCTTAACGGTTGGAAAGGTGACTCAAGCCCACCATGCCCTGATGGACTCTGGTTTTGCATACACCAACGTACTGTTCCAATGAGAAGTTACACTCCACACTCGAAATTGCCTGTCCCTTTAAGACAGCCGGACTTAGTTCGAGTCCATCCAAATAACCATGTAAGTTTCGGTAATGTAATTGGGGGAGATAACCTTTTTGTAGATCTGGCAACTAAAATTGCAGGAACTTTTAATGTAACTAATTGTTGGGTCTGCGGGGGTCCACGGATGTCAGAACAATGGCCTTGGTGGGGAGAACCTCTCAATTCATTGACCATGATTTCCCGCATTTGGACAACTAACCGAACAAGATCAAGAGAAACCTGGTCTCTCTCTAACGTCCCCTCTGGTTTTTATTGTCTCTCATGAGCCGGCAAATACCCAGTAGGAGAAAGTCCCTGCAAGGCTGTATGGATTCGCATTTCACCTGGTGTTTTCACTTGGTTTCCTAAACCTCAGACTTGGTTCAAGCTATGCAACCAGGGGGGATGGGAGACCCTGTAAGACTTTTCTTTCAGCGTGAGATTAATGTATCATAAAACATTTTTCTTCCCTAGCTTAGAATCCCCATTTATATCTATACATATATTCAACACATTTTAAAGAGAGAAAGGGGTGGATTGTGATATAGAGAATTTAGGTTAAAAAGACTTAAGTTAAAATGTGATGATTAATCAGAAACAGGGAAGCCAGAACGGACAGAGAGTTTACTAGCAGTCAAGGACAGAAGGAGCTGCTGAATATGTTTTTTTAAACCTATCTTTTCATGGTCATAGTGAGAGACATGCAGGAGACAAAGGATTGATAAGAAGTGTGAGAAACAGAATTCAGTGAATGTAGAGTTCACAGCGTACGTAACGAACGTGATAATTAATAATGCAGTTATACTTAGAATGTTTTTGTAATACTAACCAATTAAAACAGTATTAATAAGAAGGGGAAGGGCAAATAATAAAGGTATAAAAATCAATGCACTGTATGTATCGGGGCTTAACTGGTGAGAAACCAGTTGAGTCCAACTCTGCAGACTTGTAAATAAAGCATCAGTTTTAAAGAGACTCATGTGTGAGAAGTTTTATTTCTGACAAGGCCCTTTAGGACAGAGATGAGAATTTTTTTTAACCTAGAGTTGTTGGTCTGTCAAATGCTTTGGCGTAGAGGGTGTTATAGGCAGGTTCTCTGAATAAGTTCAAGAGGGAGCTAGGGAAGGTTCTTGTGGACAGAGGAATTAAGGATTATGAGGAGAAAGCAGAACAGGGTACTGATAGTGGGAGATCTGCCATAATCTCAATGAATGGTGGTGCAAAACTCAATTGGCTGAATGGCCTGCTCCAGCATCTATTGTCTATTAAATTGAAAAGGCCCTGGGAAATATATTTAGAATGGATGAGGTGGTGTTGGATTGGAGTAGCTCACATTGTTTTGCTGTATAAAAAAAGCTTTAAAGAATAATCCAGGAAGTTATAGGCAGATGATCTCAATGTCAGTAGTGGGTACATTATTGGAAGATGTTCTAAGATATTGGATATACAAGTATTAGGATAGTTAGGGACTGATTAAGAATAATCATCATGGCTTTTTTGTGACTGACTAATCTTTTAATGTTTTACGATGTTACCAGAAACATTGACGAAGGCCATGGATGTTGTCCCACTTGGGAGGTTAGTCAGGAAGGCTTGGTCACTCAGTGTTCATGGCGAGGTAGTAAACTGGATTATACATTAGCTTTACTGGAGAAGCCAAAGGGTAGTAGTGGATGTTGTGTCTCAACATCGGTCTGAGTCCACTTTTGTTTGTCTTCTATATCAATGATCTAGATGAAAATGTTGTAAATTCAATCACAAAGTTTGCAAATGACACAAAGACTGAAAGTGTAGTGGACACTGAGGAAGGGTTTCAAAACTTGTAGGGGGATCTGAAACACCCGGAAAAATGGGCTGAAAAATGCCATGATGAATTTAATGTAGACAAATCTTAGAAGGACAGATCAACCAATGGAAGACATTAGGAGTGGAAGTCAGTAGTGTGGAAGACATTAGTAGTGTTCTGGAGGTTAAAGGATATTAGGAAAGGGGCCCGAGTACAATTACTATTTCAAGAGAGAAGATGCTCAGAAAGCTCAATGATCTAACAGTAAATAAGTCTCCCGGACCAGATGGATTGCAGAAAGTAGCGGCAGAGATTGTGGAGGAATTGGAAATGATTATTCAGTAATCAATAGATTCTAGCATGGTCCGAGAACACTGGCAAATTGGAAATATCATTCTGTTATTCAAGAAGGGAGGGATGCAGTAGTAATGAAATTATAGTCTAGTTAGTTAGCCTGACATCAAAAGTAAGGATGTTGTTGGCTTTGATTGTCAAGGCTGAAGTTATGGAGTTCTTGGAGGCACATGACAAGATGGGCAAACGCCAGCATGGTTTCATTAAGGGTACCTGTTGGAATTATTTGAGGAGGTGACAAGCAGGCTAGATCGGGGTTATACAGTAGATGATATGTATTTGGATATTCAGAAGGCCTTTGACAAAGTGCCACACATGAGGCTAATTAACAAGAACCCATGGTATAACCGGAAATATATGTGGGTTGGAGAATTGGCTGATTGGCAGGAAGCAGAGTCAGAATAATGGATCATATTCTGGTCAGCTGCCAATGTGGTGTTCCACAGGGGTTGGTGTTGGGGCCGCTTCATTTTACTTTGAATATCAATGATTTAATTATGAAATTAATGACTTTGTGGACAAGTTTTCAGATGATATAAAGATAGATGGATGAGCAGATAGTGTTGAGGAAATAGGGAGGCTGCAGAAGGACTTAGTCAGATTAGAATGAGCTGCGAAGTGGCAAATAAAATAGACAGAAAGTGTACAGTCATGCATTTTAGAAGAAATAAATGGGCAGACTATTTTTTAAATGGAGAGAAAATTGAAAATTCCCAGTTGCAAATGGACCTGGGAGTCCTCGTGCAAGATAGCTTGACGGTAAACTTACAGGTTGAGACGGTTGTGAAGAACACAAATGCATTGCAGGCATTCATTTCAAGAGGAATAGAGTATAACAGCAGGGATGTGATGTTGAGACTTAATAAGGTACTGGTGAGAATTCACAGGAATATTGTGTGCAGTTTTTGGATCCTCATTTAAGAAAGGTGAAAACAGTGGAGAGGGTTTAAGCAGGTTCTTAAGGATGATTGCGAGAGTGAAAGGGTTGTCACATTGTGAACCTTTGATGGCTCCTGGCCTGTACTCATTGGAACTTAGGAGAATGAGGGTGGATATCATTAAAACATAACAAATGTTGTAAGGCATAGACAGAGTAGATGTATTAGGTATGGTGCAAGAATCTTGTAAAAGAGGGCACAACTTCAGGATTGATGTCCTCTTAGAACAGAGAAACTGAGGGTGGTGAATCTGTGGAATTTGTTGCCATAGGTAGTTGTGGAGGCCAAGTCATTGGGTGTATTTAAGGCAAAGATTGATAGATCCTTGATTAGCCAGGGCATCAAGGTTTATGGAGAGATGGCCAGGTAGTAGGGCTGAATGGGAAAATGGATCAGCACCGATTGAATGGCAGAGCAGATGATAGCCTGAACAGCCTGTTTCTGCTCCCACTGTACGTTTTAGCATCTTTTGGGACATATACTGAATACTGTAGGGCACTGAGGAGTGCGGTAGAACAGAAGAATCTGGGATACAGATTCGCAAGAGTAAGTGGTTGTCCAGCTCGGGTGGTGAATAAAGAGGAAGAAGAGCCAGGATGGGTAGTTGGATTAATTGGTCAAGGGACCAATAAAAGGAGGGTAAGTATAGGGGAGCGCCCAGCAAGAAGTGGCCCAGCGAGTGAGTGGCACAGTGAAGGAGTGGGTCTTCAAGGCTTTGTCTCGAGAGGCTTTGGCTCGTGAGGCTTTGGCCCGAGAGGCTTCAGCGAGCAGAGGCTGAGCATGAGCGTGTCTTAAGACGGTCACATTTAATTTAATATATATCTGTTTATTTTTTACTTTTGTGTGGTGAGAGGAGACTGAGGCAAGGTGAATGTGAGGGCAGTTCTCTGCACTCAGGGTAACATGTGGGAAGTCATGAAGCCTTCTCATCTCCCGGACATCCAAGTGTGCACAAAGTGGGCTGAGCTGCAGCACCTAAGGGACCTAGTCAGGGCACTTGAGCTGCAGCTCGATGACCTCGCTCTGGTTAGGGAGAGTGAGGCCATCATAGACAAGTTATAGTTAGGTGGTCACACCAGGCCATGGGAGGAGGGGCAGTGGGTAACCATTAGGAGGAAAGGGAAGGGTCGGGTTCAAGAGAAAGCACCTGAGTTTGAAATCCTCAGCAATCGATAGTCCTCCTTGAGTACTGTTGAGGGGGATAGTCAAACTAAGGAAGGCAGAGGTGTAGGGTCAGCCTCTGTAGACCAGAAAGGTGGGGATAGGAGGAAAAGGGCAATAGTTATAGAGGATTTGATAGTCAGGGGGACTGATAGAGGTTTTTGTGGACATGATAAAGAAAACTGGATGGTGGTTTGCCTCCCTGGTGCCAGGGTCCGGGATGTAACTATGCATGTCTAGCACATCCTGAAAAGGGACGGTCAAGAGCCTGAGGTCGTGGTACATGTTGGTACCGATGACGTTGGAAGGAAGGAAGTAGTCCTGCAAAATGAATATAGGGAGTAAGGTAGAGAGCTCAGAAGAAGGACCATTAAGGGTGTAATCTCTGGATTGCTTCTGTGCCACGTGACAGTGAGGGCAGGAATAGAATCAGGTGGAGGTTAAATATGTGGCTGAAGGGGTTGAGTAAGAGACAGGGATTCAAGTTCTTGGACCACTGGAACATTTTTTTGGGGGAGATGGGACATATACCATAACGATGGGTTACATCTGAATCCCAAAGGGACCAGTCTCCTGGCAGGGGCATTTGCTAGGGCTGCCAGGGGAACTTTGAACTAGTATGGTTGAGGACAAGGTTCAAGTAAGGGAGGACAGCAGAGAGAGGGTTTGTTGGCAAAAGAAAAAGGCATATTCACATAATTTGGGGATGGAACTGCAGAAAGTAATTAATAGATGCTATAATAACAATTGTGAGAATGATAGAGAGAAGGTAGGATGCGGGAGATCTCTGAGATGCATTTATTTCAATGTGAGGAATGTTATAAGGAAATTGGATGAGCTAAATGTGTGGATTGACACATGGCATTATAATGTTGTGGCCATTAGTGAGAAGTGGTTAAAGGAGGGTTGTGACTGGCAGTTAAATATTCCAGGATTTCATTGCTTTAGATGTTACAGAATTGGAGGAGTAAGAGGGGGAGGTGTGGCATTAATTGTTGGGAAGATATTACAGAGGTGCTGAGGCAAGATAGACTGGAGAGCTCAGCGAGGGTATGCAGTGTGGGTAGAACTAAAAAAATAAGAAGGGTGAGGTTACTATTATAGGGGTATATTATAGGCTGCCAAATGGGGAGAGGAAACTAGAAGAGAAAATGTGCAAGAAAATAGCTGAGATGTGCAGTAGGAATAGGGTGGTGTTGGTTGGGGAATTCAATTTTCCTAACATAGATTGGGAAACAGTCAGTGAGAGTGCAGGATGGCTTAGAATTTCTACAATGTGTTCAGGACTGCTTTTGCAGCAGTATGTTGAGGTGCTCACTAGAGGGGGAGCAGTGTTAGGGAATGGTGTTAGGGAATGAAACAGCCAGTGATGGAGGTGAGCACTGGGGAGAACTTCGGATTGAGTGATGATTGTCCATTAACTTTAACTTAATCATGGAAAGGGATAGGTCAGGTCCGGTCGAAGTCATCAAGTGGGGGGTGGGCCAGATTTGGAGAAGGGATTTGCAGAGGGTTGTGTGGGCTGATCTTTTTGCCGGAAAGGATGTAGAAGAAAAGTGGAGGGTATTTAAAGGTGAGATTTTGAGAGTACAGTATCTTTATGTTCCAGTCTGGCTGAAAGACAACACCAAAAGTTAAGGGAGCCGTGGTTTTCTAGAAAAATTAGGAAGTTGGTTCGGAGTAAAAGGGAGTCCTATGCTAAATATAAGAAACAAAAGATGAACTTTACTTATATTGTGGAAAGAACCTTCAGAGGGAAATTAGAAAGGCAAAAATAAGCTAATAAGGTCCATAGCTAATAAGGTGAAAGTGAATCCTAAGGGTTTTTACATATACGTGAATAGTAAAAGGAGGGTTAAGGATAGAGTAGGTCCACTGGAACTGTATAAGATGGGAGAGATATTGAATGATTTTTTTTCTCATCTGTATTCATGAGGGAAAGGGACATTGGACCATATGAGATAAGTGAAAGGATAGGGATTAGTAAAGAGAGGGTTTTGGAGCTTCTAGGGTTAATAAAGGTGGATACTTCTCCTAATCCTGATGGGATTTTTCCCAGGTTATTAAGGGAGGTCAGGGAGCAAATAGCAAGGGCTCTGACAGTGATTTTTCAACGATCACTGGAGGAGAGTAAGGAACCACGGGATTGGAGGGTTATAAATGTAGTTCCGTTGTTTAAAAAAGGCACAAGGTGCACACCAAGTAATTATCAGCCAATAAGTTTGACTTCGGTGGTGGGGAACATTATGGAGAGTATTCCGAGAGATAGTATGTACAAATATCTGGATAGGCAAGGTTTGATCAGGGGCACCCAGCATGGGTTTGTGAATGGAAAGTCATGTTTGATGTATCTTGTTGAGTTTTTTTGGAGGTGACAATAAAAGTGGATGAAGGTAGGGCAGTTGATGTGATCTATTTGGATTTTAGTAATGCTTTTGATAAGGTTCTGCATGGAAGGTTACTAAGGAAGGTTCAGTCACTAGGGGTTAAGAGAGAGATAGTGAGATGGGTTCAGAGGTGGCTGGAAGATAGCAGAGTCATGTTGGACAACTGTCTGTCATTATGGAAGCCTGTGACGAAAGGTGTGCCTCAGGGATCAGTGCTGGTTTCCCTGTGGTTTATCATTTATATTCATGATTTGGATGAGGGGGTGGTTAACTGGGTAAGCAAATATACAGACTATACAAAAATAGGGGGAGTGATGGATAGTGAGGAAGGTTTTTTTTTGGATTACACAAGGATTTAGTTTGTTTGGAAAGGTGGGCTGAAAGATGGCAGATGGAATTTAATGTAGACAAGTGCGAGGTGTTGATTTTTGGAAAAAAATATCCAAAATAGGACATATGCAGTTAAGGAGAGGGCATTGAAGAATGCAGAGGAACAGGGGGATCTTGTAGTTATGGTACAGAGTTCCTTGAAGGTGGATTCCCATCTAGACAGGGTGGTTATGAAGGCATATGGTATGCTGGCCTTCGTAAATAATAGCATAGAGTATAGGAGCTGGGAAATGATGCTGTGACTGTTTAAGGCATTGATGAGGCCAGGTTTGGAATAATGTGTTCAGTTCTGGTCTCAAAATTATAGGAAGGATATAGATAAGTTGGAGACGGTACAGAGAAGATTTACAAAAATGTTGCCTGGTTTGCAACATCTAAAGTACAGATAAAGATTAAGGAGACTAGGACTTTATTCATTGGAACGTAGACAGTTGAGAGCAAATTTGATAGAAGTATTTAAAATTATGAAGGGAATAGATAGACTAGACGTGAGTAGACTCTTTCCCCTGAGGGCAGGGGAGGTTGGAACAAGAGGGTAAGTTAAGGGTAAGGGGGCAAAACTTTAGGAGAAATATTAGAGCATGCTTCTTCACTCAGAGAGTGGTGGCCGAATAGAATGATCTTCCAGAGGAGATAGTTGTGGCACGGTCCTTTCTGTCATTTAAGAGAAGGTTGGATGTTTACATGGATATGAGGGGTTGGAGGGTTATGGGCAGAGAGTGGGAGGGGGAATCTCGTGGAGTTGTTCAAGTGAACCGGCATGGACTCAAAGGGCCGATATGGCCTGTTTCCGCGCTGTAATCTGCTATATGGTTCAAATTCCCTGAAAGTGATCTCATCGTAGATAGGCTTGTAAAAGGGAGCTTATAGCTTATTGACCTTGCTATATCAAATCATTGAATGTAGGAGTTGGGATGTTGTGATTAAGTTGGATAAGACATTGGTAAGGCCAAATGTGAAGTATTAGAACCATAGAATATTACAGCAAAGAAACAGGCATCTTTGACCCTTCTAGTCTGTGCCGAATTGTGTGCAGTTTTGGTCACTTAACAACTGGAGGGATGTTAATAAAACTGAAAGAGTGCAGAAGAGATTTACATGGATGTTTCCTGGACTTGAAAACAGATTTGTAGGGAAAAGTTAAACTTTAGGGCTTTATTCTCTGGAGCACACAAGATTGAGTGGAGATTCGTTCAAGGTACATTTAATGTATGCAAATGACTTATGTGTGTGACATCATTATGTGATGTTTTTAGTATGTGTCGATGGCCCTCCATGGCTGCAAGCTGAACATAGAGTCCAATAGAGCATTCTGTTTGAACCTTCCTACAATTGAAAGTTAGTTATTGTATATCAACATACTCAGCACTGGTGACGAGATGAGGATGGATGCTGCTGGACTGGATTTTTGAACGGGAAAGAGAAGTTTGCAGCCACTTGTGGGAGTGAGTTTCATGTTGATTTTTTCTTTCCGTGATTGTGCCGGCAAGCTGCAAAGCTATGGTCTGCACCACACTATGTCTCACCTGTTCGTTGGCTGGCAAAGCAAGTATGGAAGAGAAGGCAAGTTTGTGCATTTTATTTGGGTAAAGGAAACAACCAGATTGGGCCATTAGGAATGGAATGCACACCCAATGCGAAAATTGCCTGACTGTGCATACTACTGAGATATTAGTCACATGTCAGAACTTTAGTTTAAGGAGAATTGTAATTTTAATCAGATATTGGATACGTGTTCGGGACGAACAGTCTTGATGATGGACTGGCAACAGGCTCAGATTTTTGAACATTGATAGATTAGAACAGTTTCTTGTTGCTTTGGATATAGATGCTATCGAGCCCACTGAATCTAAACATTGAGCCATTTTACTGAGTAGTGTTGGGGATGAGCCGTACCAAACAGTGTGAGATTTGGCATTTCCAGACAAACTGATGAGTAAGAGTTTTGGTGAACTGCATACGTTGGTAAGAGAGCATTATTGTCCAAAGAGATTGGCAGAGACTGAGAGATTTAAGTTTTATAATACATCAGAGGCTCCTGGCCAAAGTATATCACATTATGTTTCGCATTTTAAGAAAATGGCATCCATTGCAAATTTTCAGGTGCGCAATTGGCAGAGATGCTGTGGGAGCGATTTGTTGGTGGTTTGGCATCTACCAGCACTGAGAAGAAACTTCTGGCCAAGAACTATTCATTTGTACAAGCAGTGGAAGTGCTGCTGACCGATAAAGTGGCGGTCCTTAATGCCAAGGACATGGCAGGGAATTACGACAAACCAGTTAACCAGTTGTCCAAGGGATCAAAAGGTAGGCAGCCCAGTTCTACAGGATGAAGGTGTGATCACTGTTCTGTCAAATCATACACAGGATCAGTGACAATACAAGAATACAACCTGTTATCGATGTGCATCTTTGATCAGAGAGTCGTGCTAAACCTGCTGAACAAGGTCAGTCTGGGGCAAGACCTCTTCAATCAGATGACAAGGCAAGGTGGCACCAGGGTGACAAAAAGGAATCCATCGAGCAAGTTGATGAGAGCAGCTTTGTGGAGAATTTGTTTAAGTCGTCAGCTGCAGCATTCATGGTGGTGTTCAAGGGAATGGATAGGAGCTGGAAATGGAACTTGATACAGGGGCAGTAGTCTCTATCATCAATTTCCAAGATTATAAGGAGAAATTCAAGCATTGTCCTCTTGCACCAAGGAGAAGATTACTCCATACCTATATGGGTAATCTATTGGAAGTAGCAGGAGAAATTTCAGCCAATAAATGCAACGAGGGACAGGAGAAGGTACTTCGTCTGGTGGTCGTCCAGGCTGACACAAATGTACCCCCTTTGTTAGGATGCTCGTGGTTAGCTGAACTCCAGGAAGATTGGTCAAGGATCTTTACACAAGGACAGTATGCTATCAGGATAGATGTTGGATCAGTATTACAAGAAAAGTATACTGATATATTCAAGTAAGTGTTGGGTACAATGAAGTAATTCAAGGCAACACTCCATATTAAGAAAAACATAGTTCCTGTTTTCCATAAGGCCCGCAATATACCGTATGTATGCTCTACGTCCTGCCGTTGAAAAGGAATTGGACCACATGAAAGGGTGATTGTCCCAGTTGAATTCAGTGGATGAACCCCACTAGTGTGCATTCCTAAAGTGGATATATGAGTTAGATTACATGGTGATTACAAGGTAACCATCAACAAGAACATTAATGGAGATCAGTACCCAATTCCCACTCCAACAGAAGTGTTTAGCAAGTTGGTAGGAGGGAAGAAGTTCTCGAAGATTGATCTCAAGTGTGCCTATCAGCTGATTCTGCTGGATGAGAAATCAGAATGGTTAGTAACCATGAACATGCATCGGGGGTAGTTCTCATACACCAGGCTTCCGTTTGGGAGCTCATCCAGTCCTGCAATATGGCAACAGTTCATCAAGCAGGTGATGGCTGGATGGGAGGATGTCTGCACAATCATGGATTATATGCTCATCACCAGAGTTGATGCTGATGAGCAGATGCAGACCTAGACAAGCTGTACACACGATTCTCCAAGTACCATCTTACTATCAAGCATGAGAAATGCTTGTCCATGAAGTCATCTACATGGGAAGGAAGCAAACAGGATCCAACCAGCAAAGGACGAGGTTGATGCCATTTGTTGTAATGCTTCATTCAAGAACATAACAGAGTCTAGGTCATGGCTTTGGCTGGTGAACTTCTAAGCTCCATTTCTCCCACATTTGTCCACAATGTTACACCCACTGAGTGCATTACTGGGTGATGCACCACGGAAATGGACAGATGAGTGTGAGAAGTTGTTCAATGCTGTAAAGAAGGCAATCATTTCAGACATACTGCTGACTCACTTCGACCCTTCAAAGGCAGTGGGGCTGAGTACAGATGCTTCTCTCTATGGCATCGGAGTAGTAATTTGGCATATCAATGATAAAGGAAGATGCCTACTGATGCATCGAGAAGTTTGAACAAGCATGAAAAAGGTTATGGGCAAATGGACAAGGAAGCATTGTCTCATGTTCGGACTACCACATTTCAGAACTTATTTGTATGGATGAAAATTTGTCATTCGCACAGATCATAAACCACTGGAAAGGATTTTGGGTCCAAAGACATCAATTCCAGCACTGGCTGCTCAGAGACTGCAGCGATGGGCTATCATACTGTCTGTTTTTAATGAATTGAAGTTTGTGCCCGGGAAGGACTACGTAGTAGCAGATGCTCTGCCATGTCTCCCACTACCTGAGACAGTGACAGGTGATGATGCGATACTATTGCAAGGTCGCTATGGCTACAGCTAGGTTATAGGTCTCAGTTATAGCCTTAAAGCTGTAGCTCAAATGCACAGGCAAATAAAGACGCGCGCGCGCGCGCACACACACACACACACACACACACACACACACACACACACACACACACACACACACACACACACACACACACACACACACACACACACGCACACACACAAACACACACACACCAGTAGAGTGTATTCGACACTGAATTTATTCAGTGGCAGCTCTGCCTTTTATAGCCAGCTCAGCTGTGTCACCACTGTGGATGAGGCTTGCATGGGTGGTCTGCCGATTGGTCGCCTTAGATGCCCGGGCCCCGATCCATCAACAGGGATTGGATAGTTCCACTGCTCTGCTGACGGCTTATGGAAACAGGTGTTTCAGCCTGCACAATGTTTTGCCGGTTGCCACGCTCAACGGCCATTTTCTGTGTTATCCTGAGGCGCAGGCCGCTACAATACATAATTTGGAAAATTTACCAGTTATGAGTGACGATGTGAGGACAGGTACAAGGACAAGTACACACCCAATATTGTCACAAGTTCTCGGATGGGTCAAGACCAGAAATTGTCCTAATGATGTTCACAATGAGCAGTTGAAGCCATTCATACATTGACATCATGAGTTAACAGTGGAGCAAGATTGCATCTTCTGGGGATACAGGGTAGTCATTCCCCAATGGATCAAAGAAGGTGTGTTGTTGGAACTATACACATCACATCCAGGAATAGTATGGATGAAAAAAATCGCGAGGAGGCACGTGTGGTGACCGAACATTGACAGAGAGATTGAGGGACGAGTGAAACAATGTGTAATCTGTCAACATATTTGCAATGTTCCAACAGTGGCACCATTAATGTTATGGGTCTCAAAGAAGTCCATGGAGTCGTATCCACATTAATTTCACCCAGAAGGAGAAACAGGACTTCCTCGTCATTCAAAGTGGCCAGTAATCACCATGACGACTCAAACGAGTGCAACCATCCGAGTGGTGAGGAGCTTGTTTGCCAAGTACGGCATACCAAACCAAGTAGTGAGTGACAATGGACCAGTTTTGCAGTGAAGAGTTTCAATACTTCATGAAAATGAACAGTGTAAAGCAAGTGCTATTTGGACATTACCATGCTGCAAGCAATGGGGTGGCAGAGCGAATGATCCAATCGTTCAAGTGTTCATTGAGTGCCAGCAAAAGCATGAGTTGCAGCACATAACAGTGTCTGGACAGCTTTCTGGTGGCATATTGATCCACGAAACACCCAACCGCAAGACAATGCCACATAGTTTGTTCCTGGGATGCGAACTTCACACTAGATTGTCCATAATAAAACCCAGTGTGGAAACCACAGTAAAAGTCAAGCAGAATGAACGGAAGCAACACCATGACAAGAGGCAGAAATTGCAAGAATTCTACCCCGGTGATGCAGTCCTGGTGAAAGATTTCAAGGGGAAAAGTACCTGACCTAGCGGTACAATCACTGAGCGCACGGCGCTCGAGGCATCCAGTGTCAACATGTGTGCAGAAAGGCCACATTGATCAGATGAGAAGGGCGGATTTCGACTTGTCTTCTACACGTGATGAGCAGATAACCAAGGAACAAGTCCACATTGAGCCATCTCCTGTAAAATGAACACTGTAGCAAGATAATCAAGAAGCAAGAGAGCTATCTAATGAACCTGGAGACGAGGTATGATTGCCACCATCGCAACCAGTTGGAGAGGAAATTGCAGAATCTGAGACACCAAAACCTGAGAAATTTGGGAGTGTCCGTGCCCAAGGCTACCCAACTACTGAGACATTCTAGCAGGAAAAGGAGAGGCTTATTGCAGATATAATAAACGACTGAAAATTGTAAATGTAGGTAAGTTAATGTTTTTAGTTTTTTGTTAAAAATGTAAATGGGTAATTTGTTACACAGATAGATGGATAGATTATCTAATTTTCCTATTAAAAGGAGGGGGATGAGAAACATTATTGTGGGAAGCTAGATATTTCTGGCATAGGACAAGAATGCTTAAGAGAGAGGAGTCTTATATATGCAAATGTTATATATGTGTGACATCATTACGTGACTTTTTAGTAGTATCTAAGGCCTTCCCTGGCTACAAACTGTACAGAGTAAAGAGTCTAATAAAGCATCCAATTTTAACCTTCCTATGATTGAACGTGAGTTATTGTTTACCAACATACTCAAGAGTATGCAAAATTATAATGGGTGTAGAGTAAATGCAAGGAGCCTTTTTCCACTAAAGTTACAAACCAGAAGATATGAATTAAGAGTGAAAGGGAAAAAATTTCAAGGGGAACATCTTCACACAGAGAATAATGGGATTGTGTAATGTGCTGTCAGTTGAAGTGCTGAACGTGAGCTCAATTTTGACATTAAAAAAAAATTGAACAGGTACATGGGTGGAAGGGTTATGGAGTT
The DNA here is from genome assembly GCF_036971445.1 of Narcine bancroftii. Taxonomy (NCBI): domain Eukaryota; kingdom Metazoa; phylum Chordata; class Chondrichthyes; order Torpediniformes; family Narcinidae; genus Narcine; species Narcine bancroftii. The sequence continues at coordinate 310,032,032 of NC_091471.1, forward strand.
GTGAGAGATGAGTAAAACTGATATAAAAATATGAAGATGAGGAAACTAATATAGATATATGGGTAAATGAATAAAGCCAGTATGAACAGGATAAGAAATGGATATTAGAATGTAGGAAGTAGAGTTAGTCTGAATAAGATAAGGGTCTTCTAGCCCTAGATAGAATTAGCAGGTTTTGCATATGTAATTAGTAAGCCCTAGACAGTATTAGCAAGTTCTACATATCGAGTCCACTGAAGATCCAGCTGCGCTGGATGGGTCACGTCTCCAGAATGGAGGACCATCGCCTTCCCAAGATCGTGTTATATGGCGAGCTCTCCACTGGCCACTGTGACAGAGGTGCATCAAAGAAAAGGTACAAGGACTGCCTAAAGAAATCTCTTGGTGCCTGCCACATTGACCACCGCCAGTGGGCTGATAACGCCTCAAACCGTGCATCTTGGCGCCTCACAGTTTGGCGGGCAGCAACCTCCTTTGAAGAAGACCGCAGAGCCCACCTCACTGACAAAAGGCAAAGGAGGAAAAACCCAACACCCAACCCCAACCAACCAATTTTCCCCTACAGCCGCTGCAACCGTGTCTGCCTGTCCCGCATCGGACCTGTCAGCCACAAACGAGCCTGCAGCTGACGTGGACTTTTACCCCCTCCATAAATCTTCGTCCGCGAAGCCAAGCCAAAGAAGAACATATGAAGAGGTTGTAGCCCTGAGAGTTGGGAAGGTGTAAATTAGAACAAAGACAGGTTTGTGAATAAGGACAATGAGGACAATGACATGATGAGACACTGACAGGATACCCCCTGGTCCTCCAAGTTCACAGAAACAGCACGTAGGCAGGCAGGATTGCCTAATGCCAAACCTATCCAGGAGGCAGAAGAATGTAAGGGGGAGGGTATTCCTATACTGAAATAAACTGTATAAAAGTTGGGTGAGCCCCAGTGTATGTGTGTATTCCCAGGGTAAGGGGAAGCACCCAACTTTGCATTGTTGCATAATAAATGTTCTTCGTTCTCAATTTATGTCTCGAGCAATTTCTGTGAAGGTACTTCTGTTTCTAACAGAGTGAAATGGTCCAGTTGCAGTTTAGTGGGACGAGGCAAAAAAAAATAGTCTGGCACAGACTAGAAGGGCCATTTTATGGGTTGGCCCATGTCTCTGTGTGTGGGACCCCGAACCAGCAATCCGTTAAATTGGATGATCTGCCCTTTCATCGCAGGGGAGGAGTGGAGACTGGTTTGTCACAGTCCAGATATGCCAGTTTCAGCTGATCAACTGTGAAGCTCTCTTCCTTACCAGCTATGTTGAGGATGAAAGTGGAGGCTTTAGGGGCCCTCGCTCCATCCTCAACATCCATTGGAGCGCTCACACCCCTAACGTCGAGGTACTCGAGATGGCAGAGGTCGACAGCATCGAGTCCACGCTGCTGAAGATCCAGCTGCGCTGGATGGGTCACGTCTCCAGAATGGAGGACCATCGCCTTCCCAAGATCGTATTATATGGCGAGCTCTCCACTGGCCACCGTGACAGAGGTGCACCAAAGAAAATGTACAAGGACTGCCTAAAGAAATCTCTTGGTGCCTGCCACATTGACCACCGCCAGTGGGCTGATAACGCCTCAAACCGTGCATCTTGGCGCCTCACAGTTTGGCGGGCAGCAGCCTCCTTTGAAGAAGACCGCAGAGCCCACCTCACTGACAAAAGGCAAAGGAGGAAAAACCCAACACCCAACCCCAACCAACCAATTTTCCCTTGCAACCGCTGCAATCGTGTCTGCCTGTCCCGCATCGGACTGGTCAGCCACAAACGAGCCTGCAGCTGACGTGGACTTTTTACCCCCTCCATAAATCTTCGTCCGCGAAGCCAAGCCAAAGAAGAAAAAAAAAAGAAAGGGGCCCTCGTGGGAATGTATAGTGATGTCTTTAAGTCCTCGGGGATGTTATGTTTGGGCTGGTCACGTGGTGGGGATTATTGCATGACCAGGGACCCCTGTTTTTGCCACAAATTCTCAAGGGTAGCCATGGGGTCTTCTGGGCATTTGTTGGGGGCCAGGAACTTGCCCAAAATGATTAAGGGTGTGCCGTACACCATCTCCACTCCCAAGGCATTGAAGTCTTCCTTTGGCACACTGTGAATCCCCAGAAGGACGCCAAGCAGTTGGAATTCTGGAGCAGGACCATCAGGGGTGCCTTCAGTTGCCACTGGCCTTCAATGAGCTGTTCCAGTATGGCCCCTAGTGCTGTGCTGGAGGCGTCGACTGTCAGGGCAGTAGGTGCATCTGGTCTGGGGTGAACCAGGTGGGTAGCATTGGCCAGTGCATCTTTGCCAAGTGCTTTGACTTGCCCACCATCAGCGCGAAGAGGGGATGCATGATGCGGGCCGCTGCCAGTAGGAATCTGTAGTAAAAGTTTATCATACAAACGAATTCCTCTAGCCCTTTTACTGGATGTGGCTTGGTAAAATGACAGACTGCTTCGACCTTTTCAGGGAAGGGTGTTGCCCTGTGTTTGTTTATTCAGTGCTCCGGAATGTCAATAGTGTACAGGCTAAATTAGTACTTCGTGGGGTTAATTGTCAGCCTGAAATCATTCAACCAGGTGCAAATTTGTCTCAGGTGGGTGGCGTGGTCTTTGCAGTTGTGGCTAATGAGGAAGATATCGTCCAAATAGAGGAAATGCAAATGGGAGATCCCACTCCACTCTGTCCATCGGCTGCTGGAAAGTTTGTGCCGTCTTTATCAGACCGAAGAGCTTGTGGAGGGATTCAAACAAACCAAAAGGGATTATAATTGTGGTCTTGGGGATACCCTTGGCGTGAACTGGGATTTATTGGTACCCCCGGATGAGTTCCACCTTGCGAAACACCCGTGCCACATGCAGGTTAGCAGCAAAGTCTTGAATGTGGGGAACAGGATATTTGTCAGGCGTGGTGGCCTTGTTGAGGTGGCTGTAGTCACCACATGGCCTCCATCCATCCCCTTGCTACTTTTGGCACTATGTGGAGGGGGGAGGCCAAGGAACTGTCAGAGCATCACACAAACCCGAGATCCTCCATTTTCTTAAATTCCTATTTTGCCAGGTTGAGCTTTTCGGGAAGGAGTCAGAGTGCCCTGGTGTGGAGAGGACACTCATTGAGAATGTGGTACCTTACCCCGTGATTTTGGTCAGCTGTGGAGAACTGTGGCACCACTATTGAGGAGAGCTCCACAAGGATGCGGGCAAATTAATTATCTATAAGCATTTTAGAGTCAAGGTGGGTAGTTTGAAAAGTTCTGGCGTGCACCAAGCACCATGCCTTGATGTCTATAAGCAGGCAGTGGGCACGAAGGAAGTCAGCCCTCAGAAGTGGTTGTGCCACTGCGCGAGGGTAAAGGTCCATGTATACTGGCTGTTACTGAACCAAAGGGAAATGGTGCAGGTACCCAATGTTCGGATTGAGGATGATAGCTGGCCTCATTGCTTGGCACTGCTTGCTATTACAGCGGTCGAGGTCTGCGGGGGGCATGACCCTTATCTCAGTGCCAGTGTCGACCAGGAAAAGCCTGCATGACAAGAAGTCCCAAATGTAAAGGAGGCTATAATGTGGGGCAGCCTCTGAGCCATCAACAACGGTTGGCTAAGACATTTGTCGGAAACTTGCAGGTGTGCAGCATCATCGGGCCTCCGCACCCCATCACTGATGATAGTAGTAGAATTGTCCCTGGGTATTAACCTGCCTCTCCGCTGGTCTTGGTCTTATAGTCAGCTGTTCATGGGGCTTGCTGATACAATGGCACTGATGTCCTTCTTTGCTCTCCAGAGCATGTCCACCCATGTCACAACCCTTCGAGGGTCGCTGAAGTCCTCATCCATGAGCAAGAGTCGGATATTCTCGGAAGTTGCTCCAGAAAGATCTGCTCGAAGACCAGTTAAGGTTTGTGGCCCTCAGTCAAAGTGAGCATCACGCTCATTAGGGTGGATGGAGCCCTGTCGCCCAATCCGTCCATAAGCAGCAATATGGCAGTGTGCTCACAGCAGGAAACCCTGAATATGAAATTTAACAGCTCTTTGAGGGCCACTTTGTCTTGAGTGTGATCACAACATAGAAGTAGCAGGTGTAGGCAGCGGCAATGTGTTGAAGTAAGCCTCGGCATACTCGAACCACTAGTGCAGCTGCGACACCCAAAATGTTGAAACCTGAGTGAGACTACATGGATGGTCGCTGGTTCTGCCTGGTTCGTCGTCTTCAGGTTCAACTGCTGATTGGACCTGTTGGGGGTCACTACTGTAGCTACGGGAGCATGGAAAATGTCATGACTGGTATATTGCACTGGCCATCATGTTTATATAAACCCCAGAGGCTGACATCATGGCTCCAGGTCATCAGAGTGCTGATTTGGGATTGGCTGGCATTCCTGCAATAGTTCCCATCTTTCCGCTGTGCGGGAGGTCACCCTGGATGATGACCGATGTAACCCCCCCCCAGTTTTTCACAGTCACCGTGTTCATCAGCCATTTTGTGGGCGGTCTATGTCACCGTGCGTGGGCCGCTACAACCTCCCTATTTTTGACCACAACCATCTACCCTCCGGAACTCACAACGCCCTGACTGGGGACTTTCACCTAGGCCTTGGGCTCCCATCCTTCTGAGCTACCAACATCTTGAACGTAAAACTTATCACCTGGTCCTGACCACCCATCTGAGCTCCCAACGTATTAAAAGCTGAATTACCACCCTGTCCTGGCCATCCACCAACATAGCAGAGTTCCCGATGCCCCAAATAACGCAGATACTTACCATGGTCAAAAGTAGACTGCATTTAATAGTTAATCTCCTAAATTTACCTTAAAAATTGGTCCACAAAATTTATTACCCGGTAATACATTACATGGTTTTTAAACTTTTTGATGACTGAAACTATTACAAATTTGTTAAAAAACTGCATACATGAATAAATATTATTGTACATGTACATCTTAATATTTATATTGAATTTCTGTAAAAAAAATGTGCATGTAAGAGTAAAAACGTAATTTTTTTTCATGCCTTCCAGCTGTCAAATGAAGTATATCATATGTTGCTTTTATTTTAAGCAAGTTTGGTCTCCCCTACTATAAGCCTTCTTAACTATCTTACCAATCTGCTCAATAAATTTGAGAGATATATAGATTTGGCCCCAGGGTCCCTCTGCTCTTCCATCCAGTTAAGAATCTTGCCATTAATCAAGTTCAATCTTCCAGAATGCATCACTTTGAAGTGGTCCAGTCCGGCCCCGTACACAAGGGGCCAAATCGCCACAGCACACAGTCTATACAATGGCGCAGAGACCGCCTCCTCACTGAGGAGAGCATCAGGCTTAAAGAGCGGACTGCAGTAGCAAGCGCCACTCCTGCGACTGTGTGCTGACATCACTCCTGTCAGCTAGCGTGGCGGGTGGGGTGGGGTTTCGCAGTATTGCTTTTGTAGCGCAGTCTGTTTGAATAGAGTCAGTTACTGGTTCACTCAGCTTGGTGCAGACATGTTTCTTTCATTTCGCAGTGCCTTCATTTCGTGAGCGCTATAACCACATTTATCAGGATTGAAATCTATCTGCTACTTCTCCGCCCAACTCTGTATCCTGTATTAAATGCATGTAACATATTACATACATGTAACCTACAGCACCCTCTGCAATATCCACCACACATACAACATTCATGACATTTTCAAACTTACTGACTTATCTTTACAGTTCTTCATCCAAGTCATTGATAAAAATCACAAAGAACAGGGGTCCAAGATTGTATCTCTGCAAAACTCCACTAATCACAATAAGATCCATCTTCTACCCTCTATTTTCTGTAGGCAAGCCCATTCCGAATCCACACAGCCAAGATTCCATGGATCTAATGGCATGATTTTCTGAATGACCCTTCCATGGGAACCTTGTCAAAAGTCTTACTAAAATCCATATACACCACATTTATTGCCCTACCTTCATCAATTTCTTTCGTCACCTCAAAAAACTCAATTATGTTGGTGAGGCATGACCTTCCCTCATAAAGCCATGCTGCCTTTCTTTGAGAAGACTATGCTTCTCTAAATGGTCATAAATTCTCTCCCTAAGAATTATCTCCAATAGTTTGCCCACCACTGACATTAGACTCATTGGTTTATAGTTTTAATGAATTTCCCTATCACCTTTTTAAATAACTGACTTAATTTGCCATTCTCCAATCTTCCGGTACCTCCCCTATGGCCAGGGAAGATGTAAAGATAATTGCCAATGCCCCAGCAATATCTTCCCTTGCTTCCTGATATCTTGTCAATTCCAAATGTTTTGAAGAAGATCCAGGACTTCCACATTCTTAACTTCAATTTGCTCCAGCACAAACACCTCTTCTCAAAACTGACCTCACATCATTAACCAAGATCCTTCTCTCTGGTGAATACTGTAGTGAAGTATTCATTTCAGATCTCCCCGTCTTCCCAACAGAGATTTGGTCATGAAATTGTAATAAATCTGAAATCTGAGGCACATATTTTTTCATTTATCATTAAGCAGTCCTACCTTCATGCTAGTCATAATTTTGTCCTTCACATATGCATGGAACACCTTAGGATTTTTTTTAATCCAACTTGCAAAGGCCTTCTCATTCTCCTTTGTCCTTTTATAAATTCCTTCCTCACCACCAGATAACTTTCATGAGCCCTTCCTGACTTCTGCTTCCTAAACCCCATGTCTGCTTCCTTCTTCTGGGTCTCACCTCTTTTGACAACAATGGTTCCCTTATCCTACCAACATTTCCCTGTCTCAGTGGGGCAAACAGATCCAGAACCATGGTCCCTAAATATCCTTTACGTTTCTTCTGTGCTTTCCCCAAGAACATCTGTTCCCAATTTGTTCCCCCCCCCCCCCCGGAATTCACCCGCCCCCAATTAATCTCATTAAATTTAGACACGTGAGCCCGTGCTACCCAATTATACTCAAATGGCCTACACCCCAGCGTTTTGAAATGTTATGCTAAGGGATAAAGCCAGAGCGCCCCGAGGAAAACCCATGCAGACACAGGAAAAATCCACAAACTCCTTACAGACAGTGTGGGATTCAAGCCCTGGTCCTGAATGCTGGGGCTGTAACAGCAATGTACTAATGGCTATGCTCACTTTGCTGTGCTTTTGTCTGCTCCTATCCATATCCGTAGCAAAAGGTCAGGGAATTATGGTCACTGTCACTTACATACTCTCCCACCAAGAGGACTTTCACCTTGACCAGTACTAGATCCAGTGTGCTTCTCGTCTAGTCAGCCTGTCCACATTCTGAGTCACATATCTTTCTTGGAATCACC